>NC_071530.1:68429395-69739395 GCF_026979565.1 Vidua chalybeata | reverse complement strand
TCATGATGCAGTGGACATTGCTGTGGAAAAGGGGCTGTAGCTAAGGTTGCCCCAGAAAGCCAGGGACCAAGATCCCCTCTCTGGGCTCTTTTGTATCTGAAGATTGCTCTGGCAGGCAGGAAAAAATTATATGTACATCACTCTGGCCTGTGAGGGTGCATGGAGGCTGGACTTGAGCATTGCAACCCTTGATGTCCATCAGGATTTTGAGTTCATCTACATTACAGGTTAAAGTGTGAAGGAAAAGTGCAATATGAATTAACTGTATATTTAATTCTGGGACATGGTTCCTTGTTCTGGTTATCATAATCCATTCTCCAAGTGGATTCCTGATCAGTTCTTCTTGAAAAAGGTCCAGTAGAGAAATGCCCTTGAGATATCTGCTCTCTTATCCTATGTGGGGCTAAGAATCAGTGATAGATACATGTGACACCACTGTCCTGTAGATGCCAGGATGAATATCATGTTGGGCTAAAGAGAACATTCCCTGTAATTGGTCTAAAAAGTTGTGTGTGTGCATGTGTGTGCGTGTGTGTGTATGTTGGCTGAGTTTCCCTGTGATCCATATCTTTCCAAATTTGACTTTACGCAAAACTCCATTATCAGTTTACATCTACTATAGTAATTTTATTCCTACTATTCTTAATAATTCCATGCTTTTTCTGAAAAATACCTCTGAAATGATAGTTTTCACTGAGACAAACAAGCACCCATTCATGGGTGGGAGATATGGGCAAGAGAGACAAGCATTTTTTAAAAGCAGGTTTGAAGGCATTCTGTTTTTCCTTTCCCATTTGATAGATGTCCATGTGGATACTAAATGAATCACAACCTCTTTGGGCTATTGCTCCGAGAAGTCGGTATGGCTGGCACAGGGATGGTGGTGAGGAGCTAGTGTTGGTGGGATGGGTACCTGCCTTCTGTGTGTGGTGGAGCCATGCTAAAAGCCAGGCTTTTTAAGCCACAGCCAAGGATTAAAGACCCCAGGAGACAGGCAGAGGGGGAGGTGTGCCATCTCAACGTTGCCATGCTGGGTACTGGATTTTTAATGCCTAACCCTGAACTTCCTACCTCATTGGGTTGCTGGTGTTTTTTTGGCAGGGCTCTCTCGCGACTTTAACATTTGTGTAATATGGTTTTTGTTGTGTGAATACTGCCATGCTGTCAGCTCGACATCGAGATGCCATAAATCCGGTGGTCTCGTGCCTGTCCCCCGTGTGCTGCAGCCCACCTCGTAAAACTGCTGCTTAATGAAGTACAGCTCAGTACAATTGGCAGCCTCTGCTCGGCGGCGGAGGCTGAGCACATAAACACACGCCTGCCAGGCTTGTGCCGGGAGGTGCAGCCAGGGACCTTCCGCTGCTCAAGTGGGGAGAAATTTCTAAGCAGAGGTGACTGAGAAATCTCTTTAAAACTGTAGAAAAATGTTTTATAAATCGTTAAAAACCTACTCCTGTAATAATGGGCCAGCGTTTCTGGGCCTTCTGGGGAGAGGACGCCTTTCTTTGAATAAAAGACTGCGCATACTCAGAAATGTTTCAGAGTATATTACAATGGATTTGGGAAATGAAAATGGAACAACATTAATAAATTGTTAGTATGAAATGAAAGCAATACGTTCAGGTTACCCAGAGGCCTTGCTTCCATCTATCTCACTCACGATAAGTTAGAGATCATTAAAATTTATATTTTAATTTACTGTAGAGCCAATATCAGAAGGAACTTTACAAGCATTAATGTATTGTGTCTCCTACTGCTCTTAATTCTTTCTTTTCTAAGTATCCAAACTGAGTGTTGGAGAAGGTAAATGTTTGTAAGTTACATAGCAAATCATGGGTAGGGCTTCAGTCTCTAGACTCCTGCTGATGCTCTAAACAAATAAAATACCTTTATTATAGACCTACAAATTATAAGTACTTTAATTTGAACATTCCCCATCACATCCCTTCACAGTATTTTGCCTTCCAGCTCAGCAGCAAGCCCATCACTGTGATACCAGTACTTCCACATACATCAGCTTATAATAAATCTCTGCAGTTTCTTTTTTGCAAGGAGGAAGTTACAATGGCTTTCCTCATGCTCTTCCTGTGAGGCACTCTGGATCCATTCACACACCATTTAGAGGACGTAGGCAGTATCCATACAAACTCAAGGCACCTTGGGTTGGAGTTGGCAAAACCTGGCTGGCTTGAAGAAGAGCTGGAGAAGGTGCAAGTCTTTGCAAGGGGCCCTGATGACTGATTTTGAGAACTGTAAAGAGTAGACAGCCAGGCTTATTCCAGATATCTAGAAATTCTGCATTTGGAGGCCAAATTTAGACCTCTCTGAGCACAACTGTCATTTAAGTAAAAAAGTTGCTGCTATTAAAATACTAAGATCTGAATATATGTGAAATTCACCTTCTCTTTGCTTTTTAGTGATGTATAATGACTGAATAAATGCTGACATGTGATCGTGAGCTTTTCTCCCTACCTTGATACCCATAACTCAAGCCATGAGCACTCTCCCATGCCCAGCCTCGGAGGCTCTCTCTGTAGTCACTTAAGAAAACCAAGAAAAAACAGCAAGGAAAGGCTGGCTGGTGTCATCAGGCTGGAGAAAGCATTGGTTGAACCAGCAGGCCCTGGAGATGCAGCTATGGAAGCAAGCTTGGAATTGTGTCCTGCTCTTATCCCAGCTTCTTTTTCAGAGTCTTTTCCATTCACGTGAAATTCCTCCAACATCAAGGAAGATTTTGCTGTAACAGTAACAGAGTAATTCTCAAAGTTGCTGGCCTGAGAAGTCTATTTAGTTACAGCTTTATTCTTTTGAGGTTTCCAAGGAAGGCAATTGTTTTCTTCTGTCTGATGTTGGAGGTGGAGATCTAGAGACAGGCTGTGGATTTCCTTCACCTTCTGCTCTTGGTGGTGAGGAAGAGATCAAGGCCACTATTTTCCTTTTGCTCTAGTTTCAGTGCAAATGCATTCAGAGTTTACTGAGTAAACAAAAACTTTAGTTTCCAGTGCTTGTTCAAACAGATGCTTTTCAGAACAATCCACATCAGTGGAAGCAAAAAATATGGGTATGGGTAGAGCTGTAGACATCTGTAAAACCAAAGGAAAAAGAAACTCTTTAATTGACTGAATATGGTTTTGCACATTAAAGCTATTACAATTTCCCTGTTACAGAGCCACAGTAAAACTACAATGGGAAGAGACACTCAAGGCCAGTGAGGTATTTACCATAAAGACTCCAAGACACGTTGCTTGGAGCAATTCATGTTCCCCCTATGCTGCACTGCGATTAATGCAAAGGCCTCAGAGGGGAAAACAGTTTGTTTCAGATCTTGCAGGACTGGAGAGGGATAAGGAACAAGAAGCACATCCACCAGCCCAAAAATGGTAGACCAACACTGGAACTTGGTCCTTCTGTAGAAAAATGCTTGCTAATACAGAGATGGAAAATCAGATTAAGATGATTGAGAGTAGTCAGGCAGCTTTGTAATGTGTGAAAATGGTTTATTGCAAAAATTGTAAGGAGAATACAGTGGTTAGGATTTATTTTGCCTTTTCATTAGAAAGGAAAATTGAAACTGAAAGGTGGTTTTCTCTATGTTGTCCTGTCGGTATGAGCGCACAGTAAGTGACCCCGATGATGAGGCCGGAGGCAAGGATGAAAACTGGAGTGAAGGTACTGTGAAGCCCTCGTCTGGGACAGCGGCTTCTGTGACACTGTGTTTTGCCACTGGACATGTGTCCTTCTCAGCTATATCCCAGTTCATGAGCTGCCAGCACCACACACAAGCCAAAAGCTGCAGTGCAGGCACAGGTGCGATGCTGCAAGGGCATTGTCAGCGACCAGCACCGGTATCTGACCCTGCAGGAGGAGGTGTGGAGCCTAGGAGGGATTCACAGAGGACCTGCCAAACCATGCTGGGGTCAGGGCTGCTCACATCATGAAGTGCCTGTGCTATCTGCAATGGTTGGTGGCTGAAGTGTGGCCAGGCACTGTAGTTGGTGTCCAGGCACTGACATCCACTGGAAACTATCCTAAATGTGAACCGTTCCCTTGAACTTCTCCTGGCTTTAGGTTTCTGCTGCTCCAGAAATACCATTTCTGCCTCAAAAATGCCTAGCAGATGCTTCATAAGTAGCCTGGATGACAGAATTATCACCATAACTTTCTTTCCCTGCAGTATCAGGCCCCATCATGGGATGAATTCTGCCAGTGTAAAGACAGGCAGCATCCTTACCTCACAATTTGGTTATGAAAATGCAGTATCAAATCATCTGGGCCCAGCATGGCTTGTCAGTCTTCACTCTGGCTGTGTTCCCAGTGGATGCCTGCCCTTTGTTCACTGCTCCCACGCTCCTGTCAGAGTGGGTGGGTAAATGACTCAGACAAAATTTGACAGACTGGTAGAAATCTGGTGTAGGGGTAATTCAAGACAGGGACTTTGGAGAGTCTCTTCTGTTGTGGAACATCAGCAGATGTGGCAGACAGCTCCGTGAGAATGCTCTTTCACCAGCTTGCTAATACCCTGGCTAGAATTCAGTATTCACTGACCTCACATTTTGTTACTTAAGATTAATCTTGATTTTGGTAAAAGCTGTTGAAAAAGAAAAGGTAGCTCTTCTTTCTAATGCTGTATAGGAAAAAAAAAAAATCAACCACAGGAGCTCGATCTTCCGCTGACAGAAGTCAGCATGAGTCCATTGTCCTAATTTATTGTCATGGTCTGAATACATCTGGGATGTGGAAGAATTTTTTTTGTGTTATATGGAAAAAGTTGAAGTCAGTGGCAGAAGTCCTGTTAAAAAAAAAAAAAAAAAAAAAAAGACACAACAAAAGAACCCAAAACACATGTTCCAATTTACAGGTCAGTTGATATCCTCCCCTGAGGCTACCTTAATTTCTAGTTCGGGAATGTCAATAAATCAGTGCCACAAGCCATCAGTGAGGCAGTATCCAGCAAAGCAGCTGCCATGTGAACACCATGCTCCCAATCCAAAAATTCATAGCCAAAAATCTCTCAATACATTTTCTTACTTCATTAGTTTCTGCTTTACATAAAAATAGCTGTCATTTTTGCAATGAATAATTCTGTCTGTCTTAAGATAGATACGTCTACGTGATATGTTTGTTAAGCAAAGCAGACGAGATATGATCCTGTATGGAACCTGTAATGCAATTCTGAATTATGGGCTGTTGGTTTTCTTTCTTGTTAATATGTTTTTCATTCTTTAAGCACAGATATATGTGCTTTTTATATGTAGATGCAGAGGCAGTAGATAAAGCAGCATCATTATACCACAAAAAAAGAGTGATTATTTTATGCATATACATCACAGGACAATACTCTACTGTCATTAATAGAGGGCTGTAAAACAAATAAGACTCTCTTGAGAGTAGACTTCCTGCATTTTTCTGTGTGCATTTTTCACTCTATACAGACTGGCTATAAAATGCTCTCTTATTGGATCCTTAAGGTTTCATTTTCCTCTAATTTGTGCTGAATGCACACAAGCAGGTGAATACAAATTGCTACCATGACTGGAGATCCCTGCCATCTGCTGAATCTGCAAAGAGGCAAATGTCTGCATGATCTGCAAGGCCTGATTTGTGTAGGCAGGGGGGACCTGGGCAAGGGAGGTCCTCCAGTGCACCCCAAGGTCTTCTTGCCCCAAGAAGATAAAGACATTATAAAGATGTATGGTTGGCAGAGAAATATCAGATGATCTTCAGACTTCAAAGGCTAACAGAGTACCCTCTCACATCTCTAAAAAGATCTGTAACTTTTGACATGTACAGCTTCAAAAAGCTATACATCTTGGGGCATTGCCTGCATAGTATCTGTCATGCTGGATACTTCCTGTGGAGGCTGTAAACTAAACAAGTCGTTCCTGGAGCAGACAAACTAACACAACCTGGTTTCCTGCTAACCTGTCTCACAAGATCTCTTCCCCTCTGGATTCTGTCTCAGAAAAAGCATATGATAATGCTTCTCCCTTAGGGGAGACATAAAGGACAGCAAACACCTTTCTCCTCTTGGTCACTGAGGTACGAAAAACCTTGAAGTACTAGAGACTCTGGCCCCCACTGTCAAATCTGATCAAGACAACTAATGAGAGTTAGGAGTGGGGAACAGAAACAGACAGACACAGCATGACTACATAGACCTGGTTTCCTTAGGAAACTGGGCTCAAAACAAAGCACACAAGTCTGGTATATTTATAGTGAAAGAGGTGGGGGGCTTTCCTTTCCAGAGGAAATGCACTGTGTTTCTGGGCCTGATCCTCACTTTACTGGAATCTACATTGGTTCATGTTCCCTGCAGATCTTCTCCTGCTTTTCCACACCTGGAAGCCTGTAGAAGTTCTGGAAGAAGTTAACAGTGCCTGCAGAGGTACCAGAAGATACCTCAAGCACACCAAATGAACATTAATCTATGTATTAATGCTATATATAGGATAAGGCACTTGGGATATATAAAGGATCATAAAATGGTTTGTGTTGGAAGTGACCTTAAAGATAATCCTATTCCATCCCCCTGAGACACCTTCTGCTAGACCATGTTGCTCAAAGCCACCTCCAAACAGGCTTTGAACATTTCCACAGATGGGAGTATCTACAGATTTTTCTGGAAGCCTGGTCCTGTGTTTCACCACTCCCAAAGTATTTTTTACCATTGTCTATTCTAAACCCATCCTGTCAGTTTAGAGCAATTTCCCCTTGTCATGACACTACATGCTTTTGTAAAAAGCTCTCTGGCTCTCCTGTGGGCTGCCACGAGTCAGTCAACTGAGATAAATATCAGCAGAAGAGAAAGGACCGTACTGGAGACAAGCTGCCCCAGCTCCGTCCCATACTGCAACTTAGCAGGCACTAACATGTTACCAATTTCAAATTTACACCTTTTGAGTTTTATGATGGTAGCTGCCTGTAAGAGTCTAGTGTTCCCTTTTACAGGTAGGAAATGAAGAAAGCGGAGGGCAAGGCTGAGGTGAAATCAGCCCAGACTGGGTACAGACCAGGCAAATTGTTTCTACTTTCAGATTAGTAGATGCCTCCCAAAGGAGAGAACTGTATGAGCTAGAAGAGACAGTATTATTCAGTGAGCTAAAGCACCTGGAAATCTAGAATTTTCTGCTCTACCACAAGCTTGGAAGTCTCTGCATGCCTCAGATGCAGCACAGCCTCTTAGAGAAGCCAAGGGATGTGTAGATAATGGGATACTAAATACCAAAGACACCTATTAAGAGAGGTCCCTGACAATGAAACATTGTTCCCGATTTAAATTTTTTTGGACTTCTTTTGTATTTCAGTTTCTTGTGTTTAAAATTGGCTGTGCAATTGTTTTACTCTTAATACCCAAACCAGGCTTATGTTACAAGTTAAAAATTATGAAGCATTTTTGAAGACCTGTAAAATACAGAGTTACTTGTTATATAGCTAAGCTTTTACTATTTGGTCTTTCATCAAGAAGTATTTGAAAATCCAAAAATAAAATGTCTTTCTGCCTTGATTCACTGATCTTGTGTCTACTGATTGCAAATGCAGATTTGATTCAAACTGTCCACCCTGGCTGATTCTCTGTTTCTTGACAGCCCCCTATAGCCCAGACTGCATAACTGCCTGTAAGTTTTCTTTTCAGCATGTGGTTTCTAAAGGTGAAACAAAGCATTCTGAGATATTTTTAATCTGTCACACTCCCTTCTCCACTCCCTCTCTTTAGCTTCTTACAGCCATACCTTCCTGTCCTCTCTATGGATGTAAATCCATAGATTCACTGAATGTGAATGTGAGATTATTTCAGTTAATTCCATGGTGATTCTGGCACAAGTTTTGCTGCAAAACAAAGCAAAAGAATTGTTTGAATTTCTCACAGTTTAGTCTTGCAGGAGCATGTGCAGGCCTGTTTCTGTGTTTTAAGGTAGTCATTGTTTCTCAATGACTGTTTTAAGTCCATGACCAATACACATCCTTAACCACAATTTATTTGAGATTTCACCATGAATCTTGTCCAAGATTTACTGACTTGTACTGTCAACACTACAATTATATTGTGGTGTTTCATGAGTGTCTGAGGAGTTACCCTATTTGCTATGAATAGTAGCAGATTATAGAAGAGGAACTCTTTGTGGTTGTGAGCAAAAGTTAATAAAAGTTGCATCTTCCTCTTCCTTTTGTGGCTATTGTTCTTCCTGACACTGATTTTTTGTTGCCTTTCATTAAGATCTATTTAAGAGTTAGCAGTCTGATTACCTTCCTTTGCATAATGTCATACACTTTATGTCTCAGTGGGGAGTCATGCTGGCTTTGGCAGTGGAAGTGCTAACACATTCTGAGAGCAGTGTCACAGAGGTAACAGAACAATGTGCTTTCTGTTGCACTGCGTCTGAACACAAGTCTGTACAACTCTGCAGTGAAGATAAATACAAAGGTCTGTCACTTCCTTGCTTCTGCTGGACTAAGTGGGAAGAAGCCTTGTAGGAGTCAATGCAGTTGTACGAGTGCACGCAAGTTGTAAGACTCGGTGTTTTGAATTTTGCATAAAAGGTGTTTTTAATACCCTTCAGTTTTCTTGGCATGAACTGCGCTCATGACTCAAGACATCTGCGGTGGGCTGAATTTATGCTGTGTGCCAGTTTCATCCAAGTGGGATTTAATGCATGACTTGTAAATGTTCACACATGTGTCCACTGACCTCTGCTATGCAAGTGCCACTGGAGTTGCAAACAGGACGTTAGTATCTGTGAACCAAGGTGCTTTCTAGGACTATTAGTGTTGGCAAGGCCAAATACAGGAGCCTTGTACAGCCCCTAGTGCAAAACATGACTAGAAACACGCGATCCACACCACATTCAACCTCTCCTCTTAAATTTGTGCCTGAGTGAGGGTGTGATTTATTGCAGAATGACCAGGTTAATGTGTATGTCCATACTGAGGCTTGGAGTGAGAATAACAACATGTAGACAATAACAATGTCGTTTCATTCACAGACAATAGGTTTGGGGCCTTTCAGTAAAGCACAGCCCTGTGGATAAAAGGGGTCTTTAGGAAGTTTCTGTGTATATGGTATTTGTGCTTTTGTCGCTGACTTGCTTCCAATAAGACAAATAACAAGGAAATTACAGCATTTTTATAAGCAGTCCAGTGAAATGGTATTTAAAACCCCTTTTATTTCAACATCAAAGCATACATAAAAGAATGATTTGTTCCCAGTGGAATAACAAGACAAGACAGGGCACTTCACTGTCTTCTAAAGCAAAGGGGTTTCTCTTGCCAAGAACTTGAAGAAAATAGATCTGCTCAAAATGGTGAACTGATGCTTTTCAACCTGTTAGCAAGCTAATGCCCTCAATATGAGGAAGAGTCAAACCATTGTTTGTATATAAAGAATAAAGGTTAACAAGGTAAATTACATGGAAAAAAACCCAGAAATACTCACTTATCAAATGCATATTGTAATCATATTTGTTCTTTTAAAAATTTAAAGGAATGCCAACATTCAATCAAAGAGGAAACCATAATAATTTAGGATCCAGGAGTAATTTTGCTCATTAAATCAGCTCCAAATCCTGCTGCAATCAGCTCAGAGCTGTTCTTCCACTCCTCCTTTCTGCTTCTTCTCTGCCATTTCCACTGCATTAAAATGGTGGCATTGGAGGGTCTGTAGGAACAGCATGCTCTGTGCCTTGCCCGTGTGATGTCTTGCCTATTGGAAGGAGCACACTTGTGCAAGGTCCCATTCCACCCAGGCTGTGCCTGAAGAGGCTTTGGAGGAGGATTGGCTGTAAGGCACCCAGGCCAGCCTGGGCCAAAGGGATTAATGGGCAGTGTGGGTCTGGGCTGGAGGAGGAAGATGTGTCGGATGCCTGGTGTGCCTGCCGGTCTCCGATGACCTTTCCTGCAGCAGCCGGCACGTGCAGAGTGTCAGCTGCTGTGCTCCTGCATGCACGTGTGGGCATCCCTCACCGTCCCCAGCGCTTTGAACAGCCACTTTGTAGATGAGTAGGGAAGAGGTAAACTGAGTGTGTGTGTGTGAGGGGAAGGAGGGCGGGGAGGAAGGAAAAGAAATGTGAGAAAGCTTTAGATGTAGTCCAAGAGTCCATCTGGTGGGTCCTTCTGATGTTCCCCCGACAGAGCCCTCCCACTGAGAAGGATCCCTCCTTTCTTCCTCATCTGCCAAAAACTGAGTCAGAGGCTGGTTTTGTTAGAAAGGTCATGAAAGCTTTGTTCAGCCTCTCCCCACAGGGGAGTAGGGTGTTCGTTTCTATAGGAGGATATTTAGGCTGTCAGATACTTGATTGTTATTCACACAAAGCTGGACAGCCTGAACTTGGGAATCCAGCTGGAACATCCCATGCTAGAAAAGGCCTGGGGTTGTTTCAGCTCATGGTTTTCAAGGGGTACTTTTGATTGCTGATAAGTATCCTAATCACATTTCAGGTTGCTCATTTAGCCTCAGGGAGGGAGAAGGAGTAGGGGGAATATCTGCTGTGGGCACAGAAGCTAGGCTTTTGACCTGCTGCTGTTCCAAGTGTAAGAAAATGCCTTGCTGCATGCCTGGTCTCTTCACAGCAGACCTGGTGAGGGGTGGGGATTCAGGCTTCCCCTATGCACCTCTTTTTCACACTTTCTCTGCAGAGCCTGTGTCCACAGGTGTGCTCCTTCTGGTCATGTAGGTGGCTCTTACAAGGATTTGAGTGACCTTCTTGTCTTCCAATTGCTCACAAGCCCTGTGGAGCTCCCAGTCACTGCTGGAGCTGCAGGAACTAACAGTAATGTTATTGGGCTTCTTCTAAGTCATCACACTGGAAAGAAGCTTTGTTGTTAACTAGACAGGATTTTGACTTTTAAAATTCAACACTATTTTTTTTTAGAAAGGGGTAATTACATTTTACAGGTGTTCATTGGATGGGGGGATTAATGTAATACACAGTGGGGAAAGAATATAAGGTGTAACAGAGCTCTAAGGAGCTGTAGAGAAGAAGATAAAAGAAATTGAAAGAGTGGAATGAAAGTAACAGATGCCAGAAAGACTTTCATGAAAGTCTGGGGGAATTAATAATTACATAGGAGAATAAGAAATAAAAGAGAACGTTGCTGTTCTACTTTCTTTTAAAAACAGCAATTCCCCCTCACTCCCATTTTACTTTCAGTTTGGAGCTTATAGGTTCAAATTAAATTTAAACAGATGTGCACCAGCTATTTAGTTTTCAAACTCCTAAAGAAAGAGTATATCTGTGTTTCCACTGATATAAAGTGACACAAAATCTCTGTAAAATAAAGAAATTGTACAACAGAGCTATTCATCTTGCTTATTTAAGATAGGGGATTGTTTTAAATGAAAGTGTAAACAGGTTAAATGACCTGAGCATAGGAGGATGCCAAAAAAGGTTACTTCTGAAATAAGTAGTAAGTCTTGAAACCAGAAAAAAAAAGAAAATGAAAAATACTGTTGGGACCTCATCACTGGCTGGGAGGAGAAATGCAAAGCAGGGATGGAGGGAGACAAAGTGGGTTTTGAAGAGTCTTGTATCCAGTAGTTATTTTAAATATTTTAAAAGAAAATATAAGGAATTTCATATTACTAAATTACTGGTGGGTGGTTACTTTTGTTAGCACAGTGCTCAGTTTGCCTCTCAGTGAAGGGTTTGAGCTCAGACTCTGCTCACAGAAAAGAGATACACATAATCTTCCCTGCAAATGATGGGAACACAGGGCTAGCTACTCAACACTGCTGAAAGTCAAAGCATTTCCAGTGGTGTCTGTGGAGCAATGCCAGCTTATAGGGCCTGAAGATATGGCCTAGAGTTGCCAGCCAACTGAGGGGCTGTGCTGGGACCAGTTTTGCTATATTTTGTTTTCCCAGTGGTTGGCAGCTTTCTTGGGTAACCGTGGTGGGCATTTAGGATGCAGAGCCCCTGCCACAGCTCAGGTCCCCAGTAACATTGGATGCAGACACCCCTTACAGGGGGTGGGGTGGGAAGGGAATGCACATGTGTGTGCAGCCACTCAATGGCCCCATGTCCATGCAACTAAAACCATGGGCTACCTCCATGTGGCAGAGGGGATGCAGGAATGTCACAGGTCCCATAAGCCTTTTCTAGTAGCTCTGTCCCTGACATTCAAAAGTCCTTCTCTTTTCTAAGACGTTTTCCATGTATGTGTGTACCTTTTTTACCCTTAGCCCCTTTCTGTACTTGATTTGAGCTCTTCTTACCCTGACATTCCTGTTTTCTTTTTTTCCTTCTCTTTAAAGGTTAAGTGACATCATTCAGTGGGAGTTTTCTCTTTTCACTTCATCCTGGACTGCTTTAAATGGTGTTTACTTTCTTTCCCGAGTGCTCCAACAGGAATAGTCTCCCACTGTTCCCTCTGCCAACACTTGAAGAATTTCTCTGGTAACTTCTGCCTCCAGTTATCACATCCAAGTCTCTGGCCTGACCCCATTTTGCTCACAGTCCCTTGGCCTGTTCCAAATCCCTCCAGCAAGATCACCACCTCATACCATTCATTCCCTGTCTCCTTGGCTCTTCACCTCTATGCTGTCTTCATCTCTTCTTTCCCCTCCAGAGGTGGTTGAACTCCTTAAGCCCTTTGTATTTCTTACCTTACTGAAAATAGTGCTTTTATTTCTGCTGTGTTCTTTCCTGCCCTTGGTGATCTGCCATGACTGTTCCTTTTGTTCTGCTTTCCCAGTCCTGCCTCAGGGCCTCTTTCCATGCTGCCTCCTGATTAATGTATTTCCTTCTTCAAATCACTTCTTGAAAGCCCTCCTATTTTATAAAATGCAACTATTTGAAAGGTGCTCACTGGGGCTGGCAAGGAGCAGTTCCACCTTATTTGACAGGATGAAGCCAATACAAAATTGCTTTCACACTTGGTGTAACCACTGTTACCCTTCTTGCTTTGCACCACCAAGCTCTGTGGTGCCGATTTTCACCTGTGCCATAGACATCGCTTAAAACGTGGAGAAGCAAGGGAGGAAAAATGGTCTTGCATGGGGAAGGGTGCATGCAATTGGTTTGCTGAGGTTTTCTACCACATGGGCCACCACCCCAGATGCCATAATTTCTTCCCATGCTGCCTACTTCTCTCCCAAATATGCCAGTCATGCTCCATAGCAGAAAAATTTAAAGGGTGTGAAATCTTCCGACCACAGATGCCCTGCGCCAAGCAGGCATTTCCCTCACACAGAAGAAGCCCCAGATGGCCCAAGCTAGGCAATGTGTCTTTGGGCCAAGGCATCCCTTTAGACTTTTGCTTAGAATTGTGTTTCTCTAAAGGCAGCAGACAAAGTTTCAGAGCTTTATAAATATAATTAGCTCTAATAGCTCAGTTATAATAATGCTTTTTTGAATGAATTTATTTATATAAGTGTAAATATTTTGCTTGTATTTAGTAATTTAAAGACATCTCTTTGCAAAATTCTTCAAATTAAATTGCAGTTATCCCTTTTCCTATGCAATGGTTTGTGAGTGTATATTGGATCTACTCTTACATTTTTTTCTCTCTCTAATACAGCCAGTTATAAGCAGTATTTTACTAAGAGCTGTCTCTCATTGATATTATGAGCACTTCAATGTGGCTGTGTTTGGGGGTATTTATTTTGGCTGTTGCATCATCACATATTTAGACAGGAGGAAATAGCTGTGTGCCTTCTACATTGCTAACACTAACGGGAGCACTTAATCTTTAGAATATCTTAATTATACATCCAACATCAACACGTGTGTCAGAAAACACATGAATTCTTTGTGCTTAAATATTCAATGATCATGACTAATGCTTAATGCAAAACACACATGAGGTGTGTGGAAATGGAATGCTGGTTGCTTTAGGTGCGATTAAAGAACCTCAGAATCCACATTTAATGATATTCCTGGAAAATCCTTTCTTTACCTCCTGGGCTATTTGTGTTTCTTTACCTCTTGCTTGCTGTAAGTCTCCCAGTGTCAAGGACTCTGCCTTTTTGCCCGCTCTCCAGCCCACGAGTCAGTCACCCTTGGGAAAGTGAACCTGGGCGTGGAGACAGCGGGAGTAAAAAGAAGAGACTGTGCCCTGCCAACAGCTCACTTCCAGCTGAGTTATCCAGGGGAATGCAAAGTGATTTACTCATGTGGCAGGGCAAAGAGGCCCATTTACCTGCTGAGGGTGAAGGCAAGACAAGGATTTATGGAACCAGTCCTTCAGCACCTTGTGCCTGCTGCTCCCGGGGCCCCTTCAGAAAGTCAGCTCCTTACTGGACCCAGTGCCCTGTGGATGTGTAAGCACTGCAACTGCTCAGGCAGTCTAATTGTGCTGGGAGACTGCCTCAGCAATGCTTGGAGCCACCACAGGTCCCCTCTGCCCTGGAACCAGTGCAATGCTGAGATTTCAAAAGCAGTTGTCATGTGAAAAGCTGAGCAGATTCAGCTCCAGACATACCACAGCGCTCAGCAGTACCTGCCTTTGGAAGTCCCTCTTGGCCCTCATTGTAAGTGAGGGTGGCTAAGAAACCTGTAAACTCTGAGCTGCACACCTGTGAGGATCCAGTGTGTGGCCTTGGCCCCTGCCCTTCAGTTATTTGATGTTGTTGTGTTTCCTTGGGAAAAGGCTTTTATGTAAACGTTGCTTCACCAGTTGTCCAAGCACTGCTTTCTCACACTCACGGATCTGGTGTGCTTTGCTCCATGCACACACTCCTTAGATTTACTTTTGGTTTGTATCCTTCACATTTTCTCTAAGTATGAAGCATTCTCTAAAACATATTGTAAGTTGAAGGCTCAGTTTTTATCTCATTCCATTAATATGTTTTCCTCTTTACCTCTTCAAAGAAAGCCATCTCAATAAATCTACTGCACTTTCCCTAGATCCCTTATTTATACGTAGAAGAGAAATTGTGCTCTCTATAACACCAAGAGCTTGTGAGAGTTTGAAATTTTGTTACAAACTTACTTTAAAACAGATTTTTCTATATTATTTATTTACCTTTTTTTAGCATCACAAGACAAAGGTGAATATCACCAAAGAAATGCCCAGGAAGTTCGGAATTTTGTCAGGTTAAAAGTCTGAAATCACAAACAGCACTCAAAAACATTTTGTCTCTTCTGAGCAAAGCAGCACCTGCCAGAATGCTGCAGACACTGACACTGGAGCAGATGCAGGGATGTTTATTCCATATGAAAATACATATCTTCTCTCTATTTTTTATTTTTTTTTCTTTTTGTTCCTGAGGTAGCTTCACTGTGAAGTCCTATGGATAAATAGCTGGTCTGACACCCAGTTTTACAGTGGAGGATATGTCTGCCATGACAGTACTGTTCTGGCAGTGTAAAGAGATAATGGTAAGTGTAATAAGGACTCACAGGCTGCAGATTTATCTATTGATGAGCCAGAAATGGACTTAACTAGGACACTACAAGTACTAGTAGATACAGCATTACATAGTTCTGTTTTCTCCATGGTGATATTTTATAGTCTACTGTACCTGGGAAACAACATTCTTAATCTCCTTTAAGTTGTGAAGGTGGCACTCATGAGCATTTTAATGAAAATGCCATATTCATGCCAAGAATAATAAAATGCAAGAAACCAGAAGATACCTTTATTTAAGGGCCCTTCAGATCAGAAACTCTGTGAGCAGTTTTTCTTGTTTCAGCAGGAAAAGTTCAGTATTCAAGGCAGGCATTATTCCACTGCAGGCCTAAGACTCACTCCCCTGGGGTTTGTCTTGCAGAGAAGTGTGCCTGTATTATCCACTCTTTGCAAGCCCTTCTTGACTTTGCAGGGAGAATGCCAGACTCTGTGCTGTGGGATCTCTCCCATATGAGACTTCTCTATAGCAAACTGAGAAAATCAGATTTAAATTGGGAAAGGGATGATGATCCTCACAGTCTTTTAGGAAGATCAGCTGTCTGTTTTTACTGATGCAGTCATAGAAAGCTGGTTGGCGTCTTGATTCAAAGCATTGTAGCTTAAGCAAAAGGGAGTTAATGTTTCAGCTTTTCTGACAGTGATAAATGGCCACTGACTATATTTGGTAGCTGATATACTAGGAAAAAAGAAGGTGATTTTTTTTTTTTTTTAGGTATAGTAGCTATTCTGTGATGTATATGTGTGGATTACAGAAGGAGGCAAATGATTTTGGAACTTAGCACCATGTTGTAACTTACCACATTACAATTAAGGAGTACCTGTAATGGCAACTCTCCTTTACTCATACTTCTTTTAGATCCACCTTTCTTTCTTGCTATTACACTTGATGTTATTTGAATCTCTTGTTTCGTTTTCATTTAAGAATAAGCCTTGCAATGGCTCAGCTTTATTCCTGCCTGTTGTCAAGCCCAGATTTAGACATGGTATGAGTCCCTCTAGGCCCCATAACCAGAAATAACTCACAGATCATTTAAATTGTTTGTCAGCCACAGACACATGAAGAATAGAGACTTAAATGAGAAGGTCCCATCTGGGCTGTCATGCTGGACTGCCTGCATGGTCTTGCACTGTCATTCAAAGCAGTGGGAATCCAAGTTGCTCTGCAGAGAGCTGGGAAAACTGTGAATTCTGGCACCTGCCATGACTTTGCTCTAACCAGTAAATCCAAAATGGGTTTTCTTGTAAATATTGGACTAAATTAAGATTTCTGGGATTCAATTTTGCTTGAAAAATACTGGACAAAGCAAAGTATGAAGTAATGGCTTCCCATTGCTTGATTTCACCATCATTGTCTTTATAAAGCCCAGGCAGAGAGGTTTCATTTTAAGGAAAAGTCTGCATTGCTAAAAACAGGTATATGCTGCTTGCATCTTTTGGAAGTGGTCCCCCATGCATACCTCATGGTATGCATCATGGAACCCAGCCATTCTGGAGTCTTTCCTACTTATGTGGGATTGGGAATGTTTCAATTCAATGTAATCCATACTGTGTAGATTTCCAGTAGTCGGGTGATATTTTAAATAAACAAGCACATGTATTACATCCCACTTACAGAGTCTTTCCTGTTCCTGGGCCCACACAGGCACTGTATGACAGCAGGAATCTGTGTGCTTCCTTATGATACAATTTCCCTCAATGCTCTTTTTGCAATGGTGCTTGGATTAAAATTAACCTTGGAAAAAGTTTAGACCTTATTTCAAAACAAAACTGCTGAGTAGTATGGGAACATGACATACCTCCTAAATTATTAGAAGCAGTCCTGGCAACATATTTGGTGACAGACTTTTACTTGACCAAACAGAAGAGCTGTGGTGGGTAGACAAGGTGGATGGTTTACTGTTTGCCATTTTCACTAGACTGCATTAAGACTGGCAGAAAGTTCTTAACTCATATGTCAAAATTATTAGTTTTCCCACATCAAAATATGCTATTGTTGCAGATTTAGCCAAGTGGTATTGATAAATATAAACTTTTGACTTAATTTCTCTAGTGTGTGAAGAGACGTTTGGTCTAATGTGTGGTTAGCAGGTTCTGCTGTTCAGATTTATGTGAAGAGGCAGCAGTCCAAAGTGGACAAGGTAAGCAAAACAGTGTTTGCTTCTTGCCTGATTCTCTGATTAGAGTAAACCTTTGAGGCAGAAATAGGTTTTCTTTCACATTCCTGAAAGGATAATTTGTTTGCACATTCTCTGACCTGCTCTGTGCTGAGACTGGCATAGATGGGTAAATAAAACAGTTGAGGCTAGCTAGGCCCAATATCACTGGGTTTTTTTCCTTCTCTCCAGGAAATCAAATTGCACTACCATTCAGAGGCAGAACAGGAACACCATGTGACAGAAAATGTGTACTATCAATTGCATCATTAATGGATGTAGGGCACATTCCCTAGCCTGGCTGGTATGCTAATCTGATTTCAGGATTCCCATGTGATCTTGAGGCCTCAGCATATTTATATCCTTTCTTCTGGAGAAGATAGGAGCTGATATTCTAATCCCATACAAACAAAATTTCTCTCAGTGAGTCACAGTGTGCCATATCACCATGGAAATACATGGTGGAGAGCATTTCTGAGAGAGCAATCAGTGCTGTTGTCTATCACATCTCTCTCTACCAGCAGCTGTTTCCTGCCAAGCTTGGTTTCTCCAGGTCTCCTCTGATCTCTGCTCAGTTGGGTCTTTCTAGGCTGTGTAGATAATGACCAGCAAACTTAGGACAGCATTAAGCCATTCACTAAATAAACTTTAGCAATGTATCTGTTCCTGATTTTGCTTGGTCCCCTATGGCCTTGATTCCAAACATTAATGAAAATATACTGCAAATATGGCATGACTTAATTGTCCCTTTGGAATTCTGTGGAAGAAAAGCACAGTGGTGACAATTCATGGTTTTCTGGACAATACCTATAGATGTACATGTAGAAAAGTGTAGGTTGATGTAGAAAAGTGTATTAATCACTAGTCATTTCTACTAGCCCTTCCCTAAGAAAAAGATTTAGTGGTAGCATTCAGTTTAAAAATCCTAAAAGTTGAAAAAACCCACAAAGATCCCACCTATTTCAAATAAAATAATAAACTGTGTTTTAACTGCTACATAGTCTCCACTACAATTCATGGTAAAATGAATACTGAGAAGCTCAGTCCTTATACATGCTATGACCATAAGATGGAGATATTGGGCTGCAAAAGAAATAATGTACTTAATTCCCTCACCTCTTTGGTTAGTGTGGGTTTGTTTAAAGAAAAACAATGATTATTAAAATAAGTATTGTGGTAGGGATTAGATACCAGCCAAACCAAGATGGCAGAGGACTAGGAATACAAAGTCTTGCTTGCAAAGTGAACTATTAGAAGTGAAAAAGTGAGCTTGCTATTGCAATCATTTCAGCAGTGGATTATGTGTGCCTTTGTATCACAAAAATAGGTTGAAGTGTCAGGCTCCCAGTTAACAGAGATGCCCTCCTTTCTGATGAGTGGGAAGATATATGTGTTCCCAAGGCAGGTTAAATGGCTTGTGGATTACACAATCTATACAGTTATTTTCTAATCTTCAAGAACATCATAACAGCACAGGGTCTAGCTTGCATTCTACTCTCTGCAAGAGACTCTGAGTCTATGAAAACTGAGCTGAGGAAATTTTTGGCAGCATTAAGGAGAGGGAGAAAGGACTTCCAGGAGAAACTGGAAGGGACGGATGCAGTCATCAGCTCCTGAGGTACATATCAAACTGGAAACCTTTGCCAACATGTGGGTGGTAATTTTATTAGTGAGGGAATAATTTTACTTTGAAAAGCATCTTAAAAAATATTATGTTCTTGCTCAGTCAATCCACTTCTCTCTCTAGACTGGCAGTCCATTGTCCCCTCCTTTACTTGTCTCAGTCTGAAAGAGATAGTTGGCCCCAATTCTTGGTCATGTCTCACCCTGAGAAACATCTGGAAAATTTAAGTCAGCTGTACTGGGTTTCAACTCAGTGCATGCAGTATTTTTGCACAAGCAGAAATGAGGGCTTCATTTAGTTGATTGAAATTTTAAATTATTAGCTGTTAAATATTAATGGGGGAAGATGATATCTAGGTAAGGTGAAGGTGAAGGGTGTTTTCTTAATGGCAAAGGAAATTACTGGAGGTATAACTCCATCAAGGCATAGTGGGTTCACCGTCAGTCGAAATTTTATAGCCACATGCAGACACTTCTCTAAAAGTGAGTTTGTTCAGTTAACAGGTCTACTTTGTGTGTATGAGGAAGCCATTAATGAAACCCAGTGGCTGTGTACAGCATGAGATTAGACAAAAGGATTGCAGGGGTCACAAGCTCACAGAAAAGCTGAAGTGGGAAGGCAGATCTGGATACCGTCTAGTTCAAAGCAGTTTCAGCTACAGCAAATTTCTCAGGGCTATGTCGTGTTGTGTTTTCAGTATCTCCAAAGATGGAGACTCTGCTACTTCACTGGACAGCCTGTGACAGTACTGGACCACCTTCACAGTAAAAAAAAAAAAAAAAAAAAAATTTTTTTTGGTTCTTGTATTTAAATGGAATTTCCTGTATTTCCGTTTGTGCCCATTTTCTCTTGTCCCATCCCTGGGTGCCACTGAGAAGGATCTGGTTCCATCTTCCCTCCTTTCAGGTATTTTTCCAGATTTATGAGATTCCTCTGGCCCTTCTTTACTCTAGAATGTACAGTCACAGCTCTACCAACTTCTCCTCATATGAGAAATGCTCCAGTCCCTCACCAACTTTGTGGCTCCCTGATGAACTCGTTCAGAATGTTCATGTATCTCTGGTCCTGGGGAGCCCAGATCCAGACCCAGCACTGCATATGGGTCTCACCAGTGCTGAAGAGGGGGGAAGGATCATACCCCTTGGCCTGCCAGTCATGCTTTCCCTAGAGCAACCCAGGATGTTGTTGACCTTCTTTGCCTTGTAGGTTCATTGCTGGTTCATGGGCAGATGGATGGCCACCAGGATCCCCTGGATCCTATTCTGCAAAGCTGATATCCAGCTGGCCAGGCTCCAGCCTCTACTGGTGCATGGGGTTATTCTGCTCATATGCAGGACTTTGCAATTCCCTTTGCTGAACATCATGAGGCTCAGGTTGGCCAATTTATGCAGCCTATTGAGGTCCCTCTGAAAGGCACCTCACCCACCTGGTGTCAGCCATCACTTTATATTATCAGCCGAGTCACTTCATTTTAGAAGGCCATTGGGTCAGCCAGGCATGATTTCCCCTGCATAAATTCACAGTGAATACCCCGAATTTTGTTTATTGTGTGTTTGGAAATGATTTCCAGGATATTTTGCTTCATCATGTTCACAGGGATCAAGGTGAGACTGTGGTTCTCCAGGTCATCCTTATTGCCCCTCTGGAAGCTAGCAGTGACACTTTTATCCAGTCCTGAGGAACTTCCTCAGTTGCCACGATCTTCCAAATATTATCAAGAGTGGCCTCATAATGATATGTGCTCAACATTCATGATCCCTCAGTGACGCCTCAGCACTCATGGCTGCAGCCCATCAAAGTCCATAGATTTGTGTGGATTCAATCTGCTTAAATATTACCTAACTGTGTGCTCCTCCCGTGAGGGTAAATTTCTATTACTCCAGATTTTCACATCCATCTTCCTCATTTGTAAGTAATAGGTCCAAAAGAACATCTCTCCTCATTAGTCCCTCCGTCACCTGTGTCAGGCAGTCCTTTCTGACCTTATAGATTCATGACTCCCTGAACAGAGAAACTGATTCTCAGCGCTTGTCTGAATTCTCCATATTAGTGATAGGTAAAAAGATGCCTACCAGTGAGCTAATCAGAATTCACAGGGAGAACAAAGACAGTGAAACCTAGAATTCTACTTTTGCATTCATTCTTCTGGCTAGAACCACACTTCAAGAATTCTGTTTCACAAAGCAGAATTTAAATTTTCTATCCGTTTCCAAGTTAATAGCAGTAACTAAATTTGAGCCAAGGACTACACCTGTGACCAGGAATTTAAAGAGAAATTCTCTTGAGAAAAATAATTTATTTATGATGAAGTGGACAGATGTTGAACTTAATGTGGCCAGAGCATGTATTTCAAGTTTGACAAGTGTGTAAAGATGCCCTTATAAGAAGGCTGAATGGTAGAATATTTGTACATGATCGCTTCTTTAGTGTTACACTAGGAGTTATCTGAATGAATTTGGGGGATTTTAATATAATAGAAGAAGTCCGGGGAAATGTTGCTCAAAGAAATTTATAGAATATACCACATAATTTGGGGTAAGGAAAATACTGGATAGTTGCCAAAGGTGGAAGCCCAGTGTCCCCAGCCCATGTATGGAGGCAGTGGGGAGAGACAGGATCCCCCTTGAGAGAAGCCAAATTTGGGTCTGGTCTGGGCAACTCAGTAGTGCCATTTGGTTTCCTATATATGTGATCACTCATTGAACACAAGGTGAGATCCCCTCTAATCCTCAATGCTTCCTTCTCCTCATCTGTTTTCCATAAGAAAGTAGCCTAGGCAAGGAGAAGTGAAAGTCCATTACAGCAGTTGACCAGCCTGGATCATAAGGGCACTGGAAATGCAGGGTCCCCCGAGAACCAAAGTGCATTTCCTGCTGTGAGACTCCTTTGGGGACCTTCTCTCTTTATCATGCCAGTTAGGCAGCACAGATATGCAAACAGGTACAGCACCACACACTGACCCCGTGGGAGCTTAGCTCTGCAACCCACAGTGCTTATTTCTGCCTGTCAATCTGGAATTGGGTGTCTAGGTGCACTTACTTTTTCTTCTGTATGAAGATAAACAGTACTATTGACAATGGAAATTACTCTTGCCAAAGAGAGTTTGAGCTTTAGGCAGCCAAGCTGGGGAGTACTGGTGTCAGCAATCCATCTGGAGCTGTATGATAGATGGGAACACAGTCAGGAAAGCACCCAGGTGCCCTGACACTGGGCCCAAGTCTCCCCTCCTCTGCAGCCACTGCACTCCTTAAGGTATTTTATTGCTTATGTCTTTCAGGACATGTAAAAAAGGCTTAAAATACACAAGACAAATTATCCAACATGATTCTCTGGAAAATGTTGTGTATCTTAAATGCAGCCAAAGTGCAGAGTGTATGCCAGTTGTAACAGTAATCACTCATTTTCTGTTTTGACCTAGCTGAGAAATTACAGACTTGGAAAGGAGTAATTTGAATGTAACAATCTTTGCTGTTTCAAAGGTTTTCTTTCTCTTTTACCCTTCTGGGAGCAGCATGTACTGTATGAGGTTTTTTTTCTCCACTTGTTCAGAGCACATCTTATTTCATCTGGCCCTTCTTTCCTAAGGCAGTTAATCTATTGGAGATACATAATTATATCATATCTCACTTTCTGCCACTCAAGCTCTGTCTCAAACATTCATGCAGATGCCAGAAGTGGAGCTGGTAAGGGTTAAACATTACAAGATCAGTGAATTGCAGAAGAATTTCTCACTGCTTCCAGGTCAAGTATTCACAGGTTGTTTTGTTTTGAGCTATGGCTTCTAGACTTGGATCATGTCAACATACAGAGCAGGGCTGACACTGAGACATCTATTTAATAAATATTTACTTTTATATGTGCGTGTGAGTGCATGTGTGTGTGTCTGTGTGTCTGTGTGTGTGTGTGTGTGCAGGCTTGCGTGCCTATGTATATTCACTGAGTTCACATCCAATGTCCATCCTCAGCAGATGGATTTATCCCACTCCCTGACTTGCCCACAAGACAAGCCCAAGACACATATTTACTAGCAACAATACTTTGGAATGCATTTGTGGTTGTAGAGTGCATTTTGTGGTATCCTGCTTTAAACTTGCAATATACTACTATTTTTAACAGCAGAGTAGCTGCATCACTCAGCTGTTGGCACAATGAACTGAAGTAGAAAAAAATGCTCTTTACAATCCAGTCTCCACTAATACAATAAGTTACATTAAAACCATTTCCTCACAGTAATTGTCTCCTTAGAAATTGAAATAAAACATTTGAAGGTTTTCATCCTTCCACTAGTTTGTTTTCAAAAATGTGTGAGCTAAAAAAGGAAGCTGAGAAATTTTTTATGATGGGTAAAAAAACATTGATATGTCAGTGCACAAGGATTAAAATGACATACAAAGGCATAGGCAATAAAAGATGGTTACTTCCAAGCATACGTGAAAAAATCAGAATTAAGATGAGGCTTAAAAGCACATGTTGGGATAGTGCATGTGGACACAACCAGTGTGCAATGGTATTTGTAACTTACGCTTCTTTGAAACAATCTTGTTTCTGAAAGCCCAAACAAATCACTTCAAAATGTCTCAAACATTTGTTATGGCCAGGGCATTCTCAGGGCATTAGATTTCTTGGATCAGACTGTAATTTTCTCTTATTTATGTATTGGAAATTTATTCTATTGCTCTTTATATTGATAGCTATATTCTAAATTTGAACTGCAGGGCCTAAACAAGATAGTGAAGCCAACAAGTGATCTTTCATGTTTGGCAATGGCACAACTCCTTCTAGCATGAATACTGCCAATTCTTGAACATTTCTGTATACAACATTTTATTATGAATACTTTCTATAGATCTCAGCTGTCTTTGGATGAAGCCATGGCTTGTATGTGAGTGACTTTTCAAATCTTATGAAAAGTCCAAGGATATTAAATTCATTTATTCATCTGTGGTATAACCCATTGATCTTCTGTACACAATTGTCTGCCATGAAGTGGCCTTGCCTTTTAATTAGAGTTATATTCCGCTTCTGCCCAGGGCCCATCTGTGGTAGTCAGACCACAAGGTATTTGTCAGTAGGAAGTCAAGAGCAAACTCCAATACAGTTTTAACTTCATGGAGAAAAATGAGGAAGGTTTCTCTTTCTGTGATAGCGTTTCTTGGGCAGCTGCATTGTACCACCCACACTGTAAAGGTGATTGACTCTGATTCTAGGACTTATCATGTGGTTCATCCAGCTGCCATTCACTGTTTTGTATATGACACAATTATAAAATTTTCCCCTTGATTATGACACCTTAATCTAAAACTCCAGACTATCATTCATAATGGCCACAAACATTTAAACCTATCCAAACCACACACACACAAAAAAATTCTTCACTGTGATTTAGAAAGCTATTAATTCAGTGCAATAATGCAAAACTGGCAGACTATTTAGATAGAACAACCTTCACCTGAACTACTAGAGTTAAAATCTTTTCCTCCAAGAAAATGCAACCTACAGAAATGTTTTACATCATCCCAGGCGAAAGAGCCATGCTGAAAAGATTAGAAACCATCTCATGCGCACATGCACACATATGCTTGCATGCACGCACGCTTTCCCACCCCAACAGTACTGTGGGTAGCAGAAGGAGCAGTGCCCTTTCACAGACTCCTGCCTTGTGCTCAAAGGAAATGCAGCAGACATTTAAATATTTCCAAACCAAACAAGACATCCTGAAGGATTCTCCTCCTGTGGCCTCATTATCTGCTTACATCTGTGTTTTTAAATTCAAAAGAAAGGCTGAAGCAATCAGAGCTATCCTGACAGGAGCAGAAAGGGGAAGTGGAGAAGAAACAAGAAAAAGTTTGAGACCTTCACTCAAGCAGCCCTCACTTTCTAAGGACACCAGCTTTAAAACATGGTGATTGGAAATGAAAATAATAAATTATAAAGGCATCACCTCTAAGTGTATAGATTTAAAATGTACAGGAAGGATGATCTTGCAAAAACAGTGATGACCTCTTTGTAAGTATCTGATCATTCCTCTAGAGTTTAGGGGCTAATTCTTCCCTAAAGCTGCACCTTTGCATTTGCTTTCCCATAGGAAGATCTGAGGCAGCAGCTCTTCAGCCTGTATGACCCTGGGGCCCCAGCAGGGCCTGAGGCTGACGTGATGAGCAAGCTGCTGACATGAGCAATAGGCTGATGCAGACAAAACCTTTTTCAGTGAGTGCCAAATGTCATCAAATCCCCATCCCAGCCTGAGGAGGACCTTCTAAAGGGTGCTCCCTGCATCACCTACCTTCACAGTGTCACTTCCTGTACCTAATACTCCCTGGATTTTTGCTTTAATTTTGGACATCTTTGCACCAAATAAAAATACAGCTGTCTCCATTCTCTCTGATGGTCTTGTGCACCTACTAACATGAAAGGGTACTCACTGAAAAAATCCCAATCAGTTTTAGTGTGTGGGGAAGGAACTGCAAGAGTGTTTGAGAACCTCATACTTACTGCCTGTAAACATTCAGCTTTGAGGGAAAAAAGAGTAATCAGTGAGGAATTTGGCTTCAAAGTCAATGGCATGATACTGTATGGTCAGGCTGCATACTCCAAAGCCAGCTGAGTAGCCCAGGAGGGAGGGACTGTGCCATGCTGCTGCAAAGTGTCTGGTAAGCATCTCCAGAATGTGCCAAAGATGTCCTCTCATCTGTAAGGCAAGTTAGCCACAACCTGTGAGCTGGGCCCGCTGCAGTCACAGAGCCACTACCAGTGTCAGCCCGGGAAAGGGCTGAGGGTTGAGTGTGTGAGCCAGCCCCATTGTTCCTTCCCACCACTGCTGGGAAACTGTGATTTTGGGACTGAGTATCGGTCTTGCAGAGAAAGGGAACAGGGGACAGAAAAAAGGGAAGGGTTTCAAATTTGCTGGGAGTGAGGTAGAAATAGGAAGAGAATAATCCTGAAGCAAAGGAGATAAGAAGCAAGAAAATGAGGAAAAGAAGAGCATCCTTGTTCCTTGTTCCAGATGCACTCCTCCCATTGAATACATGCTGTTTCTTCACCTTGAGAATGTCAACCTGTAAATAAATTATTTTTATTTCTGATCGTAAAAAGCATCTCTACCTTGGCAGGTTGCATTACAACTGAGTGCTGTACAAGCTGGACCAACCTTGGTGTTGCTTTTTGTTGTGAATAACCTCCTGCCTTGCATCTGAATTACCCTTCTGCAAAGGCAAAGGCTGTTTCAGGCATGCCAGGGAGCAGGCTGAGGTAAGGGCAGAGACAAAGCTAAGGAGAAGGGCATGCAAGTGGCCATGGACACAAAGACTCTGCTCCCCTGGGATGAAGAAAGCATGAGTGAAGTATGTCAGCCTAATTAAATAAAAAGCACACAAGAAGTTAGTCCAGGGGCAGAAACTGGCTTCAGCACTTTGCTTGCCTTTGCCCTGCTGTTATTCCCGCGCCTCCGCTACCAGCACTCAAGTTGAATTCAAGTCTTCTCCAAACTGGGTGCCTCAAGATATTGTGGATCCCGAAAGCCCTGGGAGTGATGAGTGACAACTTCCAATTTTAGCCTCTAGACTTCTTGTCTTGCTGAAGTGGCACATGGCTTCCCTAGTAA
Source organism: Vidua chalybeata (assembly GCF_026979565.1). NCBI lineage: Eukaryota > Metazoa > Chordata > Aves > Passeriformes > Viduidae > Vidua > Vidua chalybeata. The sequence continues at coordinate 69,712,673 of NC_071530.1, read as the reverse complement.
AGGCATCTTGGGTTCCCCAGGTGAAGGCTGAGGTTGGTCCTGAGATGACACACAGTGTCCCATGCCAGCCACCCTGCTTTGCCAATGCTTTTGTTGCCATGACACAAATCCTAATGGGAATCTGTCACACTGGAGTCTCTTCCGTTGGCTAGGAGGCTAGTTTCTGAATACTGGCTGTCCAAAGGCCACAGATGAACATTTTTACAGCCTCAAACTAAACACTGTCTCTTTCCTACTAGGAGAGCTGCCATGACCGAAATCCAGGACCTACTGGTTGCTGACATTTACATGAGAATTTATGGCTGTAATAAATTATGCTTCAGATTTTCCTTATTTGGAATAATTTTGGAGTATCTTTTCTCCTCATTTTTTATGGCAATGTAACAGACTACTTTTTGAAGGACCAGGAAGATGTTAGTGTTACCTTCACTGCATAAAAAGCTTGGATATAAAGCTTTCCAAGAAAGGAGTTTTTGGACAATGCAGTGTTATTTATTTACTTAAGCCATTTTATAATAATCTGGCAGGCTAAGCCAATGCTGAGGTCTCGAGCAGCTTGGATTCTTTAATTTTTTTTTAGTCTCTGTGCACAGGATGTACTTATTTCACTGATAAGACAAAAAAAAAGGCTTTTCTGAAGAAGAAAATCTATATTCTTTCTCAGTGACTTTATCTCTGCAACCAGACTACAGGTATAAGGGAGACAGGAATACTGAGACAGTTATGACAGCTCATCTTTGAAGGAATCCACAAATGTAATCCATATGCAAGCTAAATGCATTTTCATGTGGCAGCAAAAACCATTTTTAATAGGAGATACCAAATATTGAGATCTCCATGTCCCTCTGAGCACAGAAATCATGTGCACTTCAGTAAGGATCTGATATGCCTTTAGTCACCTAGATATGTCTTGGAGAGAGGAAAATAAAACCTCCAAAGGGATGAGCAGCAGATGGCCTATCCAGGATAAACGAAAGATCATTTTCACCTCCATGCAGATTTGTCTTTTCCCCATCCCCTCATGCATCTCCATTGCATGCATTTCTGTGCTTCCTTCCCTGGACTGAGTTTTCAGGGACTGGCAGCTGTTCCTTTCCTGCAGTGTACCAAACAGGAAGGACTTCCCCTCCGGCAGGTTAGCCATCTTAGCTTCCTTCTTTCATTTGGGAAGGCCTTCCCAGCATCACAATTTTATTCACTCCTTCCAGCCTCCACAGCTTCCCTCTGTCCTACCCTGCCCTTTGCATAATGTTTTCCTTTATTTGGGTTTCCCATTCTCTTTCTCTATCAGAATGACTCTGACCACTTCTCTTTTGTCTTTTCCTTTATTCATACCTGATTCCCCGACCTTACCCCATATATGTTTCCCCATCCATAGGTTAAAAGTCTTTCTTTGTAGGCTAGCTTAAAGCCATCGTCGTCCTGTAGTCATTCCTCTGGGTTTCCCTGTTTTCCAGACACATTATTGGTGATTTGTCTCCTTGGTGGCGCCTCTCAGGACTAAGGGGATGTCATGCAGACCTATTTCCCAGGCAATTTTGGGTCTGCAAAATGTAGAATCACAAATGAAAGAGGGAAAAACCCTGACAACTGTGAAGGGCTTGTTCGCATCAGCATGCCACAACCCCAGATTATGATGAGAGCCAGTATCCATCTGCCAGTATCAACGTAGCCCCTCCACGGCCAATGTGCCTGCTGCTCTCCCTTGCCTCTGCAGCCTCTCCTTGGGCACCCCTTCCCTATGCTCTCCCTCATTTCAGATGGGGATCATCCCTTTCAGACTAGATCTCTGGTTTCAAATCCCCTTGTCTCCTCATTTTGCTGAGCTGATTTGGAAGCTGGCTGAAAGTTCCCCACTCCTGGGACCTCTGTAACCAGACAATGAATCCATCCAGTGACGCAGTCTGGCCTTTTCAAAACAAAATAGGGTTTAAAAATCAACAGGAACACATTGCTTCGGCAACTGGGTTGAAATAACAAAAGAAGGCCTGCACACGTGAATATGACTTTAGCTTCATTCTTCCCTCCCAAATTTTGGGCAAGTTCCATGTCATCTTGGCACCTCCGCTCTTGGGCTGGGAGAGGCAGGACACAACTGTGTCTTTCTGTCGGAAATGGTGTTAGACTGGAATGTCTGTCAGCGCTGGGTCCGGATGGGGCTGGTGACATGCCAGCTCATGGGCCAAACAGGCCAGTGCTGGGATGATCAGCTGCTTCCCAACGCCCTGGGCGTTGCTCACTGTTTCTGGGGGAACCTTAGAACCTCCCTTATTTAATTTCTTGTGTGTTTCCTCCTACCCACCTCCTTTGTTTTTCGCTGTACAGAAAACAACACCGAGGAGAGACATGGTGACATACAATAATTTTCATTTTTAATTTTATATGGGTTCTTCATTTTTGTTGGTTTTCTTTCTCATTCTCATCTCTTCTTACTGGGTTCTCCAAGATCACTGTCACTGCATTAGCATGTGCATTCAGTGACAAAATACTGGTATCTGCAAATATTTAGTGTTTCCAGTGCATTGGACAAGGTGATTTTATAAATGGCATTGTTATTGAAAATACTAGCTTATTATATTTATAATACAATATCTGATCAGGCTGTAAATTTCCCAAAACATTTTTAGCAGATTTTTCTTTCAATTAGGCTAAGTATGCTCAAGTAATCAGCCCAAACTAACAAAGCTTTTGCTTGCTTTCTTAGTTTGCACTGGTGTAACTAAAATGAGAAGTTTATCCATGGGCCTGAAAAGCAATGCATACACTCTGGGAATTGATCTTTCAATTGCATCTATGTGTTTCTAGCCTGATTTTTGTATCAAAAATTTAAAAAATCCCAACCAAACAAATAAAACACACCAAACCAAAATTTCAGCATCCCACATCCTTCTATTAAAGAACTTTGAAAAGATCTTGGTTAAGTGTTCACTAAAGAAATTAAGGCTGTCACATGATAAGAAACGATGAACTGAAAGATATCTAAGAAATTGGAGGCAATAGACATGAAAAAATAGCAAATTTCTGTCTCTGAAAAAATGTTGGCACAAAAGTGGCAATGCCTAGTATTGTTTAACAAATACATTGACAGTCTGGAGAGGGGAATGGTAGTAAGGAAGCGAAATTGATGAAATTATTTATTTTAGTCAAAGCCCAGTGCTTCACTGGGGGCAGCGTATCAATGAGACTTCAGCAAAGCAGGCAAAGGCCCAATACAATGGCAGATAAAGGCAAATTGGTGGCACATGCAGAAAAAGATACAGTAGAGGGGAAGACAAAAATATTCATGTGTCAGGGAGCACTTGATATGATCTCTGAAAAAAGACTCTTACTGAAGGCAGCTTGATAGAAACTTCTGCTTCCTGTGGAGAGTGGTAGGGACTCACAGCGTCATACTGGAATCCAGCAGTGCGATTTTGTCTATTACTTGTTCAGGATGTGGCATCTTGGTCAGGATTCATCTCCTTTAATCACAGAGCAGACATCTTCACCTGAGCCTGTCATCTGAGCTCTTTTACAGCCGATGGAGAGAAGTGTACAGGCAGAGATTGAGTCATGTTCTTCTAAAAAAGACACCTCCAAGAGATCACATCACTCTTCCTCAGATGCCTATTTTGACCTCTTCTGTAAAAAGAGTTTTGTCAACTAGTATTAATATGTATGCTATAGAAAAATGCAGTCTCCTGCCCAAGCAGTTTTCATTTTATGCAATGTGGGAATTAAAGGTGTCACAGTAAGAAGCCAGGGGCCAGGATATCTGAAGATGGTGCTGAGCTGCCTCCGGAAGGGGACAAGGGCAGATGTGGTAAAATCAGTTAAAAATAATAAAAAACTAATTAAGACAAATCAAGAGCTTCTGTCTTGACATTTAAGACAAAATAAACACAGACAAAATGCACAGAAAGAAGTATATCTTAAAAATACTAACTTGCAGCCTCTGGTATCCCCCAGCACAGGATGCTAGAGAGGCCAAAAGCTGAGTTTAAATATGAGTGCAAATCTCACCCTAAGATGGATTGGTGTGGATACAGACTTACCTGCTGCAAAATTTCTGGCATCTCCTGAAGCACCTGGGGTGGAATAGGCTGAGCAGGTTGAAAGAATATCTTATGTATGTACAGAATTCACCTAAGGGGTTGGAAAATAAGTCAATTCTGAGTTCAATTGGAAGTTCTTAGACTGCCAAGTGGATATCTTGGGAAATTAATGTCCTGGCAAAATTACATGTGATGACTGTCTTTTTAAAACAAGGAAGGACATTCAGGATGTAGATCACACACTCCAGAGACACTTCACCACAAGCAAGCAGGGGATGTTAGACTGTCAATGTTTTTTTTAAAGTCCACCAATTTTCTGTTCCCTTTTCAAATGCAGGTTCCTAGAGCACATGGGCTTTGAGACTGGACTGATGAGGAACTTGCTACATTTTCTTAATGACATGAGTCCACCTGAAAGAACATGAAAGTGTGTGCACTTCATGGACAGATGGGTTTTTTAATAGGCTTCTACCTACTGCCTGTGTCTGTAAGGACATGAGAGAGCTGTCAGGTCCTCTTGCTGGTGGAAAAAAGTGACCTTGTGAATGTCAGCTGTGTGGGCAAGAGACAAATTTATTAACATCTTCACAGAGCAGACTATGCAGAACATATGCTATAAGTGAGGGCTTTCCCAGCTCTGGGGGGTCCTCTGTCTGCTCTCCCTTTGCTCAAGTGCCTCCTAAAGTGCTGAGCTTGGAACTTTTGCTAGTTGCATGTTTCTTCTTCTGTTTTTATTTTACTCTGCATTCAAAGGACTAAATAGTGAGAAAGGGCTCTGGCTGCTTCAAACAGCATACAGGAAATGAACAAGCTGAATAGCATGTTTGCCAGCACATGGGTCTTTTTGGCATACTTAGAGCCTATCTGCACTATGGATTTGTCTCATTTTTAGCCATTACTAGCCAACCATCAAAGGCTTTTCCATATAGAAGGAGCGCCCTGTTTTGTTGTGGTTCATACTCCTGACTAATTAATATGTCCTGAAATGCCCCTAGATGGGATGGTCTGTTTCATATGACCATCTGTTTTCTGTTCCTCACCCCTGGAGTGTGGCTCCTGCCTGGGGACCCTGGGGGTACTTAAAGCCAGAAACAACTGTGGGCAGGTGGAAACGACTCAGATGTCTGTATTTCTGTACTTAGATAGATCCCTGAGGAGGCAGCCAGCCCAACCAGTGGTGGTTGAAAAGGAGGGCAAAGCTCTGCTGGAACAGACAAATGTCAGCTGCTTACAGTAGATGCTCTTCTACTCAATGAGAACATGGAATTTTGATCACATTTCCCTCAAAGTCTGAAGGATGGGGCCAAGAAGGTTCTAACCAAACACAGTAATGGCTGGTAGAAGACGTAGCCCACTTCTGCTGGGCAAAATCCCATGTTTGCCCTCTCTTGCTCGTCCCTACATCTCCTGTGGGTCTGATATTCTGAGTTGCTATGAGTCTGCCCTCATCTGTTCTGGTCATTTTCTCTCTTGACCTCTTCATTCAGAAACTGAGTTAGAGGAAATTTCCTCACACAGGTGGGAATTTACAGAGTCAGAACTCATAATCAGAAGGCTACAGTTAAAAAAAAATGTTTTGAGAATTCTGGTTCTTCTCTTCAGATCTTGGAAAAAGTACATGTGGATGTCTTTTCTTTTACCAAGGGGTGTCATTAAACCCTGATCCTGTAGTAGAACTGCAGTGCAAGCAATTCACCAGTAACAATAAGGAGGAAATCAGTGGGAAAAAGTAGAGGAAATGTCAAGGGCTTGCAGAGGTCTGCATATCTGGTGATATAATATTAGAACAGAAACAGTAGTGTATGAATCACTCACAGTCATTCCTTGCCCCATGGTTTTGGTAACAAAGGCCATTGTCTGAAGTAGTATGGGAGCAAGGTTTATGCCCCAGGATTGAAATAAAGCTCATTTGGCAGACGTAGAAATCTTCTGGGGTAATCAACAGGCATGGAAAGGTGAAAGGGGATAGCAAAAGATTAGACTCTTGCTGCTGTCACCACCTTCCTGGATATTCATCACTGTTACCACCACAAACAGACTGACATCAGGCATAAATCAGCTGAGACCCATCCTTGTCCTCATTATGGTCTTGCTGAAGGCAAGCACAGAGCTGTGGTCCTTTTCTCTCTTGGGTGCTCGATCAGGCTTCACTGTCTGGAGGCTGCAGTGGGCTGCAATGTGCCAGTTGCATGGAAGAAGTATTGCTTTCAAAAAGGAAATTTGAAGAGCTACCATCTCTGCATGTCTCTCCGTACTGCCTACTGCTGGAAGCTTGAGCAAGGCTGGACTGCTTCACATGTGCCTGTGTCTAAGATAAGTTTCATTGAACAGTTTCTACTGCTTTATTGACAGAGCCTCTGAGCCTGCTGAGCAACTTGGCTGAGTCCTGCACTCTGGTTGTGCTTGCTCAGACTACTCTGGACACCTTCAATGAGTAGTCAAGCCAGAATCCTCCAACCCCCTGCCCCTCTGCTGCCCTGGAACAAGCTTGTGTTTGTTTACTGGAGGTCACTTATCTTGAGCTATTGCTTTTTTCCTGTCCACTCGTCCTTGCTGCCTCACACTAAGCAAAACTACTATACTGATGTATTGAAGTGTTCCCACTTGCCAGTGCAGCTTTGTTTCTGCTTCAGAAAGGAAAAGGGGCTACACTGCAAGGAAAGCAGGATTTAGCACATGATATGAGGAGTAGAACTTGATATCTACTTTTTAGGTACTTAATAATTCTGCCTTTCATTATGACATAGTGGATCTTCCCATCGTGGCTGCAGATGTTACTCCTATTCTTGAACCTTTTTTATCAATGATTGCCCCAACTTGATAACATTCATCTTGCTCCCTGGAATCTTCACCCTCTCTATTATGGCCCTGCCTGTTAAGTCACCTGGAATCAAAGTACACCCCTTCAGTGTTTTTCTGATGCTCGTTTTTCCTCTGTGGTGAACAAGTCTGCTTTCCCTTTATTAACGGCCAGGAGACCATCTGACATTAAGAGACCAAGTGCCAAAAGACAAGTGGAAGAACCCAGAAACATTTCTGTGTTGTGCAATTTTAATTTATCTTTAATTTGAGCCTGTTGAAGGCCCTTTATTCCTTTTTAAAGAAGAGTGAATCCTTTTGCTGACTCTAATCTTCACTGCATCTTCCCCTTCCCAATTTTTCATATTCTCTCCAGCATAAAGGATGAGAAGCACTATCCCATACTATATACTATATATCCTATACTATATACTCTATAACCCAATAACTTTCTTAAGCCACCAGCGGCCAACAAATCTCAAGGAAACATCCAGATTTAAAAAAAAATCCCCCCCCCCCAAAAAAAATAGCTAAAAAAAAAAAAAAAAAAAAAAGAATTCAAGAAGCAAGAAGTCCCAAGGCCTGATTTTAAGGTCTTCATTCCACAAGTAAGATTATCCAGAAATTTATAGTATTGATTATGATTTATATCCAGTTTCTAACATTCAGCTATTTCATAGGGAAAAGCTGCAGACTAGGAATACCTAGTCACAGACACTGCCTTATTTAGTTTCAATCAGCTTTGGGGAGCTGATTCCACTTTAAAGTTGGTCGTATTGGTGCAACTTGCAGCTGTACATGTCTAAAAGAGGGATTACAGTAATGGAGTGTCCATAAACACCAGTTATGCAGTTTGAACTAAATCACACTTTTCATCATATCAGAAAATTGTTGTGCATGAGACACTGTCTCAAAGAATAATTTTAAACTAGTTAGAGAGATTTTTCATCAAGTAAAATGTGTTTGGTATATGTTAATAGAGACAGGTATAAACCAATCCAAAGAGGATCTCTGAAAATGAGATAAGATTGTGTACATAAGGGATTTCAGTAGCTCAACTAAATCAGTTATAAAACTTCCAATTTAAACTAATGCTACCTATATTTGGACAGTAAGAATTAATGGGCTGCAATTCTACTGCAAGGAAAATGTTACCAGTGGGGATCCAGTCCAAGAAATCCTGTTCCTCAAAAGCAGCACAGTCTCTTTGAATCACCCTAAAAACATCAAATTACCTGTGAACTCAGTGGTACTTTGCACACCACCACCAATTCATTTTGCAATGCTTAAAAATAATTGATGTAATGCAGTTAGCTTTTCTCCATAATCTCCTAAATAAATCTAAATCCACTGTTAAAATATCTCTAATTTCCAGCTGCAGTTTGGTAGCAGTGTCCCAACATATTTTAAAACCTCCTCCTCCTCCCTGCATGTTTCTTTTTAGAAAAGACCAGTGGAGAAGCCAATAGATTTCTATAAATCACTGCTGGATGAAAACAAGCATAAAAGGGAGGCTTGAAGTTGTTTAATATTACAGATGTTTTGGAGCTCTATTCAGTAGTTGGCAAGTCACATGAAGCTGCTCTGAATTCTTTATAATCTAGACACAAAGATCATTGAACTCTGAAAGAACCTCTGGGCTTTTATTCAAAAATATGTTGGCTTCTATTTACCTCTTTCTTCATTTATATCTATCAAATGGCTCAATATATAAATAAAGCCCGGGTGTTCTTATTAGCTAAGGCAGTATTTCATGCAGATTAATGCCAGCAGGTTTTGTAGAGTACATCTCTATTCAAAGCTGGAGTATGTTTTGAATTAATTTTCATCCTGTACATGAATCAGGTATAGTCTACTTCTTTTCTTATACAGACCTCAGCTGCAGCACATAGGAGGAACCTGTAGTGTTTAATTCTAGTTCCATCATCCTTCTTCAGCAAAGCACTTTTAACTCTAAGCGTCTGCATAATCCCATTGACTTTAATGGGAGTACTCAACGTGCTCAGGTGTATTAAAATTATAATTGAAAACAGCACCTTGCTTTCTCTAAGTTACATACTTAGCATTTTATTGAACAGTCTTATTTAAATATTACCTCATGTATATGTTGTGAACAAATCTTCCTAGTTCAATAAAATCAGGCTTATTGTTATTGAGTTAAAAAAAAATCTTTACTTTTCTTTGCCTCCAAAGCAGTCTAAAACTCTCACACTAAACTGAAAATATTGTGTTGGCTAAAGGTATTTTGCCAGCTGAGCCGGAATGCAGCAAGATGTTCATCTACTGTTGGTCTTAATAGAATAACGGGCAAGAAGATTTAATGGGATTGATAAACTTATTGTTTTAAAGAATGCTTTGGTCCACTACTGGCTAGAAATTCAACATCCCACATAAGATATCTCAGCATTTGGCTAATTTTGCCAAAGTTAAAATGATTACTCAAATGATCCCAGCTTTCAAGTGGTTGAGTGGGGTTTTTTTCTGTGTAATATAAACACCCTCACAAGCAAAATCCCTCCACTGAGGCAGTAAGACTGTGATGAAACCAGAGAATGGAGAAAAAATATATGTAAGATTATAGTGGATCACACGCAAACTGTTTGAGGCACTCCAGCGTGATTTCATTCCCACCCCACAGAGACTCTGCCTAGCGTGTTCTAATAATGGAAATGTTTGGATTAGACTATGTTCAATCCATTTACCTCAGCACCTCACCAAATGTGAGCTATGCCATCAGTCTAGATGACTAACTATTTGTAATTTAGTTGTAGCTTTCTTGTAGCTGTGGCAGTCCGGGGTCATTAGGGAGGCACAGTTTGCATTACTAATGCATTAGACCGACTGATCTAGTTGGAAAAGCTCATGTAGCTTTCTGGATACACAAGCTGTTCACTAGGACAGACCAGAAGTGTATCTAGAAGTTCTCTGCTCACATCCTCCTTTGAGCCCACCTGAAAGCACAAACTCACTGTGAGAGCTGAAGTGCTAGGCTGAAAGTTGGCAGTGACTTTATTTTCAGACGCAGCAGAGGTGTGAGACTGTTGTTGGATGCTGCTTGGGTTATAGCACTGCTAAAGGCAGGAAGAAGTATCTTGTAACTCCTTACAGTCAAAACATAGGAAACAAAGCAGTCAGGGACAGGTTAGCAGGCAAGAAATTAAGAGAAAAAGAGGAAGAAGAGAACAGACTATTGTCAAAGAAAAGAGCAGTACTGGAGAGCTGCAGAGACACAGACCTTCCCATGTTTTATACCCACTGGTGCTCACTTCAGCATGGCAGCTACAGGTTTCCCTACAGACCAACCAGCAAATGCTTGCTCAGTTTTGGGTCTGCCTTCCTGGACTCTTTCCCAATGCTGGGACTAAATGTACACATCTAGATTTCGGGTTTTGTTCTAATGCTAGAAATTTCAGTTTTCTCTGGCACTTTCTCTGACATCATAAGTCCCCACAGGTCTCAGAGATGAGTACTGCGTCACTGCTGCTGTGATTAGAAGTCTCAGTGTGCTGGATATCTAACAGAGAATTTCTTATTCTGAAATGTGAAGTATTTGGGTATGTTCAATGGCTGTTAACAAATGTTAAAGGATGCAGGGAATTTTTAACAGTATGGCTAAAATGTAAATACCTTGTCCTCACAGTGGCATAGCTCTTGGTCATGACTCTCACTGGCTCTGCAGCCACTGGAGTTCTTTAGACTAAACAAGGGCTGAATTCCTAGGGTAGAAGGTACTGCAATAAAATCAAATATCAAAACAAAATCAGATCAAATTAACTTAAAAATCTGTCCACTTTTTTTCCTCCCTGTCATTTAAGTCACCCTTAAATTCAGAAGAAAGAGTTTGAGCTCGTTTTACTGGCAGCACCCAGAAACATACTGATGTCTAAAGAGTACAGCTTCTGAAACGTCCTTTGTCTGAGAGGCTTTAACAGGGAAAATGGAACCTTAATAGTCTTAAATCACCAAGGGAGAACACAGAAGCCCAAAACCGAAGGATGCCTTAGCAAATCCTTCCCCTTTCTTAGGAGACCAGCCACTGGGAGCATTACTCAGATCTTCTGGCGTATAACAGCACTCAGAAGGTGGGGGAAAAAATAATAATAATTAAAAAAATATTCGCTGTGGAAACAATGTGCGAAGCTGCGGAGCTGTGGAGCTGCCGGAGCCCGGCGTGCTGCGGGCCGGGGCCGCTGGAGGGCACTGGCGACCCGCGCCCGGCCGCCGGCAGGGAAAGGCAGTTTTTTTCTCTTTGAGGTCCTGTCATTCCTGTGTAAACAAGTTACGTTCAAGTGTTTAGGATATAAATTACGACCATGCAGGCTTGCCTCGGAAAGAATGTAAACACAGCACTGTGGTCGGAGCAAACGCTGAAACTGACTTTATAATTTATCACAGGCCCTGAGAAGCTCAGGGAAGAAAAGGGCATGTCTGAGCATAAATATGTATTTTAAAGATGAAGAGTTTTATGTCTATGTATAATTACATAGATATAATTTTAATACACACACACACACACACACACATATATATATATGTGTATATATATATATATATGGGTGTGGGGTGTGTGTGCGTGCACGCATATATTTATGTATGTGTGTGTGTGTGTAAATACATATAGATACACACTTATATGTGTGCACACATGCACAGAGCATTTTGCTGAGACTCTCTCCCCTATTTCAGCGCTCGGGCGCGGGGCTGGGCAGAGTCGGGCGTCGGTGCGCGTTGAGGTACGGGGACGATTCTGTGTCCCCGTCCGATAGGACGGGCTGCGCGGGCGGTGGTGGCCGTACCGAGCTGCCCCCGGGCCGGGCCCTGCGGGGTGGGTTCGGAGCTCATCCCTCGGCCGTGGGGCTGGCGCGGCCCCGGGCTCTGCAGGATGCCCAGACGAGCAGCTCCCGGCTGCCCGGCTCCGACTCTTGGCTGCTCGCCATCCACGGGGCACCGTGGGGACAGGAGTCGCTTTGCTTGGGGTGCTTCGGGGGCCCTTTTTTGTTTTCTTTTGTACTTTTTTTCTCTTTTTCTCCCCTCCGGCCCGGTTCACTGCCCTCACCTTTGCCGGTACTTGTCCCAGACCTTATCAAGTCACGGTTTTATCGCCTCGCCCCCGTGACATACTCTCTCGGGTCCAAGCCCGCATTGCACAGGGGCTCCTGTCCCCACCTGGCAAAGTCCCCTCGGGGTACAAAGGGACTCTTTATGGGGAAAGAGGACACGGGGACACCCAAACGCATCCCCAAAGAGCGGGGAGGGCGTTTCAGACCTGAAGGCACCCTCAAAGAGAGAATCATGTAGTCCTGACCCTCCTGCTTTTGTGTCCTCTGCCTCGGTTATTTCAAAGTCTATCCAGCAGCGGTGGAAAGTAGGATGGGAAGTGGGTGACGGCGGAAAGTGCAGCCCAGAGGGCATGGCACTGGCCTGCTCGGGTCAATCTCTCGCTCCTCTCCTCCACCTGCAGTGGCTGGAGGATTTGGGGTTGCATCCTTAACTCTCTCGGATGCTGGGGTTGGAAGAGTTTTCTCAGAAGAAGCCAAGGGAAAAAAACCGCCTGTCTAGTGATAGTCGTTATATACATTTTATTGGAAAAAAATTTTTACATCAAAATATTTTGGCAAACCGTAAAAAGTATACATAAGTGCAAATATATTCTCCTTTTAAAGCAATAGTGTGTGAGTATACACGAGATTTATTTAAAATAATTTTTTAAAAAATATTGTGGTAGAAAACAACTTTTGTAAAAATAAAAATCAAAACGTTGTATTGCTGCAATACTGGAAAAAAAATTGAACTTTTCTTACAGTCTATACACGAAAGGACTAAACAATACTGTTTTAATAATATCAATTGGTTGGTGCTGAAGTCCATACAAAATGTCCTTGGTGGGGCTCGGGGAGAGAACACAATAAAAAAGTACATTTCCCGCTAACACAGTAACAGAAGGGGGAGTCCTCGCAGGTGCGGAGACATTTACTTTTCTTATGTAAAGACAGTTTCTCGTATAAAAATATGTCGAATTGTTCCCTTTCCCAAAGCTCGGTTCTTTAGGAGATTGCAGAAAGGCGGTTTGTTATTAAGGGGGTCAGACTTGGTGTAAGGACACTTACGTTCCCCCTAAGACAAAACATCATGCAAGGCATTTTCCTTTTAGTAAGACCTTTGGAGCATTATATCGGCTGTACGTGTTCTTCAGGGGCTGGAGTAGGACTGAAAACACGGCTTCCTTAGGCAAATTTGCTAAGTGACTCGTGTACTACCAATGCTATCAGAGTGCACATTATATTTAATCTGCGTGGGTCCATCTACACCTCGGCTCTGTTCAGTGACACTTGATTGTCTCTGTTGGGGCGCGGCCTTCACATCACGCAGGGCTTGATGTCTTGACAGACGCTTTGGTGGTGGTGATGGTGGTAGTAAGATCCACTAGCGGACGGGTGAAATGAAGAAATGCCATTAAAATTAAGGACAAAATCTTTCCTGTCACACACCGGGGAGGGATGATGCTGGTAGCGAGGCAGTCCCACTGCAAGAGAAGGAAATAACAAGAGCTGCTCAGAAGTCGGAGAGCTTTGCCCGTGTGGAGCAGTCCTTCCTCCCTCACCCGCATGGAGGAGAGGCTGCCTGCACAGAGCTGGCACACCCCTCCCTTACTCCCGGTCTCGGCTCCCCCAGGAATTACCAAGGTTTGGTAACTCATCTTTGGCTTTCCTGGCAGAGTACTTGGACGCTTCCCCAGGGGCAGAGCCTGACTTGCTGCAGGACAGAGAGACCGGGGGTTCCATTGCCCCGAGCGAGGAGGGGAAGTGGATTCCCCGGAGCCCCTCATCGCCTGCAGGTCGGCTCGGAGCGGCAGCCTTGCTCGTACGAGCCCCCGAGCCTGCTCTGCGGGGTGGTTCTAGACTACACAGGCCTGCGGCACGCAGGCTGAGGAGATGAAGGCATGCGGAGGTGGGTGCCCACGGACACGTGCCCGGCCGCATCCCGGGCTCGCGTGCATCTCGGAGCATCCCTCATGCGTGGGCACACACGCGCTGCTGTCTGTCTGCCCTCTGCCTCGGTACTTATCAACGTGGAGGGGTAGTTTAGCCTCCACCTGGGGGGTAGATGAGGGGGTGTGTATTTTGTACGTGTGTGTGTGAGAGGGAAAGAGGAGGCGATGCCATTTAGCGTGTTTTCCTGCGTGCACCGCAACCATTTGAACCCGATTCCCATCTTTCCTCTTCCCGCTCCCTACCCGTTCCTGGGAGGATTTTGCTTCTGACTTGAGTGGCTGCAGGTTGAATTCCAGTCAGGATCCGTTTGTGTGTTGATACAGTATGTATTTATTTATGTGTGTGTGTGTAAGAACGTTCACGCCTTTTCGCGTGCGTGCTTTCATAAACATAAGATACACCCCACGGTTCATCAACAACAACAAGCCAAGTACATCCGTGGCACCGACATGCAAATGACCTCGCAAATTCCCATTGTAATTTCCCACAGCCTAAGGCAGCCTTTCGGGGGCCGCATGGGAGACGTCACCCCACCCCCAACACCGAGCCGTAGGACAGTGCTGGGATCTTTGGTCTGGCAGGGTTCCTACTGGATCCGGCGGGGAGGGAAGTATTGCCCGAGCAAGGCCCGCAGGGTAGAGCCAGAGAGGGTTTTGGTTTGGCGTGTGGATGTCAAACTCGGCTAGCGGGATCCTGTCAAATATGACCGAGGGTCAAGGGAAAAAAAAAAAAAAAAAAAAAAAAAAAAAAAAAAAAAAGAATAAAAAAAACAGCAAAAGAAAGAGCAGGAGAGTGAGGGTGTAGGGGGTGGGGGGGAAAAGAAAGAAAAAGAAATAAACAGGAGGGAAACCTCCCCAGTTTTCCTCAGGATGGCGGAGCCGAACCCTTTGGCAGTGTCGGCCGGCAGCGCGCACAGCCCATTCTCCTCCGGCGTTGTCCCCTCCTTCACCCCGCAGAGCTCACTTTATAAAAGTGATTATTTCGCTGGATTTCCTCGGCTTTCTAATAACCCTGCTGGTATGCTTACCATAAACTGGGGCACTTTATTACAATCCTGATTCAATCATTTAGCAGGATTTAATAGTCTGCGAAAAAAATCCGGCTCCCCCCGCCCCCCAGCTTCAAAATCCTTTTAGCAGAACCAAGCCTCCTGTTTCCAATTTTTACCTCTCTTATTCTTGAGTCTGATATAAATTCACGGTTTTAAGTCCTCCCTGTCATGGGTAGAGAATTATTGACCGACCAACAGCGATTAGCCACCGAATTTGCTTTGCATTTAACTAAGAGAAAGGGAAAGGCGAATTTCACTTGCTACTGTTTTCGCGGGGACAGGAGGAGAAAGATTATTGCTGATTATAAGTACAAACAAAATAGCTCGGATCCTTTTTCCCCATCTCCTTTCACTCTTCTGAAATATTTGTGCAAATAAGGATTGGATCCATTAAAAAGAAAAATAAAATAAAGAATTTGGTTTGATTTTTTTTGTTCAGTTAATCAAGGATTGCGTATGGTTTGCACTAAAGGCTTGGGCCCAGACACTGAAGTTGTAGAAAATAAGAGGAGAAATACCGTTTTGCAAAGTGATGGCATTAAATCTGAGCTGCTGGAAACAGACGCTGGTGGTCGACATTAAGACAGCGTCCAGCGGTTCGTATGCGTCCGTATCCGTCCTTGAACAGAAATAATTTGGATTTAAACCGCCCAGCCTCGGAAACCGCAGTGGAACTCCGGGAGACCAGAACCCTTGCTCTCTCTCCCTCTGCTTTTTGTTTTGTAGAGGTATTCTTGGGCTGTTTCTGGATGAAAATTTCTCTTCCAGGAATCAGCTTTCTTACCTCAGGTGTCTGGCAGGAGGAGGGGGCAGCTGCCTCCCAGCCCCGCTTCCCCGGCCAGTCCCACTCCTGCACCACGCGTGGCGCCATGGGCCCTGCGTGACGGACTGTGTGGCCACAAACAGAGGGGGAAAAGATCCAAAGAAAGAAAAAGAAAAGAAAACAAAAATCCAAGCAAAAACAACAAACCAAAGCAGAAATTCCTAACGGAGAAGGTACGTAGTTCGGCGGGGGATGCCCTTGTGAACCCGCCGGCCTCTCGTCCCGGCTCTAAAAAGCACGTGGAAGGACGCCCTGTAGCTCCGAAAAGTTGGTTTAAACCTCAGCAGCAGAACCCTGTGGGCAAAGAGGAGCCCAGCTGGGGACGCATCTCGTCCGCTCTCTCCCGTGCGCGGAAAAGCCGGTAAGACGGCGGCCCGCTTTGCAGCCGCCTCTCTCCAGAAGGCACATCAGGGCTCTTTAGGGGTTTGGCCCTTTTGTTTTTAAGGGAGGAAAGTTTGCAACAGCTTGTGCTCCCCTGACAGCCCACGTCCCTTCTGCGGTGACGGCAAAGCGACTTGCAAGGCGGCTGCCCTCCCCACGGCGACAGCGGGCTGTGGGGAGGCCAGGGCAGGCTGCGGCGCTCGCAGAAGGACAGGAGAGTGATTGACAGGTGCCCAGGGAGGGGGCGGGAGGGGACCCAGAGCTAAGGGTCGCCTGTATTTGTTACTTGTTGAAATTCCCATAAAATTGAACAAGACCCCGCTCTCATAGGGGTTAAGTCAGGCTAAAATCCTCTTCGGTGTGGTCCAGCCCAGACTGTCTTTGTTTGCTTAACCTCTGGGACCCACGTTTAAAAGGGCTATTTGGAAAAATTCCCCGTAAGAGCCCAACATCTTTTACCCATTTTTGTGCTCGGATTTTTCTGAGCAGACATTGTCTGTAATCACTGGCCGGGGAGGGGGTGAGGGGGTGGGAGACAGCCACCAGAAAACTCTTTCCCTCCAGTTGCAGAATTATACTCGATCCGCTTTAATCTTTCTAGCATTTTTTTAAGATAAGCGGGTGGTTTGGTGTTAGAGGGGTTTTTATTTTCTTTTTAATTCTTTCTTTTTTTTCCCCGGTAGGGTTTAGAGGATAATATTTGACGCCTTTATTTGATTACTCCCGCGGCGCGTCTCCGCGGAGTGCGGTTTACCGAGGCGGCGGCGATGCCCGGCGGTGCTCCCCGCGAAGTGAAGCCGCAGCACGGGGCGGAGGGGCCAACCCCGCTGCCACCGCCGCGCGCACATGTCGCCGGCACCGGGAGGGGGTCGCGCGAACCGGGACGGAGCCGGGACGAAGCCAGGCTTTCCTCGGGAGTCATCCTGCTTGGCACTGAGCAAGCGGGAAAGATGCTCGCAGCCGTGCCCACAGCCGCCCCCTCACACAGCCCCCCTGTCCCGAAACAGAACATCTCCAACCCACGCGTACTTTTTTTTCCCTCTCGCAGACAATGCACATCTTTTTTTCCGACACCGTGGTGGTCCGGGGCTCCCCCGCGAGAAACCTTTGTCGCCGGCAAAAACCCGGCGCCCGCTCCCCGGCGCCGCGCTCCCCGCCGCCCCCGCCGCCCCTCCGCGCCCCTACCTGAGAGGTCGTCGCGGGGGCTCTGGTGCAGGTATCCCTGCTCCAGGGAGTAAGAGGGCACGCTGGAGTGGATGCCGGAGGAGGCGGCGTTGGCGGCGGGGAGGCCCTGCTGCTTTATGTAGGGCGAGGCCCCCGAGGCTGTCCAGTGAGCCGAAGGGCTCGTGTAAGGCGAGTGGCACTCGATGGCGCTCGCCATGGCCGGCGAGGAGGGCACGGGGCTGCTGCTGCTGTCGGGGCCGTAGTCCCCGTTGGCAGTCACCGGGCAGCTGGCCATGTAGGTCGAGCCGGGGTTGGGAGACATGTGTGGGACGTGGTGGCCGCCGCTGAGTCCCTCGTAGCCGCTGGCCATGGCGTTGGGCATCATGTCGAGGTTGTAGCCGTTGGAGTGGCACGCGAGAGAGGCGGGGGGCGCCTGGAAGTCGAAGCCCTGCGGGAGGATGGAGGCGCCGAAGCCCAGCCCGTTCATCATGCGGTACATGGGCTTCAGCGCCTGGCATTTCCTCCTGAAGCCGCGGGGCCGCCGTCGGAAGGAGCCCTCCTCGAACATGAACTCGCTGGCCGGGTCGATGGTCCAGTAGTGGCCCTTTCCCGGGCGACCCAGGCCCTTGGGCAGCTTGATGAAGCACTCGTTGAGAGAGAGGTTGTGGCGCACGGAGTTCTTCCAGCCCTGATAGGAGCCGCGAAAGAAAGGGAAGCGGGCCTGCAGGAACTGGTAGATCTCGCTGAGGGTTAGGCGCTTGGAGGGCGAGCTCTGGATGGCCATGACGATGAGGGCGATGTAGGAGTAGGGGGGCTTCTCCGGCCGCCGCAGCCCCGAGCTGGCCTTCTTGCTCTTGGAGGACGCCGCCGCCGCCGAGGAGGAGGAGGAGGAGGTGGAGGTGGAGGAAGAGGAGGTGGAGGTCTCCAGGGCGGAGGAGGGCGGCCGGCTCATCTGGAGAGCTCCGGGAGCCGGGCTGCAGGAGCGGAGAGGGACGGGGGGCTCCAGCCGCTGCTGCCCGCTCTCGGTGGTCATCTGGCGGAGGGAGGGGAATGGGGCAGGGTGGGGTGAGGCTGGGAGGGAAGGGGGGGAGCCGGGCGGGGTGGGTACCGGGGCGGGGGGTGCCCTGAAGGGGGAGAGCGGGGGGGCGGTGGGAGCCGCTGTCCTCCGGGCACCTCCTCAGCGCGGCAGGCGGCGGTGGGGCGGCGGCAGCGCCCTGCGCATCTCTCCCCACGGTCCCTTACGCAATGGCTCCTCTGCTTTCCGCCCGAGCCAGGCACTAGGAGGGATGGACCGGCCCAGCCCCGGCCCCGGCCCTGGTCCGGCCCCCTCCCTCCCTGCGCCGCGCAGCCCGCGGAGGCTCCGCTCAGCGCCGCTCCGCTTCCTCCTCTGCCCCCCACCTGGGGACCATCCCGCTGCCTAATCCGGCAAGGAGAGGAAGCGCAAAAGCCTGCCCCCCGCCCCGCAATCTCTTCCGCACTGTTACTCTTTCATATATACTTTTTTTTTTTCGTAAAAGGCACAGCGCGATCGCCTATCAGTTCCTTCAATCTCACTATTATTTTTTTCCCTTTCCCCGCAGACCCCCCTAAATCCGGCCGAGAAATCAGCAGAGATAGAGGGAGAGGGGGAGCGAGAGGGGGAAGAAAGAGACCACCTCTTTTCCAGCTGGCCTCTGTCCACCCGTCATCTGGGCAAGAGGCGCTGCTGCTTCTGCTGCTTCTGCTGCTGCTGCTGCGGCACCATCCCCGGCTCGCTTCCGCTACCGGACTAGCACCGGTCCCGCTTATCGCCTTTTCGGGGTTCTCTCGGCCCCACAGGCACCGTTTTGCCCTCCCGACACGGCCCCGGGGCGAGACGAGCGGCTGCCAGCCCTGAGTTCTGTCTGTGCGCCCCGTGACACACGGGCGCTGCTGCGGGACACGCGTGTGAGGGGATCGCCCACCCTGCAGAGCCCAAGGCAGCAGTGTTTATACTGCTCTTCAAGCCTGCAAGACATTTGTTTTTTAAGAGTTTTCGCTACCTCTTGCCACCTCCCAAGGCCCTATAAAATATCATTCATTTTATAAAGCAGCAGGGGTAGAGTCCGAAGACCAGGGATGTGCCTTCCCTCCACGCCCCGGGGACATTCCATCAGTGCAACGCGTGGGTCACGCGTTCTGGCAAACGCCGTTTGCCGGAGGAAACGGGGCGCCGGAGGGGGCAGGGAGGAGAGGGGCCGGCGGAGGCACAGGCCTGCTCACGAATGATGGAGGAGGCTCCAGAACCAAACTGGAGACGCAAGGAGGACGGCGGCAGGGCAAGAGGCAGAGCAGACAGGGATGCTGGAGCAAAGGAACGGGGGTGGGAAGGACGCGGGCAGAGCGGGACGCCGTGTCAGCGGCGTGCCTGCAGTTCTCTGTGTGTGTCTGTGTGTCCGTCTGTCTCCAGTGCAGCTCCGTGCTGAGAGCTCGCTGGTGGGTACGGGCAGGGAGGGGGTGGGGCTGGTCCCAGACAGTGACCTGCAGTTGAGTGGAAGCAGGCTTTTTCCATCAAACTCTGCCTGGATACCACACACAGAGCCCAAGTGTCAGTTTACTGCCCTGAGCCCAGCTCCTTTTCCCTGAGCTCCACAGTAATTAGACAAAGAAAACCTAAATTAACTGAACAGGCGTCGACAGCTTCCTCCAGATCACCACTGCTACATACATGGGAATGTGTCCGAAAATGGCTTGATTGTATCTGAGGATAAGCTAAGAAAAACACTACCAAGCCCGGCAATGTTTACGACACATTTTTAATAGAAAAAATAATCGGTCGGTCCATAGACCCATGTTTACCTTTCCCGAGGCATCGATTTAAATTGTTCACATAATAATAATAAAAATATATAATTGAATTCTATGTATCAATCCATCTGTCTTCTTCTTCTTTTTTTTTTTTTTTTTTTCCTGTTGTTCTCCGGAAAGGCAGGGAGGCCGATGTGAGATTCCTCATCTCGTTGTAACGACCTCTTCTGCCTTTTTTTTTTTTTTTTTTTTTTTTTTTTAATATACAGGGTATTATATATAAACATCTTTCCTTGCTCTAGATCGGCGAGCGAAGGTGCTTTTTCACCTTTCTCGGCGGGATGTCTCAATGTCATCTTCGGATGACGCGTCCAAGTAATCTCTGCAATCTTCAGGACACCAAAGGAATTAAAGGCGGGGAGGGGGGGAGGATCATTGCCTGTAAATCACTCTAACCTGCCCCCAATTCAGACTGTTCGTTTTGATCATTACTTTTAGTAGAGCGAAAAGATTCTTTTACTCCCAACACAAAATGTCACGATGTACCGGGGTGTCATTGGTGTCTCGGCGGTGCGAGACGGGACAGAGAGTGAAGCAAAGCCAGGGAAGGCAGCCCAGTGGCAGAGCCGCGTGCTGCTTCAATCCTGACTTGACACAGTTCTGATATAGGAATCGGGGCTAACACGTTCAATCTTCTACCTGTTACCAACGTCCTCTTCTTCGCAGCAGATACTTGTTTGAAACACAGCATTGAAAAGTCTCCAAGACATGATCCTGATACTTTAAAAGATGATTTAAATTGCCTATGATTAAACAGAAGTGCATTTGCTGTTTTGTGGAGATGTTTATTTTGGTTGGTGTATCCATTTCTGAGCTGATCCTAGTTTCGGAGCACAACTGGTTTGTTTTACCAAAGTATACGGAAATTAAACTTTTTGGCAGATTTGGTTACTCAGATGTTGTTGTATAATCATAGTTTTTATTCTAGGAAATCTCTTCATTATTGCGGTTTCAGTTTCATGTTCATAACACAGTCCCCTCTGCTTCGTGAGCTAAATGAAATAAGTTAGACTAAACCAGTTAAGAAAATGGAAGACAAATATGAAAGATAAATGTTTACGGTTATGTTGGAGTTCTTCCCCCTGCCTCTTTTTGTTCTTTTTCTGTTCTTTTCCTCCCTTTTTTAACTGTGTGCTTCAGGCTCTTTCCTCTCCTCTGAGGTTCTGCAGATGAGAAGCGTTTTTTCAATTAAAGCCGAGACTGAAACTTAAACAAATCCCTCCAGTATTGTAAAAGTGCGTTTCCTTAAGCCCTGGAGGATTTTCCTCCAACTGTCAGTTTCAGGGTGCCTGGATTTAGATCTCGATCTACAGCGACTGACAGAGATCCCTTTCCGCATGAGGGGCATGCGGGCATTTTAACGAGCTGGAAGGAGCCTTGCGGCCGCAGTGGAGAGCCCAATTCCCGGCCCCGACGGCCCGGGGCGACCACCTGGAGGGTGTGGAGGGGGGCAATCCCACCGCAGCGGAGGGAGCAAAAAGGCCAGGATGGGAAGGGACTCCCAGCGGTCTTGTCCCGTCCTTTGTGCTGCTCCCGGGACCTCTTGACATCTCGGGACCTCTGGCAGTAGCCGTGCGATCCCGATGTTTGTTTAGAGAGGTTTTTCCGCTTTTTTTTTAACGCCCCCCCCTTCCTTTTTTTTTTTTTTCTTTGCATACGCAATGGGCAGCAGGCATGACTCTTTTTATAGAAGCATCCCTGAAGGCTGCCATCAGGACTTTTCCTCCCAGCTCCTGCTGAAGAATCGGTCTCTCCCTCCTTTCCCGAAGCAGAGGAAAAGGGGAGATGATCATGACAATCCGAGGGATTGAGACATTTCGCATCTCAAGGGCAGACAAGGACATTCAGCGCAAATGCACTGCATTTTCCCGTGTTGGGGAAAAAACACCCAAAAAATCAGCCTGACTCCAGACGCATCACCAGACACTATCCTTGCACAGAGCTGGCACCTTTCGTAGCATTTCACAGGGGATCACCTGGGGTATCGCCACGTGGGTTTGGCTGGCTTTCCATGAAGATACCTTAAGAAATTTTTCATCAGTGTCTGAACGTGGCAGAAAGCTAAGCCTGGCACAGGACACCTACATGAATGTGGTGATCGTAAAATAGTAGGGCCGCACCTTTCCCTTTCCTCCCTGCTACACACCTCTCAGGGCCGGGCAGCTTTGTTCAGAGGACGGAGAGAAAGACCAGGAGGGAAACAAAGTTTGGGCGAGAAGCCAGCCGAAGAGCAGAATCTATTTGCCTTTAGGGAAGTGTGTTCCAGGGGAAAATCGGCCTCAGCAGGTGGGAGAAGAGTCTCTACTCAACTCTCCCACGCTGGACCCGCAGGACCCTGGCTCCTGGGGGCGTCCCGCAGGGAGCCGGGGCTCCGCGGGCCTCAAGGGCCGGAGGACCCCGCGGAGGGGAAGTGCGAGCATTGAACATCGGGGAAAAGAAATATCCGCCCCCCGCCGCCCATCCCATCCTCCGCCTCCGGACAGGTCCTGCTTTCACAGGCATTTGGTCTCTTCAGCGGGCTGAGAGTTTCTCAGCGTTTAGACTTTCCGGGGGACACCTACGCCTGAGATTTTGTTGCATTGTTAACTCCCCAGCTCTCCCCCTCCACGACTGTCTGCATCCCTTGCATCCCACCACAGCCTCCTCACTGCCCGGGAGCCGTGGCAGAGACACCCTGCGAGTCTGAGGTGCCCGTGCTCCGTCTGAGCTCCCTAAACCCAGGGCTCAGCTACGTCGAATTCCGCCGAGCTGCGGGGTTGTGCCAGGGGATCAGCTGGTGGTCTGCCGCGGCCCAGCGGGCAACCTGTCCCGCACGCCCTTCTGTGCTTTCCCCGCGGACTCGGGACGGTGGGACACGGGAGAAAGGGGGTTCCCAGATGCGGGGTAGAGCAGGGGCTCCGACAGATGGAGGGGACCTGGCCCTGCAAATAACACGGGTGTTTCAACAGCCGGCCGGAGCTGCGCGGACGTCGCAGCGAATAAACCTGCGCAAGAGACACGCTCCTCGTGTAGTAACAGCTCTGGTTTTGTGTCAGCCCGGACTGCTTCCAACCGAGTGTTTTTGTGCGTAGACTTTGAGTTTCCTATACCAGATGGCAATGGTAAAGATTTTATCCCCTCCCATCTCTGCACAGCTCCAACTCAACTTCCCGGAGCATCAAAATAAACCCCCTACAGCGGTCAGGATATAGGTCACCTCTCTAAAAGGAAACACAACCCTTCCAAAAATATAAAGCATCTTTGACGTAGAAAAAAAAAAATACTCTTTTGTCTCCGAGCATCCTCTGTCGGTGTAAATAAAACGTGACAGGCGCGGGGTAAAATAAGAAGCGGGATGCCTCGAGATCACAGGAGAGGCGAGGTCCCGGCGCAGTGCGGGCAGCCGGACGGCGGCAGCAGAGCAGGCGGCTCCGGGCAGGTGGAGGCTCTACCGCGCTCCAGGGAAGGAGTCAGGCTGAGGGCTCGGGCAGACCTCCGAGGGAAGGCTGCAAAAGACACGGGTGAGGGATCCGATGCCCTCCACCCATTCACATCCTGATGGGTTCTCAGTGGTAAAGGTCGCGCAATTGCCAGCAGCGGCAGTGCAAAAAACCTTAGCGGCAGCCCTTGTAGAGATTCGTCGTGTCTCTGCAAGGCTGTAGGAAAAGCCCTCCCGTCTCCCGGTCCTGCTCTGCATACTCCGTTGACAGCCGCGAATAAGGGCAAACAGGCTTTGGCCCGAGATCTGAACACACGGCACCTTTTTGACTGGCTTCTCCCCCGCCCAAGTTTACATTCCGATCAAATGAGATTTCTAACTTTACACGTTGTCAATAATTTTCATACATGCGCCGACCTTAATTACTTTCCATACCATTTGCAGCAGACAAATAGTTTCAGCGGGGCGAGGGAGCCAGCGGTGGCCCCGGCCCTGGCGGAGGGCTGCGATTTTCTCCCTGTTCCCCGCCGCCCCCCCAGGAACTCCCCCCTCACCCCGAGCCCTCCGGCCGCCGCCGCCCCCGGCGGGACGGCATCCTCTTCCCGCAGAAACCCGCGCGAAAAGCTCTGCGGGACGCCCCCGGCGCCAGGCAGCGGGGCTCGTCGGGTGGGCAGCGAGGGGGGAGCCTTCGGGGGCCGGCTGGGACGGCTGGCGTATCGATAGCATCTCAGGGTGTGTGAGGATGTTTTAATTTCGGAGGAAGAAGGGCTCGGAGCGATGCGCGCAGCCGCCAACGCGGCCCCTGCGGGCGACCCTGCGCGCCCCTCATCCACATCGCGGCGGTGCCCGCAGCCCCGGCCCCGCTGCTGGGGAAGGCACTAATCAGGAGCAGGTTTCCTCGCTCTCTCCTTTCCTCCTCGCCGCCTCCCCCTCTGTACCCCCCTCTCCTTTCGTGAGAGGTTTGCATTAATTTTTAAGTAAAGCCCATAAAACATAACGACCCACTCAAAGGTAGGGCAGAGTTACTGAGTGCCGGATTATTACATGATTTACGAACATAGTTTGGAAAAAAGTAATAATCCAAGATCGCACCTCAGGAGCGAGCCTGCCAGGGCCGGGCACGGCTGCTGTGGCCGCGGTCCCGCTACCTCCGGCCTCGGCGACCCTCAGTAGGGCCGGCTCAAGGTGCGGGAGCAGGAAACCGTAAAACCAATTTTAAATTAAAAAAAATTGTTGTTGTTGTTGTTTTTTGGGGTGTGGGTTTGCAGGCAGCATCTCCCCGCCTCTCCCCCCTCCATACACACCTTTTTACACTGATACCTCCAAAGCCCTGTGTCTGCTACGATCCCCCACCAGATCAAAGGGAAAGGGGGAGCAATTGTGCCTCTGGGGTCCATGTCCCCCTCACTCCCATCACCCTTTCTCGCTTTGCCTCCTCCATCCGGGAGGTTTTTATTGATGAGCTGCCTTCGAGCCCCCGCACGAAATGTCCCTGAAGGGTTTAGACAATTCATCAGCCATCACTTTCGGTATCTGCTTCCTCCCTTTCAAATACAATCCTCGCACACCACGCTGGGAGGGGAGGGGAGCCGACTTGAGACCAGAACAGCTACATAATCAACGTCAAAATGATACCACTGACCTTTCGGAATCATGGAGTCCCGGCCAAAAAACCCCTCCTCATGATTTATTTTTCCTTTTTTTCTTTCTTTTTTTTTTTTTTTTTTTTTTTAACTTTCACTGCCACACCATTTACACCATTATCGCTTGCTTTCCCAAATTCATTAAGGCTTTGCAGCTTGGCAGATCCAGTTCCTCCACCACAGTAGAGGAGCAAAAAAACGAAAATACAACGTGAGGTTTTAAAACCATGTCTTTGCAAGCTGTCCACCTCCTCCTCACAGTGTGTCCGGGAGAGGAGGGAGGGACCTGGGGACCACCGGGACACCCGATCTGCCCCGGGAGGGGACCCCCGGTCCCGCGGCGGCGGCCCCGCCTCTCCGCTGGGTGGCGCTGGGATCCTGGGAATGGGGGCTCGGGCGTCCCTCACCTGCCGGGACAGGAGCCCGGGGACCCCCGCCACCCCCAGCCCAAGGCTCCCAGCCTCGACCCCGCCGAGCGCCTTCCCACAACAGCTCCTGAGCCGCCCAGTTTTAAAGATACGTCTATATCAATATTTTTCGCCCCCTATTCAGATGAATTATGCCACTGCGTGGAGAGGAAGAGAGGGGACCAGTCCGATTTCGAAGGCCCCCTTGTCATCCCGACCGATAACGCCAGCCATGCCTGCTTCTTGCCACGAAAATAAATTCCCAAGCTGACAGGCAGAGAAGGGTGGCCCCCACTCGGGTCCCGGTCCTCCTCGCCGCCAGGCTGGGTTTACACATCCCACATCACTCCAGAAGCAAAAACTCTCGCCTCGGATTTGTCCCAGGGCAGAGCAATATCCTCTGCTTATAAAGACCTGCTGTGCCTTTTAAACACGAGGCTGACATCACACATACATTATATGTTCGTCTTTATTAAAACTTCGAGAGAAGTTTTTATTGTTTGGACCGAAGGGAGAGGAAGGGTGAGATTTGTTGGGAGGGATAGTGATGGTTATGTGCACCTAAATAAATCTCTTGCTCTGGGTCTGGGTGGTGAGCAGGGAGCCCGGGGCTCCCTCTGCCATCGCCAGAGGGGGAACCTAGATGCCAGGCACCCCGGGCAGTGCATGGCCTGGGCACAGGCTGCTTCTTCCCCAAGGTCTCAAGGGCAGCTTGGCACCGACTCTGGCTGGAAGGAAGAAACACTTGTGGCTGCTTGGGTGCAAAAAGCCATTTGAATGGCACCAGACAAGAGGCAGAAAAATGTCCAAGTCGATGCAGTCATGAAGGCATTTTGCTATTCCTCTTCTGCAAATCCAGACAGCCTTTAAAGCTGCATGTGACATGCAAAGAAATGGATCTCTTCCAGCACTAGATATAGTTAAATTCCCTTCTCTTCCTTGTCTTCAGTCTTCAGAAAAACAAAACGGCAAATAAAAATAGGATAAAATGGATTTGAGGGACAATTTTTCTTTAGCCTTCCTTTATTTCCTTTCCCTTGTCCTCATTCTTCTTCATGAAAAGAAAAGAAATGAAAAGAAAAGAAAATACTTTCATCTTCCCACCCTGGTTGAGGGCTGCTGATGAGGGAGCCTGCAGATGAGAAAGACAGACCTCCCCAGAAGCAAAGCAGGGTCTGCATCAGAAGGGAGCTGCTGTGGAGTCAGACAAAGGCAGCAGGGTGGGCACCCATAAGCATGCTGACTGAGGGAATATGTCAGGCTGAGTGACACAGGGAGGTGGCCAGAGGTGTGGGAAGGAGGTCTGGCCAGCAGACATCAGGATGGAGGGAAAGCTCCTGTGGTTAGAATCTGTCTCCCTCTCCAGCTGTCACCCCAGAAATACAGCATCATGCACGATAGATGTGAGGAGAGCAAATTAATGCTCTGGGAGTTTACAACTTTCTGGATCTCATCACAGCACTTCCCAAGTCATGTCCAAGGAAATACATTCTATTCTCACTGTATTCAGGAGTCCTCTCCTCGCTGTATGTCCAGCCCCAAGGCAATGCAGCTGCGGTGTGCAGTGGGAATTGACAGATGCTCTTGTAGCACAACAAACACAGAGCGAGGGAAATTGTGTGGAGTGCCTGATTCAGGCTGCACATGAAAACTGTCCCCCCCTTTTCCAGAAGCTCTCCATTGGAACAACAGCATTCATCTTCATGGGATAGAGGCTTAATTTCCTGCATTCTGAGAAGACATCAGCTAAAGTGTCTTATGGCTAACCATGCATCTGAGTATTTCAACAGATCAGACATACTGGCTTGGAGGCTCTGAAGACATCTAAGAGAGAGCCAAGAATAAGTGAAACAACAGCCATGAAGAGGATGAGAGGTAGAGATTTCCCCCAGGGAAGGCAGCTCTGCTGCTTCTCATGGTACTGTGGATAGAAAGCTCTGTATTTATTCAAATTCAAATCCTGCTTAATTTTAATTAGGCTTTTCCCCCTTCTTCTACTACTGACCCTTCTACTCCTTTTGTTCTCATGAAAGAGACAGAAATAAAAGGAAAAAAAATCCCATGGGCCTTAATAGAGCAGGACCATATCTGTTTAACAGAAAACATCACATCTTTCACTCTCCAAATTGAATCTTATTACTAGCTCACTCCAAGAAACACCAGACCCAAGAGGAAGAGGACATGGCCTTTTCTCCCAGCTAGAAGAATGCTAGTGAAGCAACTGATTGGGAGATGAATCTGTTGCCAAAGTTGTCCTGCCAGTAACTAATTTATTCTCCAAAGCATAACTTAGTCCAACTCTTGAAATCTGCAGTGTGGATCCAAGGGGAAATTGGCTCACAGGATCTAGCAGGTTCAAGTCTCTGAGCTTCACATATAAATATGAACCTGGTGCTGAGGATGAAGATATGTATTTTTTCTTTAAAATTTGAGCACTTGTATCAATCTGGCACATTCATCTCACCAGGATATCTGGATGTAGGAATAACTAGCAGTCATATTTGTGCACATCCGGATTATGTCTCAATGGTTGTCCGTCTTTTCAAATCTTCAATAATTTTATTTTAAAGTTACTTCTTCCCAAAGACTGGACCTAGCCCTGCAAAGTGGCACATTCCCAGCTGAAAGTTAGGAGCAACAGGATTGTCATCAATTACTTAGCTCCTAAATGGAAAACCATAGAAGATTTTTTATATATTGGTATAAACACACATTTGCATGCACACATAACTTTTACTTTTGTATCTTTATATGCATACATATATCATGTACTTAAAGCATTTGCATTCACCAGCAAGTGCAGTCCAGACAGGCTGTGTGTTAAAGGAACAATTATCCATATACAATTCATTTATCCGTGTACAATTATCTTTCTTTCCATTATGTTTCCCTCAGCTGTGGCTCACTCCAGTTCCAGCAGAACTACTGAGTAATGTCAGAGTGACCAACACCGAGGTGAAATCTTAGCCATCCCATTTTGCAAATGGTATTTATGCGTGAAGTAGATCTAATACCACTGCATTTGTCTGGATGCATTGGTGATTTCTGATATAGGTGAATAAGATGTAGCAACATAAGTATTTTCCATGTAAATGACTGGGTGACGCCTTTGGTTTACAGAGTTGGAGGGATGTGATAGAAATTTGCCTGGTTTGTGCCTTGATCACCTTCTCTGTGCATACTGTTGCCTTTTGGGACTTGCATGTTTTGATGGCACGGAGAAATTCTCAGATCTGGAGGACTCTTGTTAACTAGACACTCATTTTCTGTTGCCATCTGAGTGGATCAATAAGTACCTTGAATTGCTGACAAATTGTCTGCTGCCCCTGGGTAGATCTGGAGAAGGAAGCCCAGCAGCAGAAGGAGGAAGGAGACAAGAGTGAACTCACCAAAATGGCTGTAGAAAGCAAGGAAAGGTGTAAAAGCTTATGTGACAAAAAAAGCCAGTGATAAAACTAAACCTCATTTCTAAAAGAGCAATCTTGATAAACAGGATAATAGGATTGTTTCTTATCCCATTAGCCTTGATTTTCCACTCACTTCCACTGCAATAAACAAGGAGTAATTTAGATAAGTTAATGAGACTGTATTAGTGCTAGTCTGCTATACAGAGCTAAATGAAGACAATGGAAATTTTACCATAAACATGAGTAAAGGCAGGGAAAAAAAAAAAAAAGCAAGCTTACAGCTTTCCTCCATTTTGCATGCTTTTATACAGCAGAATTAATCAGTAGTAATATCTCAGTGAGAATGGAACAATGCAGGCACATTGAAAAAAAGTGGAAGTGGTGGGGTTATTTTTGGGCTCCTGCCATTGGGTGCAGTCCATTTCTGAGGCTATGAGCTGGTTCCCCATGAAACCACCATGAGAGGGTGTTCAATTGGCCTTGCTGTCAGGAGTTGGGGTGGAGTTTGAAGTAGCTGACAAGTGCATTAGAAAAAATAAATATAACTGGAATGCTTGGGAAGTTACCTCATCCAGAGCTAGAAAATAATTTGGACTGCTGCAAGAAGGAATATTTGAAAAAGGATTATTCAGTAGGAAAATGCTTGGATTGGCTATTAATCCCCAGTGCTAAGCATATTTTTCTATATTTCTGTAATTATATTATTGCCAGCTACTGTGGGACAATTGACAAATAACATCTGGTCACAAAGCCTGTTCAGGGTGATGGAAAAATCACTACAGCAGCAATTAAAATGCTTAGAGCCAAAGAATAAAGCAGCATGCAGCAATCAAAAGAAACAGAGCATACTCTACAGTCAACAGTTTTTCTCCCTCGGTTTTAAACACAGCAGTGCCAGTCCTGGTTGCAACAGACACAGACTCACTGCTTTCTCAAGTGGTTCCTGCAGACTCTCCTGACAATTAAACTAATCAGCACTTTTGCATCAAATTATGCTTGATCCTAGATGGGGCTTCATGCATCCACAGTTGTTCTGTTAAAAAATACATATTTCAATTAATGCTTCAGTCTCTTTGATAAAACACCTCTAGATTTAGAAGGTGAAAATGCTTTTGTTCCTTTCTGGGTTTAATTCTTTGCTGTCCCTCTTTTCTTGATTTGCTTCCTCTTTTTTTTTTTTTTTTTAAGAGTCTAAACGGGGAGTGAAAAGAGGACAGTGAAAACTGCTTTCAGTTTGTCTTATTTCTGAACACCTTATGCATATGCTTAATTTATAATTTAGCAGATAACTTCTGCATAGAAATAAATATCTCACAGTTGCCCCTGTACATATATAAAATTCTATATGTAGCACATATGAAGAAAAATGAGTGGATGTTTACAACTCAAGCCATATGATTTTTTCAGTTTACAGGAACTGTTTAAAAGATCTGTTCAATAGCTGAGGTGTATACATCAGTTGAATGATTACCTTTAAACTTTGGAAACAATATTTCAGCAACAATTTCCTTGTCTACAACTTTACAAGGCTGTAAATAGCCCCTGTGTGCATAATGAATTCTGACATCATAGGCCAGGGTTCTTATACACAGCAGGTTTTCCAGAACTTTTATGAGCAAGTTACACCTTGAGGCAAAACTAAACCCCCCAACTTCTATTATAAATGTTACAATAAAATGTTCCTTTGAGTTTTCCTAGAGCTCAATGTTCCGTCTTTCTTCCCGTTCCAAGTCATTCTTTCTGTGCTGTGCACGGATTCGATGCATGAAAAATGTGTTTTGCTGCAGACATATTGGATATTAGGTATGCTTACAAGGTGTTTTTTATGGCTAGGCTTGCAGGACCAATGTAACAAGGTGATAAAGAACAAAATCTCTTGCTCTTACAATACTGTACTCAAGGCTGTTGCTATTCTTACATGAACCATGTGTGGTGATTTTATTTATCTAAGTGCTGGGTGTAACAAAGCTCCAGTATGTCACAAGCAAGGACTGGGAGGAGAAAGAGTCAAATGATTTTTTCAAAAGATTGAATAGAGACAGGCTTGCAATGAAACTGTTCCGTGTAGCCTGACTGTGTTTCTCTTCACCAGTGCTGTGGCGAGCCCACCTAACAGTGCTGTTCTAGGTTCCTTCATATTCCACCACAAAGCTGATGCAGCTGTAAAGGTCTTTCTCCTCAGTTTTCCTACAGTAAGTCCAGGCTTTAAAAACAGAAACAAATTAAGCTAGATATATAAACTAGATATTAAACTGATACATGCACTCTCCTTTTAATCACTGGAGCCATTCCCAGCAGGTAAAAGTGACCATGGTTAGAGAAAATAAACACCCCTTCTGTCCTCTGCATTACCACTGGGCAAGCCACTTCAATGTAGATTTCTGAGCAGTAGACTAGCTAAAGGGTGGGGACAGTTGAATTAGCCAAGAAAGCACTTCAAAAGATGTAAGCAGACATTATTCCTAGGTGAAAAATGCAAATGGTAGTGCATCCTCACTGTGTAACATCCCTTCTCAGCCCTTCCTGTACAGAAAGGACTTTGTGACAGTGGGACCAACACCTGACTGTGCACAGGCAAAAGAAACCTAAGCAAGGTGAACTGAAGGTATTTATACAATCAGCTGCTTACTGAATGTGTGCTGCTGTCAAATGGCCATGAAAACAACCTCCATTCCTACTTGTGACCCTATTTTCCCCTTCACTTTCAATTCTGTGCCTGCACTTACGTTTCTGGTATGAATTACCAAAATCCACACTGAGACTATATATGTAAGGCAGAAGAACTTGATTTGCACACTCCCTCTGTGCCTTCAGTTTGAAAACCTGTGGACAATGTGGAGTTACTTTTTCTTTGGATTCCATTTCACCTTTGTCTGTGGAAAAGCAGAGTTCTCAGGTAAGAGGATCAAGGCAAGTGGAGGCAGCACCACTCAGCTAGTGCTGCTAGGGCAGAAAAATTCACTGCAAATATATGTCAGGAAGCAGGTTTTTTTAGCAAGCTGATACTCTTCTCCTTTTACAGACTCATCAGATGAACATCAAAATGATGACAGAGTTTTCCTTGGCCCATTTCCTATGGCAGCAAAGCATCTTCCCAGCATTGCCCCTCTGCCTCCCCAGCACACTGTAAGTTTCATTGTTGCTGAAGTAGGTTATCTAAAGGTCAGTAGGCTAACAGGGTGTTTGGATTTCCTAAAATTGTGCCTGTCCTTAAATGTGGCAAATGGGATTGTTTACACACTACTCCGTGAGCCTGGACCGCACACTAAAAGCCGCGTACAATGCTGCAATTTCTGCTTCCCTGCTCCCTACCCCCCTCCCTGTAGGGATTTCGGCTTTCTGTGGGGGGGCTCATTAAGGTTCATAAAACACAGTAAAGGACCTGGCTGGAGACACTTGTAATTCTACAGGTCCACCATGTGCGATATGCAATAAAAAAAATTGCATAGCTGGAAAGAGATGTCCTCAATAAAAGGCTTAATTGAAAGCAGCCCTGATGGTCAAAGTGGTATCAAGAGGAAGGAACTACCATGACACTAAGGTTTGAATTTGTTTCCTCTGACACTGATTTCCTGTATGGCTTTGAGCAGCAAGGCACTTAATTTCTTGAGCTCTGTTTCCTACCCATAAAACAGGGATAAGAAGATTGCTTTTATTTTATTGCATTTTATCTTACCTATTTGGACAGAACCTATCTCTAGCTAGCTAACGGTATCCATGTGGCTGTTTAAGGTGCCAGCATTACACTGTCAAAAGACAGACAATATCTCTGTTCTCTTCTGCTATTTTAGTGTTCAAGAGGGTTTTATTATGAAGTGCAGGAGAGAGTATTACATTCTGCTCTTCTTCCTAGATCAGTAAAAAAGCCCCTTTGCAAGAGCTCACTTGAATTATTGAGGGCCCTTTTGGGGCTTCATGAAGAAGTACACTATTCCTATTTACCCCAATGTACTTCCACTGAGATAATTTTGCTGTCTTCACAGGTATTTTACCTTTTGTTTTTTCTCAAAAATATACCTGTAAAAGAGCAACCCAATTAATATCCTAAACTGGAAACTTTTCCAGTAATGTCAACAGCTTTGGGCTGAGTATGAGAAACAAGGAAGAATCTCCAACAATAATTTTTTAACTTCTAAACTATTAATAATCATAAAAAAGTCCTGGTTCTGGCTGAAGTGAGTGACATTTCTATGGCTTTTTGCTCTTCTTAAACACAATATTCAAACTCAATCTTAACTTTGGCTGCTGTTCACTGAAAATATAACATAGCACGAACACTTAGTACTCCTACTACGTTTTCTTGCCCATTTGTGTCATGTGGATAATGTTAGAAATCACACATTACATTTCTTACAGATTGACACTCAAACATCATAAATGAGAAAGGCCTTAGGTGCATAGTGAAATTTTGGGCCAGAAGAGGACAGTTTTGGAGAGGCTGAAAAATCACACAGATTTTGAAAACATCTATGTCTACCTTAAGGGTGCAGAAAGTTTAGGAACTCTTACTGGAATATTAAAACATATATAATAAACTGAACTTAGAGGTTCACATAGTTGTCTTTTTTGTCATGGCTTCATATTGTCTCCCTCCTTCTGTGCATGTCTAGCACCCATCCTGGAAACCACCACTGGAGTGAGCAGCAAGTAGTGTGAGGGATCCAGCTACATGCAGAAAGAGTAGACAAAATGACAAAGTAGGAACCATTCCAATGGCTAATGCCCATCACATCACTTCCAATTGTGGCTGTGTCAGACAGCTGCAGGAGAGATACCATGGCACTAGGAACTGCACTGGTGACAAGGGACCTAACATCCACCCCAAATCCATGCTTGTATAAACATGAGACTACTTGGAGGATGATGACCATCAGCTGCCTGCTGTTCTGAGGGAATGTAAGGCCAGACTGAGTGCATGCAAATGCTCTGAGCCTGAGCAGCACAGTTCTTTTCAATATACTGCTGATTAAGGCAACCATAAAAACGAGGGTGGGCCATAGGCTGGGCTGGTGGTCATAGTTGGGTGATTTCTATGGTTTACAAACAGGGAAGTTGCTGTAGTACTTGCTATGTGGTTTTTAGAATAGCTAAATATTTGATGAGTTGTTGCAGGGTGAGTTGTTCCAATCCCCTTTGGGTAACCTGGAAGAGACAGAAGAAAAGGAGTTGTCATCTGTAGCAGAAAGTGATCCAATTATATGCTTGAACCTTATTGTTATTTGGCTTTAGTAACACATGGGTTACTTCTTGGTATCTTTGAAGTTCAAGCTGTCTGACTCTATTGATATGCTGTTCATTAAAAGTAATTGAGGCAGAGGGTGTGGGTAAGACAAATTGTAATGTTGTATGTGAGCCTGTGAAAGACTTTTTCTAGACGGAAAGGCAGAAGATGCCATGAGTGCAGCATCTAAAATATTAAGAGATGAGAGATCATTGGTGGTCAGAGAGGTTGTTCACAATCAGTGGCAGGCTTCAGAAGGGCACAGAAATGGTCTTCAGACTGCTTCCACTGTTGTTCTGTGCAGAAGGAAATACTTAAGTTGGAGACATCATGGGAAGATGAATTGTAATAGTGTTTCTCTGCTTTTCCTTAGGTTAGTGCAGAGGAGCCACAGCCAGGTGTGACCCTAGCCAAAAGGGGAATAAGTTTGGGGCTTAGGAGAGTCACAGCTCCTGTCCTTGTAAATAGAGAGTCAGGCAAGAACAGGTAAGTGCCAGAGGGGAGTGTGTGGCTGAGCAAAGGGACAAGATAGAGTCCCTGTGTCTGCTGATCATGAACTTTGCGTACTCTGAGAAAGAAGAAATAAAAGATCATGTCCATTTAGTTAAGCAGGGAGAAAGCATTTCTTGACAGAAGACAGAACTAGGCTTGAAAAGACTTTTGGTAGGAGTCCACAGCTAAATGAGTATCCTGACACCTGTTGGGGGTGGAATGGGGAGCCTTAGAAAAGCCATCACAGAAAGAGAACAATAGGGCAGTGAACTGAGCATTTGGACTCTCTCTACACTAATGCTAAGGGTATGGCAATTAAAAAAAAATGGATCCAAAGCATTAGACTACAGCTAAAGATAAGTTATAACAGATATTTTAGGAACTTGGAAGATGGATTCTATCACTTATATCAGAATAAATTGCCATGGAAGGGAGACAGGGAAACAAAGGAGAGAAATTGCAGTACATGCCAAGAATTTTAGACTTTCTCCAGAGAAGAGATGAGTACCTAGTTTACTGGCTGATTCTGGGAAATAGAAGTAAAGATCCATAAGCCTTCTGAGGACACAAAACTGAATGGAGGAGTTAGAGCAGAATCTGGTTTTAAATAACTATTAGGAGGATTTAAAAGACAGGTAATGGAGGAGTTTAAATAAAAAATATAACAGGACAAAACTAATAAAAATTTTGGAGTGTGCTGAGAACATTTAACTGTAGAAATGTGGAGAAAGCAGTAAAAGATGTTATTTCTGGTTCTTATTTGAAGAAGATGACAAAAGATCTGAAGTTCTGAGGTAATTTAAGTGACAAGGATCATCTGAAATGGCTCTTGAAAATGGTGGTGGTAAAGCACCTGAGCTCCAAGGAGAGGAATATGTTAAAGCAATGGAGGGGGACAATAGACTTGAAAAAAGTTGCCCTCACTAGGCTGCTTAGTGAGACTTTAACAAGGTATCTGGCTGCTAAATCAAAGAAGAGAATGAGTGTTATCTGATTTGGTTCCCACTTGTGTCTTCCTTTTCAGTCCTAAGTCTCTATTTCTCTCTTATGCTCCCAGTTCTGTGTAAAATTATATTTATTGTTCATCATCTTGAGGCTTTTAGAGTTTCCCATGCACATAAAAATCCATGGATAAGTAAAGAATTCTACAAATAACCTTCACCAAGTCCTTCAATTATTGAGAAGGGCAGGGGTTGGGGGTGGAGAGGGAAGGAAAGGTAAATCATTATTTCCTTCTAGTTATGAAACAGCCTGAATAATTTATTTTGGTCTACTTAATACATAGCCCATTGAAGTGACTTCAGAAGATCCTCTAGTCTGTCACTGCCACTGTGCTGTCCTCTGGGAGTGGAGAACAGAGGAGTATCCAGGTGTGTCCTGGTGTTATCTTAAAACACACCTGCAGGCTGCAGTGTTGCCTTGATTATCTGCACACCTCCACAGAGGCTCTGCTTCGTTTTTATTATTAATGGTATGCCAATCACCAGTTGTAGAAACTGGAGTCGAGAGAAAGCTGGCATACTGTCTCCAAACTAAGACAATACTAGTTAGATGTTTTGATTGGTGCTGCTCAGGCTAATGGGGGAGAAAAACAATGTGGGTGTTTTGTCAGTTCTAATAGTAATTAGTCTGTTCCTACCAAGCAGCTCTAAGAGACGCAAGGTTTGTAAGGGCTACTTATGTTCCTGCTGAAAGCTAAACCCATCTTGGCTTAGAAAGTGCCTTTTCCTATAAGTACCTGCAAATTCCTTCATATTAAAAGATGTTTAGCTTTGTGTCCAAGAAGTAATATCAAATTCTGTCTTATTTGAAAGCATGTGTCTCAAGAATAGAATGAGGGCCAAAGATGTTCCATCGGAATAGTTCCTCCTTTTGTAATGGTGGATGATAGAGAAGGGAAAGTTTTGAATCTGAGATTTTTCAATCTGCGCAGAAAAGGGGTTGTGTGTCCAGGGGTTATTGCTGAAGAATATGGAAGACTGAATATCTTGGGAAAGGCAAATCTACACAATTATCATTTGGGCAGCGTGAAGAGAAGAATCTCCTCTTCACTGAGGGTTGTGTGGGTGTGAAGTTTTTTGTTCTGATCCTTGATTGCAAAGTGACTTTGCCTAGTGCACAGCACAGGTGTCACTCTTGCTGGATCAGATTTAGACACCACGGAAACAGAAGATGGGGCATCTCCAATGCTTCTATGGAGGTGAACTCCTGGGCAAGTCCTTGGTAGATTCAGTCCCCAGACCTACTGCAGACATAAGTCAAGGCATGCAGACCAGCACCTCCTTGTGCTACAGGTCTCTGCTCTGCTGAGTGAGACTCAAAAGGATTTAGAAATGGAGTTTGGATGCTTTGGTGGGACCCTTGGCTGTTCAGCACCATGAATCCTTCCATCTAGAAAGCAGTTAACAACAAGAAATTGTGGCCCACTGAGAGGTACCCACTGTTGTGTTGACCTGATTAAATTACCAGACAGTGTGTCTGTGGAAAGGCAAAATGGATGTTGGAGCACTGTGCGGTTCTTGGTTGATGCCAGGCTTAGGGCTTGTAAACTACACTGAGCGAGCTGTGAGCTAAAGGAGAAGTTATGCATCTGGAGAGACCAAGGGTGCGCTGTTGGTCCTGAGTGGTGTCACTGTCAGACAGGGATCTGGAGATATGGATGTCACAAATAAGTTAGAGGCACAGAAACCAGTGTGCCTCTGGTTTCTGTGATAGTAACAGATTAGTCTGCCCACGTGGGCTGGCCTGCTCAGTTGCAAGGAGACTTCTCTGGGAGCTATTACACTTTTTCTTTTTTTCTGTAACAAAAAAAGCATCTAGATCCTGCAAGTCTCATGTAATGGTAGTTAAGTTGTTAGGAAAATTTAGCAATTAACAAAACTGGGCCTTATCTACATTCACCTCAATATTCAAGACTGTAGATTTCTGTTGTATTCTGAGGTGATTTTTCTCTCCCCCACCCATTTGTTGTTTGACTCTGGGTTCATTATGTTTAACTGCTGCAGAGCAGTACTTCCACAGCGAGATATTTTTGAACCTGATCCTGCCAAACAGTTACCCATCAAGTCAATTCAAAGTCTTTGTTTTGCTTATTATGCAGGAGTCTTATGTTTTCTAGGTCAATATATATCACTGTTTGTGTGAGATTTTTTTTTCTCATAGTATTTCCCCACTGAGTTGTGTACTCTCCACAGTCCTTAACACGTCTGGAGGAAGGGAACAAGTAGAGTCCTCACTTGCAGCTTTGCAGATAAACTGTCTCACTAGAGTATCTGCTCTTATCTGAAAGGACTTCCTGATGGATAGAGCTAGACTTACTGCTGAGGACTCCATTTCCATGCTGCAGATGTAATTTTCCTGTTATAACAGTACAGCTGGTTACGTGTTTTGCATTTTTCTTGTCATAAAAGTGCCTAGGAATAGATATATCCGCTTGTATCTCAACTGCTTCAGATGCTTCCTGCAACTCTTGCTAGGGCTGTCTGCATAGGTCAACATTTCCAGAAGTGAAATACCTAGAAAGTATTCAAACCTGTATTTGGGAATCTGAATTGATGGCCAGCTTCCTTTTTTTTTTTTTTTACCCTGGAAGGATGTAAAACAGATGCTACCACCACCAAAATCAGTGTCAGCTCTAATTTCTCAGTTCTGACAGGAACATATGTCCACTTTAATTTCCTCTACTGTTCTAGTCCTTTAGTTCCACAGAAGTAAAGAAGGGAACAACATGGAAAACACTCAGTGTCGGATCCAAAGCATATTGAAATGTATGCAAATCACTATCATGGGCTTTGGATCAGGTCCTAAGTAAACTAATTCTTGGACTGTCACCTCTGGTCATCATGACCCTTTGTTTTGCCTTTTTAACGATAATATTATAAAAAGCCTTATGTAATTTCTGGCATGGTTAGGCATCATAAGCAAGGTGTGTAATCTTAGAAATTCTCTAGCTAGCTTCTTGGGTTGTGTAACGAATAATTATGGAATCTCTCTCAGTCTCACTTTATTATTATACAGCTTTAGGCTCTTACCCCCATTGTTAATATTTAAGCTATCTTGTAGCTTGGGTAATTTGTAATGAGTTTTTTTGTTGTTGTTGTTACTGCAGCTAGTATTAAATAAAAGTAGTTGTTGGAGGAAAGGGAGAAAGGTGTGATGGATGATTTGTTCTTCTGAAAATCCTTTTCCTTGTTATAATACCTTTTGTCTCATTCACAGATACAAATATGAAATAGAAGGCTCTTCCAAAACTTTCTTTGTGTGCTTCTGTAGCTAATCAGGGACACACAACACTGCTACTTCTCAGCAGATTGGGCAGTGGTGGGCACGAAGGTTTGATATAAAGAATACTTTTGTGTAAAATATAGATCACTCTTAAAGATGGTGGTTTTGCCTACTAAGACTAAAGATCTAGATAATGACTATAAAACAGAGGAGGTCCTCCAACTCAGAAAGTATCCAGGCTCATAGAAAGGACACAGAGAATTTGGTCAACCTTTGATGTGAAAAAGGTGGACAAGATAGCTCGTGTTCCTGCTGATTTTGCCCCATCCTGCTTAACCATGAGATCTTTCTTTGACAGCTCTAGTCAAAACCCAAGAACTTTCTAGTTACTTATTCAAGACATCTGTGGTCTATCTTCAGGGTCAGAGGAACAGATCAAAACCAGAAAACCTTTGTGGAGAATTGCAGTTGGTCTTTGGCAGGCCAGAGCTTCTGCTTATATATATGATAGAAAAGGCTTCAAGAATGGAATATACAACTATGAAAGATCCTGGTATGGATAGAATGGTGGGGGATCGCCTGGAGGGATTTCAAGCATGACTTAATGTAAACCTCATCCTCCCCCACCAGGTTTTGTAGTCTTCACAGGGACCTGAGGACGCCACATGCTGCATGGTCTACATGCTGCTTGCTCAAAGACCAAGGGACACAGCTGGACAAATGACATAGGTAGGTCCAGTCCTCCCTACCAAAGATGAAGTGTGTCTGGCTTTTTGAAAGAGAGCAATTTTAATGGTGAAAAAAAAAAGAGCTTCAGGTAGGCTCTGAAACAACACTCTGAAACAATAGGAGGGCTGCTTTTATTTTCCTAATGTAAAACAAAAGTCCAGACTGAGCTGCAATTGGATAAAACAGTAGCAACCAGTAAAGGTATTTTGTTCATCACTACCGGTTCACTTGTGTTTGCATAATATGGATCCTTGGTATACTCAGCTCTCAAGTCCTGTTTGTGGTTGGAGGCCTCCCAGCCCTGAACCTTTGCCAGCCACCTCTACTTCTCAAAGCAAGGTACAGTAAAGGTAGAATAAGGTTCATATGTGAACCTTTGGGTCAGGATGAGGGATGAATTTATCAAAACTCTTCAAGAGATTTCTCGTAAGGGGATTTAATGCAAGTCTGAAGTTGTGAGTGAAGAGCTTCGGGCAATGGTTGCAAATTTCTCCCAGATGGCAGCTACAGTTGGTCCTGTGGCCTGTTATCAGGAGGCACTTTCGTAACAAAATAACAAGAGGTGCTTTGTCACATGACACAAATCTGACTGTAAAATTGAGCTGAAAAAATTGGATGGGCTCAAAAAGTGACAGGACAGATTTGCTACAGAAAAGTTTTTCAGGGCTATTAAGCACAAAAATCCTGTTTTGATTTAGGGATATCCTGATTTTCATGTAAAATTAGGAAATACATGGGACTAAGTTTAGCTGTTGTTGACCATTCCCTAAGCTATAAAGAATAGGCCCTGGAGACAGGACCTTGGGCTAAGCAAAGTTTCTCTTTGATGTAGGACAGACAGATTTTTGGACATATCTGAAGGGATTTTGGAATTACATGGCTTCCTATGAAAAGATGCATAACAATTCTCACAATCTAGCTTGGTGTTCCTTATGACATTTTCCCACCAATTGCAGGTCAATTGGAAAGCTCTATACAGGTTGGTAGCAAATTTGGACTTTTAGTAAGATATATTTCAGCTGCATGGAATGTGCTGGAGTTCTCCTGGACAGAGCAGCCAGGGAAAAGGTAATTCACCTGGCAGGCCATGCTGGTGGTAGTCCAGCAAGCCTGTCTATCCTGCTTGGGTCTTTCAGTATCCCATCCAGGAACAGGCTAGGAGATGTTGCCAGAACTCACAGATTCAAGTGAAGCATGTGGGCCCCTGGGGGGATGAACAGCACAGTCACCCGTGCCACTTGTGGTGCAGGTGCATGCTGCTGTCTAGAAGGAGACATTCCTTTGCTTGCCCACATCAAAAGGATGGATCCCTTATTTTCTGTAGCATGTGGGTCTTGCTCTGATTGCAGAATAAGAAACTGGCTTTGCAAGTCTTTTTTTCATACAAAACCTGTATTTTTTCATGCTCCCATTTACATCAGTGAAAATTGGATTTTTAAGACCTATTTTTTTTCTAGCTTTGAGCTCTGTGTTCATAGTGCAAATATAGCCACATTTAATCCATATTTCTACTCTGTCATATTATACAGCTTTTCACCAGACAAATTTTTTATTTCAGTGAATGCCAATATATATTTATCTCTGCATCTCTGTTATGCTTTCATTTTCATATAAGTGTAAATGGTGATTTGCCAAATAATTGAGGGTTTTAATTGTAGATAATATTTTG
Organism: Vidua chalybeata; assembly: GCF_026979565.1. Classification (NCBI taxonomy): domain Eukaryota; kingdom Metazoa; phylum Chordata; class Aves; order Passeriformes; family Viduidae; genus Vidua; species Vidua chalybeata. Next base: position 69,671,393 of record NC_071530.1, on the reverse strand, counting down.
ATGTATTATTCAGATTGTGTATTGATGAGCCCTTAGCTATTACTTTTATTGGATGATATTAAAAAAAAATACTAGTTTTTTTTTTTCTCCTTATTTTGTGTGGAGTTACTTAGTAAAACAAGTACTGAAGTAAATCAAGGAAATGAAAAGTAGTATTATGTTTGACAGTGTTGTTCAGATCTCTGAAAAAAAACCAAAGTTGAAGTGTGAATAATTTCAAATAAGATGTTTTTTCTCCTTCCTGACTGAAAATCAGATTCTGGTTTTGTTCTCACTATAACTTTATTTTAATTAAAAAAAAAAAAAAGAATTCTAGTTAAATATTTAGTTTTTCCTGTATGTTCAGTCTGTAGAGCTAATAGAGCAAGGAGAGAGCCTTATGCAAGCAGGGCCACCAGTCAAGCTTTTCCACCAGTCTGTACATATAAACACCTCAGAGTTCAGGTATGTTTTCATCCTGATATGGGTGATCAACACTGTACAGTTACCACACATCAGTGCAACTTGAACAGTAGTTGAGTTTACATGATAGACAATGATGATAACAAATCTGTGCATTGATGGGCAGAAGGGAACCCCCAGGGCTCAGAGCTATACATGGTGATAAGAGTGTTTAGGTTGGAAGCTTATAAACCTCTAGACTTGTGACTGATACGGTGTCAGGCAGAGCTGCAACAAGGCCTTCAGGAGACTGAGCTGTTTCCTCCTCCTTTCCCAGGCTCCTTCCAGTTGCTGCTGTGTTTGGCAGTTGATTGTCCTGAGAGGCAGCAGGGGTTGGCAGGGTTTGGACAAAGCTTCCATCTCTGCAGACATCCTGTGGAGTAATTTTAGTTGGAACATGAATACATGACCCTCTGGACCTCATGATTGTCTCCAAGGTCCCAGTTCTCGTAGATGTGGGAGCAACTTTCCCCTACTTTGTTAAAGAATGATGTGTCCTTGTCCATGAGTATCTGACTAACTCCTGCCTATCATGACCCTCCCTGAAGAATTAGTGTGTATTTTGAAGGCTTAAGCAGTTTTGTTCTGCCCATTAAGGGGATGTGCCCTTGCAAGACCTGGTCTGTCAGACATTCCAGGTATTGCTCATTGATTTCACCTCCCACTGGAGTAAAAATTCTTCTTCTATCTATGGTAAGGATGGCACTGTGTGTACTTCTGGGTGGCATTGTATGATGTGGAATTCTCTCTTCCATGCTGAGAACCTCAGAAGAACTGGATGCAGCCTGGCTCATGGTAAGCTCAGCACCCTGAAATTCTTCTGGTTCCTCCCAACTCACTGCCATAAGGTTGTGGCCATAAGGCTCTTTGAAATAAGTTGAAGATCCAGGAAAACAGTTACTGTGCAAATAATCATTCTGTTCAGCATCTTAAGATCTCAAATTCAGCTGTTATAGGGCAAGTTTAAAGAAACACAACAGAGAAATGTGAAAATATATAATAAACTATCAGGTGAAATTTAGTTTTAGGATTTTTTGGCTTTATGCCAAAATAAGCCTCTTACTCAAAACAGAGCTTGATGTCAGTGTTTCAGCCTTCTAATTTGAACACCTATTTGGCCTTTTAATAGTGCAGGGGACACAAAAATATCCCTTCATGCCTCTGGTTGCTCAATTTGGCTGGGGTTTCCCATTACCTTCTTTCCCAGACTATTTATAGAATAGCAATTAAGATTAATGTATAGCTGCTCACAGTTCCTGGCTCAGCTGGGTTTTGAGCCACTCCCAGCAAGAGCTGAGTGACTGGGATATTTAATGTCCATGAGAACTCCTGCTGAAATCAGCTGGAGCCATGTGTCATGTAGGTAGATATGTGCATATCTTGAAAACAAATGGACCTTTTTTACTTTTTTCACCATTGTGAAATGAAATTTTGAGGCTGAAGTCAAATAGAACATACGTCTCAGCTAATCTATGGAAGTATGTTTTAAATTTTTCTCAGTCTGTTCTTGTCATTGAATGGAAAATTTATCAAATAAATAGAAATGAGCTCATTATGTGCACCCAGTCCTAACCCAGCCCTTTTGAGGGGAAATACCCATACAATTCAAGCATTTTAAAGTTGTTATGAAGTGATGAAATGCAGTGATTGGTGAGGTTTTCTTTACTGCCTTTGAGCTTTTGTGGTAGGATGTGACTGTATCAGTAGAAATTGTGTAGGCATGGTCTGAGGGCTGCATGTGCCACTTAGAGGAACGTACTCTAGTAATAACTGTGTGACACCAAAGTTCTTTCTGTGATGGAGATTCCTGTGATAATCCTGTGCTGCACTTTGTGTAGTGATGGCTGATAGATCCAGGCTATTGGCACAATCCCTGATCATAGGATGTTACTTGCTGGCCTTGTGTCAGGGGATGTGGATGGATCGTGCTTACAAAAGCAGCCAACCAAAATAAATTGAACTCAAGCAGTGTTCAATCCTGTTTTGCAAGCAATTAAATAAGAATGAATATGATGATATGGTTTTGTCAGCCCTCATCACATCTGGGAGACCTGTAGGCACCAGCCTGTTAGGTCAGACTTCTTGTTCTGGTAGGGAAGAGCAGAACTGTGCCAAAGGGAAGGGTCCCACGGCTTAGATTATTATCTGAGTTAGATTCAAGTCTGGGTGCATGTTACTCCTCAGAAATTGCAAAACCTAATTTCTTAAAGGATACTATGACGGAGTGTGCAAGTCCACAAGGAGCCCTGGTTTTCCATGGCAGTGTCCCCTGTATTAGAATGGATTCTGGTAAAGTAACACAACTGTCTGTGTTCATGATAAAGCTAACTACCAGAAGTACTCCAAATAAAAAAAAGTCTTCATTTACAACAGGTTTCTATATATCCTGACACCAAGCTGTCTGAAAAGAAATCAAAGACTTTAGTTCTCCCATGTGCATGCACATTATAACACTATGACTTAAATATTTTAAACATTCATTCTTTTCCAGTGTTTTTTTATTCTCACTTGGAATAAACCTCCTGACTTCCACTGAGTCAGGGCCCTGAAAACAATTTTCCTTTTAGTTTCACAAGGCAGTTTCCTTTCCACAACAACTAGTTATATTGGATGGTACAGCAATCCTAAAGGAAGAGGAGTGTGGTCCTTTAATATAAATAGTTCACACAGTGATATGTGCACTGAATTAAAAGGTGCTAAAATAATGGTGTACACTGGTCAAATTTTTAAATTTATTTGCTTTAAGATGTTTTACTGTAGGGGCTTTTTAAAATGTAATACATATAAATGTGAAAGTAATTACTAATTGCTGATACCATACTGTGACCTGAATAAAAAGGCTTTTATGGCATCTTAGAGTAAGACAGTAAACTACAGCTTTGGCTAATTAGCACAAGTACTAGCCCTAGAACTATATCCCATGTTCTTCTCTGTTATACAGATTTACTCCTCCAACTAACAAGACTTTGGCAGCACTGCAGTGTTCAGAAACCTGTGGGTGACCTGACTGACTTCTAGCTGCTTCAGCTGTTTCCTAGTTTGAGTCATCTCCACCCTGTAGGAAACCCCAGCATAATTCCCCAACATTTAAATCAAGCTATGAAAATATATACCTTTCACTTCTTTTCATACAGAGGATCTCTTGGTCTTGAGATTTTGGTTGGGCAAGGAACAAAAAGGTGTCTAACATAAATGTTCCTGGTACAAACATTAATTAAAGTTTGGGTAATCTTACAGTGCTTGCTCTGGTTGTTTGTAGTGGAGAGGAAGATATAACAACAAGACAATAGTATATGTTGATTGTGTCAAGTCACCTGCTCAGGTTTGAACCTCTCATCTGCAATGCTAGAAATAATAATGCAAAAAGGATATTCTCCCTTGCATCCACTGGTAACAGTATGGGATGGGGGAAACTTATTCCCAGCAAAGAATAAAACCAATCTTGTTTATATGGAATAAAGAAATGGGGAGCAGTACTTAGTTCCTGTGGAACAGGAAAATTCTAACCTGAATTCTTCTTGTGATGTCTGACAAGTGTTTTATCTTGTTAGCTGTGGAAGACCCAAGAATTTCCCAATTTCCTTGGGAAATGGCATGAACAATGCTATACTGTAATTTTGCTTTGGCCAAGGTCTCAGCAGTGACTGCTACAGAATGAGTGGGCTTTGGTTTATGAGCTCTGACCGGACAAAATACAGTTTATAAGCTTTATCTTTCTAATTTAGGATCTGGAAGGAGAGATGCTGTCTGTAAGAGACTTGGGGAAAAGTCCTTTTAGCCGAGGATGCTAAGGCATCAGAAAAGTCTATGGCAAGTTCTGTCATTTTGTGCTCAGTGTTTTGTAGACTAGATTCGAGGGCAAAATTATTTCTGTTTCCTTAAGGATAGCTTTGGATAAGGGCAAGCAAGATAAGGGAGCAGAGGGAAGTGAAAGGGGAAGGCTGTTGCTCTGACTGAACAAGGCTGTTGAAATGTTACAGTGAATTGGGTTTTTTTTTGATGATTATTGCTGAGAAGGTTGAGTAACTGCAGTCTGTACTCTGTTGTCATGTGTGAGCCTGGCTGCTTTGAATATAATTTATAACTTCTTTGTCCTTTTTTAACCTGCTTCTTCTGGAGCTGGGGGGCATGGGAAGAGCCTGATATGACTCCAGGTGTTGTGACATAGAAAGCTATGCCTTCACCATGTTCTTACAATTAGTCAGAAAGAGATGATCCGGAGAAGTTCAGAGAAACACAGAAATGACTTGGGGGCTTCCTGGACTGACTTACGAGGAAAGAATTGGGAAAGTTGCTGCTGAGCATCTGTACAGTTCTGTGAAATGATTAATGGGGAATGTGATGATAACATACAACTAATTGAGGCATGTGTATGCCAAAGTGAGGGGAATTACTCTGGTGTTGTATGAGGATGAGTACTGAGCACTTACCACTGTATTGAAGATGGCTCTGTGAAGTACCCAGAGCAACAGCAGCTGCTTGCTGGTGAAAGAGAACTACATTATACTCTTGTTTTAGGAATAATACTAAAAATCTGCTGTCACCTGGTTATGCAACATAACCTGTCTCACAAAGAAAACCATATCTTCATAGGGTTTCTTCTTCCTTGCTTAGGATGCTTTAAACATAGCTGCTAAATAATGCCTTGCTTCATAAGTTATTAAAAATAAACTGAAAGAAACTGCACTGGAGGGAAAGTAACTAGGTGATTCCAGAAGACTTTTATGTCCACATTTTTATACTTTCTTATTAGAAATCTAGTGAGGCTATTTCTGTAGTAAGATCCTGTGATTTTAAATAGTAAATGCTGTGGAAGGAACTGAAATGGACAGTTTGGTGTCATATGTCTGGTTTGAAAGACCATAGGTAATCGCTGAGGTTTTACAGAAATTTGTCTTTTCAAAAATTCAAGTAAGATTGACAACTTTTGCTCGGAATATTGAAGTTCATCTGCCTATTTGTAACAGCTACTGAATAAAGTAATAGGCCAGGAAAACGGAGTCCCAGGTTTCTGATGAAACATTGAGATCGTTAAGACAGGTAACTTAAAGATCTACCAAATAAAAAATGAATTTCACAGAAGCAGTCTTGTTGAAGAGTCCTCCCAGTAAAGTATCCTGGAATACCTCACAGAACCACAGAGTGCCTGTAGTTAAGCTCAATTTGGCTCAGGTGTGTTATTCATTAGCATTATTTCTCTACAGTGGACTAAAAATACTGTAGCAATATTAAGGATAAACAAGAAGTGTACTATTTCTGTGAGGGGTTACTAGACTGTCAGATGTTATTGGAATCATACTCCAGTACCAAATTATGACTTAAAACAACAACAGCAATTTAAACACAGCTAAAATAAACCCACTGGACCCTAAACCAGCTAAATTATACTTATTAAAACATTTATGAACACATAGTGCATATAAACATGTGTTCCGTGAATAGTTATGATCAGGAAGCAACTACAGCGGAATTTGGGGAACTGGATGTCGGCCTATTTTTCCTGTTTTTCCCCTCTTACATGTTTTTTCTACCTTGTGGTCCTGGATCCCACATTTTCTGCTCAAGACTTTGTACTGAGGACTAGAGTTGTATTGCTCCATCTTGAATATTCTCTGCTATTAAGGGGGGGAAAGAACCCACAAAAACATTGCTTTTCCCCATAGCAGAGGAGGCTATTAGTGTGCCATGCTGCTTGAAAGAGCTCTGACATTTTGAAACAGGTCATAACAAAGAAAACAATAGCATGGTGCAAGAGCACAAATGTGTAATGACTGTGTTCTCTCAATCCTTCCTCATACTCTCCCCCTCTGGCCCTGGAGTAGAGTACAAAGGCCTAGTGCATCCAGGTGTATGGAGGTATAACTTCCTGAAGGCAACAGCAATGTTTACCTCCTATGCAGGGCTGGAGACTAGGTGAATTAGTAGCTTTCTGAAGTTGTCAATAGATAACCTGAAAAATGATCATTAATATGTTTGGATGTTTAGAAGGGACTAGGTGTTCTGTGGCCATTTGTCTGATTTTTATGATAGGCACTCTGTAGAAGTCTTCTCTGAAGCTGGTTTTGAAACTTCTGAGAGTCAATGAAGACAGGAGAATTTAGTCAAGAGAAAATGTTTCCTCTTCAGGATGTAAACGAAAGATGAAACTATATTCACCCCATCATTAAAGAGCTACTGTAGTGCTCAGCAAAGTTGCAACAAGCACTCTTGCCAAAATCACAGCTTAGTGCCTCGAATTTGGCTGGAGGTAGATTTCAACTTTGTTTTTGTCTACTTCAGACTTAAAAGGCAAAAAGCTTGGCTCAACAAAAGGACTGATTCTCTTGCCTGTTATTAAAAGAAACACCTCCCCCAGCCCAGCAAAGAGTTGTGCAAAATGTGGAGTTTGGTTAGAAGCACTACCCTTCTATGTAAGGCTGTGGTTGTTCTCCTTGCTCTTGTGTAGGAAGTTTCACCTTGGGCTTCTTAAGGCACAGTTTGAAAAATGAAGGCCCTATGAATCTGAGTCCATTGTATGTGCCTTTTCTGGGCTGGAATTTCTTTTTCTGAGGGTCTTCTGTTCCTGAAACATCCAGCCCTTAAGAATTACCCTTTTGAAAAATGGTTTGTGGTAGAAAAACCTGCAAATTCTCAAGACAAAATTCCATCCGACTTTTTTTGGTCTTCTCAGCATCTGGTATGATACAAAGGGCTGCACTTTTTTGCTTAGAAGCTTTCGCTAAAGATCTGTGTTGAACTGGGTTTTGTAGCTAGCACTGCTGTGCGGAGCTGGCTGTTGAATGATTGATTTCAGGGGATTCCTTCCTGAGTAGTATTATGGATACTGATGGGATACTTATGCCATCTTATGGGTGATTTGGAAGGTAAGCTGAAAGCAAATTTCAGGCTTCATCAGATCTGCTTGGTGAAAATTTGGGTTAATTAATCTGATGGGACAGTAACAATCAAAGGCTGTCCTGCTGGCATGTTTCCACTGAGATACAAGAGTTAAACACTTTGCCTCTGCTATAGAGGAGAATAGGCAGAATATTACTGTATTATCCTGCTTCATGGACTCTATGTAATACATGCAAGCTGTTATCTACAGATCACTTTTGCAAGCTTATTTCTCCTGTGAGTTCATGTTTGGCAGCCATTAATTCCTCAAGTGCACAAAATTCTGCTTAAACATATCCTTTGAACTAATTTGGTCTTATTCCATTCAGGAGAAATTTATGCAGTTCTGCTGCTCACCAGGTTAAAATTTGAAGAGATTTAGGAAAGTGACTAGGACTAACATTATTCAGGTAACCATTTTAACCACTATCTGCCATAGCTGGGGTGGGATATGGAGAAACTGCCCAAAATATTTGATGAAAATATTTTGATTGTCAGCAGGTTTTTTTCTGCTTTAAAGCAAGTTTAAACATTCAGCGCCTGAAAGAGATGAATCAGTTATAGGAGGGGGGGGAGTCTCAGGAACAAAATATATTCATTTGGAAAGTTAAATCTCTCCTCAAAAAAGTGCTTAAAACCAGAGCCCAGTTTGAATCTGAATTCACATGCAATTCTGCTCAGGCTGATGTTTCCACCATGCATATGAAGAAACTGCAGCACGGTTGTTTTCAGGTCCTCTCACACGCTGATAGAGACTTGTTTTGCTCCCTGTTCCTGTCAGGCTTTCTTTGCTATTGACCTAATTTTTTCCTGTGCAGCGTGTAAAAATCCCTCAAGTATCATCACAAACGGCATCCATCCAACAAACATACCGTGGGTGATGCAGATCAGCCGGCGTGCTCTGAGAAGTAGGGCTAAAAAGCCATGGCGCCAAAGTGTTGGCTCGCTGCTGATGTGTCAAATATCACAAGGCAAAAGGCTTTGTCTCTCTTCTGTCATCCTGATTTATTAGACGTTGAAAAAGACAAAGTACCCAGACATTCAAACATCGCTGTTTTGGGAAGGTCTGTGAAATGGTTAATGTGCTTGTTCCACACAAAAATGTAAAGTGTCGGTTCTCTGATTACCTGCTGCTGGAAAGTGTTTGGACAGGTGCTGTGTTTCACCAGCCGTCTGTCACAGCTGACAGCTCGGATTTATGGCTGTGCACCGGGGCCGGCCGTCCCCCTTGGCCGAGTCCCGGGCGGGGACGGCGGGCCGGTCCCTCCCGCCGCTCTGCCGGCCCGGTGGGGCTGCTGTGGTGCCTCTGCCGTGTGCGCGGGGCGATGTGACAGCACCGACACAGCGGCTTTTTCCTGCCCATGCGTTCATTCACTCGGAAGCAAATCAGCCGGCGTGCTCTGAGAAGTAGCGCGAATGGGACAATTTCCACCCAAAGGTCAACAGGGCGAAATTCGTCTCTTGCCTCCTCTTAGGAGAATGATGCTCAAGCGGGAGGAGGGAGAGAAGACCCTCCCTACCCTTCAGCAAGCGAAAGCCGCCCAGCCCCGCCGCCGAGCGGGCTCCGGACAGCAGGCGATACCTGCCCCCTGCTCCCATCGCCCCGCCCCGGGGACCACTTTAAACCATCATCTCGACCGTCTGAGGAAATCCAAACAAGGGCTAAGAAAGGACCGCGGGGACACGGATATCCCTATTATGTACTGTTGACATATGTCTCTCGACATATCAAAAAATGGAGTTTCATAGAAGATATATACAGAGTAGAATACTTATTAACAAGGGATGTATCGAACTCTGCGGGCTCTTTTTTCCTTTTTTGTTCTTTTTTCATAAAAAGAACAAAAGTATAAAGTATATATAAGTATAAAGCTCAATGTCATCCTGTTAAGCATACGTTTACACACAATTCATCCCTATTCACACTTAAATACATCAGATTAAAATACACACTTGTGGCTATAACAACAAATTCCATTTTCCATCAAGATACTTTTAATATACCCTGAAATATGGACCTTCACATATGGACAAAAGCAAAAGATACTAGGAGTTGCATGCTAACAGGTCATATGGACTCCTATAAAAAAGAGATGGTAAAATACAAGCCAGAGGAAAGAGCAGATTATGGAAGGGTAGATTAATATTTGCACAGAGCCTTGAAGGCAGAATGCTATCGAAGTAGTGTGTGTATATGTGTGCGTGCGTGCGTGTGTGTACATAAAAACCAATTCCTTCAAGGGTTGGATTACTTCATACATTAGTCACTAATCTCTCGCAATGTTCTGATGGATGTTATGGTCTGAGCTTAACACACCGTGAAATCTGTTTGAGCTGTATTGAAACGAGTCGGCGTTTTCGGCCGCAGATTGTTCTGTTTGAAGCTTTCCTTTCACAACACACCTCTTCTATTCGGAATAAGTTTTGCGAGTAGGGTAGAAGCTAGTCAGCCGCTGAATCTCGGCGCTGAGGGAAAAAGAGGTGGGAGAGAAACTCCAAGGTCCGAAATAGGTGTAATTAAAAATTCTCCTTGACATTTTTTTTTAAGGTAACCTATGCTTACAGAGGACTTGGAGGGGGAAAAAACCCCGCCGATTTCAATACTTTTAGAAGTATTAATTAAAACAAACAACCGAACAAACGAACCCTGAATGATCATTTCAGCATTTGTACAAACCCTTCGAGTTCGGGGTCGACACTGATTTGTAATTCAGCAGCACGAGCAGTTAGCCCTCCCCAGCCTTTCCTTTTTCCGACTTAGCCTTTCTGAGGCTTTGCTGGTCACTTCTGACAATACAAATCAACCTTAACATAACGCCCGTCGGGAGCAGGCAACGCGTACGAACTTTTTATTACCAGCAGATACTCCCCAACTTTCACCCCGCTGAGGATTCTCGGCTGTGCGTGCCACCGGGCATGTCTCCACCAGAAGCAGCCAGAGCCCGGTAGTGCCAAAGACCTTCCTGAAGCGAATTTTCCTTGGACCGAGAGATGACAACAGGATTACATTTCGCCTTCTGTCCTTCGTGGGAAACACAACCACAACAACAAAACAAAACATAACAAAGAAAAAAAAAAAAAGGAGGGGAAGGAAAAAAAAAAAAAAAGCAGACAGATGTACAGGATTTTCACAGGCTGCCCCTACGTCAGGTGGTTTGCCTGCAGATCTCTCCGCCTGCAAATCGCCAGCATTTCTGCAGGGCTAAGCCCCGGCGAAAAGTTCTGATTTGACTCGAGGAATTGCAGAGGACTTTCATACCTGGCGGCAACCCAAGAGGAGAACCTCTCATCTCCCGTGACTAAAATAAGGCGGGTCCATAGGTAGCACCTCTACCCGCCGGCATGGATGGGGTTGAAAGGGCGGGCAGCCCTGCTGCCCCAGCGGCCCTAGCCAAGCTTCTCGGTCAAGGCTGTCCCACGACAAGCTTCCCTCCCTCACGCCAGCACAGACATCACGCTCTTCTTCTTATTACCACCTTTATTTAAGGGGCAGCTTTTATTCGGGGGAAAGGAGAAAGGAAAAAAACCGGAAAAACATGGTGGCCGAGAGTCAATAAAATGCACACGCACATATATTACATACAAACACAAAAATAAAATACGGAAAAAATTACTCTTCTCTTTCCAGTAGCAATGGTCTTGGCCACAAATGTAGAACGCCAGCCAGTACAGGAGACAACGCCTGACATTTCCTTGAGCCCTTTCCTCTCTCCCCCCCCACGAAATTAATTAAAAAAGCTGCACTCTCTTCGTGTTAAAAACACTACTTTTATAAATAATTTAATATCCTCCCTTCCCAGGAAAAGCTAGTTGTCGGACAGGAGAAAAGGTTTCTTTTGGCACAGTGATGCATTGCTTTGCAGTACAGACCTACGGCTCCACAGCAGACCCCGGCCCCTTCCCCTCCTCTCTCCCTGCTGTTCCCGGCCCCCTCCCTCCTCCCCGCCCTCCCAAGCGCACAGCGCATCCCCCAGCGGCCGCCACCGCGCCCCTCCGCGGGACACCCTCGCTCTGCTGCCCCAGGCTTCGGTAGCAGGAGATGTTGGGACAAGAGAGGGGCATACAAAGAGATGGCGAGGGACTGGCTTAAGTCAAGTAGTCTCAACGAACAGTAAGAAGCACTTGAGGCTCATGGCTATGTCCAAACCGACAGTTGTTTGATTTTTTTTTTCCTTTTTTTTTTTTTTTTTTTTTTGGCTTAAGTTAAACCAACTGTCATTTCACTAAGGCACAGTCACCGAGGCTTTTGCTTGGAGGCTGTGGTCGCCTCTGGAGTTAAAGTGCGGGATCCAGAGCCTCCTCCTTTCCCCCTCCACGCCTCCCCGGGCAGGTCCCTCGCAGGGGAGGAGGGGGGCTCCATTAAGCCAGCGGGGTCTCCACGGCGTACGGCTGGAACGAGGCCGAGCCCCCCGCCGCCGGCGGCAGCGGCCCGGTGAGCCCGAGGGGCCCGTAGAGGGGGGAGCCGGGCGGCGGCCCCCGCCCGCCCTTGGGGAGGCCGGCGTGGAACAGCGGCGCCCGCGGCCGCTCCACCAGCGGCGACGCCTCCCCCGGGGCCAGCGCGGGCCGCCCGCCCCCCAGCAGCAGCGGCGGCGGCGACGGCTCTCCCAGCCCGTAGGCGCAGAGCTGCAGGAGCCCCCCGCCGTAGAGGGCGGCGGGCGGGGGCTGCGCGGCAGGTGGGTAGGGCAGCAGCGGGTAGGGGCCGGGCAGCAGGTGCGGGGGCGCGGGCGGCGCCGGCCACAGGAGGCGGGCGTGCGGCGTCGGCGGCGGCTGCGGGGCGGCGCGGGGTCCTGCCGGCCGCTGCAGGAGGCTCTCGATGGCGAAGGAGCTGGAGAACTTGGCAGCGCCGCCGCCCGCCGGCCTCGCCCCGCCGCCCCCCGCCTCTGCCTCCTTGGCGCCCGGCGCGCAGTGACAGGGCGAGGAGGCGCAGCAGCACCGCGGCGAAGCGCCGGGGGACGCGGCGCCCGCTCCGGCCGTCTCCTGCGGCACTTGCGGCGGGACGCCGGCGGCGGGGCGGGCGGACTGCGGCGGCGGGGCGGCGCGGCTGAGGCGCTTGCGGCGGCGGCGGAAGACGCCGTCGGCGAAGGTGTACTCGCTGCTGGGGTTCAGCATCCAGTAGTTGTCCTTGCCCCAGGGCCGCGCCGGGTCGCGCAGCACCTTGACGAAGCAGTCGTTGAGAGAGAGGTTGTGGCGCACCGAGTTGCGCCAGCCGGTGTAGGCGCCGCGGAAGAAGGGGAAGCGGCTCATCAGGTAGTCATTGATCTCGGCCAGGGTCAGGCGGCCGCCGGCCGAGTCGCGGATGGCCATAGCGATCAGCGCGATGTAGGAGTAGGGCGGTTTCGGCCGCCGCGTGTAGGGTTTCCCCTTGGCGCTCTCGGCAGGCGGCGGTGGCGGGGGCTGCGGCGTGGGGGGCGGCGGCGGGAGATGCCCCGGCCGCCCGGCCCCGCCGCCCGGGCTGTTGGCCGCGCAGTCACCGTCCGAGCCCAGCTCGCTCTCCGGCGGAGCCGGGGAGAGCGAGCCGCTGCCTTCCTGGTCGCTGCCGGTGCTCAGCTTGTCCTCATAGTGCTGCGAGAACACCTCCAGCTTCATGGCGGCGGCGCCGCCGGCCCCCCCGCACCCCGCGGCTCCGCTGGGCGGGCGCGACCCCCGCCCCTCGGCGCGGCCTCAAGGGAGGCGGGAGGCAGCGAGGCGACCCAGGGGCTTTCTGTTCCCCCGCCGGCTTTGGACAGCTCCGCGGCGGCAGGCGACACCGTCAGGGCACGGCAGCGGGGCTCGGCGTCCGCCTCAGCTCGCCGGCTCGGGGTCGCTAGCAGGGGCCGGCCCCTTCGTGGCCGGTGGGTGCCGAGGACGGGCTGCGGTGCCCTGCCGCCCTCGGGACTGGGCGATTCCTCCGGGCTTCCACCTTCTTCTTCCCCACTGGGGTGCTCGCTCTCCTTTCGCCCCCCTTTTTGTCCTTCTCGCTCTTTACTCTCGCTGCTCCATAGGTCCGAAGGAGAGGGGCGAAGCGGTCCCCGTGGAGCCGGTGCGAGTAGAGGGCGGGCGGGCGGCTGCCGGAGCCGGCACTTCTCCGTGTACGCCCGGGCTCGGTCCTCCTCGGGGGCGCTGCCGCTGTTACCGTTCGGCGCTCCCCGGCGCGGGGAGAAGCTCTCGAGGGCCGTCGGGGTTACTCCGCTCTCTCCTGCTTCGACCCCTTGTCAGTGCCGGGACGCCGGGCTGGCTCTTCGCTGCGAGGCGGGCAGCAGACGGGTTATTAGGGTTATTAGTGTTATTGTCATTATCTCTCCCTTCCCCTGTGGTTGTGTGTCTCTCCACCACTTTCAGACCAGCCCATTATAACGCCGGCGAGAGGCGGAGCCAGGACAAAGATCTGAAAGGATGGTGGGTGGAGAAGCAAGGTAGCAAAGGTGGGTATGCCCTAATAAGCCGTATCAGAGCCGTAATTAGCCAAGATGACAGCGAGGTCTTGTTGGAAAGTTATTTTACGAAACTTGTTTGTATTTTCTCCTGCCAGGTCCCTCCTCTTCCCGGGTATTTCGAACGAAGCCGCAGTTCGGAGCGACTAAGCAGAGTCGGCCCGCCTCCCAGGTGTAAAATGCAGAATGACTTATAGGTGGCAGAGCTGAACCTGTTACGTGCAGTGATTTATTTTAATAGCGCTGTATAAAGCAACAAGTTGTAATATGACAGCTCAACAACCTGTTGGAAAATAATACATGGCTTTGCAGTTGTGAATTCCTAATGATTTATGTAGCCTGACAAAACAGTTTCAGTCCTGGTCTTCTCTTTCCTTCTGTCATAAGCACACCTGGTGCAGAGGTAGAATGGGAACAGGTAGGCAATGCTTTGGAGTTTTGCTATGAGAGAGTTAGTCAAAGCCTTAACCTCAGTTTTACATGTGCTACTGTTTCTGTAGTAGCATTGCTTAAGCTCTTCTGGATGGTGTGTTTGTAACCTCTCTCTTACAACTGCCACTCTCTAGTAAAATCTTTTATTGTGTAGGTTTTGAGTTTGGTTTTTCTTTTTGGTTTGTTTTTTTTTTTTTGTTTTTTTTTTTGTTTTTTGTTTTTTTTTTTTTTTCCTCCCCATAAAACTTGGAACAATGTGCTCTGCAATTTTACCTAGACACTCTTCTTTCTAAAAAAATTAGTCATCATTTTTTGTTTTGTTTTTAGGTTTAAGTTGTCAGGGTCTTGCCTTCCTTCAGAGTTTTGTTTTTTTTTTTCTCCTTCAACATTATGCTAGATAGAACAAATCAATGAAGAGAACTAGCTGGCAGTAGCTTCTCTGAAAACTCCCTGTTCTGCTCAATGTTCAGCGTCCATTGCAAAATGCCATTTCATTTCATATGGCAGTAGCACTGGCGTCTGCAAAACAGTAACAAAAGCATCAGCAGAAATCCTGTGTGGTGCTTATGTTTTATTTCTCATATTTATGCTTCAAATTTTGTGTCCAGGAGTAAGAGTTGGATTGCTCCATATTTTCCAAAGGTAGTCTTTCTAAATCGGACCTTATTTTAGAATAAATGCATAATGCAGAGCCACTCTGGTTAGAACTGTTCCACTGTGGTCTGGCTCTCAAGGAGTACTGGAGACAAAGATGAAAAAAGACAGCTTTAAAAGACTAAGAGGAGAAACAAACAGCTCTACTTTCTATCTTGATCTCTCTTGAATAGAATATATGTTGCCCCACACACACCTGCATTTTGTTTCAAAGCTTTGCCATTTCTTCAGTCTGCATGAGTTTACATGGTAAATACTGAAGAGTGAGAGGTTCTTCTGTCCCTCTCATTGCATTCTTGACAACATTAATAGAAATAATAATATGCTGGATGTCTTGCTGTTCTGACAAAAGCTGTACCAGTTGAGAAAAGCAGGCAATTCAGAAAGACAAAAATAAGAGGAGGGAGACCTCTCTTGGTTCATTGTTGTTGTTGTCTCCATGTAATGTAAACTGAAATCCTTCAGTAAAGTGTTGTGTTAGCTGTATGTGCCAATGTTTGTGTTTAAGGGTATGGGAAAAAGGTATCATTCCTTCCAAAACTCATATTTTCTATGATGATGCCAATGGCAAGGGTAGGTTTGTTCCTCTTCCTGCTTTTGTTGTAAATAGCAGTGAAGTAGCGATGATTTGCTAGCTTGCCTTTGATGTTTATTTTATTACCGTTGCACTATTTGTGTGGAAAATGTACACATTGTCTCTTATCTTTATTCAAAGAACTTAAAAAGTCATTCAAACGCTGTAGGTAAACACGTCAGACATAACAGAAGCTTTTTCACAGCCATACTTCAAGACTAGGAGTGGATAGCAAAGCTGGTTTTGCAAGATTCAAGAGGGGACAGAAGCTTGTACTCAAAATAATACAAAGATAGCTATTAATGGGTGGGAGCAGGGAACCTTTCTAAAATCAGCACTGATTCTTGTTGTGCCTCAAGGCCCCTTTGCTATCGCTGAGCCAGTGCCTGCTGTAAACTGTCCCTTGAAATCTCTGGTGGCTCTGACCTGAGAAAATCTATGAAAGGTGCTTCTGAAAGGTCTGTGCAGGGTTTAAATAGATCTTTCCTGGCCTGAGTGAGAGCAATATCAAGCCCATTGCTAACGCTGCCCATGAAACACAAGCAAACTTGTAAGAAGTGATGAAAAAATCCAACTACTCCCATCTCTCACCACTGAGAGTATATGTAACCTCAAGTCTTTTCCTGCTATAGTTTTTAAAAAGGCACAGTATCGCCTTCAGGTTTATAAAGATTAACACAATCATCGGAAAAACTGATTCTGTTAAGTAAACTTCACATCAAAAGCACTTTGATGTGCTGTATTATAGCAAAGCCAAACACCCCACCCCCATGACCCCAAGAAAAACCTCCAAAACCTCCAGTGAAGCAAGGTAAAAAAATCTAATTCTTTGTTCTAAAATGAAATGTCTCTTCCTCTTTAGATCAGCAGAGCAGGACTTTTTTTGATGTACGATCCCCTCTTTTCCTACCCAAAACAGTATCCAGTCAAAGACAAATGGAGAAATATGAATGGTCGCTTGAAAATCACGCGATCAGCTTTGCTTTCCTTTTTCTGTAGTATTTCACTCAATTCAGAAATAGTCTGCCATTGGGTATTTGGAAATAAGGTTGTATATAAGCTTTGCAGTTTGCTCAAGCTACCAATTACAAAAATATTCCTTACTAAATATAGAAAAATGCTGCACTGTCTGGTGGTTGTGAGTGTATTTTTGGTTGATCCAGTTATGTTGTCTCCATGGTATTTTAAACCATGGAGACATGTGTTTCTTCGTTCAGCAAACATCGTTCAAAGGTGTGTCTTGATATGTTCTTGGTTCAATTTTTTAAAAAAAAATATTTCTCCTAAGTTGTTTTTTTTTTTTTTTTTTCACCCAGTTCTTTCTTACTTCTCTTTTCTGCCTTCTGTCTCTCCAGACCACTAACTATAGATTAGAAAGGGTTTCCAGGTAAGATCATATAAGAACAACTGGTCAATAAAGGTCTCTGTGGTGTCTGGGAAAGTCCTATAGTTAGTGGTAGGCAAGCTTATTTGTACACCTGAGATGTCCAGCATACCAGCTGGACAAAGTGCTCCATCATCTCTTCTCCTCCTGTGGCAAACTGCAGGAGTGCACTGCCTTGCCAGGAACGGTCGGACTGGACAATGCAATACACTGCTTGAGAAACAATGGAATAGTTCAAAGAGTTCACTCTGGATGGGCTGCTCACAGCAGGAGATGTGCCTAGCATGCATAAATGGACTACAGTCTGTGAAGGTTGGCTAATTGCACTATGTATATTTTTGTAGTTGAAGGAAATCCAGCTAGAGACTGAGCTGTAAGAAAGGAGGTTAGTGGAAATTCCTTTAGACCTTGAGAGGAAGAGTTTGATCACTGAAGCAGAATGCATGTCTATGTGAATTCCCTCATTGGGAAAGACTGGCACTTTTTCAGAAGGACATCCATTCCCTGTGGGTAGAGATTTTCTTGTGTCTTTGGCAGGTACTAAGAGCTGAATTTACAATGGGGAGTTTCATTTCAACTTTGTTTCATGCAGTCTTTATTTTCTTGGGAGACATTACTCAGAATGAAATTTTCCCATGCTGAGAGCTTAGTATCACTTCCTCCCTGTGCCCACTTCATGTTCCATAAAAAATGTCTGCATCTAAGCATATTTTTTTTTTCTTCAGAGCCCTGGATTGTGACAGAATGGGCAGGCACAGATTTTCTCCTGTGAAGGAAGTGACATTATTATTCTTGTTATTAATGCTTAGTACTGGAGAAAACATTCCAGATTCTTACACCAGCCTTTTCACCGACAAATCTCAGAGCTCTCCCATTTTACAGGTGACAAGGAGTGAAGGTGAGTCCTGCTGAAAATAATTTGGTAAGTCAGTTGCAAAACTGTCTGTAGAACTGAGCTCGCTGGAGCCCTTGTTCTGCACTGTGTCCACTGAGGTATCCACCACAAGGCTTCACTGGAAAGTGCTGTACTGTTTAGCAAGGAGCTGTCAAAATGGAGATTGCTCTGTCTTGAGACTCAGATAATTTATAGCTATTTCTCTCTTTTTACTATTGCTGTGTTAAGCCTCCAGGGCTTGAATGAGGTTCCACACTGGCATAAGGTGAACGTCTCTGGAATATATTGCAGGTTTGCAGTCTGAGAAATACGTGACATAAAAGAGTGCAGGGTGAGGTTAAATCAACACAGTATTTACTACATATTTTGTGATGACTTAATTCAGTAACTGTCCCCATAGGCTTTTCTCATGGCTGATTACCTGGTTTCATGTAGCTGCACCACAAGAGACAAAATCCAAATGGTGATGAACTTAGGGGCTTGTGGATCTCTTCAAGGAAATTTTTCTTACAGCAAGGAGGAAACTGGTATTGGAAAGCAGCACATGTATTGATAACCCTGGATATAATTGTCAGGACAGAATTGCTTGCTAAGGGGCAGGCTCTACCGCAACTAGAAGTTACGCTGTGTTATGCTTGTTATGAAGTTATGATGCAGAAGCCACTTGGTGAAATTCTGTGGCTCTATGCCAAGCATAGTGAATGGGTTTTGCTACTGGTGCCAAACAAACTTAAAAAGAAACCATCATAGCTTGTTTTTGCTGGTGCCGGACCAAATATCTGTTGGCATCAACTTGGTATTGATGCCAGAGACTTGCTATCACTGGCCCGTGATATGAGGAAACACCAGCTGAGCTGTTACAATAGCTTCTCACTGCCTTCAAGTCCATGCATTGGAGGAAAGTGAACAACCTTGTAAGAGAATTACAGCAAAATTAACTGAGGGATGAAGGACTTCGAATATGTGATGGAGACTAACTGAACTCTGCTAGCCCTTGCTGGAGTACACCTAAGCCAACTCAAACCCACATATATTTTACATGGGTAAACAGTGACTAGAGATATGAAGGATATGTTTCAATTCAACTAAGTTTAAGTACTATTTATAGCACCGTGGATCAACAAATTAATCACCTTGCCAATACAGTTGAAAACCAAAAAGTATTTAACATTCTTACTTCTGGGTTGGATTACTTTTGTTGTTTCTTTGTTTTCAAAAAGTTATTTCTGGGTGGAATCCCATGGTTTATATAAGCATTAGTGAAATCTATAAATAAAAAATGGTGTGAAAACCTTCTTGATTTTTATTTTTTCCAAAACCAAGTGAAATGCATTATAATGGAGCTATTTGGGAGCAGGTTGCTGACAGTCAGACTTTGCTGTGGTAGGCAGGATTTGGCAGTACCTAAATTGTACCTCTCTGGTGCATTTTCTGTCCTCCGTTTGCTGTGTTCTGTTTTCCTTCTCTGCAACCCCCCTGGACAGCTCCAGAACAATTGATATCTTTGAAAAACTGGTCTGGCTGCTGCTGGCTTACTCCTGGAACAGAGAGCAGAGTTATACCGAGCCTACATCCACTGCAGTACCTCAGGTGGTGGGAGATGGGGTTTTATGTCCTGCAAACTGGTTCTAGAAACAGAGCATGTTTTCACCACCTTTCATATGGCAAAGAAATGTAACAAAAGCTTGAGGACCTGGTCCTTCTGTTACTGCAGATATAATAAAATCATTACTTTGTTGAGTTGCATGCACCGTGTATTTGATTTCCAGTTCCTAGGTGAGTTCTTAAGGGATTAGCTGAGTTTCAGTCTCTTCAGGTGTGAATAAACATCCTGTTGCCTCACACCCATGAAATTTCTTCCCTACAGATGTCAGAGTGCTTTGTGCAGAGTGTTACTATTTTGGTTCTTTAAGTAAAGGTTCACGGGTTTTCAATGTCTTGGCCAAACTTACATGATATAAGATGAGAATAGTACATGGGTTTCCTGATTCCTCCACTACTGCTCTACCTACTAACCCTGTTGTTTCCCTGAACCTTTACATATACTTTAGTAGATTAATAATTAACCTCCAAGTGGGGCACTTTGAAGCAAATGTAAAATGAAACCAAACACTTGTCATGGTTTTTAGTCATACCAGATTTGCAAGTAGGGTGTGTTTTAATGATGCAGGTAGATAAAGTCTTGTTAATTTAGATTAGAGTAAAAGTCAGTGCCTTATCAAAGCAAGTGACTAATTAGGAAAACTATTACCTTTTGGAAAAGAAACAGTTGAACTATCACTCAAAATTATTTGAACTAATTGAACTGTGCAAAGGGATGTTGTGGACTCCGACACTGTGCAACTGCTCAGGCTCGTGCAACTGCTAGGACAGGAGAAAGACAGAGAGCTTTTCCCAGGAATTGCCAATGTTCTGGGGGTTTTTTGATAATTTTACTTTTAGAAAGTTAACAGTACTTGTCATCACTGTGTAAACATGGGGAAGGGAGGAGAGTCCCGTGAGTCATCAAGGAGCCAAACAAACAGAATTTGAGTGAAGAACTGGAGCATTTGTATTAAATACACTGCCTTCATTCTCTTCACTTTACCAAGCCAACAGGACAGCAAAGTGCTCATGAATGGTTCGAAATGATGAAGGGACTCTCAGGTCTGTAATAACAGACACTGGGCATTTGGGAACCTGCAAGGGTGGAAACATTAGGGCAAATTCATGGTGTGAAAAGAAAGATTACGATCAGACTGTATTTATGTTCAGACAGATACATGCAATTGTGAAGAATCATTAAATAACTGTTAACCACACCTGCACAGAGCCTCTGGCAATGCTGGCTTATACAGAATCTCAAGAACTGCCATGTGCCTGACATCATACCTTTGCAAGGAGAGAAAAGTCTTGGGTGTTAGCCCAAGACTGGTAAGTAAAACATAGTCCAGAGACTTGTGCCAGTTTAATGTCTGCAAGTGACTTTCTGGTGTGTCACACCCAGTATCTTCTCCCCTGTAAACCTGTCAGGAGTCCTGATTTCTTTGCTTATGACCAAGTCTTACTAAACATCTCCAAATCGGCTTTAATGCAATGGCTCCTTCCCTCTAAGTCAGTCAGGACTGTGAGGAGGGAGTGAGTATGGGTGCACAGAGGAGTCTAGCACAAATGGGATCCTAACTTCTCTGGGATTGTAATTGCTACTGTGGCTTCTTTGGGTTTCTTTTTACACGGATCATTTTCCCTTTTAAAAATATTGGGAGGTTTTGACATTTTTTTGTGATGGAAATGGCATTTTAGAGCCTTTTTATTTTTACTGTAAAAATAATTTAATGGAAATGGAAAGGGGGGAGGGAATCAGGCAGGTCAAAGGTAGCAGAGGAAAAAGAAAAGGGAGCAAAGCTGAGATGAAGAGGTGAAAATGAGGAGAAAGTTGGAATGAGACCTCCAACTGAGAACACATTACAGAGCAGTTCCACCTAGACTGCAGAAAATTTTCAGGATGCCCAGCAATCTCCAATTTGACTGCTTCTGCTGGTGTGATTTTTTGGACTGCTCACCTCTACAGCTTTCCTCAGGCTAGGGAGTTCTCTGGCTTTTTGTTTCCCATGGTGCTTTTGGAAGTGATTGTCTTTCATCTACATTTTCTCTCTTGGAGTATACTTTTCCAGTCTTTCATGGCTAGGGGTGGTTGAGGAGTGGAGGGTTTTTTTTGTGGTTGATTTTGGTTTTGTTTTGTTTTACACTGAATAAAAATTAAAAAAAAAAAACAAAAGCAAAAGTGAAGGTTGAACATCAGTATGTAATTCCTAAAGAGGCTGGGGTGCATCAGTTTGAAAGATCTTTTTACTTGCAATTTCTGTACAAAATATTTCCTCCTTTTATTTTTTTTTTCCCCTAGTGAAAATCTCTAGCAACTGTTAAGAATAGGAGATTATGAATGAGAAACAGAGCATGACTGATTCACAAAGGGATTCAAAGATTTGCAGACTTCAGTATTCATATATGAGAAGTGTAAGCTCTGGCACCTGACATTGATGGATCAGGCAATGGAGATATTTACTCATCATTTACGAGAGTTCTTATTCATAGTTTGATTTATTTATGCCATAAGGGTTTGGAAGACAGTCCGTTTTTACCTTTTCCTTCAGACACGCGGTCAGTGCCAAGAAACTCAACAAGGCCCAACATAGATTAAAGTTTTTTTTTTAAGAGTTGTCTAAGTGTTGTGGGGAAAATGGCCTCCTCCAGTGCTACTTTAAAAAATAGTCATCTCTGTGAGTAAATCTTGTTGACTTGGATAGAGTTTATTTTGAAGGCAGGATGTAACACCCAGTACCCTCTTACCCCTACTCTGGCCTTTTAATGTACTATCATTAAAGTTTGGCCCCATGAGGAAAATAGGTGTAGTCAGGTGCAGAGGCAAACTGAATAGGTGGGGCTCTCACTTCAGTGGGCCTGCATTCAAACCTTCAAAACTTTGTCAAGACTCATGACAATTCCCTGTTGAGACTTTAATTAAATGGTGCTGGATATGAGAGTATTCCATTACACTGGCTTGTGCTGCTGAAAGAAATAGTGCTATGCTTCTTGATTGAAGAGACAGAGTCAAGTGAATAATTCGCAACAAATAATTAGTCTAAATGTTCCTAAGTGATTCTTACAGAATCTGAGTCTGGTTGAGAAAGATCCTTATTTATTAATGCCATAGGACTCCCTTTCACAAGGGGAAAGTTTATTTATATAAGATGAATAAGTTAAGGTATGGACTTGCAAGTTCTTCTTGAGTCATCAGACCCAGAAAACATGTATTTTATATTAAGGTTAGTACAATCTTTCAAACAAAAACATTTATGAGTGTGTTTTAACTGATGGGTATATGATGACTGACATTCCAGAGCCTCTTCTGCGCACACCTACGCTGGCATATTTTTATACATAGGAGTAATCCTAATTAATTTGGGAAAATTACTTTTGTGCATGAATGCATTCATTAGTATTTGAAACACCACAGTATGGTGAGTCTTCTAGATATAATCTTGATCTTACACTTAAAGGTGCCCACAACGTCCCATCCGGTCTTTAGGGCTACCTTAGCTCTAATAAAAACAGGCCAGCACCCCGTCCTTCCCCTGAGGGCTTTAGCATGGCTAAATTCTCTTCCTTACAAAGAAGTGTCCTCATCTGTGCTGTCTAGAGGGTGCTGGCCTTTGTCTGTGTTATCTTCTGACCAGAGGCCTCTGTGTGGCATGAGAAAGTACTGGGTTAGAGGGACAGCCCTTGTCAGGAAGCTTGTTGCTAGTTAAATAGTGTGGACAATCACATGCCAGCTTCTTGAGGGCATGTCCTGGCTCTTTTTAATTTGCGAGTGCAAAATGTAACTTAAATTAATATTTGTGTTCATTTTATACCTTGAAGCTGTGATAAGGTATTATTGCTCCCATCTGCTCTTGACAGGAAAGAGAAGCACTGTTGTTCCCTTCAGCAGTGCATTTTTGGGGGTGTATTAGCTGGGTTTCTGTCCCAGTGATGCTGAAGAGTTTTGCCCAAGAACATTGCAGGGAAACAGTCTTTTTCTGCATGTTGCGAGTCTTCCTTTTCAGAGGTAAGATTTGATGCAGCCTAATTTTTTTTTTTTTTTTTTTATAAACACCATTTCACTTTGTTACAAGGAAACTATTGGCTAAGTTATTAAAGTGTTCAAAAGTTATAGCACTAGGAAGAGAGGTTTTGTTTTAAACAGTGGAGAACATTGATAATTTCACAGGCAACAAGAAAATAAAGCCAAAGAACCAAATATATAATAGTCAGTTTGAATTAAAAATTTGTACCTTTAATTATTTTTATGTATGTAGGTTCTGCTTTGCAGTTAGTGGTTCTCAGTGCTGCTGCCTGAAATTTTAAATACCTGCACATGTTGTCACACCAGGGAATTGTTATAATCTCATCCCAAAACAGGTGACTGTAGTATAGGAAGTGATTTTCACCCTGTAGTACCTATTTCTGTTAGCTGAAAGGAAGCCTAAGGCTTTCCAGGTTACCATCTGGGATGTATTACAGAGCTCTGAAAAGCATTTAACATAATTCCAGTTGGTCTGTCTTCTCTTAGGAAGCATCTAGAATGGAGGTTCTTTAGTTTTTAATGCTTGAGATACTCTGCTCATTTATTAAGATTATTTATGAAGAGATTATTTATGTAAGGTAATTGATTGTGAAAAGAAAAGCTACTTTCATCATTAAGTCAAATTTCATCCTGACGTTAAGACAGGCTTTAACATACTGAGCTAGACAAAAACGTTGTGTAAGGTGAGAGGGATTGCCCCTCAAAATTTATTTACTGCTTAAAAGCTGCACACTGCGTTCCACCTCAAGCATTGCAGATATTTTCTTTCTTTACCTGACTGCCACTCACTTATAATCCTTTCTGATATGACTTGTGCAGAAGAATGTTTCCCATCAGGCTATTTTGTAACATCTTTCTGCGAAGTGCTTGAACATTAATGCTTGCTCCAGGAAAAGGTGAGTTAAGATGTGCTTTTATGTGTCCTGATAGCTGCCTTGCTTCATCAATACTAAAAAGGATGTCTTTATCGACACTGAATACTTTCCAAAAGTGTTCTTTCCACCATTACTGATGTGTTGCTTAACAGAGCCAGCTTAAGCTTGCCGCGCTGAGTTTTGTGTTGTTTGTGTTGCATTGGTTGATTACCTCCTTCTGTTAACTTTCCATGCACAATTTAATTAAGCTGTGAATAATGGGATGTGTTATCAGATGGTACAGCATTATTAACTTCGGTGAAGTGTTGTGTGATGAACCAGCTAAAGATCTGGACAATAATTTCTACATTCTTCACGTTTAACTGTCAGTGCATTTTGGATGAAGATAGCTACAAGCATGTGTGATTGCAGCCCTGCTGCTGAAAGAGGTGTGTCTGTTTATGCCAGCAAAGTGCTTGACTGTTGGTATAAATATAATGGCATGGTAATTGCTGGTTATAGATAAAATGAAGATCAAACTTTTTTTTTTTTCCCCATCTAGAATGCTTTTATTCTCCTGGAAGCATTCTTCCTGTCTTTTCGTATAAATAACCAAAGTACAACGTTTCAGAGTTAGAAAACTGAGAGTAATAATGATTAATTTCTGCAAATATTTTTCGATGTATTAATTGCCCATGCACTGTAAACAGTATTCTCAGGTGCTCTTCTATACAAATTATACATGACTTATTTTAGCTCAAAATCAACAGCAACCAAAGAACCCCTTTATAATGTCTGTAATGTGCATATTTGCTATTTGTATAAGCAAAATGGTGTGGTTTCTTTCCTCTGATTCGATAACTTGTGGACCAAATTAATTTGATGCATATGTGAATAATAGGGAAATTTAGAAAATAAACTATTGCCAACAATATCTAGTTTTAAAGTTGTTTTTCTTAAGTATCTGGAACTGTAAATAAGCCTAGTCTGATTTCTTAGTAAAGCAAATAAAATGTACATTTCAGTAGAAATCAAACTGCTCACAAATGTTTTCAGATCGAAGTTGGCTTTCAACAGCAAATGGCAATGCAAAGTTTTCCTGCTCTTTTCAGTTCATACTTCTGGCTGAAAGGTGTATGCAGTGTGACACAACATGTTGTGACTCCTCAGCAAAATGTTGCAATTCACGTTGGTCAAAGTATGCAGTGTTTCAGAGCAGTGCAGTGCATAATTTGTGATTGCAACAATCTCAAATAGATTATAAGCAATGGGAGCACATAAAATGTCTTCAGTGTTTCCATCTCATTCATAATTTTGACTCAGCAGTTCCAGCTGATTATTAGTAGTTTCTCCAACCAGCCTGGATTGGCTAAGGGAATTCACTTTAACATACTGAAGAGTATTTTCATTAAACTTGGCCTATGTAAAAGTGGCTTTCTAAATTGAATTCACTGAACTAATCTTGGTGCCTTTGCTATTGTGTATTGCATTAAGCAACAAAATAAGCAAGAAACAAAGTGGTAAAAAATATTATTTAAACTGGAAGTGAGGCAGAATTCATTAGAAGGAGAATATGGACCATACTTATTATAGGATTTGCTAATGCTCATAAGTTCTTCTAACTAAATTTAACGTATGCAAATCATTATTTATGAGCAGTTATTATCAACAATACTAATAACTTCTGTAGTACTAATAATAGCTATCTGGGCTAATTAACTGTTTTAAATTGAATTTTGTAATATTTGCAATTTTTCTCACTTTTATGGGAACTAAATAAAATCACCCCCATTGCTTAACACAACTCCATTTCATACAGGACAATTCTGGTTTTGGAGACACAATTTGAAGCAGAATTAAGTGGTGCTTAAGAAAGTTCCTGCTTGTGCCAACAAAATAGATAGAGGATTAAATTCAACACAAATTCATTGAGCATGTTTTCTCTGTTGGTATGAAACCAGTTCATTCTGGTGAAGTTCAGAAGGCTCACGTAAAAAGTTTTGTACTGTACACACTGTGTTTAGATGTTTCCAAATGGTGTGGGGGAATGCCCTTCTTGTGTTGGTCCTTTTCTGTTTTTCTGGTTAGAAAGAAAATGATTTTATGATCTCTAGGCAGTTGTTTGTTTGGGTTTTTTAAATTATTCTTTCCTGTTAAAAAAAAAAAGAGAAGAAAAATCTTGACCTAGCTATAAACAGAAAGTAGAAGGCAAATTGATGGGAGCATAGAAAAGGGGATCTCCTAGCTTTTACAATGACCTCTTCAAAATGGTTTAAGGATGGCAATAGTGTTAGTCTGCAGATTCCATGGGACCTTGTTTTATTTGAGCAGTGAGGTACCATGTATATGTACCCTATGTAAGGCACAAAAATAAGTGTGAATGATAGCAATGCAGATAATACTGCTTCTTATAAATAATAATTAATGCTAATTAATGTTGACTCTATATATTGTGGCTTGGATGAAACTCTGTCAGGAATTGGCAGACATGCTGATATGAAATCTCCACCCACAAAGATCTGCTGAAAGAGCAGTATCTGGTGTAAGGGGACCTGTCCTTTAAAGTGCAAAGAATACAAAGGTTTTCTAATTGTTTTTCCCTTTTGCAGGGAAAACGAGTTTGTAGCTTTAGAGTCGGCCTGCATACAAGTCTCCAGGAGCTACAGATGTGGAACAAATGCAGGATCAGATCATGTTCCTTATGTAAGCTTATAAGCAGTGTTGCACGTTCGCTGGAAATAGCACATGCAGTGCAATGTTCTCCAAGAGTACTGGCCCATTCCCATGGGAAGACGTAGATGCCAATGCATTTGTTGAGGACAGGCGATGCCCTTTCCCAAACTGGGTGGGAAGGCTGCTGAGCCATGCTGCTGTGTGGCTGTTCCACAAGATGCAGGAAGGCAGGCTACACAAACTGGTGCCAACAGGGAGGCTGACGCCTCCTCACTGGGCTTTGGTAAATCAGTATCTGCAAGTGTGTCCGCACATATGCATACTATTTTCCCTCTGCCACTTCCCTCCCACTCTGAGCTGCCTTCCTCCCCACACTGCCCTTGAGTCAAGAGGTCAGTGCTGCCACTTCTTTTCTCACCAGTCATGTTTTTCCTCCTGTATTTTATCCTCTGGGTGCTACTTTTCCTTCCAGTGGAGGGGCAGCAAGAGCCATTTGGCTGATTTAACATTTTTTCTGGGAAGGAAAGGATAAGACTTAAAAAAACAGGATGCCTTCAGGCAAAATGTGATTTTCAATGAAAATTCTTTGTCTTAAGGGAGGGGATTTTTCTTACAAGGGAGAGAATTTGTCCTTACAGAGCAGTTTTACCCACATTCCTCTGAAATACAGGAGTCTGTATGCTGTCGATGTCATGGAGGATCAGGGACATAATGACCAGTTGCCATCATAAAATAATCCATCTTCCCAGAGGGAGAGGAAGAGAAATGGGTTGTGTGTGGCCTTGAAAACAAGAAGGAAAAGGAGAGGAGGAAGTGCCTGGCTGTTCCTGTCTTGGTGGGGAGTGTTGTGGGGTCCCTGGTGACTGTGTGAGCAGCACCCTAAACACCCTTGCTTAGAGCTGTAGACCAGGCCATTTGCAAGAGCTGCTCTGTGCCTGCAGCAGCTGCCTCCCAGGGGGTAAATGCTAGAGAAGAACTGGGCCTGTGGAGCGGTGTTAACTGGCATTTCAAAGGTGAGATATTCTGTTTTCTTGTTTGTTTATTTGCTTCCCACTGGGGGATCAGTTATATGTTGAGATGGCTTGACTGGATACACACCTCCTTAGCAAATATGTTGATTCAACGTTTAGAGGATCATGTTTCTTTGTGGTGCAGAGTTATTTAATACAATATTTGTGGTAGGCTGATGACACTTTTGATGATCAAAAAGAATAAGTTCTGTTTAAGAATGTGTTAAACCAGTTCTGTCAAAATAGAGACAATAAATACCAGTAATTGTTTATTCAGTTGAAAAGGAATAATTCCCCACATTTTTTGAAATACAGTAGGTAATGTTTTGGTTGAATGTTTATGATGAACCTATACTTACCTCTACATTTCTGAAACTGGGCATAGAGTACTGTACTTGTTTTGTATGATTCTGGATTTGGGAAAAACTAGACAATATCCCTGATCATGACAAGGAATGTCTGCATAAAGTAGACTAACTTTAAATGGTCAGATTTCATCTGCTAAACTGCTCTGGCAGGAGTGAAATGCTAGGATAGCAAAGGTAGACTACACCTTCCTTCTTAAGCTGGGAAAGCTGGTAGGAAGGTGGGCAGGGACCAGGGAGATGGCACAGGTTCTGCCAGTTTGGTGGAAGCTTGTTGGTGGAAATCCTAACAGACCTGCTTGGGACTGTTCTTTCTTAACATTTTCCTTAGTGCCTTGGGTGTAGAAGGTTGGAGCTAACTTATGAAATTCTCTGCTGACACAAGACAAGGAGGCATTCTCAAGGTAGAGATAATGTCCAATTCTTCCCATACAGGAAGTGTGAGGGCAGGAACAATAAAAACAGACAAAATGTTTAATAGCTGAAGGTTTCTGTCTTTAGTGGAAATGGTTGTTCCCTAGGAAAAAAATGCAGCACAAGGTGGGAAAGAAAGTGGCAGAGAAAGATTTCCATATGCTAATTGACTACAGAATAACTGTGAGCTTCTGGTGCAATCTGGGAAGAGCCAAATGGAAACAGAGTGGTCATTAATGGATTAGATTTGCAATTAGGAAGTGACTAAAAATGAGATTCTGTTATAATCTTACAGCTGGAGTAGGAAGAGCAGCAAACCTAACGGGGCCTTCATGAACTGATGAACAGGGCTCTTGATTCAGAAGTTAACAGTATCAATGTTAGTATGATGGCACAAGGCTAACACAGGCCATGTTTTCAATCAAAAAGGCACGTGTGCTTTATTTAGCTGTATAGTGCATACAGAATGGGAAATTACTGTAGGCATTGCTGATTAAAGGTCTGAAATCTAATAAACTTCATTATTGAATGATGGTAACGTACCATTTTATTCATCTTAATTTTCATTAATTTCTCCATGTATGACATATTTTAGACATTATGGAACTCATTATTTATAATTGGTCTTGTGTCAACAAGCAGCGAAGATCAGGCTGTCTGCCTTTACTGAGAGCTGGCTTAATTTAGTAGTAGTACTTAGCAGTTATGTAGTGCTTTAAAATTTCAAATATTAGCTAATTAGTCATCACACCAATTGCTTTAAATACTATCAGCCTTCTATAACGATGAGTAAATAGCTGTTGTTATCCATATTTCTGAGATGAGGAAATTCAGACACAGATGGGCTGTTTTATATATAAATACACACAGGGACCTGTGTGTATTTATATATAGGTATTTCAAAGGCACATATAGTTTCAAGGCTATCTACTAGTTAGACCTGATTTGGTGTCCACTGGAACCAATGGAAATCGTTCTATCAGCTTCAAAGAGTTCCCTTGCTGCCTAATTGAATTACCCTGCAGAAACCAGCTTCCTAATATTACCCAGCTTGTATGGTACACTTTGAGATGGGTTGTGATAAAAAGCCCATCTGCTCTGGCTGTCAGAACCCTTACTGTGGTTGTAGGGGACAAACAAGCACCAAAAGTGATGAGGTTTGCTCAGCACCCAATGAGCGAGTCCTAGAGGTGAGACTCCATGAGGACTATGTTTTCTAGGAAAATAATTTAAAAGCTTGAAAATATTGGTTATAAAATGATGATATTTTTCATGTGTTCCTCAGCAAGCATCACCTGTTGATTTTTGGAAGAAGTAGCCAGGTATTTTGATAGTTCCAACATGTATTTCTCAGTCTATTCAGACATCTAGATGACTTTAAAAATCTATCCCTACACTTCAGTGCTATGTGGGAGTTAAAGCTTAGATAGATATGTCTGTTGACCTTTTCCTGAAAACTCTAAAACTCGGCAATGCTTTTTTTTATATTGCTTTTCGAAACATGAAGTTCTGTGAAGAAATAAAGAGGAAAAGGAAGGGAAAAAAAATCTTAACCTCAAGTGTAAAGCTGAAAGATCATAGAAATCCTTAATGATGTGGCCAGCAGCTCTGAAATGTCACCTAAATGTGACATACCGAGTCCAAGTTTGACCATTTATGGGCAATCTTATGGTTCAGTTGTGTTCCTTGAAAGATGGAAATAACCCTTCACAAATTCAGGATTGTATTGTCACATGTATTAATTCAAAGTTCTCATTCCTTGAGCATTTATGATGCTTTACATAAGAATTATTTGTTTCTGCAAATGTTCCTGCCCTTAAACTTATTAGGATTTGTGACAGCATAAAATGAGTAAAACAATATAGAAAATGCGCATTTACAAAATATATTATTGAATTCCTTTTGATATTAACATTTACTTAATCCTAGTAGTCAATAGCTATAGTATAGCCCAAGCTTTGAAAGATGAGCTTAGAGTGGGAAAGCAGCACAGACAGCATTTTCTTCACTCTCCTGCCACATGCTGCTAAATACGTGCTTCTTTTGCCTGCCTTCCCAGCCAGGAATGTCTCAGTATATGGGAAATATCACAGGAACAAGAACATACAGAACAATGCTGTGCTCCCAAAAAAAGCTTTTCATGTTTGTTAACTTGCTACTCAGCAGCAATTGGGAAATGACAGATGCTGTATACGGAGACCCCTCCTTAGGTTTATTTCTGTAAAGAAAAAATTATGAGGAAGAGAGTCGTGTTCCTCCACGTGCCTCAAGGTGTCAGATATTACTGGGGCACTGTAGTCAAACTGGTGTGTTTACAGCAGATCAAAGGGGTGAAATGAGCCAGAGATGAAGGCTGCTGAACCAGCCTGCTGCTGGCACGTTGGCTGCGCACATTGTCGGGCTTTACACTCAGCAGAGTGGGATCAATACTAATGCAGCAACATGGTGGCTGTTGTGCTCAGCTTCTGTTTTCAGGTAACCTTCAGCATGTGAGGGATTGTTTCTTTCTGTCCTTGTGAATCTTAGAATAGAATATAATAGAATCATAGAGTGGCTTTTGTTGGAAGGGACCTTAAGGATCATCTAGTTTCAACCCCGCTGCCATGGGCAGGGACACTTTCCACTAAACCAGGTAGCTCAAAGCTCCATCCAACCTGACCTTGAACACTTCCACTTCCACAACTTGTCTGGACAATCTGTTGCAGTGCTTTGCCACCCTCTCAGTAAAGAGTTTTCCCGTAGTATCTAAGCTTTAAACCTCTTCTCTTTCAGTTTGAAGCCATTCCCCCTTATCCAATCACTACATGCCCTTGTGAAAAGTCCCTCTCCATCTGTCTTGTAGCTCCCTTCAGGTACTTCAGAGACTGCAATTAGGTCACCCTAACTCTAGGCTGAAAAATCACAGTTCTCTTAGGCTTTACTCATAGCAGAGGTGCTCCATCCCTGTGGTCATCTTCATGGCTCTCCTTTGGACTTGCTCCAACGGTTCCACATCCTTCCTGTGTTGGGACCCCAGAGCTGGAAGCAGTGTTCCAGGTGGGGTCTCCCCAGAGCAGAGGGACAAAATCCCCTCCCTTGCCCTGCTGGCTACGCTGCTTTGGGTGCAGCCCAGGACATGTTTGGCTTTCTGGGCTGTGAGTGCCCATGGCAGGGTCATGCCCAGCCCCTCATCCACCAGCACCCCCAAGTCCTTCTGGGCAGGGCTGCTCCCAATCAGTTCATCACACAGCCTGTGTCACTACTAGGGTTGCCCTGACCCAGGTGCAGCACATTGCACCTGGTCTTGTTAGACCACGAGGTTCCCAGGGGCTCTCTTCTTGAGTTTGTCCAAGTCCTTCTGGGTTGGCATGCCATCCTTCAGGTGTGCACCGCCAAGCTCGGTGTCATCTGCAAACTTGCTGAGGGTACCACTGACGATGTCATCAGTGAATATATTAAACAGTAGTGGTCCCAATACGGACCCCTGAGGGACACCACTTGTCACTGATGTCCTTTGGGACTCTGGGCCATTGATCACAACCCTCTGGATGCAACTGGGCAACCAATTCATTATCCACCTAACAGTCCACCTGTTGAATCCATCTCTCTCCAATTTAGAGAGGAATTCTGGTTAGCTACATCTACCAAAAAAAGAAATCTAAATTGGACCCAGGATCTGTATGGCCACTGGCACCAGCCTCCAGCATGGGAGCAGAGGAGGGCCTGGATCTCCTCACCAGGATGGCTGCTTACTCTCCAGAGCAGTTGCTTTCCCTGTTTCTTTTCACTCTAGCTGTGATGTTCCTGTTTCTTGGTTGGTGTTCCAGAGGAGACTATGCAGTGGAAATTCAAGATGGAACGTGTTTTACTTTGTGTCTGATAGAAAAGTGGCAGCTATGGTCTGCCACTATGCTGGTAGTTTTATTTGCTATATTGACAATTCTATCCCTGTTCTACTTGTCCTCAGCCCTGGAGAGGAGATACCTCTTAATCCTTTGGGTCCACTTCATTACCAAATTTCTCCAGGTATCTTTATATTCTTTCCTTGTAGCTTATATCTGTTTAAGCATTTTTGTCTAATTGACTTGGGAATAAATTAAATCAAGGTTTCATTTTCTCAGTCCTCCGTTCTGCCTTTTTTTAGCTGTGTGGGATTTATTCCTTTTCCTTATGTTTTCTCCATCAGCATGTTGTTGCTTTTTCCTTAAAGGATATTTAAGAGGACAGTCCCACTCCTGTCACCCAGATATAACGTGTGTTTCAGACACCAGAACATTTTTTTCCACAGTTATCCTCTCCCCTTGTGTTCCTGCCCCTGTGATAAAAAGGTTTGTTTAGACAGAGCACCAGAACTGTAGTGGTGAAACAATTTTTAGTTTGGCAGTGTGATGGTGTATGGATGACCTAAGGGAAAAGCACTGCTTTGGAACGTGGCTAAGGCACAAGAATCTATGTCTTAAACTTGACTTCTTGTTTCTCCCACTCCGTGAACCAAGCACATAGCTTGACTTTGTGCTCCACTTTTCCAACATGCAACCTGAGCATAGTGGTAAGTATTCACATGTTTCACAAGGCTTAGAATCAAAGTGCAATATAAATGGCTTCCTTTCCAAATGAGAAGGAGGTCCCAGTCATCTGATCCTTTTATGGCCAGTTTTAGATTCTACAGTGGCCAATTTTGTGACATGAAAAACCACTGAAATTAGTTTTATTTTTACTATGAGATCAAAGTCACATCATTGTATTGAATTGAATTGTAGGGAGATGCATGAAAAGTCAGGTGCAGTTCTTGCCCTGGAATACTGTGAAGTTAACAATATTGTTTTTTTTAAAAAATTGGCTATTATTCCAAATTGTGGAAAAACTGTTAATGGAACATTTCTAGAGTTCTTTGGAATGAAGCTTGCTAAGGGCAGTCTCAGGCTGTCTTCTGTAGTCAAGCAAATTTCTTATTAAGAAAATGAATAGGAGTTTATTGAAATTATTAGATTGTAGTCATCAGGTCTTTTCTGGTAGTCCTTCAATTCCTCTCCCCACAGTGCCTGAAGCCATTCTTAAGTTTCATGAATCTACATACGCAGAGAGAGAAATGAGATTATTGTGCTGAAGATCACCGTCTCTGTAGAACACAAAGATAACTTACTCACATACACATACTCTGAGATGAATATGCATAAAGAAAGAAGAGATGATGGCTTTCTGTAAATTAGTGTAGCTTAATTGAAGTCAATCAAACTGCTAATTTGATTTAGTCAAACAGTACTAATTTATACCAGCAGCTGAGATTTTGGCCCTTACTGGTTTAATTTCATACTAATCTGTTTATAGCTTTCAAATATATGGAGCCAGTTGATTGCTAAACTGTTTATTGGGTGTGGTTCCAGGATTACAACAGTAATTATTTTACTGAAACCCTTTATTTTCAAAAATGCATGCTTCAGATTTACATAATAGGACTAGACAATGACTAAGGGGCAAATTATACAAAGATTATTGCATGCACTTACACATGTGTTATGTTTTTATGACTCAGAATGGAGCTTGTTTGTGTTCCACCTTTGGACAGAGGTCTCTTTGTGGTGGGGGGGGGGAACAACATTGTAGAGTACAGAATTACAAAAGAGTCTTAGCCTGTGGAATTCTCTGCCAAGACACGATGCTAGACGATAAAATATTACTTAAGTGTGAAGGTGGGGGACTTGATTATGAAATGCCAAACGGTTTTCCATGGCTGTGCTCCCTCCATGTGGTGTTTATTGCATCCTTAGAGCTGAGGCCTTCAGTGCTAATCCTCTCTGCAAAACGCTTCTCTTTGCTACCTGGTATCAAGTACTGGCACAGGAGCATTCAGAGTGGCATTTTGGGTGACATTTGCCTGGAATTACCCACTCCCAATGCCTCTCCCCATGCCAGAGGATGGTGTTGATAAGGGCAGTGGCATGGTGCTTTGAAATGTGGTTCTTCCTCATCTTCCTTTGGTGTGCTCCAGAGAATAGTTTGCATCCATTTGATCCTCAGGAAAGCTGCCAGCAATCTTGTCTGAAGAACCATCACAACAAGGAGAGTTTCAGCCCAGCACAGTTCCCCGTGCCTGCGTTGGGATTGATGGATCCCGGTGCTCCTTCCCGGTGTGGTCCTTCCCTTTCCCATGGAGCCCTGTGAGCCAGTGAGCAGCTACTGGGTTTGATGGATGCTGAGGGTGGGAGGACACTTCAGTGTAGGTTTGATACTTGAATGAACCTGTTCAGCCCAGTTGTTGGTGGGATCTGCAGTCTGAAGGTGGAAGGCTTTAGACTCTCATCTTTTGAGCTGTGCAGCTTCTCTCCTGGCTTCTTGGTGTTTACAATAATTACCTTAATGACACAGACCATCATCTCTGTGCTGTTATCGAGCACACAAAATGGTTGTTGGAAAATTCAGGACTGCAAGATCTGCTTTCTTGCAAGCCAGAAAAGAAATTAATGAAAACATCGCTCTAATAATTCCCATCCCTGACGTCTTTAATGCATCCTCAAAATTAAATGCATACAAATAATCACCTGGGTTTTGTAAACAGAGCTAAGTAGAAAGATACAACCCACATTGGGTTCACCAACTCTGACAGCACTTCTTAAAAAAAGAAGTGTCAGTGAACCAACTTACTGTAACTCTTACAAGTTTGCAAAATGACCTCAATCTTCACAAATGCTTGTTAAAGGATTTTCTAAAAAGAGCAGCAACACCTGGAGACTCATTTTTCACTGTCTCTGCCTACTGGCAATCCCACCTACACACTGAAGAATGACTGCTAACATAATATTTATGCAATAAACCAGCTGAAATGTGTAAAAAGAAAAGTCTTCTGTAGGGATGGTAGAGATTAAAGAAGTATTTGAAGTCACTGGTTATTTTTTGCTGCTTGATAAACAATGAAGATTCTTTTGGTTTCATGGCATAGTTCTCTTAAAAAGAGAAAATGTCTTGGTATTCATTTGACACAGGAAGGCCACCTAAGACTGAGAAGATTTTCCTATTATGAAAAAGGTTCTTTTTTTCCCTCATCTTCATGGTTATAACCCATGGTTTCATCCTCTATAACTCTACTATGGAGCAGGGTTACTGAAAGTTTCTTGAAGCCAATTGTTGTCTCTCAAGCCTCTTCAATAATATCCAAAGGTATCCATGCAAATATGCAAATACCAGCCTCATAAATCCTGAAAACCTTAAACTTCTCTAACTGAAAAATGGTGTGAAGACTCCAGTTAAGACCCAGGTGTTTAAAGTGTCCAGTAACAGAGGCGCAAGGCTTATAGAGGAATCAAAGCCACAGGAAGAACTGAAGCCCTGGAGGTGCATTTAGTAAGCACATGCTCAGCCTGAAACCTACAGAACTGAGAGAAACGATCTTGTGTTAACTTCAGTCAGCCCAGTAGCTTTGATTAAGAGTGGCAATTGGTTTTGTAGAATACTTCTTTCTGCTTTCAAGCATAAGACATCTCTCCCTAGGATTCTGTCTCTCCTGTTCAGTGGTCCTGTGCATTGAAATCCAGGAATGTTCACAGAACCCAAATTTTATCTTAAATCTCTGGGTCATCAACCCAGGAAATTCTTAAACAATGAGCCTGTTAGTACATATATACAGTAGCTATGTTGGTCAGTTGGTATAAATGAAGAGGACTATCACCTAAGATGATGTTGGTCAGTCTAGGAAAAAAGGGACTTTCTCTTCAGATCTAGGAAGCTGGTCACCACAGGACTATCACTTTAAAATCATGTATGATGATTCTGTTGGGTCATACATTCATGGCCAGTGCAAGTACACGGACTGTACAAAGGAGGAGCAATTTGTATGCAAATGGTCAGCAAAAAGTAACTCTGTCAGGGCAGAGGGAACAGCCACCAATGATGAGCTGAGGGACAAAGTCCTCATGAAAAAGTTTGTGACAGAACCCATAGCAGCTATGCAAGTATGTTGTAGCCAGCAAGAGCACTTACTGATGGCATGATCTTTCTTCTGTATGTATCTTCTCCCTGCCCAACAGCTTTGTTCAAAATGAACAAAAAGACCCCAATAAAACTAAAAGCACAGTAACAAAAGCAAACAAAGAAACCTCCCAGGACGCACAGAAGTAACATGTTGGATCTCTGCATCAAGGTTTTGACCAGGGATAGTTTGCCCTTCAGTTGTGTTGCTCTAGCACTCTTTGTTAGAGAAGAACACCACCAAGTCATCAGCTGATGTAAGTAGGTGTCTGGGAAATACTTCTCCAGAATAAAACCTTGCAGCTTGTAGTGGATCACATGTGTGAACATGAGCTGGGAATGCAGTTTAAAAAGGAAAAATAAAAATAATTGCCAACTTGGGACATACAAACAGGAATACAGCTGACAAGGCACGTGAAGTAATCCTGCTTCACTCAATGCTGATAAGGCATCAACTGGAGCACTGGAACTGATTTTGGGCTGTGCCTTCCTAAGAGGATGTGAGATAATTGGAGAAAATCCAAAGTGAACAAGGGGATTATAAAAAATTTGCAAAAATCCAATGGTAAGAAGAGAATAAATTAATTGGAGATTCCCGCCCAAAGAATAGAGGATCTCAAAGGGGGAGAGAGAGTTTAATAAGGGTCCGCAAACATATGAAAAGCTCTGGCAAAGAGGAAACTAATTGGAATATAATTTTATCTACTACAATCCTATGCTGTTATTGGTTAATATCAGGCTCTAATTGCATTTTGTTAAATGGTAGACATTTAGGAATACTTTGTAGCAATAAGAATAGTGATTGCCTGGAGTAGTAGCAGAGTTTCTGTAAGTGGAAAGAAATAGTTTAGAAAAGGTGGGTAAATATCTTTGAAGAAGGATGTAAGAGCAGATGCTTTTGCCTAGGAGCACCAAAATGAAGAAGTTTGTTAGGTTGGTTTTAGTGCTGTTTTTGCTATTATTTTATGGGAAAGCGAAACAACAGCGCCAATAACAAGACTGCTAAAGGCTTATGATGATTTGTGCAAATTTTAAGATGCATTTCTAACACAGTGCCATGTTTACAGACAGCTTAATCATCATATTACGGGATGGCAGTCCACACAGACCTCTCTCTCTGATACACCCAGCAGTTTGTAGGGGCCAGTGAAGGAGGAGTATCACAGGGTGGTGCCTGGCACAGCACAGAAGATGTGGTTTGGGTTAGTCTCAGTATGTTGTAGCTCAGCCAGTTTTGTCTAGATCATCTCCATGTGGTGTAATTTAAGGGATTTTCTTCTTCCTTGTAAGAAAATAGATAAGGATTTGATTGAAACTGGTGGAGAGATTGACTAGATACTGGCCATATGTTGTGCATAAAATGCTACTTGCAAGTGCTACTAGAAACTTGTGTGAACTGCATAGAACCATCAAATCAATGCTTAGTGTCAGCAAATAAAGGAAATGCAGAATCTGAAACTAAACAGCCTTAGAAACGTACCTTCACTTCTTTTTTATTGCGCTATTAGGGCTAAGGAGAGGAAGAAAAATGTGATAAAAGTCAGGTTTTGATTAAAACAGGAAGAATTGAAAATATACTGTAAAAAAAGGTTTAATAGAAATCTATTAGAGTTTTCAGTTTCAGATAACAACAGCAAATCACCTGAACATGGAAAATGTTATGTCACAGTCCTCAGGAACTGCAGGGGCAGGTACTCCAGTGTACCCTATCATACACTGGAGTTCAAGATTTTGGACAAATGTTTCTGCCCTATGATGAACTACTATGTGCCAAGAGAAAGTGAGACCATCAGGTGTTACCAGAGAAGGAGCCTGGCCAGCCAGTCTCATTGATGAAGGAGAATGCACACATGTACCAGGAAGTATAAGCATTAAGCTCTAAGTCAAGAAGTCAAAATCTTTAGTGTTCAGACATAAGTTGGGAGTTTTTGAAAGATATTATTTCCTGTAAGGAAAACAATTCTCTGGCCAGCTCTAATAGATACGAGGAAGTGAAGATAATATGGTTGGTTTGTAGGGCAAAAGGCTTCTCCTGCATGTCTGGCCAGTTGCTTTTCTTCGGGAGACAGTAAAATGGGCACAGTGCTGCACAACAGTTGTCAACTGTTCTGTTTATCTTGAAAAACATACAGGGGTGAGAATGAGCTGTTAATCTTTTCGAATTCCTAAATCATTCTGTATCATATACTACTGAGAGTGGAAATAACTACATATCACCTTTAGGCCTCTACTTTGCTGTGCTGATGCATTTGCCTGGCCTAACAGAAAGTGCCAGATGGGTCACACCCATCACAGGAGAACCTGTGGAGGGCTAACCCTGGCCAGCAACTCTGCCTCTTGCTCATTGCTCTCTTCTGTATGATAGGAAGAAAAAAGAAAGAAGGTGAAGAGACTTGTAGATTGAGATAATGGTAGATTAATACAGAAAGAAAAAGCTGAGTGTACAAGCAAAGGAGAGAGAGGAATTAATTCATTACTTCCCATCCACTTTCTTCCTGGGAAGCAGCGTCTCAGCACAAGTAACAGTTGCTTGAGAAGGTAAATGCTGTGATAGCCAAAGACCCCCTTTCTCCTCCTTTTCCCCTGAACTTTTACATGCTGACCACAGTGTTAGATGTAGGGACTATCCCTTTGTCATTTGGTGTCCTGTCTACATTCCCTCCCAGCCTTCTGCCCACTCACAGCCCACTTGCTTTGTGGGGAAGAGAGAAAGCTTTGATGCTGTGAGCACAGCCGACACACTGGTGCAGGTGCCAGAGCATGGCACCACAGGAGTAGCTGTGAAGGAAGTTAACTCCATCCCAGCCAGAACCAGAATGGATACGAAGAAGAATCCTAGTCCTTACAATGTTTGCCTTAATGTTTCAGTTGTTTGATATCATACTTACACCTTTTAGGTTTTTTTGTGTGTGTGGTTTGTTGTTTGTTTGTTTTTGTTTTTGTTTTTGTTTGTTTGTTTGTTTTTTTTTGTTTTTTTTTTGTTTTTTTTTTTTGAGGTGTGGGTGGAGAGGCCTTGAATGTGTGCTAAAGATCTATTCACTAAGAGTTGCGTATACAAAATGCATTTTCAGGAAGCTCCAGATATGAT
This sequence comes from Vidua chalybeata, assembly GCF_026979565.1. Taxonomy (NCBI): domain Eukaryota; kingdom Metazoa; phylum Chordata; class Aves; order Passeriformes; family Viduidae; genus Vidua; species Vidua chalybeata. The sequence continues at coordinate 69,631,777 of NC_071530.1, read as the reverse complement.
GAAATTACAGAGACAAAAGAAAACTTGCTGCAGAACTTGTCCTTTAAATAAACATTTGGGAAATGCCAGATATTGAAACACTTGGTTTCTTTAAAGACTAGAATAACTTTTTAAAATTAAGATGTTTGTTTTGGTTTTATTTTAATAATGAAACAGTTTGTCTTGTAATTCTCTGCATGCAAAAGGAGAAGGGAGCTTAGTTTTAACCCCAGTTTCTGTAGCAACACTGCTAGCTTTTCAAATTACTTGAGCTCTGAACACGATTAAATACAATTATCCAAAGGGAAACAAAAGCATTCCAGGAAAGGTGATGTGTGTATGCTTCCACTCCTATAGCAGAATGGAGTTGAACTCAGCATTAAACACCAGCAATGTCATAATGTTATCCTCTATAATTAAGTGGTTATGATGCTAAGAGTAAAGATTTACTGTTTTGTTACTGTTTTAGCCTCTCTAAAACAATTTCACTATGGGGCTGAGATGAACCAATTTACCATATTTTGCCAGAAATCAGCAGAAACAGCCATATTTTCCCCAAAAGGCAGGTTTTGGCAAAACATCAGAGCATTTCAAATGTGTTTTTCTCTCATTTTTCCCCTAACCTTTCTGTGAAAGTAAAGCATACATTTTAGCTTTTGTCTAGACTTTTTGAAAACCAATTATAAAATAAGAATTTTTAAAATAAAATCTGAGACTTACACATAGAGTGGGGGAAAAAAGGCTGGTGTATACTTATGGAGTTAATGCAGAGACTTCAGAGTCTCTGCTCTGCCACAGGCTTCCCATGTGAGCTTTGTCAGGTGTTCAATTTTCCTGTGCATCTGTGCTCAATCTGTAGATGGGATAAGAGCTTTGTTTCCTCACAGTCATCATTACCTGAGTGTTTAATGGGGTGATGACTAGCAAATCTCACTTGTCCCTCTGAAACTGCTACATTGCACATAGATACGTAAACAGTGGAAATATTTGAGGACTGTACTCACCTATGTGACAAAATGGGATCCTAGAGCAACTTCAGGTTGATAATTGGTCTTTCTTTTTTTTTTTTTTTTCTTTGCATGATTTACAATTTGCAGCAACAACAATGGGTATTCTCAGGCCATTATTTCTGAATGAGGATATAATTTTAATCTCATAATGCAATGATGACAGATAGACATAAACATATAGTAACACATTAAAAATTCCCACAGAATTGTAAGTCAAGTGTCATCTAGAAGAGGCCAGGAGACTGAGCTACCATGTTATTACAGGCAGACCTGGTAATGACACAGATAATTAAGACTGACTAACTTTATTCATTATATGATTTTTGTTGCAATTGCTGATAAGATTGCCAAAGTTTAAACCACTGTGACTCAAATTTTCTGTGCCAGCTCTTTGGCTAAGATACGATTTTGTTGTAATTTTTGTAACATTTAGTAAAAAAATGATTTAACCATTTCTGAGAATGAAGTAAGGAGGAAAATTCACTGCTTTTGAGCAAAGACTTGAATCTTAACTTGGAAAGCTGTCTGAGACATGTGCATTTAATTGACCTTGTAAGAAGACCAGATTATAGAAGAACAGGGATGAAGACAACCTGCAGTTGGACATGAAGGTTAGAGAGCCTGAAGACAAAAAAATGGAAAGAAAAGTTCTTAAAAATTTGACAGAGCCAAACTTGTCATTGTGCTCTGTTATCCTTCAGTAGCTGTATAACGTGCCTGCAGAGAGATGCCTTGATCAGCTCATACCAAAGACAGCAACCAGCTACCAGTTATCCATAACTCCCTGCTAAAATTGTAAAGGTTGGAGCTGCAGGCTGTAGAAACAGAACAGATCTGTGGGGTAAAAGTGTTGAAGTTCATATTATGTCTCCAGAAGCACAGCCTGTACAAAGAGAGGAATGTATCTAAAAAATAAAAGCTGCATTGAAAGGATGGAGGGTTGCAAAGTTAAGAGTTGAGGTTTTAGGGGATGTTTGAGAAAGAGTTATCAGTGCAGTGCTACAGCAGTACTGTGGCATAGGTGTGTTCTGAAGTAATTTCTAATCACGTGACTGCATGCTACTCTCTTCTAGTGAGTGTCCATCGCATGAGACAAGATGTGTCCTGGAATAGTGCATAAGTCAGTGGCAGTTAAGCCTTAAAGATAGGAAACCTTGCAAAAACATGGGGAAAAAAAAAGTGTTTATGAGCAGGGAATGCAACATTAGGGGGCAATTTTCAGATGCACCAGTACTTCAGCTCTGATCTATATGATGGATATAGGACAACTCTTCCTTTTTCAAAGGAAAGGTGCTTTGTGATTATAGATCCATCAACATTTGGTTGCTGCTTTTTTTTCTTTTCTCCTCTTAGATGCTCTAATGACAAATATGATAAAGAAGCCTGTGAATCCATTCATGAATGCTGTTTTAGTGTTGTTCTAAGAGGTTGTGCTGGCAATTCTGGATGCTGAATGAGGCAGAGGTCCTTGAGAAAATCAGCTACCATGTCACTGCAGAATGCAGACGTGCAAGGAAGACTGACATCAATTTGCACGAGGAACCATTTGGATGTTCTCAATCCTATTAATTTTTTTCTTTAATGCATTTTATTGTTCATGGAAGGGAGGTTTTGAGAAGTCTTCAACATGGTGCTGTACAATTTAATAAAACTCAAGAAGTTCTCTTCATGGTTAGGATTAATAGAATAATATTAATATAGCCTCAAGTGTTACTTTTCAGCCTGTAAGGGATCCAGCTCTGGCTAAACTCCAGTTTCAATTGCATGTGATAGGGAGGTAGGGAGTGGACTTTTGGAGTGCCTCTACTGATCCCACCTGTTTCATGCAGTGGTTTTGCGTTACATTGTGACATGTATCAGATGCCTATTTGGTTGTAATGCACCCACAGGTGGATTCCCATCCATGTATGTGAGATCAGCAAAAAGCCTCACAGAAAGCTTCAGAAAGCCACACAAAGGGTGTCTCTTTACTCCTTGCCTTTATTACTGCAGCTTGCTCCAATGGCTTGTGCCATGCACAGTAGAAAAACAGTGCAAGTCAGTCCTTCTCTCAAAGATATTACAATAGAAACAAAAGAAAATGACAACAGGTGGGCACAGATCAGCAAGTGAAGAGCAGAGGACAGCTGTGGAGAAGGACAATGAGGTAGCCATTGCAAATGTAAGGGATCCTCTTAGAAAATGCAACAGAGTGAGAAAGCCCTAAATTACTGGTTTGAAAGCTGAGTACAATGATGGAGTCTGGCCTTCTGGGTTAATGGCAGGCAGAGTCTTTCTGCATGAGGGTGATGAGAAATCTCTGGTGAAGATTTCACAGCTGAGGTCTCTGAGAGAAAGAACTTCTTTTCCATTTCATTTTGGAATTATTTGATCTTGCTGCAGCAAGCGAAATCCTTCTGTTGGTATAAAACATCTAATAGTGACACTCTTTTTCAGGAACAATGATATGACAGACATTGAACACTATTGGTTTTTAGGCAGTGCAGCACTGATTTTTGTTCCAAGAGGAATGAAGTGTTTGCAAAAAGGTGGCAAGCAGGGAAAAAAAAAAGAAAATATGTGAAAAAGGAACAAATATAGATAATGGGTAAGGTACTATGAGAAAAAGGAGTGTGTCAGATCTTCAAAGAGTACCATGTCTTGTGGAAGATTAGCTTCTGGAGGTAACAGAGGTAGAACATTTCATTTTATTTACTTTGATGTCTTTCAGTCAAGTAAGAAAATGTTGATTCTTCCCCTTTTAATTGAACCACCTTTACAAAAAATACAGGATTAAGTTACAAAAATAAGGTCTATTGTAGTCAAACAAGTTTTGCAGACACAGACATTACTCAGAAGCTTGCAAAACCTGGAACTGTGAGCAATTCATATGTTCTAAGTGAATACCTTTGCAGTATCTCTTTTGCCTTCTGAGTACAGTTTCAATTCCTCTGCATCCTTCAGACAGAAAAGTCTCTTTGGTCACTGTCTCAAGTGATGATGAATTTTTTTTTTTGACCAATCACCTGCTTTGTCTCCTCTGAAATAGTTGTAAGTATTCTAAATAATTTTAATGAGCATTAGCTTTAGCAGTCGGCCCTGAGCCACATGGTTTGTTTGGAGTCTCAGGTCTTCCTCTGTGGTCCCAGCTCTTCCTTTACTGTTCCTCTGTTTTGAATATCATGAGTGAATCAGGCCCACGTCAGGTATTAGGCACCCAGCACTTACCAATATCAAGGTGATTTAGTTTCCTATATAATTCTGAGATTGTCATCTTCTTCTGCACCAAGGAGAACTGGCAGGTATTTGTAAATATAATAAATTGAATTGGTCCTGCTTCTGTTCTGCAGAAATCAGTGGCCAATCTCATGACTTCCACACACTCAGGTGCTCCTATGGAAAAGTTTGTGTTTTATTTACTTCTGTGTTCCATACATACATGCTTTTCTTGAGCAAAGGAAACGTTAGAGCTGCTGAAAGTGGCTTGTACCACCCATCTGCCTGTGGAGTTATGAGAATGACCAGAGCTGCCAAAAGTCATCATTCTCAATCCAATGTGTGTGGACTTGGGGGCTCAAAAAGTGAAACTGAGCACATGGATTAATTGTTTCATAAGCAGTCTCAAAATTTTTATGTAGAAGATGGCCAGACTTCCCTTCCTCCTTCCTCAGTGCTTTCTATCACTGGGTTCTGTTGTACAAGTATTCATTTGTTCCTTTAGCGTGTTCTTTTGTCAACTTGATGTACACCCTAACTTCTGGAGCACTGCAGAAATTACCTGTTAAAGTGGCTGTAGGAGGAGAGCTGAAGCAAATAGGTTTGTGCTCCTGTTTGAGGCTGAAACAGAAAAGGGTAAAGGAGGGAAGGACATTTAATCAAAATTAGGCCTGATTTTTATAAAATTATAAAATGTAATTTAATTAATTGTAATGTGAGAGAATGGGAAGTGAGAAAGTATAATTATTTTGTTGAACTTCTTGTGCTTTTAAATTGGTACACTGAATTCTATATGTACAATTTTTAGTATAAAATTTAAAGAATATATCAAATTGGATAAATCTGTCATATTTCCATGACAGGTATAACCAAGATATTATTTTGAATTAGAATCAGCTTGAGTAGTCACAGTTGAGCAGAAAGTCTAAGAGGTGGGAACAGAGCTAAATAGAAGGATAGAAGGAGGCACCTCATATGAGGATGCAAGAGAGAAGAGGCAGGGGAATTATGAATTTGTCCATCCACAGCATTATCTCATGCTTTCCCTAATAATGCATGTAATGTGTCTTTGTTTTTCCCTTTGAATGCATCATTGCTAACAATAGGATGAATGTGGTATCAGTCAGCAGGGTTGGAAGGGGTTTTTTTGCTCACCATGCTTTCCGCCGCATCTTTGCATATGGCTTATTTTGTTGGAACATGGAGAATGAAACATTCTGGATCCGATTCACCCCAACTATAAATCTGGTTGACATTAAGTGATTTACAGCATGGGTGTTCTTAATTCAGTATAGCTACTGGAAGAAAATTATTTGTTTATTTCAGACTTATTTTTCTAAAAAATGCAATGACCTGATCCTGACAGGGGGAGGGAAAACACGCTTCTCTACCCACATAAGTCAAATGCCTGTTTGGTTTTAGTGGGTACTAACTTTGATTTAATTTCTTAGAGGAAGAAATTCCTTGGTAACCTAGGTTTGTTCATTGGTTTGCTCAGAGGAAAGTTTTTTTCAAAAAGAAGTGCTGTCTGCTTTCCTTCTCTAATATGCTCTGCTACATCTCTAAGCAGCTCTTTAATTTCAACCATCTGTTCTTCTGCCACTACATCAACAGACAAGGGGAGGAAATGACTTCAGATTTTCAGCTATATGTATTTTTTGATTCGTATGTCTGTGTAAGCAGCTATTAAAAGCAGGAAGGAACATAGAAATGTAGCAAGATATTAATACAATTTAACTAGGTCATCAAAAGAGATGAGTTTTGCCTTAGCCACAAAATTACCTAGAAGTCCTATTTCATTTTAGAAGGAAAGAAAGGAAGTGCAACTTGCTTCATGAGACATTAATAGCCCATATATGAAGATTGGGTCTAAAGACATTTATTTATACCTAGTAAAGTGGTAGGTACAACAGAAACTTCAACTGATGTTAGAATATTTCATACATGCTTCTTAGCTTCTGAGAGATTATTTGATTAATATTACCACATTAAATATTCTTTTTATTATTTCCATGTACAAGTAAAATACTTGTGTAGGATCCCATGCTGCCCAGAAGGGGAAAATAAGTGGAATCAAATGAATGTGAGCTCTATTAACTGTTGGGATGTGCAGCAATGCCCGTTGCTTCCTTGGGCAGTCAGCTCTGCTAGCACTTGCTCGGTGCATAGGTCAAGCAATCAAGACTTTTGTTGCACCCCTTGAGTCTCTTCTGAAGGCACTAGCTTATAATTTGTACCTACATTTTGAAAATTCATTCATTCACCTAGTTAGCTCACAGGAGTAATGCATTCAGTGACTATTCTCCTTTATGTACAGCAGAGATGAGTGTTTGCAAAATCAGTGTTAGAAAGGCTAAGACCTCTTTATCTCAGCCAGATTTCTACCTGGAAATGCAGCAGCCTTTCCTGGTGCTGCATACCCACTCTCCATATTGACTCTAATGGGGGTTACAGGTAGTTAGTCTGGGGGACTATATTAGGAAGCAAATTTAGGGATTTAAATTATGTTATAAAAACTAAATTTTATTTGGGTTTATTTAAGAAGGTCAAGAGGTTTTCCTACCTGGCCCATAGACCAGTTTACTGTTTGTAATTTATTTCCCTTGAGGAAAATGCAAGTTAAACAACATCAGCAGTGATTATTGTTAGTGGTCCCTATTAGTCTTGTGAATTCACTGGTTTTGCTTGTCGATCTGTGGGACCTACAAGAAACGAGAAGGCAGAAGTCTGTACTATTTCCCAGTACCTTACAAAAATCTTTGCAGTGCACTGTGTGGTATTACCTCATTAAGTCTTTGGAGGTGAAGTAAGGTGAACCTCACAGACCAATGACTTGCATACATAATTAAGGTAAAGTGTTTGCAGCCAAAAATAAAGGGTGTCATCTGTGGTGACTAGCACAATATACCAATATACATGCAGAGTCAGTTTTGGAGGTGAGCAACCAGAACAGTTGCTGAAGGCCCTGAAACCTGAGGACACCCCTTCAGGTTGAGTTAAGAAATTATAAGTCATCTAATGTGGGAATGAAAAGAAGGGTAGCCTAGCCTCTGCCTAGAGCCCCGACAGGTAAATGGCTCTGCATAAATGTCTGGATCAATTAAATTGCTTAACAATAACTATTGTGGCATTGCTGCTTTTGTTAGGCTAGAGTCAGTTGTTACAGTAATGAGCATCACATACAGTTTTAAATCCTGACATTATAAATTACCTCTGGTAGCAGCCTCAGGCTCGATCCAAAGTGGGACTTTGATGCTGCAACACTGAGTGTTATATTGCCGAGCTTTTATGTGGCTGGCCCAAGGTAAGCAGACACCTCTCTTAAGTGCCTTGGCCCCATACAGGTATGTGGGAAGAGCGAGGTGCATCAGGATCAAGTACTCAGCTTTCCTATTAGGAAATGCTGAGGATACTGTGGGATTTTCACCAGCACGTAGCTACCTGTTACACCCTTTATTCCAGAAAAAGAGCTTGTCTCTCTCTTCTTCTAAAACATGGCAGAAGAGTAGGTGGGGGTGGCCTTTTGAACAGGAGCCTAGTGATTAAAGCACTCCCCCAGGTTGTGGGAAATCTCTCTCTGTTATTGCTTTCGCCTGAGGGAACTCAAACTCACCTCCCAGAGAGTTTCCTAAATAGTGTATCTATCTGCTCTCTGCAGTGCAGATACTGACCCTGCTGTGGGATGAAAGAGAGCTGAAAGTGAACTAGGATAGAAACCAAAAATAAGACAGTGCTTCCAAGGAGCATAGTAACTTCTTTCTCCAAGGCCATTTCAATCAAAACGCCTTTGCCATGCATAAAGTAGGAAGTCAAGTTCAAAATTTTCTTCTCCCTGTTAAGTGAAAAGAAAGGACTTTCCCTTCCAAGTGAAACAACTCCAGTGAGAAATAAAGGAGAGTAGCCTATATTTCAAAGGCTGGGGGGCTTTCAATGTGCATTTGAACTCTCTAGGGCATGGTGGTGGCAGGCAAGTTTCTTGCATGCTAGCAGAGTGATCTGACAATTGAACTAAGAATGATATGGTGGCTGTATCTAGAAAGAAAACAGTAGCTTCTACTGTGTGTTATGTGGTGCCTGGTGTGTAGGGATGCCCTGCAGACTCTTGATGCACCAAAGCAGTGAGGAAAGAGGAACAGAAGAATGACCAATTTTTGGATTTTGCTTGAGTAGATGGGAGATAGTGCTGTTGAGGCTGGAGTGCTTTGTGTCACATGGAAAAGCAGAGCTACAGGTAATAGCTGAATTGGGGGTTATGGGTCCCCTTGAATGTGGGTTGAACTTAGGCATTTTGGTCCTTTTTGGATCTATATTCTTTCCTGCATCTGGTAATTTTAGTTACCTTTACTACTGTGTAAACAAAACCATTATGTCATGAGTGAATTTGTACCATAATATTTGGGGCACGTGAAGCAGTGTAAGCTAACATTTGCTCATGATGTATTTCTACACACACTCGGAGCAGCCAGTGTTGACAGTGGTAAATGTGAACACAACAAGTGTTACTAGATGGACATGTCTTTGGGCAGTCTTAGCAGGATGATTATGTTTGTCTGTAATTCAGTCAGTTCAGAAGCTTTCAGCTCAAAGTCCGCTGAAAGTTGTATCAAGCTGATGCTATGAATTTAGCATTCTATCCTCACCACCTGGCTATGTTAGGGCATTGCCACCTCTTTCAATCCAGTATCTGAATGCAACCTGAGTGAAGGCAATGACACCTCTGAAGAGAATGGGCTGGGCACTCTATTTAATATTGAATAGTGTTATACATAGAACCAAATCGCTAAATCCACACCTCTGTCCCTGTTTGTTGTTATGTGATAACCTTCACTTCCTAGTGCAGTGGCATTTCTCTTCTTAGTGCAGTGGGATTTTGGGAAGTGGAGAAATTTAGATGATGTTCCAAATATCAGTGCTACCTGGAAGAAATGTTTTCTCATTTGTAGCAATTTGTACTGATTTGATAAGACGAAGCTTTTAAACAGCCTTTAAAGCATAGCTGACAAACAGTCCTTTACAAGTAGGGCTAAGCAAAAATACGAATGGTTTCTCCTTGTGAAAATTTACACTTAGAGCTGGGGCAAAAAAAAAGTATTCAGTTCTCAAGGAACAGAAAGATCCAGGAAATGACAGTTCCAAATGTTATGTTGCTGGTAAAGAAATTACAATTTCTCAGGTTCTGAAATGATACAAGAAGTTGTAGCACATTAATCTGTGTGGAATTCAACTGACTAAATTTCTGATCTTCTGACATAGACAACCTCACCTGAATATGTGTCCTGGTTCTGGCCAGGACAGGGTTAATTTTTGCAGTAGCCAGGAGGGACATGGCTAGGACCCAGAGGTTGTCCTGTACCACCTCACATCATTTTCCAGGGATAGGGGAAGAAGCCCTTTCTGAGTTGGCATAGCATGGTGGAGGGAGTGGTTGGGTATTGTTGAATTTTTGAGGAGTTTCTGTGTGAATTGTTTATTTCTTGTACCCTCTGTCATTGATATTGTTGCTGTTCACTTTCCTATGTCATTGCTGTCTCCAGTAAATTGTTCTTATCTTAACCCCCGATCCTTACCTTTTGTGCCTCCAGTTCTCCTCTCCGTCCCACCCTAGCAGCTGGCAGAGGGGGAAGGGGGAGCATGTGAGCATGGAGAGTCTCAGTGGGAGCACTGAACTGGGGAGTATCATATCACAGTATGGCACTCCAGGATCCCTTTTACTCACTGTACAGAAAGACTCATTTCTACAATGACATTCTTTTCATGTTAAGCAAGCTTTTAAATAGGTCACACTCAAGACGCGTAGCTGTCCAAAGTGGTCTGAGATGGATCCTACCCCATACGTATTCACTGTTATCCCATAGCCAAGAAGTGCCTGTCCTGTGGTGTAGGTGCTGTTATGGCTCCAACAGCTCAGTCAGAGGGAGGGACTATGTTTCCAAGCTGGAAGCGTTCACTGACCAAAATTACAGAAAACTGCAGTTACAGATGAGATTGTAACTACAAAGTCATCTTCTCTTGGCAAAACACTCCTAAAACCACTATGATCCTGCCCGCCTCATCAACTTACCATACCAATTATCAGACTACAGGCCACTAATGAAGATTCTGTTCAAATTGTTGCTCTTTGCATTCCCTGCTGGGTCACACCACTTCCCCCCCCTCCCCCCCCTTATTTTTAAAGAATAACAGTAAATAGCAAAGAGTCTGTTCTGATGGAAATTTTCTGAGAAACTGTCATTCATGCTAAAATTCATGAAACCTTTTAAAAAATACGTGGCAGTTATCCACATACTATTAGGAAGAGAAGAAAAAAAGGGGTAATGTAATTTCACAAATCATTGTTCAGCTGAAGCCAGCATTCTGGACTTGATTTGAAATTTTTTGTTTCCCAGCAAAATTATTAGACATACACTACCTTCCTTCCTCTTGTGGTAAAGGTTCAAACTCACCTCTTTCTAGTGATTCTTATATTTCTGAGTTAGTGAACACCTTTCAGGAACATGCTTGTGTTTGCATGAGTCTTTGATAACTATAGTTAACAAATATATTTGAAATACAGGATAACTTCATCAACAAATATCCTACTAGTTCTGTTATCTCCTTTTAACCCAAGAATTGCTTTCAGTGGTTGGACCTTTGTTAATATAATTTTGTTTGTGAGCTTATAGGTAGTTAAGTGTGAATGCATGTTGGGCAGTAACAAGTTTATGATTACACCTTACATCCTTGGAATGCTAGCTTTATGTTCACTTAAGACATTGGAATAGAATTAAGTACTATAATGATTTCCACACTGATAACATACAGACAATTACAGTGATGCTTCTTGTCCAGACTACATAGGAATATTCAGGTACAAATTTAGCAGTGGAGAGACTACCACCTCCTGACATCGTAAACAAAGAGGCAAAAACCATCCAAATTGGGTAGCTCAAGTTAGCCAGGGACATATGTAGACTACTCTTGATCAAGTACATAATTATTGAAAATAATAAAACACAAATGCATTTTTATAGGACTCTTGTGTGGGAAAGCCTTTGGGCATTTCCCAAAATACAACCAAAACCAAGAATTTTGTTTTCCATTAAAAACTGCAGAATACCCTATTGAAATTGGAAACTGGCAAGAGAGCAAAAAATGCCTACTAAACAGCTAGCAAAGCACAAAAGAGAGACCAATCACCCACAATTCATTAGATTTCTCAACATGCCAGCCCCTCCTGACATCAGAGTGAGATTTTTCACAACATCAGTGGGAAAAAGATCAAGCTCAAAATGAACTGTAGAAAAGGTCTCAGTGAGGGAATAAGGGCAGCAGTGCTCTCATCTGTGCTTGCACAGATTGAGCTAAAAGATGCCTTTCTCTGAGCCAACAGTAACTGGAATAATGAGATTGCCATCTTTTAGAATTTAAACTTCCTTTTTTCTGGAGGAGGATGAAGAGATGGGGGCCTTCTGTGTTGATGTTTAGATGTAGGCTGAAGACTGGGATCTGTATTTGAAATAGTTTGTGGTGTAAAAGAATACTGTACCATTTCTTTATGGTTGTCCTTCATGTTCTCCTCTTTGTACATATTCTGGCAAACTCTTCTTATCTCAGCCAAAAGGTGATCAAAATAAGCTTTGATTTTTTAAGGGAGTTCTTTTAAAATCTGCGGAGTTTATAAAAATGCTGGATTTTCAAAAGGGTTGGCACAGTGAAGATGTGCCAATCCACCTTTTGGGGTGGATTGAAAGGGAGCTAAACTACTCAAAATATGTTGTGTAACTTTTAAAATGTCTGCAGTTCTTCCTCAGGCTTCCTCATTTATGTAAACCACAGTCTTTTGTGGTGAAAGTGTTCTCTAACAGAGTTTTTCAGCTTTGTAATATGCTGTTTCTCTCTCAGTTGTTTTGGGTAAGGATATGGTCTGAATTACCATGTTATCAAAAACACCCCCACAAATAACTTTCACTTCCAGCAATCATAAACTGCATAGCTTTTCCTATTTTGGCAGACAGTACCTTCACAACATTGCATACTAGATCAGATTAAAGCTAAAAAAACCCCTATTGATGCCATGAAATAAAAAGGAACAGATATCACAAGGCTTGTATTTGTTCAGTTCAGGAAGGGAGAATAAAGATTCCAAATGAATTGGAGAATAAAAGCACGATCATTAAGACAGGTGGCCTTTGGTGTGGTCACCTCTGTTAAGATTCAGTCTAAGAGAAGGTTGTTGTTGCCTCTACTTGTTCTGTAATGGCCCCACCCTATTCATTTCTGTAGAAGAATGGATCAAAGTGTGCTTGAAGATAGACAAAGTTTATAAAAACAGAAAACTCATTTTCTCATACATTCTTTGGTGCCTGAGGCAAAGGTATTGATCGTAAGGCAACCGAAACAAGTTAAGCTATTCTTGCCTCCTGTATGCTTGAATACTTGTAATTGTGCAATATGCAGTGAAACAACCCAGAATGACGCACAAAGTGCAGTACAAATGAGAGACAAAAGGAGATGAATTGTTTAAATAAGGCAAGGCTGTGAAACCAAGATTCAGATGGGATTTCATCTTGTAGATGCTTCACAGAAGGGATAAAAAATCATTAACTTGCTCAGTGGTTTTGTCTTAACTGTCAGTTCATATGGCAACTCTATACTGTATAAATAGAAGTATGTTTGGTTTGGTTCTTTTTTTTAAGTCTGTGTACTTTGCACAGGCACATTAACTTGTTTATTACAAAACTGGCTTGTGCTAGATCCAGGTGTAGAATGTTAAGGAGAAAATTAAAAGGATCTTTCGTAATGGAGTATGACTCTTTTGCTCTGCTTGGGGCCAGTGGGAATCTCTTAGGCATTATTGACGGCTCAAAGAGGGACTTTGGTGATTTTGGGTACTCTAAATAAATAGGTTCTCTGTGTTGGGTAATGGTATTTCCCGTGAGGTGGTGTTGTTCAAGGTTGTTTGCAAATCACTTAAAATATGATCCATGATGTATGTATTGCCTAATCCAAATTAATTTTTGCAGTTTTGTCTCTGTTTGCCTACACCATCTTAACCGTAGCAGCACGTGTCTCCTGCTCATCTTGTGTCCACAGGACTGGTTTGTGGACAGCCTGTCAGACACGTTTGTCGGTCCGCTAGCCTCCTCCGTGTGTCTAGGCATGCTCAGGTCTGCGTGTTTCAGCTGTGTCAGCACCTCTGGGTGCTGCTTTGCTGCTTGTATGGTCATGAAGTTGGTTTTGAAGAGGGCTTTGAGGTCACCCTCTGTGGCGTGGATTGTATACACATGGTGGACAGATCTGTCCAGAGATGAAAGTGCTTCTCCAGGGATATCTTATTCTGTTTGAGGGAGTGGAATTAAGTTCTACATGCGTGAGATGCCCTGATACTGGCATAGCTGTACCCTTACTGGGATTGGTGTGCTTCTGCTGCTGGTTTTCTGATACTGATCAACAGTAAAGAGACTTGCACTACTGTGGCAGCATAGAGGAACTACAGTGAGGGAATAAATGCTGTTTACACCCCACTGAAGGCTTCCCTTTAATCCTAACACAGCAGAGAGCAGTCAGAGCGGAAGGAGGAACAAGGCCATAACTTGTGTAAAGAAGTGTTCATCACCAAGCCTCTCCAGCTCATTACCCAGTCTCTCCAACCCCTCCCTTGGATTCACCTGGACATGTGCTTCTTCAGTAAGATAAATTAGGTTCACTTTCCAATGTGCTGACTTTGGGGTAAGGGGGGAAAAAAGTCAAATCAGATACTTTTTTTTTGTTTTAATTAAGTCATCTGTATTTGAAGGTGGTGACAACTCAGCTTCAGGCTCCTCTTGCTCATCCTGTACTCTGGGAAAAGTTCCAGTCCGATTTTAGCTTTGCTCATAACAGAAAGTTTGCATTGGTGTCCTAGTCCTATAATAAATTTTGAATTCTGTCATCAGCTCTAATGGCATAGTGAAATTTCAACAGTTACACAATGTGCAATGTTCTTGTCTCCTATGGTCCCCAGCTGAATGGCCAGCTGCTGCTGGGGAAGGTGAGAGCTCCATATGACACGGAAATATTCCTTTGGATGAAAGTGGATTTACTGTTCTTGAGAATTCCCATTATTGCCTCAAGGGTCCCTGCCCTGCTGTTTGTTTTCCCTAGCAAAGTGAATTCTGCCACGTCAGTGCAGATCATTAAGATTTCACTCCTGGTATCCTGCCTGTAGATAACGTAAGGTGCTATGGTTCAGAGACAGCTGAAGTCCCACTGGTTTAATCTTCCACACCTCTACCTCTGCTGTAGTTAACTTTACCAGTGCTGTGACCCGTGTTCTCCACTCCTCCCTGATCACTGAATGTGCAGGGGATGCTGACTCAAGTGTTGCTGGGTGCAAGGGGAAGAATGTGCAACTTTAAATTGTTCATGACCATGGACTCTTGACCATGGAACAGCCCTTTCCAAGCTTTTTGAGGTTGGATTGCTTTATGCCCTTGAACAAGAAGCCTAAATTCTCCCTGCAGATCCCATGCATAGAATGATTACTTCCTTTCTTAAATCCATCAGTAACACGTATCTTCACCTACATGATTTTAGTGAGCACCCTGACAAACTCTGGGATAAGTAATCTATTGCATTTTACTATCTTGTGTTTCCCAACCCTGTCACTGAATTCATCATGTAATTAAGCTGTGTAATATAGCAGGCTGATCAGAGTTTTGCATCTTGATGCTTTTACTATTAACAGTACTAGGCACTGTTTTCTCTTCCAGTTTTGTCACCTTGTGGCACTGTGAAAAACAATATAATATTGACTAATGAAAATGTATTCCTGCATAGATGGATGTAGCTATATATTCCACTTCTGTGGAGAATTTCAGGAGATACAAAAAAGACAGTCATAGCCTTACACCCCAGTGCTGCTCAGATGCCGGATACCAGTAACTTTACCAGCTGTTCAAGTGACTTAATCCTGCACTGTGAATCAAGCCATATGATTCAATGGCTACAATGAAAATATAAAGGCCTTTCAATTCTCTTACCTCTATTCTGCATCTAATAATCAAAACTATCCTTGTGTTGGCATTTCTTAAGGTTGTGCCTGCATTTCATTGCTGACATTTAATGAAACCTCTTTGGATTTGTGGAAATCATCTAGTCAACCCAGCATTACTTCTTATTAGGACAAGAAGCAGGTAACATGGATAGATAAAGCATCCAATCTGGTAGAATAGGTGCTTGAAAACAGGCTAGGCATATTCCAGCCTTGAGAGATTCTACCATAGTTTACAGGCGCCAAGGACAGGATTAAGTCAAGACTTGTCATTTTAACAGCATTGCCAGGAAACATTTATTGCCACAAAGAATAAAGAGTGTAACATACATGTCCTTCATCTGACAAGCCAAAGAACCTCTTATTCTGATGGAGATGGCTGTAAACTTTGATGATCTTAGTTTGCAGCCATTCTGTGTTCTTTTCTGATGATGCATATGCTGTATGTAATACAGTAGTACCTAGAAACACTGAATAGCTTTCCAGATCTCATTGTGCTGGGTACTGTACAGAAAGCAAAAAAAAACCCCAAAAAACCAAAAAATAAACAACAACAACAAAAAAAAAAAAACCCAAAAAAAAAAACCTAAAACAACAACAACAAAAAAACCCAACCCAACACCAGAAGGTAATAAATTAAAACCTTAAAGTATCTTTCAGCTGCTGATTGATAGACTGCTAGAATTCTGGTTTGTCACCTTCCATTTTTATACTTTCTATAGGAGACATTCTAGCAAGAAATTCACAGTTTTCTTTTAAAGAAACTTGATCTGTGGAGTTTCTGATGGGTGGTGCTGTTCCTGTTGGATCCTGTCAAATTTGTGGGTGCAAAACACCTTCCTCAATTAAATCCTTGCTGACTAGGTCTTCTCCATTTTTTCCCCTGCCATCTGGAAAGTGCTGTGCATGATGCTCAGTCAGAAGAAAAAGCACTTTTCTCTCTAACACTTGGCAGGGAGCTGGCAACAAGAAACTTTTGTTGCCAGAATCCATGTTCTCTGCAGGGGTGGCTCATACGGCACTGAATTAACTCAGAGACTTAAAAATGAAGAGTATTTATGATAATTTTTATTGACGGCAAGTAACTAACCCTACCTCAAGGACAAGTAAACAAATTAGCTTTAAGAACAGGAAAATGGGCTTCTCTGAAGGGCCATTAGACTTTAGTTTTCTGAGATTAATTTGTCCATTCCACAGTAATTCTTCATCAGCATACATAATACCTGGTTCCTAGGAATCAAGACTTTATGACAAAAGGCATATCTCTATTCCTTCTATACAATTTTTTAATTCCTTGGTTGAATTAGATAGGGGATAAAGTCTTGGGGCAATAGGCAAAGATATTGTAGGTGTCTATATTTTAATCAATTTCAATAGATGGTTAGAAAAGAGGGAGTCCTATTAATGTCTTATTCCTACTAGAATGCTCTATTTCCTACAATAGAAGTGATGGACTAGCATTAATGATCAATCTCTTACCCAGCCTGAGAGCACAGCCCACTGACCAGTCAGCTCGTGCAGCTCCAAATCGGATGGATTTGGAGCCTTGTGCAGGCTAACAGATGAGCATTGGGAAGGGAACAAAGGCGTTCTGGGATTGCCAAGGAACGCTGTTTTAAGTGGGGGGTGTGGGGCATACATCTGCAGGAGACTCAGCTACATCAGTTGTGTTGCTCATGGAACAGCTCATTGACCCTTATGCCTATTAGTTCCCTAATTCTCCACCCGCTTCTGTGAGGGCTCAGGGAACAATAGGGAGAATATCAACCTAGTGAATCACTGTTGACTGTATCCTCCACATTTCCCTTATTTGGGCAGCCATTTTTCTCAGGTATGCTGAATATCCACAAAGTGGCCAAGTACTAAGCCCTCAGACACTCAGACAGGTGCCTCAAAAGACATTCAGGAGAATTACTCTAAGGTTCATGAACTAGATTTTTAAATAAGTCTAAAGAATTTGGATGTGGAATTTGGGACCATAATTCCTTAGGCTTCTTTACTCTCTAAAGGCAAGATATTAAAATAAACGTGACCAAATTAGGATAATTAGTCCTTCATCTTACCCCTGAAGCATATCTATTATACTTGTCTGGTGAGTCTACTATTCAACTGCGTCAGGGATCTTTGTTAATTTAGTGGAAATAAAGGATATCATCAGCATCTATGCTAAGAAGCTTGTGTTTACCATCAACATGCCCAGTAGATGTGCAGATGTTAGCCTGATGTGAAATTTAGACTTCATCTTCCACTTCCAACTGGCCGGTTCATTAATTCATGTCTTACATGTCTTTGTGACTGCATTTGGCATGGGGTTAGAGATTTCAAGATGTGCTGGTGTTTGTTTACTGTGTGTGTTTGAGATAACATACCAGAGAGAGAGAAGCATAATTTGTGCTTTGGTTTACTTACAAACTTTTAAAACGTACAAAACATAGCTTTTATGTGCCCTTTAGATGCAACTGCTCTCTGGGGTACCAAGAAGCTTCACCTTTCACTGATCTGTTTGGGACAATATACTGTGTCAGGTGATGCAGCATTGCCAGACAGCTGTTACAGCTGAAGAACTGGGTAAGCTTGGATTCCTTTGATTTTTTGTTGTTACCTAGCAGCCATAAGAATCTTAGAGCCTGAAGTTCACTGGAGCATCATTTTTGTCTCTTTCTGCAGCAGGACTTGCAGAAGTAAGAGAACTGCTTGTTTTCTTCATTTGTCATCGTTATTCCCACATCCAGCTGCCAGAGAAGAAATACAGAGTCAAGTGCCAAATTGGACAAAATACAACAGCCAAAACAAACCCCCCAAAACCCCCTCAGTTCTGTTCTCCATGTTTGTCTTTGGAGGAGTGTATGAATGTGCTACATTGTTGACTTTTCACTCAGCTTTTTTTTCAGTGGATTATATTTGAAAAGCTTTTTGGAAGAGATACGTCTATTTTGTTCAATTGTTTGTGTCATTCTCATTTTGTTTGTCGAGTGCCAACATCTCATCCAGATCCAAGAAGAGGCTAAACAAATCCTGACTATTCTGTGGCAAAAGCTCAAAGATGAGCAAAAGCCAAGGAAGTCTTGAAACTATTAGCAGTGTTTAACTGTGCTTTCAACTCCTTTTTAAACTGAGAAAATTGACTGAGAATATTTATATGATGGTTTGTGAGAAATTATGATATTAGTAGGTTGCAACTGACTATATACTTTTTTTTGAGGAGGAAAAGACAGGACACCTGACCTGAATGAATATTCAGGTCATCTCTGACCTGAATATGGTGAATCCCCATCTCTGAATATTTGCCATGGTGGGTATTATATGAAATACAGAGGCATTATATGGATTTTTTTTTTTTTTTTAATCCCCAAAAAGGTGCTTTTTCATCAGTGGCATAGTGGTGGTTACAGGTATTACTAGTGGTTACAGGTATTAGAAGCAGTATTTTGGAACATCATCTAAAGATAGAGATAATCCATCAGGTTAAGGAAAGGTTGAGGGTATAAAACTTCTCTGCTACCTTGAAATGCCATCTTACCAATGCATCTTGCCACTGGCAGCTATGCCTTTTATGCTATTTGGCTCCTTAATGTTGCTTTAAATTTGCCAAAATTTGGTCACAAAAAGCATCACTTGAGTTTCAGGAGCAAACTCTTCTCTCCCATTCTCTTTCTTGCTACTGCCGCATTGAGCGTTTCTTCATGATAGATCGTTAGCTTTATAAGGCAGATTGCCTCTGGTGTAACGATGCACTTAGACCAGGAAGAGATTTGGGACATTTTAACTGTACTCGGTCACATGAGCCATGCAAAGACAGCCTTCCCACGCAGAGCATTTGCACAATGCTTTCCTGGAATTTGAGGATGAAACACATCTTGCCTGTTGTGCTTCAGGCATTTCACCCAATGAGACAGAGCCCTGCCTGCTCGATCACAGTAGTTGGATTAGATCAGCAGTGACAGCTCTTCAGCTGTATTGCTGGGGCTTTTTCTTCATCTTGTACTTGCTGACCATCATCCCAGACAAGTTATTGGTATGGTACTTTTGCTTGGCCCAGATAAAATACTTATATATTTTTTTGAACAGCTGGTATGCTTTTAAATAGAACATTTGAGGATGTGCCAGGAAAAATCAATTTAGAGGGTGTCTGAAAAGGATTGTGAAGAAAGTTTCTGAAATGCAATGGCTGCTGATAACTTGTGATGACAGTTATCACTGAGTATTGTTGCTGTGATCAGTTTTTACATAGTCTGTTAGGCTGAATGGATCTAATCAGTTTTTCCCCCAGGTATGTCTCTCAAGATTCCTTTTGCTGATCCTTATTTCTCTGGATTGAACCAGGTTGCTGAAGGACTGCTGTGTCCCTTTCCTTTTGTCCTTAATGCGTGCAGTGCCAGAGCTGTTTGAATGGAAGTGTGTGTGAAGGGGGGATCATCCCCTTCTCTCCTTGGTGTGGAACTCATCTTGGAAAGTCCCTAGAGGTTTTGCCTCTTTATTGATGAGGCCACAGTGGAACAAAAGAGTTGCTAGTTATCAGCTGCCTAAATCAGGATTGATCTGCAACATAAATGAGGATGAAGGCTCTTAATCTTTCCAAGAAGTGGAGTACTACAGCTTTTTTTTAATAGACTTCATTCATAGTTTGAAAGCTGTCACTGATTTATCACTTTTTTTTTTTTCATTGTACTTTCTCTGAGTTCTGGGAAACCATGCCCTGGGGGATTTCTTTTCCACTGTCTCCTCTCCCTGAGTTTTTTAAACACATGCCTCCATTCCAGATAATCTAGTAAAGGGAATTTCATCTTCCTGATTCCTCCTGAAGTCAAGTTCCATCTTTGCCCTTTTGTAGTCAGATGCTGAAATAAAATCTATTCAGAGGCTGCCAGGGAGCTGTTCCATTTGAGGCGTACTTGGGGCAAATTAGTGCTTAGAAAAGAAATAAATGGGTCATGGGTATAGAACACATTCAGGCCACATAATATGTTTCAGTTACCTGAGTTATGTGAAAGCATGTGAGAGAATTGCAACGCAATCTGCTGACAAATAGAGATGATAAATGATGAGGTGTTTATTTATCCAAGACCTGATTTATTTATTTACTTGCTTAATCCCTGTAGAAGATATATATTGGAGATAAATTCAGCTTAAACCTTCCCAGGTAACTCCCTTAGTTTTCTGGTAACTCCACTGGATTTCTGGTGGTCACCATTATTTTTTACCCCCATGTTAAAATCAGTGGAACATCACAGGTCACGAGGTACTGTTTTGTTCGGGTTTTTTGTTTCTTTGTTAGGGTTAGTTTTTTTCTCTGCTAGTTTTTGGCAATGAAAATAGTATAGATTACTACATCTCAGTGTTTTATTTGATCAGGTCCATGAATCCTAGTTGTCTGCATAGCCCTCTTGCTAATGTGTGTATCTGGTTTGGTCAGACAGAATCCCTGTCCTTTATATAAACTATAATTTCTCTCTAGTAGAGTATTATTTTTGCTTATAAAAGGCATGCAGCCACACAGTTTATACTGGCCTTCATGCTTCGCTTCCTTGCATTGTCATCTCTTTCTTCCCAGTGAAGCTATGAATTTGTTTGCTTTTTGGTTAGTTAGGCTTAAAATTATGAAACTCATATGATTCTCTGTTTATACAGGCCTATCTTTGGTTTTGCTTTTAGTTTTAGGAAACAACAGAGCTATAAGTACCCATTGCAAACTGCAAAAGGCATAGGAATAGCTCTGCTATGCTGGAAAAAACATGTGCTCTTTCTTGAAGTGTTTTGACACTTAATGGTCCAGTGGACAGCTGGATCATTAAATGCACCATTCAATATGATGAGGTTTAAATGGATTTGCTTCTTGTGATATTTGGTCAATCTTAAGGAGGGAGAATTCCATTAAAAAAGGTTCTCAACTAAACTATAGTTAGCAGGTGGACATATGAGTCTGAGTTGCAGTCTAGAGCTCTGAAAGACATTGTTAATGACTATTAACAACTTCATTTGAAAAAGTACATTTAATTACAGTTATATTCAGTGGGGGAAGAAACAGCCTTCCTAATATTTATGAATTAAAGGCATGTGCTGGAACAATTCATACCTCAGTCATGAAAGAAAACTCACAAGAAAAATAAGTAGAGGAAAAGAACAGCAAGTAGTCGTCTTAATATGGGCTGCATTAACATGTTGGTGTCCAAGAGGTACACATTAGCATTGCACAGCTGCTTTTTTAAGACCCTAAGTTTTGGCTTTACCAGATGAAAATACTTACTTGTTTTTAACATCAAGAATTGCAGTATCAATCTGGCTTGTACTTTAAGGTAGAAAAGAGAAACAAAAATGCTATAATGTGACATTAGAATGATACTCCCATGCAGCTTATTCAGGGTATTTCCATATCCTGGCCTTTGCCATCACATGCGTCTCTTCTCCTGGTAGTGTTAGACTGGTATTCTACATCTCCACCTTTTGTCCACCACTGCCTGGCTCCTCATCCTGCGTCCTGGGCTCTGATCAGCTGGTTGTGATTTTTCTTCTTTCCTTGTGTTTGGTGTCGCATATTACTTCTACCAGCTAAAATAATTCTAATCAGGCCTTTTTCTTTACTGCATTTCAGCTTCAGTCTCTCTGCCCAAATGCTCACAATTTCCCTTTCTCTCACACTTCTGCTGTTTGTTTTCCTCCCTTATAGTTTGTTTTATTTGGGTGCTTCCTGCCCTCCCCTTGTTCTTGTCCAAAAGCTGCTTATTCCAAAAGCTGCCTGGCAATGAGCAGCTTCTAACATGGATAATGGAGGATGCTGGGTCTGGTGCAGTGCCTGTCCATGTTCCAAAGTAACCAGGACTTTCAGCTGCAAAGAAAAAGGAAAAAGAAAAAAAATCATTTGTATTTTATGAATAAAGATTTTCAGTTGTTCTCTGTGACAGGATCATGAACAGTCTGAACACATTAGGGCTCCATTAGGTTGGAAGATGCTTGATGAAACTGCACCTGAATAACATAATTATTCAGTATGTTCAGCTAGCAGCTTGCTAAAAATACAGGAAAGATAGAAGCCAAAATTAATTATGTAGAGCACAGTAAATCTTCTCTTACTCAACACCTCCATAGCCTATATATGGCTCCCTTTTTAGGATTCAGCGTGGGCTTATTGTGGAGCTTAATGGCTGAGTTACCCAATCATAATGAGCCACTGTGTGCAAGAGTTGAGCATGATAAAGCACTCCTAATGCGTCTACAATGCAAGGCATTTTAATTCCGACATGAGTGCTGCAGGAAGACACGACGCTCTTCCACACAAACACATGGACAGACTTAGGTGGGTGGTAGTGCTGCTGGTGGAATAAAACTCCTCCCAAATGGTGAAGTTTTTCTCACTGGTCAAATGCAATATCAGAGAAACCTAACTTATATTTGTCTGGCTTTATAAAAGTGCCAGTCCTTATTTATATTAGAAAATAGTTGGAAGGGACTCAGAAGGATGATCGAGTCCAACTCTTAAGTGAATGGTTCATACAGGGATTGCACCCATATCCTTGGCATCATTAGCACCATGGTCCAATCAATGAAGCTAATCTCAGGGTCATGTTAAATACATTTTTATGCCCTCGGCAAAATACACAATTCTTTGCTCCTTTCTGGGGTCTCTCAGTGAAGAAAGAGGTTTCTGTTCCACTAACGAGCTAAGAACTGCAAACTTACATTAGTCAATTTTCCAGAGTAAGTACTAAGGCACCTGTTTAATTTTTGTCATGCAGAGAGGCTTCTCAGATTTCAGTGTTGTGAGATCACTCTTGACTCCAGAACTATTCAGCTGTCTTACCTCACTTTGGCCCCTGTATATTTGTGAGGATCCTACTTTTACCAGGTGCTTTCCAGGTCCCTCTTCCCAGAAGCAGCATACATCTGTAGCACAGGTCTACCTTCTTTCATATCTCTGGGCCACATCTCTTCTGGCACTCCTTTTGTGTCTTCTTTTTCTACCCAGTTGTTATCCTTCTGGATCTCAGGCATTGAAGACAGCCAATGTAATACCAGGAAAAATTATTCAGGAAGTGGGATTAAGACCTCATTTCCCCAGGTGTACAAGCCCAGAATAAAACCTGTTGCTGTTCAGCAGGGCTGGCCTAGTCTATGAGAAGTATTTCTTGTGTACTCACCACTTCAATATCCATGTGTTAGCAATCTGGATAAAGAGAGAGATGAGACATGGAGGAAGCTCAGGAGTGAAGAACTGACATTGTTTCCCAAATCATATGATTGTGACAAACCTGTTGGGTTGTTTAGACTGAGGCTGGCAGAAGTTGATAACTGAGAGGGTGCTGGGAAGAATTGCCAAAGATCATTGTCTGGGTGCAGCTGTTGGCACCATCCTTGGCTCTAGGAGTGACTTTTCTATTTCTTTGCCTTTCATGTACCTGTTTGCCTTCTTTCACAATTTTCTTCTGCCCAGCCATAAATTTAGTGATTGTTCTGGGGAAGGAGAGATACAGATTCTTTGACTTCTGAGCCTCTCAGGTTAGGTCAGGCCTCTGTCCATCACTTCTGGTACTCCTTTGCCCTGTCATAGCACTTCCTGAGCAACATGTAAATACCTATACTTTTGTAAAGGTCCTGTTTCCCTGCCTTTTATAGTGTAAAAGTATAGTATATAGTATAAACCCAGTTTATAGTGTAAAATTGGGGTACAAGGGGATGTAAAGGGGATGGTGGTTATCACCCATCATAGTGAGCTTGCTGGAGAGAGGGCCTGTGACCCAGGCCACGCAGAATGAAAGTTGTGCCTGCTTGTATGAGGGAACCCTCCTGGGCAGCAGGAGGCTGACGTGACTGCAGGTGTATCTCTCAGTAGATTTAACTCTGCATACATCAGTTCAGTGCTGTTTACATGCATGGCAAATATGTTCCTTCAGGAGGTGGGGGGAAAAAAAATCCATGCTTAGTGATAAAGAAGCACAGGACATTGTTGGCACAATGATTTCAGTATCTATTTAGGAGTCCTATTACACACGGTTGTAATAAGATAGTGAGAAGATAGTTATTTTGCACTTGGTAGAAAAACATATTGTAGAGCTTAATGAAATTTCATTGTGCACTCTTAATTGATTTCAGCAAGGAAGACCTTTACAAAGCAAATATAGCTATTACTCTAATTAGAGTTTCAGCTAGTATACTGAAATTATATTTGTGTATCAATATATCAGACAAATATTTGTACGAGATAGGCATTTCAATGAATACGCAGCTGAAATGAACAAATTAATTTCTTTGATTATAAGGGCCTTGTTTCCTACAGGTGTACTTTGTAGTTCATTTTCCAGTGTGAATGCTTAAATTAGGCTGTTAAATCCACAGTAAATCTGAAATAATTGGCTTTTCATTTTTTCCCCAAGTGATCTGTGCAGTGGGAGAACTGAGCAGTATTGCCTGTTGATTCTGCTGCCTGGTTTTCCTGAGGACCATGCCAATGGGTCTGTGTCACTAGGTCTATGCAGGGTATGGTGAGAGCCTCTTGGAATGGGGTGTTGCCTGATATTATATTACTCTTTCTGGAAAAGATGCAGCTGAGTGCACAGCATTGCATGCTCTGTTACTCTGTCCTTCTGACTGTCCAGCTTGTGAAATAAATTTTTTCTTTGAAGCAATCATGATGCTGTCAGGTGCTCTTGTAGTTCCTAGATGGGGCTAGGATAAGGCTGAGACCTGAATGCTCAAAAGCAGGTGTCTATGGTGTATCTTTTCACCCATCTCAGCTACTACTGGACAGCTTTCAGTGGGCATGAATACAAGGAAAAATAATCATACACAGTCAGACACAGGTCCTCACTTGGTTGTTGTGTTGACCTCTGTGGAGCATACTAAGAGCTTAATTGAGGCTGGAGTGAGTTTGGTTCCATTCAAACCTGTTACAAAGCTCTCAGTAGAGTGCAGGATCAGGCACAGAATCACCTTGAGTGCAATCCAGACCTTTGATTTATCGTGCTTCAGAGCCCTGTATAGTAATTAAGGACCATTACACTTTTCAGAATGAGATCCAAAACAGATACCAGATTCTAGATGTGCCAGGCACCAGCTTAAAAAAAAAAATACTGAGAACAAGATATCTGAAATGTTACCATCCTCTTGGGCTAGTGCATGAGACACCATGCTCTGATCAAACATACCTCCATTCACACACCTGATATCCTGAAGAAATAGGTCTGGAGGCCTGAAGTCTTTCCTGCTGATGGGTGTTCACAGTTTTGGTCTGAAATTGCTGAACAAGACTCATTCCTCTCTCTTACACAGCTCTTTTTGTCAATTTTTTTCTCATGTTTTATATAACACCTTAGTGGCTAGACATCATCCAAGATCTGTCAGATCCAAGTCCAGTTTCCTACTTTGCTTGAGGTGTTCTTACTGTTATCTCCCATCTTAAAGGAAAGTATGGGAACACTCTCCACTGCTCCTGTAAAAACTGTTCCACTAGTCAGGCAATAATTCAAGGGAGTCATTGAGAGTATGTGGTGAACAGGATTTTGATCCCTGTTTCTAGAACTAAGTACTTTATTGTTTAATGTAAAGCTCAGGTGCAAAGGCCACATCTCAGGGCTCACCTTCTCAGGAAGGTAAATTCATTCCAAGTCCCACCTTTGATACCCAAATACATTATCAGAGCTCTAACAGTTTTGGAGTTCGAAGATTTCTCACAAGGCTCTGGATTTTCCCTGTACCTTTGGCAGGTGTACGTCCTGGAAATTTATGGATTCTATCTTTGGACAGAAAGACTACCCAAATTTTTCTAGCAAAAAAAAAAATGAACTTAATTTTGAATCTTCCTTTGAGTTCTTTGTGAAGTCATTCACTTCAGTGGGCATTAACTGCTATGTTGAACTTTAGTGTAGTTATGGCAGTTCTCATGGATCCTCCATCATGACTCATAGTATCATGTTCTTTCTTTTGTGTCTGGCAAGTAGTTCGCAAATTCTGCCCAGTTATGGCATTAAAAATCTTAAATGCTCTACATAAGCTGGGCAGAATTTGGGATCCACAGCTGGTTGTTACTCAAGTCACTGCCATCACAGAATACACTGGATAGGACTGTGTAAAGGACCTGATGACAGTCTTGGATGCAAACTGGGATGAAAGTAAATGAAAAGAGAGGATGAAAAGATGAATGTGAATGAATATATCTGTACAGGAACCTAAAAGAAACAAGCCATGCTGGGATTTCTATTCCTTTTGCATTGTGACAGCTTAATTTTTATGTCTGCTGTGAAAGGTTAGTGATACAATTTTCCAGAGTGATGAAAATACAGGAATTTCTCTGTGTGATGACACTGTTGCAGTGGTGTTACAGGTAGCAGTTGTTTTAGTTATCACTCTGGTGTACATTATAGAGAACAGAGATGGTAACAAAGAAAATGTAAACTAGCCATGTGAGTTTGTTGTGAGTTCTAACACCACGGACTGCTAAAAATAAAAAGCACTGTCAAAAGAAATTTATTTCTTGGTTTTCTTGGTACTTTCAGCATGTGAAGCAAAAGGTAATATCAGCAGAAGCTTAGAGTCACTGTTGTGGTAGGGATGCAGTTCTGCAGTCATAAATGCTTTGAAGGCTCTTCATGTTGTTTCTTGAGGAAAAAAATGCTGCTGTTGGAAAAAAAAGGGATGGAAATATTTTTCTAGTATTATATTTTGTTGCTTTCATAAAAGCCTACATTTTGACTTGAGGATATGGACCTCTAAATAGAGTAAACTACTGCCATTATTAAAAACACCTTCCTGGAAAGAATTCAGAGATGTTCAAGCCTATTCTTTTTTTTCCCTGGCACAGTGTTCTAATTAACTCTCAACCATTTCTTGAGTAATGTTTTTAAGGTCACTAGCTTGGCTGGGTATTTGGTAATAAAAATTACACCCCATGTCTGCAATAGGACCACTAATTTAAAATAGCCATTTGATTCAAACTGACCTGTTTGCCAGCATAACTAATGAAGTGTCACTTTAATATTTAAAGTACTCTTCTTTCAAGGTAATTGCTATTTACTGGTAATTCTTCTTCATTTGATGGTTTATTAGGTACCTATAGGAATTTAAATTGGGCAACTGAAAAACTGTAATTGTCTAACTAGCGTAATTCTTTGCTATAAATAAGCCTGGACACCTGCTTAAGGAAGGTTTTCTGGTTTTAAGGAAGTTTTTTATTTCTGTTTTTTTGTACCATAAAAGAATGGGGGAAGGTTGATTTGGAAAAGATATTTTACCTATTAATAAGATATTAGGAAAGAGCCAGCAGAAGGTGCTGACATCCAAAGGAATGCAGGGACTTGTTTTGGCTAATTCTGCACCCACCCATGTGGGCGTCAACATTCCACACGAATGTGGCAGGACTTTGCCTCTCCTTGTGGCAGAGGGGACAGACCTGGGGAAGGAGACAGAGGGAAAACAGCCAGGAAAGAATTGATCTTAAAAGTAATTCCAGAAAAAGCATGAAACCGCAGTTCTCTTAGGAAAAAAAAAAAAGTATTTGGAAAAAAAGCAGCTGGTAAAATAAATACATTGTTTGCTTGTTCCTTTTTGTTCTAACTTGTTATGGAATATCTTCTTTTGTACTCAATGCATCATAAGGCTTTATTTTGTCCACAGAATATAGCTATACAAATTAACCTTCTGGTTAAAAAGATGGGGAGTTTTGTCCTCCACAATCTGATAAATGCATTAGAAAGGAGACAGGAAACACCTCTTTTTGAGAAACTCCTGCTTGCTTCTGTTGATACTTGCCTCTTGACAAAAGCGCTTTCTGAGTAGGCATTGCAGGTTACCGTGTTATTAACCTTTTCTTTCTTCCTGCTTGAAACTGATTCTTTTTTGTTAAAGCTCAAGTCCCCAGCTCAGTGCTCTTTAATAATTTTTAGGAGTGTTTCTGTGACATGTTTTGTTGTTAGCCTTTACCAGTAATAGCTGTTGAACAATGTTTAGATTACATGACCCTAAAAATCAAGAGTTCTTGTATCTGCCTTCATGTGTTCTTGGTATAATGTGAGTTCTTCAATTATTAGTGAAATTATCATTTTTGTATCTGTAGATTGAGAGCTAAGAGCCAAAGCAGGCAATGTTTCATTAGCTTAGGCAGAGTTTTTTCATAAAGTGGGTATCTCCATTTCCCAAGATTAGGAGATGATCTGGTTTTGCCATCTTAATTTCAAAAGAAAAAAGAATGTTGGAAGAAGATCCTGCCATGGAAATGTCACACCTGACACCTTCGGTTTAGCCAATATAAAGTCAACCAAAAAAGAAGTACTTAGAATGGGAAATGTTGGGTAACCCTGTCTTTCAGTAGGTTTACCAGTACTTTTTTTCTGCTATAATTTAAATTTAAGAAAGCTAGCAGTATTGTTTCCTCCTCCACAGATCCAGCGCGTTAGGTTTGATTTGTGGCTTGTCCACGCTTGGGCAATGGGGATCATTGAAATGTCTGTCTGCACCTGAATTCCAGTCCAGTGGTATATCCAGTGGGTGGTGTGAAGATGCTATGTCATTTGCTCCTAGGTGCATCACCCTGTGGAGATTTGCCAGATGACTTCATCATCCCAGTCAATCTTGCTTCTATATTCTACACTTTCCTCAGCATGGAGACAGCACAATATCCCGGCGATCTGTGTGTGCATTAATGAAGTGTCTGCCCACAGTTCTTAACGTAGGGTTAGTAACAATGATTGCCAGCATAATGCACTATTTAAATGGCCTGTGCGGTCTAATGTGGCTATATACCTGCATAAACCACAAATTATTTTGCCATGGCTGCTATACTTCGTGCAAGCATTTAATGAAAAGCACTGTTGCAATACATCAAACACTCACTTATATTTTTTGTGACTGAAGAGCTTAGTTCTTCATAGCTGTGTTACTGTTTTGGTCCACAAGCTTCATGAGTTAATGTTGACACAATTTGATCTATGATGTATCCAAGAAAAGCCCAGAGACAGCACCTTTTGTGGTCAGGCCCAGGAGAGGACTGAACCAGAATTCAGATCTGTTGCTGAGGCCTGTTATTATTTCAGATCCAGTACTTGAAAACTGATTCAGAAGTGGATGTTCTTATTGAAAAGTGGTGTTCTCAAAAGCACTGATGAAACTCCCCTAGAAAGAGTGGTAGTCACTGCCTCTGGGCATGTGCATATGTGAACAAGTATGTGTGTTTGTGTACATGTTCATGCATGCATGTGAACACACATTGCTTTTGTGTGATGGGCCTTGTGTTGATTCACAGCAAAAGCTGTGTACTTTTAGGTTTTCCAAATGCAGAAACTTTTCTGTATGCTAATTGAAAACTCAGTGTGAAGAATTGAAAAGCAGTTTCTTTGCATTACTGAACTGTTTTGCCCCCTCCTCCCCATTCTTCTACTTCAGGGAAACCCTCTTTCAGAGTAAGAGGGAAACAGGGATGTAGAGTGAACTTCTGTGAAAGAAGCCCATGGTATCCAAAAAACTGTTGTTGTTTTTGGTTTTGTTGTTGTTGTTCTTTCTCCTGACATGGCATGAGCTCACAAATACCATTCTGAACTCTTGAGGCTCTCTTTCTTCATTGACTTATCTTTTATGTGCAGAGTCAATAGGATACCTTGTGGAAGCTTAAATAAATACATACATTTAAACTGAAACCAAGCTGGCTTCGAACAGTCAGGGTTCCCATTATCTCATTGTGTTTCAGTCAAAATGCTGGTATGAAGCAATCCAATGGTATCAGAGTAAACATCATTGCATACAAATTTATAAATACTCTGCCTTGCATACAAATTTATAAATACTCTGCCTTGCCTGCAACAGTTCTGTCCTTGAATAAGGAGCTTCCCTGCCTTGAATGGATGCTGTGTCTCAGAGTACAGAGTAGGTGCCACTGCTCTCATGTAGGTGGTTTTATCAGTTGTGTAAGCCACAGGGGGAAGGTGCTGAGAAATATCTCTTCAGTCCATCCTTGGGTGATATTATGTCTGTGTTCAGAGAATGGGAAGTTGAAGGATATTCACTAGGGTGACAAATCCTAGCATGGAGAGCTACTGGAAGATGGTTCACAGGAGCATATTTGTCTCACAAGTGCAAGTGGCAGAGTTTCTCTCTCTTGGGAGGGAGGGAGTTCATGAAGGAAATTGACCCTTTACCCTTTCTTTTTCTCTTATGGGTACTTAGGGTTTTGTACCATTTCCTAATGGCTTCCCTTTGTGTAATCTCATGTGTCAGAGATCTGTGCAATCTTTTCTCACAACATGGAAGACTGGCACAGCTACATTCCTGCAACATTTAGCTTCTGGTAAATAGAAAGCTGAGATGTGGAAGGCCTAGTCAACAGGAGGCTGCATAAGGGATCTGCAGAGCATGGATGCTGGTGTCAATGGATTTCTTGACAGTAGCTTCTAAGGAAAGTCTCTGCTCTGGGACTCATCCACTGAAGTCTCAATACATGCTGGAGGAGGAGAGGATATGCCCAGTATGCTTGCTGTATGTTTGGTGTTGGAAATTCTCCTGTGAAGCAGCTGCTGTCTTCTGCTTTCTAACTACTGTTAGGTCCTGATCTTCCCTACTCTGTTGCAGAGGGAATGAAAGATTCTATATATATTGGTAAGCCCTTGCTTAATTGTACTTTTCTTTCACCTAAGCATCTGCTCCCTTTTTCACAGGATTTCCATGCTTTGATTTCTCACCATTCCTCACACTTAAAGGAATCAGCTGTGTGTCTCAGATATTCAGCCAGTCTTTGGCTCCTGCCACCTCCCTCTAATCCTGCTCAGAAAACAGTGAATTTAAATGTCAGCTCCAGTTCCCCCTACTCAATATCAAATTAACTCAGCTTAAAAGATTTTGAGGTTTTTTGGCTGATACACATGGCACCATCTCCCAAACCTGTGACACAGGCAAGTTTTCATTGCAGTGTTTGCTCACAGCAGGAGCATGTGAAAGGAGCGCGTTTTGAGAATGACTAAACATCAAAGTGGTTGCACATGAGCTGTCCTGAGAAGCATAATGCTTATCCTGGAAGATGGAAGAAGTGTTTATGTTATGCTAATGGCCAGAGGTCTCAGTTCACATTTAGTTTCCTCTCTACCACAGTTAATAGAAATACAGATGAGTAGCCTGTCTTACGCAGATACAAATTTGTTGATCTGGCTCTGCTTAATTACAGTAAAGAGAAGTCAGGACTGTCTGTGATTGTCGTTCCTGCCTGGTTGCACTCTATCATCTCTTAGAGAACTGCATTTTTGCAACTCCAGAGAGAAAAGGCCTTTTTTTTTTTTTTCCCTTTACCCCTATGGGCTTGCCTAGGAAGATACCCATCTTTAATATGAAGCTTTGAAGCATTATTATGGTAATGTCAGGTAACTGCTCTTCAACGTAGATTGACAGCTAGCTATTAAATAAGGGTAGGGAAGAATGTGGCATCTGTGTAGTGAATGATGCATGTGGTTGTTTTAAAATGTTTTTTTATAAGCAGAGACACGGCAATTGCAGGTTTTCTTTGCCTTTTTGATTTAACAGCATTTCAGAGTCTTTTGCCAAACCACAAGTAAAAGCAACACTCAGATCAAACTGCAGTCTCAAAATATTTTCCCCACCCTGAGTCAAGCACAAAGGATTTAGTTTCTAATCAATTGCAAAATGGGCTACTGTAAGACAGTATCTTTTCCATGTGCCCATTTGAGCCTCTGAAACAAGCAAAAATGTATTAGTGTCTAAAGTCAATCAATTTCTGACCAGTTCTCACTAGGGTTTAAATTGACTGGTCCCTGACAACTGTAATGGATTCATTTTCAATGACTAGTTGAGCTCTGAATTGCTACTAGTTGGCACCAGCAAGGATACCATGATGAGCTCACAGAGCTCAGTACATGTGCTCCTTTTCACAGTCGAAATGACATGTTCTGCCAATCCAAAGAAAATTGCCAGCAGCAAAAAATAACATTTTCCTTCATGCCATGGGTTTTGAGGCTACCATCTTTTTTCTATGCCTGGTTAATATACTTTAATATACTTATTTTGTCTTTCTTCTTATTTATTCTTCTTATTTTTTCTTAATATACTTATTTTATCTTTTTTTTTTTTTTTTTTCATGCAGCAGAGTATGGCAAAAAATAGGACTGAATCCTGGAAATAGTGGTCACCTGCAGACAGAATATTAAAAATGAGATAGAGTTGTTAGTGCAATGCTTCTCTCCTTTGATTCCAGAGGACTCCTGCAAAGAGCCAGTTACTGCTCACATATCACTTGCATAGCCTTGTCTAAGTCTTCTAAGCAGAGGAATGTGAATTCTGTACTCATTGTTTGGCTAAGAAAATTGTGAACTCCTGAACCTTTTTCCCTTACAATTTTAACAGAACTTGACCTAAATACAAAGGGTGAAACCTGCATTAACTTTTTCTTCTCTATAGCTGAGGTCAAGAAAGGGAAAGCAAAAATATGACTGACTGCTTCTTCTTGCAGCTTGTCCAGCCTGACAGGCTGGTGGGAATGCCTTTTGGTCTCCCACCCAGTTTGCTGGTTCCTTGGGGCAAAATATGAAGTGGGTCTAACATGGTGTAACTTGCATTCCAACCAGCTAGCAATTGCTTACTAAAGTACTCCTGAAGTTGTTTGTTGAGTTTTCCTGGTTTGCAGCAACTTTAACAAAGCCTGGAAAGTCTCCTTTCAACTCTAAGTCATACCATTTCAGGTTCCATTGCAGAACTAAGCAGATATGAAAGCAACTTCAAGGGAGTCTCCCTTGATTTTTAGAGTGGGGTTTGTTAGAGCATGGGAGTATAATGAAATATCACTGCATATGTTCACTGCTGAGTCTGGTTCAAGAGAATGACTCCTGAGAGATCTCAGTCCCATTACAGACAAGACTTCTTAGCACAGGTTTCTTTGATTTGATTTTTGGCATTGCCCATGGATGCGGCACATTCAAACAGTTACAGATCCAAAGACAAGGAGTGTGTTGAGAGGTTTTTAAAAAAAAAAAAAAGATCAGAGAATTTGCTTTAGGGTTTTTTTCCCCTCAGGAAGAGAAGATAAATATGACCA
The DNA here is from genome assembly GCF_026979565.1 of Vidua chalybeata. Taxonomy (NCBI): domain Eukaryota; kingdom Metazoa; phylum Chordata; class Aves; order Passeriformes; family Viduidae; genus Vidua; species Vidua chalybeata. The sequence goes on along the minus strand of NC_071530.1, from coordinate 69,598,572 downwards.
TGATTAAAACATCATTATGAAGAAGATGGTGATCAATCTTTTGCTGTGTTCACTGAGAAGAGGAAAGATTGACTTTGTTAGCAGCAGATTTAATTGACATTGGCTGTTAGGAGAAGTAGTCATCTACTGAGAGATGCATAGGCATTGCAACAGGCTACTTGCACAAGCAGTTGGTGCTCTCCCTCATGAGAGAATTTAAGGAGCAAGTTAGATAAACCTTTGCTTGAAATGGTCTAGGAGTACTTGTTTCTTTTTCTGAAACTTCCTCAGTTTTGTTTTGGTCTGGTATTCCCGTGGGCTTCAGCTTTAACCCTGTAACTTCTGAAAAGGAATCATCAACATATGCCAATAGAAAATTGCCTGAATAAATACCAGTAACACAACAGGGCATTTAAAAGACCTCCCATGAATCCTCATCCTTGTATGGTGAAAAGCATATCAATGTGTACCCACAATGCTTAGAATGCCTCTAAAGTTTATTGGAAAATAAAGCAACGATGGTATCTAATCTCTTAACCCTAACAGAGAATCTGTTCGTCTGCCTCAGATTGCAGACATACCATGAAGTGCTGAGATTGGCATGAGCAGTGCACATTTTTATTTGAGGGGAACATAAATCCTAAGTATCTTGTTTGTGTATAATTATTCTTGCCCTGAGGTTGCAGCATCCTGTGCACACAGCTGCATTGTGAACATTTTTCCAAGTTTATTTAGCACTGAGTGCAAGTACTTTACATGTCAGAGCTGGGAACGCTCCTGTTTCAGCTGACTCCACTCCTTTGGGGTGTTGCAGAGCGCTTAGGTGACTAAGCGAGAGGTGGTTGCACAAGCCTGGAGAGACAGGGAGCTTATTTAATCACACTGGAGAAAGAGAGAGTAGGCGCCTGGGAGCAGACAGAGCTAATCTGAGAGGAGAAGCGAGAGTGAGCAAGTATGTCTTACGGAAAGGCTCGGGAGGTCAGCGGATTGGCAAAGTCAGTGCACCTTTAACAGAGGATTTCTACATACTTTCTCAATTTGTATATGTCCATACCTAAGAACCTAGCTAAAGGCCTTGACTCCTCTCAACACCCAACAGCTAATGAGCTAAAATTGCGTTCCAACAGGACACTTTTTCCCTTGTTTTCTTTTGCTACTCACCCACCTCAATTTTAAAGAGATCAGCAAGTGTATTGGTGGCAGTGACCTGTCATTTGATCAACCAAGTATCTTGGTGGTTTCCTGTCCTCTTTACGTTGTTTTGTTCTTGTTAAATGGTGCAGATGGCAAAGAAAACCTGCTGTGTGGCAGGGATGCCACCTGGAAACAGAGAGCTCAGTAGTAGCATAGGGATTTTTGAGGCTCTCTAGCCTCAGTTTTACTGAGGATACAATGAGCAGACTGAGGGGCTAGGGTGTTACTTTATAGAATCAACCTGTACTGTCTGTGCTTTGTGGAAACAGACACAAGGTAAGGAGGTAATCTCTGTGATTCTGACTAAATGCCTGAAAAAGAGCACATCTGAAATGCCTACATGTATATTGTAGGATCATTTAGACAGTCACATGTTATGGCTCTTTCAGCTTCTGTTTTTTTTTTTTTTTAATATTTCCAGGAGTAATATTTTTGTAGTAAGTGATAAATTAATTTTATTCTTCATTCTGCCCTTTTATAATTTGTTATTTATGAAAGTACATAATATGCCCAGTGCAGGTGTACTTGTAGACCAGGTCAATATATAAGCGAAGATGGCCAGTACAGAATACAGGAAGGTGAGGATAAGGAAGAAATTCCAACTGTATGTATACATGTATCCTTAGCAACCCTTCTGCTTATGTTTGTATTCCTCTTTGTTTTAAGTCAGATGTGGAATGTAACCTATAAATGAACTCCATCTTTCACTCTCTTTTCAGTGTAGAGGTTTGAGAGGTTTGAGGGAATCTTTTTTTATGTGTATAGCATGTGCCACTTCTTGACCTCCAACCTGCAGGCAGTCCAGGAACAGTGTAATTAATTTAGACTTGTTTGGGAAAAAAATTGATCATCATTTGATTGATAACTGATCTGTTGGATGATGTCAGTGTGCCATGAGGCCAGCCACATGAGCAAGATCCCATGTTCCAATATGGCTTTGGAAGTAGAGGGAGTGGTCAGACCTGTGTTGGAAACAATGTTGTTAGAGCAGGTATGGAACTGACTCACACGGGGTATTCAAAGAGCTAAAATTCAGATTCTGACTTGTGGCTCATTTCAAACAGCAGCAGTTCCTTGTAAAAAAGAAATAGGGATGGCTACAGCAGCAACAGGCCCATAATATGCATATCTTTAAAAGTCCCAACACAGTTTTCTGCAGATCACATTATTGGAAAATCCACTCCTGTTGCTTTTCTTCAGGGTGTCAGAAGGACTAAGGAGGTAATTGTATAAAGCAATTGTCATAAATATTCAAACTAGATGAATCTCCATGTCAGGTTTTATTGCAGCCTTGCAATTTGGGCTAGGTTCTCTGAACTCTGCTAACCTTGGCAGATCTACAGGGAAAGCCTACAAAATCCTTGATTTCAAAGCAGGCAAAATATATGACACCTTTTGAAAGTCTGGCTTTGAGTGTTGAGTTTATTTGAACTTCCATTAATCAAAGCAAATTAAAAATGGCTTGCATGAGCTCCCACAAGGTGAAATTCCAGCAGAGAGAATGAGAGTAGGCAACCTGTTTGCCAAACACAGTTATTTTTATTTGTGTTAAAGGAAGAAAGTTGAGTACTCTTATATTTGATTTAAAGTAGGAATAAGGAAGATTGTATCTGAAGGATGTTATGTAAAAAATATTATCCCTCTGGGAAGACATCCCAATCAACCTGGACTGTATCTATTGGGTCATAACACAAGAGTTCTTTTTCTGGGCAGTTTGTTTTTCATTTTGCTAATACCTGGGAATACGGACGAAGACAATAAAGCGCCAAGCCAGAGATCAAAATATGAATAGCTAGTACCCTATATTTTTGTGAAAAATAAGTAGATTGAATAGAAATAAAATCTGGCCAAAATTCATTGCAGTTTGCTGTGGCAGAATCAATCTGTGGACAACATCACACTTAAATGAGGGGCTAAGGATTTACTAGATATCAAATGAGCTTGAATAGCTGAGAGCCAGCGGTAGAAAGAGATTCTATAGGTCCAGAATAAAAGTTTGGATATCTGGGGGGGGGGGGGGGGGGAGGGAGGGGTGTGGAGGAGAAGGATTCCTTTTTAAAAATTATTTTGAGTAAAAACTCTGTCAAGGAACAATAGATGATGATAACTACTGAGATGTAACAGAGATGGCAAAACATTTGTGGAGATAGCTAAGATGGTTACTGGTTGAGGAGGTGTTTCACATAAATTTTTAGGTGTGACATATCACTGAGAGTATGTGCTGTAAGAGTAAATCACTGGACTGCAGTTTCACCTGGAAATGGTGGAAGGAGTTCAAGTGAGTATTTAAGGACATGACAAAGGAGCTTGGGCAAGGGGCTATGTGTGTGTTTGTACATCTGGAAACAGTTACTGAAGGAGAAGGTGTGAAAGGAGAGGAATAGCTGGAGTGCAGGAACTAGAGCATACTTAACTTCTGAAAGACAGAAGTAAACAGTCTGATGTTACTGTAAGCCTTTAATGAGGTAAATACGAAGAGATAATGAGTTAAATAACCAACCTAATAGAGCCAAAGATATTCTGGGGAAGTCTGATTGTTGAGGAATATCTGCCAATGACCTCAAGAACTGGATTTGGTAGATACCGATCTTGCTTGTTAGAGGTCTGTCTTTATGGGAGGCTTTGACTTCCTGGATTATAGAGGGGAACAAATAGCTAAATTCAGACATTTCTGAATGCAATAACCAGCAGAGTTCCTTACCAGTCACTGAAACAGCAAGGAGTAATACTTTTTTAGATCTGACACTAAGTTGTAGAATGAAGTAGAAAATAATCTTGCTTTGAGGGATTTCAATTTCAATTAAAATGAAGGGTAGGTAAGTACAGATCTATAGCTTAACTTTTCAGCTCCAGATGGAAGCCATATCTTGTGAAGTGAAAACCATGGAAGAAAAGTTATCAGATATGACTGAATAAGGAGTAGAAAAAAGAACAGGTCAGCAAAGAAAGCCACATGTAAAAGGCCAGGAAATATATGGGTGAAATGAGGATTGGCATGAGACAAGCTGAGTTTGGCTCTACAAAAGAAATTAAAACAAATAGCAAAAGGTCCTTTGGCTGCATAAATAAAAGGGGGGGGGGGAATGTAGTTCGTCATGGCCCAACAATTTATCAGATACTTTGTTTCTGTTTCAGTCAGGATGATGATTCTGAAAATTCAGACATTGCAGGTTTTTAGTGGCTATGAGCACCTAGAAATTGAAATGGCTTCTGCCAAAGTGGGAGAAACAGCTCGAGTCAAATATTGGAGAATGGCTGGATCATTGTCATCTTGATATCTGGAAGGAGCTGACGCATATAATTGTAGGCTCAAGAACACTATTTTCAATGAGACTTAAACAGAGGAAAAAAGACCCTGTTCAGCTGCAGAATGTGAGTGTGTCTTTGACAAACATGTAAGGACAGCCCTGTTGGAAAGCAGGCTATTCATAGCAATTGTTCTATTCTTTTAAAAGTAAGAATAGGACATAAGGTAGCAGAAAAAGGAAAGAAAATGTAGGAGGCCAGATCAAGCAAGATCTAGGTAAGCCTAGTCACTGATAAAAGCACTGGTGTTTCTAGTCATGGAAATGCAGTCCTCCTTGCTTAGCTCCTAGTGTGGTGTAGCATGTGAAACTGAGAGACATGCTGAGTAATGTCAGTAAAATTGTGACTAATAGGTAAGCTAAAGGGCAGATTTCAGTGAAAAGAGACCTTTCTGACTGGAGGGAAGTTGTTATTGAAAGCTCTTCCTAATGATTGATTTTGGGACCAGTCTTCTGTGCTAATTTTACTAGAGACTGCTGCCTAGAAAATGGAAATGTGCCAGTGAAACTAGTTGCAAGAGAGTTGGGAGGTAATGGTAGAAGGACTAAATAACTGGAGAACAAAAGGCATATAATGAAAGGTGCAGAGAGAAAAAGGTTTGAGATTAGTTATAATAAGTAAAAGTAAGTGCAAGGTCCTTGCTAAAAGGACAAAAGGACAGACAAAAGAATTTTGTCTGTAACTGTGGGGTTCACGAGTTTGAATAGCTGAAGAGGAAGAAAATGCTGCTACAACTGAATGTCTCTAGTGCTCTGTGTGTGTCAGTGAAACAGCCATCCAGGTCCTGGAGTGTGGCAAGCAGGTTATTTTCAATTTGGACAGGTATAAATGTTGCTATGCTATGTTATACTGTGTTATCCAGTCTGAATCCTAAGGTGGGATACAAGCCGAGGGATTTCTTTAATGACAGGCATTTCTGATGTGTTTTCAAATATGAAAGCAGCCATTTGCACGCGTTACTCACCCCCTTCCTTCTCCTTTGTTGCTGATCCTGGGATTTAGAAGAGCACAGACCTGTCCAATGTTTCTTAATCCATAATTTGGTATAGACTCTGATTGGCAGGCTGTATTTTTAAGAAGCTTGCTTTGAAATGTCATATCTTATCCTAATTGAAATCCTCTTACCTGTTACGGGATTTGTGAGACCAATTCACTCAGGATGTCTTGGCATGAGAAGGTGTACCATTGTTGCCAATGGAGAGGAGTTCCTTGGGCTCCAGCTAGAGGTAGATAAAGCTAAGTCAGCTCTAGTACTCTAGCCATTCCTCTTCTCTGCTGTCCTCTCCCCTTCACAGGACATATTTTTTTCCTTTCCAGTAATGGCTGTCAAGATAATATGAGAGACTGATAATATCTAGAGTGACATATAATAATATCTTTTCAGTGTTTCATCACATTTTGAGATACTGGAATAGAAACTCTTTCTACCTCTGTCTCTATAACTGCTGGCAGCACAGCCCCTTTTCATGGGCTAAAACAGTGCTTTATACTTGAAGATTTACAAGATCAGTTGCAAAATCAGATTCTGCCACATGCTGGGAATTAGCTTCCATTGTACCCCTCTTCCCTTGGGTATGGATGATGTGCAGCATGGTAAATCTGGTGAAGGCTCTGCAAAGATCTACCTCACTGCTGGTTTTCATTTAGGCGAGCGATTGATTATGTTCACCACAAACACTGTGTTTGAGCAAGAGTGGTTTCTTCAATAGGAAAGGCATCAAGCCTGGCTTGTGGTGCTGTATAACTTACAGCAATAAAAGGCCTATGATGGAAGGGGAGAATTCTGAGGTAATTTCTGATCTTTTTGTGCTTTGGGAGAGAAGGGACATTTTGTGCTTTGAAAGATGGCTTAGTTGCCACCTGCAAATGTCTGTCACCTCCTCGATGTTCAGTAGCAGGCCTGTTTGTTCCCAGTCTGATCGGCTGCCATTGCATGCCAAGCAGGTACAGCTAAGAGGAATGCAGAGGATTTCAGTTGTTTGAGAAGAGGTGGGTGGGGGCCTTCAGAGTCCGTGAATTCATTAAAATTCCATGTTGAGTTGCAATGTAAACGCGTGGGCCTTAATATGCAGGGCTCCAACAGGTAAATACTCGAACCTTGGATACAAGACGTAGCAAGTTTTTACCTGCCCTTCATCCAAAAATCTCACCAAGTACTCTATACCCACCCAAAAGGCAGTGCTCACCACTACCTGAATATAATGCAAACTGATAGATGCAAGCACAAATTAGGGGCAGCAATTCACCATTAGATGGATATCTGCCACAGAGTGTGCATTGTTTACACTTAAGAGAACTCAGAAGAACTCAGACACTCTTTCCATTGCTGTTCTCTTTGAACACACGTTACGTTGCTGACAGCATCTATTTGTGTTGTGCATTGTATAAACCACTTTCAAGCTGCTCTCTTAAACACTGAAAGTCACAAAGCCTCCACTAGGCAAATAATCTCATGGTTCAGAAGCCTGGAGAATAGGGCCAAAAGCTGCCTGCAGGCGCCCTGCCTTTGCACACTCCATTTGAACCCTGTGAGGTAATTTGGTCTTTTTCGGGAGCACTCTGCTCCATGTGCCGCGATCCTCTCATACCAGAGCTGGTAATTTTGCTCAGAGCAATTTCACCCTAGACTAGACTCTGCAGCCACTGAGCCCAGGGCAGTGCTTCTTGCTGCAGATGTGGGATGAGGGAGCCACGGTGCTTTCTGTCCTGTCCCATCATCCAGATGCAGCACAGTATCTTGGAATTGAACTTGCTCTTCTCGCCTGAGAAGATGGGAATGTGCAAAGACGGCTCCTGAACTCCGACAAAAATAGGACTGGGTACCCTCAGGAGCTGTGGTGCTCACCTGCTCATCTGCCACTGCAGTTCTCTGCAACTTGTGGGGTATCTGGAGGGCTTGCTCTTCAGTCAGCATGCCTCTTTCCCAGTTATTTGCTCCTTTCAGTGGGCAAATCAACTGGGAGATGTGAAACAACACAGCTTTAGATCTCTTTCATTTATTTCTCTTTTTAAGAATAAAATGTTGAGAGAGCTGTGGTCACAGGGAAAAAGAAATTCTCTGCTGTAACAAGGGAATGAAAACATCTGCATGAAGAGAAAACACTGAAAGTAGAGAACCGTGTTATTCTTTGGAGAGAATGTTGGGATTAAGGTTTAAAAAAACTTTTTTCTTCTTAAGGCATCCAGTTTTTACAGGTCTCAGTTACTTCAGGGATCAGATATTTAAAAGATATTTTCTTGATCTGACTCTTTTGCAGGACCTGAGTATTTTGAAAGACTTCCTGCACATACATGCCAGTTATTTGATCTGATCATTGTTTTAATAAAACTATTATTTAACTAACCACGAGTTAATTTCTTTGGCCCTTTGGGAGCCAGCCACAAATAGTAGCAAGTTATTGTGTAACCTGGCTAAAGCTGAGCTCCTTGTCTTCCTTGCCAACTCCCACCATTGACAAAACCACTTACAAATGGATTTTTTTTTTCTTAATAGAGTTAGACTATTATGAAAAAAAAAATCTTGTGAGATCCTTAAAAGTTGTCTTCATGTAACCTTTTTCTAATCCCTTTTAATCTGTTTTTTTTCTGCCTAAGGATGTAAGTAGATGCTCTGTAAGGAAAGAAGGGATTGTGTAAGATCTGTTGTGTGGAGCAATTGTCACAGAAAAACACTAACCATAACTGGAGTGTGCCTGGCCTTCAGTGAGAGGATACTAGAAAGCTCACTGAAATGTTTTCCTTCTGGTAACTTCCAAATTGGTATAACTTGCAAGGAATTTTCCAAGAGAGGGGAAAAATTACTCAAAATGAAAGGTGTTTATTTAAACTATTCTGGAAAATTTCAGAATTTTGGTTCAGGAACGGGTAATTTTATTTTCCCTGTGACATTAAGTGTTCCAAAACTTCCTTCTCTGTTACTAATGAAACTTTGAAACAAAAAAGGATGACTGTGCAGATAAGCCAGTGAGCAAAGAGCAGTGTTTTCTGGGAATGACTGTTTGAGACTATCAAGTTCGACAGTGATGTGTTAGTAAAATATGCCTGACATACAAAAGAGGCTGCATTTGTAGCAAAGACATTTCCCTGCACACAAACATTAGCTCCAGTGTTTACTGCTCACCGAGTCAGAACAATTGTAGCTTGATTTCTTCAGGACATCATAGCTGTTGCTCCAGTGACCTATTCTGGCTTAGATACTTGATCTAAATTTCAAATAAACAAATTGTTTCCAAAAAGATGACATGGCTGTTGTGTGGTCTGCAAGTGTGTAGTGTAACACAGGAAACTGTGGCTTTATTTTGAGGAGGACAAGGTGTATAGAGTCACCAAGATCCCAAGATCCCTTGTGAAACAGCCTTTCACTTGAGTACAAGCAAGTGGAAATGGATGCACCTGGGAAAGAGAAGGACTATGAAAGGGGGCTTGGGGTGGGAGAAAGAGTCTAGAGGACAAGGATTTGAGATCAGCAGGCAGCTGACTTCAGAGGCCTTCCTAGACCAGTGTTATGGCCAAAAGGATTAAAGCAGCCTTTGAATATAAAAAACAAGTAGGAGCAGTAATCAGAGGCCCAAGTCTTGTTTTTACCTAGGTGAAGAGTGCTTTACTGCTGCAGACCACATGGAGTGGGATGTCTTCTGCTGCGGCTCACATCCAAAGAAAGTTGAAAAACAAGATGGGGCAGAGAAGACTAAGAAAAGGCCTGTTGGGATAGGGAAGTGGGAAATACTTGGGAAAGATTTTTTTTGTATTTCTCTCTGCTTCAGGTCAAACATTTTCAGAACAGTGCTGAACTCTTCTCCTGAGATGGCCAAATGAAGACCAGGAGATCAGCTCTTTCCCAGAGATATTTTGTAGTTGAACACAACATTTAAGCTTAGTCCAGTAACAACAGAGAAAAACTCCTCAATCTTTTCTACAAAATGCCACGTGCAATAAATATTTTGGCTCGAAAATATATCAGCTGTATAGATAGAGGTAGTAAATTTATTTAGGCTAGCATTTTCAGGATGCATCTTTTGCAAAAGTAACCTGGAAATATTTTCAAATAACGGCATAATAAGGCGTTTACTGGCTTTGTAGCTGTCTCAGTCAGACAGTGGAGAAAAGAATTTTCTGTTACCATTGCTCAAAGCTAGACAGACCTGCCTGGTTCTGTGCCGTAGATAAAGCTAATCAAGGAAATGTGAAAGAGCAATGCTATACCACTTGTCCCAGTACTACTGGGCTTTAAGCAAACCATAAACATTCCCTGGAATGGCTCATGAGCAGACAAATGAAACCAAAAACAATTTAAAGGTGATAAAACTCCGTTGACATGAATACTGTTCAGGTAAACCACCTTGGACATATTTACAAACAGAAGCCAGCACCTATTTAACTTTATCCCAGGAGATTGAAGCTGTTCACACAGGAGGCTTTATAAGTACAGAAGGTCTAATTCACCTACAGACTTTCCTGCCTGACAGCTGTCCTTGACAAAAAAAACTATGTTTCTTCAAAACAGTTCTGGGAAGTTCTGCCTCTGTGAAAGTTGTCGTTGAGCCTCAGCTGGGAGGGAGATTTTGAGAGCATTGCTGCCTCTGCAAGCTGTTGTCTGGAGGCCAGTGCAGGTGCTGGAAGGATCTGTGCCACTGGAGCTCCTCTATCAGTGTCCCTGAAAGCTCTGTTTGGATTGAGAGGCAGAAGTAAGAGGTTTTTGACAGACACATAGTCTTTGTAAGAAGAAAGGAGCCAACTTTGTTGTAACTCTATTTGAGTGTCTCCCAAGAGCTGCTTAGGGGACCTGAAGCCTTTCCAGGTTTAGAATCACTTTTAGGTACTGTTTCTTTGTTACAGAAGAATTGAGAACAAAGTAGGAATGCAGATATTCTTTCTGGGTCCTTCAGCTCCAAGGGGAAGGCCCAGGACAGTGACGATTTTCTCTCTTAACAGGGTAGAGCTGCCACTGGAGTTTCCCACTCTGATGGAGCAATGGTATTTTGATTTTGCAGTGTTTCAATGCCCTGGCTCTAATCTTCAAGTGAGGCTGCTTTCCTTGGGAGTGCATAGCTCCAGTTCACACCAAGGAACTCCCTACACTGGGAAGCATGGTTGTGTTTTAGCACTGTTTCTCTTGCAGGTAGCATGATGGAGGGGGGAAGAAATTAAAGCCCTGTTTTCTGTAAGTGTATGTTGTTTCTTTCCCTGGGTGAAGATCTAGAGTAGCTTCACTTCTGCTGGGGAATGAGTCTATGACTTATATTTAGGTAAATGGGTTTGTCTCAGGATGCTTGCCTCTGAAAAAGGGCAGGAAAATGACTACATAGACAGTGGTCCGTACACATTGCTTTCTGCACTCATTGCTCTGGTCTTGCTATTCTATTTCTGTTCAGATAAACAACCACAAATTCACCATCCTTTTAGGTATCATGAAAAACAAAAAAAAACATGGTCTCCTTCATATACAGAAATTCCCAGTCTACTTATTCCTCAGGGGCAGGAATGACTGATGGGTGAAATTTAAGATCAAGAGGGCAAGCACATTTTAGGCAACGAAGAAATTAATTTGTGTAGTTCAAGAGAGCTGAGTTGTTTTCTTCTTTTTGGCCCCCCTTACCCCTGCTCATAAGTTCATTATTTTTCATGTTCTGAAGGAATACAAAACCAACCCCTGGGGGGAGACACCCCTTTTGAAAGAAAGCTAGGAATTGAAGTAAATGCAGAATTTGTAAATGCACCTGCCAAAAAGAACAAACTGAACTGATGCCCTAGAACAGGTGGGAGATATTGAGAGGCTTTTAGGAACAGGTACCGAGAAATACAGCCAATGAATTACCTCACCATGGAGTACTTAACTGACATGTATGATTTCTAGTGGGCTTCTGAAGGTCCATTCCTTTTCTGCTAGTAGCAGAGTCACCCAGTGATCTCCTCAGTACCCAAAAAATCTTGACCTAAGGTAACAAAGCAGCCTTTTCCTTTTAATCTTTAAGTCTCCTGTCCTCATGGTAAAGCATTTTGTTCTTGCAAACTTCATTTCCTCATCTATACAATGGGGATATTTACAGCACTTCCCCAAACAGCCTGGACTGATGTCCTAGAAGAGTGCCAATGTCCCAGCTGTGCAGGGATTAGGGTCCTGTTCACAGGTTGGGACTGCTGCTGACCAAAGCAGGGTCAGGGAGGGAGCTCTGGGCTGCTGATGTCTCCTGCTGCTCCCCTCTTCACCTCCTCCTGGGCTTCATTTGGGCTCACACCATCCATCTAGGACCCTCTGGGACTAGTCCCTGACTACAGCCCTGACTTCATTGCCACTTCTTATCACTCTCTCACTGAACTCATTTGGGCTTGACTCACAGGTATGTTAACACAGTCCAGCTTTGGTGCAGGCCTGCTGAAATCACTGACTTAGAGAAATGCAGTTGACAGAATTTTTAACAGGTTGCCTTGTCACGCTGCCTAATACTTACCATGACAAATATCTTAAAGCAATTTTTATCTGCAAATGCCTAACCACAAATAATCCTGATAGAACTATATTTGGGATTTTCTTGCTGTCTCTCTAGTGTTGGTGGTGTATTCAGTTCAGAAGTTTCTTGTAAGAGACAGTGTACCCTATGCACAATACTAAACTTAGTGGAGAGACTGCAAGTTTTTTGGCCTAACATCAATTTACAGTGAAAATAATGCACTGTTAGCTGTATAGATGGTAATTTAAATCCCATGGCTTTGTTCATCTGCCCTGGTTGGCTAGAAAACTTCAGGAGGATTTATGCTAAAACTCTTTTTCTGTCATTTTCCCCCTTTGATTTGATGCATTCTGTAACTTACAAGACATAGTAGGCAAAATAGTTTTAGCATGACATATTTAGATGTGCCTAAACATAGTAAAACATATTCTTTTGTGGAAAAATACATAAAAATATGTTACATGTATGTTGAAGGCATTTAAAATATATATGCAATCCAAGATAGTAATTATAACCAAAGACATACACACACACTTACTTATTTGCCTACCTGTATATGAGCAAATATACAGGTGCAAATTTCACCTGTATATTTTTTCTTGTATTTTCTTATTCTTCCTGTATACTTTTCTTCACCTGTGCAAATTTACAGGTGAAGAAAAGAATATTAATATCAGCATGCATGTGAAAAGATATGAGGCATGTCATGCTAAAATGTGTTTCATATATATTAATTTTTATTGTGTTCTATTTGGAAAATAGTAGCTACCATGCACATATGAGATAGCTTGTATATAATCCCAGTCTGCTGGTGTGACACTGGATCTGGGATCATAGGTGGGTTTCTTGCTCAGTTCTGCTACTTTAAAGAGACATGTCTGGGTAATTCTCCATAATGCCTCTTTGGATTTCAGGCACCAAAGCACATAAGCACTGATATAATGTGTGCATGTGTGTGTCCTGAGGTTTTGGTCTTGCATATGGCATGGGAAGAAGGTGGAATCTGCAGATATGGAAAGGGTATGGGTCAGAATGCAGGAAGAAAGTGAGGTAGCTGTCTCTCCTCTAACTTAAGCCAGGCTGCTGTGAGCGCAAAAGGCTGCATATGCAGATCAAGGTTACCAAGGGACATAGACACCTCTGGCCTAAGTTATTTTCCTTATTAAACTGGCAGTGGAAGAAGTGATGTAAAATTCTCTAGATCGACTCAAAAGCACCGAAATATCACCTGTGCCCTAGAAAATTAAATTGGCTTTTGGTCAGACAATGCCCAGCAGTGTAATCCTGAGACACAAGAGGATTTGGATTGTAAAGTACTCAAATTAAAGGAGTGCTTACGTTCTGGGAGTTTGATTCTTCCTACCACAAGTAGTATTTGGTTCTGGGATTTTTGTTTGGACCTGCCTGTGCCTCTTGCAAAACCAAAACAAGCAAGCTGTCATTTTTACAAAAGCCCAGATGTATTTTTACTTTTTGCAAAGACAGACAAATATCAGTGCTAAGGTATTAAAAAATATAGCTACTAAAATGTGTCGCAATTCTTTCTGTTCGTTTCCCCCCTTTCTACATTTGCCTGCTTTTTTGTGCCGTTCAACTTGTTTGCTTGTAAAATCTTCCTTGGAGCCACATTCGTGCAGACAGACTAAAACATTTTTGACTCTGAATGAATCCCCTGAGGTAAAATTTACTCAGATAATATCTTGGTTACTACCTAACCTGTTTGGGTTATTTTTGAGCACTATAAAGCGGTAGCACCAACAAAGGAAAACTGCATGGTACATACCAGTAGCAGCTCACTTCAAGTAACTTAAGACCTCTGCTTTTGCACAAACACCTACATCTTGTGGCTCTTTGTAGAGGTCAGAAATCAGAAACTGAAATGTTTCAGGTGATCCCCCAAACTCCCCACCCAACATTATTTTTCCTTTCTGCAAAAGCAAAAACACATTTTGATTTACCTGATCACAGACATACCTGTTAAAGAATGCCAAGTGTACACAACAGCACAGATGTGAACGAACTGGACAAGCAGTGCTGAGTAATCACTCAGCTGTGATTAGGCACAGGTCCCAAAGAAAAAGCCAGGCTCTTAACAGGCCTGACTTTTCTGGTTCAGATCAAAACCTCATGGCTCTTTGTTTCTGTAAAGCACTGAAGCAAGTCCCCGGTTCTTCAATTTGCAAACAAATTCAGATTTGGATTCCAAACCTGTAGCTTAGCTTCATCTCTAATAAAGCTGACGTTCCACAGATTTGGGTTTCCAGCCATTTCTCCAGATGCCTGTTGTAAGACAGATGCTGTTCCAGCAGAGGCTGCCAACCTGGCAGCACTGCTCTTGCTGCTGTGTGCTGCACATGGGCTGAGAAGAGCAGCTCTGCTGACCAGCTCTGCCAGCACTCCCTGTTGGGGGAAATGGGGGGAAAGAGATAAGCAAGGATTTCTTTGCCTGATAGAGAAAATACGTTGTTTTACTCCCTGCTGCTGCAAACTTAGGAGAGAATATAAATCAAAACTTATCTACTTCGGGAGTGCAAGACAGGTCTTAAAATGGTGGGAAAGTTTTTAAAGGGAAAGCAAGTTAAAAGAAAAGCTATTGGGCATAAGAAAAGGCCACGAGGAACAAGTCTGGATACATTGGTCAGGATGAATTGAATTACAGCTATGCCACTCTTAAAAAAAAATAAATATTAATCTCTACAGACCTATTCCCTAAGAGGAATATCTGTTTTGCAGGCGATTTTGGGTTGTGTTAGGAAGACTGTAAAGCATAGTCTTGTCAGTCTCCTCTGAGGTGCTGAGGCCCTCACCCATCTGCTGGCAGATGAAGAGCTCAAGGCCTGGGGAGCTCAGATGATGTTCATCTGCTGAGCCCTGCTGGGGTGGGAGGGGAGAGCCTTCTTCTCCTGCAGAATGCTCTGAGGCCTCTGTACAGCAGCTCTCCTCCTTGGGGTCAGCTTTTCAAACATCAGGCATGTTCTGTTGTGTGAGGATGGTGATTGCAAAGTTTCCAAGGAGAGCTGCTCTCTTGGCTCTGTGCTTGAACAGTGCTGGCAGGTTCAGGGGAAAATGGCTTGCTCCTGCAGCAAGAGAGGTGAGTAACAACTGGGTGCAGGAGTAGTTGCATCCAATGGCAGGAGCTGGCCTGGACAGGTGTGAAGGCTTGTCAGCTGGGAAGAAGCTGGGCTTTCACTTTTTGGTGAGTTTTTAAAAAATAGGTGTTTGATCCTACTCTTGATTCGAGAGTTTTTATCTTCCATTGATTTAAAGGCTGGAAAGGCAGCACAATGTATGGAAAGATTTAGAGTCATAAGGACTTTCTCAAATAAAATCATGGAACAATTTGCACAGTAAGAAGCTGTTCCTCCAGTATGTTGCTGGTAAAAATAGGATAAACTGTATAGTTTTGAATATGGAAAGAAACCTCCAAGGATGAAGTCTGCTAAGAGAAATTCAGAGAAAAATCTAGCTCAGAGCATTTTTTAAAGCTGCTTTATCTATCAAAGACTGTAAGCAGTAATCCTTCCTGGATCAATGCTAGTTTTAAAGTCTTGACTATATCTGTTCCCTGTCAAATGTAAATTTTTTTTTCTCATATATAGGTTTTTTAATAAAGGTTCTGTTCTTGTCTCCACTCCAATTCTTAAGTTTCTTTTTATTTTTCTTCTTAGGAAACTAGATTAGAATGACCAGAACCTACTTTTAGGACTGGAATGCTCTTAGGATTATTTCAGGGATTCAGAGAACTGCCAAACTATTCCTACTTACTAATCTCTATGTGAATTTAGGTGCCCATCATAAAATATAGGGATCAGCACTAGCCAACAAGGTAATGACACTATTTTTTTCAGCCAGACTCAAGCTCTCTGAAGTTGCACAGAGAGTCCTGTTGAGGGTCTACAATGTGATCCAAAACAGAAAAGTAATAATAATAAAAAAGTATTTCAGTTGATAAAGTGCTTGGTGTAAACACCAAACTATTGTAATTTGCTGAACAATTAAGCTCTAGTTCTGTAAAGCAAGTAAGTGTGGATCTGTTTTAAATGACCTTAGTAAGTGCTTACATGCCTTGTTTGTGTCTGTTATTTAGTCAAGACCTTCTAGTTGTTTTGTGTGCTAAAGCTGTGAGTGCCCCATTCAGCATTTACCCTGACAATCTGTGTGTGTTCATGCCTTGCTTACTAATCAAAATGTTTTATTTAAAGTTGAATTAAATTGTATCACTTTGCTTTATGCTTTCAGGAGCAGTCTGAGATACGTGCAGAGTGCGTAACAGATATTGACATACTCAGTATTTCTCTTTTCTTGTATTATTTCTATCTACCTAGATAAATTCAGGGTAAACTTCTCCTCCCTCTTGAGGATCTTGGGCAGTTCCTCAGATTACTGCACCTTGCTTTAGTTGGGTGTGCCTTCAGTTTTTAATTAACGCTGTTAAATAAACAAAACAACCAACAAACAATTCCCAAAGGGAAGTAAACCACAGGAACGATGTTGAAATGCTCATAAGAGCTGAACCCCGAGTCTCAGGAGATGCAATGTTATGGCCACAGCTCTGCCCTTGACTTGTCCTTTGGCTCTAAGTAAGAGGAGGTGTTTGTTCCTGAGCAAAGGGGGAAAAGTGGTGTAAGTTCCATGCAGGAAGCAGTAAGGCCTGCTCAATGCTGGTTCAGGTACAGATCATGACTGCCCTCCCAAAATCTGAGGGTGGGCATTGGCCTCCCTTTCTCAGTTGGCAAAAGGAAATACTGGTACAAAATTCCTGTGGGAAATACTTAGAAGCATCAATGCTCTTCATTTCTGTGTTTTGGGATGAACAGAAAGCATCCTCCCCACCTTCTCCCCTTGTCCCTCTGCAGAGTCAGGTGAGGAGGCAGCAGAGTGAGTAGGTACCATGTTGAAATCAGCCAAGGAGACGTGACTCCTCAGGCTCCCATTTCTCTATAGGTGGATCTATGCCTGCCGTCAGTCCCCCAAGTCAAGAAGGAAGTTCCCTAGGCTGAACTTGTAGTGTCTTAAGCCCAGAGTGGGAATAAATGCCATTGATAACCCGAGTTTTGGTAGTTTTTAGACAAACTGAAATAGTGCATCAGACCTGAACACTGCTGGGGCTTGGTGGCAAAATCCTGGGGTAAAGTGGTACGCTAAAGTTTCCAACTTAATTGCATTTAATTAGTCTAACTTAAAAACTTAAACATGTTGCTGGGATGGATTTTTCTTTGTTTAGCTTCTTTTGGTGTGGCTTAACAAATTTTAACCATCTAAAACTGACTCTTGGTTGGAGGGACCATAGGTGGTAGAGCACATATCCTTTGGTGGAATAATGAAGTGTTTACGTTATGCAGTCCTATTGTGAGATCAATCAGACTACAAGGCTGGATATATAAACAGAATCTGCAGGTGGTCCCTGCGTCTCCTTGCCCAGAAGACATGCTTTAATCCTCAGGAAGTAGGCAGAGTGGAGGTTCCAGGAGGCAGCCAGCCCAAGCAAAATAAAAGAACAAAACCAGCCTGAACAATGCAACGCATGTCAAGCTCATAGTGCAATCACTGCAAATAGCAGCTGATGGGAAACTTCACGACAGTTCACCCATCAGCTAAGATTGCCAGACTTGGGATCCTGGGGATTAATGAGCATCTTAATCAGACACTAGAAGCATGACATGTCAGGAAGAAAGGGTGGGTAGTGCATCTCATGTGGCCCCCAACTGACTTGCTCCCTTTCCAGCTATTTGTTACTGGGCAGGTTCTTTTGTGGAAAATCTCTTGCTCTGTGTTCTTGCATTTGCTCAGTATTTTTTCAGCTGCTATAGCCCCTTAATATTTCTGCTCCTTGATGATGCAAGCAGAATGCTAATTTTTGAGTTACTTGGGCCTCAAGTTGGGAGACAAATGGGAGAATTGAGCGTCCATACATGTTTGTACCTTTGGTGTGGGGATTATGCTAATAACTCTCTGGCATGTAAGCACTCAAGGGGTGTGGACAAAAAAAGTATAGCTCAAGCTTGTTCAAAAAGAGAGATGACCTCTGAAAGCATTTTCTAACAGTGTTCTTCCAGGACTCTGTGGAATGGAGGAAAGTTTTGCTGGAGTAAGGGCAGAAGGGTCAGACTCGGTAAAAAGAGCTAGAAGAAGATACTGAGAGCACAGAATAATGAAAAAAGTAAGTGCCTGTTCAGAAGAAAAATAATAATACTAACAGAACCCTAAAACCACATAGTTGGGTTGGCTTAAATGTAGTTTGCTATAGGGTTGTTTTAATTAGATTTGTTCTGCAGAAAAAAATAAATAGTTTTCAAGCTGAAACATGGCATGTAATGGAGCAGAGTTGTCCACATGGGTGCATTCTCTTCCTCTTTCTGAAGAGAGCACCTAAATCAGTTGAGTCATAAACTAGTGAAGGGTAAAGCTCAAGATGTCTGGAACTCTCCTGTCTCTTTAGATTCTTATCTGAAGTGTATTTAAGTCTTTGGAAAGGCTTGCAACTTCATGAGATGTTGTTTTTTCCCCACCCCCCAAGTGTTTTCACACATTTCCTGATTATGAAACAGCCAGTCATCCCTCAGGATGGGAGATAGACACAGCTTTATTTATTTATTTATTTATTTATTTATTTATTTATTTATTTATTTTAGGAGCTTTACATTTCATCCTGTCCAAAAGCAGGAGTCAGGCATTTACAGTGCATGAAAAAGGGAAAAAAATGACAGTAATTTCCTTTGCTTCTAAACTATTCCATGTGAAATTACCTGGCAAGAGGTGCTTGAGAAACGAATCCATCTCAGCTGTGTGCGGGTGACCTTCTTTATCACACATGGATACAGAGAAGAGATGTTGCCCATACACCCAACAAGATCAAACTTGCCTGATTCCCGAGGCAGAATTTTGTTGACAAAATTAAGAATACCAAACCCTACATCAAGAATTATTTCCACTTTCAGCTACTCTTAGATATTTGTGTCTAGCTCCTGTTTATCTGTGTCTCCCTCCCTGCCTCAGTTTTATTGTATGCAGGGCAAGAACTATGACTGGAAGGTAATTTCAATGCAAAACCTGTCCCCTCTTTTAGGGCAGCCTTACATTTCTTATCCTATGCTAACCTATTACCACATTTAGCTATCACATAAAATTTGTTCTTTTCAAGACACCTTAGAGGTTTGAAAGCAGTCATTTATTTCTAGATCATATATATCTGGATTTGCTTCATTAACTCATGGAAACCTTGCATGGATTAATCCGCAAATAACAGGCATAATTCATAATTTTGTTGGTGATGGTGTTTAGGTTTTGGGTTGGTTTTTTTTTTGTTTGTTTTTTTTTTTTTTTTTTTTTTTTTTTTTAATTTTTTTTTTTGTTTTGTTTTTTTTTTTTTTTGTGTGGTTTTTTTTGTTGTTGTTGTTGTTGTTTTTTTTTTGTTGTGTAAATTCTTGTCCTTGATATTTATTTGCTTATAGGAGCAGTTTTAGCATCTGAACAACCCTAGCCCAAAATTTCTATAGGACAAATCTTGAAGACGTTTTCTGTATTTGTTTATGGCCTACTGCTCTAATCCTACAAGACTATGTGAAATTTCATCTTTTTGAGCCATTTGAAGAGACAGTAAAACTAAAAGTTTGTAATGTTAACTTCATGCCCTTTCATTATTAAGATTTTCTTCTTTTTTTATTCTGCTGATCATGGAGAATGTATGTCACCTATATAAAAACTGGTATTGGTGTCATAGCTGAGCTCGGTTTCAGTTAATTTAAGCATTTTTGTTAGCCATTCTGACCAAAAAGGGAACTGTGTCAGATGTCTCTAAATGCAGTGGCTTTGTGGGCATGCCTAAAAATAATCAACCTTAAGAAACTGTCTAATCGTCTCTAGAAGACTGTCTTTGTTGCTCATGCTCCTCTCAAAAGAATTTGTATACAGCTCGTGCGTGTTTTTTTTGCTTGGCTTTTCATTCCTGGTTATCCCAGAGCAGCTCAGTTGTTGTTGTTCTGATACAGAAGGTCTTTGATGTGTTTGGAATTAATCCATCAATGGTGACATGAGAATATATTCTCCTGAGTTAGTGATGTGAACATCACGTACGTGCAGACACTTTCAAAAATGACAGCAGATTATTAACTGTGATCCTATCTTAGCATCTGTCCTTCCCATTTGTTGTGAAGTGAGCTCTGAAGGAAGAGGAAGTGGTAGATTTAGGGATTTTCTAGAATGAGCTGCACAGAGGCATTGTGCATATCAGTGCTAGGAGGAAAGTGACAAGGGGGTGGCAGCGGAGGTGTAAAAAAGGTTTTCATGGACATGGCTTGGACATTCCAAGTTAAGGGTCAAGGCAAGCGGGTTGTGCGTGTCAGATGAGGAGTGTTAGGTGAGCATGGCATGGGTAAGGCTGAGAAAGTGACCGAAGCAACTGTTCTGACGTGGGGAGTGCAGACTGAGTTAGGAGCAAAGATAGGCTGGGTCACGCAGAAGATGGAGTACTAACCAAAATACAGAATTATGGAGGTTAGGCTTGGGAGGCTGCAGGGGTGCAGACTAAAAAGGATTAGGCATCCTGTGGCCATGATGTGATTGGACTGTGAAGCACAGAACTTTCAGCAGGGGAATCTGAATAAAAGGAATAATGCCAACGAAAAGTTAAATTGGACACAGGGAGCAGTGCTGGCACTGGTTTGCTTTTTACAAGAGCTCAGAAATGATGATTTAGCCTTAGAAAACTAAAACCAGAGACAGTGTACAGTGAACCACTTTTCTGAGCTGCTGAATTAAGTTTGATATTTACAGACAATTCACTTACAAACTTCAGTGTACTTTGAAAAAATTTATTTTGTTTACCTGTTTTCTATTTCTTTATCATTGCATTCTGAAGATGCTTGGCTTGTCTTAGAGTAACTCATCTGAAAACAGAGACATCACTCATCTCTTCCTCTTCTTCACGCCCTCCTGCTTTCATCTTAATTAAGACACAGCAGATAGGCATTATTTCACACTGTCTTCCACAGCAAACAACCATTATACCAAAGCCATGCTAGCATGAAGAGGGTATATTTGTTTTAGCAACATTTCCATGCTTATGTATTTCTGTCATTCACTTAAAGAGGGCTGGGATATCTCAGATCATGAGGAGCTACTTAACCCAAAAGACTACGTGCAGCCCCTGGGTTTGCAAAATCTCGAAACCGCAGATTTCCAAAATCCAGAAGGATAACAAGTAGGGTGTATGTTGCTGTATGTTTGCCTTGTTCTTACATTCTTTCACACATAACTGCCACTGGCTATGAGATGCAGTGCTCTGATATCCTGCACTATCAGATAGAAGATAGCAGCTGAATGTCATACAGCTTTTTTTTTTTCCATCTGTGCGCAACTAATCCAAACACACCTGACCACGGAAGCAGATTAAGTAACATAACGTGGGTTTTTTTCAGAACAGTGCACTGAGGAAATCCTCAAATTCTTCCCAACTCCTGTGTATCACAGAGAAAAAGATTAGAGCAGTAGCAGATGTGGGTAATTTTGGTCTTAGCAGTTAGCCCCCTTCTCCTCCCAAGCAGCAAAATGCTTCTCTCTAAGGCAAGATCATTCAGCAAGGCTGACAGGTGCCATTTAACTGCCCACGCAGAGGAGGGAAAGAAGCCGGTGCTCCTTGGAGTGGTGATCCATGTGAGGAAGGGCATACCTAATGTAGCAGGCTGGTCCTGCAGTTTGGAACTACTACCATGCAGTGGAAGGCCCCCTTTCTAGATTTTCATGGAGAAACCTGTTTGGGCTAAAGCCCTCCCTGGACCACCCTCCATATAAATGGAGGCTGGTCAGCTATTGGTAATAAGTCACTACAATAGGTTACAGACATAAAAAATTCACAAGGAAAAATGGTGAGGATTTGCCACCACGTCCTACAGGTGTGGAAACAGAGGCACGTGGAACTGAAATGGGTAACATGAGAGCACAGAACATCTGAATGATGGAGCTCAGCCTCTCCTCTAGAGCAGCTGGCAAACCCCAAGCAAGTAGAGAACTTTCAGTATGCAAAGAGCCGGAAACACCTATTGCTATTTGACCCATAATCAGTTTACTATTTTCTGCTTCTCAGTCAGACTGTTTATTTGTTTCAGCTGCTTTTCAGGATGACGAATTGTCTAAGAATGTGCTGGTGTTTAGCAGGAAGTGGGGGTTGTCTTATAGCATGCCCAGCTACCTGAGAAGTACTGAAAAGTGAACTGCATCACTGAGCTTGAAACTTACCCACAGCCTGATGAGCAAAAAGAATTCAAACGTTGAGTGGTGCCTGACCTTGCATCTGTAGGTGTCGCCTGTTGTATGACTACATTGAAAGGGATCACCATGAAATTATTAAATAAAGTCTGGTAGCAGGGCTGGCACAAAGAATTATCCTGTCTATCCAGGTCCGTAATTTTTAGAGTCTTCCTCACACTGATAATTTTAACGCTTGTTAAAATTAGTAATTTTGTTACCAAAATGATCATGGCTACTTAAGCAATGAGGTTTGTAGCCCTCAGGAAACATAAAGAAAAATTATTACTTGTGTAGAGAGATGTGAGTCAGGCTATGTAAGTATATTAAGATCTCTTTATACGTAAGTAGATATTACAAATTGGAATAGAGAAACTAACTCTCCCAACAAAACTCTCTTGCTGAACCAGGAAGAGAATCTATAAACAAAGATTTAGGTACAAACACTTAGATTAACGACTTCTGACTTCTCTGCTTTTCAGTCATACTGTGTTAAAGCCCTTTTTGCTTTGAGACCAAGTAGGTTTAGGAGAAGGTACTGTGACTTTATTAGGAGTGGGGGCCTGTGATCAATACAGGAGATATCACTTAGAGTCACCACAATATAAAAGCACTCCTGCATCTGCTATGAAATGAAAATAGACTCCCAGTGGTTTCTTTCTTGTTGATTCTGATTACAGCAGACTTAAAGTCCTTTTCCCTTTTACAGTAAAAGATTCTCCAGTGCAGAAGGTTATAATGGCTTCAGAGTACGTTGTATGTTGAACTTTCTTCCATCGTTCTCCCTGTAAAGAGAGATGCCAAATCAGCCTTAATCATGAGATGTGCCTGGTTTGTCTGTACCTCCCTCAGCCCCTCCAGAGCACCCACACAGCATGTAGGAACAGCCCAATGTTCTGTGTTTTCTTTGCCTTTAGATTGTGCCTGGTGTCAAGTCAGAAAACAGAAGGGATGATCCTTGGGGAAGGGTCTTCTGCCCAGACAACAGCATAGCACTAAATGCATTTCTCCTGCTTGGGACATGCTGTCCAGAAGAGAGTCCTGCATGAGACTCTCAGCACAGGATTCCCCTCAGCTGACCAGGAGTCAGTGGCATCCAGGAAAGGTGCAAGATCTGGGTAAAATTAGCTGTGGAAACTTGGAGATCGCTAGTGTTACTTCTGGCTTTGCGACTTTGAAAGGCAGGCTGTGCATAGGGCAGTGGAGTGGCCAGGAAATTATGGTGATCTCCCCATTTTTCAAAGTGCCTGTCTAACAGAACAGTGATTTTCTACAAGATTTCCTTTGAGTCAGAGAGAAAAGAGAAAGGAGGCTTTTGGCTGTAAGTCTTCTTTTAAATGCCACAGAAGAACAGATAAATAGAGCTTAGTTCAAAGAGGAGGCAAAAGATAATGTATTTCAAAAGTAGTTTCAGTGGCCAGTTTGTGGTCATTACAGACAGGTCAGTGCCAGTGGGGGTACTTTTGTCACTTTGAAGTGCTTTGCAACCATACAAATAAGGTCTTTTGTTGCACCAGGTGATATGCTGACCACCTGTGTCTTGTACTAGCAGAGGAACAGTAGGTTTCTGGTAATATTTTGAAATTTTAGCCTTTAGAACAATTGATAATTGCTGGTTCAGACATTAGAATCTTATTTCCATTACTTGTAGATGGTAAAATGTCCTTAGAAGGTCAGCAGCATCTGAGAGAAAAGATAAACAGGTTCAGCTGAGTCTAAGCAGTCCACAGGTAGATAAAATGTATTATTTTCAGTAACCAAAGGAGCGATATGAAGTGATATGGCCAGAATCGGTTCAGGCTACATTTGGTTCTTGAACATCAAAGCAACCATTTACAGGAGCATTGATTTGAGGTAGTTTTGATGTGAGCTTTCAGTTGCTTAAACCTGCTATACCTTGATATGTGCCTAAAGTAATGTGAAAATACAGGTCTGGTGGTCATTATGATGACTTGAAATAACCCTTGAATTATTGAGAACAGAGTATATGGAAAATGTGCAGGTTTCCCTTGAAATGACTTCATCTTTTTCTGGTGTAATTGTATTTTGTGCTTTTTTCATCCTATTTGTACTCCAGCTCACTCTGGCAATAAGAAACCTTTTAAAATAATAAATTCATAATAAAATAAAACTAGCAATTTTTAAATGCACAGGTAATAATATGACTAGAATCATTAGATTATCCAGTTCTTTCAGCCCCACTTGTACCATTAGTGGTGTATTTTAGTGTACACCAAATAATGCGTTCTACTGTGTCATAGCTTACATGAGTGGAAAGAAACAAGAAACTCACAAGATCTACCTGGTGTTTTCATAAGCAGGAGCAGGTGTGCAGAAGCCCTCTTACAGTTAGGCAGATGTTGTGAACTTTGTCAAGCTTCTTTTCACATGTTCTGCCTGGGCTCAGGTTAATGCTCATGGCTGCTGCCATTAAAATACAAAGCAGTTCTTTTCTGTCCACTAGATCAATCCGTTAAATATTAATTAAAGAGAATGCTTTAAGATAATAGTAATGGAAACACCATGAATTTATTTCTGACTTGAACAGAATACAAAAATCAAGGCCTGGTTTAAAAATGGGGTAAAACAAAAGCTAGCTCTTCACATTAAAATCAAACACCCACCCCTTCAAACACTAACAAAAAAAACACCTCATGGATGTGTTGTTGTGACTAAAATAAGAACATTTGTCACCCATCCTTTAGTTCTTAGTCTTGGGGGTTAGAAAAAGTTGTTAGACTGTGCAAACTCACTGAGATCACCACAGACTTTTTTAGATAAAGCTCTCACATCCTTAATACTGAATTAGGATTGAAAAAAAAATCCAAGCAAAAAGACCAAGAGACAACTTTTCCTCTATGTGTACTTCAAA
This sequence comes from Vidua chalybeata, assembly GCF_026979565.1. Lineage (NCBI taxonomy): Eukaryota > Metazoa > Chordata > Aves > Passeriformes > Viduidae > Vidua > Vidua chalybeata. The sequence goes on along the minus strand of NC_071530.1, from coordinate 69,573,531 downwards.
TATCTGCTAATTACAGGAAATAAAATCACCTTTTTTTCCCATAGGCAAGCTGGGTGTGGATTTTTCCATACTGATCCTTGCTCCCTTGGCTACCAGCCAGGGTGGGGAGCATACTTACTCCTGCACAGCACCCCAAGCTTAGAGCTGTGTTAAGAACTTAAAATAAATGTTTGAGTGTAGCCTCTCCCAGTCTGGAGAAGATTGCTGTTGAGAGAAATCCCTATGTGAGCTGAGTGCTCCTTTGCACGCATAGGCATGGTCAGCTGACCTACTTTAAATCTATATAAACGTGAAGTTGGATGTGTTGTCTTATTCTATACAATTGATTTTGGATTGTCACATGTTGCCTCAGAATGACCAAGCCTCTGAAACAAATTATGCTGATGTAAATTAATACAACTCCACTAACAGAACTGTGCTGATTTATACCTACAATGCCTACAATGGCCTTAAAGTATTTTTTCCCTTGTTTTTTTAAAAATGCTTAAGCTTCTAGCCTCCTCTCCAGACAGATTTGCATGGAATTACCTTCAAAATATTAGATTATAAGGGCTTGAGAATCAGTTTAACAGTAGAACAATGTGAAATTTCCATTACAATGGAGAAAATGTAAACATTTTATAACTATTTTCATTACACAGATAGGTGTGGTTCTTATATTGCTGTTTCCCCGTGGGGGGAGGAAAAAGCTGCATAAGTTTTTTTAACTACAGAACTATGAACATGTGCAGTGAAATCAGTTGAGAGATTTGAAATCCATTTTTTCTTTTATCTTTAAACAAAGGAATTAAATTAAACACATGTACATTAATATAAAGCTGAAGTTACAATTATGATCATGAGAGTCTTTGAAATCAGTGGCAGAATTCCCATTCTGTAATGATGAAAGGCAACACTCAGGATAAAAAGTAGCAACAGGCGACTTGGCAAAAATCTCTGTTTTCCTCTTGGGACTTTAAGGGGAAGCAGCCTGAAAGTGTTATCACTCTACAGCAATGATGGATAAAAGGCACGCTTATGCTTGCCATAATACCATGAATGATTTTTCTTTTGGAAGTGTCTTCTTATAGAAAATTGTTGCTTATTGCTGCCCCGTTCCTTCGGCCCTGGATTTTGGGCTGGGTTTGGGGTCTTTTCATCTTTTTTTTTTAATCCTCCATGAAAGATGTTCTGTATTTAATTTTTTTGTTTTGAACTGTTGTACTCATTGAGGAGTTGATTTTTCTTTGGGAATTTGTAGCTTGTGAGATTCACAACCTTGTTCTCTTGGATGGATCAAGCACTTTCGTCATTGCACGGAGTGCTATCTCCATATCCAAGACCTAGTCTTATTGGGAAGCTTGATCAGGGCTACAGAAAAGAGATGGGAGCAGTCTACTGGCTTTCTAAAATACAAGGATCAAATCTGCTCCTAAATGTAGCTCTTTGCACTGACTAGAGAGGGAGCCTGGGCAGCTGGTTTAACACAGTTATCTTTAAATGGCTAAAGCCAGGTGAGACAAGTTGAGTCCTACTACCAACCTCACCTGTATCTCTTCCTGTATGCCAGAGGGAATCCATTTAGTTAAAAAGCAGACCTCTATGAAGTAGGGAATGCAGTGGCTTGCGTGAGGGGACATGTTCTGATCAGCTGATGTTTCTGTACTGAGATTTCCTGTAGGTTTCTTGGGAAGAGCATTCACTAAGAATGTAGCTGGTTTTAGCCAGACTGATGATGCAGAGGGGAATGTGGATAAAAGTGACACAGCACTGGATTTCTTGGCTTACTGCCCAGGGAAGAACCTCAGTACCAGCCCTTTTTTGTGGTGTTTGGGTGAGTCAAACTAGACCAGTTTGATTTATTATTTGTTGCAAATTAACATCTACTCTGTGGTACCACCTTAAGGTCTGACCAGGTCAGGAACTCAGTTGTGCTAATCATAAACATAGAGCAAATTGCTTTCCTTGGTTCAAAGTCTCATTAGAAATTTTCAACAAATTCTTTCTTTGTGTTCCAACTCTCCAGTGAGTGTTTACTGGCAGGAATGTTTCGGAAAGCTGTGAGTGTTTAGCACAGATGACGAATGCAGAACCATGAGTATTCCCACCAGAAGCCAACCTCAAGGATTTAATTCATCAGGGAAGAGAAGCATAACATTCCAGATGACCTGTATATACAGCTTGAATTACAAATACCAGCTAGTTACAGCAAATTGTTCACACTGCTCTGTCTGAACAGGGCAGGGAATACCCATGTGTAAACCACAGCCTGTTTGTGGGCAGACCGGGGTAAGAGGTAAAACCTAATCTAAATTTCCCCTCTTTTATCACTTGATTATTCATTCATCCTAGATCAAAAAGAGAGAATGGTGTGGTTTCAGTGTCCTTGGACACTTGTTACTGACTTTTTAGTATTAAAAGACACAAAGAAACTGGGCAATAAGTGATAAAACCAATAAGACTACAACTTGCTTTCTGTTTCCCCTATACAGAGAAGATAGTGAAACCTTTTGTGCATCAGACAGAACATAACCCAAGGATTCCGTTAATTGTGGCAGAGCAACCCTTGAGAAAACCCTTGAGTTTTCTGAACTCCAGAGTTAAGGTAAAAGTTATGGTGAAGGTAAAAATTATGATGAAGTAAAAGTTATGGTAAAAGGAAGGTAAAAGTTATGGTGAAGTTTTGGATTTGCAGCACGTGCTGTGTTTGATGAGCTGTCTAGGGGAGTAGGAGCAGTGACAGAGATAGATACTGCTCTGCAAAGCCTGGTCCATGAGCTTCCAAGCACTTGGGAATTCATGTTCTCTGAAAGAATTGCAGCATCATATGTAGGTTCCAGGAGAGTAGAGTCTTTTAGGCAGTTAGTAGAGATTAGATGCATTTATATATATAATTTATGCCTGTGTTATTTATGCATATATGCTTGTTTGTCTATTTCCTCTCTCCTTCTCAATCTCACTATACCTTTTCTATGATGTCTAGATTGCAGATCAAATCTTTGGATTGAGTCTTGATCAGAATTTACAATTTTGAACTTGTAGCCTAATGCCATTCCCCAGTTTTGTAGAGTCAGAAAGAGTCCTGGAGAGGTAGAACAGACATTTGTATGATCTGTGTTTAGTGGAATGCATCTCTGAAGTAGTCCAAGAAGGATAGAATCATTCCATGATTGTATGAGCTGTTTTTGGTGGAGAGCACATCTGTGGAGTAGTTCAAGGATGATTAATACTCATTTACCACAGATTGAAGTTAATTCTTCTGTGTGTATCATAGCTGACCAAATGAAATGGTGTCAGTCTGTGTAAGTCCAGGAGACTGTGTGGTAGAGCTTGGAAAGCTATGGAACATATAGAAGAGTTCATGCCTTGAAGAAACCTAGAGTATTTCTCCAGCTCTTTCAAGCAGTTACAAACACTTCAGTCCTAGATGAATCTAGGCATAATCTATCAGTTTGCATAAAGATTTTAGGTTTTTACAAAACGTTTAAAATCTCTGCTGCTGAAAATCAGAAGATGGGTTTTCTACTAGAGCAGCCAATGTTAATATTTGTATTTCTTTGGATGGTGAAATATTGCACATGTAAACAGTTCAGCTGAAAAGAAGTGGTTCCTCCATGTGGTCTTGGAATGTATGCTGTGAACCACTGAGGCAACGTGCCTCTGGAGCACATTATGATGTGCTGGTTAAGCAAGGCAGTGAATTTGGGTGTTTAAATGTCTATTCCTTGTCACTTATGTGATTTTCTCTTTTTGATCTCTTGCGTGGTACTCAGATACAAAACAGGACCTTTGTATATGAAGAGTAAATCCATGTACAAACTCACACGTGTTTGTATTATCCTTTGTCTTTTACAGAAAGCCAAACTAGAACACAAGCTTATTCAAGTAATGATAGGCCAGTTTATCTGAAAAACTTTAGAAATGTATACCTTGAAATAAGTGTAGGATACATTAGAGAAGTCTCTAATTAGACTTTGAAATTGGAGGTATTGATGTCTTCCCCCACTGCCGCCCCCCACCCCGCCACCCCCTGCCCAGGACTGAGCAATTGAGTTTGAACAGTTTGTTTAAGAGTTTGAAATCTGGGAATTTATACTCTCATTTTGCCTTACTGTATCTGTTTACAGTTTTCCCTCTGTTTTGAGTTAATGAGAATGGCGTATCACCATCCACAGAACTGTACCTTTTAGGGATTAAATCGGTAAGAAGGACCAGTTATTAATTGTCATTTGAGTTAGTTTTCTATCTAGCCTGTGTTTCTGCCTACCCAGTAATTTCACACATTGAGCTAGCAGTGGAAATCCTGCTGCCATGCAACACCAAGTGGTTGTACTTTCTGGCATAATGCCACAATGCAATATTTGCTCTGTTTCTGACAACCCTGTGTAGAGTCAAATGTCATAATAAGCTGCCTAATACCATGTCCAAGAAGGAATATACCACTACTTGACTTTTTCAACGTAACAGAAGAAATGGAAGAGTTTTGCATTTAAAGATAATTTTTGCACACTTGTGAAAGAAGCACAGAGATCTGAATCTGCTCGCTGAGAAACCTTGGGGATCATCTGCATGCTCGTGACTCATCCTGCTTGATATTAGACACTGTTTGTTTAAATTGCACAACATACTGATCCCACCATGTACCGACTGTTTCCTCGTGTTATCCGTCTGGATCTGCTGTCATGCCTCTTCATGCATGCATATTGAACAGTGAAGCCAAGTGACACTAATTGCTAATTCCATCCTCTCGTTTGGCATGTCACTCCTATAGTCTGGCTGTGAAAAAAAAATAGTGTTAATTTCAGCCCATACCTTGTCAGCATGTTTAATGTTGTGGGTAAGCAATTTGAGCTGGAACTTGATTGGGAGAAATTGCATCTCGTTTCCTTGCGGATCAGACGTGTGAATATTCTGCTTACCTGCTATATTGAAAAAAACTTTTCTACCAGGCAGTAATAATTAGTCTTGATTCTCAGCTGTGTTTTCAGTACCAGGAGCAATAGGGGCTAGGAGGTACAGCTCAATGCTGAGCAGAGGCCTGCTGTCAAACCTCGTGGCACGCAAGTGTCTAAAACTCAGACCAAGCCAAACCAAACTAAACCCATGTCTACAATGCCATTGAAGTTTCAGTGCCTGGAATCCATTGCCAAGCTGTGTGGTGAGGGTTTAAGTGAGCAGCCAAAAGCTACCCCTAGTTGCAAGAGGAACAGTAAGCCCACTGGAACTTGCATGCTCATGTTCAGCACTGACAAAGTCCAGGTCATGTTGGCTCCAGTTACTAAGGACCTATTTCAATATTCAAGTAGGCCAGTGTGTGTTTTTCTTTCTCTCTGCTTTGGAATAGTACCAAGCCTTGTGAAAGCATTTTTCCCCTCTCTGAGTTTATGCTAGAAGTGTTACAATAATCCACATGCAAAAAGGAAACACTATTGCATGAGAAACTACCCATGAAACAAAGTCTTTGAGGTATTGAAACTTGATGGTATTAGCATGGGGAGTCCAGAAAGTACCACTTCTTTTCTTTAGATCCATGGTGTCCACTAATTAGAATTAGAGTAATTAGAATTTTAACCATTGAGGACATTGCATTTTCTTCTGTGCTGGTGAAAATACATTTAGCATATCTTTAACAGACATCATGCTGTCTGTATTATTGTTACTATGTGTAACAGGCAAGTGAGCTTTGTGTACTGTAATCCTTGACTTAAATCAAATTGTACTCAGATTTTTTTGAGTCTCTTTTTAGGTATTTTCTTTTTGTTGCATACTTCATCAGATGAAAGTACAAAGTAGCAGGTTAATCCTCACTGCATCAGAGAACAGGCATTCTTCAGTCTGTGCAAATGTTTGGGATCTAAGTCCAGCTTGAACATGAAAGTGTGCTTGAAGTGAAGCCCTCCTAAAGCCATGCAGGTTTTGCCAAATTTATTTGTCCTCTACTTCTGCATTGAACTGTTCCAGATAGCAAACGCAGCAATGTCTCTTTCAGATAACTCAGTCCAAGAGTGAAATTGTTTTCATGCCCAGAAAAAATTCTTGATGTCTGGTCATTAGCATAGTTCGAAGCTGGAGCTGTTCTATAGATACTTAGCATTTGGAGTAGTGCGTGGAACCAGCTGGGGATGAGAACACAACGTACTTCCAACAAAAAATCTTTTTCTTAAGCAAATGATCATTTAATTACTGGGAATTTCTTTCCCAAATCCCAAGTGTTCTTTTTCTTTCTTTATTTCTTTCTTATTGAAATTATAGTCTCTTTAAATCTCAGTATTAAAATGTTCATATCAGTGAAATTTCTGACTCAAATGTCAGTTATTTGTGTTTGGATGAGCAATTCTTGGTTGACTAAAAGGCATCTGTAGGTTGCTACAACTTGTTTTAAAGTTACTTGCTTGATAGAGCAAGCTGATTAATATTTTCCTTGCTAAGGTCATTCTTAATTTTCTTTGATGTTATATAAATGCAATACTGCTAATGAATTTATGTAATATGAATTGCATTTTGCAGTGGAACAGATATTTGTGCAATGTGTAACTGTAATGATATCCAACTTCTCTTTGGAATGGTTATTTGAACAATAAAATAGAATCCCTCTTCACTGGCTTTACCTTGGTGAGCCTGAGCTGAATTACAAGGCTGATGGTGAAGATGATGGCAATAACACTGAGGTTTATTATTAATTGGGTGGGAAAAATCTGACAACTGGAAAATTGGACTGGACTCTGAGTTGTTATGGCCTTCTCAAGAGGTGTCCTGAAGCAGAAGTTCATTTTCAGGACCTGCCTTGCAGGCTGTAGGGCTGCATAGGACATACCCAGTCCTTTCCTGCCCTTCCTCAGGGAAGTGCAAAGTGGCCAGCAGTTAGGGCAGACTGGGCCTCCTGAAGAGCCCCTTCGTAACTTTCACAGGTGTGGACACAGCTCAGCACAGGTATGGTGGGGCTAAAGCAGCAGTGTAAACGCTTTATCCAGCTGTTGAGTTGGCGTTTGTTCACCCAGTAATAAAATATTCCCCTTGAAGCCATTGTTAAGGAGCAGCCTCCTTCCTCCACGTGGATCCTGTGTGACCAAGCTGTTGCCAACTCATGGTGCTGAATACAGATGTTTTATCTTGATATACCCTTGCTTTAGGCAAGTAACAGCTGCAAATGTATTTGGCTTATCTTCAAAAAGAATATCAGGGATTAAATTTATCATAGAATCATTTAGGTTGGAAAATACCTTTAAGATCATTGAATCTAACCGTTTACCCAGCACTGCCAAGTCCAACACTAAAGCATGTCTCTAAGTGCCACATCCTCGCATCTTTTAAATGCTTCCACAGACTGTGATTCCACCACTAACCTGAGCAGCCTGCTCCAGTGCTTGATAACCCTTTTAGTGAGATTAACAGGGAAGTTTACCCATGTGAGGAACCTATGTTTCAAACCTCAGTTTGAAGTGTTTGGTCTCTGTTAGTGATTCGCTGTGTGTTTGTCCCTTCCCCACCTCAGTTTCCAATGAAGAAGTTAAACACACATCTGCCAGATGTGGTTTGGGCATTGGTTAGATGAATTTTCAGGGTCTATTTCATCCCTGTGCTCTTGCATACTGTGACTTTTCCAGCTTACTCTTATGAGCTTCTAAAAATGTTTGAAGATTAATGGTTAGCAATGAAATTGCTACTTCCACAGAGCATTAAAGCAGCTGTGATACAATAGGATTGAAAATTGCCAGCAACTTAGTGTATATTGAATTTAGAGAAAGTAAATTGCTTCTTGTAAACTTTACTGCTGTGTAATTGTCTAACAACTTTTAAAGAATGTCTCCTGAGAATGTAGGGTTGGATTTTTTCCTTTTTCTGTGAGCTAAACTAAGACTTCTTGATAAATTACACAATACTAGTTATATAAGGCAACCAAATCCCATTTTTTATTAATTTTATGTAAATAATAGAAGTGTTGCAGAAGCTGCCATAGGCGTCAAAGAAATAAAATACAGAAATGCCTACTCATACTCAGCTGTCCAGGTTAATGCAGTCAGGGGCCAATTCATTGAAAGGTCATAGGACCCCTTGGCACAGCAGTGGCACAGCTCTGTTTGTAGGTGGTTGCCCAAAAGCTGGGGTTTCTTTTTCACCAAAGAGACTTGCTCTGTGTTACGTGACTTTGCTGTTCTTATCTGCGGTCCCCCCACCCCACTGTTGTTTAATCGGAGGTTTTCAGGTGAGGGCACGTTACCACATCCACGAAAAATGTTTTGCTGCCATGTGATTTGGTAGTCAGTCATTACCTTACTATCAGATAAAGCCTATCTGATTTGAGCATTTTATTCACTGTTGAATAAACATTTCTGATAATTTTTTTCTTTTTAATGGGAATAACTGAAAGAGTAAAGCTCAGTTATTGCCCTTTGGAGGCATGCCAGTTTAAAAGGCACCATTTATTTCCTTGCAGTTCTCCAGCAGGATGCAGGTTGAAATATTTTATGGAATCTTAGAGCAATTCATAGGTGTTGCAGAGACACTTTTTTCTTCTCTTTGTAGCTGGTCACTCTGGGCTTATCAAATGTGAGAAACAGGTGTTACTGTGAATACTGTGAGGGTCGATGTGGGCAGAACTAGGTCAGGTTTCTAATGTCTTTGAGCCAGAACTCTAGTCAAATCAGAGGAAATAAAAGGAAGTGGAAAGTATGTTGCACTGCTCTGCACATCACCTGGAAGATCTGCTCTTCCACAGAGCCACCAATTGCCATGTAACTCCAGCCTGGTTTCCAGCTCTCTTCCTCCTGGTGAGCAACACCACACTTCTCATTGAATATTCCTGGTTTCATAGAAAGAATGGACTGACATGTCCAGCAAAAGCCAGGAAAAGCAGCACCAGTGGCCCTAAATCCTCTAAGACACATCATCTACGTGGGTGAGTTTGCAGTCAGTTGGAGATGAGACCGAGTTGTAGAGTCATGCTGGTGTTTGCCCTGTCTGAGAAGCAGGGGCATTAATTGCACAGACTGGAGCTCAACAAGCAGGAGTTGATGGGAAGAGAGGTTTAAGCAGGATTTCCAAGCTGATACTGTGAATGGCCTTATCTTCTCTCCTCCTCCTCATATACACCACCACGAGACATCAAGGATGCAGTGATCTCTCTGCTCTCCGAAGAGTGAGGAGGAGGGAATGTCTGCAAACTGAGGCACCAAAGCAAATTGTTAGAAGTGTGCTTAGGCATGAGGGAACATTTTTTCATTAAAAAAAAAAGCAAAGTGGCAGTGTCAAATTTTATTTCTGATGGGAAAAAATCTATATGAAGAAAGGCCCTTTCATTCTGTTGAAGGAATGATTTGGATATTTATTGCTTTTTCTTCCTTTTTTTCTAAGATGTGTTTCATGGGATTTTTCCTGTTGCCTTTTGTTGGGGTTTTTTTTTTTTTTGGACTTTGAGGTTTCTTTTAATAAGTGTGGCAAAAGAATTTAAGAGGACAAAAATACATTTTTACACTTTTCTTACATTTATCTGTGTCTTTCCAATGCCATTTTTTAGCAGGGGAAAGTAAAAAGAGGAAATTTTCTTCTGCAATAATTCCCCTCTTTCAAGTCTCCTCTTTTAGCCACAGTTTCTTTAGCTTTTTAAATATGGAAAAGCTTTTAAAGGGGAAAACATTCTCTTTCTGGTAGGGTCTGACAGAAAGCCTTTAGCAATCTTTGGCTGGAATGACAAATATCATCATACAGCCAATGTTTCCTTTTTTCTTTATCCATTGCAATTCTATCTGTGAGTCAGCTATTCTTTCAGCAGCATTGCATTAACAGATGTTGCCAGCTTTTTTGTGTTCATGGTAGAACTGCTCTCTTAATCTGATTTTCCTGGGACAATGGGCTAGTACAAGTATGGAAAGAAAGCAAGTAAAAAAATGTTTCAAGTGAACAACTTCATCAATAATTACAACGGCTATAGTGTTAACTGCACAGAGTCCATCCTTTATTATTCATTGCACAAACTTCCCCAAGTGGCCTGGCTATTTTAATTCAAGCACCTTCTTTTTGTTGGACACAATAATCCATAACTTGAAACCCATCCAACATCTTCCAGTGTTAATTCCTGTACAAATTCTATATAGTACCTGGAATCTAATGCTTCCTTCTTCCATTCTCACAATCAAGCTGCAGTTCTTTTTTTCTTTCTACCTTTTTAGTGCTGGTATGATGCAATGAAGTGGTAATTTCTCTAGCACAGTTAGAAGGTATGTGGAAACACATATAACAAATCCATTACACAGGACTGGAGACAGGAGTGAAGTGTTGACAAAGGGCAGGGCTTCATGACAGTGTTTGTGTTAGCTCATTCTGCTGCTGGTAAAATTTAGTTTGCCATTTCCATAAACTGGGGCTGAATCCAGGTTAGTGATTGCAATCAGGTTGGCTGGCATTAATGCTGAAGTATTGTCTTTAAAGAGATAGGCTGGGCTGATTGTTCCACAGGATGGTTAAATTCAGGTTGGATAAACAAAGAGCCCTAAGGCAAGATAAGAGTGCTTGTGTTCTTTACTTCCTTTTTATTTTTATGTTTTTCATAAACGGTTTCAGAAGGTTTTTTAGCATGTTGAATGTTCCCATTATGAAAAAATTCCTGATCTCTGAATGAAGCTACTGAAAAAAGAAGCACTATTCAAAGGACATGTCTTCAAAAGAGTAGCAATGGCTTCGCAGTTACTTATGCAAAGCTTCTTATTGATATTTATAATTCAAAAAAATTGAAATACTGTAAAATAGATTGAATACATTAAAGGTTTACACTAGCAGGTGTTGAACCCCTTTGCATTCTCTGTTGTGCCTCTAGGTTTTCTGTACCCTGATTTTCTTGTCTGCTGAAGGGGCTAATGTTATTTGTTAGCTTCTACAAAGTGATTTGAGGTTGCTGTGAGCACACTAAATACACCAAGAGCACCAATCCAGTTAAAAATCCAAAACCTAAAATCTATTAAAATCACTCAAGATTTTTAAGACTGTATATTAACAGGTGGTGAAATAAAAAGAAAACAAGGCAGAAGAAGGCTTGTTTCTACTCTGTGAGAGATTGCCTGGGAAATCTTTTCCTTAATTGCTGCTCTTCTATGAAAAGATTTCCAATACGTTTGTCTAAGTCAGGCAGGTAGGAATGATGGTGATCTTTCTCTTACAAATGGTTCTTTGAAAGATGATAGATGTTCTACTGGGGGACGAATCAGATAGGAATCTGAAGTCACATATCAGCTTTCCTTAGAGTGATGAAGTCTGCTTTTGTTAACATTTGGATGCTTGTGTAGTTCATCAGGTTGGGTCAAATGGATGTGTCTGATCTCTAGCAGTGAAGAAGCACCTGCTCTGTGGTGACCAAGGGGTAACAGGGGCTCTCATCAGGTGAGAGAGTGCTGCTGGGCAGGTATTTTCCTGTGTCCTCCAACACCTGTAAACTCCAGGGCTCTCAAAGGTGGTTTACACAGAAGTTGCTTACACAGATGTTTTTTCTTTTCCCCCATCAGCTCCTTTGAAAATCTTTGAAAATATACCTATGAAGCTGGTAATGCCAGCTTTCTGTTAGAACAGGTTTCCTTCTTCTCCTCTGCAGTTTAGTTTGTTCAAAGCCAGTAGTCTCTGTGTGTGTGTGTATCTGTAGTTTTGTCTCCCAAAGATACAATCAAGTGTCAAATAGCTCCTTAACTAAACAGCCCCCTGCTACAAAAGGAAGTTATGCCAGAGGTCAAAAGGGTCATCTCTTTGTCAGATTTCTCCCCACTCACACCAGGCTGGAAATTTCCTGTGTAAGATTTGCCTACATATACATGCATATATACATACTGTAGCTTATTTTTTATATATAGTGGGAGGTAAAAATATGTGCATACTTGTATATGTATATATGTATGTGTTTGCATATATATATATATATATGGCTTTTTGAGCTAAACTATAGGCAACCCCTGGTAGATGCAAACCAAACCAAACAACCTCCCAGACAGCCTTACAGGAATGCAAAGTCTGTTATGTATTAAGTGGATGGAGTAGAAGAGGTCACAGTTTATTGTTTGCTCTTGGGTTGCTTGCTCAGTTTTGCCAGGGTGGAGGAGAGCAGTGGGGCAGAATTGAAGGTGAAGTAACTGGTAGAAAAGGTCCCTGGTAGAACATGAATTAAAGGAATTGGGATAGGTCTGTGAGCAAGGGAATTATTTTTTGGGTTTTTTTAGCAAAAGGATGTAAACTTCTGGAACATACCCTTCCTTGCACCTGTTCAGGATCCCAGTTCTGTGTACATTGGGCTACTTGAAAACATTTTGTTTCCCAGTGTCACTGGCAGCACATGTCAGCATGTCAGTGAGAGCGTGGTGGCACGTGGACCACGAGCACATCAACCACGCCTTGTGGTTACAGTGAGAGCTGCTGCCTCTGTCTGCCCAAGCACAGTGATCCAGGCATTCATCTGTGGGTGCCATGGCAAACATAAGGGTGTGTTTAATGCCAGACTAGCTGCTTGAGAGAGCCAAAGATTTTGCTGGGGGAACTGGGCATGTGAAGAAATCCCACTCTGGTATGTGCCCTCCACTCAGTGCATTAGGAGGTTGTTTAGAAATCCTGATGGAGGGGAAGGGGAGTTGTTTAAATCTGTATAACATCTATAGTTTATCTGATGTTACTTGGACAGCAGGGACAGACAGAAAGACAGGAAAGCAAGAATGGTAAATTACTGAACTCTTTGCTATGCTGAAAAGAACATGAAATGAGCTTGTAAACATCTGTGTAGGCATTTTTCTTATTATGAAGGGCTTCAATGGGCAGTTATACCTGAAGAATTTCATCAAACCTGGTAAAACTGGACTGCTCTGGCTGAGATCAGAGTTTAGCTCATTTACTGTTCCTGAGGTATATCAGCTGACTAGGAGTTACAGAGGGGTGTGAGGAAGGTGATTAGGTGAGCAACTATGTGCACCCCTTCCCATCAGCACAGGACTCCTTTGCAAACATGTTTTATGTAATTCCTGCAAGTTCAAAACAAAATGAGAATGAGGCAGGGAAGCACTGCTAGAAGCTATGCTGTGTCCCGGGACTTGTAGTAAGTAGTAAGACATATTTTCCAATTCAACAGGAGAGGAGATGAGATTTTCCAATTCAGGATAGAGGAGATGAGATTTTCATTCCTGTGGTTGCACATACATAGCCTTTCCTTTTAGGAAGGAGTAGGTAGGTAGTCCTTGTTTTTTTTTTTTTTTTTTTAATTGCCAGAGGAGTTTGGAACTGCTGGAGGTGGGAGATTTGTCTTGGCAGTTTAACCTGAGTAGGAAGTAAAAATCCAACAGAAAATCTAAATTGCAAAGGTGGCTTTTCTCCCCTCTATCCTGCTACCCCCATGAACTTCATTTGTTATTGGGGGAAGAAGTTGGGATACCCCCTACTGCCTCTCCAAAAGGCAACATGCTCTGTACACAGGGCACCTGTAAACCCAAAAGCTTCTTTGCATTTGGGCTCAGGGGGTCACCTATAGCCACAAGGTGATGAGGGAAAAATACCCCATCACCTTTGAGCTCTGTTGTTGGTGTTTCTTACTCCTCCAGTTTGATCTGATATCCTTACTGGGGTGGATGCTGCTAAAGGTCAGAAGAGTTGTCTTCCCTCTGTCCATTTTCACTGCAGAATGTTTCCAGTAAGATCCCTTGAGTGAACAGGTCAGAGAGCATCTATCTGAGGTAAGAATATGGCAAAATCTCTCTGATTTGTCAGGTTATTTGGGAGTGTTGGCAAGGGTGGTGCTTGTTAAGTAATAGCTGGTATGTGAGACTTCTCCATAGCAGTTTACCTCAAAACATGAATGTTTTTTCTTTCAACATAACATCTGTGGTGGTGAAGAGGAAGACTAACCTGAATAAATCAGTCTGAATAGCACATAGCATCCCTTCTAAACTTTTACCAGTCAAAAACCCTGCTTTCATGAGAAATTGAATGACATTGATTACAAGTTATTCCTCATTTTCTGTGTAAATGAGAGAAGAATCAGAATTTCCACTAATATCTTATTAAGTGAGTAGAAGGTAATAAAATACAGTGTATATGCCTTCAAAAGAACAAGAAATTGCTTATTGGATTGCTTATTGTTCTGGAAGAATGAATAGCTTAGCAGCTGCCAGTGTCTGAAAGTTGTATCCAGGTACTTTTAAGATACAAACAAGAGAATATTTCAGTTTGAATTGGAGGACTGAACCCCAGAACAAACTGAGGATACACTGGTCGGTTTTTGATTCCTTCAAATATAGATCAGAATACCTTCTAGAAAACACGAGTTAGTTATAAGTAAACTTTTAATTTAATAATTGTAGAAATATAATGATTTTTGAGATAATGGAAATTGAAAGTAGTAATCTGGAAGATTTTTTAGCCATAAGGGCTATGCATCTGTGAATGAATCTCAAGTCTTGGGCAGGCCAAAGCTAAACAAAATAAGAGGAAAATCATATTCAGCTTGAGAAGCAAAAAACTTAAATGTGTTATCCACATTCCCACTTAAAATCTGTGCAGTTTCTGTTGCTTGTCTGGATCCAAGGCTATGCTGAGTCAAAATCGCTCATTGTAGTGTCTTGTATCATCCAGTACATTCCCAGTTCTTATTCAGGCAATTTGAAATCAGAGGTGTAGCATTGGATAAACAACACATATCAAAGAGCAGGGAAAATTCGTTGCAATGGCGGATACGTTCTAGTTTAATATCAGACCAAATAATGGTTAGTGGCAAGATCAACTCTCCCAGCTCCTTATAAAAACCAGGGTTAATATCAGACATCTACCCAGGGATTTTAAGCTGATCCTGGTTATTCAGAAAAGGACATGGGTGGAGACCATGTGAGAGGTCCCGGAGACTCTCCATCATTGCTAAGGGCTCCTTGCCCCTGCTGGTGTTGAGGAGAGCTGAGAACATGCTTGTGCTTGCAAGTAGTCCCTCTTGATACCACAGCATCACTGTGGTGTTTGTTGCACACAGGGGGCTCCTGGGGTGGCAGGACTTGTGTGTACAGAAGGCTTTGATCCAGCCAGCAGCCCTCTCTCATCACTGAGTCACTCACTATAAGCCTTTACCTTTCCCACGATACAGTATGCAGACAACTGCAAGGATCTGCCAAATTCAATTTATTAGGAAGGAAAATTTTAAGCAGAGTACAGGAAAGCACCACTGCTCCACATCAGAGAAATGTAAACAGAGAATAAGCTTCAAGGTTTTTTGGTATGGAAAGCCTGGAGATATGAAACATCACTCAGTGACAACTACGAGTTGTTCATATGTAAGTGGGTTATTATAAGGTTGAAATGAGACTCCCGAGGCATCAAAATAACACCAAAAGCAATCTTGGAAAAGGTGGGAGTGGTGCTGTACACTCTCATCACTTTCACAAAAAACACATCTTCAAGGAAGAGAATATATTAAAAATTGCTGAGCCTTTGGAAGGAAGCAAGTGCCTCAGGAGAAACTTTACAAATGGAGCTCACTTGACAAGACAAAGTTGACTCTCTCACTTGACCCAAACAGGATATCGCTATCTCAAATCATGTAACAGCAGCATGCTTTTCATAACCAACAATATTTGCAGCATACTTTTACATTGAGAGGTGTCCCAGTTGCTGCCTGTATGCTCATCACTGTAGTTCTGCTTTAATTACTTGTGGTGTGGACTTTAATGGGACCTCACCTGTTTGTCCCTGTAGAGGATTTTGCCTGTGGCTTTCACTCAGGACATTTGAAAGATCCTTTGAAACTGCTTTTAGGAGCTTGGAGTTTTAATTGCTGTGCTTTGAGTGGATTTACTGAAGAGTGAAGAACTTCAGGTTTTAAAGGTGAAGGCATCCTCCACCTGCTTAAATTAAAATACACAAGATGTGGTAACTCGGGAGCAATTAATTTCAATAATAATGATAATAACTAGTCATTTTAGAGCCAAATCTGGGGGGTTGTGTGCATGTCAGATTGTGCAGCCATTCTTTGCCAGGTGCATTCTTCTTCATCTGCATTCTGATGCAGAGGCTAGCTCAACACATTTTACTCTAGCTTGGCTGACTATCATGGAACTGAAAATTTGGTCTGTGGCATCTCCTGTGGTTTCTTTGAAACCTCGGCTATACATTTCTTCAGCTGTGCTGTTGTTTGTGCCTTTTCCTCTCATGTTCTTGCCACAGTCTTGCCTTTCCCATATCTGAACAAGACAGAGTACTCTCATTGTAGGATAATGTTTGTGTACTTCATCAGCTCCAGATTTTGATTTCCAAGAGTAGGACACCCATAATGGCAAACAGAGATGTAAAAGTGAGATGTGTTTGAATTAACAACTCAGCTTACAGTTCAGATTCCTTTAAGTGGAAGCTTTTCTTCCCTGCCTCTTGTCCTACCACTATCACACCTGTAAGCAGGAGAGTTTTTGCCTTCAGTAGTGGTGGGTGGAGAATCTGACTCCCTTGCTCTCAGTAGGAAAAGGAGGGCTTTGCTTATCACTTCACCCCATCTGCAAAGTCTGGCCCGCTAATGTTGTTGCTTATGAACTCAAGTGTGAGAATGTATTTCACAGCTCATACAAGAGTTTGCTGCTTTGACTCTTGAGTTCTTGTGGCTGCTGGTGATGCAATCATCTTGGGAAGGTGCAGCTCCAGGCAGAGCAACTTTTTCTTTGAACTCCTTCTGCTACAGCTATTAAAATAGGTCAGAGTAGGGAAAAAGTAGGTCTAGCTTTCAAAAATATATTAAGCTAATTTATCTCACATTTTAGACTGATACATGTTCAAGGCAGGAGCTTCAGAGCCAGTCTCAGGAACAGTAACAATCTTACTTAAAACCAGTTGGATGTGCAAAATACTCTTTCATACAATCAGTGGGAAGGGTAAAGAGTCTGATGTTTAATATAGCTATTTCCTTTTTTTTCATGTTTCACCTCCTCAACCCCCCAAAAAAGAAAACAAACACAGAAAGCCCACAAACACTAAAACCCCAATGGCCTGACTGCCAGCTTCTGCCTTTCTTTAATGAATTACTTTGTTCAATGATAAATTAAAAATGAAATCACTCAATACCCAGTCAAGATGAGCAGGTAAGCAGAGATTTCAGAGCTATAAAGGAGAATTATCATAAGCTAAACCAATGCATGAAAATGGTAAATAATGGCAGACAAATCAACTGTTTGGAGCTACTGTCTGAATGATATTAAGGATATTGATGAGCTAAAGTAATGTATGGATAACTTCTGTGAGATTTGCACACAAGAAGAATTGAGATCTTCATGTTGGGCTGTACTTTTTTCTTGCACCAGATCAGTGTTAAATAAATGAGCTCAGCTCAATTGATTTCATATGTGTTTGTGGAAGTAGTATCTTACTGTTTCTGTATGTTTTACATTGTCACAATCCAAGAGCCCAGTTTTTTGGAAAAGCATCTAAGAAATGGTATCTAGATACTTTTATACTTTTGTTATGAGGCTTGTACAAAACATGTGAGTTCCCATTTCTGAGGAAGATGCTTAAGGGTGGTGGAAGAGATTCCTGCTGGCTTCCATCTTGTTGTCTGCCCACACTGGTTAGAGTGAAAAAAAAAAAAAACCCAACAAAATTTCTGTCATCTTAACTGGATTCAAAAACTCTCCCTTGTGGCCTTGTGTGTGCTTTTCCTGTGATGGGATCTAGGACACAGACAGGAGGGAAGAAGGAAGTCATGTAGTTTTGGACAGCTTTAGCTGTGTTATTTTGTGGCAGCTAGGGTAGCACTTCCCACAATCATGGATGAAAAGGAGGAGTCCATGAGGCCCTGATGAAAAGCTGGGTGCCCCTTTTTTTTTCCAGAGGAATAGAAAATAAAACCCCTGCAGATTTCATAAACAGTAAATACAGGTTTTCAGGGAATGGAATTGGCTCTTTGATTATCCTGGTGCTGATACAAAGTTACTCTGTCATGCTTGGTGGGTTTGCCTCACCAAGGAAGCAACCTTGGTGAAAGGAAGTAAAGGAAGCAATGAAGAGAGCCCAGTTTGGGGCCATGTAAATATGTCATTGGTGCTTTCATGAATCACTTTCAAACTTGGTGTTACATTTGGATGCACTCAGGTAACTTACAAAGCGGCCCTCTACTTGACCATGCCTTTTGAACTGGTAATAAAAATACATATTTAGTAATTTCTAGTTTATCACACTATATTCCTTTCTAAATTTACAGTAGTTGGTGTAAGAAAACCAAACAAACAAATGAAAAACTAGTCCAAACACCCCTTCACCCTGTACAGCTACAGAACTTGTGTGGTTTTGGTAAGGATGTGTTTTGCTAGAAGCATAATCCAAAGGTACTTTCCAGAAATGTCGGCAGCTGTTTGACGCATTGCTTTAATTTGTTGTGGCCATTATGGTTGCTGTGATTTTCTTGAACCTCCCAAAGGATGACCCTGACCTCTGCTTGAGCATGGCCAGTTGAGGCATCTTTTTGGTAGGTCTGGCAGAATTAAACTTTCTGGCCCAAGGTAAAAGAGCTAATGCCTGTCTGCTCCTGCCACCAAGCTGGGGAAGTGCCCTGAAGAAAATCCAGGCTGGCTGCCGCTCCTTCTTTTGTATGATGAGAAACTGGGGAAAGTAACAATGGTTTCTGGGAGGCTGCTCTTTCCTCCATCACCCTTTCATGGTGGTAATTCTGCACCCCCAATTCCTGCCCACAGCAGCAACCTTGGCTTTCCCAGACTGCAGCATAGGCAGGAGCTGCCTTAAGCATCTTCCTTTATTACCTGGGCTGAGATAAAATGCTCACTAATCCTCACCACACCACAGATGTCTTGAAATTATTTAGACAGGTTGTTTTGCTTAGTGTGATTGTATCCTGCCCCAGAAGCTTTGGTATCCCCATAACTTCTCTCTCACCTTGTAAGGGGAGCAAAGAGGACACTTGTGTGGTGACTATGCTGTGGAAGGAGATAAACACAGGGATTTTTATTCTTTTTTCCAACTCCTGGATTGCCCCAAAATATCATTGCACCTTGGATGTCTGGGGAAGAGGAGAAGAAAACTGAGACACAGGTTTTCTGCCAGTAATTATTTTACATAGTCTAAGCAGAGGAAAACTGGAAGGAGGGGAAGGCAGTACAGAGAATGATCTCACTGAGGCTAAAACAAAATGCAGAAGCTAGAGCTTTGCTTGGAGTCAGCTGGCCCCTTAGCTGGCCTGCTGTAAGGTTATCTCCATTCTGTTGCTCTTCTCCCATTTTATTTGAGAAAAAGCAAGTGGCTGAATGTCAGATGGCATGGCAGGGGCCTCATTTCTACTTTACAGATTAAAGAATCCTGCCTGAGTGAGTCCAAGAACAGAAAAAGTATAACTTCTTCATCTCATGTTGGCTGTGAAGGTTTGATTCTCTGGGGGCCTGTCTTCCAGGGACTTTCCAGCAACCAATAAAATTATGAAACAGAGCTGAACTTATTGGTTCTAAATTGAGCAGATCTCCCCTGGAATGAGTGGGTTGTTTACTGCTTTGCAGCCTGCAGAATTTGATTCGGCATTTGGACTCAGTTTGAAGAAAAAACAGAAAGAGAAGGAAAACAAACATGAATTGGAGAACCAATTTTGAGCTGAATTCTGCTCCCTAGTGTTTTTTTTGCTTCGAGTGGATTGCAAACAAACAAGGAAATTCTCCTCATGCAAGAAGTTCTCACCTAGCATAGCATCTGCCTATCCAACCCTTCTCTTCTGTCTCTGCAGCATCTCTTGTGTAGGACAGGGAAGAAGAAGGTGGAACTGATACATGGTGTGCTGGATACCAACAGAGCTTGACTACCAGGCAGGTCTTTCAGAGGCAATTCCACCCATCATCAGCTCTGAGATGGACAGATGGTCTTGGGACACATGGAGATCACAATTTCATAGTTTAGAAGTGGGATTGGATCTTTACAGCACTTAGAATTTGTTGAGGATAATAAAGAAATGGCAGGTGAATAGAACAGAACTGGAGAAAACAAAATTTGCATGATCAAGCTAACACTAAGTTTTGCACAGAAAAGCTCTTCTTTGCACTGAAAATGCAGATGAATGTGAGTCTGCCTGAAGCAGCTTGGTTTTGCTCTTATGACCAGGAGAGTTAAAGTACCCCATTAAGCCAAGCAATCTAGAAAGTAGGAAGCAGATAATGGAACATTTCTGTCACCACTAAGGAGGGCTCCCATTAAATTGCTTGTAGGTCTTTGAAAAGGTCAGTCAAAGCTTAAGCAACCCCCTGTTGTTTGACAACATCAGAGCTCAAACGCTGTGATTCTGGAGAACTCTGCTCTTTGAAAGAGGGGGATGTTTAATTACCTTTTGAAAGCTGGCAGCAAGACAGGATGCAAGGATGTTTTCTTTCCTTTGTGTCAGTTGAACAACTTGCTATTTTGGGACATGAGAGCAACTAACCTACTGCACTGGAGGAGACTGTCCCTTCCTCTGGCCTGCTGTTGGGGGAAAAGCAAAGGCAAGGGGATATTAGTGAAGGTGAGCCTGCCGCAGGAAGGAAGCCTTGACACAAGCATGTTTGTGGAAGGGGAGGCAGAAGATCCTGATGCCTTTCTTAATGTTGTAACAATGTGTCAATTCTGTTTGCCTTTAAATATATACTTATTCATTGGTCTTGTTTTGCAGGATGACATTGGTGCAGTTGCAGGAAATCAACTGCTGTCACTTTAATAAAATTTGCTTTCTTCATCAAAGGCACTGGCAAACTGTTTGCAGGAGTTTTAATTTTCAAAATTGCATTGCATCTGCTCCCTCCCAGGGGCACTCTTTCACAGAGCTGGTTTTATGTTCTTCAACTATATGTATAGTTTTTTCTTTCCAATGGTTTGGATTTGTGGCATCTAAGCAAGCTAAACAGAAACTGTGCCTCAGGGAGAAACATCCTCTTAAGTAAGTGAAAATAAACTTGGATGGCATGCATTGTGTAATACACAAATTCAGCTGTGCACATGGTGGGAACAGAGGATTAGACATGGTACCTGCCACTGTAAAGAGAACACAAAAGTATGTGTAACATATGCTTGTGTTAAGCATAAAAGAGATGCAAGAGGAAAAAGGCATTTGGTTTGTGTATCTCCAGCTAAACCTGTCCAAGAGGCCAAGTATCCATAATTCTAATTTCATGTACAGTACGTGAAGTAAAAATAAGTGCTTGCTGAGCTAATTCTTCCTTCCAACAGCATTCACAGGGATTTGATGTTGCTGTGGTGGAAAGTCCTGGTTCACCAGTTCTAAGGAGTTATGGCTAAATACCAATTCCAAAGCAGATTTGTCTCACCCAGGATGTGCTGGCTGATCAGCAGGCACACCAGCTCAGTGAACAAGGAAGAATTTGTGCACTTGCCCTACTGCCTCTACCAGGGGGCAGTAGGGCAAATGCAGCCTTGTGCAGACTCAGTGTTCTTAGGATACGGAGGCCTGTCTGGGAGCAGAGGTTGATGCTGTAGATGTACGAGATCTCTATCCTTGGTGGGACATAAACAACGCCAGTGTGGAAGAGTCACATCTAGGTTTGATGTAGGCACGGGTTTATCTCTTTATAATGGGCAAAATATATGGTCTTCCTTTACTCTCTTCTTCAGCTATGCACTGGTTTTGTCTGGGAAAGAGTTCATTTGTTCATAGTAGCTTGTGTGGTGTTCTGTTTTAGATTTAAGGTGAAAGGGGTTGAAAACACAGGGGTGTTTAATTATTGTTGAACCATGCTTGCACAGCATCAGGGCTTTTTCTGCCTTGCCTTCTGCCCCAACAATGAGGAAACTGGGAAAAGACACAGTCGGGACTGCTGACCCCAACTGGCCAAAGGGAGATCCCAGTACCACATAGCACCATGCCCAACAAGAAGGTCTTGCAGGAAAGGGAGAAGGTGGGGGGAATATTTTGAGCTATGGCATTTGCTTTCCCATGTAATTTTTATGTGTGACAGAGCCCTGTTCTTCTGAAGATGGATGATGGGAAGTAGTGAATTATTTTCTTATTTTGCTTTGCTTGTGGACACAGCTTTTGCTTTCCCTAGTAAACTGTTTTTATCTCAACCCATGACGTTTTTCCCTTTTACCCTTCCTATGTGCTTCCCCATTCCACAGTGGCTATGTGGGGCTGAGCTGGGTTTAAACCACAAGAAGCTGGTAGACCACAATGGTCACTGGCCTTTGCTAACCTTCTGGAGATCTATTTACACAGGTAGCCCAGAGCTCTTGTGCCTTCAGTAGCCATTGTCTCTGGTGCTAATGGTTAGCTTTGCTGTGGGTAGGCAAAGCAAATGATTAAGGATTTAAGCCATAATAAGGAAGGTCAGCCATGCATCAGCTGTTCGTCATCCTTCGCTGTACTGTACACATGCAATGACCAGCCTCAGAAGCCCCAGGCACAATAGGTCTTGGCAGGCTGGACACAGCCACACCTGAGCTTGCTTAGCTTGGTTCCAAGGGCAGCCTGGAAACCCCTGCCCAAACAGGTGCTCATTAGGCTTGGAGGTGCTGGGTGTTCTTACTGAAAACTGTTCTGCTGACGGTCATGTTGGCTGGTATAAAGGATTGGGTGGTTGGGCACTGCATATCCCTGAACTGGAAATGTGGCATTTGCAATACTTGGGTGATTAGTTTTAATGCCACATATTAGGCAGAGGAATATTGGCTAAGACAGGTAAGCAGTGCTAATTACATGCTGAAAGAATGCTGCAATCCTAATAGGCGGAAGCAGGCATGTGTTATATCTCAAATCTGTTGTTGCTGCTCAGTGCTAATGCAGATTGATCCTTTCTGGTACTGTACAACTTCGGCTTCACTCACCTGTGACAATGCAGCTCTCTTCATGTCCTCTGCAAATGTCACTGACAACAAAAAGAAAAATCTTAGCATCTGACTGTATATATTGGGATCCATATCAGGAGGTGGTGTAGTTATGTAAAAGGTGTTGTCCTGTAGTATTTAAAATGTTCTGTGTAACACCTGTTCTGGGTGTTACACACGAGTCTTCTATAAATCCTCACCCATCTTCCTCATCAGCTCAAGCCCAGCTGAACAGGAAGGTGTGCATGTTGATTACCCTGTGAACAAGGACATAACCCTCACCCCATCCTTGCTTGAAATTCTTGCATTAATACTTGTTTCTGATAAAGTGAACATGTAACAAAAGTATTTTTTGCTTTGCCATGCACACCAGCAATTTTGTGATGACCGTGTTTGACAGCTAATTGGCTTCTTACCAAAAGTGAAAACAATAGACACCTATTTTCAGCTGGGAAAGCCACACTCAGTATGTTCCCTGGCCAAGATAAAGCACTGAAGCAGCGTGACGCAAAGTGCTCCAAGCTCCCTCTATGGCTTTTCTTTTTTTAACAGATCTGCTGATGAACTTGCCTTTTCTTTCTCCCATGCCTCCTCTGTTCAAGGGCATTGACTATTGACTGAAAGTATGTTTTCCTACAGTTAGGTTTTTATTTTGCACTAGAACAAGTATCTAAGTGCATGTTGCTTTTTGTAGCTGTGCATTTTACTAAAGGAGGTGTGCTCACAGACTTGGTGAGAGGTTGGGAAGTCCTGACATGATGAAAAAATGTTGTCAGCTAGACTGAAAATGAAACCTTAGAAAAATGTTTGACATGGCTCTAGTTATTGTTTCCTTGGTGCATACTATTGCTGTGTTTAATATGTGGAAACTGGTGAGAATAAATCAGATTGCTAGACAGATTACTGATACTTGAAATGCTAGCTGCTCTAAATGACAGAGGAATGGTAACATATCTTTACATGTGCCAGTGGCTAAAAGAGAACAGTCACTCAACCTTTGAACACTTGCAGAGATGTTTTCAAAATATGCTTCTCAGACATGACTAAAGCTGGAAAAGATTTTTCAAAATCTCTATTTGTGGAATAAAAATGTGTATGTTTATTCTAAGGTAGAATACTTTACAGTATTCCATTTACCTATTCTTTGTAAATGTAGCAGTTTCCATTAAACTCAGTCCAGACAGGATATTTAAATACGGAAACAAAAACAAAATCAAAAGATGCTGCTCCAAAGCATCTTTTGCAATACCTGTATGTTCTTGAATTTCAGTTTCTTTGCTTGGCACAACAGTACTGATTGGTCATTTTTTCCCCTTTGCCCTCCCTGTTTGCTTTGTCTTCCCCAGTGGTAAGAGCACACGAAGCAGATATTTCAAAATCTTCAAGGTCACAAGGTTCAAGGAGTATTCATAGCCATGCGTCTCTTGGTGATCTACCAGCATCTTTCTGAGGAAGGAGGCATAGCAGAAGAGAAGGAGCTGTGTAAGGACCTGGATGAATCCCACTGCTGCTGGCTCCTGGGCAGGTGGGGAGAGCACGCACTGTCCCTGCATCCAGCTGTTTAGGACTGTTTATCTTGTGCTCCTGATATTTTGTTTAGTCAGTGATGATGTGTAAGATACAACTGGTTTTGACTTCCAGGTAGACAAAGTCCATGAAGCAACCAGGAGTCCCCAAACATTTGTTGCTGGCAGAATGCTAAATAAACAGAAGCAACACCTACCTGTGTAGGTGGCAATTAATCACATCAATCAACCAGATCAGCTAGCAAAGCTTTTTTTTTTTCCTTTTCTTTCCTTTTGTTCCTTGTCTCCTCCCACCTTCGTGTTTCCTGGTTGTTGCTCCTGCTGGCAGTAGAGCTGGGTTATGTAAACCCTGTGTCACCTCTTCTCTGCTGGCCTGACCATTTAATGCTCTCAGCCCAGTTTAGCAGGGGACCCTCAGCCTACCTCTGAGCACGGATTTCTTCTCTTTCTGTATTCTTAGAAAACTGAGCCAAAGCTACTGCCTGTGGGCCCACAGACTTATATGTGCTATACTAGTTTGAACAATCCTCCTGGAAATTTTTGAACTCATTGTTTTAGCTAAATTTGATGGAGCAATAGAATTTTCAAAGATAAGTTCCTCTTTTCTAAAATAAATGTGCAGAGGAAAAAGTAAGTTAGTCACAGGGAAAAAAGTACCTTTGCAAACACTTTGTTTTATGAGGCATCTGTAATAATGGAAGAAAGACTTTCTGAGACATGGGAAAAGCAACCTTCAAAGCCTGGATAAGCACCTTTAGTAACTGCTTGAGACACACAAGTCTGCAGTTTTGTTTTCCAGAGTTTTTTGTTAATAGAAATGGGATGGCAATTTTTTATCACAGCTAAAAAGCATTTTTTTCTTAAAATTGGAGGAATATTTTCCTAGTCTTCCCGCTTTGCTTTTCTCTTCTTTTTCATACTAGGTTTTAGGCAAAGGCTTACCAATGTGAAGTGTTAGAGATTGCAGGGACTGCTTGCAGAAACATGCAGAATCCAAGCCAGTAACTGAAGTGACTGTGGCAGCTGATAGAGAAGAAAAGATGACCCACTGGAGGAATTTTAAATGTCTTTAAACTCCAGACTGTGGTTTTCTCAGAAGCTGAAAATATTGAATAAAAAGAATCCTTATTTATTGGTGGATTATTATTATAAAATACCTGAAAATTTTATGTGGAGGGAATAACTAAATATAAAAAAAAAAAGAAAAAAAAAAATCCAGACCAGAATAGTGCCCAGTTTTCCTTTCCATATATGCTGTTTCAGGTTCCTTCATTTTTTACCTCATAGTGGGATCCTACAGCTGTTTTTTGTCTTAATATCTATGCTGCCATTTTTCCTGGAGCTGAATTCAACCCATTACTGGAATCAAGAATTTGGCTGTGTATGATCTGGTGGGATCAAGCTTCCTGTTCAGTAACCTTTCCTCTAGCTCTGAATCCACTTACATGTTTTACACCTCATGGAAGAGCAACATAACAGGACTAGCAATTGAAGAAAAGAAAGTAAATAGTGTAAAAATGTCCTCCTGAAATTGTGCTTTCTTACACAAAGGAATGGCTGTGCCATGCCAGACTAAGTTTTCTTATATCCCTGAATCCTGTCTGCAAAGGTTTTAAATGTGGATGTCTAAGGAAAGAGCGTATGGAGAGGGCAAGTAGTGAAGCACTTCCAGCCTTCTGTGATTTGTGGTTGTGAGATTTCTGAACCAGAGATTAAGTCTTTGTACAATTATATGATGCTATGAAAAATTCCAGCTGTAAAGAAATATCTATTTGCATAATAAAACATTAATTATTTATCCCTGCAATTCTCCTATACTTGCCAGGGAAGAGTTGTTTTATCTCCCTGGTGCTGGTAATCAATTACCACATAATAGGCTAAGACATATGAGAGCAAGAAAAAAAAACATGCAGGAAACTTGCAGGTGGGAAAATTTTGCCACTATCTGTAGCAGGGCAGAGAACAGTTTATTTCCATATAGACTACAAGTTTTGAGCAGTAGTATCTTGCATCTTTTGCATAAGCTTAGGCCAGTTTTCCAGTTGGCCTGATTTGTGGGTACTCAGAGAATGGGAAATTGTGTCCTTATGTGGTCTTTGTGTGAAGCTGAAGGAAGTGAAGAACTTTACTTGGTGGTTCAAGCTCATAAGAACCTCATATTTAGGCTAGAAGGCTTGAGGTGCATGTTCCTACCCAGCATGCAACCAAGGGAGGGTTTCAGGCTACCCTCATCTTCATGCAGTTAGTAATACACAGGTTGTCTTGAGGGGCAACAGAAATTGTTTCTCAGTAGCTCACAGGTTATTTTTGAAACTTAATCCATTTAATTTCTTTAATGGCTTAGGCAGCAATTGACACTGTGGAACACTGTGGACTTGCAACACAGTATGCACTAGCTTTTAGTATATTAAGTAGCTCATTTTAATTCTGTCCTAAAATGGAATCCTTTGCATCTTTCATGTTCATTACATAAGAAACAACCATAAACCATGACCTTAGTCCTTGACACTGGAAACCATGTTGAATAAATACCTCTCTTCATTGTGGTCCTTGGCAATAACAGGATTCATGTAGTGAATTTAGATTTTAAGTTTATTCCTGTATAAGTTACAACAAAGGCTGAATGTTTCTCAAAGCCTTAAAACTTCACTACAAAAAAAGAATTTCCTAGATTAGAATAGCTGATCCAAAGCATAGGAACCTCTTTGTCTACTGTATAGATTTTATAGCAGATCCAGTTAATGCTCCAGGGACAGATAACAGTGATGAAGTAATAAAGACTAAAAGTACGACATTCCAGGTTTTCATTTCTTCAGTGCTTAAAGTGTGAGTCGTTTTTTCAGTGATCTAAAAAATTTCCGTAATTTATTGCTCTATATCAAATCTCTAGCTCCACTTGAACAGCAGTGGCTTAAGAATTCAGCATATTTTAGACTCATTTTGCTAACCAGAGTTTAAGTTAAAAAAAAAAACCAAACCAACCAACCAACCACAACAACAACAAAACCCCCAAAATAAAAAAACACTTGTAGAAGCCACTGTCTTAAGAATGACTTCAGTCACACAAGGACACAGTGGCTGTTTTGAAGGAGTATTGCATCCATGTTTGGTAAAACACTTGCTGTCTAGGAATTTGTTATCAGCAAAATTTATAAAAACACCTACCTGACAATGCTTTAGCAGATTTTGTCCAACAACTCTGCAGTCTCCTCCTTACTTTGAAATGGAAGGCTACCAGAGGCTGGCAGTGGTGATGTTGGCCAGGTCAGCCTGCCTACTAATGAGTCCCTGACTTGCAGTTTCTTTCAAATACTTTGGGCTCTCATCTGCCTTTGCTCTTCACATCTATGCACTTTTTAAGGTCATTTGTCATCTAAACAATTTATGACTCTCGTGTCTGGAACACAGCACAACGGGCTGCCATACTGCTGAACTAGCTTTTTTTATACCCTTTTTTCTCTCTCTAGATTAGATGACGTTGCTTCCACTAAAAGTGATTGACAGGAAGGTGAAAAAGAGATTTGAAAGCTTCAGAACAGAAATCCCTTTACTAAATCAGGCATGTTCTGCTTTTTACAAAATTAGGTCCTCCAGTTCTATCAGGGATTAACATTTTTGTAACTCAGAAGATGGTGAACAAAAAAAGAAATTTTTTTATGGTGCTGTTAACAGCTAGCAGTGCCAAAGTAGATTGTGCCATTATTTGCTTAGAAGAAAAACAGCACTTGCAATCTGACCTTAGTGAAGTGTTTTTACAGTGTTCAACTGTTGAAACATAAGATCAAAACAAAGTTCTGTAAGTGGTAAAATGGATAGCATTTACATCTTCTACCAGTTAATACTTGTGAATTTTATAACAATTTTTTCTCCCTTAAATTCCAAGAATTCTGTGCATTTCCATGTCAGAGTTTTGTCCATTGATCTAGCAGCAGTATTTCTCTGGAATATAGAAGTGTTTTACTGATGTTCGCAAAGGAAGGCTAAGGGGGTGCAGCCTTGTCCGAATAACCAGCAAGAAATGTGCTGCTTTTTCACTCTCTCCTCTTGCTCACCTTGTCCTCCAGCACATCCCAGCAGAAGTAACACTCCTTTTAAGATCTCTGCTTCTTGCCAAAATGTAGGACAGAAGTCTAATGCATATCTAGAGTCCCTTTAGGGAAATAATTTTTAAGTGATGAAGCTCTACCAACCACCCAGCCGGAGAGCAAGGATCTCTTCAGTCCATCCATCTCTTTCTTTGCAGACTCGTAGAGAATCCTGAAGTCCATTCAGAGGCCAAGGGGAGTGTGCTGTTGCTGGAAAAAGAGAGGAGGTTCAAAGACAAGGGGCTTCATGATGTTGTGATTCTGTATAAACATGAAGGTAATCATCATCTTGACATTACCCTTGAGTTTTTGTGTTCCCTGCTTCATCTGTTTCTTTTCTAGAATGGAGAAGGAAGAATATGCCCTCAAATAGTGGCATTCCCAGTAAAGCTATCTCCCTAAACTCCTTGTCTCCTGCC
Organism: Vidua chalybeata; assembly: GCF_026979565.1. Lineage (NCBI taxonomy): Eukaryota > Metazoa > Chordata > Aves > Passeriformes > Viduidae > Vidua > Vidua chalybeata. The sequence continues at coordinate 69,544,743 of NC_071530.1, read as the reverse complement.
CACCATTTATTTATTTCCTGCTTAAAATGCCCGCAATTCTCTGTCTAGTGCATATTTATGTTTAGAGGGTGACATTGTAATGTGCCTTATGTTTAATAATTTTCTCTCTAAATGGATGCAAGATAATTTGTATAGGAACACACCTGTTTCTGTTGTTTTGCATAAACAAATCTGAGAATAATTTTCTTTGACAATATTATTTTCAAAGTATCTTCTCAAGATATTTCAGGCCTTAATTTTAAATATGTACCAGTGGACTTGCCTTCAGAATTTTTATTTCTCTCTCCCCCATGTGACAAACACTCATGTGGACCACCTTTCTGTATTTTTCCAAGTTCCCTTGATCTTCAAGAAAGATGGAACAAGTAGTGGAGTAAGAAGGAGTTAGTTTGCAATATTTGCAGATGAGGAGTAAATGAGGAATTTCTGGTACCTGATGTTTGAGAAGGAATTGTGAGAATTCATAAAGCCATGAATTCTCTGATAGAAAGGTACTCTGGTTAGGTTTTGCAATGGGAACAAACTTCAAACCTCAGTTTTATTATCTGCAATGGTTTTGATCTAATTGCTGAGAAAATACAGGTAAGATTTCTAATGACACAAACCCAAGGAAATATATCACTGAAATGAGAACATCAAGCTTTCCGTTTAGTATAAAATGCCACCCAAAGATGCTTTTCCAAAGGCTTTCTGGTTCTCTCTTGGAAACCTTACAAGCTTTTGTTTCCCCTTGGGACTTCTAGAATTTCCCTGTTTAGACTGGAGGGTCTCTGAAGCGGAGGCTGTTTTGATAAACTGTGTGTACAGCACCTTACACAATGGACCTCTGATCACAGCCTGCATCTCCACGTTATGGCAATGCAAATAAATATATGAACAACTGTCCCTTGAACAGGAAGGAAAATAAAAATCAGATTCTCCAGAGAGTTGACACATATATGGTAACCAGTCTCCTATCATAATAATGTTGTATTTGTTGAAATCCAAGATTTAGTAGATGTTCAGCTTTCTTAGCATGGCAGAAGTACTCTCCCATTTTGTCTTATATCCTTGTGCAGAAGTTTTTTCTTGTTTGCTTTTTATCCTGTTTGGCCTGACACTAGGGGAGACTTTGTTTTACTAACATTTGTAGCCATCACTTTGATCTGCAGCAGGAAAGTTCAAGATCAGCTTCTTTGTCCATAGGGAAACAGATGAGATCAGAATATGCCAGTTTTAAAATCTCACTAGATTGGCTCTAGAAGAAATAGTTCTTGTTCCTTAGTTAATTGCAAATTGCATCTTTATTTTTAACAAAAACGCTATGTTTTCTACACATGATTATTAATTTGTGAAAGCTGGAGGCTGATTTCTATTTATTCCTGACTCACATGAGGTTCTTTGTTCCTTGTAAATAAAAGAAATGTTGTAGTTTCCAAAGGCACATTTACTGCGGGTTTTTGTGCTTGCTTGTTTTCTAATGTTCCTCTGTCATAGTGTTTGTTAGGAAAATTGTCACTCTTGACAAGTACTTCCAAAAATGTATTGTTATAGGTCAGGGTAGTGTAATATCAGATTGGGTGTGGGTAGAAAAGGTTTCTTTGTTTCAGTAAGTGCTGTGCAACTGCATCAGTGATCGTGACTAAGCTGATTTCAGACCAGCTTCCCTCTTTCCTAACAAGGGAGGAAGCGGGATTTATTCAAGGGCATTCTGGAGAATCAAGGAGAGAAACACCAGAGGAGCAGATGAAGGTCATGCCAATTCTGTTGGTGTCTCCTGCCATAGCACTTGTGGTGACTGGGCAGAGAAGCACTGGCAACTGTGCTTTGCCCTCAGTGTTTAACCTTTGGAGCAAGGCATGCTCCATCTCCGGCGCTGGGATTTTGCAGTCACAGGAAGGGCTCAAGTAAGGGTGTTTCTGGTACTCATTGAGTCTTCTGGTGGATAAAAAAAGTCTGGATGTAAGTCTGAATGTGCTAAACCACCAGGCTCTTTGGTGGTAGCTGCAAGTGACTGGATATTGCAGTACACCTTAAGAAAAAGATGACTTTGTGGCTTGCTATAAAAACTGAATGTGCAAAACACAGTGTGGTGGCTCAGCCATATCCCCTGTGCACCCATCTGTGTTCAGCTGGACCTGCAAGGCATTTCCCTGTTTCTACTTGTTTGCTCTGGAAATGGTGGGAAAAGTCTGTCCACATTCCTTCTCCGCTACACTTTGACTGTTCAAGGCAGCCTGGAGTTTCACATGATAGACACAATGGAGAAGGATCCTCCTCAGTGCCAGCTTTCCTCTTCCAGATATTTCCTCCTTGCCTCTGCATGTGAAATGAGCAGTTTGCAGGAGTACAGAAAATTCTGTGGGCTACAAGGACTCAGCAGGTGCTGAGAAGAGTTTTACAGAAATACCTTTTTAAAGTTGAAAACAAATTTTCTTTGACCTTTTTAATGCCCTGTTTGTGCTTGTTTGCCACTGGTGTTCATGTTGGTGCAATTTGGGGCTGGGGGGTATAGGAGTGGTCATAGAATAATAATTAAATTGGAGTATTTGCAGCAAGGCTTTTCATTAGCACCAGAGAAGTGACTGACTATAAGAGAGAACCTTAAGGCATCATGAAAGCAAAAACAAAACAGTTATGTCCAGTCAGAACAACTCCAGTTGTGAATTTAGAGTTTAACAATCCTTACAAAGTGGTCAGTCATTATTAACAAAATGATGTAATAATAATAATAATAATTTTGCTTGAATAAATATGAGAGCTCTGGAGTAGGTAGCTGCCAACAGTACTATCTCATTCGTATTGTTCTTTCATCAAATGTTACTGTATTGTGTATTAGCTGGTTACCAAGACAATCTATTATTATAAGCAGAAGAGTTTCTTTATCCCATCATAGGAAAAAAAAGAAGTTTTCCATAATTGTCTTCACAGTTTATGGACTGTATAATGTGAAGTGGTTGAAGCCCTCTAAGATAGTACCTGTCAGTCTTCTTTCCCCCAAAGCATGTGCCAAACATTTAGATTTTTGTCATGCTGGGAAACTACAGGACATACCCACATGAGTTTTTCAGAAGTAGAAATACATCACTTTTCTTTGAAAAAACGTTTGTATTTGCTGGCAAACTTTGTCTTGAACAAACATTGTGAAACTTTGGTTTGGGCAGCCATTCAAGAATACCCCAAAACTCTGTTCACTGGGAAAGATTCCTGTATTTGTGCAGCAGTTTCTAGATCAATACAGTCTCTCTCAAGAATGAGGGTATTTATGAAGGTAGCTTTAAAAAAAAAAATCTATCTCAAAACTCTAACAGTTCTAGTTCTAAAATGCAGAAAACAAATAAGCCAGCTGTTAAGGAGTGTGCCTGGCAGGTACCAGCGAGTTAGATGGTAGCGTGACTTTCACATGAACTTCCTGTAAATAATTCAGCCTTACAGCAAATCCTATAATTCTCTCCTCTTATCCATCTCAAATATTGCAATTATTGCAAATATAACTTGGGCATTTCATGAGGCATTAATCATCTTTATCAGATATTTGGCTTCAGAAATTATTTTGTAATACTGTTTACTTTGTTACTCAGAGATGAGTTATTACAGAACAGTAGTGTTGGCCATGGGAAAAGGCTGAAAGGAGGTGAAAGGCTTTATCCTTTGCATTAAGAAGCAATTGTAGAATGATTATGTGGCTAGGTGTGCATTTTCCAAGGCAGCTATGCCTATTCCTTGTCGTCAGACAGTGAATAACGGTTCCATGGTTTGTTGCTACACTTGGTTTTCCATCCAATTCTGCTTTCCACCAAAGTCAGGACACCTGCAAGATGTAACTTCAATGGGAAAAGTAGCACTCATCAGCCATCAGGTGAACTAAAAAAACAGGAATACAACTGTTAACTTGGACTCTTGCATCCTGTGGTGTGTGCATATGCTGCTTATAAAAGGTGCCAAATCCAAATCCTGGCCTTGACTGGAGGTAGATGCAGTACAGATCCCAATTGCTCAAATCCCAGCCAGGGTGTCTGCCCTGCTTGCAACTGCAAGGTTGCTTAATTGAATTTAATGAGGTTGTCCACATGCAGCACAGTTGGCAGATAGTTGCCAGAAGCGTCTGATGAGCTCTCCTGAAATTCTGCTCCGTAGGGACTGGCTTTCTGTCACCAGCAGTGGGTCAGGGTACCACACAGCTTCTGTGTAGGAAGGTGTCACAAAACATTGTTTCCCAGGGGAAAATCCAACCCAACTCTCTGCTCTTGAAACAAACTATTTAGCCAATTTGGAAGAGCTGTCCAGACTTCTCCCTGGTATCTGGATTTAAACTTGCAATTCAGCATGTTACACAGAGTTAATATCTACTGCAACATGTGGGTGTAGTGTCCTCTGATTTTTGCTGTAATTGAGTAGATGGGCATATTGCAGCCCAGTTGTGTTTAGCATTGCTTTATACATAGAATTTATGGCTGAAAATTCCATCAGTTAATTGACCTCTAGGAGAGTGTGGTTTATCCTCCATAGCCACATAATCCTCCAGCAGTGTATGGAAGCCATGAACTTGACAGTGAGACAGAATCAGCTTCTTCTTCAGCCTGCACTCCTTCCCTGCTCCTGCCCTGCTCTGGCTGAGTCTCTGAAAAATTAATTCCCCAGCAATTCCCCCCTAGATGAAACTGGTGCTAAAACATGTTAAAAATAAAAGGAGCCATTGTTCCAATCCTCTGGAGATTAGTTATTAACCTATGTGATAGGTACAGGCTAAAAAACATGAGTGTTGTAACGTTGATGTGTGGTTAAACTGTGAATATGAAGTGGGGTGGTTTGGTTTTGTTTTGTTTGCTGTTTTTTTTTTTTTTTTGTGGTGTTTTTTTTGTTTGGTTTTTTTTTTTTGTTTTGTTTTTTTGGTTTTTTTGGTTGTTTTTTTGAGAAATTTTATCTAATCTTAATTCAGAGTTTAAGAGCAGCCACAGGGAAATGAGAAGCATATCATCTGCAGTCCTGAATATTTTATCACCTTTAAATAGAGATGGCTGGTTTCTACAGAATTTTTTTGGTTTCAGATTCAGGTGTCTTCAGACAAATGATTTCTCTTTTCCTCATTCCCTTTCTTTCTTGGTTTGTTATTAAAATAAAGTAAAATACATATATACAGCTTTTTCACTGCTCTAACAGTTCTGTCTTGTAAAGAAAATGAAAACAACCTTGATGAATGAGCTTGAGAAATTGACAGACAGGAAAAAGCAAAGGTTGGTTTTGCTTGTGGGCCATGAGCTGGCCCTGCAAATCTGATAAACTTGCAGTGCTTTTCTTACAGTGGGGCTTGTAAAGCTTGGCTGATTCTTCATATAATCTTGCTCAGGGTTCATGGAAATTGAAGTATGAAGAGAAGGTTCTTTATTTTAAAAAGTGTTATATTAAAGCATGAAACATCTGCAGTATCAAGAAGGCTCCCTCAGAATGATGGAATGGGGTCTGGGCCTGGGGGAAATTCTCCTGTCTCTCATCTTTGGGACCATCTTCTATTACTTAAGCTTGGGAGTGTGTCTTTCAGGATAATTCCAATCAGATGGGAGCTACTGGAGAATCACAATGATTTTAGTATATTGGCTGCATTAGTCTCTGTTACAGAGGACCATGAGACTTAGCAGCCTGGGAATACTTTCCTGTAAGAAACAGCATAGTTCTCATATCTACATGTGTCTAGTGTCCTGCATTTGGGGAAGATGAAGTACTCTCTGCCTCTGAGAAGACATAGATGAATAGCAAGCCCAGAGGGAAAGAAACATTCCAGAACTTGACTATGAGGGGTAGTTGCAGAAAAAGGATGAAAAAGCCTGTCTATAAATAGGAGAGCTTCTAAAGGAAGAAAGACATGGTTGTGCAAGAAACCTGCATATTGGAGAAAAGTAGATCACACAGAAAAAAAGTTCAAAGAAGCAGATATGGAAACAGAGCATATGGATTCTGCTAGCAGAATGGAAAAAACAAAGTTTTTCTCTGCATTTATGTATATATTAAAATATTTAGGACTGTTACAATGTCTGTTACAGAAGATGATAGGGGTGGTGCTTGTTTATAGGAGGAGAGTGAAAGGCTGGAAGAAAGCAGAGAGAAAACAAGTGGGTCTACTGGTGCCGCTCATTATTAGATAAGTGGAATTTTTCATTCTCTTTCTTGCTGCTCCTCCATTTACGAATCATGTTGCATTTCTAGGCTGTCTGCATCCTTTGGCTTCTTCTTACCACATGTTTTGCCAGCCTATCGAATATTTGTATAAATTCTCAGTGCAGTATTGCTGAAATTTCAATCCCCTGAGAAACTTGTGCCAGTAATGATCACAAGCCAATTATCAAAACTAGAACCTTGCAAGATAGGTAATCATTCCAATCTAAGGAAAAAAAAACAAAACCAAACAACCTAGGTTTAAATTAAAAATCACTGCCCTACAGTATTCAGCCAAGAAAGGGCTTCATACCTGTAGATTTCATTGGTAGTGTGATGTTTAAACAGAATTTCGGATCCTATTTACCTTTATCACAAGGTTCATCACTTTGTGACATTTAATGCTGTAATCATATGCTAAGTTTTTATCCCTTATTTTATCAGTGAAATTGGAAATTCCTGATAAATAAGTATTTCCATGAAATATTTTTTCTTTTCTTTTGAAGTTTTCCAATGAGAAAGTTGAAATTGATATGTAAAATGGAACAAACATAGGTGGTTATAACAAAAATGAACATCGATTTAAACCAGTTTTGGTGAGGTTTATTTGTTCAGTATTTAAGCTGCAAACTTCTACACTTTCCATCTGGCTTCTTTCAACAGTTATGTATTGTAGTAATCACATATTTTGACAGCTGAAATTCTATGAAAATCCTATCCATTCCCAGCTGGAGGAATAATACCAGGTATTTCATAAAACTTGAAAGGGTGACGTTTCCTTACAACAGCAGGATATAAAGGAGAGAACCAAAAGAGGAAAAATAAAGGAAATTTCTGCCCCCTCTTTGATGGAAATTTCCACATGTTCGTCTCTAGAAGAAGCAGAGCACAGGTAAACTGGCCAGATTCTTATGTAATCTTGGAACATTTATTGTTCCCATTCTCTGCTTTCAGAATTTGAAATTGTTCAGACCCACTATTCTCAAATGAACAGAAAAATTATTTTAATGTGTGCTTATTATAAACTATGGTTTCTTTTTTTTTTTTTTTTTCTGTTTCTTGCTTTTTTTAGTTCATTGTTCCTCAGTGATCTGATCCTTCCTTCTCAGAAACACCTTTGGTGTTGGGACACTCAGTTATAGAGAAGCAGCACTTGCCAGGAAGAGTCAGATACTGCCCAAAGGTGGTAGCACTGATTCAGAAAGTAGCTCTCCCTTGTGAGTCAGGGTGCAAAAAATTATTTTGTTGTTCGTCCTTTGGATGAAAAAGAAGTTTCAATGTTTAAATGCAGCTAGATACAATTAACATCGTAGTGCCCTTGAGGTGCAAGTGACTAATCTCTGTTTCAAAGGAATCCAGACATCTTGCATGGTGTGAAGGTGAAAAAGGCATTACAGCACTAACAGTGAGTGGGGTTAACATAGATGATTACCACAAAAAGGCACATGAAAGTTACTGCTTCTCTTCCCCCTCCCTCCAGCCTCCTCCTACATTGCAAATAGCACATGAAGGTTACCTGTAGAACATTGTGGCTGGGTTTGGGTTTGTTTGTTTGTTTGGGCTTTAAAACTATTATTTGTTTATTTGCTTTTCTGGACAGAAAAATTAAACGAAGAAGGAACATTGAGGGCAAAGGAGTTAAAATTCTTGGTTTCTGCCTGTTGCTGCTTTTGGTTTTTGAATCCCACTGGCAAAATTCTGAGGTCTGGCTCCTACTTCTAAGCTCATGATGAGCCCAAGTGTCCTTTCCAATATATTCTGCTTAGTAAGAGCTAAATGTCAAAGAACAAAGCTGTAGTGGAACTAGTTGTTTCCTATTAATGCTTTTTTTTTTTTTTTTTTTTTTTTAGTGTTGTCTGACCATTACTAGTTTTTTGTTTAATGTTTCTGATCATTTCTAAGATCCACCTTGGTAGGTTAGTTGAATTGTCTTACCCTGATTGCAGGTTAATTATGACTGGGGGTTGTGGAATCAGTTGCCCAACAGAACTTCAAATGTGCAGTCACTGCTGATATCTAAAAACCATCTTTTCATCTAAAAGACATCTATTAATCTAAAAAGATTAAATAAATTAAAATGCCTTCTCCAGCTATTAACTGAATTCTGTCCTTAATTACTGAATTAATATTATAAAACTATTTTCCAAAAATAAAGGAAGATCTTGCTCTCCAGAACAGTTTTACTAAGAAGTAGCCACACAGAGAGCCAGATACAGAGGGAGGGCTGATAGATTGGACTGGAGTAAAGATATTTTGTCAGCCCTTGTTACCACCACATTGCATGCTTGTTCAGTCCACATACACTTAAATACAGGACATCTTAATATCATTCTGTATTGGCCAGAGCTAGAAAGACCACTATGAATGTGGCCAGAATATTTGGCACATCCATCCTCTCCCTTATTCATTATGGAGCTGTGATTGACAAAACCAGGAGAATTTCCACTGAAGCCCACATGGTAAAAGATGAATATGTGCTTGCCTCTGTGGAGTGGTCCTGAGTGTGTGCAAATATTCCCAAAAGGAAGTTCTGTGAACTGCTTGGTCATCATTCCTAATCCTCTGCAAAACCACCACTCTTCCCTTGATGTGTTGGCATTTGTTGGCTTTCTACACATGGATGCATGGACTGGAGATGGACACTCTTCTAGGCAAAGCATGGTTAGTTGTTTGGTGGTTTCTCTGGCCTGCAAACCCTTCTTTTCCTGCAGGATATATGTAAACAGATTGTGTCCTGCTGTCTAAATGCAACAGCTTCCATGAGTAGCAAAGGCCCCATTGCTTGTCCACAGCAGCCAGCATCCATGCTGCAGAGGGGAGGGATGCACAGTTTTGAGCTGGACCTGCATCGTATCCTTTGGAACTTTTATGTTGTCCTGGGTTACTGAAGAGCCAGCTGTAGCAATTTTTTCTTTCTAACATATATGCCAGTATATTTATGCTATCCTTTTAGCTTAAAACATGTTCTCAAGGGCAGGGTTTCTTAACTCTCAACCTTTGCAAGACACAGTAGAGTTAACCAAGCACACATCACACGTGGATGCGGCATGCACAAGGTGACTACAAAACCAACATTGCCCCTGGGTATTTGTAATCTTTTCTACAGTGTGATATTTGCAATAGTTTGTATCAAATACAGGTGAAGAGTGGTTTCCTACTCCAGCTGTTAAAGGGATGAAAGCTCATGGGTATCAGCGTATATGGTAAAGTCAGCATGAAGCACACTAGAAAAGCACCTTTGCTTTTGTCTGATTTCCATTGCTGTGTGATTCTCTGTTCTGTACTAACAAAAGGCGCCATAAGCATGATGCCCAAAACTCCAAATATTTGGGTCTAATACAACAGTGCAAGAAGCAGCAGCCAGCACAGGGTTAGCTAAAAATTATTGAAGGTGTGAAAAATGGGAGAAGCTTGTTGTAGCACTGCTAAAGGAGCTTCTTCAAATGGAGAAAAAAATACTCAGCACTGGTCAGAAAAGGCTGCAAATAGTTAGTAGAAAGAAATAAAACTCCAAAGAATTGCAGATTAATAACTCCTGATTCAATCAAGTGTATTAGTCTGGCTCACAATTTTTAAGGGTTTACTTTTTATTTAAGGACCTATAATTCAAAAATTTCAGTGTCTGTATTGATGGGAATACATGTGAGATGCTGCTCTCTAGGAACTGAAGATAAAAATATGTTAAAGTTGCCAACTATGAATGGCAGAAGTGGTTCAGGGCTGTGTTTTTGGCTCCTGAAGAGGATTAAAAGTCCATCACTTGATTCTGGTAAAGATAAAATATCCCAATCCAGATTGGCTTTGGTCTTCTTCTGCTATATGTTCCTTAACATGATATAAATTCCTCCACTACAGTTTAACCTAAATTCATGGATCAAAGACAATTTTGCAAGCTGCTATTTCATTGTACTTCAGCAAGATGCTGAAGACTGACTTTGTGTCTGTCCAGGAAAGCTTTTTCATTTCTAGTTTCAGTCCACCAGGCCAGTAAATTTATTAAAAGAGGTAGTCCCAAACTATCACAGGTAAGTGGAAAGCATTCAGAACCAATGGTCAGTGTCTAATTGTAGTGAACTGCTGACCTTTAGTTTTTGCTGAGGACATCACTTCATAGCCAGCTGTCAAGAGGTGAAGCACCTGGTTCATGTAATTTAATAATTTTGACCATGCAATCTAACCCTTTCTGTTTTTTATCAGAAAAATGATGATAAATAGCCACAAAAAATATAATTAATACTAGAAGAATGTAGAGTTCTTGGTCTTCAGAGCAGTATCCTGCTAATGAAGCTTCAGGTACTGCCCAACCACAATTTCAATAAATCTTGGTTCTTCCGGTTCATAAATAATCCAAATTATTAATTTTCTTAAAGAAAAAAAAATAAAAAACATGGTACAGGGCATAGAAAGGAAAGAACAAACAAAAAGAATTCAGGTCAGAGAATAGTACGTATTAGGCCAAAGTCTAGGAAGGAGCGGGAGATGGAAAGGAATTAAAGGATATAAGAGAAAGGAATGCAGGAAAAAAAGGCTGAAATGGAAAAATAATGAGAAGGCCACAGACACACAGAAGTTCTTTTGCAGTTCTGACTTTAGAAAAATCATTTCTGGTGCTGACCATCAGCTAGATTTTTTGACACATCTGTTTTCTGAAACAAGTGTTTTATTCTAATTGCAGTCCTACTAGCAATTGTTTCTGGCATGCCTGGCTCACCTTTCCTTTGCACTTGGGTTGGAATTGTTAGCTACCCCTGTGCCACTGAGGGTAAGTTCAGAACATCAGTAATAAAGTCTAACGTGCTCACGTGCTCTTATATAGACAAAGGATTAGATTAGATCCACAGCTTCTTGTGTCTGTTTCTCTGAATAGTTTTACCCTAAATCTTCTTTTCATATCAACAGTAGTCAAGAAACAGTAACCCTAGTAGCTTTTCCTAGCTCAATTTTTTTTTTTCCAGTTTAAAAAAGTTCGCAGCAAGTTGAAACACAGAAGAGGTGACTGTACAACAGAGCCCAAGGCTAACCTTTGTAGGCATGTGTTAGCTTAGTCATGGAGAGACAGATTAGGAGTGAAAAAATTGTAATTGGATGTGTTTTATTCGGTAATTTCATTTTGTTTTTAGAAGAAGGTTTCAGGCAAAAAGATAATGACAGCAATTTATTCAATTTATCCAATGAAATATTTCAGATTGTATTAATAGACTGAAGTGATGTTTACATGTGTAGTTTTAGGTATAGTTTCCTATAGAGACAAGCTCTTTAGGTCAGTAGTTAATCTCCATCCAGATGCAGTCTGCTGAGATGGACATTGCAAAAGCACGGGACTTGCATAATTGATAATTTGGACTGTAATTTCTTCAATAAACTGTCTTTTCCTTGGGATGACAAACTGGGACAGCCTCTTCTCTGGGAGACAGACAAGCTCTTGTTTTTCAAAACTTTTACACTTCTTACTCAAAGAATGTTTTGGGAAATTTCTTATCTGGTTAAAATGACTCATTAGAATATTTTCAGGAAAAATGTAATTGTGAATAGAAATTGATCTCCCCTTTTACCTAAGCCAATAACAAAACAAAAAAAAAAAAGAAACTGACTGAGGAAATACAAATATTTTGAACTTGGGGCAATGATCATGCACTTTTTCCCTCATCTTCCATTTGGCTTACTAATTCAGAAACTTGGTGAGGTTTTTTGTTCCCCACATTATGAAAGAGGATACCTTTTCTTGAGTTTTATGATCTTTTAGGAAAAAGAAAATGTTGTTTTCTGGACTCTAGCAGACAGGGCATGAAACTTGTTTTCTGTATGTAGCAATGCAATATATGTGAAGTATGCATGTCTTTCACAATGTGTAACCCATCCTGGCTCGTGGCCAATGTATAGATACCTATCAGAGATGAGCTTGGGAAGAAACATATTAGGACATTTTATGCAGACTCACATTTTTTATTAGTTTATATGGGCTTTTTTTCTTGTTGTGTTCAGTTATACTAAGTGAAGACATAGATGCTCTGTCAGTGGTTGGAAAGGAATAGCCCTGTTCCAACCACCTGTACAGCTTTTCTAGGGCTTGACAGACTGCTAGAGCTGCCTGTGTTTAGATGAACCCCATAGAGTGTCTACATTTGCATAGGCAAATGCCCATGCCAGTGGTACTTGCACAACACCTCCCAGCTGTGTGCACAGGTGACCTGCCTGGCAGCTCCGGTGATCTGTTTGCTCATGCCACAGCCATTTAAGCTACATAGAGAATCCTGAACATTGAAGTTCAGTGTCAGAGCTGGTCCACAAAAGTCCATGGAAATGCATGTGAACCCCAAAAAGCAGTTGGCAGGGAGGCAGACTGAAACCCTGCAGAGTCTCCCTGGGGTGTGGTGCCCTGATGGATTGCTGGAGCAGCTCTTTGGAACCTGTACTAACCTTACACCATACAGATGAAAACCCAGGATGCATTACCTTTGATGTCTGGAACAACACACTTTCACATATTATTTCAAGCTCAACTTGCAAATCCAAATTACTGTGAAGGCAATAAATGGTTTTGGAGCAAATTGACCAGAAAGTTCATGTTCCTATTGCAGCAGTGGAACACATGGCCATTCATGCTGGCAGTTCACTGCCATTCTGCATGTGTAAATATAAAGGAGTGGTTCTCAGCATTCTACCTTTATATCCATCCTTTCACATCTCCAGTGCCTTCAACTTGTTTCTTTGGGGTGGAAATCATAGTCATAGAATGGTTTGGGTTGGAAAGGACCTTAAAAATCATCTAGTTCCACCTCCCCACCATGAGCCAGGACACTTTTCACTGGACCAGGTTGCTAAAGTCCCCATCTAACCTGGCCTCCCACACTGCCAGGGATGGGGCATCCACATACTCCTTGGATAAATCTAGGTGCATAGGCCAGAAGGAAGCAGCAGATGATGGGATGCTCCAAGCAAATCCCCTGCATCCCAGTGTAAGTGCAGACTCAACTTAATCGCTTTACAGCAGAAATACTTGTCACCTGCCAAGTAGAGATTCTTCTGCTTTGAATCACTAAATATTATTCTCACTAATTTTATTCCAGTTATCAAGGCTCTTACAGCCTCTCCGACTTCCTTTATGTTATTGATTTCTCTTAATATTCCCTTTCAGCACTGGATACTCCCATATCCCCTATATCTCCTTATCTGCCTTATAATTCTGCTAATTCACATTTCTAGTTTGAAACAGCAAGCTCCTCTATCCCACTGTATCAGATGTCTTACAGGACTTGACATAAATCTGACACATTTCCAAGAAAATCAGTTCAGAGAGAAAGATTAAAATTAATGGCCTCATTTTAATCAACCCAAGCTGTATTTTATTATATTTTCTATTTGCTTTTATGTGTTTGCATACAACAGCAGTCTGATTTACAGGTCTGTAGGGATTCCATCTTTCACTTTTTTTCTTGCTGTCCTCCTCTCATATGGTTTTGTTTTGTTTCCAACATAGACACAGAGGATGGTAGAGGTATTTAAAATCAGTAAGAGCTCAAGTCCTGCAGGAGTTCTTTATATGAACTTCCAAGGTATTCAGGAGGAGTCTGTCAATGAAACCCTTTATGAGATCAAGTAGTAGTAGTCTACCAAGCTAGCAATTGCACCAATGTGTTCCTCAGTGCAATAATAATTCACTATACAATAGCAACAAGGGTTTTGTCTGTCCAAGTTTATTCTAAAAGCATACAATGTGGAGGGACTTAAAAGTTGGGGAATGTTTTTAGCTCTGATCTTGGTATCTCTAGGTTGTATTCTGTATCAAAAAATTGGAAATAATGTACCTTTAATAGCTTACTATGCCAATATTATTAGACAGTTTAAAAAAAAAAAGTTAAAAAAAAAGTTAAGCAGGAATTACCATAATTAATTATCATCACTCAAGAGACTTATATGGGACTTAGTTGGTACAGAAGCGTGTGTGAGAATGCTAATAACAAAAATTTGTGGGCATTGGGATGCCCCAGCCAGCAGTCATGGCAAGAGCTGGGGTGACAGTCTGGACCCTGTGATCACAGCTCTGGCCCTGGTCATGGGAATACACACAACTTTACAGTTGTTGGTGCTGCAGCTCAAATCAGCATTTATTTGACTACAGGATGTTAAAGATGATGAAATTATCTCTAATTATAATGTGCTGAAAGAGCTCCTGAAAAATTGTCTCCTTTCTGCTTTTAATTTAGCTGGAGGCATTGGAAAAGAAATCCAGGCAGTGGAAAAAATTTCTTAAGTCACAGAAAAGGATTCATATGTATTCCTCGGGAAACTTCCATGTCTTCTGTGTCTCAGGCCCTGTCCTAGTACAGCACAGCAATGTGCATTTGATATCAAGGCTATTATATATCTTAGTGAGATCAGAGGAGCATGCACACATCACATCAGTTTTGATTGTATTTGGAGCCAGGCAGATACAAGTGTTAGACTTTGGATTCAGTAATTTTAAATTGTGTGTCAGGCAAACACATAAAAGTTTGGCTTCTTTTAATTTCTCCCTGTTTGTCCACAAGGCAGAAATTCCTAGATAAATGCTATAATCAGGTTCCTTTTGCCCATGCTATTTTGTGTCTGTTCTGAGCAGTACTATTTCAGTATGCACACCATAAAACCACACTGGATTATTTTCTCTGAGCCACAGCACATCACAAATGCACATGTAGTTTGTTTTCCCCTCTCACTTCAAGGTTGCTACTACTGTTGGTGCGTACCACTTTTCTTTTGACTTTTGTAGCTTCCAGTGCTCTCACTGTCCTGTTCACTGAGTCTTCTCTATTTCATGCTCTTTCCAGGCTAGTGCCAGCAATACATGTAATACACTGATTATTTCCTCTGCTAGGTCATAAATTGCGTTCACTCTCTTAGGATCCAGTCCTGCAGCGTCCTCAACAGTGTTCAGGCATGCAAGAGCATGCTGTGAGGAAAAAGTCCCATTGGTTTGTACAGGGCTTTTTTAATGGTGAAACCAAATCCCTGCATGGGTCCCTTGCCATTTGGTCCATCAGGAATGGCCTTGAATGTTCAGCCATGACAAAGCTTGAGGGATGGGAGCAAGGTACCAACTCCTCACTGTTGCTACCCGGAAGACAATTTTCCACTTCAGTGCAGAACTCAAGGTGCCCTGGTAGCGCTGAGCATGGCAATCACTCCCCAAAAAGTCACTCCTGAGCTGCTTTCTCCATGGCTCAGCACTGAGCCTCCGAGAGCACAGCCAAAACACTGCCCCAGGAGGCTCTGAAGTTGTGTTGGCACAGGCAGTATTGTGGAGGGAGCACTGGGGAGAAAATGGTTTGCTGAGCCAGAGGGTAGGAAGAGAGAAGGGGTTGGAGATGCAGGCCAATCCAGAAAAATGTGGGTACTTTCCACCTGAAAACTGGCATCTCACCAAAGGATCCTTGGGTCTGCTTGGAGAGGATATTACCCTTTCTTGCTGCAAGGTTCTTTGGCTCCTAGGTCATTTCCAGAGTTGTTACTGCAAGGTAATATTCATGAGAACTGATCTGGGAGGTAAAAAAAACCCACCCTTTTCAGCTGGGTGTGTGACCCATGGTGAAGTTTAGTCAGCTTTGTAAGGTATCTTTTGTATCCTACTGTTTCAAATAAATAAAGCTTAAGATAAAAATTAGGCATTTAAAGAGACCTTCTCGGTAGGTTTAGTTGTTTTTTTCTTCTATATTCCTTCTATTTATAGCTTTTTGTGATAAATGGCCACTGTTTTCCCAAGCATTCAGTAATTATGCATACTAGCATTTTAAGTAACCTTTTGGTTAATTATTAGCAGGTGTTTCTGATACTTGCATAGGGGTGGATGCTGACTTACTGCAACTGGACTTGGTGTCAGTGAGTGTGTATTGTTACATCCCATTTTACTTGCTTTTCTTTAGGAGAGTGGGACAGAAATCAAACCAAATAAAACAATACTTAGAACATTTTGAGCAAGATTGGATCCAGAGGGAGAATGTGGGGCTTGGGTTGTCATTCTAAACATGGGCCAACTGATCTTTTTCTAAGTTTTGTTGAGTCTTTTTAACATAAAAAAATACATCAAATATAACTATTCATGTTATATAAAAAATTAATTGGAACACATGACTTATTTTAAGCATAGAGACACATACCATTCAAGAGAATAAGCCCATAAAATTCACATTTGCATCTGCTCTAGACTTCTGAATGATACTTTCTACTCTGCGTAATCCCTCGAGCTGCTGTGCTCTGCACCTCTCTGTGCAGGTTGTGTGATTTTAGTGAGCTCTTTCTGTTTGCAAAGACTGCAAAAGCTGATTAGAGAGAAAGGGGTCTGCCCTGCAGGGACACCAACAGGGATCTGATCCTGGCAGTTCTCTGCAAGCCAATATGTAACTCTGACCATTTTCTAGCAAAATATATTTGCCTGGAAGTTTGGTAGTATACCTTGCATTTATGGTCACTTAGTGTCTCTCACTTTACTTAGGGGTATATTCTGTTGAGTTCTCATGTTATTTTATTCCTATTTGCAGCAACTCTTAACCACTAATACGTTCTGAAAATAATTTGCAGGTTTGCCAGTTAGGTGCTGAACCTCAACCACTTTTGTGCTCTCTGTATGAGGTATATCATTATAAGACGCTTTCTTAAAATGTCTTCTCTGAAATTTCAGACTGTGTTTAATCTTGCTCACAGGTCCAGCACTGTAATTTCAAGTTCATCTTGCAGTTTATAGCTTTTTTTGAAGAGCTGCTAACCAATTATTCTCCATCCTATGAGTGAAGAGTTGCATATTTGTGCCAAAACCATAATACTTTGTTCTTCTGTCTACTAAATAAAATGCTGGTTTTGCAGAGCATTTCTTCAATTTTCCTGCAGGCGTGCATATTAATAATAATAAAGTTGTACCCCTAAATCAGCCTTAACCAAGTAATTTAACAAAGGTCAGGGTTGTTTAAAATGTAGTCACAGGAGTCCAAAGAAGTGAAAAGATGCATATGGTAAAGAGGAGAGCTGTAATACAATAGCTAAAATCATGTTAGTTCAAGCTGTGAAAACATTAATCCTGAGAATAATTAATCCCTGGAATAATGTTTGTACAATTGTTGTACACTTCTACAAGCAAGTATAAGAAATTATTATGTATTATTATGCCAATAAACACAATAATAATTCCTCTTTTGCTAATGATCTGAATACCCAGAATTAAATAATTTTGCAAATTAAGTGGTTTCACAAGATGACCAGCATGTATAATTATATTTTTATAGAGGTACATATACACTTTCTTTAAGAATTATGGATCTTTATTCCTAGTAAACCTTTAATTAGGTTTGTTCCATAATTTCTGTTCTTCTTTGTATATATGTGTGATGTATACAATCAGTAGTTGGAAAAAAATTAGAAAATCCCACTCAGTCTTACATTCATGTCACTTCTCATTACAGGAAGTGACAGTGAATGTGTTTAAAAGTGCTGATGTGATCACTAGAATGACTGCTACAAAGCAGCCTAATTCAGCTTTTCTAAAAAACCTGCATAAAATCTGAGTGTTTGTCATATGCGTGACAGTTAAAATCAGTACAGATCATTTCGGAATTGTAAGAATTCTTCAGGCACAAGCTCAAGGAAGCTTTGCACATTTTCTTTGTGTGTATTTTCATCTACAGTAGGCCAGCTGTTAAAAAAAATACAGTGCACAGAGAATACAAACACTAATGAGGAATATTAGACCAACTTGGCATGCTAATGTAATTCTTGCGGAAATTCCTCCCTTTCCTCTCCCCTCTTAATTTTTCAAGTACATCTTCTCATAATCTACCCTGATTACTTGACTGCTGAGATACTATTAATTTCTTTTCTTTCCACAAGATTCCAAGATTTTAAGGGTAGATAAAGGTAATATTTTTCCATATGCATAGAACAAACCATAAAACCACGTGATGTGATTTCTGCATCAAGCCCAGTGTGACTGTTTGAACTGTACCGTCTTTTCAGAAAGTAAATCAGCCTCAACTTTAATCTGCAAGTGATGGCAAGTCTACTGCATCTATATTCAAGCTGACCCAGAAGTTAGATTCTGATACTAATTTCTTCATTCTCAGTTTTAAAATGCAAAATGCTGTTGTGCTTTTATTTTCTACAGCCTCTAATGTTAAAAAAAGTTTGCTACTGGAAATTTTTAAAATTTTCTTTAAGAACTTGCGTTATCAATTTTAGCATCGTCAAGCTATTTCCACACTTTTGTAACTCATCAGAATAATATGGCTAGTAAATACTTGTAAAATCCATTTGTTTGCTTCATTTAAAAGGAAAGAAAAAAATAATTAAAATACTGAGTCATCTTCCCTGCCCTATGCAGCCCAGTGTCAATGATCAATCACAGTTATGATATCAAATTTTACTCCTCTCTTCTCAAGTAGAATTCCCTTAAAAGTAGTTATTACTTAATTTTGAAGCTCTGAATGCGAGCTCAGAGAATGTCTTAGCATCTGAGGTGAGCTCAAGTTATGCTCCATGCTCTGATCCTTACTTATAAGCCACTGATACATTTGCGTATTGCAAGATCACTGCAAGATTCATCTGTGTTTGTGAAGATAAGTCAAAACAGAGACTAATAAAGCAGAACATTTTATTAATTAGTTATTAGATTAGTAAATGAACTGAGTAGGAAAAATTCTTTAATTCTGCATGGAACCTTTATTTTAAAATACAGGATGGTTTCCTTACAGCAAAACCATAAGAAAAAAAAAAATCAAAATAAATATGTGTTAATTATGCTCCTAGACCTGCTTACATGTCAAAACCATTTTTTCAGTGTTGCTTCATTGTTGAGGGTTAGTGTACTTCACCAGTAAGTGGCAGAACATGTCCTAAGCAGGGATTTTCCATTGCATGCCACAATTACAGACAATTGACATTTGATTATAATAACCAGAAAACTTTCATGAAATAAATGACACCTGAGTAAGCTTCATAACCATTTGCCTCACCCTACCCTGGAATGCGTCTGTGCTGTGTGAAGGCTAGGAACAGTTTTGGTGATTGCAAGCAGAATTATTAGAAGCCAGGGGAGCACAGAACATTTCCTGAGATAAGTTGCACTGGATAGCTTGCACACTGCTAGTAGTGGATTTTAGAACTCTTTCCTTGTGTGTAGTTCTGAGCGCACTCCCAGGAACAAAATGGTAGTCTGTGCTGGGGATTATACACTTGCATGCTAAAGTTTCCATGTTTCCTGAGCTTGGTTCAATCCTGTCTTGCAATTTTACCAGCTCTCCGCTCATATCATTGATCACAAAGTAGAAGTGATGCTTCCAATTCCAAATCATTTTTGTAGAGAAGTGGAGGAGTTGTGCCACTTCTTTTTGGTGCCTGTGGTTTGAGCAGCAGCAGGCGGCAAAGCTGCTGGCCTGTGTGAACTCGTCACTCTGTTATGTAACACTCTCCTGTAACTTTGCTTGCTTCATGATCACGTCCAGCTAAACTGCTGAGAGCCCACAAACAGTGTGCCAAGAGCGTGTGGGTTGCAGGTGTCTCTGGCTATGAGTAGTGATGTGTAAAACTGCAGTGCTGGAAAGATCCATAAAGGTACAACTCAGCAAGTGTGGTGGAACTCTATTCCCATAGAGTGAGAGTTTCTGCTTGAAAAGCCCTTTAGCAAACACACTTCTGTCACCTACATGGTGAGTAATGTAGAAGAAAGTTTTCTCCATTCAAAGAGCAAAAAGTGAAGGTTTTTTTCCATCTTGATGCTAGCTGGAATGGGATATGCAACTGTCATGCTATATATTGAGACTTGTCACCTACATCATTGCCCCTCAGGACCCTTAAAACTATCTACCTGTCCATCCCTCCTTCACATTCACCTGCTTATCTTCTGGGTCCTACTCTGACTCAGGAGTACATCTAGAGTTGAGAAACCATCCTTCAACCCTTCTTGCTCTTCTTCCATTCTGAGAGGGAGGAACAAACCCTGCCAACTGCAGCAGTACTCTTGCATGTTGGGATCACAGAGGAAGCATGAGCAGTGTTAGTAAGATGTTTCACATACTTAATTGTTGCACAGTGTTGAGAACACTTTTGCAGTGTAAATGGATGGTATTTATTATGTTCCTAGGAATACCATAGTTTTGGCCCATTCTCAGCTTTGAAATTTTTAAACAAATGTTATTAGACTGTAGAGTATTTTCATCTTAAATGTAGAAACCAACTTAACATTTCTGACATCTGAACTTTAGAGAACCCTTAAGAGCTCTCAATTGCTCAGCTTAAAAACAAGCCAAGGCCCAGCACAGAACAGATGTATAGTAATAAACTTATCTCATAATGTCGAATGATTAAACAGTGGATTCTTTTTTACATTTAAATATACAAGACTTTCCATTAAGGGACTTTGTTGACTCTGATAACAGTTTCACAACCATTAAGTTTATTTCTACAGCTATTTGTTAAAAGCCAATAGGGAAAATAATAGAAACTAATTGAAAAGCAAAGCAAACAAAGCAGAGCCTAGAATGTTTCAGTTAATAAGCAATAGAGATTGTATTGATTTCATTTTATAAACAACATTAATCCTCAATAACAATTAAAGTGTAGACAGGTTGCTTGTTTAAGTTATCAGATAAGATGGCCTACTCAGGTAGATATCTCGGGTAGTAATTTGAAAAGGATATGAGGATTCAAGAATCTATTGATCTATCCATCATGAGCCTGTGTCATGAAAAATGTTCTTGGCAAGGTGCAGTAGTTCTTAAAACCTCAAAGACTGGCAGTGCAAAATTCCTGCTGCTGGAAAACATTGCAAGCCTAAATGAAAATGGTACAGCTTCAAAAGTAGCTTTATGTATTTCCCCCAAATTATAAAGGTGAATGAAGTGAGGCATCGGATCTTGTGTGCTTTTTGTTCAAAGACAGCGGAAGTGAATATGTGTATCCTCAAAGCAGGATCTGCATTCAAGACTGTGGGAAGCTTTGGTCCTGTGTATCCTCTGCTGGCAGAAAATTGCAAAAGCTATTCCAGAGACACTTCTACTCCCAAATCAGGAGTAGAATATAACCCCTTCCAGACAGTGGCTTAGAACTCTAAGGAAGGCTGGAAAAGACGTATGTGAGTGCAAATCTCTAAAAATACAAAAGAAAGCCCCTGACATTTTACACAAAGGATAGCAATGAGATATTCACAGCTCAGGTGTTGACAGGTATTTATTTGCAGTTGCTCTGTGACTTGTGTGCTTGGTAGTGAATGAACACTTCTCAAGGTATGTTGGTGTAGCTGGCTCTGGAGGTGCTACTTTTGTTTACCTGATGGTGTGGCAGCAGCTGGGAAGAGCAGCAGGGCAGACTCCCTCTTTTAGTGTAATAGGAAGTCCAGAGGCTTACTTTGATTATTGGTCCCTTGCTGAAGACCTGGCTTTGGCCAAGGCCTCCAGCACAGTCAGACTAACCAGCAAATTGGTTCTTGTCTTGTGCTTAAACCGCTTGTGTCTTTGTGAATAAGCAGCTCTCTTCAGCTCATGGTGGGCAGGACCTGGTCCAGTGGCTTGCTATCCAAATGCCTAATTGGCCACAGTCTGTGTGGAAAGGTTCCTTAATAGGTATGTGTTCAGTGCAGGGACCCGTGGTCCTCCTCTACCACAGGGAACTTTGACACTGTGTCTTGTTATATGTGATATTGGAAGTTGCTCAAAGCCCCATCTGACCTGCTCTGGACCACTTCCAGGAATGGAACATCCACAGCTCTTCTCTGGGTGACCTCTTGCAGTGTCTCCTCATCCTCACAGCTCTTCTGCTGAAATTGGGCTGAATTTTACGGACTAGTTCAAAATTCATTAGATTAAAAATGAAGGAAATTAAAATAAAGGAGGAGATTGAATGTGATTCTATGATCTCATGTTAACAGCTCACACGGGAGAGAAGATACTTTGATGTCAGTTCCTGTTTTATTAAACATACAGCACAAAAGTGTGAAATAGGCAGTAGAACAGGGATTGACACACTGGTTTTCTCTATCCAGCTGAATATCCAAGAGCAATCTCTCTGGCCAAGATAATATCTTGTTGTTCCAAGTAGTGTGGAATAGCTTTCATAGGAAAGAACATTGTTCCAAAACTGCCTTATGGGTTCTTCAGGGAATTAATTCATATTTTTTTTATGGTGAAGAAGAGAACAAAGCCCATTCCTATGTGGATATGGGTGAGGTCACTGATTCTGAGCCAGGTGGACAAACCAGGAGTAACCTTCTCTAGCTGTATATTTTGAAAAACAGAGTGTGCTCCTACCTCAAACTGCATCAGGGTCTTACTTAAGCACCAGGTTTTAAAATTTCTGCAGGGTGTCCTGTGTCCTAGGAAAAAGTAGGGTTTAAGACAAGGTCTTCTCAACAGCAATTTCTCCTTTCTGAGCTGAAATGTTGTCTTCGGGATTAGGCTTATGACTCTGGAGAAATAAAATCAAATAAGACCATACTAGAAGCTTGTACTTTAGCATTCTTTGTTCAAGATAAGGTGCATTGTATTGGATACAAATCACTTTTTACAATGGAGCAGTACACTGCATATATTGGCATTCCTGTTTTTTTTTTAATATAATAGAATATGTTGGGTTGGGAGGGACCCTAAAAATCTCCTAGCTTCAATCTCCCTGCAACAGACAGGAACACCTTCCACTAGAACAGGCCTCTTAAAGTCCCATCCAGCCTGACCTTGAACACTTCCAGGGGAGGGCATTCGCAGTTTCTGTGGGCAACCTGTTCCCGTGTCTCACCACCCTATTATCTAATCTAAACTCACCTTCTTCCAGTTTAAACCCATTACCTCTTGACCCATCATTACAAGCCCTTGAAAAAAGTCCCATCTCTCCTGTAGGTCTTCTTTAGGTACTGCACCACAGAGCTTGGCATGATTGGCACACTTGCCGAGGGTGCCCTTGATCCCACTGTCTGTGTCACTGACAAAGACATTGAACAGCACCAACTGCTGGTCCCAGCACCAACCCCAAGGAACTCCAGTTGTCACAGGTCTCTGCTTGGACCAGGGAGCCTCTGAAAACAACTCCTTGACACAGTTCCTTATCCACCAAGTGGTCCATCTCACAAATCCATGTATCTTCAGGGACAAGGCTATCATGTGGGACAGTGTCAAATGCTTTGCTCAAGTCCAGGTAGATGATATCTGTCACTCTTTCCTTATCTACCAGCACTGTAACCCCACCTTAGAAGTCCACCAAGTTTGTCAGGCTTGATCTGCTCTTAGCAAAGCTGGCTATCACCAACCATCTCCTTATTTTCCTTATGCCTCAGCATAGTTTCTAGGCAGATCTGCTCCATAATCTTGCCAGGCCCAGAGATGAGACTGACCAGCCTGTGGTTCCCTGGGTCTTTCATTTTTTCTCTTTTGAAAAATAATGACAATGTTTCCCCTTTTCCTGTCAGTGGGAACTTCCCTAGATTGCCATGACATCTCAAATATGATGGGTAGTGGCTTAGCCACTTCCTTGGCCAGTTCCTTCAAGAACTGCAGATGTATCTTGTCACAAGTCCCATGGACTTGTGCACCTTAAGGTTTATTAGATGCCCTCAAATCTGATTTTCTAAGGTGGACAGTTTTCTCTCTCCCAGTCCCTGCCTTTGGGTTCTACAATTTGGGCAGGGTAGCTGGATCACTTGCTGGTCAAGACTGAGGCCATCTCTGTATCCTGGGTAACCAGGTCTTCTCTTTCCCTCTGGAGAGGGACTACATTTTCCCAAATCTTCCTTTTATGTGCCTATAGAAGTTTTTCTTGTTGACCTTAATGTCCCTGGCTGAATTTAATTTTGTCACAGCTTTAACTTTCCTTACATGATCCTGTACAATATCTCTGTATTACTCTCAGGCTACCTGTCCTTGCATCCACCCTTTATAGGTGGAAGCATATATTTCTATAATTAAATGAAATTAATATTATCATAATAAAATAATACTGAAATATAAGTAGAAGAATAGGTATGATTAATTAGAGAAATCAATAGACTGTTGGAAATAAGAGATGACTGAGAGATAAACTAAAAAATTTGGCATAAATGAAAGCATTTACTCCAAGCATATTTCTGTTTATGATAAAAGTGTTTGGATATAGCAGAGGAGACTAAAAAAGATGGTAACAAAAAGGAACCCAAAAAACCTGCCTGTCTTAGAGGCAGAAGCTTGCAATTGCCTCAGGTAGAAATTTCCTGTTAACTTTTGTAGTCCTTGGAGAGTGGCCGACTGTCATCAATTCCTGGTCAATATTTGAGTAATGCTCTTTGGCAAGTCACACCATTTGCTATTTGCTCGATCAATGTATAATAGCCCAATGACTCAATATTATAAAACTCAATGACCTGTGAAACTTCAACATTTACATTTCTGTTAAAATCTCAAATAGTTCTTTATTAGTAGGAACTCAAGCTAAAATGCCAAAGAGATAAGCATGATGACAATTACTAGCTACTTTTCTTAGTCGTACTGAGACAAATTCTAGAGCTTTTACTAAAACTAAACACTATTAAATGACTGAAACTGCTCACAGGGAAAGATAAAACTCAACACACATTTGAGGGATTAGAAGATGAAGAGGTCAGAATCTGTCCCAGGCGACCCACGTGAATTTTCTTGGTTTACTCATCCTGCTTACTATGGCATATTGTAGCTGTTGCCAAATGGGCATAAAATATTTACAGACTTGTAGTGGGAGTCCAGTATTTCATAGGAACTCTCTGCATGAAACACCATCAGTCATCTGCTTATCAAATGTCTGTGCAGTTTAGCAGGTTTTAGAGTGGTAAGTACGTTATCAGATAAAATCCTGACCCCATTGAAAAGAAAGGAAATCTCCCAAGGGACCATACCTCAGTCCTGGTGGGGAACCTTCCATTTACAGCCTCCTAAAGTCCTGCAGTTGCAGCCCGTTTCCCATATCCTCCTTGGCTCCTGGCAGCACAGGAGCAGAGCAGGGGCAGAGGGGGCCGGGGCTGTTGCTGCTAGGCTGGGTGCTCATGCAGACACCGTGTCTCCATGCAGGGCTGCCAGCCTCTGCAGCAAACACATTTCTGCTGACCAGGCACTCCCTGCATGTTCCCATGAAAAGTCAAACCTGGAAACTTGAACTGCACTGTGGATGACTTACCTTGTTTAAAGCGATATGTTTGACTGTCCTGAAAGCATCGAAAACACTGAGGTGGGCCATGAAAGCATATCAGGATTTTGGTCCTTGTGTGGTTACAGCTCCAGTTAACACCCAGAGGTGAGCGAGGTCAGCACTTCAGTTCATTTCAGTGCAAGATCAAATGGGTGAAACTAAACTATTTACTCCCAAACAGAATTTGTAGACACCAAAGAGCAGGTAAAACAGAGATGCAAGCAAATGTCTGCCTCTTATCTGTTGAAATTCACAATCTCTAAGCTCAGACAGGTGCCGTGATGTTGTGAAGGTTCTGCATCAAACATGGGTGCTGATTTGACCTCCTGGCTTGAGGTAGAAAGTTAATATACTTTAATATTTTAGTGTATCAGAATTGCATCTAGAGTAATAATTCTGTGTTTAAAAAGCAGACTTATGTGCAATTCTGTGTTTAAAAAGCAGACTTATGTGCATATAAGCAGACTTATATTGCCACAAACTGAAATGCTGCCTTTTTATTTCTTTCCTTTCCACTTTCCTTCAAATACAGTAGATTAAAGAATTGTCAACCAGCTAGTTCACAGAAATATTTGCCAGAATAACAATTTGGACAAACATTCTTATTTATTTTTCCTATTAAGAAAATGTCCATCAATCTATCAGGATTGGGTTCAATTGTGAAATGAAATCACTAATAAGAAAAGAAGAAGCTCTTAGTAATAATCTGACAAAATTAATGGTGAGAACTGGTGTAGGAAGTGCTCTGCTGACCTTTGAGGCACAGCACCTGGGATATGAAAAGATGGAGCTAGCAGATGTGAGATAGGGTGAGAGAAACTCTCTGCTGACCAAGGCTGAGTTTCCAAGGCTGGTCAATGGAGCTTGTAGAGGTACCCAAGTGTGCAGTGGTCACATCATGTTAAATCCAGATTGGTGAGCCTCCACATTTGCCCCCATACTTTGCTCCCCAAACCTTTTTGGAACAGGAACAGTTGATACAGGAGGCATTTCAAATAACATACATGAGAAAAAAAAATATTTTCTGGCTGCAGAAAGGAGAAGAAATATAAAATGTATGACTCTCCCGATATCTCGGAAGAGATTTTCTGACAATTTCAGCTGATTCTGACTGTGTTGGCCATGGTATGGCACCTCTGTTCCAGCAGCCCTATGTGTCCCTGCCCTGGCACAGTGGGCTCCATGTACCTTGCATGGTAAGAACGCTCTGTAAACATACAGTGTGTATGTAAGTGCATGTTGTTACACGCACTTACTACTTGAAGCAACTCAGAGCAACTCTTGGGTCACTATTTGCATGAAGAATGTGTGTGGGTTTATCATTATGCAAAAGGTATCAGACACACCTGCTAGAACAAATGAAACATTTCTAGAAAAAACAAACCTGCCTTTTGCTGTACTGAATATCTGCAGTGTGTTCTCTTGCATATTACACCATTTCACCACACTTGGAACGTCAATACTGCCTTGGGAAAGTGTGTGCCACCCCATTTCATTCAGCTCCTTAAACAAATGTTCAGGAAACAAATTAAATCTGAAGCAACATGAAACAGGCTAAAGAGGGAAGAGAGAACTCATCTAGCTAGGGAAAAACTAAGGTTATGTCAACATAGTACAATGCTGCGCAGAGCCAACACATTAATATTCCTAAGCAGTACTGTACATTTGGATGTAACAACATGAGGTAACTTAAACTACCTCCATATGACAGGTGTTTTCTTGTCAGAGCCTGGTAGCAATGCAGCTTGGCATCATCACAGCAGTTCTCTGCCTCACATGGAGCTTGTGCTGTGTTTGTCCTGCCACATCTTTCATTCAGATGTTACAATAGCTCAGAGTTGTTTTTGATGGGAACTAACATCTTCGGGCTGCCTGTGAACCCAGGCTCTCTTGTCCAGGAGATGCAAGTGTCCCTGGCTCCCTGCTCCCTCTGAGGGCAGCCCTCAGCAGGAGTCCCCACTGAGCTCTGGGGCACTCTGACCTCATTCTGCACCAAGGAACATTCCATGCTTTCCTTTTTCCCTTTTCACATGCATGAAAGGAGATTGTCCCATTCGAGGAGTAAAAACATGATTTGGAGGCTAAAGTTCAGTTTATCCTGCCTACTTTTTATTTATTCTGTTTGCTTTTTATTAAATGCAATCTCACCCACAGAATGTGGGTATGTGAGGCTGTTGAAGATTCTACAAAAGCTCTGTTAATTGAGCTATGTTGAATAAAAAAATTGAACTATTAATCATGCATGTATAAAAAGAATGAACAGGGCTCCCCTCTTTAATGTAAGCAATGAAAAAGCCAAGTCATATAGGAGGCAAACCACAAATGTTGTTAATTATCCTAATTATTTGAAGCATTTGAACAAGAAACTGCTTTAATATTGAGCAAGTAATAGTGACTATGAAATAAAAGGAATAGTGAAGTAGCGAATGCCAGTTTATGGTAAGGTGCAGTAAGTAGCAATGTGTTAAATATATTAATGCAAGAGCTATAAAGAGTTCTGGCTTTCCTTATTGTTCAGTGTGTTGTTGGGCACTACATTTGTGGTGCATGTATGAAAGAGGGTCTAATAATGGACATGAATATAATAGATAATTTACTTGCAGTGTTTCTTGTTGCAAAGGTCGGAATTAGCTCTGTATAACATTGGTGCGTAACAGGTCTGAAATCTGTTTTAGTGTTGTGAGAGAAATACACCTGCAGAGTCCTGAACCCGTCAGAACAATCTCATATCTCTCAGTCAGTGTAACAGTGATGTGCAACGTTGTCTTGGTTTGCTCACCTGCATCACTTGCTATCTACTTTAAGCATATTTTGGCTTGGTTTAGTTTTGCTTCCCTGTGCCCCTGCCCCCCTCATCTTGAACTGGATTTGTGCTCAGACCTTTGGTGGAGAGAGAAAGACTTGAGTATAGTTTCTCAGTTTATCCCTGGATTTAGTCATCATTGTGGACATGGTTAACCTGTGCTGTCAAAAAACAAGGCTTTTTGCCCATGTCAGGGAAGGAGAGTGAAGTAAGTGCCTTTATTCTTCATGTCAGGCTGATAAAATGTAACAGAAAGGAAGGGTGACGCTGCCAAGGTAAAGGAAAGAGTGCAGGCTTACTGCATGCATATATCCCCTTACAGCTGCACACAAACCATGACATGTGCTTAGTGAAATCATGCTTCAGCTTCCCAGGGGCATAAATGAATGAATAAGCAGGGAAGCCAATAAGCCAAGTGAATCTTTCAAGTCACTCCATTAAGGTCACCAATTTTGCAATCTTTGGCCAGTAGAGTGAACTCTCAAATGAATTTGTGCTTCTGTTTTATTTATAAAAACCAAGACCAGGTCTTTCACCTGCTTTAGAGCATTTAAGTAATCCTAAAGAATTGAGCATGATTCTTTACATGTTTTGTACCATCAATTCTGGCAACCCTCATTTTGCCAATATGTATCTACATATGAAAACAATTAGTTGAATATCCATCCCCTTGTCTGAGAGGCAGTGTTATCTGCTCAGGAAGTGGTTGGAAATACTATTGAAAGATGGTGATATTAGGAGAAATAAAGAACAAGAAGAAATATGCAGTACTACAAAAAGAAATAGTAGAGATGAACATAAGGAGAGATATTCAAGTGATACTGACAAATTATCTGTTCTTCTCATCCTCTTGATATATTACAAGAGGAGGCTACACAGTAAAATTCAAAGTATACACTTATAACCCACAGAGTATGTCTTCTTTTCTTATTGTGCTTTTGTGGCCTGGCAGATATCTCTTCTATGGCTAGGAAAGCAAATTAACTGTTCTTTTCTGTTTCTTGCCCCTCAAAGCAGGAGATAAAAGGAGCAGGTGCACAAAGCTAGTTGCTGGTGATGTTAGTGCAGTGTGTTTGTCCCTAAGGTTCCTGCCTGTGACATTGCACTCTCCACAAAACCCTTCAATGAATGGTATTCTGGAATGTCCAGGAAAGTCTGAAAGAATCACCTTGACTTTGTGAGACTGTCTGATGATGACTACATCAGCCTACATTTCTCTGTAGAAAGCAAAAAAAAAAAAAGGGTGGAAAGACAGAAAAAGGGAATCTTCCATTCTTCTTCCCTTGACATTACAGCAGATGATAAAAAATAATGAAAAATAGCTGAGCTCTTCCTTGCTTTTACTCAACAGCATTAACTACTTTAGGCTTTTGAACAGTAAGATAACTCCATTATAAAGTCTATATTTCATTTATCTAGCATAGATGTTTTATGTACAGAGCCCTCAATGTCTAAATGTCTCTTAGCATCCATTTTACTAAAATTAAATGTATGATCACTACAGGTTCACTCTGCAGTTAGGAAGGTAGTAATGGAGCTAGGAACTTCTGATGCAGTAATAGCCTCTGTTCAGATTACAAATAGTATTTTAGCTTTGCTTATAAATGAAGTAAAGGATTATACTGGGGCATCTTTGTGGATGCATCACTAATTTGATGAGGGGTTGTTATATTTTTAACTACTCTGCTTCTCCTGTTACACACCTTACCACCAGTTCCCCCTTAACAAATGTGAGACATTTTCCACTTGGCCATTGTGGTTTTAGCATAAGCAGTCTCATTTACTAACAATATGTTAGTTGTGGTTTCTTGTCTATGAATTTGAGGGACAAACCAACATGGTCAACTTTTTTCATCACATGATAGAAGGATTTCTTTCTTTGACTCTTTCCATTTTTTCTCCAAATGATACCCTCCTACTTGCTCTTGATGGAAAGTTCTGCATCACTATCTGAGAAAAGGGAAAATCCCAAAACATGTGTGCACACACACAAGTACCAGAAGTACCTTTTCAACAATGCTCTCAGGGACCTATTCTTAATGGAGAGCACACAGGCTGAAATCATCCTCTCTTTTAGGCTTAATTACATCCCTTATATAAGTGGAGCCAGCTGTTTGGTTTTTTTTTTTTTTTTTCTCCCCAGCTTCTTCAATTCCTACAAGGTTACTCTAGCACAGGGACTATCAGGTTACTGTTGCCAAGGAGTTTACAGCTGTACTCAGAGAGGATAATACACTATCAGTCATCTCATCTGTATCATCACATACAAACTTGGTTTATTTTTAATTTTTTTTTCCATTTCTGATGTGCTATTCTCCATCATCTGGGTGCTCTTGAAAAGAGAAAATTACTAGAAGTTGCTAAGCTCTTATACTCAAATAAATCCCCTAATGGCTTAACTTCAGCAGTGATGAGGGAGTAGGGGTGAGGGGGCTTTTCTTCTGGCTGTGAGCCATCACCTGTGTAAAAAACATCCTCATGGTGTAGGGTGTTTACAGGAAGGAAACGCATGTCATATTCCAGTCCTTTATTATGCCAGTCATGTTGGAGGACTTCTTTTGAGCTGTGGTAGGAGACCTCTCTTTTTCTATTCAACAGAGAGTGTTTAGACAATTTCAAGAACTCTTGTCTCCCTTCCTCTATTTGAGCTCAAATCTTCAATTAGATGTAATTGGAAAAGGTAGAGTAAATGGCAGGTGCCTGCCTCTTTGGAGGGCATAATTATGACTAGCTTGCAGACTTGGAATTTTGATGACTGAATAAATAAAGAAGACAGATGTGTTTGTGTACACACTGACATCAGTATTGACAGGATGACACAGGGACATTTGTAGCTCTGTAGTCTGTAGGATGAGGAGGAAAATGAGGGGTTTGGGCTGCTTTCTCACTCTTTTATTTAAAAAATGAGCATTTGTTCTCTCTTCATATCTGTGGATGAGGTCAATTTCTATTGTGCTTATGAAAGATAATAACAGTTGGAGTTAGGACTTAGGCAGTGATTTGTGCTAGCTAAGGGGTTCCCATTCAACATATTCAATAAGAGATCTTATTTTGTTTCTCCTTCCACTTCTACTCTTGTTTATCTTCTCTATCTTCTCAGCATTCTACAGGTAAGAAATTGCCTTGCGTCTGAATAGAAATTGGAATGTGTTGGCAAGTAATCTTCTCTCCTAAACTCAGATATTCTGAAAAAAAGGAAAAAAAACCCATTGTGCAAAGGACTTCAATCTCCTCAAAAACACTATCACAGCCATGTGGCTATGTGGTATTTGTATCAATGATAAAATAAAAATTAAAAAAAAAAAAAAAAAAAAAAAAAAAAGACAACCAGGACAAGTACTGCTTGGAGGGGAGCAATAGAATATTTGGGTAACCAAGCTCTTCACAAGGTCTTCATGCTCCCTCTGCCATGGCTTGCAGGTAGTCATACTGGGACAAACAAACCAGCTGAGAATAAGATGTTATCTAATCTATAGCTTAATGAAATATTGGTGCTTCTAGGACATTAACTATCTTTTCGTCATATGTTGTTAATCTGCTTATCATTATTGTGTCCCATATCAAAAAATGTTCTCAAAACACTGTTTGGTCAGCAGTCCTCTGGTTATTTCCCATTGTCTTCTATGTTACAGATTAATGTAGTCATCCATTATGTCATTGTATTCTTTGCACACAATCAGAGCATGGTCACTGTTGAAAATGACTCACCATTTTTGAATTTGCAAAGGCTCTAAGTGAAAACTGTTGGGTATGTTCTTAACCCACACCTTGAGCTAAGTTCAAGAATGATGTGTTAGTTTAGGATGACTTCTTATACATTAGTTTCAAAGACTTCATAAGTGGTCTTACTTTGCTAGACCTACTCTGATGCTATGTGGAAGGAGTTCTACTTTGCTGTGTATCACAACTCTATTCTCTTTCACTGATAAGTAAACTTAAATAGCCAGTATGTTAATTTAAATAGTGTGATGATTATAGAAGTTTTGGTGGTGCAGAGCTGAGAAATCTCAACATAAGGACTGGTAACACTAAGAGTGTCTTTATTTGCTCATCAGTTGAGACTTTTCCTCTGTTGTAAATACAGTTTCTCTTGAACAGTGTCTGAAAAACACCATACAAAGGGTGGTTAGGATTGCATAAGGAAAATTTTGCTTGTCTGTTTATCCTGCAAAAAACTCAATTGCCAGGAATATGCTTTTATTGCTCTCCAGGGAATAGTGAAAGAAAATAAAATAACTGAACTGAGTGTAAAATATCTAAGTGAATAAGAGATAAAACTAGCTTTGAATAGTGTCTCTTCTTACATTAGGCTATTACAAGGTTTTTTTTAGATTGTGGGTTTCTTTAATTCAGCTATTCCTCATTAGCTCAAATTTCTTTTATGTTTCCCTCCTCTGTTCTGCTCACTGAAATATACAATTTTGGTATCTGAGTGTCTATGGTGTTGTATAATCAGGCCCTTCAAATATAAAATACTTTCATACTTCCCTTTCTCTCAAACAAAAGAAAGGCTCTCATCAGTGAAACATCTGGGTTCTAATCTCTGTACCCACTAGTCTGGACTACTTTGTTGTGTTTTGTAGACCTGCAAAGTCTCATTTGCCTTTACATGCTTGCGCAATGTGCATTGTTTCCTCCCACAAAGCTATTTTGACATATGTCCTGTTACTAACACAGATCTGTCATTATCCTGCTAACAGCTTCCTCATGCCCTCTGCCAGTTTTACACCAAGTGTAGAATGTCCTAGAGTGTACCAACATCCTGAGGTTTATTGTGGTGGAATTAAGCTCACTTCTGCTTCTGTTGTTTTGGTCTTGCACCTCATGGGTGTTCGTTCTTCTGTCTGCGTTCATTTTGACAAGCACCGTGCTGGTGCTGCCTGCTCAGTGGATATCACCCAGATCATTGCTGTGAGAGCTTGGTTCTGCTCTTCACATGATAAAGCAACCACCCATTCCATGTGCTGTGGAATAAAAACCTAGAAGATGGGAGCATGAATGGGAGCACAAAATTTTTGGTACTAATTCTTAGTAGTCCTCCTACTGCAAGCTCTACAGCTAATATATAGCATTAATTTTTTACATAGGAAATGAGGAACGGCTGCATTTAATAAAAATAAATTAATTTGCTGTCTGAGGTTATCTTCCTGCTTTTACTGGTGTGAAGTAACCCTGGAAAGTTCATTGCCAGAGGAGCTTTTCCTTGTGATATGACTACATACATAGTAGCAATACAGCATTTATATTTGTATCATTTATCCTTTCTCCTGCTTCCTTTCATAAATTAAAAGAAAGCAGCTCTCCCAATTTGCAAATAATGCTGCTTCTGTATCACAAAGGCAATAGCACAGTTCTCTTTGCCAATGGTTGTACCTCTTCACAACCCTTGCTGCTACCAGGACATCAGCTAAGCTTGTGATACAACAGTCTGAATCACAGCAAATTGCAGTGTGATGATAAAAAGATGATAAAAAGGACTGCAAGGAAGGAGGAAAAGGATTGGCTCTGATTCAATTCTTCTATTTAATTTTAAAATAATTTTTCCTAAGATTAAGAAAAAATCAACATTGGGTTTTTTCCTCCATTTGATCTGGTTAAGGAGAGGAAAGAAAAAGAAAATTGTTGAAAAAATAAAATTAGGAGTATTTAAAATGTAAAGAATTGGGATACAACAGTCAATGCACATTCATCTGTTGGGTGGAAGTTAGTATGTAGACTGTTGTGGGGTTTAGCCATGTTGTACCAATTTGTAGAGCTGGACACTCTGAGGGAGAGCTGCAGGGGAGGGTTCACATAAGAAAGGAAACAAAACTAAGGTCTCATGCCACGATATGCATTCCAGCTGTTGTCCTGAATCTAAGAGTCAGAAGTCACTCACTTTCATGAATAGTTCTGTATTTTTATTCTGAATTTTTTTGAAAATTGAATATTTTATTCTGAAATATTATTAAATATTTTGAAGAAAAATATTCTTATGTCAAAAAATATTTTAAAAGCTAAATTAATTCAAGGAAGCTTGAATCTTCTGGAGTTTGCACAACTGTGAAGACCCAGGTGTACGAGCCACAGCTTTAGAAATGGAGCAAAACTTCAGTAAAAAGATTGCAGTAGGGCTAAAAGATATATTTCTCTGGTCCTTAAATGTGGCATGTCCATTTGCCCTTCAAGTTCATTTTGGGCTGATGATGTGGACTGTTGTGTAAGAGTGGAGTGCACATGAGTACTGCTTGCTTCCCCAACAGATCTAGTCTGCACTGATAACACATATCTGTCCACAGACTCTGTGCCCAGAAATTGAGTTTCTGCCAGCAAAATCCCTCTTCTAGACTGTTCATATCAAATAAATCTCAAATGCACAGAAAAATTTCTGAAAAGTTAGAAGCATATATACAGAAGCTATTGAGTAATACCACATCCAGAAGAAGTAAGGAAGTATTAAAAATGAAAGCTCATTATACAATACATAGGAATGAGGAACATTTAGAATTGTGCAACATGCACTGCAGTGAGTAAGAATATTACAAACTGAATGTGACTGATATGACACAAATGATCATCAGTTTGAATGCAATTTGGAACCTTGCCAGTTACACTTTTGATTAAACACTTGATTCTGATGATGTTCTTATGCTGTACAAATATATTCCCCATTATATAATATAAACTATGCATTGGTGTAGCTCATGTCACAAGAATGTGTCTCATGTTCCAAAAATTACTTTAAATTGTCATGAGAATTCAATGTTTCCATTGGAAGCTGGTGTTACAGTAGTTATTCTCTCACACACAATTAAAAAATTTTTCATCTGAAATATTTTTATTTGTGTAGTGCTAGAACTACTGCAAAAAGTAAGCATTTTCAGTGGGAACAGTTAATCTATTAATCTTCTGATTAAAACCAACAAACAAACACCAAGCAAATAAACAAACAGGAATAGAGTGAGATAACTGTTTTGATTGAATTACAAGTGAGCTGGAAAGGAAGTGGTCAGTCACTTCCCCCAAAATCCTGAACTGATGTGGCTGTCACATGTGTACAAGCAGAATGCCTCTAGTCACATTCGGGCATAAAATCACTGGTTTTGTACACAGACATTTCATGTTTCTGGAATTTCATGTTTCTGGGCTATTTCTCTCTTCACTGACTAACTACCCACTGCTATATAATGGTCTGACTTAACATAATGAATAGTTGTTTCTTCAAGCAAGATTTTTAAATACCTGAAAATGTCATTGATATCTGATGTAGAGAACATCCTCTATGCCCTTTGATTCACAGTGATGTTCTGCTTCTCATAATTCTGGCATAGGCCTCCTACCTTTAAGGGTTAATTTCTCATGTTTAGACAACAAACATGTACTTAATAATCCATGAAAGATTTCTTTTCTGTTTCATGTGATCTGTTGAGTACACACATATGTGCTTCAGTTGGTATTAATTCCGTAGAATAGGAAAATCACTCTTTGGATGTCTAATAAAGCTGTTACCTCTTGAACCCAATTTCTGTATTAAGATATTTTGTGGGGTTGTTGTTCCCTCAGGTACCCTGCTGTACTCTTAGTTCTTGACAACCTCTGTTGAGATGCTTTCTTTCCCTTGCAAAGGGCAACACCTGGCACTTCACTGGCAACTCCCATGCAGTACTATTTTTCTTTCAATACAGTTTCCCATCTCTTTGTTTCCTCTCAAGCTCACAGAAATTTCAACTTTGGTATTTTCATTGTGCGTTCTATTTTATTTCTGGGTTTGTTTTATATTTTGTTTTATTTTACTTCCTGGAGTATTTTAACGAATTCTTAGGAGTTTTCTCTGCTTCAGCCATTGGCATAGCATAGCACTGCCCTGACAATGTGTCCACAGTCATTTCCTGTTCCAAGTACTGCTGTATCTCATATTATATCGCTATGCATAACTCTTGCCAGGAAAAAGGGGTCTCAAATTGATTTTTCACAGAAAAACACGGATATATTTATTTGGTTTGCTACTGCAAATATTCTTTCTCTAGGTTGTGACCGGGTGAATTCCAGGCACATTGAGGCCAATGGAAATCCGTCACTTGACTTCAGTGGAGACAGGATTTCCACCCAAATTTTTGCCTGTTTGGAGAATTAGAATTGACAGTGATTGCTGAAAAAAACCCTGGAACAACACAGCAATGTAAGAAAATAATAATAACAAGAGTCTATCACTTCTGGTAGTATCAAATAATGACTTTTCAGCACTGTGTGAAAGCAATTCAAAGAACTAAGCCTTATATTTTTGCTTGGCTTTTTTTTTTTTTAAACCATTTTCTGTTGTTATTTGTGTGATGATAGGATCAAGGAGACTTAGCCACAGATAAGAACCTCAGTGTTGTATAAACAGAAAAAGAAAACAGAGCCTCCTTCAGGCTTGCCAAACAAGTGCTTACCAAGAGGTGAGAGAAGATGGGGAAACAGTACATCTACACTGATGGTTGTTGTATGTTGGGCTGTGGAGCAGCACCCTGTGTTCCCAGGTGTTCCTAGGTGTGATGGCAGGGGAGAGCTTTAGGAGGTGTTTTGAAGGACATAGAGTAGCTCTGTGCTGAGAATGACAGATTTCACTTTCAAAACATGAAGAAAAGAGAAAGGTGTATGAAATATGAAGAAATATGAAGAAAAGCTAGTAGGGGATTATGAGCTGCTGCCTTTGAGAAGAACAGAGGTGAGGGAAAAACAAGGCTAGGAAGTGAAGGAAAAGCATCTGTGAAATGGTAAGGACAGTAACAGCAGGACTGGAGAGGTTGGGTGGCCTTTCCTCAGGAGAGGAAGCTCTCTCAATTCACCTCCCCCTTCTCTTATTGCCCTTAACACATCTCTCTGGTGTTTCTAGAGTTGTTTGTGTTCACAGTCCAAAATTCAGAGTCTCAAATAACATAACTATCTGTATCCAGATACTTTTCTCCCACCATCAGCAAGTACTTTTGGAACTGGATGCAACCCAGCTGGAAATAAGATGAGGACAGATTTTCTTGAAAGATTTCTCATACGGACAGCTTTTAGCTGGGTTGGAAACATTTCAAAAGAAGTAATTTTTCATTCTATTCCAGCATTTCTTCATCCAGTTAAAGCCAGGGAGTGCAGAGATAATTTTAAAAGAGAAAGGGACTGAAGCCTAATTCCAAAACTACAGTAACTGACACAATAGAAATATGATTAGATTTTTTTTTTAAAGAGTAATGGGGTTTTCATAAAATCTATGACCTGAATGAAGATTCACACAGGCCACTCATTGATGAGCTATGGCTCATCTCTATTTAATATACATGGCTCCAAAACAGATCTCTGCCCCTAAGTATTTTTAAACTTTAGGGCTCTTTGGGCTCTACACTGTATTTTCCATGTATCGAGAGTATACAGCTCATCTAAAATCAATTCTCACTAAATGTACACCACAATTTTGAAGCACAGAAGTACCCAAGAAAGGTGACTCCAGAGACCATCCTCTTCATGAAACCAGGACTTGGTGTCTGCCTGTATTTTGATACAGATGTGCTGCCCTCAGACACC
Organism: Vidua chalybeata; assembly: GCF_026979565.1. Taxonomy (NCBI): domain Eukaryota; kingdom Metazoa; phylum Chordata; class Aves; order Passeriformes; family Viduidae; genus Vidua; species Vidua chalybeata. The sequence goes on along the minus strand of NC_071530.1, from coordinate 69,507,143 downwards.
ATGCATACAGCCCAGCCAGCCCCTGCCTTTATAAATGCTGAGTCGAGCCTGTAGATCAGTGTAGGTGTCTGAAACATGGATTTGAGTGCTGAGGCTTGCACCCTCTCTGTTTGACTGCCATGAGGCAGGTCTCTCTTTTTCATCTCAAGTTCACTTTCTTCTCTTGAATCATGGTACACGTCTGCCTCTGCTCCTTCAGATTTTGATGTGCTGTGATACTTTTCCTAAACCCTTCCTATATGAGCACTTTGGTAATACAGACACTCTTTACTGGACCCTATATTTTTCTGACAGTGCTGGGAAGAGGAGATAAATTTTGTTCTTGTGTGTGAACTTGGGTGTTATTGTGTACGTTCTTTTGACTGCTAACCATATTTCCTGCTGGCTTTGTTACCCATAGCAGTATGTAACTTTCCTTCCTTTGTCCCATTCAAATGCTTAAAAAAAGGAATCAGTTCAGAAAACAGTTATGGGTTCACATTTTCTAAATTGTCTTTTTTCCTCCTTTTTTTCTTACCTCACTAGTAGATTCTTTCACTTTATGAGAATAAGCAATTAATTACCTGTGCCATTCCATCGATGTTCAACATGTCTTCAGTTTCCCAACATGAATATTCCCCCTCTTTCTGACCACAGCACATTAAGTGTTAAAAAGGGGTGGTTCTGTGCTTGTGCAGCAGCAGATATTACCATGGCTTGTACTGAACCAGGAACTGCTTTCCTGTCTCCCAGACTGGTTTTGTAACCGTGGCTTTCATCCCAATTGTAATCAGTTTGAAATTTTCCCCTTGGGCTGTGGACTTACTTTGCTACTATAACTACCAGGTAGTTATGAAGATTTTTCAAACAATAGTAATTTTTAACTGAAATTACCATGTGAACTTTCTTAAAAAACAAAAAAAAAATATTTTGTTGCTCTGGAAGCATTTTTGTTAATATTTTCTACATTGTGAAATTTATCTAAAGTGACTGTTTCCTGAAAAAGAAAAAAAAACACCAGTGAAAAACCAAACCAATAACTGATTTTTTTTTTTTTTTTTTCAAATTGGTGTTTTTTGGGTACCGGGGAAGTTGTGTGAAGAAATTCCCATATGGTTTCTTTACAAGTTGATCAGTTTAGAATAGTGACACATTAGACAACTGCTTAAAAAAAATTTAATTTCGCTACTCAGTCAGAAGTAATGCAGGTTTTATTTAAAGCCTGATCCAAAACTTATTGTAGTCAGCCACTCTCTGCATTAAGTGGACTTCGCACTCAGAAAAATCAGAGCTATTGACAGCTATCAGTAGCTTCATGTGGCATCTCTGAGGAACTCAGTGAATTTTCTCAGTTTTCCAGCTGTTGAATGTGAATCTTACTGAAGGTGGAGGCACTTGCCCAAGAACATGCTGTATGTCAGCGGTGAGATCCTGAACAGCAGCAGCATGTTAATACTGGACTTTGGCTTTCAGCTCTGAAGGCAATTCTAGAAGAATTTTCTCCCATGTGCATTTTCAACTTGCTGTGCCTGATATTGACCACAGCCTCAGAGTCCCAACCCAGACCTGGAGTCTCTGCCTGAGTAGCTTAAGCCTTTAAAGCACAGTTCTCAGTCCCATTATTTTTTTTCAATTGAGTAATAGCACTAAAACCCCAGCAACCCTATAGCTGTAACACAACCCACAGGCTGTTACACTCTCCCTGTGGGGTCACATCCTGAGCAGTTGTTCAAGCAAGAACACATTTCATGGTCCGTATTTCATGTAGATAAAGCTTTTAAACTTAGATTGGCTCCCACCAAATTTAGTTTGTTACCCCAGACTTTCCTTGAAGGCTGAAATGCATATGCCTGCACTATTGGCCTCACTTAAATTTGCCTTGCAGATCATATGTTTGGTAGCTGGGAAAAAATAAATATAGTTGCACTTTTTTTCAAAATGTGTGTCTGGCAAAGATAGTAGAGAGTTTACAGTCAATTTGAAGTTTCTAAGGCTCCTATCAGTAAAAACATTAAATCTTTTCAATCCACAGCTTAAAATTGCAGCAGCCTTCTTTCCATCCTAGAGCTCCTGATGTCTCAAGCCATCAGTTGTCAGTTGTGATTGTATTTTGCTGTCAGAACTTGAGCTAATAACTTCCTTGAACAATTTAAATGTTATGCTTTCTGATACATAAGCAGTTCTGGGACATCTTTATAAATTCCAGTGCTTCAACTACTTACACTGTCACTGCTCCATCAGGCCATGAGCAACAAACGAAGAACCAATGAACAACAAACTTCCCAATACACATTTCTTTATTCTGAGCAATATTTTTATGTCTCTTTTGTCTGTCAGAGGTAGAACTCAACTGAAGCATCCCTCCAACCCTTACACAGACTCTTTCTGGTTATTGTCAATCTAGCACACCTTTTCTTTTCAAATCATGATCTTCCACTGGTTTTCCCATAGTCAAAAAATGCAGTCTATGTTGAACTTGGTGCCTATTGTAGACCCAGGCAATCTAAACCCTTGCATGTTCGGATATAATTCTTGTGTCTTGAAATTAACCCATGTGCAGCTTGAGGAAATCCTGTCATAGGAAGTGCTGCATATGCCCAGAGTTGTTGGGCAGGGTCATGTGTATAGGACTCAAAGTCCAGTGAACATTAGGTGCTTAAATTAGAACATGGAACATATGAGCCCTTCATTCTATGTCTGGTTCTATCTGCTATCTGTAACAGGAGTTTGACAAAAGCTTGAAGAGACCCTCCTGGAAAACTAAAAACAAAAATATAAAAGCCCAAATAGGAAAAGGAATGGTTTAAGTGCCATTCACTAAAGGCATGGAAATCAGCCCAACCATTGGTGGCATCTGTGGAGTAGTAGTTTGGAGATGTCATAAAAACCCTACAGTCGTGAGCCAGGAAGACGTGCAGTTAGTTGGGATGAATGGTCTCTCGGTTAAAATGAAGCCACACTTTAGGAAAATGTATATAAATTAACTTCATTGGGAAACAGTGATCATCCTAGAGTGCTGCTGGGTCTTACCTAGTCCAGTGCATTGCCTGTCTCACTCCCACAGGGACACTTTCTGTAAGAAGCATCTTTAAAACTTACTGCAGAAGCTTAAGCCACAGAAGAACAGGAAGGACTGACTTATTAGAGCCCATGGACAGCCCAGTGTCAATGTGACCCAGCACTGAGTTCTCTTTGCTGCATCTTGGGACCAGGTTACCTCTTTGACCCAATCCACAAAAAGACCTGCCCTGTAAATTGTGTATCGTGCATAATCCTTAGGCTCTGAGGAGAAGAAAGGGTTTTTTTTGCCTTTTTCCACCACTGTACTTCTGTTGCCATGGCTGTTTAACAATAATCTGTGAGTTGCTGCTTGGCATCCCACCTCCTGAATTTTGGATGGGGCCAGCTGCAGCCAGGAGTGCAATGTGGAAGAGAGGGAAGGCAGACTGGCATAAGAGGGCAAAAAAGCACTGAGGCTCAGCCCATTGTGTGTGAAAGGGAGGTCTCATACCCCTAAAGGGAATTACTCTTTTCAACTCTCTCTGGGATAAGAGCAGCAACATGCTAGTCATCAGATAAGACATGGAGCAGTCAGATATCTGCTCCTGCACCAGCGTCAGCCTCCCAGCAGTCATGTGAAATCTCCTACTGGAATTTTCACACATTTGCCCAGAAGAAATTGAGGATGATGTGCACAAGCTCTGTTGATTACCACCACTAAAAGAGCTGTGGCAGCAAGCAAAACCTACTAACAGAGCTCATACTCAGTCTCCCCAGTTTGGAAGACCAAGGGACTGTGAGGATAACAGCTTGGGGAAAGCATCTTTCAAGAGTAATTCTTATGTGTGACACACCACGCAGTTCATTTCTTCACATACATTCACTTTGACATTAACTTCATTGTCAAGTACATAGTTACATACCTGTCTTGCAGCTGTCCTACCCCCGCCTAATTTCTAGTATCAAAACAGCTCTGGGACATAGTTCAACACAAATCACAGTGTAACAGGCAATCATATCTTTCCTGGAGTGGAAAAAACGAGTTGCTAACCAGTATTCTCTCATTTATTTGCTCCATGCATACTGCAAAAATCCTACCAATTATCTACCCTATCTCCTGGGGCAGATATTTTTCTTCAGCTTGCATTGATGTGTTGCTAAAAGCCCGGTGTTGTTAACAATATGGCAGGGACAGGATTCATGAGATTCAGGTGTGCCCACTGTCTCCCTGCATTTCTTGCCATCCCAGGTCTGGAAAGGAATAGGCTGTGACAAGTAGAAAGGCCAGATCTCAAAGAAAAGATAAGTGACAAAAGCCCAAGAATGAACATTTGGGAAAATGATTCATTCATAACTGTATAAATGGTCTAGGATTTATTCCTGAGTTTATGTAACTATTTCTACACCATCTCTTAAGTGGTTTGTAATTGGCCAGTTAAAATCAAGCGAAGGCTGAAGTTAACTGCCTGTGTGACTCTGGAATATGGACAGCTTTGGAGTCCAAGGGAGAAGTAGGCATTGGTTTTACAGGATTTTAAATTTATCATGCCATGGGCCTTCCTAGCCTGCAGCAAAGTTTTGATCCATTTAATGGAGAAACGGCATTATTAAAAGCCTGCTTACCTGTTTATTTCATTACTGAACTTCATTCCTACTTCATTTTAATTTGTTGATGTGATCTCTGTTTTGGTGGAGGATGCACCGTACATGCTTTTCTGGCTATAGGCACCTCACAGGTGCTCCAGCAAGCACATAGTTGTCATCCAAATGGGGTGTTTAAGAGCAGAGTGCTGTGGGGCACAGGACAAAGCTTTTCCCCAGGCTGATGAAAGGCCCACCCTTGGCTTCTGCTGGAATGCTGTAACACTTCTGGAAAGGAGAGCAGTGAAGATCAAAGGCAAAATAGCTCCAAAGAATGAAATTTAACAAAGATTCCTCACCCTGCCTAATTATCACATCACACTTTGAGTCAACATGCAAGGCTGCTGGTGCCAGCTGTGAAAAAGGCAATTAATAACTTTAAACCAAGTGTAGCTTCAAACTCAAGAGGAGAAGCTGTGAAGAGCTATGTACAAGTGGTAGAATGCACTGTTTTCATCCCTTGGTGAGATGCTGGTGGAGCATGTACAACAGAAAATGCCTTTGGGAGACTTTGAGAAACATGATAAAGTATAGATCGATTTTAGAATGTCTCTGTCATTCCTAAAAAAGATAGGGATGGCATTTCAAGAGGATAAGGCAAGTACTGCTCATCATCCAGGCTGGTGTGCTGCACTGCAAGTGCTATGGGGTGAGTAGCAAGCAGTTTGTGTTCTGCTGTCCTCAGGTGAACTTCCCAAAGAGAATGTGTTGTTTACTAACACTCCAAAAAGAATTTAAGTTGTTTGCAATTAGTCTGAAGCTGGTGTTTGTCTGGGTTCAAAATCCCATCTCTGAGCCTGTGCCGAGGTTGTCACAAGAGGGCACCTTCTTGGCACTGGATGGCTCTGACTCAGAGAGGAAGGCTATGGCTGGAGGAAGTCTGGAAGTCAGGAGTCTTCATCTTGGTGCCAGTCCTTGAAACAAGATCTCTATTTCATGTTTTTAGCACGGGAATAACCTGTTCCAGATACCTTGTTGTACCTTCTCGCACCACACACCGAGCTTTTGCTATCAGTGGCAGGCCTGGGAGACAGAAGGGCGTTCCCCAATACCTGATGTATGGTTTGTGGAGAGCAGAATTTCATGATCAATTTTACAACACATTAAGGACAAAAAATAAATGCCCAAGCATGTTTCATATGTACATCTAGGAAGAAGTCTACGGTATTTCTGAAGTTGTTTCAAAGCCACCTTGTTTCAATTTGAGATTTTGCTATAAAATAAACCTTCTTAAAAGCTGCATGTCATTATGTTTTGACTTAAAATTAAAGGAACATTGTAACTCCTTTTATTTTGCTAATATTCCAAAAATAAACATTTTTTATTTATAAAGCTTTTAGGAAAATTCATTCCTGTTTACAGTCCCAGCACATGCACCATGCTGGTTCCAATTCTGTCAGCCAAGCAGCTGTCCTGCCATTAACATTAGCAGCTGTGCTCTTTCCACTACCTGGGGACCGGTTAGCATTTACAGAGTTTCGTGTGGACAGGTGTCCCTGAAAAAGCCATGCTGCCTGCAAAGGAATGCAATAAGAGTGACCTCTCTCCCAGCGCCCTCAGATATTTCAGATATTTTATTTCAGTAATAAAAGAGAAAAGCAAATTATGAAGGTGCTCCACCCACCTACCACTTAGATAATTAAAACAAGGAAGTTGTTGTATAAGTTGTACCCTTGCAAAAGTGTCCCCTGGCACGTCTGCTTCTCTTTGTTTCTACAGCCCTTTCAGAAGTGAGCTGGAAAGGTTGTAATGAATGAACCAGTGCAGCAGTGATACTGTACATCCCCGGCAGCTGCCTCTTGGTGTAGGCTAAAGCAACTGAAGTGTCTGCTTTCACACTTAGGTGCTTTGAAGACAGACACCACAGAGCATTCGCTCTCAACTTTGGAGACATAAACTGTTCTTTTGTTGGACAAAGGTATACATAATGTTCTCTGTCATATCTAAACACAAAAATATTTTCACTTATGTTAAAATCAATTCAGTTGCAGAACTGGATGTGATTGTGGTCTTGAGAAAAATAACTCAGGTCGTACCTCAGTGGTAGCTGTGAACTAAATGTCAGCATTCACAAACGTGTTAGTCAGGCCAGCTCACTAAATTTTCAAATGTGCAGGATTTCCAGAAACAGCATAAAAAGAAGCTACCTGCCAACATTTTCATTTATCAGAGATCAAAGTTAGGTGCCTCAACAAAAGTCAGACACAGACAATGCAGAACTGAGCTTGTTTGCTCACAGTCAGTGTGGCTTGCTGCTGTGCTATCAGCAAATTCTCCCTTTGATATTGGGAAATGAAGCTGTGGGGTTTTTTGTTTGTTCCTTGGTATTACTGTAATTCTTTCCAAGCCCAGTGACGTCTGCAAGGGTTCCTTGAGAGTGTGATGGGCATAAGTAAATCCATGTTGTAACACCTCTGTTAATGCTCAAGTGCATTGTGCATTATGACTTGTATGTTTTGTGGTTGAAGGGTGTCATTGCGAGTGGTCTGGCAGAGGCTGCCAGGTACAAGAAAATTGGCAGAAAGCCTTCCAGTCAGGTTTGCCTACCTGTAGCTGAGCTAATAATGTTTTGCAGTGTCTGAGATAAGGAACAGTCTCTGAGGAAAGGTTTTGTCCCTACCATGGTCCAAGTGGCTCATGGAAGTCCTTAGCCTCTGCAGGGATCTCTCCCAAACCTGAGGGTGACCATTGCGCCTGACGAGCAGGAGGACAGATGTGCACGTTCCTGTAGAGGTGGGTGTAGGGCATGTTGGTGACATGTCTGCGTAAAACAGGCACCTGAGTGAGCTCCAAGACTGCTGATTTAGCAACCTCAGACCCCAGATGCAGCACTGCACTCTCAGACTCCTGAGCCATGAGGAGTACTTTTGTGGGAAACAGGGATTTTTGGTCCAGGCCTCTGCCCTGGACCTGAGAGAGGTAGAATCCAGAAAACATAGATGACATTACTGGAAACAGGCCCTGGTTTCTGGTCTGTTAGGTAAGGGATCAGTAGAAACTTGTTGTCTGGCTAGTCCACCTCATATTTTTAACTTCTGGTATTTGAAAAAAAAAAAAAAAAATCATAAGTAACTATGTATCTAACTGTCTAGCCCTCTCTGCTGGAAAAAAAAAGAAACCAATGGAGAAGCACAACTTTGGCAGTCATCCAGGAGTGGGAACTCTCTTCTTATCTGCATAAGACACAGACCACAGAAATCTTGCTTGACAGCAGCCTCTGAATTTCAGACCTCTGCTCTGACTTCACCACCAAAATCCTAACCTTTATCTTATGGTTTAAGAAGGTAGTGTTGTACTTTTGCTGGTGCTGTACAATCTCCTCACTGTTTTCTTCCTGACAGCTCCTCTGAAGAGTTCTTCTTTTCTTGTCAGGCCTGTCCTGTTTCCATCAGCTTTACAATTTTTCTGGTTAGCTACAGTTAGATCCTCCTTTTATGTATCTCTGGAGTTGGCACATGGCAATGCCAATCTTCCCTTTGCAGATGGCAGGTACAACAAATGGAACACAGAAATTCAGGGAGGAAGGCAAAAATCATCACTTCACTTGCTTAGTGAGGCATCTGCAACTGGAAAAGGACTCATGCTGGCATAGCATGAAGCCCTTGGACTAATTTTTTCTCCTTAACTTTACTTTCAGGGTTAAGAATTTTCAGTTAAAGAAAAATAAACAAAAGTGGCCGGCATTGCTCTCACAGACGTGACCAGAGGGATTTAAACAGTAAAGGAAATAAGGCCGAGAGATTATCTTAAACTTCTTTCCTATTAAAACAATTCATTTCATATATTGCCACAATGCAACAACTTTATCTGAACTTCCTTTCAACCTCTATAAACATGTCCTTAAAATGAAAGCTGTGAATTAATATTTGAAAATTACACAGAGACAATGTCCCAATGTTGCCCAATGTCACACAGAGACACTTTTTGAGTAGTAGTAGTTCTAGAACTTGCTTCAAAATGAAGCATTGCATTATCAGATCAAAGAGAATTTAGCTGGAAAATATGTCTAGTGTGCAAACCAGCTATAAACTTAATGTAATTTTTTCTGTCTTTTAGTGAGCTTTGTTGCATAAAACTGTGGTTTGGAACTGACACTTACTCCGGGGCAAAGAATCCATTTAAATAGTTTGAAAAACTCTATTCAATAAGATAGGTAGGAAAAATGATATTTTGAAATCTATGGTTTACTGAAGTGAATTGTAAAATCTTCTGCTAGGGAATATCCCTTTTTGATACTCAGCCTCATTCTTTGGAACGTGCAATGTTTTTTTCAGAGAGTGATGAGAAAATAATGAATTGAGAGGCAAAGTGCCTGTTCTAGGCACCTACTCAGCAGAGTGACAAGAACTGGGGCTGTCATTCAGCAAGGACAGCATTGTTTTGTTACTGCTGTGATTATCTGCAGGAGGGCTCTGTGAGAGACTGTGAAAGAAGTTACAGAAGAGGAAGTTTCATATATTCATGACCCCAAAATGAATGAAGAAAAATAAGATTGTATATCTAGCCTTTTTTTTTTTAAATTAACATTTAAAGCTCTTAAATATGGATTCTCATAAGATTCCTGCAACTATAATGTGAGCATGGTGATGAGCATGGATATACCTGCTGCATTAGCTGGAGAAAAACATTCTGGGGAAACCATACATACAATAGAAAATTTAAGACTTGAGATCAAGGGAAGGACTATCAGGCCCCAGACCTTTCCCATGGCTTTTGCTCTCCATCTCCCGGCTTACTGCCCCTGTGTGGCTTCCTTCCCTTTCAAAGCTGTTTCATCACACTCCAAACAGATTTGGCTGCATGGGGATAAGAAGGGTGTTTAGAGATTTTTAAATTGCTGCCTCATGGTCTGTAGTCCACTTTCTTGTACCATCAATGGATATCAACAAATCAGTGTGGGTGAGAAAGCACTCCAGTGTGTTTTGGGTTGGGAACAAGGGCCAGACCCAGGGAACACTTCCCAAGCCACCCAGGTATTTGCTGAAGGGCTGTGCTCCAATGCAGTCACTTGTGTTCCCAGACAGTGAAGCATTTTGGGTGCCCTCCTCGATGTGCCATTAGGCAACAAGTTGCCAGGAAGCAGAGTAAGAGTGACTGCTTTTAAAAGACTTTCACGAGGAGGCCTCACACCCAAGGCTCAGAGGGACAAGGAAGAGCCCTCAGTGTGTGGCAGACTCCACATACAGGGATGCTCAGGCACACACAGGAGGATCTTGGCCAAACCCTGTGCCAACAGCAAGCTCATCTTATTTCCAAGTGAAGGCTGGGTCCCATGGGGGACCCCACACCTCCCACCCTACTCCCCCTTCTCTACCTGTGTGTTCTTTCCTGAGGGGATTTTATTTCTTCCTTCCCCTGGCAGCAGCTCCACAGCAGTTTTGCCCTGCCAACAGCAGCAGGCAGCAAATGCTTTGTACACCTTGAAACAATTTCTTTTGCAGGCCACACTGTGGAACAAATCTGAGCAGCTGAGTTGCTGTCAGTGCAGAGGAGCTGAGTTGCTGCATTCTGCAGGGGCATGGATCTGCCTAAATCCCATTGACCTCAGCAGGAGATGGTTACATGTCTGGTTAGGGTTTTGGGGGAAGCTGTGAAAGGCACACAAGAGAATGGAGACCTAAAGAGTGAATATTTGGTGGTGAATTCTGAACTCCTGTGTTTTTGTAGTTAAAAAAAAAAATCACCTAAAATGCCAAGGTGAAAGTTGTTGGGGTTTTTCTCTTTTGTATTTTTTGGCTCTGGGTTTTTCCTTTTTTTCTTTCAATTGTACTTATTTTGAACACATCCCTATTTAAGAAAGACAGCTTGTGCCTTAGGAAAGCCAGGTATCCAGAGGAGTAATTAGATCCCCAGAGTCAGTTTGGACAGCTCAGATGGCTCTTCTGGATGTCACTCCAATTGTCCTCACTCAAAGGACAATTTAGTTGGTGAAAACAGTTTGGACCAAGTGCAAGACCCAAATTTTTTTGTGCAGTGAAGTTTGCATTTGAACCTGAAGAAACATAAAGAATGGAAACTAGAAACCAAGCTGTAGTAACCCATGTTTTTTGCCTATGTTATTGCACAGGACTGTAGCATGCAGTCACAGTGAGAGAGGAGGAAGAGACTACAAGCATGATGGAAAAATCCTACAAACAGTAGGAAAACTTACAGGACAAAGGCCTTGAACTGAAACATGAAGTTTCAAATCTTAAATACTTCAATATAAGCTATATAGAACAAGGTAGGGAAAATTTCATCTTCAACAGCCACCTAAATGTCTTACATACAACATGTAAGAGTTAAAAGTGCTCTCAAGATATTTGTCCCAAATTCCCCATAGAAGGAAGCACCACAGCCTTGCCTGGCAGAAGCACTGGAAGAGTGTTGTTACTGTGCTGTTACACAGCTGCCTTTTCTGTGTCCCCATCATAACTGATCTCCAAACCTGCCTGCCTGCATGCCTGCCTGCCAGGCATTCCCCCCTGGAAGATGATGGTACCTGGCGCTTACCTGGAGAAGCTCATTCGAATTTTCTGCTTATCTGCCAGAGCAGTGTGATCAGACACGCCATTTGAAAGGTGTATTGGGGTTTCTAAGCCTCATCAAACAAGGCAGAGGTTAACCCAGGCAACCACCAGGCTGTAGCTGAAAATTGGCCTGCCTTCAGAGGATAAAAGAGCAGTGGGAGGGTCTCTTTAGGCAAACAGCTATCTAGTGAATTGCTAAAAAAAACCCAAAAAAACCTTGATCTTCAGGATGCAGAAAGAAGGAGTTTTCTGAACTTGGAGAAGGTTGGTAAACAGAAGGTTGACAGCCAAATGTTGGTGCCCCCCCACATCGAGGGAATAGGGTCTGTGTTGCATGGATGCGTTCCAGTTGGAGGAGAGCTTTGCTATGCGGAGAAGCTTTCGGGTCAGGTGAAGACAGCAGGATTCTTGCAAACCAGATGGGTAAGTCAGCTCCTCAGAGTTGGATTTCAAATGAAACCTGGGCAGCTTCATTATTGCAGGGTGGAACCAGGAATTTCCATGGCTTTGATCAAAATTCTACAAAAGTAATGGTTGCAGAGATGGCTTGCTTTGAAGTTTTGAAATTGAATTTTGAGAGAATCCAAAATTCAAGCTAGAATAGGCTGAAATTGGTTTCAATAAAAACATTTGGGGGAAAAATAAATAAAACCCCAAACTATGAAGTCTCATGGAAATGAAGGTGTTTCTTAAATACTCTTTCAAACCTGATGGAAAATGTATATCATGTTTGGAATCATCTTGGTGAAAAGATGATAAGACTCTTAAAATTAAAAAAATGTAATATTTTCACTGAAGAGCTGACTGAGTTTTACCCATTATGTTTTCCCTCTTTTTTTTTTTTTTATTATTTTAATTTCAGCAGAAAAAATACAATACCAACCCTCTTGTGATAATGCAGTGTTTTGAGGAGCAAGGTTGGGAATTTTATCCCTCTTTTCCAGCTTGCAAAAGTCTTGAAAAAGATAAAAAAGCTCTCATTTATTCCCTGAACCTTCCTTTGGGAAAATCTTTCAACCTTCCAAATATTTTTTTCTTCCATAAAAATTCCTTTGAGCTAGAATTCTAACTTGATATCAATCTCTAGTGCAAATGAAACATAAAATCACTTTGTACAAACAGTGGTGATCAGAGATGGCTGACCTTAGCCCTACTCTGTTCCTTCTAGGGATTGCTGTAACTGTGGTTATTGAGGAGGTAGGAGAAATATTTTAATGGAACTCCAGATGTGGTTTGCATCCATGTGTGTGTGTGTGTAGATGAAAATATTATATTTATATGTGTGTGTGTATATATAGAGGTACTATATATATGTGTGTGTCTGTGTATATGTATATGTATGTGTGCATATATAAATTACAGGGATTTGTGTTTTCCACATTACTGGGAACTCATATTGAGACAGTGACATTTGATTGCATCCTGTGAGATGAATAGTTTACACATAGCTGAAGAACAGAGTCGCTATTTAAGCTGTAAAATATTCTGGTTTGCACCACTTTCATCTTGATAGACGTTAACGTAACTTTCTTTTGCCAAACTGAAGATAAACTGTTTGTCTTGCAGTCTCATTCCAAAATAGAGAAATTATTTAAGTGCCTCACCCCTAAAAGGAACAGTATGTGATGAAACAGAATATGCCTGAACTTATATTTAATTTTGCTGACAAATGTCTTTTGAGTGACTGACTGTTCCTCAGCTTCTTTTCCAGTCCTTTATTTTTATGAGTTTTTTAAAACACTGATCTTTCTACAAACTGGTGACACAATGACATTTCAAGATTGGAATTCGTCAGAACATGTTTGATGAAATATATTTAACTAAAATATGCTGCTTCTTAGATGCCCAAACATTTTGCAGAGGTGCTGGTGTTGATGAATGGGGAGTTTTATGTATCCCAGGTTGAGGTCTCTGGTTATGTCTGATCTGAAAACTTGATCTCTCTAACTCAGAAATAGATGTTTCAACACAATTCCACACCCTTCCATTTTAAATTTTTTTGTTTTCATTTCAAGACCATACGAAAAAATTGGAAAACCTGCACAGTTTTGGAATGGACTTGTTCCGCTATCACCCAGCCAGCTCTGCACAATACCTTCTCTCCCACAAATGACTTGTGCCAGGTTTCCAGAAATGGGTGTGGGGATACAGCTATTGGGTTTTTTTTTCCACAGAAGTCACCTGTCATCTCACTGTAGCTTGAGCTTCCACAGACTTCTTTTTTTCCACTGAGTCAGGCTGTGAGAGCAGACCACAAGCTCACACTCAGCCAAGGCAGTGACTCGGCTGGTTGGCTCTGGGTTGCTGTTCCAGCTGTCCGGGCTGGTTTCAGCAGGGCGACCACTGTGGGTACATTTTTTAAACACAAACAAACAAACCAAAAAAAGTTTACAAATGTTTGTCTTCAAATTCCTGCACAAGGGCAACTTAACTGAAACCCACACCTGGTCGAACAGGGTTAGGTTGTGCCAAAGAAAGCCTCTGTGCCTGTTTCATTTGAAACCAATGGAGGGGAAGATAGTTCGTTAAGTCTGCGGTTTCCAGAAATGTCTCTGATGTGGATTTAAAATTCTTATGTTTTGAACTCTTGTTTTGTTAAATGAGTGCAATGTTAGTTGTGAAGCCTGAATTTTAATGACTTGTTTCTTGGTTTAGAAGATGGAGTCCCATTTTCAACCTTTGAGGCTGTGGTTGGAGATTAGGTAGATAAGTTAAAAGCCTGACCAACTCCCTAATTAGGTTTTGGTTCTTGCAGTATATGCTGAACTTTACAGGTCATGTTTCCACTGAACTCTCAGTCCATTTCCCAACACACCTTGAACTTGGAGTAAAACTTGAAATTTCTTATCAGAAGTATTTTTTCTTTGGATTTCCTGGGAGTCCTGAACTTGACTCACAGAAAAATACTTCTTTTTTTTTTCTTTCCTTTTCTTTTTCCCCAAAATTAATGCATCCTTTGAAATGGTGAATAGTTTTGAAAAGTATTTCTCATGTGAGTCAAAATAGGAGCTGCAAATACTATGTTCTTCTTTGAAAAGCAGTAGACTCTTCTATCACACTTCTTCCATTCTCCTTGTGTTGCCATTCTCAGAAATACACAAGGGGCAATTTTTCCAAGAGGTCATAGCCACCTGTCAGGAATCAAAAGTAAATAGTGCTTGGAGAGGTGACCTTTGGAGACTGGAACCTGTCTGACAGGCTGTGGGCTCCTGATCCCCCAGATCATTTGTGAAAATGGGACTTGGGGTGACCAAAGAGCCATAGAAAAATGACCTGCAGACCTTTGGGAGAGGCATCCTTAGGGATGGTCTGTGCAGATGGTTTGACACTGGTAGCTGTAAAATTTAGTCTGGCAGATTGTATGGGTTTTAGCAAGTTTAAACTACCTCACATGCATGCTCCACAGCTGGTGGACAGGAATCAAAGAGGAGCTTATAGGGGATGTCATTGAGATGAATGCAGAACATTAAGGCAAAAACACCCAACTCCACTTTCTCCAAGTAGGAATTTATCATTGTGCGTAGCTGTTACAGTGGGTGGTCTCTGTACTACTAATATGATGTAGCTGTTAGGAAGGTATTTCCATCCCTCATAATTTTCTAGTGTTTACTTACCCTTGCTGTGACACTGCTATTGACTCTGAAGTTGTAATTATAACTAATATTTCAGTAATCCTGATGATATATTGCAACAAATTGACCAACAATTACATAAGAAACAGTATTGTGGCAGTCACCAGGGACTGCCTGGCATAAGACAACTTTAATTAGGCCTTAATTAGGACTAATACCTTATCCTGCCTCCAGGGCACAGAGGATTTTGACTGCTAAATGTTAACATTTCTATTAATTTATATGATCTTAGGAAATGTCAGTTTGCTAATAGTTCAAATAAAGGAGTCTCCTTTTGCAGAAATAGCGTAGTTTACAGAACATGGAGGAAAATAATTTCAGCGGCTATTAGCTTTAGCTGAAACTGCCAGCATCCTGAGTTGCCAAGATCAATCGGTTCTGTAGGGAGAAGAGGAAGTGCTTGCAGAAGTGTCTGGCTCCCCTACAGGCACTAAGTTGAAATTTCTTCTTCCTGTATTCAGAAAATATTTTGAAATTCAAAGTATGTGTGTAGCAATTTAAATTGGTTACCCAAAGGAGAACTATGCACATGATCTGGAAAGGAAAACTACCCTTTTCCACTCCAGCCTCTGCAAGAATTATGTTTTTATTTTGGTGAAACCTGTGGCATATGTCATTTTTTTTTCAATATATCAGTGAGATGCAACATGACAAGCTCTTGAGATTTATAGGCTACTTGTAAGGGATCTTTAAACCACAAATTAGGAAAAGACAGTCCTTATATTCTGTGTCCAACCTCAAAATACATATACATTTGCTTTAAAAAATGTGCAGTTTCCACAAGGGGAAATCACAGTTTGCAACAAACACCACAGGAGAGATCACCAGATACCTACCTGTCTGTCATGTGGAGGGCTGCCATTCCAGATATCCCTATGCTTTCGTCCACAGCACCTCTAATACAGGCACTACCATAATCCCTGTTTTCCTCTTGAACTGCATTCCCAAATGTAGCTCTGCTACAAAACCAACCCCTCTGTAGTGGCTTCAGGGCAGTGGGAGAAATGCATTCAATTACATACAAAAACATAATCATGGAAAGTAAAATGGGTTCAGCTTCTCCTGTATCATTCTTATCTTGCTTGTTTCCTAAGCTTTGGAACAGGTGCCTGTTTAAACACAAGTTAGCATAACACCCTAATTTTAAATATGGACCTCTAGGCAGCACTATAACATAAGTGTTAATGCAATAACTTTGAATGCAGACCTTAGCTGAACCCTAGAGCCATGGTGGTTCTGCAGTACATATACAGTCATTCAGGGGTGATCCTTTGCTTGGATAACATGCTTCCATTCAAAAGTAACGATAGTGTTTGAATTAATTAAGTTATAACTGAAGTTTTTCCATGATGCTATCTTAAAACAATAACTTGCAGTGGTACCCACAGCCTAATCAAAATCAGGCTTTGTGGTTTTAGGTGATACACAAACACTTCTGTAGACCTGAGGTGAAAAATGTGGAGCATTTCTAATGGAATTAAGAACCTCAAACTCACCTTCTGAAGTAATCTTGCTACTTAGGAGCAGATTTTCAAAGTGTTTATTGTCCCTTTCAACAGTAGCAAAGAGCAAATGATAAACAGAGAGCTGCAAGTTGTAGGTTAAGATTTTGGCAAGCCTGAGGTACCAGTGTGCACGTCTGCAGCTATTCACGCCTATGTACTTCTAGAAACCTGAGCCTAGATACCTCCCTATATTAAAAAAAAAAAAAAAATTAATACCACAAAGACTAATCATGAACAGAGAAATTTGAGCCAGAATACCTTTAGAAAACAATTTTCAAAGGTATATTTTTCCCTCAAATTGTAAATAGGCTGCCTGGGAGAGTTTATTATATGATGTTAGTTACAGCAGTAACTTGACTCTAACAGGTATCTGTCTGTCTGCTTAGCTATGTTGTTCAGCAAACCCATAGTTAGGCTCCCAAGCCACTGTTGAAAATTGTCTTTAGAGTTGCCCTGAAGCACCTGTACTGTGCCTGGGAAAGGAATGCACAAAGGAACAGAGCTGTTAAAAGTAAATACTTATAACAAAATAGATCTTTTTATATAAAAGAAATCATACCCCTTGTGTAGTATGCCTTCAAAATGTTAGAAGCATTTCTGTCTGAAGCATCCTGTGAAGTGAACAGAAGGCAGAAGGAAAGCTCTTTAAAGGCTCAGGCTCACTTTGAGCTTTCACTGGTAGAATTGGAGTTTGACTGCTGTCTTGTATAAACTAATTTCATGTCATTTTTTCTGAAAGGACATGTTGTCTCTTTATCCTATTGCTCACAGACACTTTTCTTTGTGTACCAGAGAGACAAGAATTCACACCATTTAAAAGAAAGAGACAGCAAGGATTCTTCCTCCTGCAACAGCTCTTCAGCCACAGAAGTTTCTGTAAGTGGTTTCACGTCTCCCCTCAGCTTCCCAGCATTGTCCTACAGTTCAGACTGTCACTAGCACAACCAGGTTGAGGTGAGACTTTAATTAATCTGGTGGAATCAGGAAGAGGGCTTGAGCATGGCTACGGTGTAAGATACACTTAAAAGAATTTTTTATTGTGTCTGAACCAAGCTTGAGTTAATCCTGAAGCTAATTTGAGATCAAAAGCACAGAGACTGTTTGAAATCTTATCTGAATCAGATTGCCAGATCATTTAAGGCAAACATTAAAT
The DNA here is from genome assembly GCF_026979565.1 of Vidua chalybeata. Taxonomy (NCBI): domain Eukaryota; kingdom Metazoa; phylum Chordata; class Aves; order Passeriformes; family Viduidae; genus Vidua; species Vidua chalybeata. Next base: position 69,489,724 of record NC_071530.1, on the reverse strand, counting down.
AAGATTGCTTCAATTACTCCAATCAGTCAATCTTGGTAACCGAGACTGAGTTCTTCACTTCAGAGGCTGATCAACTACTGTTAGATTCAGGTAATAAATGGGGTAAATTAGCTGGCATGTATTCCTTGCTGCTGTAGTTGGGCTTCTGGAAAGAGCTCCTCAACATTTGTATCACACCATGGCACAGGCGTAGCTTGGGTTCTCAAGTCTGGGGCTATTTTCTCCAGCATAGAAAGGGCTCAGAGTCAACATTTGAGTTTTGACCTACTGTCAGTTTAGGCACAAAAAAAATCTCACGTTTCCAGGGGTGCTGCCTTTCTTAATAGACTTAGACCATTAGATAAAACAATACTGTAACACTCTGTGAAAATTGAGTGGCCATAGGAGATGATCAATACAATATGAGATAATTATTAAAAATGTTTTAACTGAACCTACAGTTAGAACCTACCTATAGTACACTAAAGTTCTGGCTGAAATCCAGACAAAATCTGCTCATTTAAAAATGTACTTGTGTGTGAGGAGATTGGCTATTTCATCTGCAGTGGTTTGTGTTAGAAGGTAGATAGCTCAGATATCAGATATCAGGTTATATACACAGAATTTTGCAAATCTTTTTCCTAGCAGAGCTTTTTTTTTTTCTTTTCTCTTTTCATGATTGGTTTTGGCTTGCAGTTCCCATGGTTTAGAGTTCAGGTTGGGAAGCTGGAATTCAAAACTGGAAACATGGGGCGAAGTTTCTGCTCTGCTTTCCGGTGCCTGCCCCAAGTAAGGTCCCTGGGTACATCCCAGCCTCTCTTCCCAGACTCTAAAATGACTGTCAAGGGGTTTGCCTGCCTCAAAAATGAGTTGAAGCCTCTGATCAACTGCACAGAGAAAAGGGCTTTTACTTTTCCCCCTGGTTTTAAGCTGCTTAGGACCTGTAACTCTTACATATATCTTTCATTTTGGTCATTCCCTTTCTTTTTTGGAGTAGGAAGAAAGTATAAAGTTGTAAAAAAATTTTGTTTGTTTCAGAAAAAAAAACTGTTGATCTGAATTACAGATTTTCAGCTCCCAAAAACATAAACTTGTGATTCAAACTAGAACCAGGCATAGGTATCTTCTTTTCCTTGCTATAAATGCAGCTATTTCTGTACCCAAAATGAGACAGATTCCTCGGGCAGGGTCTGAATTCAGATAAAAGCTGAGGCCCCAAGCCACCAAGTCACCTCCCATGTAAAAGAGGCCAGAGGAATCAATAACATATGTACTTTACAGCATGGCAGTAATAGTGGAATTTTATAGTGGCTTTCAGTTATAGCCTTGAAATTGATTTCTTTACCTTCTGTGTATTAAAGATGCATAACACTTGCTGGGAGCAAACCAAGAGATGTGCATTAGATCCCAGTACATCAAACAAGCCCCAGTGTAATGTAGCCACCCATTTATTTTGGGTGCCTATGGTATATGCTAAGCTAAGCAGCTCAAATATGCTTGCCTCTCTTTCCACATACACTTCACAAGTTCACAAGACATAGATTTAATATTATTAGCATATTGTTATTTAAGAAAAAAAAGGCAAATTCTTCAGTAAATATAATAAACATCTGGTTGTGATTGGGGAAGAGATTGCTATTTGAAGTAATTCTGAGAGGTTGATAATGCTTCTCCTAAAACTATCTACAAAATCCCCTCCCTCTTATGCCCCAAGGCCTAAAAATATGTATTTCTTTTCCCCTTTGATATCCTGACACTTTCTCTCAGGAAAGATCTAGTAGGAAAGAGAGCTTAAGATCCAAGGGAAAAGTTCTTATCTATCGCCTCAAACTACAGCTTTTACCTGCTTAACACCTGTAGTTTGATTGATAACACTTTACAAGATGAGATAAAGACCCTTAATGCCATTAGCAATATTCACACTCTGGCAATCTTTGCTCAGAGAAATGTGTATTAATGTGTAGTATTGCCATTAGCAATATTCACACCCTGGCAATCTTTGCTCAGAGAGTTGTGCATTAATGTTCTGTTATTACAGTAGTAGTTTCTATTTTCAAATGCAAGCCGATTTATCGGGGTAGGTAAACTTTGCTGAGGACATGCAGTCCCAGCACAAATATGACCAAGCACATTCTTGTTTCATGATTAGATCTGTATGAAAATGAGGAGGCAGTGCCTGCAGTTGCTTTGTGTTGTGAAGCAGCTGTAGACAAACCTGTTGCTGTGACAATGTGAGATAGCAGTTGGGAGATTTGGCACACAAGCTCAGCCTGAAAATCTTCTTATTCCTGTCTTTGTCTTCTCAGATGTGACATACAGCCTGGTGAGATCCTACACGGGTTTTCACACCAACTTTCAGACACCTTTGGGAAATGACAGATATTTTAGCAAAAGCACAGCCCTATACTTTGTTCTTCAGTTTTCTTCGTTCACAGCCCCAAATTTTGGAATGTCATACTGGCTCAGAAATCCTGGTTTTCTCTGATCTAGCTTCTTGTGTTGTTACTGTTTGTTTTCACAAAATGAGTGTATGCTGCTCTGTAGTGGTGTAAATGAGTTCTCCCAGATGCCAGGTAGAACATCAGAGATTCAAACTAATAAAAAGAAGCAAAGAAATAAAAGGAAGGAAAATCAGAAAGCAGGATCATCTTAATGTCCCCTAGGGCTGTGCAGTTGCAGCAGTGGGAAAATAAAATTTCATCATAGTAGATCTGGGAGAGAGGGATAGGCCAACCCAATAGGACATCCAAAAGTTGAGGGCTGTCACTTGGACTGCTGTCATTTAAGGACAGTCCTGCCAGATGAGGCTTAATAGCATTTACACCCAACAGTCCACAGGACAAGGCAAGGAAGGATCAGTTCCAGATCCTCTGAGTGTGCCAGGTTTGTCTATACTTTGGTCTTCTTCCAAGGTAGTGCTGCTCTCTGTGCCTCCATAGTGTCAAATCCCACCCTGACAAAAATCTTTTCAGCCTCTGGGGTTTTCTGTAGAAGGACACATCACTCTGATCAGCTCCTGCATTAAGGTTATTAAATAAACAAGTATTCGTACTCATTCCAGGTAAAATGGCAGGTGCCAGCTGGCTGGAGCTCTGTCCATGGAAGGCAGAGGTCTCCTTCCCTTTTCATCACAAAAAAAAAAAAAAACTCTTCAGGGGACAGAAAGACAGACAATGTTTGTAAAGCTCTTCCTGATCACTGGTTCTGTAGGGAAGTGTTTTAAGACTTTTTTTGGTGTGTGATATTTTTAAATAATAACATCAGTGATCTTTGTAAATGACAGAAAGTGATGCCTTAAATACCTGTTCAAAAAGCAACTGTATTATGATCTCATCAGCAAGATAGTTGTGCTTTCTAATTGTTTGCTTCTATTGCAGAGAGTTGCTAATTAAAGATGTCATGTAGACCCACACAGGAAGGAAAGAATTTCACAAAATATCCTGTTTCCCACCCATCAGATGGGAATAGAGTGGGGGGTGAGAGAATGAATCAAAGGATGAGCACAAGAATATAAAGCTAAAGCTGCGATAGTGACAATAAGGGTTTGTTCTTTTCCACAGGAGCCTGTCCCAAGAAAGGATTCCTGATGGGACATTTCCTGTTCACATTGCTGTCTTTCTCATGAGAACCCACTCTCAGACCCCATGCCTCCTTGTGGACTCTGACAGATGGTGGCATCCAACTGGACCCTGACTGAGCAAAGTAAGGAAGAGTCAGTGACATGAGATAATACTGGTGCTGCTGGAGTGTGAGGCATAATCCACAGCCAACACTCATGTTACAACAACTGCATCAAGAATAAAAAATACCTATGTGATTGCTTGTGGCTACTCCAAATGAAAACAGTGCAACAGATCTCAAGAATGCAAAGATGCTTCAAGAGCTTTATTCTATTTTGGTTAATGTATGATAAATTATACCTATGGGATCCTGTTCCTGTGAAAAGATTTCTTGGGAAGTGTTAAGCATATCTGATGCTTATTAAGAATGCTTAGAAATAATCAAATATATTTGATACTCTGTATAATTGTCCTTGGAATAGATGTTCTTCTGCCAGTGGCACTTTTGGTCTAAATTCCTACTCCCATCTGTCTTGAGGGTTTGAGAGAGCAATATTTGCTAAGTAGATATGCTAAGGATGCTGTTCAGCTGTACAGTGGCATGCTGTGCCTATGCAGTGGCACCCTGCATCTCTTACTGAGAAACTGGACCCTTACATTAGTAATTCATGCATTCTGAGCCTAGACATCTCTGTCATTAACTTGGTACCTCTTGTAGATGCCAGAAGAAACCTACCCAGACAACACCTGACCTGTGGAAAACACTGAAGATTATTTTTTTAAACTGTTGGGTGGCCTTTGGGAAAGGGAATGAAAAAAACCAAACCAAAACAAACAAACAAACAAAAAAACTCAAAAAAAAAAAAAAAACACACACACAAAAAAAAAAAAAAACCCACAAAAAAAAAACCAAAAAAAAAAAAAACAAACAAAAAAAAAAAAACACCAAAACAACCAAACTTATTAACCAGGTATCTAACTCCAAGTTTCAGAAATTCAGTAGACACCAATATGTGGAGACTATAACTGAGGCATAAAACCACGACAGAAAGCATGTGAGGCAGAAATAACAGAGAATTTTGATAGGTTTGATATAAAGTCTAAGATGGATCTCCCTACTCAACAAGACTCTGTTGGTTCTATAGAAATAATCTAAAAGCCACTGAGAAAAACCATTATTTTTTCCCCTAAAACAAAATTTCCACTTTTTGGAAGTACTTTTATTCCTTATAAGTTGGCAGAAACTTTAAGAAGAATTGATAAGAAAAAGGCAGTGCTGTCCTTTAGACTGAGGAGTCTGGTACTCTTTTCCAGTCATGGTGATGTCTGCCTGGCTGAGTGCAGCCACTGAACCCTGTGGATACCACATGAATAATAAATGCAAATCCAGAGTCCTGTCCTGACAGACAGCACAGTCAGTGTTGCCCTGGAAAAAGCCTGTGACACAACCTTGGAATATTTATTGTGAAATTCAATGTATGTTTGAATTCCTGCTTCTGTTAAACTGATACTCTGTTCTACTTTTTATTAAGGGGTTTATGAATTACTAATCTTAGTTTATACCATTATTGGATAATTAATACAGATGGTGCAAAATTTTGAGAAGGTGGAATTTTGAAAACATCATCACATGCTCAAGTCTCCAGTTTGTCCCTAGTAACACTGTCCAGAAAGCTGTGGCCTTCACAGGAGCGAAGGCTTGGCCATGCACTTCTACAAAAACAGGTGTGAATTTTCCTTTATTTTTTTGGGCCTCTAGTGGTCTGTTTGGAAGGAATTAGTAAGGGCTATAAAATAAAGATTTTCTTTGGAATACAATAATGAAAATAATCAAAGGCAGTGTAGAACACAAACTTTCACAATTTTCTGTGGACTTGAGGTATTCGATACACTCATTGCACAATAGCAGCAACAAGTTTAGCTGGTTTAAATACACTGAAATGCTCTCTATTACATCTGAAAGAACAATCCCAGAAGAACTAAAATAGAGAGAGCTTTCTCAGTAATTCCTCTTCCAGAATAACTCTCCTACCACTGTTGTTCAGGAATAGCTGTACACCCCATCTGTGATAGGACCCACTGGAGACAAACCTGCACTGGCTGATACCAAAGGGAATATCATACATTTCCTTATCATATCTGTGAATTGCCCATCAAGATCATCTCAAAAGGAAAAAGAAGTTGCCTATGGGTTGTGAGAGGTGACAGCAAGCATTACTAAAGGGAAGTCCAAGGAATTATGTGCCTCACTGAAAAAATTCACACTTAGTCTTTTACTTGAGTGTTTTCAGTTCCAAATCTTACTCAGGAAAGGTGGTTTAATTTGTGGTTTGCTTTTTCTTTTTTCTTTCCTTTTCCTTTTGACTAATTGTTACTTTTTACCTGAAATCACTGTTTATATCATTCAGTAGTTTATCACCAAGAACACCTGTGTGGGAACTGGAGGCGATAAGGAAATTTTCAATATATCACTGTTTTCTATTAGCTAGGTGTGAGTATGTATAGAAGTTGCTATCTGTCTTCTATTTAAGTAAGATAAGGGAATTATGAAGTGGGGAGTGTTCTACCCATGGCTAATTTGTAAAATCCCACCTGAAGCGATAAACACTAGGAAGCTGTAAATTAAATGCAAAAACAATGTCTCAAAAATGTTCACTAAGGGATTTTATCATTCAGTTTTGTTCCAGAGCAAATCTTGTGTTATTTTCTTATTTCTATAAAACTTGTTAACAGCCATTCCACAGAAAGGTATTCACTTACATCACACTCGGGAATTGTGTTTGGGCAGCTTCTGGGTGTTATACTGGATTAGCACTTGCAAGGATGTATGGTTAAATACAAATATAGGTAGAATCCTTAATATAATAGAGTGGTGTGTGGCAAACAAATTTTGAGGTGTTGTGCTGAGCAAATATGAGGGTTCATCTCTGGAACTTCACTGGAAGTAGAGAGGAAAGAGGATTTGTCCTTTGAAAATACTCATTTGAAAACATCCTGAGCTGAGAATGACACAAAGAGTGAAGGATGTTTGCACATCTTTTCTTTTCCCCTCACGGATGAAAAGTGCCTAAATAGCGCTGGATTCAGAAGCCTTAATTCTTTTGTGGGTTTGTTAATTTCCTTCTTATTTTTGAGTTCCCTGATGAAAACCAATGCCACTATGCTTCTCACTTCCTTTAGACTGAAAGCTTCTAAACTGCTCTTGCCCTGTGCATATTCCTGTGAAGATCTTACATTCCAATGTAAGATTGATCTGCCTCACTCAGACTGGTGTAGTTGAGTGCCTGTAGTCAATCCTTCACACACAGAGCTGAAAAGCACAAAAACATTGTTGTCTAACCCGAGGCATTCTCCTACCTCCATGTTTAGTATGCAAATAAGGTCTGGCTTTTCGATCTGCTGAGTGCCTAAAGCATCTTACCTCTCTTTGAAGAGTTGATTTTGCTTATCTTACTTTTTTGAAACTTCTCAAATATCTGCTTTTCTCCAGCATACAAGACAAGAATTCTCAATGGCATGATGCAGACCTCCTAGTGTGCTAGCCCATCACTGGCTGGGCTTGGAAAACCTTACCAGTCTTGCTCTGCATTGGTTAAGATTTATCATTGTAACTACACAGAGACTAGATAGAAGTCATGTTTCCCGTGACACGAAACAACCAGGAGGCTTTTACGTAGCCCAGAGATCTTGACTCTGCTTCACTGATCAGCCCTATGTCGAAAAAGCCATCCTGCTGCTTTTTAGGGTTCTTCTCACAGTTCCCTTTGTTTCCAGTGTGACTCCCCATCTTCTGGTATCAGGACTGACGAGTCTCCCTGGGTGAGCTTAGCTCTCTCTGCCCATGCCAGGCAGGCTCCATTGCTAGCAGCTGCTTTGCTACATGAAGGGTCTTAAGTCTTGCTTCCATTGAACTGAAAAGGCTGGACTTGGCAAGCTCCTTGGCTTAATGAGGTCTGCAAACTGTCTTTGAATCCAAGACTCCCATGATGGTAATTGTTAGCACTTTTCAACACAGCAGTCTTTATATGGGGTAAAATATTCAAAAGTGCTTAAGTGAAGGTCAATAAGACCCAGCTATTAAAATAAATAAATAAATAAACCCCAGACCCATAATTAACAGATGTTTGTGGTCCTGCAATAAGTGAAAATATTTTAACAGCCTTTTGGTAGAAACCAAATGCTGAAGTAACCCTTTGGTTAAAAAGCAGCATAACTGTGTAGCCTGATGGGTAGGGCTCCCTTACGGAGAATAAAGGAGCCTCTGGGTTCAGGGAACAGCTTACTGCACAGACAGACCGAAACAAAGCCAAAAGGAGGGTGCTTGGAAGAGTTTCCACCCGCAGAGCTGTACCTTGGGGGAGCATCTTGTCTGCAGCAGGATAACCTGCTGCTTTTGAAGCAGCTCTTTCAGGCAGTGACACCTCACCTCATTTCCCTGGGAGTTGTGTCCATGTTTGGGGCACCACAAAACAGGCAGCACAGAGAAAAGCTGCCTGGTGGTCCCCCTTAAGCTGAGGGATGATAAGTGGCATCTCCAGGAAATGGAGATGGCAGCTTCAAAGACCTCAGGAAACCAAAGTATTTGTCTCTTGCACACTGGCTACTGAATCAGAATGGGGAGAACGCTGTTTCTTCCTTTATGAAATTTAGCTTTTTAATTTCCTTTGCTTTCCATGCGTCCAAAACCGAAGTGTTTCATTTTGGGGGTCAGAAGGAGTTTTTCAGTGCACATGAGGCTCTCCTCTTTTCATTTCATGGAAAAAATTAAGAGCAGGGGGAGAAAGGGAAGTTGCATCTGTTTAATGCAAGCTTCCAAAATATTTTGAATTCAGCAGTCACAGTGAAAATAAATGCAATTATTCACACAGCTCTACTCACTTTGCACACAGAAGCAGTGAGATGATTCACAACTAAAGATTTTTTTTAAAAAAAGCATTCATTTACACAGTGAAGTAGCAATATTGAGCATGGGAATATGTGTTTTGGATTCAGGACCTAGGGTTGTGAGCATATATGATGGAAATCAAGTAAAAATCCCACTTAGATTTGAGTTCCTCCTCCTGGTAAAGCCTGCAGCTTGTGCAGTCTATCTGATTGTTACTTGCTTTAGCAGTAATAACCTGGTGTAGGCTGGAATATAAGCTTTTCACAATAAACCTCAGCTCTACTAATCTGACTAGCTTTGACCCAAGTATTATCAGACTGCTTTCTCTTGCAGTCTGTGGAGGTACAGTGTAAAATTGGAGGATCGTTTGCCTTTAGGTTGAGCAAATGAAACCCAATTTATGGCAACAAAAACTTTGGAGGCTAGCTTGCTGTCTCATTTATCCTTCTAAACCTAAATGAAAATCACATGTAAAATTTTATTAATAAAACAACTGTCACTTTTGGTTATTTTAAGCCTGAACTCTGCCAAATGAAAATACAATAAATAATTTTAGAGAGAAAACTGGGTAAGCCAGCCCAAAATCTGCTTTTGTATTTTTTTTTTATAGAGATGCCAAGACTGTTTGATCAGCATGGGAGAGCAATTTGTTGACTCACGAACCTAGCTCTCTCTGATTACTGCTTACATAGCACTTTGGAAAGGTTGGCCAAATACCTTCAAGTCAAGTACCTTGTTATTATGAACATGAGTGCCAGTAACAAAGAAAAAATAGCCTACATGTCATTGAATAATAAATCATGGAGGCAAATAAATGGCTTTTCTAAGAAATGCTCTATTTACATTTTGTCACGTGACATGGCTTTGCTTATGCTCATGAACGTGATAACACTTAAAAGAATACTTCCTTTTCACTGCAGCATCTTGGCATCAATCATCTCAGTGCAACTGCATATTCTGGGATCTGTTTGCAATCAGGCAAACGAAGCAACAAGGGAGATTTAGTGGTAAGACCAATTGTGAGTGCTGGAGCTGCGTTGGTAAACGTAGCTGGCCTTACTCAGCGGTCATAAACTACCTCCCTCACACGAGCCTTTGGCATAATTACTCATGCAGAACAGGTATTCATCCGCTCCAAGCACCACATAAATGAGGCCATGGTAAAGTTATGCAAAGGAAACATGTATCCAATCTGATAAGAGGTCCCTAATAATTGCTGGTATTTTCCATAATATTAGTTTAGGGCTAGAGCCACAAAAAAGGTTTAGGCATGTAAGCTCTGCCTAACTGCCTCGTAGGCATTTGTGGCCAATATTTAGAGCCTCAAAACCCCTGCTCAGCTACTGCCTAACCCTAGAGGCGTCTGAAGTCTGCAAGTGCCTATGTTCCTGCCAGTAAAATTCCTGAGGTGCCCAAAGGTCTGCTCCTGGGCATGCCTGAGACTGCCTCTGTTACTTCTTTTTTTTTTTTTTTTCTTCCTTTCTTCTCTTCCCTTCCTGAGCTCAGTAAGTAGATACTCAGCTCATGTTTAACCCCTGATGGCACCCACCAATGGGAGTTCTGACAAATATCCTTTGAGAAGCCCCAATAGTCCCTCGACCCCAAAAAACCCACAACCCTAAAAGTAGTGCAGCTGCTGGAAATAGTAGTTGAACCTCAGTCTAAGCTCACCACAGTGACAGGACACCTGGCATTAGGTCCTTTCTCTGCCAGAGAGGGGACACTTGCCCTTACTGCTGTGCTCCAAGCTAAAGGAAAGGATTTTTATCTGTTTAGGGCATCATGAGGGTTTCCCCAGATGAGGCTGATGCTCTTTTGCAGGGTGTAGACCTGCCTCTCTTGGCTGTGTGAGGGATGTCCCTGGAGCTCTGCCACAGCTGGCAAGTGTCCCTGTGCCCTGCTGTCCAGCCAGCAGTTCTGTTTTCCTGTTCTGTTTTCCTTAGCAGGGAGGGCCTAGGAGCACTGCAGCTTTCTGCCTCCAGCCTGGTGATCCAGGCATTTGGCAGGAGTCTCAGGCTGTGCTTCTGGATGGCCAAACCAGCCATCCCTGGTGCCAAGAAGGGGGGGCCCTTCTCCATCACACCATGGTCACAAGCCCTGCCCTCTCTTGTGGCAGTTCTGGCATCACTGGCCTCTGCTGAGGCAATTCAACTTCCTAAAATGCCAGAGAGGTTCCCCCCCACACCCTTGGCAGGTGTAGCCTTCTGCAGGTTTAGTGAGTTATGTCATCCCGTGAAAGGATCCAGCCACCCCCAGAGCTGGCTGGGAGAAAGCCTTGTGAGCAGCCCTGCTGGTGGGGATGATCTGGTGCCAGCTCCAGCAAAGGCTTTCTTCAGGCATCCCAGAAAACTAACTAAGAAGCCTAACTTTTTTTTCTTTCTTTTTCAGAGAAGAAGTTCAGTGGCTGATCTGCAAAATCAGCCTGTGACCATCTTGCACAGGAGCTGATGTTCAGAAGAAGTGGCTAATGTAGGTACCCTACACCAAAGAAAGGTGCAGACCAACGTGAGACAGCTACTTTTTTTGCCAGCAAGATACTTCTTCTAGTGTCTTTTTAACTGCTTTCAGATTATTAATCTGGAAATTGGTGTGGAAATGTGCTCCGCAGTAATGCGAGTCAGGTGAATGGGATGGAGGCGTTTACCCCTCCCTGCTTCTCACCCTGTCAAATGAGATCTTGGAGTTCAACAATAAAGCAAATGCCAAATGGAGCAGGTAGGAGAATCAGTAGAAGGAAGGTGAGATAAAAAGTTAGAATATATCTAGGGTTAGGAGGGAGAAGGATGAGCTCATGGCTTTCCTGCTGTTTCCTGGATTTAGCACCTCGCTGCCTCACAGTAAGTGGCCACCTCCACTTCTTTAGTCAAAAAAAAGCTAGAGAATCTCATGGCAGTTTTATTTGTGCCCTTCCTGTTGGGCTTTTAGGAAGGAGACCTCAGCCCGGGTATAGCTGGGCACCAGCATTTAACAGGCCCAGATGGAGTGCAAATGACTCAGGTATGGAGCTGCAATTTGCCTTTCTCAAAGTGCTAGGACTCTTTTGGTTTCAAGTTCTTGTGCACAGGTAGGTGGCTGCATAATTTCAAACCTGTCAGTGGTCCATTTTTTATTTTGGTGAAGAAACAGCAGAAGAATTTTTTTCTGTGGCCATCCAGACTTGGATTAATTGTGCACACACATACACATAATTGCCTGTATAGTTTCCAGTTCTTGGATGTATTCTTTAACCACGGCTGTACTGGTAGGAGGAGGTGAATCCACAATTTTCCATCAGACAGCCCAATGTAATGTTGTAGCAAAGGTTATGTTTGGACCAGAGGGTGGTTGATCTGGAACAGGCTTCCCAGGGCAGTGGTCACAGCACCAGTCTGACAGAGTTCAAGATGCATTTGAACAATGATCTCAGGCACATGGTGTGACTCTTGGGGTGTCCTGTACAGGGCCAGGAGTTGGACTTCAATGATCCTCATGGGTCCCTTCCAGCTCAGGTTATTGTAAGATTCTAAGGAACTGGGGCAGCTGGCTGGGATGGCTGGTGAGGTTTGACCTTGAGAACAGCGTCAAATGCACGTGATGCAAGTGTAAGAAGGACAAGACTTGCACTTCACACCTGCTGGTGGCTCCTTTGTTTAGTGCTAGTTCAACCATGTGGCATCTCTTATTTCTTCTCAAAAATAAATATTTAATTTCGTTGACTTTTCAATATGTGGTCACTTCATATAATTATCATGACTTGGTAGATACGCTAGAGAACAGCAGGATAATGCCCACAACTCCTTTTCTTAAGATTTTCTGTCAGTGTTGAGTGCTGTACATATTGAGCTTTACAGATTGAGCCTTTCTGCATATCTGTGAATTCTTACAGCACCACAGGTAGAGTCCTAACCACCTAGAGGGGCTTCCTGGTGATATAGAATGGCAAAACATTATCAACAAGCAGTGTGTTATATCCAGTGAGAAAACAAAATAAATGGTTTGCTGTTCAAGTGTCTGCTCCTTCCAGCTTCTACCTTGTGGTGGGCTTAAAATGCCTGGGATGCTTTTGCTTTGCTTTCTCCATATCTCGCCCAATTTCAAGCATGGCATAACCATGTCTTTTCTCAATTAAAGAATTAAATGCAGGTTAAATAAATAGTGTTGTCAGCTTCTGCTGTCTTAAAACAGCTTGAATTTGAGACATGTATTATAGGAGGTCTCTGGTGCTCCTGCTCTCTCCCCTGCTCTCAGCTCTGCTACTTGGTCTGTGAGAAAATGTGTCCTCCTGGTAATGCCATATTAGAAAGGAGGGGTGAGTGTTTCCTGTCTAGTGGAGCTATCATCAAGTTTCAGTCCAAATAAAGCTGAAAGAGTCTGCAGATTGGGAGGCTTTTCTGGTGAGATTTGCTCTGTACATTTGTTTTTATAGTACTATAGTTGCCAATCAAAGAAGCAAGCAAGTCACCGCTAAATCCAATGCAGACTAAACAGCAAGGGGACTGGTTATGGGAATTTGCTTACAAAGAGATTTCCTGTTCTGTTTGGAGGTCAGTCCCAGTAAAAATAAGATAGTAGACATATTTACTTGGTCCCTCAATGTATAAGTGTACAAGTAATAATCCCAGGTAATCCAGGTAATAATCTAGCATGTGAAGAGCATGGGCAGGAATCTGAAAAGTACCCTCAGAGAGAGACTTTTTCTTTATTGTATTGAGGGAGACCCTTTCAAACTGACAAATACCTCAATTTTGTCTGGGTTGCCTTAGTTTTCAGGCCATAACAAGGGTGTAGATCCTTGAAAGACAAATTATGGCAGGTTATTCTTTTGCAATCATACTGGCAAGTTTCTCTCTTAGGGATGAACTAAACTGTTAGCATGTTTTACAACCTCATTTTCTTTTGGTTATCCTGAATTTTCATGTAAATGAGGGAGTAGTCACTCAAAAATCCAGTCTCCAGGCATAATTTTAGAAATTAGTTAGAATATCAAATTGCTTCATCTGATGCAATCACACTCTTCCAAATGGGAAGACCAGAGTAGGTTTGTCATTTGGGTTGCCTTGGGTAACTCCAGGATATGTTTTATGTAATCACACTGCCATATTATGGTGAAGTTGGAAAGATGCTGAGGTCAAATTCACAAACTTAGGACAATTCTGGGCAGCAGTGCCCAGTTCACAGAAGAAGCACAGCCTGAGAACTTTTTCCATGAGGCAGTGAGAGTTTGTTCCTTCCATTACCCTCTGAAGAAGTAGAGCTGAAGCTGCTTTTCCACGGGGGATTTAAATGAATATCCTCATTCTTCCTATACTGCATAATACAAGTTCTGCAAGAACAGCCTCACAGCCTCAAGGATTGTCAGATTGCATTTTTGCTCGGAAAGTTCCTCATTGGAAAATTAATCAGTGACAATTTCTATGCAACTTAGCTGGTGCACTGGGAGGGGCTATGGCTGTCCAGCAGTGTGTTTCATGAGTGATACAGTTGTTTGGCTTATTACTCACTCATAGGCCCTCCTATTTCTTCTGAGGAAGGGAGCAAAGATGGGCTTTTCCACCACCTGCTCCTGGGTATGATATTTCAGATGGGAACAGCATCGGCCAGAGCTACACATAAAGGGCTGGACAAAGGGGAGAGCTGCAGTTCTTGGTGACTGCAGGGGTTGGTACCTGCAGTTATTCCTAGCTATGGATTAACATACAGGGAGGAGTTCACAACACTGGTCAGTAAAGTCATAAGAACCACAATTACAGCCACTGCCCTTTCAAAGCCTTTTTACTCTTCTTCTCATTTAGAAACAAATGTACCAGCAAGCATTTTTGAATTATTAGAGTCCAGTCAGAGTTCATCTAAGCCTACATCACAGGTGAACCTTTCTTTTTAGATGTGCTACAGGCATAAGTATGGCCTTGGCTAGTCTAGTCTGTTTCTGGCTGATCTCTGTCCTTTTTGTTATGAAGCCCCATGAATTTTCCTTGTGTAATGTTTTTTGACCCTGCTCCCCTATATATCCCTCTCCTAGCAGATATCATTCTTCATGTATATCCTATAAATTTTTTCCTACTCTTCTGAATAAGTTTTCGTTGTTAAGCCAACAGATTCATCCTTATGCTTGCCATGGTTTTGTTCCCTTAAATGTCTATCTGAAAGCAAATAGAGGTATATAAACACCTGTTTTTATCTCTGTTGCATTTCCAGTCTTCACTTCCATATATCCAAATAGAAATGCTAATCAAGTTGAAAATCTGTAGTTTAGTTCTTAAGATACAGGCTTTTGATGAACAAATGCAGTTTACTCCAGTAAATGTAGCTGTTGCCTGTTATGACACTAAAATTCCTTTCATATTTTGAGATCCCTTCAATATTTCAAGAGTCATGTATTTAGATTTAAGCTGGAGTTGAGATCTGTGCGGATTCTTCTTTAAGGGTGAGGTGTGTCGTGCTAGTAGCAGATAATTTCTTTTCCAAATATGTATTTGATTCTGTTTTGCAACCTTGGCCAATATCTTCATCTGTGTGTACACTTGTGTGTACACCAAATTGTCAAGCACATGAGCTATATGTTATTATACTCACTGTTTCTGTGATTCTCCTGGTGTA
The DNA here is from genome assembly GCF_026979565.1 of Vidua chalybeata. Classification (NCBI taxonomy): domain Eukaryota; kingdom Metazoa; phylum Chordata; class Aves; order Passeriformes; family Viduidae; genus Vidua; species Vidua chalybeata. The sequence continues at coordinate 69,474,724 of NC_071530.1, read as the reverse complement.
ATGTAAAATCATGTGATACTTGTGTTGTGCTCATCTGCACTTTGTCTTAATGGTGACATGGATGGCAAAGCCAAACAAGAACAATAAAAGGTGTCCTCGTTTGACAGTGAGGTCTGTGCTGCATTTATTTAATTGGCAAATTGAATCTTAATATCAAATTTTGCTCATATCAATTATCTTTGTTTGTATATCTTGACTTGGTCAGTAAGTGTTGATTTCTCCAGTTATTTGCTTTACTAAATCTTCCATTTCTTTATTTGGATATGAAATACAGTGCTTCATCATTCTGGGTGTTAATCTTTTTGTCTAAATCAATCCCTTCTTATGACATTGATCCATTTGGCATCTCTTGAAAGCATTCTGCAGATTTCATAATGTCATTCATCCTTACTTTGAGTTTCCTCATATGAGAACAATTACAGTTTAAGTCAAACACACAATGCTGTCATGTGGAAAGAGCTGTGACATATCAATACTGATTGCTGGTGGTGATTCTAATTGTACTAACTCGAATTTGTTAGTGTTTCCTGTTTGAAATTGCTGCATTTATGTTTTGTGAACCAGCTTGTTGCTATTAGCTTCCTTGGTGCTTCTTGGGTTGGCTGGCATTTTTTTGAAGTTAGAGCTTCAATTTTTCCACATGTCAGTTAGAGTAATTTCCCATTTCCTCTATAAACTTAGATCCTGGAAAGATGATTCAGATTTCCCTCTACAGCAAAGGTTGGCTAATCTGGTTGGTAGCAATTCTGCCCAGAGAGTTCCACGCATGGATGCTATTGTTTGGCAGCATTTGTCTTCCAATTAGGAGGCAGGGCACCTGCCCCAGTTCCACCAATTTTCCTAAATTCTGAGTCCATCCAGAACAGCTTTAAGCCCAAGAGGAGGTAAAAATGCTAATTGGCCAGGGACATGGCTGGGGCCTGACTCTGAGCTGAGAAAATAGAGGCACCACCACATCTGCCGCTTCCACAGAGGCGGAAGGCAAACACAAAGGCCATGGGAGGCACCTGCCCCACCTGGAAGGGCAAGGGGAGGTTTCTGAGAGGACATTTGAGGGCTCTTAGCAGAGGCCAGTCCTAGTCAACTCTTTGAAGCAAAGGCTGGCAGAGGTGTTACCACCTCCCCAGGAACAGTGCAGTCTCCCCAAGTGCCACACATCTTGCAGAGAGTGCTCTTTCCCTTTGTCCTCAGTCTTTCCCCTTCTTTTCTATGGATGCTGTTAGTGTGCACATTAAATGGGCTGCTTTTGTTTAGTTCTCCCTCACTGCACAAAGTTGAATTTTGTCTTAAGTAAAATACAGTTCTGTGCAAACTAACAATAAAACTGTAACCTCTGTACTCATTTTTTCCTCAAGTGGCACAGTCTCTAGGTCTTTACAGAATTTATTGTGTTTTATTCCATAAAGAACATTTTTACTTTCAATTTTTTGTGTGCTTGAAGTAGGAAAATATTTCATGTGATGTTTGGAAGCAAGAGTAGCTATGCAGTCTTTCATAAAAAAAATATCTTTTGACAATCTCCATAAGCTTTCTAATATATTTACTTTAAAATTATTTTGGATTCATTATATGTTTCCTACAAATTAAAGCTGATATAGATCATGTGTTGTATTAAGTACTTAATCTGCCCCAGAAATTCAGTTACTTTTTACCCACTGGCCTGTCCAAACAATGAAGTAGTTTCTTTGCCATCTGGGTAACAATGGCCAGCCAGAATGTATTTTATTTTATTCTTTTGAAGTACTTTCTTAGAAGCTTACATTTCACTCTGAAGAACTTTTTGTAAACTGGTAAAAATCTGAATGTAACTAGGGAATTTTAAAACATTTTAGTATTATCACTATTGTAGATCTTGTAACACACAGAACCAGAAACCTCAGTAAAACTCTGAAATTAAAGGAATATTAAAAACCAGCATTTTCTTCTGCATTTAATTTTGCATCGTTCCCTGAAGTAAATCTCTGTAAAAAGTGTCAGGAATGATGGCTTTGGCTGCTAAAGATTGTTAGTGAATGCTCATATTAAAAGTTTGGTTTTCTTGATCACAATCTGAGTTATACAGGGAAACATGTAGAAATAAATAAACTTAACATTGTTGTTTAAAATGTGGTTGTAGAAAGTCAGACTTATAAATATGAATTCTCTGGTAATTTTCAGTCTTCTGGAGTGGGAAGATTCAATAACAGCAAAATAGATGTTTTAAATATTACCTATGTCTAAGTATTGAAAAAAATGTGCCATGAAATGTTTCACACTGTCAGTATCATAATGCCATAAATGATCTGCCTTGCAACAAAGAAATATTTTGTGATCTACTGTGTATCCTAATGTGCAGACGATGCAAATGACAAATAGGAGTTAATGAAATATGGATGTTGTCCCAGAATAAAATAGGATGTTAAAGGGCAACAGATTTTGGAACAGCTGTCCTGTGACAGAGTCCAATGAAATTGAGGTTTTTTTTCTGGTTTAGCTCAACAAAGTTTCAAAAATTTCTCACTGTATTGTCAGAATGTGTTCTGCTACATATTTCTTGGCGAACTTCGTACATGTATGACCCCTGATCCTCCCAAGATGTTCTGAGATCTGCATTACCTTTCACCTGAAAAAGGACAGTAAAAAGGTTGTCTCTCAAGTTTTAAAGGGGAGAAATTAAAGGTATATAGAATAACAAGAGTTAGAAAGAATTTAAATCTAGTTCTCCTGTTTGCTTATTCATAACAGGAGGATTAGGGAACACAGCCATGAAAGGCAACAAGTTTGAACAGCTAAAAGGCTTTGTGTTGTTCTTTTAAATAAAATGCCAAAGTTACATTTTGAAAATGCAGTCCTATTAGGTTATCTTACCAGTGAATTGTGAGACAGAGCAGTCAGTGTACTCTTAGAGATGGTCACACCACTTAAAAGCAAAATTAATGGGTTGGATATGTTATGAGTCAGACATTATCTGATGAGTTTTTTTGAATGCTTGAAAGGGCTTTGGCAACAATTTCTTTGAAGAAAGCCCCTGATCATTATGGATAAACCTGCTGGAGGGAGGTAGCTGGGAAGAAAGTGATATGTGAGGCTCACCTCAACAGCCCCTCATCAGCTGGGGCAATCTGGGATGAGAAATGGGCTAAAGCTGGGCATATCCCATCAGTTGCTGTGTGTGTCTGCCTCCACCTGCCTTTAAGCTGGCTGAATATGCTGGAGGTGCATCAAGGTGCAAGGGTCCAAGTGTTCAGGGTCCAAACATGGCACTGAGACTGCCCAAAGAGCCCAGTGTGGTTCATGTTTGAGCTCGTGGGGTGGTAGGAAGTTTCTCAGAAATTGCAGATCATTGAGGTAGAAAGAGGGAACAACTTTGCCTGCAGCAGCTTTTTCTGACTTCACAAGTCTTCAGGTCCTCTTTCCTCCCACTCAACCATCAGAAGTGGTGTGTCTGAACCCCCCTAACTGCATTGTGGTGGAAGCTCCCAGAAGGTGTATTTTGCAACATTTGTGGTGCCTCCATAGATCTTAGTCCTTCCATGGAAAGAGCTCAGGCAGCCCAGTATTTGGAGTCCCATTTGGAGAAAATGTGACAGTCAAACCACTTCAGTGAGACAGACAAGAAGGAAATTACACAGAAGGTGCTACCTAATCCACATTCAGGAGAAAATTGTTGTACCTCTTCCGCTCCCTTCAGTTTAGGGGGATAAAACTGCTGTACCACGCCTCAAACTTCTCGGAAAAATCCTAAAACCCTGACAGAACAAACTTATTTATAAATGATTGGAACAAAATATATCACTAAACTAAAAGAAAAGATATAATAGTAGCCAAACACATACTTTTAGCCAATCTACCTTGTAGACCATTTTCTGACCACAGTGAAAATGTATCATATCTGCTTTAAGCGTTATATTTTTTCAATATAATAGTTTTTTCATTATTCATTTATAAGCTGAAAAGATGGAACCAAGGACTCCTACCATTATACTTTAACAGTACTCCTTACACTTCACCTCTGACTTATTTTAAGAAGCTCCTGCCTTGCTATTACTTTATAGGTGTTATTTATTGTGAGGAATTACCCCTAATTTTAGGGAATAACTTTGGATGTAACCACAACATATAGAATTTTTTTGTGAAAATCTTCGTTTGTTTACAGTAGAATAACTCATACTAACCTCAGTTAATATGGAAAAAAATCAGGACATTTTAGAACTCATATTTGGATTTAAGATCTAAGTTCAGTTCAGTAAAAGTCCTACCTTTTTCCTATTTTAAGAATTTATTTTGAAGTTACTGCTTTTGATTGGAGCTATCAGTTTAAATACCTTTCAAAACTGTTAACCAATGTGATATGCTTTAAGTCACACAGTCAGAATCATCACTGAGGATGGCCCTGGATCATTTTCTTCTGTTGATCTCTCTTCCTACCTGAGCTTTTAAACCTTTCTCCTGATGTTTCAACACTAATTGGTGACTATGCAGGCATTTTCACACTAAAGATGTCTAACAAAAAAGCAAAGAATGCTTTTTTAGGTTAGGCATTACTGGTTGGCCTGGTATTCAAAAAAGAAACAAAGTGTGAATGTTACATGATAGATACAGACATATGCATATAAAAATCGAAAATGCACCTTCTTGCCCCTTTCTCAAGAGGTAAAATGTTGCTGCATGCATGAACACAAAAGCAAATATAATTTTAATTACAGCTCTTTCAGAAAGCAAATTTCAACCTATTTTAATTTCATCACTGATCACAAATACCATTTTAATGTTCAGAACTGCTAGTGCCTCCTTTTTTATCATGTTATTCTTTGCATCATGAAACTGTCCCAACCCCTTCTCCAATCCCTTAGAAAGGATCATCACCTGCATCTGCAGGTGGAGAAGTTGTGGCAGAAGCTGTGTTGGAGCAGAGCAGGACAATGCCAGGAAGGTGTCCTGGCTGGGTGGCCCTTTCCTTCTCCTCACCCCAGAGCACATGGGCTTCCTTCACACACAGCTTGTTGTGTGTTCCTTAGAGCTGGGCTGTAACTCTAACAAAATTGCTGAAAAAGCCAAATGTGCTTCCATAAATGGTATTTTGACCTTTATCACAACCCACAGTTCTTGTGGGCGTGGTAAAGCTCCTTTAAACATTTGGGCTTTGTTTCTGTTGCTAAATAAAATTTGTCCAGGCAGTGTGTTTGGGCACTGACTTCTGAGCATCCGTGCTGCCTAACTTTGAGTATGTTCCCTGCTTATTTTGACCTGTGCTATATGGTGCTCTCTAAGGCACTGCCTACTCCTGGCACTGGGAAAGCAGGGAGCAGAAATCAGTTTGAATAGGGAATACAGAAAAGCCTGAGCCACATTTAAATGCCTCTTGCCAACCTTTGAGGTTGAGCAGACTCTGCACCCTCCAACATCTCTGTGTGCTCATGAAACATATATTTCAGACTCACATGATCAGAGCACTGTTTTGGTGGGCCTGCACATTATTTCAGGCATATTGGATGAAAAAAAAAAAGCCACTAAAATTGTGTCTATGTCTTAGGGACATCATTGCACGGTGCAAAGGACAAAGGTGGGGTGGTAAAAAGGACCAAGGCCAAATACTGCAGATGCAGTCAGACTGGCCTTCAGGCCAGGAATATTCCCCGGATCTGATTTATTTAGCAGTCTTGACATAGCATTAGAACTTAGAAATAAGTTCTTCCTACTTTTAAGTTTTACTGTAGTAGTTGCTAATCTCCCCCCCTTTTTTTTTTTTTCTGATTTCTTTAGACTTAAAATCTCTCCGCATCATGCCCACAGACCTGCATAGAAATCTTGGGGAAAATTAACCAGATTTAATGTAAAACACCAGTGGGAATTTCATTATTAAGTTCTTGCAATACATCATCATATTCAAATATTAAATATTTAATTAACATTTTTCAGATATTTAAGTAATAACAAAGAGTCAATTTCTCTTGAGCTAGGATGATAAAATATTCAAAATGTTTTCTATTTTTTCTGTCTTTAATTTTTTCTGGCATTGCCAGTGCCTTTAAGATCTCAGTCCAGAAATATATTCAAACCTCAGGAAAGCATATAGCACTTTCACTCTCTTAACACGTAATTTAGAAATAGCAATCTTCATTCATCATTCAGGCAAAACAAAGCTGTTATGCCATTGATTTAAAGGTTGCAATGAATGCATATTGTCTTATCCTAGAAAACTAGGAGTGTTGCAGATCTGAGGTTTCCTCCTCTCTGCCAGAATGCAGAGAAAAGCTGTTCCTGTGCTTGTGGAATAGCTGCTGTTTCCAAAGTGGGAGGTGTTCATCTTCCTTCACCTTCTACCAAAAAGCAGAACTGCATCCAGCATGTAAATCTGCCAGCATCTTAGCCTGGTACATTCATAAATGCTCAAAAAGCACATGCACAGGCTTGGTACTTATTGGAACCAATGAGTTATTCATGTGCATCTGAAGGTAATTGAGATTCTTTTCTGAGGGTTTGTTCTTAGAAGCCAAAAAGTTTTCTAAGTGATCTAATGGGACTTTGTAAAATAGGCTGGTGTTATAGAATTTTCTTGTCCTTTTGCCCAAAATAGCCCTGTAATTCCTGAAACAAGTTTTAACCATTTGGGGTTTAAGCCATGCCTTCCATTCCACTGCTGTACCAGAAATATAGGCTTGACTATTCAATCTTGTGGTGCCCACAACATCTGGTTAATGGAGCCTTAGAGCAAGCTGCAGATAAGTGCTGGGGACTTCATAGACCTGGGCCCAAAGAAATGTTTAAAAGCTGCCTGAACCAGCTGATTCAGAATATACTTTGAGGTTTGGCATTCTCATAAAGAACATTTCATGAACACAAAGAAACTTTAATAGAAATGTTTGGGAAGCCTGAAATATACTTTAATCAACTGTAGAAATTTATAAGAGAATAGAAGTAAGTGAAAGTCTGGGTCATACCACCAAAGATTCCAATTCTACACTATTCCATCTTGAAATCTATCTGCAATAATGAAAAGCTGGTTATTGCTGAGGTAAACCTCCTGACATGAATCGGTGTGTAAATTTCAGTTGTTTTGATTACTTTTAGTTTTTCTGGTGGGGTTTCTGTTTGGTTTTTTTTTAGTTTGTTTTTGTTATTGCTATTTCTATTAATTATTGTTTCACAAAGAAACAAAAAAAACCCAGACACATTAGTTCAAAAAAGCACAACACTAAACCTTTTTACTCTAAATCAGCTCATTGTTAATGTATTTCACAGAAAGGAGCATGCTTAGGTCAAGACTGTTAAATCACATTAAGTATTAAAAGCAGTCTGTAATTCTACAATGAACAACACTAGTAATCACAGTTTAACATGTGTGGAATATGAATCAGAAATATTGTATTTTTCTGCCAAAGAAAATGTGCAGGAAAATTAATTTCTCTTACGGAGACAAGAATTTTGAAATGTGAAGTTAAATGGCAAGCTGTTTCTTATTTTGGATTTTTTTCAGTTATATATGAATGTTAAAAAAGAGCAGGTAGAAAACAGTTTGAACATGTTTCAAAAACCTCCTTAACATGTCATCTGGCACAGCAAGTGTGTTCTTTGTTGACAGACTTTTTGAATGGGTCAATACCAACTATCCTAAAGGTGGCAAGTTGAAAAAAAAAAGACAGAGCGTGAAGGCTCTTTCCAATCAGTAATGCTGAAATTCTTTGTTTTGTAGCTTCATTTCAAGACAAATATAAATATTTTTGTAACAGTGCAATTACTTACTGCAAAGTCCTAAACTCTCTGTTTCTACCACAAGTTATTACATTTCCTACAAAAATTGTGGAGTAAAATCCTGTGCTTGCTGTTTTTCAGGAAAGCACTGTTGCTGATCGTGCTGTTGCCTTCTGGCCACAAATTTTCAAAGGCTTGAAAAGTTTCAGCTTGACAAACCCAGCCTAGGACATTTATACTCATTTCTCTGACCTGGCCTTTTTGTAAATGGCAAATTTATTTATGCACAGGAAAGGTGCTAGGGTAGATTAGGGGCTGTTTTCTGATTTCAATGTTTTTGTCTGCTGTGATATACTTCTACATTAAGCCCAGATGTTATATAGTAGATTTAATATAAATAAAACAAATGTGTTTCAGCTTGCCCAGTATTGGATTCCCTAAGCTCTGTGCAGATGCCTTGGCATAGAGAGCAAAATCCTTTTTGTGAAATGTAGTCATAATGGATGTGATTTGCAGAGGTAAAATTATGTTTAGCTTTATTCTGATGACTCTGAAGTGCATCAGAGACTTCCATCAATTTCAGTGGAGGTAGAATAATTAGCTGAGCAGAGATGGTTTCTGATGGACTGATCTGAAAGCAGTGGCTGTTTTCTGTAACAGGTCTAACCTTTCTGCTTTTGGTCAGAGTATGCTGTCATACTCCAAGTTGCCTGTCAGTAGTCTAAAGGTTGCTTATTTTGAGGCATATTCTGGGATACTTCAAAACAAAAAAGTGTTGTACCCACTGTATTGCTTTGCTTATGTAATTTGTTTAAAAGAACCTGTGAGATGGTGGCTGCTGCTCATAGGAACAAAACTTTCCTGAAGCCATTGCCCAGTTATATGGTTTGTTAGACCCTGTGCCCTGCCCTCGCACATTCATCTTCACACCTGCACAGTACTGTTGTGTGTCTAGACCCCCTGGAAGTGTTTAAAAACAAGAGCAAAAGCAGTATTTCTTTGTGTTGTTTTCAAACATATCCCTGGTCAATGGAAGGCATAGGTGAGCACCAAGGCCAGCTGCTTGATTGCTATGTATGCTCAGAGTTTCCTATGAATGAGTATGGGTCAACAATTAAGCCTGTTCTGGAATTTAGTATCATGAGGCTCAGATGCAGACATCACCCCTGAATAGCAGGAGTGCTATTGCCCCATTTAACAAGAATCAGACTTCATTGCTTATTCTCCATTCAGCCAACCAAAACTACATGTACTTCCTTCTGTCCTTATCAATAAGGTTCTCAAAATCAGGGCTACATTGTGAGTAAAGTTTCAATGATTTTTTTTTTTTTTTTTTTTTTTTTTTTTTTAAAGCTGTGCTTTTGGTCCATAAACTGGAAAGTATCAAAGCGATTCCTGGGTGTTTGTTAGGTTCCCTCCACCCAAGTAGGGCAGCTCCTTTCACTCCCTTATTAGGGCTTAATATTTTGAAAGCTGAAGACTATTAGGAATTCTGGTTGTACATGACTGGCTTGTGTGATGCTTGCTTGTACAACACATGGTTATAGAGTCAGCCAACTCCATCTTGCCCAGAATGTTTTCCAAGCACAGATTATGGAGGCCAAACCAATTTCAGGTTGAAAAAAATAGGCTAACCTACTTTATAGAGCCTTTTACACACCATGCTTTAGAATTGCTCTCAATTCAGATTCTAATAATTTGAAACTTAGAAAAACATTGTGTGAAAATCATGTGAGGGGCTCAAATGCATTGACGTCTAGAGGCATAACTTAGAAAAATCACCATCCCTTTTTTTCTAGTTCTAAGGTATTTTAATGTCTCTGATGGGGACTATTTTAAAATTCTTTTTCTTGCTACTCAAGCTTTCCTTGAAACTTATGAGTCAGAAGAGCAATTTTTGGAAAGTCTGGGAATGTAATCATAAATATGTAAATGTAATCTAGAAGAATGGGCACATAAGACGTGTTGCTAGCTTAAATAAGACATGAGACAAAAATTTTCACTGTGCCAGTTTGAGAAAAATGTTGAAATAATGAATGGAAACTATTATTAGTTTTTAAATTATTGTTTATCATTTTGATTAGTGTGTTTACCTCTCTAGTTGCAGTTACTAAGGAGGATCCATTGAAGGTGTCTACTGTGTCCAGGGCTGTGCAGGTGAAATATGCTCCTATATGGTAGTCTCTAGTCTAACCATATGATGTAAGTCATCTCTTCATTTTATCCTAGAATACCTCTTAAAACCCATGGAGCTTCATAAAAAACCTAACAGTTCAGGAGCTATAACACAAAGTTCTGAGCTTGACAGGTGTCAGTGCTCTGTTTCTGCTACCAAAAATTTCTACCTACCCATGGTTTGTGAGCTGCTGACTGTCTAAATATTTATGGAAAATAACTTATTCAGTGCTACTTACCTGTTTCCATTTAAGATCTAACCTCCTTTGGCTTATGCTTGTTATAATGTCAGCTCTCAAATAATTAAGATCTAGGCAATTTGAATTAATACAAACTGACCTTTTTTTCTGTCTCTGTTTCTCTATTTACTTATACATAGGCCCCTATTTTGTGTAACTTGATACAAAATCAAATTGTTGCAGGGCAAACAACTTGCTGCCCAGTTCTTGTGCTGCGGAACTCCCCACAGTGACACTTGCAAGCTCAGGTTTCCCGTGTTAACAAGAGCTGGGCAGACAATTGCGTTGTACGGTCTGAACTTTGCTCTGGCTGACTCCACCTGAAGAGGGCAGAGGCTCTTTCCTTCTGCCCCTTCCCGCCTCCACGGTAAATCTGTGCCTGTCAGTTGTTGATAGAAAGCGTTGCAGGCCATGCCATAGTGCCCCTCATGTAAGAAAGCATCAGAAATACCAGAGTAGTTCTCTCCTGTTACTGTTCATAATGCTGCTCATCTGTTCAGCAGTGCTGCAGAGAGCTATTCAAAGTGCAAATCAGAGGAGCAGATGTCATTTGGGTATTCTTTAGTTCTTCTGGGTTCATATGGTTCCAGTGGTCATTGCAAGATCATTCAGGGACTGAGGCTGGGACAGGAGGTATGATGCTATGCCTCCCTTGGAGATGTGGGCTCTGCCTTCTGGGAGTTCAGCTTCAGCATCCACCACCAAAGCACTGTGAGGTGTACTTGGCACTAGACACATCCAATTCCCAGCAAAACACTTCAGCATGTGCTGAAGCATTGGGTGAACAAGGAAAGAATATTAAAATTTCAGATGGGGTTGTGGGGTTTTTTTGAATCAGGTTGTTGTTTTCTGCATACTTTATTCAGACGGAGCCTGAGAGATTTTTAGAGATGTTGAGCACTCACTGCAGGAAAATTGAATAGGAACAGCAAATGCAGGATGCTTTCAAAAATCAGACCTTTCCCTGAAAACAGAAAAAAAGAACTGGTATTTATAGATGTTTGTGTCCTTAATGAATAAAACAGAAACTGGAAAAAAGAAATGTAGCAAACTCTAGTCCTAATGTACCAGCTGGGTATCTCTGGTTTCAGCCAAACACAAATAAGCATAAGAGGATACAAATTTCCTTGAAGCTGACCTAGGAGAGCAAGTGATTTATGATCATATTCAAGAAAAGTGGGTTTGAATGAGCTTCCATGAGCCGAGTCATTCTTTGGACTTCACTCGGGCCCTGCTGAGTTCAGAGGAAGTCTGATTGACTCTCACCAGGTCAGACTCTCCTCCTATTAATGCTAATGGCAGTTTTGCCTGGACGTAACTGGCAGCAGGTTCAGAGTTATCGCCTATAGGAAAACTCCCCCCGTCTCACATATATATCATAGTATAAATATAATATCCAGTGGTTTAATTTCAGAATATATTTCCCAGGTCTCAAACAATGCTCTTATAATAAAAACCACTAATAAGAGACATATGCTTTTTGTAAATATATAAATAAATTACTGAAGTTAATCTTCAGTTGTATTACATGGCTTGTCCTTTCTAGAACCCCACCTTTCCAAGAATTTTTCCCAATTATTTGAAAAGAAGGGTGGGGTGCATACAGCTCCAAAAGCCTTTTGTCCATAATAGCACAGTGCTTTCCTATGTTTCAGTGGCAACCAAGGGTCCCAGATGTTGAGCTTTACTGGATACATTTCCCTAATAGCATCTGGCTGCCTGGCAGAACCTCCCAGCTTGTTGCACTGACAGCTGTTAAGTCCCTTGGAGTTGCTTCATGCTCCAGTAGCAGTGTGGCTTTGCTGTCTCTCTCAATAACCATGCTCACATGGATGTTGCATGCCTTTGACCCTCATCGTTTAGCTCTTGGTTGTTTTCTCATTGGCTGTAGAAGTACAGATAGATCTCTTGCTGGAATTTTAATGCAGGAAACATTCCAGCAGTCACCATATACATACTGGAGTGTCCTCTTTGTTAGGGACCTTTGCTTCAGCCCTATTAACAGCATCTTTAAACACTAGTGCCAGCTTGCTTTCCAAACATCCAGATTGTCTGGAGAGAGGCATAACTCCTTACCCCAGCTCTGGGCAGCCACTAGGCAGGGTTTCTTTGTCAGGATGCTGGGAAGCAGTGGTTAGGCTGAAACAGGGCTTTTCTAGGAACATAGCTAGGAGTGCTGACAGCAGAAAAGGAAGGGAGGAAAGCAAGGCAGCAGCTTTAAAAAAATATTCACACACACAAGTGTGTATATATATTTGTATTTGTTGTGCAGGCATTGCTGTCATTGAACTGTGCACTTCTCCTGCTTCATAAAAGCTTTGGGTCAGCTGAGTTGTTGCCTTGAGCAAAAAGGAAAGTAGAATTGGCTGAAATTTTCCAGATTTTTTATCTTTGAAATCTTCAGAGGTGCATTTGCAATTCCTCTTTCTTCACCACCTCTTTTTTGCAATGAGCTATAACAAGAAGGTAATACTACAAGGAACAGAAGCATTTCTGGGTGTTGAAGGAAGGGTTAAGAGAGCTGGGGTCTGAGAGGGAAGGTGTAAGGGAGGTGGAAGCAGAGCAGTGTGGAGAAGAGCCAACAGAATTCTCCGGTAGAAGAAAAAACTCATAATTTTTGCCAGTAGCGACTGATATGTTTTGTGCTGTGTTTGGGAAGAGAGGCACATCGCAGGCAGCAGATAGGATGTGCTCCTCCCCAGCATTGCTGCTGTGACCAAGCAGCTAAAAAAAAAAAAAGCTTCCTTCTTCAACCATTCCGCTGCCTCTGAACTCTGTTACAAACCCTGTGCACAGCAATCTTGTTGAAATCTTGCTCTGACACAAGTTTCTACCCTGTCTTAAGTCCTCCAAAACTCCTTAAGTCTGCTTAATTTTATTTGAAAAGTTCCTCAATTTTGAGCCACTTCTTGTGCAAACAATGTTTCCCAAAAGTACGTTTGAAACTTCCCATGAAACGCATCCTTCTAAAAGCATTCTGGTCAGAGTCCCTTGTCTTTGATGGAAAAAGGCAATGTCTGTATGAAAAATAGCACTCTGATTTGGAACATATTTGTGTGAACCCACATGCTGGTATTAATTGGCACAGCCCCACTGAACTGGCTCAGTCACTTACAGGAAAACGCCATCTAGACCTTGGTTTTTCAACATTGTTACTAGAATCAAAGCTTTACGGCAGTGCTCCAAGGATGTTAGAGAGCTTGTCTTGTCTGCTAGAACATGAGATGCCCATTTTTTCTACAGGGGTCAAGAAACCTGAAGGTCATATTCTCCTCTTGGAAATTCACTGCCTTTATTTCTACAGCTGTGTAGTACAAAAACATCTACACACATACGTATGTATCAAAGGGTGAATGGCTATTGGAAAATATCTGAATTTGCAAATATTACATTCAGTTCACTGTAACTTTAACATATAGTGTCACCCCACTCTTTAATCTACTTAGTGTTATTAGCTTTGAATTTATGTCCAGTCTTGGCAGGTCAATGCCTGGTCCATCTAATCCTACCTTTAGGCTGGCCGCTGCTACATTGATAGAATTATGGCTGTGATTTTTTCCTGTTGATAAATTCTGGATATAGCATAGTGTGACTCAAATTTAGATCACAACCATTGCTCCTGAGGAACAGGCAGAAAAGTTTCTGAATTACATCATTTTATGAGCACTTACAGAGACAGAACTTCATAATCTGGAGGTCATCTTTGGTTGTCTCCAACACTGACATAAACAGTTCTAAAATAATTATATGACTGGTTTTCTAGTTAAGACAGAATAAGGCTATAACTGTGTTTTAGATAAATATGATATTGTTTTATCCTGTACAAACAAGCTGTATAGCAAGCAGTGTTTTATTCGTAAGTAGTCGTTATAACTCAGAGCAGGAAAAAAAGGTTGAATGTTCATTATACTACAAGTGTGTTATTATATTTACAGAGCTATTGCATTTAATAATAAGAACAGTTTGTATCCCTGCAGGAGGGAATATGTATGTGTTCTAAATCGTGGTCAAAATGTGCAAGTGAATTTTTTTTCCAAGTACAAGCAATTCTACTGTCAGTCAGAAAATTAGCAAAAAAAATTAATATTTTTTGCATTTAATTTATTTTTTTCAATTTGCTTGATTATCAGAGGCATTGTTTGTATTATTTTATTATTTGTTCTGATAAAAAAATTTTAGGAAAGAAATCCTTCTCCAAAAACCCAATTATTTATGTAAGGCAAAAAATGTTTATGTTGGGATATGTTTATAAGCTTGTATTTTCTTTCCATGAAAAATAAAACCATCTGAATATTAATTAAAATAGCTTGATCATTAAAGTCCTCTAATCATTACCACAGACACTGGCTGTGGTTCAGGAAAGTGTTTAAATACATGCTGGTTTATATTTTTCTGTCTCAGGGACTTTCCTAGGTTCTAGGATGTGTGCACAAGCATTCTTCCCAATTTCAGATCCTCTCCTTGAATTGGGGTTGCCAAACCCTCATCTCCCTCCACAAGCAGACAAACCGAGGATTTGTAATGCAGGCTGTTACAGCACACAATCCTCATGTTCTGATTCTGCAGCTTTTGACTCATAGAATATAAGACTGAGATATTTTCCTATTATGCAAAGTTGCACGTTTAACTCGCTGTTGTTTTAACCCCCCTGGAAGCTTGAGACTGAAGTCTGTTTCCTTGCTGCTGCAGAAGCTTTGCTTTTCTATTGTGTGTGTGTCCCGGGTTGTTATTGTAGGGTTGTGATCTCGGGCTGTTTGGCTAGCTGTGTTTCTTTTTTAGTTTTAGTTCAGTGAAGCATTTGATCTGGAACAAAGTAAGCTACATGTGAACTGAATTTTTAAAAAAGCACAAATCTGGCACCTGGTATGACTATATCCATAATTTCTGGAATACTTTTTTTGTCTTGCTATATCCATAACTTCTGAATAAGTTTCTGGATAATAGAGACACATTCTCTACACAATCAATTTGCTGGCTGGTGGGATTGCTTCCGAAGTAGCAGCGTGATATATGTCCTTGTGGGGGTATGAAAAAAAGAGAAAAAGTAAAAACCAAACCTCGCCCTGCTGTATCAGCACAAACTGAAACCCTTGCGAGTGGACACTGCGAGAGAAACACTTGTGAGTGGAATGGCTTCATAAATGCAGAGGGAATAAAAAGGATGCGTCAGTGCTCCGTGCAGGCAGTAGCCTGCGAAATACCTGCAGAACAGGGCACCGAATCCCCGGCTCTGGGGATGGTTTGTCACGGCCGCTCCCCCTGGGGCACCGAGCGCGATTTGGGGAGGTCTCGGCTGACCCCTGGTGGCTGCCGGGCCGCTCCCGCCCCTCCTGCCCTGCCCCGCGTCCCTGCGGCTGCTCGGGGCGTCCGCTTCCACTTCCCGCTCCATCATCTTCAGCAGGTTTAGATCTCAAGCTACCCTTGCATGAAAGGCGACTTAGAATCCTTGTGCAGTTTTTTCTTTTCCTGATAGGATCTTTGCTAGTTTAGTTTTGTTATTTTTTTTTTTTAGTACTTAAAAAAAATGTTTCTCTATACACAAAGAAAAAAATATTTAATATTGAAAAGAAACTCATGTCTCCAAACTGTCACAGAAAAGGTAGCAATGCAACTACGTGTCCACTCTTAAGAGTCGCTATTGTATAAAATATATCTGCACCTTCTTTCAGGTTTTCTTGGAAAAAATAGAGCAGAAATGCATGTTTATTGCCTTTCAGTACACCTAACCTTTTTGACTTTTCATACCCAAAGTTTTTCAGATTTTCAACAACTAATTGGTTTGGCTTTTTATAAGAACACAAAAGAAACTCTGTCAGTGTAAATTCTTCAAAAGAAACTGATTTTTGAGAAGTCAAAATCAATGCAAGTTCATTGAATCAGACAGATATTTGGTGCCTGGAAAAGGAGAATGCAGAGCAAGAGTTAAAGCAATGAAGAACAAATGAAAACAGAAGAGAGGAAATGTAGAACAAAGTAAGATTAGTAATGCACCTTAATACCAATATTTGTTCTATGGATTTATTCTGTGCAATCCTAAAGAAAGGATCTTATTCTTTTTTTTTTTTTTTTTTTTTTTTTTTTTTTTTTTTTTTTGAGGGGCTGAGGTTTTCTTCTAAGTAAGTCAGGAATGAATAGGTGTTTATATATAGAGTTGATATTATACAAATACTTCCAGACTCAGTCCTGACTTGGTACACAGGACCTGAGCACATCTTTTGTGCATATAACACTTGGTTTCAGTCTCACAAACACTAGCTTCAGTGGATTTGCCTTATAACTTACATGATATGTGTATAAATGAAAGAAGAATTAGGTCTTTTGTTTGGGTTTGATTTTAATAGAGAAAATCTGTAGAACTAACTAAACCCAGTGGAATGGCAGACTTGCACTTATGTGTCCTGCAAAAAGCATCTCCCCATTCTTTTTTTTTTTTAATTTCCTTTCAGGGTTGCCAAGATACATACAGTACGTGTAAGGAAACCTTCCTCATCTGAATTAGCAGCACCAATTTTTTATGTCGCAGTTTCCTATTTTTGAAAGAACTTGCTAAAAAGGAAATCCCACAATCTTGTCACATGTATAATGATAAGTAACATTCCTACTGGATGTGTTATCAAAGAGATCAGTGCAGTTGTATTCCCACATTCTCATTTCTTCTTTCAATGTATTCCAAGCTCTTTTCCTTTTTTTTTCCATCCAAAAGTGTTGTATATTTTTCATGAGACCTTTCTGACCAATTCCCACTAAATCAGAAGGGTGAAGTGAATATATCTGGCTATGTTACAACCTTCTCCTAGTGGGCCCTTTGCAAAATCTTTGCAGCCTTTGAAAGGAGGACTCTGTACTTGTACCCACAGAGGTGTAAAACTGTTCAGGAGAAGCAGCCAAAGCACAAAGCAGAGGTTAGAGGGTTTGATGCAGTTTGTTTTGCCTTTTCAGTCATTCTTCATGCCCTCTTAACACTTCTCTTTATACCAAGTGCCTGTGCAGTAACGAACTCGACCAGTCATGTCACCTAAATGTGACCCAGAATTTGGCCCAAAACTAAATTACTGAATTAGAAAGGTTTTTTTATTGGCAGCTTTACCCTTATTGGTTTTTTAAATTTTTTTATTAAGAGATGGAGGAAGGCTCTCTGTCTCTGCAAATTATGGAGTTTCATTGCCTTCTTGAGGAATAATTCTTACGGAATAAGGAGGAAACTGAGACCCTTTAGGTTCACCTCTGCAGGTGTTCCAGCTGCTGGGTTCCAGCTTTGTCCCTGTAAAGTGGATAGGCTGTTGTGTCAGGCATCACTTATGGAATTTCATACTCACATTGCAGATATGTGAAGGATATCTTTGGGCACTGAAAATCCCAGTTTTATGGCATCCACCTATCCTATTAGTTTTGAAGAATTATGATCTTTGGTTTGTACTGCTATGAATTGATTTTGCTTTATGAGGCCAGCTGAAGTCCATAAGTCATGCCTTCCATTAGGCTGCAGCCTGGGTGACATGGCTGTGAACACCAGGCCATTTCATACCTGATGTAGACAAGGCTTTTTGCCTCAAGCAAGTCCCAAGCTGCATTAACAGGATAGCTGAGGAGTGGATGATTTGGCTGCACATAGGTTGACCTCCAGATCCTTGCTGGATTTTACCAGAAGTCTGGTGCAGCTGTGGAGTGATGGACAGAACCAAAGTTGACACAGATTTTTGTTCTAACCAAGTCTTCAAATGAAATCTTCAAATAGCTCAACTATTTTCTTGTTTGCTCTTGTAAGCAGCAGAGTGTCTTAAATCTTTAAAACAATTCCAATTCAGCCATTATTAGGTAAGGATCTATGTAGAAGAGTATGAGGAAGTTCAGCTTTGGCTGACCGAAGTATTTACCTTCTGGCCTTAAAAAGTGTGAGAATTTGTGTGCTCCCTAATGGTGTGTTGATGAACAAAGTTAATAGAATTTCTAGTATAAGATGCAACCAGTGGATTCAAATCTACCACTGCTTTTAAATATGAAATAGATACTTACCTCATAAAGCTAGAAAGCTTTTCATTGGTAGCCATGGCAATTTACAGGTGTTAAATTAGCCACAATGGAACTGCCTAGTACCCTGATGCAACAGAAATATTTTGAGACTTACCATGAAAAATTATTAAAGCCCTGCAATATAGAGAGTATAAAGTTCAAACAAGAATGGAGAGTGCAAAGTTATATCTGTATTTCTATGAAATTTCATAAAATTGTATTTTACACTGCGTAATACAACCTACTGCTTCAACCAAAATAAGGAGTGTAGTTTGATATTTTCATTAAATGCAAAGTATTTGTAGATACTGGTGGCAATTAGGTGTTGCAAATGTAGTCATCAGTTGGAAACTGAGCATATAAAATGGTATTTTAATAAAAAATACAGTCACCTTGGTACCTGAATCTACCCTTATTGTATTGCATGGCAGACACTCTTTGCATTCAACTGCAGTCACAGGTTAACAAGAAGGGAAATTTCAAGGCAAAGAATTAGCTACAGGAAAGTTCTCCCATTATTGAATGAATGCAATAAAGACACACAAAAATTTACAAGGAAAAATTTAATAAAATATTGACTATAAAGGCTACAACATTCTATGTCTGCTCCACAGCTTATATCCAAAACTGAGAGTGTTCAAAAGTCCATGCAAATTGGACTTAATTTACTTTGCTTCTATTTCCTTCTTCAGGAATATGAAGTGAGCACAATAATTTTCCTTTATTTTATCTATAAATGGTTTCTTATATAGGAGCTTATTAAAAAGGAGGCAGGTCTAGGCTGTCCAGGATGTTAGAGTGATTATGTCTTGGCAGCTTAAGAAGAGGCTGAGTCCAAGGCTCCAAGGCCCTGACTGTTTGCTAGAGTCTTGCCAACACCGTGGATTCCCCTGATCAGACTAAGAAATGCACAGATAGTGACAAGTGGACTCTTTCCCAGCTCTGTTTTTGTCATTGCTGCCAACTGACAGCTTTTAATATGGTATTAATCTTTGGCTGTGTAAATGGCAATTGGAATTGCCATGCTGAACTCTGCCATGGATCTCCAAGTTTCTCTGTTAACTTTCCCCATTAAAAAAAGTTACTTCCACTGCAAATATTTCTATTGTGAAACAAGATAAGGGAAAAAGCATTGCTAGGGAGGCTGTGCCTTCTGTCTTTTTTCCCAGGAAAAGTTCATAAGGTATAGGAGACACAAATGGCTGCTCTTCAGATGGCTTTTAAGAAGATAAAGGTCCAATCCACAGACATTAGAATTCAGCTAATTTCATGTCACATCTCTTGGACCCTTAATAAATTTATCCAGATGTTGTTTACTAATTGGTAGGGTATTGGTTTTTCTATTGCACTGCATGGCTGTTTATGGAACTGGACTGGAAATGGTTGTGAAGAACCAAGTTTGCCAGTTCCTGTCTGTGCACAGAAATACTCTTCAGTGTGCAGCTATGGTGGAGTATCCTCCTCAGGCTCTCCCAGCAGGGAGTACATCAGCACACCATACACCCCTTGAGCATCTGAAAAAATACATGTAAAGAGCTAAAGATCCATCCAAGTTGTCCCAGAGAGGTCTAGACAATGTTCCTGCTGAAGGTTTACCCTGTGTTGCAGTTTTTCCCATGATCACAGTTTTCTGGAGAAATGGGCTATCAGGGCACCTGCACCTAGTTAATACCATCACAGGAAGAAACCTGCCAGCTCCAGATGGATAATGTGTTAGGGATAGTGGTAACCCTTTTTCTGCCATGGGCCCAGATTTCGATGTCTTCTTCCAAACAAAAAAAAAAAAAAAAAAAAGGCAAACAAAACAAAACAAAAACCAAACAAACAAACAAAAAAAAACCTTGGAAGTCAAAGGAAAGTTCTGTCCCAAGGGAGGTGCTCTGAATGAAGCATTTTGCACAGTTTTACTTCTGCAATAGTTTATAGATGAATGGGGGAACATCAGGGGCCTAGCACATTATGTGTAGTATAGTCCAACTGCTTCTCAACCTTATCTGCCATTTCCCTGCATCCTTGTTATCTTACTACCCATGGTGGTCCACAGTGAGTTCGCCTGTATCCTCAGCCAGTAGACAAAGTGACTTTTAGTTACTTTAAAACCTGTGGTGTTGGTGTGCCAGCATTGTCAGTGATTCCAGGCGGTGATTGAACGCAGAAGTATTTTTCCCTACATTTATGAAACATAGAGATATTTGTTTTGATTCCATCACTGTCACCTCATTAGGCACCAGGGAAGTTAGGTTATACATTGAATCAGTTTTGCACTTGGTTTTGTTTACTTTTCATAAATTAACATGGTAATTCACTGTAATAAAATTCTTCGTTTACACAAAGATATCAAAAGGCATCGTCCATTATTCTCCTTAATGTTACAGCTTTAGACTGTGCCATGAAAAGCTCTGTTTATATTGCAGCTGGATGGAGCACTTACCACAGAGCGTCACATCCCAGATATGCTCTGCTGCTCTGCAGCACAGAAATGCCAAATCATGAAGGAAAGAAAAAAGGATCTCACACAATTATCACCACCCCAAAAAAATCACCTTCTCCATTAAAATGTCTCTCATCTCACTGAATTAATTATCCTTGACTCTGCCTATTTCCATTTGCATTCCTGTTTCTTGGCCTAGCAGGTAGCAATGAGGTGCACTCCTAAAGGCACGAGACGGCTGAGTTGTGTTACCTGCAGTGGTCACAAAGGTTGTTCAAAGTTATTAGAGCAAAAGCAGTCTGCAGTGAAGGCAGAATTTGGACAAACTGTGTGCTTTTACCATTGCAAACAATTGATCCTCTACCATGAAAGGCACAAAATGCTCTTCAGTCCCTCTGTGCCTTAACAGATTTTGAATTCAGGGTGCCCTTCCCTACTGATCCAAAGTGGTTTTGCTCTCCGAAGAGAAAATGGTTTGTACTGCCTCTAATTTCTGATGTTGCTTGGTGTTTGCAAACATGTTATCTCTTTCTGCTATGTAGCTTTGCATTGGGGTTTAAGGCTATAGAAGAAAATATTGTTCACTTCTCACATGTGGAAGTGAGTTACTGAGAGCAAAATAAAGCCTAGCTTAAGCTTCTGTTTCTTCTTTTCTCTCTCTTTCCTCTTTAAGGACTGTTTATGTTTGCATGACCTGCAAGGGAACTGGAAGTGCACTAGATGATGATCTAGCAAAACACAAAACCTCCATAAGTATGTGTGCTTTATTTTTGCCTCCTCTGAACTTTTTTTGGGAAAAAAAATAAGCAGGCAGAAAAAGGAAAGAGTCTGACGGGTTAAAAATTCACTATTGTGCTTTACATCAGATAACATGCTGGCCTATATTTGCACCAGTCTCAGCTGATGTCACTGAATGGACAACACAAGGCAAATGAGATCCAGCCATGCTTTGCACAGTACACAACAAAAGCACCCACAAGAAGAGATTTTCTTCTGGGCTTTCAACTTTGATACTTTAAAAAACAGGAGGCATATTTTAAAAGACCATTTTTATGAACAAAACTTTTCCAGAAGTTTTATGAGCATGTATGGAACATATACATTGGAAAATCTTGTAGGTTTAATTTTTGGGATTAAAGAATGAAAATTATGGCACTTAGAAATAGTCTAATAATTAAACCTTTCATCTAAAACATACAAAAATCTTGTATCTTTGATGGATGACACAATGACAAAGAGTAATTTTTACTAATTTCTCTATTATCATGCCTTCAAGATAAGGGGCAATAAATTAGCTGTGTTCTGGACATCCGCAGCTTAGAGAAAGGCTTATCACAGTTTCCAGCATGTGGTTTGTGGAGCACTGGATGCAGGTTTGTTACTTGCTGGCGCTCTTCTCCCAACACACAGGATTGTGTAATGCAGCGCACAGGCTGTAATGCAGGATGGATCCAACCCCCATGGTAGGCAGAAGTGGGCACAGCAGATGTGGTGGGTTGACCTAGGTCCTGCAGAGGAGGTGTCACTGCACACCCTGCAGCTGTGGTGCAGGCAAGCATTGAGCTGCAATGGGGAGGGTAATTGCCACAAACTCATCCGAGATCTTCAGCGCAGAAAAACACAGAGCAAGTACTGGGATATTAGGGAGTAAGAGTGCCCAGGGAAAGCTCTCAGCACAGCAAAGTGTTCGTTGGTTTGGCAACATCCCCATGTGGAAGAAGTCTTCCTAATCCATAGGTCATGTCCCCAGGCTGCCCAGAAGCACATTAGCAGGTGGCTGGGGCTGTCCTCCTCCATGTAGATGGTCCCTTACCTCTCTCCCACTTCCTGAGAGACGTCTCTTGCCATGAAGGCTTCTCATTGGACTTGATCCCAAATCCACACAGTTTATGGAAAGGTTTCTACTAAGGTCAACTGCTTTGGTTTGAGTCAGTGCACAGAGGCACTTTTGAATTTTGGGAGTTCAGAGTGGGTTGCTGAGGCTCCATCACATGTTGAGAGAGGCAAGAGTATGGGGACAGGCGTGGCAATGCCTGTGAAGGACCAGAGTGGCTTGAACTTCTTCTCTACCTTCCCCCTCCTGCATTTTAGGGATTTTTATGGAAAACACATTTGTAATGGATTCAATTGCATCTATGCAGTGGAGAATTAGATTGGCATAAAGGTAAACAACTGGCAAATTATTCATAACTCAAAATCTGCCCAATGTCTCTTTGTTCCAAAACTTTAGAAATTAGAGACTGCTCACCAGATGTTATAAAAGAAATTACTAATTTAACTGCTAAACTGCTAAAAGGCTCACTTTAGTAATATTTTCTTGCAGAAAATGTCTGTGTCTTGTTAAATGTTTATTGAATACTGTAATTATATTACATTTGCTGTTAAACGATATTGACATTTTTGAATGAAAAGGGGTTTTTTTTTGTGTGTGTGGTTTTTTTTTTTAATCCAAGCAGGATCTATAACATGAACATCTGGTTGCAACCTAATGTGTGGCATTGAAACTAAAAAAACCCTCCCCACCCTCAAAGAAAAAAGCCTTCTGCCAATGTTTTTCTCTGTGTATTATTTTTTCAAAGTAGCTCCAGCTTTTGTAGCACCAGCTATGATTAAGTACCAGGACTTTCTCACTATCAGCAAATGTTTAAAGGCAAGTAACCAGCAAAGCTTCAGCAAGCTGATGGCTGGTGAAATAAGGATATATTTAGCAATGAAACAGCTGTTTCTTGAGCAATAACCCAGCTGTTTGGCTTTGAAAATACCTGTTAGAGTTATTAATCATATTAAAAAGTAGAAAAAAATGCCCTGACTCTGGAAGGCATGAAACAGACATTTTAAATGCCTTTCTTTTTTCCTGAATAAAAAAGGTGGCTTTGTCACTATAGTGAATGTAAAGGGAAAAAAAAAAAAAAAAAGGGGGAGTGCAGTTTGGAATATTTTAGAAGTACACAGATATTAAAATAGAGGTACTTAATATTCCTGCCAACTGCCAATCAAGTTTTCTATCATCATTTAATGGACTATGCTTTTGTAAAACTTCTGCAAAATGCTTTGTAGTAATTACCCTATTCGTTCCCTCCCCTAAATCTTTCTGTTGAATTACTGGGGAGGGTTCAGATGTGATGTTGCCTAACTGCACCATTCTGCATACATTTAATTTTTCCCATTTCCTATTGGGTAATGGAGGACAGAAATTTGGTTCCCTTAGGCCTTGGGACATATCCATAACTCAAAGAATGTGATTTCTACCGGAAGCTAAGAGTAAGGAATATGTATAAAATTCTACCATCTAACTGGAATGTAAGAGACAGACTTCTTTTCATAGGGTTTCCCTGTCATGCAGTAGATTTAATCAAGAGAACCAATTGCAGTGGGCTGGACCCAAACAGATGTGAGACACAATGCAAATTTTTAAATTGCAACTGTTGCCATTCATAAAGGTGTTGCTGGCTGGGAACATCTTCAAAAGCAAAAGTTTTCTTGTATGTACCCAATATTGTATGTACCTAATCTTGTATATACCCAATCCTGGCTGCTGTATATGCATAAAAAGTAATTCCGGTGGCTTCTTTGTTATTCCAGGTGGTCCTACACTGCACAGCTGGAACCACTGCAAGAAAGACCTATGTATGTACAAAGCACATGGTCTTTGGACAATGCATTAATTCACTAAAAAGTGGACAGATACATTTCTTTTGGCTATGTTTTTAGATTTTCTGACTTAGGGTATTTGAGTTTTCTTTTGCTTTACATCTTTTTAAAGAAGAAGTAAATAGAATAAAACTCATATATGTTAAACATCATCGACCTGAGCTGCTTTTTTCATTAAAAAAAAAAAGAAAAATAACATGTTTCATTTACAGGAGTCTGAATTGGAGAAGCCATACATTTTATTTATATCATCATTTTTTATAAAATCAGCCATATGAACAGAAATGTATCTGTCAAAATGCAAAAAGCTCAGACTTCCATCAAAGAACTAACTCACGCATTGAAGTCTACATGGACTATCATAGCTAAAATCTGCTCCCATTTATCATGGTTTACATTTTTTGTATTAAGAGTAATCTGCCTGCTGTACAGCAGAATGACTTGAGGGTCTGGCACCATTCCCTCCCAGACTCACATGATACAGGATGAATGTGCACACTTTTGCCCTGGGGCTGGACATTCCCTTGCCTCACTGGATATAAGCTTACCTTTCTCCTTGCAATCCTCTGATTTCACCAGACTTGAAAAAGTTTTGGGAAGGAGGCAAGTAATTAGGAGAGCACATCACGACCCCTTTTTTGGCCACCCCCAGCACTGACCTGCTAATGAGACCATGACATCCAGAAAGTAAATCACCTCAGCAGCTAAGCATATGATAAAAATGTGTTTGGACTCAGTAAATATTATGCCAAGGTATCATGTCCACATACACACAAGCAGCTCACAGACCAACAAACTACCACGAAGAGAATTTTATATGTAAGTGGAATAATTCTTAGCTCGCAAAGGGTATTTTTGTTTTCAGATTCTCTATGTCCCCCAGAACAGCACCATGACGTAACCTGCACATGTATTTTCACTGCAAGGTTTTTTTTTTAAATCAAATTGAGGACAAAACTTACGTTACAGGCAACCAAATGCTCACATTATTTCAGGTGTGTGAATGGGTGGAATTTAAGCCTGGTCCTCATCAGGATCAGGATGCCAAAGAGTTGTGGTTCTGTAGTGATTTACATACGCTGGCATTACAATACATCCCTGAAGGCTAACAAAAATCACCCAGGGGAAAGGATGCCATAGAAAAGGCAGCAGCCAGTGAGGACTGAAGCCTGTCTCCATCACACACTGAGTTGTGTGGTTTCACCTGAGGCTGGAGGCCCCTGTTGGCAGAGAGGTGAATGGGGCAGATAAGCTTTTGCAGTGGTTACTGGGTGCTCTGGTAGCCTCAGTGTGAGTCTCCAGAAGTCTCTGGCTTCTGGAAAGGGCCTCAGCGTCAGAAATAGCAAAATTAGTCTCAAGGTACCACCAATAGCAACAGGCCTGATATGTTGGCTGTTTGTCCATATTTTTTCTCTATCTTAGAGGAATATGAAATGCTGGGTATAATTTAACACTGCATATCATTATTAAACATTATAAAAATTACAGTATGTTGCATCTCGGACTTTGGGTTTAGATTGGGGTTCTGATGCGTGTCAGCAGATTCTGTGTGCCGCCGTGTATCTCCCGCACATCCCCCGTGTTTCCCCTCCCCGCGGTGGTTCACTCCTCACTACATGCTATTGGAGCTTACCCCAGTCACTCCGGCAGACACTCCCAGTCCTAGCCAGAGAGTTCCCCGCCAGTCACGCCGATCCCACATCCCCACTAGCCCAGGGACCCGGGAACCGCTCCAGTCCCATCTCGGTTGGTCATTGTGGTCGACATCACCGCCATGGCAGCTGCCCCTATTGGACGGGAGGCCGTGGATCCTCTCGTCCCGCTCCCCATAAAATCCTACACAGCCAGAACCCCGGCGCCATTTTCTCCCATGCGAGTGTCGGGAGCGGTCGTGTCTTTCCATCGAACCGCGCCACGTGACCAATAAACCGTTCCTGCCAAGCACGGAGTAAATGGACAAATTCCTTACCTCTTTACCGGATCCCTAGCGCACGGTAACAGAGGCTGGCCAGCCCACACGCCTGGGACATGGAGCCGTGTCCAGGAACCTGTGGCAGAAACCTCGGCAGCACGTGGAAGCTACGCCACAGCCGGGCTCCCAAGAGCTGCGTGCAGCCGGGGAGAACAAGCCAACGCTGCAACAGTACTATAATCACATTTATATTTTTATAAATTATAATTATATTCCTAAATACACACACACTATAGATGTATATATATTTTTTACAGAAAGATAAACAGAAAAATCTTGATAATATTATCGACCTAAAAGGATTTAAAGGAAAAAAAATAGTTAATTGCCTAAGTGTAATCCTTTTTTTTTTTTTTTTTTTGTGGAGATGATGATATGGTGTTAATTTTTAAAAAGCTCTCAAGAACATTTTAACCAGCCTAATCATTGCTGAACAGCTACCCCATGAGCCAAAGGAGAATTAAGACACTTTCCAAGATCTGAAACAAATCTGACTAACAGCCTGCCAGAGTTCCCAAAGGAGCCTTCCCAAGTGCTGTTAACTCTTTCTCATTCATTGTATGGGAAACCACAGGTGTATATTGTCATTTTGATTGCTCCTCATAAGATGGGTCCCAGAGTCAGAGGGGAGTGTCTGTGCTAATCTCCCATCCTGAAGCTGGCTACTCTGCAATTATCTCTCCACATGCTAGTCTATCAAGATACAAATGCTTTCTGATGGTAGGCATTCCAGAAAATTAACACTATATAAACACATGAGAAAATTTTGAAATTATTAGTTTCTCTGTAGTTTTAGCCCTTTTTGTCCACATATTTCCAGGCTGATCACAGCTGGCATGTAATTTTGCAGAACTGCAGTATTTGTGCATTGATTTCTAATGCACAGCATTTGTCATTACTTTCTTTTTCAGTCATTGTTGTTGGCTCACTGAGAGCACTGCTTCTACTGCCTGGCTGGATTAGTGTCCTTGTGAAATATTTGTGATCACATCTCTATTAATTGCAGTAGAATAGGAACAGAATAGTTTCCAAACAGTAAGTATTTATTTTTAAGACTGTACTTATGTGCCATTTATTAAATCCCTGCTTCTTCATCCAAAATCTAACCTTTTATTAGAGTTCCTAGTTATTTATTGACTTTTACAGAGCAAGGATATGAAGTTAGCTTTCAGGACACAGTTACTATATATAACTGTTTTATATACAGTTAATAAGTGTAGCTGAATCCAAGGCAAAATATACTAGAAAGTAGAAGACACCAACTGTTAGGAGCTTTTTTGCTTGGATAGTTTTTATTCAGGTATGTTTTTCTTTTCATGCAGAATTCAAACATGCTTGCTTAAGCAATGCCATCTGCAGGATTTATAAAGACAGTGATTCTGTTTTTCCAGGTCTCCTTTTTTCAAAGACTTAAATCCATCCTGAATGTGTGCATCAGCCAGCAAGATGTCTCTCTGCCTCCTAACTTCCCACTGCAGGTATAAAAGTTCTGACAAAAGCAGCTTGTCACACATGGAACTCAGAAAAGAGGAGAAACAGTCCTGTCCCTTACAGTCTCTGGGGACAGCAATCCCCAAACTCGTCAGAGTCAGGAATCATAAAGGGTGTTCCTCTTGAACAGTGCAGATGATAGGCAGGTTGCATGCTTCTTTCTCCCAGTAAGCCGGAACAAGGCCATTGACTGTCACCTTGTAGTTCATCTCTTTCCACAGTTTAGCTTGATGCAATTGAGGATGTTTTATTCCTTTTACCAGAAGAGTGATGGCATGTTCTAAATCTTGTCTATTTTTTCAACTATTTTAGTTTTAAAAAAAGACAATACCTCTCTGTACACATCTGGCCTTGGTATTACCCTTAGACCATCATTGCAACAACACTACTTATAAAAAGCAATGCATCTATAAAAATAATGTCCTTTTTTAAAAAAAGTCTTATCAAGTATAAGTGAAATGTCAACATTTCCATAATCTATGAGTACCATGAGCAAAAGCAGGATGTAGAAATGCTGGTGGTCTGCTCCCTAATTGATTTTAAAGGCAATAAAGATAGATTGTTTCTTTTAAGACTCTGCACTTTCTTTTCCTAACTCATAATCCCTGTTCTGCTCTACTCAGTGCTAATCTCTCTCACTGATAGTTCTGCATGGATCTCACTCCTTGAAAAGGTCCTTATAAGGCTTCATATCTCCAAAACAGCTTTCTCTTGTCTCTTGTCTCTGCCTACTTGTCCTTGGAAGCATCTTTTTGTCATGTCATGCAAAGTAGAAAAATAAAGTCAATTCCTCTTTCTCAGCCATTATGTCTATGAGCTAGAAGGATCAAAGCATGGATAATATATCATTAACTGTATGAATATTGTAGTGTTAGAAAGAGCAAATGACACACAATCCTGGAAGTCAATGGAAGGACCACTGGGAGCCCAAAGAGGGCTGTTTATCCATTTCAGTTGTTTTGTATATATACTGTAGTTGAAGTACTGACAGATTATCTAAGGATAGAATTAAAATAAACCTGTGTTCCCTGGTTTAGGAACTTCAGGCGTGAACACTAAATCTGACCTAATATTAGCCCTGCCTCTGAAGGTTTAAATCATTCTGTGACTCCAAGACCTTTTTACACCAAAATGTCTTTTGCTGGTGAGTTATAAAAATTTCTACCACAAGGGAAAACCACATCACAAGGATTAGTTTTGTACAGAAGTCTATAGGATGGAGACCTGTGCACTAGATTGATTGAATCTTGTTTTGCTATTTTATTGTGTATGCTCTGTATTGTAGAGTGGTTTTTTTTACATCTTGCAACCTTGCCAGTTTCTTTCTGTAGCTTTGCATCACCTCTGTTCTCTTGTTCCTTTTACTTCATGTTACATATGCATATACAAAATGAGCACCACTAACAATTACTAACATTATCTACATGTAGAGAGCTATCCATCAGCTATGTTCCTTCCTTCTTTATAAAAACACAACTGTAGTCCTTAGGAAGCTAATGCTAAACCTCATTTCTTTCTTTCAAGGCTTGGAAGAATGCATTGGGAGCTCGTAAAGACAACTTTAAGTCAGTATAAACCTGATGTGAATATTTCACAAACATCTATCAGCCCTCAAACCATGATGCTTACTGCTTGTTCCCTAGTATTGCAAAGCTATGTTGACTGAACTACATGGAAAGCTATAAAAGTGCCTCTCACCTGATATTGTGATGTCTTCAGGCTCTTACATAGAAGGATGATCTCATGGTTACAGCATGGGGCAGGAAGACCTTTCTTCATTGCCTGCCCTCACACAAATTTTCTGCAGGGTTTCAAACAAGTCATCAGAGCAGGTGGAACAGAATGGACAATACAGATTGTTGATCAGAGGTCAGCATGCACAAACCTGTAAGGGTAAGAAATGAGTAAGGTAAAATTTTCTCTGCCTTGGGCACCAGCTCTCCTTGCCCTAAAGGAATGGGATGTACTTTGTTGTTTCTAAATATATACTTAACTATTTCATGGTTATATAACTATAGTAAATTAATGTTTTCTAGATTGCATTGCATAGGGGTCTTTCTATGAACTTCTATAGATAAGTACATATGACTTTTCCTTGTCATTTCCCCTCCTCTCCTTCTTTTCAGGTTATGCAGGAAATTCTCAAGAATCAAACCAAATCAGTGTTTCACCATTGATAAAATGAACCGTATTGTTATCAGATATTTACATAATTATTCATTTCTATTGTTCTCATAAATATATACATGATTTTTTTTGCAATGCTTTCATAAATCTCCAGATGAGTTTGATTCCTTCTGCTGAGAGATTTAATTGTTCGTATATGTTTTCCATGGGAATGATGAAAGCCAGCTAGAATTACTGCTGAGTGAACTAGAGCAATCCTGGATTATGATGAATGGAAGTAGTGAGTGATGTAAGCAAAACATTACTGAGTTTGAAGCACCTATAATTAGAGGGTCATGATATTTCAATTGAAAGTTGCCATGTCAAACATGGGACAAATACAATACTTGTCTTTACTCCTGAAAGCTTTTGAGCAAGAAATTAGTTAATCACAAAATGGCATGTGGTTATTACACAGCAAGCTTGCATAACTTCATCAGAACAGGTCTCATTTACATCAGGAACTAATTAAACAAGTGAGAGCTAAAACACTGGGAAATGTTCCTTTGGATCTTGAGCTCATCCTGGATACACAAAGTGCTGAAATCACATAAAAAAATTTAGTCTTGTCACTAATGAAGAGCTAAGCTTTTTTACTACAGCTTCTCATACCTGCTAGGCTCCTGGCTTAAATAAATCAGGAAACATTAATCTGGGTTTAGGTTGCTGCCTGGAAATTCCTTGTTTGACTCATTTAATTTGAATCAATAGCTCATTTTTTTATTTGTTTGCTCCTTAGAAGATTTGGCTCACAGACTACAGGGTGGTTACGTCAGGACATGTCAGGAGGCAGCTGGAAGGCTTACCTCTGAGGATAGTATTTACAGAGATGATGACTGTACTTACAAGGATGTGACCCGTATACGGGAAATGATGGAGATAAAGTAGTCCTCTTTTACTAGAAAAACTCATTTCTAATGAAATCTAAGAGTTTCTGAGACGTAACTCAAAACTGAGTGTGAGCAAGAGGAGGTTGTAAAAGAACATCACTTCTGGACAAGAAACCAAGCAGGTCAAAATAATGGGCTTTAATTAGAGGAGACAGAAAGTGGACAGAATACTGGATTTTGGAGGCAAGACACCAGGGGTGCAGATCTTTGCCTCCCGTACAAAGCAGTGTGTATAATCAGACTCCTGGTGGCACATAGTGGACCTTAGGTTCACCTCAGTCCTCATTTCCTGAGGTTCTTTTGACACCATTGAAGTCTATTAAAGACAATCTTCTCTGGCAGTATTTCAAGAGAGAAGGGATATTATGAAATGCAGAAAGAGCAGAGAAAAATAAATTATCATCTGTAATGTCCTTTTAACATTGTGTATGTAGAGGGGGAGTGTGAGCATGTGCACACATGTAAGTAATCTGGATTTAAACTGATTTTTAAATTAAATTCTGTCAGATGTGCAAAATGAACAGAAAAAAAAAAAGTTCCTATTCTGCATTGCCCACATTTGGGTAAGCTTGACTGGTAATAACTGTGAGTAAAGAGAAGTAAGAGAAAAGCAATTCATAGTGGTGCTGCTGCTTTAGGAGATAAAACTGGTAACCAGTTGTGGTGTTTCATACAGGCTTTGTTACATCTCTTTTCCTTTGCCTCTCTAAAGGGAAATAGATCAGGGCCAGCACACTGTATATATTAGCAGGTTAACATACTGGGCTATACTTGCACTTTATTGTAAATGTTTTTGGTACTTCTTCTAAGTCTGTGTTTACCTTGGGTATTTTCTTAGTTCACACATGTGAAATAACAGCTGGGACTTGCCAAAATATAGCAGTCAAGTGCTGTACATGTAGTAGCTTTAAAACTAACACAGGTGTCCTAGATCCCTTACACAGAATAAACAGAAGCACACGATCAAGAGTGTGTCTAACTCCTCTCTTCTAGAAATGACGTGTCTTGAAATGCTTGATCTGACAGTCACAGCTTCTCAAGAAAGAAGTATCACAGAGGTGAAATGCTGTTGATTTCTACAACAACAAGTGCACTGTCTTTATTTTTTTTTTTCATATAAATGCATTATCATCATAACTTGGATCTATTTCCACCCTTTTCTTTTTCAAAGCAAAGGCAAGTACATTTAATGAGCTGAGTTCACTCCTGGGTCACACCAGAGCAGAAGGACAAGACCTCCATTGCTGGAAAGACCACCCAGAGAGGAGGAAGCTGCACTTGCCCAGGAGGGAGGTAAGACAAGAAGGTCCCAGCAATTTTCTTCCAGAGCCCAAGGCATTAGCACCAGCAGCCTCAGGAGCAGAATCCTTAGAGCCCTGGCCACGTAGAAGGGATCTGTTTCTTTTCAGTGTGAGCACACCTCCCTTCCTTTGTGGTGGAGAGGCTGTCTGTGAACAAAACAATACCATTGCATTGAGCTGCTCCGTGTTTTTTTGGCTTCTATTGGTTTTGTCTCCATAACTTTACACTGCACTCCTCTTTCTATATGTCAAAGAGAAATAAAATAGCATAGAGTACAGCAATGGTAGCTAATATACACAGAGGAGGAACTTGTCATGGCCTTGTCCAGGTGTAGGCAACTACGACTGCATAAATAATCAAGAATCCCACTGATAATGCACAGGAGTAGTGGAAATTTGGGACAAAATTCAGGGAGTATGACAACACACAAGCACCATATTCCCATGGGAACGCTTCTGCCATCTTGTTGCCTGCATAAAGGACTGGAAGTAGATAAATAAGCTCAGGCACATACAAGAAAGAATAGCAGCAGGTTGCTTCTGTCAAAGAGATACTGCTTTGCAAAAATGCCCTTAGAGTAGCATTCAATGTACTATAAGTGAAGACATTCACTTGGCAAGTTCAGTCAAAAGGAAGTTGCATTTTCCATAGTAATTCCATTGACCTATGCTTTCTCATGAAAGAACATGATTCATACTGTCTGTAAGTATAGAAATTAAGTCATTGGAAAAGTACCATCGACCCTCTGGACTCAATGTACTCAATTTAAAAATCTGTGAGACTGGACAGAGGCTTCAAGCCTACAAATGTAACTAATTTTGATAAATGCATCTGCATTATTAGTTCTAGCATACAAATTCGTATGGGTTGCTCTAATAAAAATAAAAGCTGAAAATTTATTTCTAATTACACCACAAAAATGTTTTTCATAAAGAGTATAAAAAGTTGTCTTAGTAAGGGTTATTTGTGTAAATTTCCAATGCTAAAAGACTTTTTTTTTTTTTCACTGCAGGACTAATCTAAACTAATCTTCTGATGTTGCCCGTAGTTGCACTGAGTCTCTGTGCCTGAAATGTTATCTGATTTTTCCAGCTGGATCAGTTGATCTGATGAAAGATATTGCTTCTCCTTAGAGCTTACCTTGCTGTTTTTGTAGATATCATAAATCTTATAGAGTGTTTTATCCTGACCTTTCTGTAGAGGTAAAAGTGTCTTGGATTCAGATCTAGATTCCTGAATACTTTTCTTGTAGATAATGTGATACATTTCGTTTTCCACATTGTGCATGGCCAGCACAGGATTAGCATGGCATTAATTGATTGCTGGAGGATCAAGTAAGTGGATTAGAGCTGCTTCACAACCAAGAAAGTTGATGATCCTGAATGTAAACTCCCTCTAACTGGGGACATGAGATGAAGAAAAGAAACTTTAATGAACTGCTTTGAGAAATGGGAAAAGCCAGACGATGTCTTTATTTCCCAATATATTCCAGTTATCTCTTGGGATAACTCTATTTTAATAGAATGGTAACTTTCTTTTTAATATGATCCTTGAAATTTCTTTTAAGCCACCTAAAATGTCATGGCTTTTTCTTTCATCAATCAAAACATATTTTTTTTAACTGTGGGATGTTTGTTCAGTAGAGCTTACTGTTTTTCTTTCACTGATTTTCTTTTTAACATGCAGTTGTTGAAAACTTAATTTTGAATTTAGTCAGCTTTGTTCAAGATGCATTGCTATTCCAAGTCAAATTTGTGGTATGTTTTCTGCAGTCCAGTGTAAGGGATGTAAGGCATGATGGATGATGTTTGGAATGGAAAGATGAATGAATACAGCCATTACCAAAGCTTCTCTCTTGATCTGAAAAGAGAAATCCATTTCTTTCTTACTTCTTGATAAGGAATTTACAGCAACACTGTGTTGGAAAAAAATGCTGCGTCTGAAAGATAATTTTTTATTTAGACTTTGGGCTGAGTTTTGTGGGTTTTGTCTTTTAAAAACCTTGTGAATATAAAGAACATTTTAGAAGTGTTGTTGAAAGGGAGTGTGTTCCTATTTTGACTTTACGGTAATTTATTAATCTTTCTATGCAAAATTGGCTCTTCTTCCCCTGGAAATTTTTTCTCCTATCTGTATTAGTGTTGCCCACCCAATGTTAGTAAAAAGCAGTGGTTATTGCTACTTTTTTATTCCTTCCTAGAAAGGTCCATTAAGTTCTCAGCCACAGTGTCAGGTTGGGGCAGACATGGCAGACTGGCTGGGGTTCAAGACCCCCTGTCCAGAAGTAATGCAGCTCTGTAACACCAGGATGGCAACACATGGGAATCCATACACACAGTTTATTTTCTTCACGTGCCCTCTGAGTTGTGTGGGTGTATTTGGCCATGAAAAGCATCATAATATTTGAGAATGGAAGATACTAATGAAACAGTATCTTTCAACACCACATCCATTTGCATGCTTAATTTAAATACTGCAATTGTCTGCCCAGTGACTTAATTAGCATGGCATGAAATCAGCATGAAAACTGCAAGTCCCTGCTGTAAAACACTCAAACATAGGATCTCTTCCACAGCAAATACTTGTTATAAATTAGCTTGAATTCTCAGCCAGAATGAACCTGCATAGCCCCCTATTCCAGATGTGGCTTTACACCAGCTAAGAATCTGACCCAAATAACTTTATGCTTCCTGTCTTGATGGTAAATGGTTCTTTACCACATGGCAAAGAAGCAATAACAGCCCTACAGGTAGGCAAAACATCAGGCCTCAGAGGTCCTGGAGAAAAAAAAAAATAAACATTTTTTGAAATAGTTTGAAGGCTAAAGAAGTCAAAGCACTCTCATTCCTCAAAATCCTCAAAATACAGTGAAAATTTGGATAGTAAACTAACAGCTTCATCTTGAATTTCTGAGTGCAGGCAGATTTGGCCTGTGTACCTGCAGGTTAAGTTGTTAGCCAATAAGATTACCTTGCTGATAGCACAGAAATCTCCAAGGGAACAAGTTGTGCCTGAATCACCACACAAACCCTGACAGGTCTCCTCCAGACACCTCTCCACTCACATCCACACTCTCCTCCTCCTTTAACTTTCCTGGCACCCCTTGTCTATGAGGGGTAGGAACACAAAAACTCTGCATCTCACACAAGGGGTGGTGTCATGAAGACCTGAGAGCTTCCCAGGGTGTGGCACTACTGGCTTGCTAGAGGAGCTTCTGACACTGTCATTGATTTTAGGGGGGTTCACTGTTGCTCTCCAAGAAACAGATCTCTAACCTTCATAGCTGTAGAGAAAAACATTGTCTGAATTCTCAACAGATAAAAAAAAAAAAAAAAAAAAAAAAGAAGGATAAAAGAAAGTAACTCCATTTTTTAAGTTAAGGGTTTTTTTTTTTGTTTTACTTTCTTCTTTCCAGCTATGACTGAACCCCAGGGCTGCTGCTCTATGAACAAGAGGCAGCAGCTGGTGCCAGCAAAGGAAACTGGGGTGAGCTGGGCCTCTCCTTTCTCTCCTCTTCCCTCTATCCACACCTGCAGGCAGGGTATGGGGCAAGAAGCTCTCTTCCAGCCCCCCGCAGCTGAAGTGTGTCAGGGCAGAGAACTGGAGGAGGTCAGTGTGGAGGTGTGCATGCCAGCACCATGGGGACCACAGGAATGTGACTGTAAGGTCTTGGCTGTGTGTCCTCAGACAGGAGAGCATGCTGCTTCCCAGAAGTGCTTTTGTCCATGGTAAGCCCAATGCCCTCTTTCAGAAAAGGCTTCCAGACACATACCCCCAAAAAGGAAAAAGGAAGTTTTGAAAGGTGGGATCTGAGGAGAGGAAGTGACTCATGGGCTCAAAGAGAGATGGCCAGGGAGTGACAGCCGGCCGAGGCAGCAGAAGCGATCCCCAACTGTGCCGAGTCGTGGGAATGGGGGTGAGGAAGGAGCCTAAGGCTGGGGAAGCCGAGTTTCAGGAACAGCTACAGTCCTACACTTGCCTCCTGGGCATAGGATTTTTAATGCATCCCACCACAGCCGGCTCTCAGGCTCACCAACGTGCCTGGCTGCACTATGCCTGTCCCTTGGAGGTGACTCCCAGCTGCTGTCCCAGACAGCAGAGCCCTGTTGGGCTCTATGAGGTGCCGACCACTGTGCCCGCACCCCCTGGCATGCCCACCCTGGGGTGGCCACCCTGCCTTCCCACCTGCAAGGGCACACTACCACCTGCTGTGGCACTCCAGCCCTTCTGGGGACGGTCTGAGGGGAGGAAGGGTGTCTGCAATTTACATGAAGAACATGAGATTTTTGCCCTGG
The DNA here is from genome assembly GCF_026979565.1 of Vidua chalybeata. NCBI lineage: Eukaryota > Metazoa > Chordata > Aves > Passeriformes > Viduidae > Vidua > Vidua chalybeata. Next base: position 69,438,431 of record NC_071530.1, on the reverse strand, counting down.
TTTTTCATTTTGCAAATAGCTATCGTTTGTCATATTAAAGCAGTAAGAGTAGATGTAGGTTGAGTTTTATGGGGTTTCATCAGAGATGTGATACAAGAGTCGTGTTTGGGGGTTTTGCACTGGTAACTTGCAGAAAGCTTTGTTAGGGTGGACTTAGTCTCCACTGATGCCCTTTTTTCCTGATGCAGGCATGAGCATTTTTTCCTTCGTCCTCTTCCGCACCTTGTAATCTGTGTGCCCTCTGGTAGAGTAAGTTTTCTCTCCTAATGAGGAAGCTCTAGCAGTCAGGTCTTTGTGAACACTAAACAAGGAATTTCCTGGCTTTCAAACATTTCCCCGCTTAAAGATGATGTTCTAATAATATCCTCTTTCTTTTTAATTAACTGATCTCTACTTGATCCCTCATCTGCAGAGTACTCAAATAATAAACTGGCTGCAATTCTGTCCTGTGTCTCCTAAAAGGAAGTGAACCAGAGATAACATGATGTTACCTTTTGTTCCTTTTATTTGTTTTTTATTTAAGCATCTTAAATGAGTTATCTTATGGACCAAGTAAGGTAGGATCAGATAGAGTGCTCATTTTACTGTTGAATTAGACCCTTTTTTTGAGATCAGTAGTGTTACAGAACTCACTGGTGTAGTCAAGATGTTCACTGCAGGAATATTACAAATCCAAGTTTTACTGGCTTTTGCTTTACGGCATTGACCAGTCTATTTGTAATATGCATGTAAACAGAACTACATATTAGTCAAGCACTTCTTGAGTTGTTTAAAGCAACTTCTTCCCCAGAGCACTACAGAGCTAAAACTGGGAAAGAACTATTTCCTCCATTGCTGAGGTCATAGGAGTGAAACAAGGGGTAAGAATTGCTGTAATAGATGAAAATTATGCTCCATAGTTAAATCTGTAAATGCTGTGGGCAATTATATTCATGTGCACCTCTAGAACCAGGGTTGGAGATTGGTTTGAAAAATGTTGCAATTAAACCTGTGACAATTCATCAAGGGAAAGAAGTATACATTATCACAGAATCATAGCATGGCTTGACTTGAAAAGGACGTTAAAGATCATCTAGTCTCAACACCGCTGCCCTGGGCAGGGACACCTTCCATTAGATGAGGGTGCTCAAAGATGTTTTTCCTTCTATGCCCAAAATAAAAAAGAGTGTGTTGTAGAGCCTTTCCTGAGAGCTAATAAAGGTAAAGAATCAGTTCTTGGCTACAACAAATGGAGCTCATCTACTCTTCATTAATTTCATTTGTCTGTTCAAAGAAACACTGTTTTCATGTGTCAGGTCCTGCTATCAGATCTTATCCTTTGTCCATCTTCCTCTTAGGCTTTTCTGCAAATTGAACTTTTAATTTTTTTCCATATTTATAAAACTAGGACATGTATCCTGAAAATACTGGAAAGGGGAAACAAATTATATGTGATTTCCTGTATCATCATGCCAAACTTCCCAGGCTTTTCCTAGGATCTACTTTTGTTTTAGTCAGATGCTTTGCAACCTTCTGGAAGAACCTTCGTATAAGGTAATTGTAGCAAGAAATCACAACTTATGCTTGACAATTTTAGCTTTCTCTGCTAAGAGTCATCCAGTAAGTCTACTTGTACCATCCACATAGTTCCTTATTTATTTTGTTTTCTAGTTGAGGTAATGCTTAGCTGGATCAATCAGTGACCAGCTGATGAAAAGCCAAATCAGTAGCATGTCATACAGTATGTCAGTCTAGGTTTTGAAGTGCTTCTCTGTGATAGTCATGCAATTATGACACTGTGCTCCTCACCCTCTTATCCAAAGAATCAGCTTTTCCCCAGGGATTACCTTAGCCATCAGCACTTATAAGGGAGTAAACAGTGGCAGTCATGAGAAGCAGCCCTGAGGCCATCTCATAAATAACTTCACTTACGGTTTTTGCACCTGATAGTGTTAAACAGATGCAGCAGTGGAGCTCAAAAGTATATTCCTAAGTGATTATGTATTTTATGGTATATGGCTGCCTAAATAATTTCATCCTCATCTCTCATGTGTGTCTTTTGGCATGCTTAGACTATTCTGGGTTGTATTTTTAATTGTCAGGACTAAATTTAAAATAATATTCTAATATAGTTTTATGTGATTCATCCATCACTGTCCAGAACTTTTGCATCTATGTGGATCTTGGTGAATGAGCAATTAGTGTATTCCTTTGAAACCCAAAGACAGCTTAATTCTTACTCCAATTTTTTCATTGCTGACTCCAACATGCCTTTACTTATATTTATGAGAGGTTTTGGGCTCCCTCTGGTGGTTTTTGAAAACCAGAAAGCTTAAACAGAACGTAAATCAAATAAACAATAGTTATGTGCATGAGAAATTCTTATAATTTGCAGAAGAATGCTTGCCTAATTCCTCCTCTTGTACCACACTTCTTTTTGAGCTAGTTTTTTTTTTATAGAGGTCTTTTGCTATGGTGATTTATCTTAAGAGAGGAGAAAGGCATAGTGATATATCTGAGAGCAACAAAGTAGGTAAATTCAGCAAAGGGGCTGTGCTTTCATTAATGATTTCACAAACAAAACCTACATGTGTCTGTTAGTTTTTCACCTGTTTCTCCTACTAGATCTTCAGCTCCTGCACTGGATTTGAAATTAGTCCACAGCTATTTACTATGGAAAAATAAGGTTAAATTATTTCATTCTTGATGGCTATTGTGAAAATTAGGTTTACCATAAATGGAAAGTCAGACCCCACTCTCAAATTTTCATTTTCTCAATTTAGCTTTTATGCTGGGAGGCTTAAAGGAAAACAAAAATAATAAAACATTGACCTCAACAAGAGGTTTCTCTTTCTCCCCAGGCTCAAACACATGGGTATGCCTCTTGCTGAAGAAAAGAGAACTTGTATAGAAACGTTCCACGTTAATGCACAGTTAATCACAAACATACAGAACAAACAAGGTGACAACAGCTTCTGATCATTCTCTGCTTCTGCCAAAGTCAGTGCTGATTTGCAAGTAGCCTGGCAGTGGGCTAGGATTTCAGTGCAGGTGTATGCAGGGGGCTGTGGCCCAAAATCTGCAGCTGAGATGCTCAGGTGCTGGTTGGGCATCTGCTGCATTAGTAGTGCTGCAGGAGCATGTGGGCAGCCAGGTAACTGCTGGAGCACAGGAATGTCTCCAGGACAGCCCCCTCACCTTTTATTATCTTAAATTTTTTTTTTTTTTTTTTTTTTCCCCTCCAGAGCAATTATATGATGGTCTTGACAGGAAAGCAGGAAAGTACCTTTGATATCCAGGAGTCCAGAGGTATTGTGGTTATACTTCCTTTAGATTTTCCTGCCTTCCTGAAGAGAAGAGCTTTTCTTCTCTATCTCTCTCTCTTTTTTTTTTTTTTTTTTTCTCCAATACTTGTAGGACAGGAAAGAAGAGATAAAGAAAAAGAATTAAGAAAGTTCTACCTGGGCAAAGGTGTGTGGTTACAATACCTCCAAATTAGTGTAAATTTTTGGAGGACTAACATGATCCTTCTGTCCCATTTCATTAAAATTCAGAAAACAAATCAGTTGCATTAAAATAACATGACTTCCACCTTTTTTATTTTGATTGTATTAAGCAGACCTTATTGGATAATTTGGTCAATGGTCATAGGAAATTGCCATTTAACTTAATATTAGGGTCAAATTCGGAGTCAGAAGACGGCTCCAAATCAGCCTGTGTCACGTAAAAGGGATGCACAAAATGCTGGCTCCATGTCAAAAATGGAAATTTATCCCATTTTGTTCCATGGAACCAGGATTTTTACCCAAATGACTTAACTAAAGTTGTTGTTCAACTTTATGTATATAATTATATTCTGAAACCAGCCGGTAGATTCCATCAGGTGCTCCCCTTCTTCTCAGGGTGCTACAGGTGTTAGTTACCTATTACAATTAGGAAGTGTGGTTTTTGGTTTTTTGTGTTGTTTTTTGGATTTTTAATTTTTTTTTTAATAATAGCTTGTTCTACATAAGGAATTTGTTCAGTGTTGAAAGTCTCTGTCCTGAGTGCCAGCAAAGGGTGCAGTCCTGCAAGTTCCCATTCAGCAAGGCACTTAGGCATGTCCTTAATCTCAAACATGGGTCTCATCCCCAGGACTTCACCAAATAGAGACTAAAGACCCTGCAGCTGCGACCCCCAAGCCTCCTCTCCAATGGTCTTCTGCAGAGCTTCCATAGATTTGTTATAGTAATATGGTAAGAATTAAGCCAATGGCATTTAAGGTATTGTTATAAAAATACTGCACAAAGATAATACATGCTGTATCATACAGTGTATCAGTTTTCAAACCAGGCAATGGAGTTTTCTGCAAGATTGAGCTCCTTTGTTTTTTCATACAAAAGGGAACACTCTTGTAGCATCTTACGTGGTTTTGATTATAGCATTTGTGATTCTTTAAATATTTATTCTTCAGCAGTTAAGAAACATGGTGAAGGGGAACTTTATAAACATTTATTGTGGATCGAGTGTTCATGTGGAAAAAAAAAAGAGGCGCTTTCTCCTATAGGGAAGTACCTTTTCATAAAATCTGTGTCCTCTGTTCAGCAGAGCATTTTGTCCAGGACAATTATTGAGAATATATCCAGCCTTACACAGATATCCAAGTTTCTGTAAAAGCTGCCTAGACTCCCCAAAATGCATAAAGTCTGCCCTGAGTTGATGCCCGTTCCACATAGCTGCCCAGGGATCACTTCAGCAGTGTTAGATGTGCCATTCGGCACATGCACATTCACAGCATGCAGCTCTCAGAAGACAGGCGAGTAAAGGCTCCCTTCAGCACCTGAAAGATTTATTTGCTTTGGGGTGATTGGCAGCAGTGTCATGTAAAGCACCACAGGGCAAATTCCATTTGATTAAATAATTATCACATATGACCAAACAATGTATCATTATGTGTGAACACAAACATAAACTCCCCAAATTCCCTCCACTTCCTCCCTTGCTCTGTTAATTTCTCTTTCATAGGCAACAGACACAATTACTGACTTTAAACTGAAAAGGTTCCAGGGTAGGGACGCTACTCAGAACTTAAAATACTGTGTGGTGATTAAAACTTTTATACAGCTTATTTAAAACAGCTTCCCTGAGAAGAAGTGGAAAGTGCATCACTCAATGGACCCCAAGCAGTTTTCAGCAAATTCAATCCCGCAGAACATTTCCTAGGGAGAGGTAGCGACTGGAAAGGGATTGTTTCTGCCTCCTACCGCAAATAATTATAATGGGTCTCTTTTCATGGCCCAGTTTTTCCAAGCTGTATCTGGGCAGATTTCCCAGTGACTTTAGTGCAATTAAAACAGTTAAAAAGACTGCTTCCAGTTCTCTGAGCACTGAAAGACAATGAAAACGGTGTGTACCTCATAAATAAATATGATCAACCACTAGAGGCATAGTCTGTGATTTAAGTGGGTGCCCAGGGTCAGGGCAGCACAGCTGGGCACCGCTGGCTGCTCGCTGTGACATGGGATCATGCCTGCACTAGTATAATGGTGAAAACATACCTGCTGATATTAAGATGGATAAACAGGAAATCTAGGCCCAGCAGATGCCAGTGAAAAACCTGCTATTTCTTCCTCACTTCCACTAGTGTTTTTTGTGCTCCTGTGCCACCCTCTATAAAGACAGCAGAGGTAGAACATGGCTCTGGCTAAGGGGATGAGGGTCTCCTGTGATGCTGCAGTGCCACCCTCAGCTGACACTTGCAACATCAGTTGAAGAGAGTGAAACAGGAGGACACTTGTAGGGAAAGGTTGGCTGGATTCTTTAGCTGGACTGGTCTTTCTCGTTAAGTTTCTCTGCTTTATTAATTTTGTTCTTGTTTTAGGCACTTGCTTTCAAGATGAAGGCCTGGCACAGCATCTTCTGTCATCAATGGGAGCCCTTCCTCTGACTTGCAGAAAGAGAGGTAGTGTCTTCATTTGTGATTTTCAGTTCTTTATTTTCTGAAGTGCATTGTCCAAGTCAGTCTTCAGACACCTTCCAAGTACCACTTTGTCTACAAAGGCTGTACTAAAGCAAAAGTGTTTGATTCCTGATACTGTGTGTATCTGCTTGATTGGGCAGTAATTCTGGATTCCAGGCAGGTTAATTCTAAAAGTGGCATCACTCCACCTTGGTTGGTATCTTTTGCTGGGATTACTCCAAACAAGTTGAAATGACCTGTTGAAATGTAATGTTTCTCATACTAGTTTCCCAAACTAGTGAGGCTGTTGCTATTTCAGGTGGCTTAAAAATATGTGCACAGTTTGTACTTTGAATGTTTAATAAGCTTAAAACATGAAATATATAATGCAGTTTGAACTTTCTAGTGTTATTTCATCACCAAAAAAGCAAAGTCTTGAGGTTCAGCAATTGCCTTTGTCAGAATGTAAATTCCAGCATGTAATACCCAGGCTGTATGTTTCAGGAAATCAGTATTAACCTATTAGTATGCAGTTTTCCTTGGAGAAGAGCCATCTTCACACTGAGCCTGTATTCCTGCTTCAAACCTTCCTGTCACTGTTCCGTATCCACGACCCAGCCTAAGGCTGCCTTTGACGGTTCTCCAGCCATTTCCTGCATACTGCACTAGCACTAATTGAAAATTTGGGTGGCCTTGCTTATTTATTTTCCTGGAATGTAGTGGGTTATATTTTCATGGCACTTTCTCAGCAGTGCAACGTTTCAATTTCAAAACCACTGCAATATGAGGAAAAGTAACCCCCAAAATTAAAAAAATAACACTAAAAAGCAGCATATCTTTGATTAATTTTTACAGTAGTTCTTTTGTAAAAATATATAATGGAAAAAGAATTCAATGTTGCTTTTGTCTCTCAAGATCAGAGGGAAGAGAAGCAATTTAAATACATGTACAAGATGATCACATGCAGCCACAATGAGGCATGAAACTTTAAATGTACAGATGCCATGGAAATGAAAAGATAATATAAAGTGTGTTCTTTGCAAGTCTTGCAGAGTTCAATAGCTACATAATGTGTGTGGAGGGAAAGAGAAACAGCCCCCTGCACTCTCTAGGAAAATTCCAACTATGTCTGGATGTGCCATTGGCACTAGCGTTGTGCTTTGCCTCCCTGGATTCCTGCAGGAATGTCATTCCACAGCAGACAGGGTTAGCATGTCACTGTTACCTCCTTTCTTGGAGATGAACATGCTTGGGCATGAGTACCTGTTGCAAATTTCAAGTTTTGATCAAAAAAATTCACTGATCCCTTGATAATATTTCAAGTCTACAGAATTCTTTTCTCTTCATGCCTAATTGTTTTGGTTTATGGTGATTTTTACTGTGTGTGCAAAAATTAAAGGTTGGTATGATCCTGTTTGCTTTTTTCCTGATACATTAAGTGCAACTATTGAAGTCTTTTGGGAGTTAAGTTTTGTTCCCAAAATTCAGGTATAAGGAAATGTTTAAAAGGTGCTGATCTGTATCTGAGAAATTATTTGGAGGAAGAGTGAATTGAAGATGGAATCTGTTTTTACCTACAGGCACACATCTTTAGGATTACTCAACTATTTAAATTTATAAATGTTCTAGAATGGAGAAAAAACTGGATGGTGAAAGGAAAAGAAATTTGAAAAAACAAAATCTCTCTTCTATTTCTGAGTTTTCAAGATCCTATTTTAGGGTTTTATCTATAACTCTGACATTTGGAGACCTTTTAGTCAAGCACCAAACATTTCTTCCAATTAATGAAATAACAAAATAAGCAGGGTGGGATTTTTTGTTTGGTTCCTTTGTTGTGGGGTTTTATTTTGGGGTTTTGTTGTTTGTTCTTTTTTGTTATTGTTGAGGGTTTGGGGGGCCTTGGTTTTTTTACAAAAGCATTCTCAAATAAAAATGTCAGCCCAAGCATTCCTCCGTATTACCATTTTCTTCTTTGAAAAGTCATGATCTCCCCACTGGGGAAGTTCAGATTTTAACTGGGCCTTTCCTGCCGGGTCTGAATCCTATTTCCAAACTCCCTCATGATACATTTCCCAGTAAGAAAGTTGATTTTGTCAGTTAAAAAGTGCCCCAAGTTAAGGGTTGTGTAGCAATCGATCAAAGTGTATCTTGCATGCACATATTGTGCCTCGTTACAACTAACAGTGAGTTTTGTTTCAGCTGGATATTACAAATTCCCTGAGGTGAATGGCTGAGAGAACTGGGATTGTTCTGCCTGGAAAAAAGAAAGCTTCGGGGAGATCTAATTGCAGCCTTCCAGTACCTGAAAAGAACTTACAGGAAAGATGTGGCAACGCTCTTTACAAGAGCATGTAGTGACAGGACATCAAGGAATGGGTTCAAATTAAAAGCTTTAGATTAGATATTAGAAAAGAATTCTTTACAGTGGGAGTGGTGAGGCACTGGAACAGGTTGCCCAGGGAAGCTGTGGATGCCCCATCCCTGGAAGTGTTCAAGGCCAGATTGGATGGGGCTTGTGCAACCTGGTCTACTGGAAGATGTCCCTGGCCTTGGCAGCAGAGTTGAACCTAGTTGACTTTTAAGGTCCCTTCCAACCCTAATCATTCCATGATTCTATGAAGGGCAACACAAGTGAGTAATTGAGGACTTTGCTTTTTTATTTATAGCTGGTTCATTTTGCCTTGTAAATGAAGGTAATCAATTGGGAAAGATGGGTTGAAATGGATGCTCCTCCAGTCTTGTCTCTCCTCCATGAGGATTTCTCTACCTTGTTGAGGATACAGTCACACCATCATAAGCTTGGCTTTTGGCACAAATGAGACACAACACAGAACAGGAGGGATCTTGTATTGGGCATATGGGGAACTTTTAGAAGTGGGTTTGCTGCACACAGAGGTTGTATCTCTTACAGCACTGCACAATAACTAGTGATTGTCACATTCACAAATGACCACTACTAACTCCTCTAATTCTGATTTTGTACTTTTTTTCTGCAAATGCCTTTAGAGAAAACACCAACATTCATGTCAGATCACAACTGATGTTGTCTTTCACTGCAGCTGATAGCTTTGGGAAATAGACAAGTGGAATGGAAACTATTCTAGCCAGTTTTCACATGCCAACCTTTTTTTCTGTGGCTAGAAATACTTATATAATAATTTAAAAAATTGTTTACTCCTGCTGCTTGCTCACAACTGAATCATGACACAGGTCCTAAGTGGGCAAATGTAATGATATCAGCACAGAAAGCTAGCCAGTACATAGCAAGAGCAAACACAAGCCTGATGTCAAAACTTAAAAGATGCACAGAGCTAAAAGGCACCTTATGAATGTGCCTAGTACATCCTGTCTCTTAAGGAAAGACTGACTATAGCTCCAGGAATAGAATTGTTCCTGGAGATGCTTTAGCCACTTCTCAAAGGCTTCCAATGAACAAGGTTTGATGGATTCCCTAAATAATCTATACCAGTATTTCATTGTCTTCAGTGTTACAGTTTTTCTGAATGCCTTTGCTATAGTGTTTCCTATTCCTATTCATCCTGTCCCTCCTAGACATGGAAAACTAACTCTTAGCCACTGCAGTGCTACTTTTTTTCCAGCTTTCAGAAGTGGTTGATTATTTCTCACAAACAGGATTTGGGCGTGCAAAATGCTATTACTATTATTATCATTGTTGTTGTTATTATCATTATATCATAGTAATGTAGAAACAGGACAGAATATTAATTATAAATGTATTCAGATATTGACCATATTTTAAAATGTGTGTCTCAAAGAATAAAGTGAGTCAGGATCTCAGGTATGAGCTGACCTGAGTTAAGGCTAAGTCCAACAGGCTACTTAATGTGCATGCATAATTTTAAGTATTTGAGTTCAGTACTTTTGGTAAAGTGAATAATAGACCTGAAAGTGTTTTCAAGTTAATGGGAACTCATAAGTGCTTTCTTGGATCACAGCCCAAGAGCTCAGCACATTGCAGGGCTAAATACAGATTTAACAGTCTAAATTTAGGCCTCTGTGTTTTAAAACATTGGCTAACATTCTTCTCAGAAATTTCTGTGGAAATTGCTGAAGATCTGAAGTCAAGGCCAAACACCCCTTAAACTTCTGTGTCTAAGAATAAATGTCACTAAGAAATACTAAAGACTAGAACTGTAGTTCATTAAAATTAAATATTGTCATGTGTTTAACGGGTTTCAGATGATTTAGTACCTTTGATCATACACTTAAGGCACAGACCAAGATTCACATTTTGATGTTAATTGCTTGTCTGAGATACTAAAATATTTTTTCTCTCTGAAAGGAACTTAATAGTTATATTTAATTGATATAAAATGCAACCTCTTGCTAACAGCATAGATGTGATACTAATCTTAATGTAAATTATCTAAAAAGTTAAGTTTTGAAAAACCAATTATACTTGGCCCAGTTGCGTAGTTTATCTATCTATTTTTTTACCATTCTCATCCCCTTTTTCTGAGCCCTATTTTGTAATTTTCCTTTTCTTTTTCACCCTAAGAGACTTAGACATCAGTTGGTTAGGAGAAACAAAAGAGGAAAGAAGAGAGAGACAGATAGGGAGAATTATGAAGAAAGAAAAAAAAAAAAGCAAACAAGAAAGTATTTAGTAATAGATGGAACCTTTATTTATAATATTAAATACAAGAATTCCTGTATCATTTCCTTTAAAATACAGTTTTGCAGAGACACTGAATGAGGAAAATTAGGGAAACAAGTTGGTTCCATCAAAATGAGTCAAAAATGATAATTAATTAATAGTTCTTTGTTACTCAAGTTGATTTTCCCTAGTCACATTAGGAAGTAGTGGCTGCTACTGGAGCAGAGATATGCTCACTTCCAGTGGAGTGGACCTGGGGTGCTCAGGCATCAATGAACGGTCCCATGGGCACAGTTCAGTTCACAACAGTGGATCTGATCTCTGAGTTCACTCAACATGATTTCAGAAGTCTGAAAAAATATCTGATGAATAGCTTTTCCCTGCTTATTCCCAAAGTATGGAAATTAAAGCAGCTGTGCCAGAGTTCGTTCTTGTGGAAAAGAGAATCTTACCTGGAATTTGAAAGACAAAACCTCCAAACAGCCTTTGAAGTGGGATATTTTTTCCCTTTGAGAATGAAAAGGGGCAAAATTTTAAGTTGGTTTACATTTCAACTTCTCCCCATCTATTTTTTTACAATACCCACAGTACAGAAAGGCTGGTCCCAAGAAGTATTTAAACTGATGCAACTTAGTAGTGACACCCTTGACAGAGCTGTGGTATATAGCGTTCAGTATTTTTAGCTGCACAAAGTAATTTAGTAATTTGTTTCATTGGTGCTGTTTAGAGAAACAATGCCTCTGGGTCAGTAGTGCACAGATTCCTTGGATAAGTCTTGAAAGGGAAGAATTAGGGTGATGTTAGCCAAGAAAGTAAAAGAGTGAGAGAATTTTGTGTACTGTTGGAAATAGTTGAAAGTGCAAAGACTATATTTTTTGTTTGATGTGGAAAAAGTGACTGTGCGTGTTCTGGAAGAAAACTCAAAATATTGTGTGCATTAATTTATATGTTGTTTCTCTTGAGGCATACCAGAAATCATCTGGGAGAAAACACTGATCAGTAAGTTGTTTCTTTCTCTCTCGCCTTTCAGTGAAGATAAATATATTTCACTTCATAATGAAAGTTTCTGGCTTAAGCTCCCAGATAATAGCCAAATGCTGCCAAGGTCAAAGAATTTATTTCTGTACCTATGTATTAAATAAAGAAATAGAGCCATAAGATTTAAGTAAATCAGTTCCTAGATGCTGGTTTGACAACTCAGATCCAGGTGATTTTCAGTTTAGGAGGAAGCAGAAAGCAGCTGGTCTTGGGAGCAAAATATAATGCAGGAAATCTGCTTGGAAATTGAAATATCTGTATGAATTTTTTCTAAAATCTCAGGGAACTTCTAGAAACCAGCCTCCACAGGGATGTTACATTGATGGTTCAAGGAAATAAAGGGAAGTGGGACCAATGAGGTGAAGAAAGGTTGTGCAGTGATCATAGATTTGTTAGAGCAGTTGAGGATGTGTTTCTTGGCTCTGCTCCTGGTTCTACTGCCGTGGCTTTGGCAGGTTACTGATCTCCAGTTCAGAAGACACTATATGGTCATGGAAGCAGCCCTCTTAATTTCAAACAGGCTTCAGGTTATGTACACACAGGAAAATAGAAGAAGATGGTGAGTTATAAATCAGATAGGTTCCATTTTTGGCAATTGTGAAGCAAACCATCTGTATGCATTACAAGATGGACAAATAATGATGACCATGGATTTGTCAAGAATAAATCCTATTAAACTAATAAGACCTCCTTTTAAAATAAGGTAATAGGTGTTACACAAAGGAGAGAAGTATTAAAAAGTCATATATCTTCATTTTAGTAAAGCTGTAGACAATGTTTCTTGTGAATAAGCAAAGACAATATGGTCCAAATTGAAAACTCCATGGTGCAAGAAAAGGAAAGACTATTTCTGAGGAAGAGTTGGCAAAATGGGGTCATTATCAAAAGAAGAGATGTATTGAAAGAGGTTTCTCAAGGGTCTCCCTGTATCTGATACTCCTTATAAAACATCCAAAGAATGGAGTAGAGACTAAGCTTGATATATTTGAAGAGGACATGAAAAAGAGAGCAAATAAAAGAATGTTAGAGAACAGAATTAGAATTCAGAGGGAATTTGACAAAGTGGTTATGAGGGTTTTTTTTAAGAAAAACACAAAAGATGGTATTCAATAGGTGCAATAGACATAGCATCATCAGTTCCCCAGATACAGGATGGGGAAAAGTAAACAGGATTACAGTTGCCTGGAAAAAATGTAGAGTGAATCACAGGCTAAGCACGAGTCACCACTGTTATGCTGTTGTAAAAAGGAAAATGCCATACAAATGGGATAGAAACAGGAAAACAGCCTGCAAAATAGACAAAGCAATTATTTTGCTCTGCTACCCCATGGTACAGCTTAAATTTTAGTGGTTTGGGGTAGTTTTTTTTCAAGTTTTTCACCTGAATCATGTTTGGCTTGGGGAACTGTGCTTCCAGAATGACACTGGGTGCCTGCAGAGGAGTGCAGGGGAGTTCAATCTTGATTACCAGTCCAGACAACATTAAATATCAGGATATTAATGGGACTATTTGGAATAATGAGGCAAAGAAGATACAGGGCCTTTAAATATGGAAAAGACAGCTACAGGAAGGAAGCAAAGAATCTGTTCTCCAGGCCAGCAAAGACAGACCTTACACTAATGGACCGAAATTGCAGTAGGGGACACATTTAGAGCATACATTCAAAAAAAAGACCTCTAGTGATAAGGGTAGAGAAACACTGGGAAAAATTGCCTGAGGAGATGGCAAAAGCACCATACTGGGAGCCTTTAAGAACAAGATTGAAAAAACAGTTATCTTACAACAAAGGAGCAGCTGATCGTGTCTTGGGGCATGGAAAATAACTGGAAAGGGGGATTTCTTAAGGTCATTTTCAACCTTATGCTTCTTAGCATTTTCCTGTTCCTCAGATTTCCCTGGTTATAATATTCACCTCACAAATTTAAACAAGAGCAGGAGAAGGTCTGGTTTGGATGTTCACATGTCAAAAAAAATTTAGGCGATAGCTGTAAGCTTGAAGGCATTCAGAAAACAGTTCTGGAAAGGCACTTATACAGTGCAGAATCAAAGTTAATCCATACAGTTTGTTAAGAGAAGGTGAAGGAGTAAATCTGCTGCATTTCACAAACATCTTCAAAAGGAAGATATTTCTGTTAACAAGAAGCAGGCTTGCAGTGGACAGATGCTGCAGCTAGATGAATTTACCTTTTCAAACAACATTTATATTTCTATCAAGTTTTTTTTACACATTAAGGTAGTGCAGTACATGTTAGCATAACCACTGAGAAATCTTCAAAAGTGCAGTGATGGATTGGCCATTTCTCCAAAATAAATAAATAACAAATTTTATTCTTTGAAATAAAATGAAGATGCCTTTTTAAAAAAACAGCTACAGAAAGACCTTGGTGTGGGAATGGCTGGAGGAAATTCTACAGCTTTCAATATTCAGGTTAGACAAGATGATCATAATAATCTCTCTGGCTTTCAAATCTGTTTACCCAACTTTGTAGAGAGATGTAATGTTTACAGATCACTGTCAAATCTGCATAAATGGATTAGAAAAAGGCATGAATGAGCAATTACTCTTGTGACCTCTATGAGGTATAACACTTACTATTTACCAGGTCATGACATTACAAATTGTCACTTCTTTCCTCAGTTTTAACTGCATAGATTAATCTCTTTAACAGCATCTGGAGTTCCATAGAGTAATATATTTATATTAGCAGCATTATATATGACAGCAAATATATACTATATATTATGGTATATACATCATAAGTTATAGATATATGACAGATAGATATATATTTTTTAACCACACTAGTTTTTTTCCTTTTGTTCCAAAGAGATATGCGGGGTGATGTTTCTTTTCTCCAGAGGGTCACATCTGCAGTCAGTCACTGTCAGCTTTGTTCTGGTGTCATTGAAGGGGTAGGTGATGGTCACTAAACATCAGCTGGGGAAACCACCCACAGCAGATTCAACAAAGTGCACCACACAGGAAGTTCTGCATTGACAGTATTATCCAGGGCCCTATAGATCATAAGATTCCTGGATGCTGCTTGTGGAAATAGGAGGATTTGTCTGTGTGGGTGCCAGTGAAGAAAGTATACATGCCTTTTATAAGGCTTCTGCTCTTGCAGAGTTTAGCCTGGTTGTGCTGTTCTGACAAATTCCCAAGGACCACAATACTGCTGAGAAGCCTTTTAGAAACAGCAGCTTAAAATCTCTAAAGGCTAGGTGACATTTTCACAAGCAAAATCTGTCAGCTTGTCCTCACTTGGGGCGTTAACACTGGGGAGGTTGACATTTTCAAATTCAGGTTCCCTCTTCTTAATGATTCACCTATTTAGGGTCTTTTCACTTACAACAGAGGTGAATATTCAACCAAATCTGTAACCGAACTGCAGTTTGGCACTGAAATTTATCACTTGAACTAAATCTAAAGTCATGGTTGTTTATTACAAAGCCTTCTGGGTACACAGTTCCCTTTATGGACTCCCACAAAAGTCAGTGGGCTTTTTGGGCACAGGTGTCCCCTGTCAGAGGGCACTGGGCTGGGACCCAGGTATGCAGTGTGCTGGGTGGGACCTTCTGAATCCACCAAACGCCTCAAAGACTGGTTTTCTTTGGCACATCTGATGACAGGCGTTCAATGAGAAAATTCAAACAAGCTGTCATGGAGGAAAAGCATAATTTTGAAGTGGGTGGCAAATGGTTGCACCTTTTTTTAATCTGATGCTAACTTTGCTTTTCTTGGAGAACCAAGGACCTCATTTTCTGCATTGGATCTCAGCAAAAAACTGCAGTTACTTACAACTTTGGAAATAATGATAGAAAAGGCAGGTATCATCTGCTTTTGTTTTTCCCCAGAAAGATACTGTGTAATGTTTTACAGAGAAGAGGAAAGAGTCAGAAGAGTATTGCTTATTCATGGTATCTGATATTCCAGTCTACTAATTTAACCTGAGCAGCTTTAACCTATGAAAAGAAAAGTTAGGAAATTTGTGAGGTTTGGCCATAATGCTTTTTATGGTGCTTTAAGGTTTTATGCAAGGTAATTTGCTTTCCCATTAGTGTCCTGCTTTGGGCTGGGTTGGCATAACTGAGGAATGGATTCTTTCTTTCTGGGTTTGGTTTTTTTTTCCTTTCTTTCTTTCATTGCTTTTCCTCTTTCTTTCATTGCTTTTCCTCTCATTCCCGGTAGGCTTTTGTCTGAATGTGGCTTTTGCAACCAAATACTGAAGAATACCAACAAAAAGTGAAAAAAGAGATCTCCTGAGTCTTTCCATAAGGAAAAGAACTTGTGTTCAGAATCCCCCCAGGCAGCCAGAGGGTTTGAAAAGAAACATTTTCACTGGTTTATCACGAAAGAAGGATGGATTTATGTCACCTGGGGCTGACAGCACTGCTTGAGTGCTTGTGCCTGGGCTTTTGCCCCCCGCCCATCCTTCTGCACCTCCCCTCACAGAATCACAGAATGGTCAGGGCTGGAAGGGACCTCTGGAGATCATCCAGTCCAACCCCCCTGCCAAGGCAGGGTCACCTGGAGCAGGTGACACAGGAACATGTCCAGGTGAATTTGGAATGTCTCCAGAGAGGGAGACTCCATGACCTCCCTGGGCAGCCTCCCTCACACCTCAGGCTGAGAGTCCCAGCACTACTGCTGGGTGAGTTTCTGCCTAGAAGCATAGTGCTTGGAGGTGGTTTTATTATAATTTATTACTGTTGTTCACAGAATCACAGAATCTGCTGAGCTGGAAGGGACCCACAAGGATCACAGAGTCCAGCTCCTGGCCCTGCACAGCACCGTCCTCAGAGTCACCCCATGTGCCTGAGAGCACTGTCCAAACGCTTCTTGAGCTCTCTCAGGCTTGATGCTGTGACCACTGCCCTGGGGAGCCTGCTCCAGTGCCCAATCACCCTCTGGATGAAGAACATTTTCCTGATATCCGACCTAAACCTCCCCTGGCACAACTTCAGGCCGTTCCCTTGGGTCCTGTCGTTGTTGTCCTTGCCGTAGCCAAGACTGTTATAATTAAGTTTGTATTTTTTTCCCCTTGCTCCACATCCACGGGAGAACCAACTCCTATTTTCTCCGGAGGCCTTCAGGACCCCCCGCCCAACGTTGGGAGTGAGGGAGGGACGAAGGCGGGGAAGGGGCGGGGTCCCCGCGAGGGGCGGGGCCTGACCGGAGGGGCGGGGCCTGACCGGAGGGGCGGGGCTTCCACTGGGGCGCGGCTCGGGGCGCGGCGGCCTCCCCGGCCCGCCTCGGTGGCTCGGCGCTCCCTCGATGTGCTCGGGCGGCGGCTGGCGGCGCCTGCCGGCGGCGGGCGCGGGGCGCTGCCGGGAGCGGGGCGGCCGCAGGTGCCGGATGCGAGCGGCGGCGGGCGGTGAGTGACCGGCCCCGGCCCCCGCCCCGGCCCCCGTCGGGCGCTGCGGGGCAGCTCCGGCCCCTTCCCTTCCCCCCCCCCTCCCGCCTCCCCGGCGCGGAGGCCGTCCCCCTCCCTTCGGCCTCCCCCCGCCTTCCGCTCCCCGGGCGGGGTCGAGCGTCGCGTCCCCGCCCCGGCCCCGTGGGGACGGAGCTGTCGGCGACGGCTCTCGAGGCTCAGGGGGCGTCGCTGGGCTCCGGCCGTCTCCCCCCGCGGTGACTTCCCGGCTGCAGCAGCTCTTCCTCCTCCCCAGCCCCCTGCCAGGAGACGGGGCGCTGCAGGCAGGGCGGGGGGTTCCTGCCACCTGCGGCTTCCCCCGGGGCCACACGGTGTCCTGCTGGGCGACGCTCCCGTGCGAGGTCGGGCCCGGCCCGGGGAGCCCTTGCCAGCGCTGGTGGCGCCGTCCCTGCGAGCCAGGGCCCGGCAGCAGCAGCTCCGTGGCCTTTGCCAGTGTCCCGCGTGTCTGACAGCGGCCCGGGGCAGCGCCGGCGCCCGCCGGGCTGCGCGGGCTGGGCCGGAGCTGTGCGAAGTCCCAGAGTCCATTAGGTTGGAAAAGACTTCCGACGTCGTCCCGTCCGACCCGTGTGGAATGATGGGGTCGTTCGGCTCAGTGAAGTGTGGGTGTGCTGGGTGGGGGATAGAGGAAATAAGCAGGGTAGAGAGGTGAGTCAAAGCTGGTTACTTGTAGGACTTGTTGAAAAGCTGGTTATTTTCAGGATTTTAGTTTTTGTTTTAGTTTTTTTCTTTTTTGTCTTCGCATTTAGTTTTTGCCATCAAGTTTCAGATATTGCTTCCCAAAATGACTGAGTACCTAGGCAAATGCAATAGGAAAATAACAGGGTAAGGAGTGTGGGAGGAATTGAAATAACATGCTGGTTGAGAGATGGTTGCTATCATTCATCTTTGGAGATATTACGCTTCTCTGAGACTGGGATTTTTTTTTTTTTTTTAACTTCCTACCCAGTGCTACATTTCTGCCTCATTTGTACTGCCGTGCAGTCCAGAAGTGTCCATGAGCTGGGTGACCAAACATCTTTCCTCCTTGCCTCTTCAATATCCTAACTAGAAACCTGAAAATGATCTCGTAGCAAGGTGCAGATGTCCGAAATTTGGGATGATCTTGTTTCCAGAAGAGAGTTTCCCATTCTGTCCAGTTTTGCTGTTTTTTGAAATAGTTTTCCTTCTGCAATTTCCTCGCTTATTGCTCGTTAACAGCTTCTAGCCATAGACTCAAAAGCTCTGAGTCAAAAGCCAGTAAAATATTAAGCCATCCTAGCTCTGACAGAACATCAGATTAAACCTAAACTCCAAATATTCATTGTTTAAAATGTAGTTAAAATCGTAGTCTCACTTCAGTTTTCCAGGTTTTCTGATCATTCTTATAACAAGTAAACAGTCTCCTTTCTTCTTTAGTGATCTCTCTGTGTTTCACTGCTATAAACTTTTTTTTTTTGCTTTTGATGATTTGGTTTTGCTTATGATAAAGTTGTCAGAACAGTTAAAGGATCGTAAATAAACAAACTCGTGGCTTAGAAAAACAGGTCCAATTTCTTCCTTTACATTTTGCTCACCTGAAGAAGGAATGCTCCATAATTCTTACTTCCCTATTTTTATTGTATCTTATCCCAGCTTGCATTGACCCAGCAACAAGCAGCAAGAGGCATGTCTTGCTGCTCTTTTCTTTCCTATGGATAGCTTAGTTTACAGTTCTTGTGGTTTATGCTCACTCTTTGGACAACAGTGTTTTTATTTAGATGAAATTTCTGTTGTCTGCAACATCATTTAAAACAGATGCGGTTATTTTCATTATACTGGTTGGACTTATCTCAGTGAAAATTATTTTAAGTTGTAATAGTAAGGGTGGTTTTCTTTATGGGAAACATATTTTAGAATGTGCTAGAGGTGAAGCAATTTAATTAAAAGATTGTTATCCATCAAACTTATGCTGTCTTTTTTTAAAAAAAGGATAAAGTTGTCTTGTATTTTTCTGGTCTTCATTCAATAAATGAAACTGTTTTTACAGACATGATGGTTTGGGGTTGTTTTTAACGCTCTAATTGCTTCTTCATATTTTAGAGCTAAGTAGCAGTCTAGGTTAATGAAATTCCAAATGAATTTAAAAAAAATAAAGTTCTAAGTCATAAACAGTAAAAGAAATCTAAAATCGTAGGATTTCTTATGAGTGTGGGCAAGGGTTTCATGCTAGCTGTTGAGAGCATTTGAGGCAAAACTGGACAGTAAATATATTAAAATCTGTAATTCACCAATTGTTTTCCTGAGGTCCTATTAGAAAGAAACTGTATCCGCTGATAAAGTCCATTCTTCATTATGCTGCTTTTCCCAGAGAAGCTGGACTAAAGCAAAATAAGTAGGTTGACTAGAAAGGCAGAGGCCACTGACCTCATTTATTAATCAAAACTTTCAGATATGTTATGTTGAACCATACTTAATCAATTTCTTTCAATGTAGTGATATGTTTAGCTGTAAATTCGGTAAGTCTTAATCACTGTACTTGAAATTAAACATCAGTTTTGAGTTATTTTAATTCTGTTTATTCTGCGCTTTTTGGCTTTCCGACTTAAAAAACAACCAAGAATGAAAAGGAAAAAGTATTTATCTTGATAGGATGGTGACAGAAGACTGAATATAAAAGGTGTTCTTAAAGCATAGATTCTGACAACTGTGGAAAATATCCATGAAATAATATACAGTTAGAATTTTGTACACCAGGACAACAGCTTGTGAAGCACATGCAGATACTACCTGCATGTATTTTGAATGCCTGTAGGTCACTATTTATTTATACAAACAGGCAAATGAAACCTTCTGCAGGAGAAGTCAGAAGTACTTCGTTTTACAGTCAGGGACTGGAAAATAGTACTCAGAGGACTGTAGATGTTACAGTGAATTTATTTTCTATGTGAGTTTTTCTGACAGAGTGGAACCTACTGCTATACTTGAAGTCAGCTGAAGGTTCAAAATCCAAAAACAGCTGAATTAGTATCTTTTAGCAGAAGTCAGATGTTATATCTTCAGCTTAACTTTGACCTTCTGTCTTGGACCACCTACATTTTGTAAATCTGGGCTGTGCAACGTTGTCTTTCAAATTACTTTTCCCAGGGGAGAAATATGGTGTTTGGTAATGGAGGGAATCTTGTTTGTAAAGGTGCTTGGAGGATGAGGGATGATGAGACAGCACATGCACAGTGCAGTCTCTACAGATTTATGTTTCATCTTTTGTGCTGAACATGAAAGCAAAGGTCTGTGTTTACAGCTTGCAAAGCATGAGTTCTAAAATCTGGCTGATAAAAATTTTTGTACTTTACCCTGAAATTTATTTTAGAGAATTTCAATCAGCTTTTCAGTTCAAAAGCATGTGGATTATTCTCCCAGTGTTGAAAGTTATAAGGAGAAGGGAGGGGCAGCAGGGAGAAAAAAAAAAAAAAAAAGTGATATCCTGGAGCAAAAAAATACCTCCAAACCCCCTGAAGCAACTTCCCTAAAAACCAAGTAATAACAGAAATGCTTGCAAATAATTATTAATTGTGTGCCGTGTTACAGGTATGCATAGGGAAAGGTAAGATATGTATTTAGTATTTTAAACAACACCAGGTCATGCACCTCACTCCTCTGGGTAAATTCTTTGTAATTGTACTTTTTATATTATTTTGGAAGTATTTAGTGATTTTTCTCCAAAAAGAGCTTGGTCTGTGGAGCCTTTTCTTGACTACAGACATTACTAATCTGAAGAAAGTATGGTCAACATTTTCATTAGAAAATACTGCGATTATGCCTGGTGATGAGGGTGAAAGTCCATGTTTCCTTTCTAATTTTGTTTGCTTTGTTTTTAAGGAAAACAAAGTTTCTGAGACACCAAGTCCTTAATGGGTCTGGTTTTCCCTTGACCTTAACGGAACTGCAGAGTCCCAGATTTTCAATTTTATTCTCAAAGACAGAGCTTAGGCTATATTGTGCAGAAACCAGTGGGGTCTCTGGCAGTGTAAAAGTGCCTGTGGATCAGATTACAGTATAAATCAAGGTTTTTTAGGTATATTTAGACTTGAAAGTTTTTTTCCTTTGACACTGTTGATAACCCAAAAGCGATGTACCCCATATTTGGAAGTTCATCAAAAAACCTGCATTAGTTAAAAATTTAGGCTATGCTAAGTAAAAGTTCCTTTTTAAATGGCCACTTTTGTGTTGAAGACAAACTAAACTGATTTTTTTTTTAAATACTCATAAAATGTCTCAATTAAAACAATTACTTTCAGTTTTCTGTTTGAGAATTCTGTGAATCTTGTGACATTTCGAATCTCACAGTGGTTTTAACAGGTATACCTTGGTTCTTACTGGAAAACTTCACATTGGATTTTTGGCAAAAAATTAAGAAGCTGTGTATAATGCAGATGAGTTCTTTGCACGTTTCCGTAGCGGAGAAGGCAAGGGAGATTGTTTCTCACAAGACAACCTCACTACTCTAGAAGTGTGATCACTCCATACAGGAGATGGGATTTTAGGCAAACGAGTGGAAATGAAGACTCATAAGGCAAAAAGAGGCTTCTGTTGGAAAAATACCTGTGCACACAGTCTCTCAGGGGAATACTTGAGTGTGTGTTGGACCATGTGAATTGAGAAAAATGCTGTGGCCTATGGCTTGAGTACATCCCTGAACAAAGGCCAGAAAGAGGTGTTGGGGAGAGAACATGAAAAATACCAGAATCTCAGTAACACAAGTGTGTGTCTCATCTTTTAAATATTTTTGAAACAACAGGAACTGCCCAAATTGTCACACAGTAAGTGTTGCAGTCTTACCTACAAGCATCCAAGTTAAAACTTAACCATGTGAACTGTGTAATTACAGTGGTTATATAGTGTTTTTATAAAGAATAT
Source organism: Vidua chalybeata (assembly GCF_026979565.1). Classification (NCBI taxonomy): domain Eukaryota; kingdom Metazoa; phylum Chordata; class Aves; order Passeriformes; family Viduidae; genus Vidua; species Vidua chalybeata. Next base: position 69,416,553 of record NC_071530.1, on the reverse strand, counting down.
TGTATATAGTTACAGGGCTTAGAAAAAAAAATCTGTGGTATCTTGTTTCTTTTCTCTAGAAAAAAAAATTCATTCCTTTGGGATTCATTTAGTTTATTTTTCTGAACTTCTGGATCTTTCTGAATGCATTTGCATTAACATATTTGAAAGATTTTGATGCTTGAAGTATTGTTTTCGAATTTCTGCCTGGGAATAACATAAGATCGAGGGATAATGAGGTATTAAGATTTTTTACCGTTTTCCTATTAATTAAATTATGTACAAAAAATTAATCATAACTTTAGAACAAAAGGGGGATAAATGGCTTAACTGGAAGAGAGTAGGATAATGACTTCTGGTTGAAGCAAACATTGCAGAATGTTGGAGGTAAAAGCAGATGTAGGAAGATGTGTTTTGTGAGAATTTAGAAATTAATGGGAGATTTATGGCCATCTGTGATACAGTTTTGTATAAAGCTGAGTTGACTTTTTTATATACATGTTTATATATAGATGTTTAAGACTCGTCTTTACAATGTTGCTAGATTATAGTGATGTGTCACATAGTAAATACGGAAGCTTTTAACAAGTAGATTAATTTCTGGGGAGTTGCAATATAATTTATAAGGAAAGTAGCTGAAATTTTGGGGAGAAACATCTGTGTTCAAACTTTCTTTAATTATATTTTCTTCTGTGCTGTTGACCTTTTCTAGGCAAGCCAGTATGACCAAAATAGACAATCAGAACACCTAAATTGGTTTGACTTGGGTCTTGGTAATGAATAGGTGCTGTTAAATTGAATACATCAGCAAAAGCATTCCTTCAAGAACTGGTATAAATCAGTATATTGACCAAATTAATGAATTGGGGGAATAAATTATTTTCAGTGTAAAGTTACAAAACTTTGAAGCTAACATTTTTTAATACGTATTTGGTAAGGTGAAATATTTTTTTGGATTTTTTTCTCAAGGTTTTCACAAACACAAATATATTCATCCAAGTTTATAAGGCCGTTACTGATATTTGGATTATTGCAGTTTTGATGGTTTTGTTTAGTAGTGGCACTTGGAGATTGTCATTGTCACTTAGGTAAAAAGATAAAAAGATTTTGAACTGAGGTGAAAATGTGACTGTGGTTCTGGGCGGACCAGATGTGTATGTATTAAATTAAATTTGTGTGCTGGTGAGCTTGATTGGGGAGGTATGTGTATTCATGGTAGTAGAGTGGAGGGAAGGAAATCTTTTTTTTAAAGTAGACTCAGTGAAATAGATTTTATGAGTCCTCAAACATTTTATTCCACTTTCACTGTTTGAACAGGTGACATAATTGGCAGATGAAATGATTTCTGAGCTAAAAGAAACAAAGAACTCCCCCCCCATTTTAAAAGTCTCTCCTCATCTGTATTATAGGCTATTGTTGGTTTTAATCTATTTTTAGTGTTTTGCTATTTTTACTTCTTGCTGCTGATGAGTTACAAACTCAGCATTATATGTTGGCTCATTAATTTCCTTCAGGTTGTTTATGGTATACAGTGCTAATGAACAAAACTTCATTTTACAATGGAATGTTTTTGGAGAAAATTCAGCTTTTTGATGTCATAACGTCATCTGTGTGGTTAATCTTCGTGGGGAATATCTCTTCCCTCTCCAAATAAATAACATTTCGGAACTCCTGATGTAAAAATAGATCAATATGTAGGTATTTTTCACATTGTAACTGACAGGATGCTGTAATTTAAAATGTACAAGGAAATGGATTTATACTAGTCTAGATTTTTTTTTTTTTTGACATGTGATAGATAGAAGGTTAATTGATGTTAAATGGATGCTTTGTTAGCCCTTCATCAGCTACTAAACTAGTACAGGAGGAGTGCAAATCGTTACTACAAAAGGCCAAGGCCAGTATGTTTTCTTAGTGAGCTTTATAGATCTTTTTTCTTATCCTTTCCTTCTTTCCCTCCTTCTCAGCCGCACAAAACATAACCAGCTGTAATGATAGGAGGAGAGAGCAAGCAGCTTTTCTAAACACACACACACTCGCACTCAGGCCCCCCTCTTTCCTCCTCATACCTCAGCAGAGTGACAGCTTCTAGATGTTGCGTGCGAGTGAGTTCAGCTGGTGCTGTGTGGTCTGGGTGTGTGGTCTCCAGCTCAACCGAGAGGCTGCTAACAGGGTGGATGAGAGAGAGCAACACTGTTTACTTTAATTTATTTCGGATGCCGGAACTGTGCCCGGAGTTTCTCCCGAGCCGGGTTCCACCGTCAGCGGTGTCAATCCCTCGCAGCTGCAGCCCAGGCTGCTGCGGGCGGTGAACTCCTCTGCCGAGGGCTCTCCCAGCATCTGCCACGGGTCCAAGCCTTTTAATCCCTTGTGACTGAGAAATGTTAATAGCATCGCTGAGTGCTGTGATTATTTAGCTTTCACTCCGTCAGGATACATGGCCATGAAGATGTACCTTGCTGGGTTAAAGAAAGCGGGACTTCTGAGATACTGAAGGGAATCTGCGAAGATGGTTGTGGTGAAAGCAAAACTGCTGCACTCGTTCCTTGTCCACCCTAAAACTAAAATGTCTAGTGTACCCTTTGTGGCTGATTGGAATATTCAGGAGCCTTTTGAAAAAGCACAGGATATCATATTATGCCATTTAATACTGCAGGTCTTCTTTTTTGTTGTTTGCCCTCTCTGTCACAAAACTTGCACATCTTCCCGAACTGGAACTGGTTTTTGGCATGTAATGTTGTAGGTTAACATGTTTGTCAGTGTTAATATTGGCTTGAATCAACATGCCGGATATGACAGGGCAAGACAAATGAGGCTTTGTTTTTTCTGTGTGACAGTGAAATTACCCACTTTTTTATGTTTGTTCATCTTTTCATTATAAGTAGCTTAGTGGTGTTATGAAGAGTTTCTTTCCTCCTAAATGTAAGATTCGTGAGCACTTCTTGTTTAAATTGACAAGTCTTCTTTTATTATTTAAATAAACATGCATAGATTCTTAATATCACTTGGAATTTCAGCATTGTTTAGCTTATTCACTTCCCAGTCTTTTCTGGCAGACTTGCAGGAATGGACTTTGTATTATTAATGCAGTGTTGAAGGCTGTGGCAATTCTAGGGCACTGAAGATCTCCAGAGGGGTTAATAAATGTCAGTTATTTTCACAGTGCTGCTTTTTGGATGCTTTTAATTCTTGGTTTATGTAGATTGTCTGTCTGAATTTATATTGTTGGGAAGATAAAGCACAGAAAATGTTGTAGTAGTGTTTTTCATCACTTTGTAATGGTTTTGAGTACAAACATCCAGGAAACATTTTGCTTTGTCGTTCTTCTTGGGGTCGTTTGCCATGTCCCTTCACTGACTTTGTCATAGTGTGTTGTACTCAGGAGACTCTCTTGGTTTCTAGTGAAAACAAATTATTAGATTTATGTACTAGAAGCACAAGTTTGTGTAGTTTAAGGTTAAAAGGCCATCACCTGCATTCTGGAATCTGAGTATTTATTGCTTGTTTAAAAAGGCATGTATAAATCTTTTCATTTAGGAATTATTTAATGCTGTGATGTTAGTGTAACTCACTTATTGTTTTTAGGTTGGTTTTCCTGTGTTTTTTTTTTTTTAAGTAAACAACAACATCTGAGGCATACTGTGATGTGCACACGGTGATGCTTTGCTGTTCCTGCCTTAACATTTTTTAAATTGTATTCTGTCACATATATATGATTAAGAGCAAATAAATATCTGATACCTGAAGTTTAAATGCTTTCTTGTAGCTTAGGCTTTCTCAATGATAACAAATTGGGTTTTTCTTCACTCCATTCTTGACAGGTTTGATTCCCTTTGCTAGATGACCATGGCATTTGCATTGACCTTGAGTCTGCCTTCCTCCAAGAGAATATTTTAAGTTCAGTGTCTGTGACAAATTATCACTGAAAACTTTAATTAAACTGAATTTTGAGTCACTGGAACCATCTTGCTATTTTGTTTTAGAAATCAGAAGCTCTGTTTTAAAACACTTCAACTGCTAATTTTTCCCACTGGTGAAATTTGTAAGGTGGCAGCATATTGTTACTCATCTTCCAAAGTTCCATGCCTTCAAGATGTTTGTAGTTTCCCTGTGGGATTTGAAATTACCAGCCAATTTAATATCCTTCAATCCTGAACTTTGGTTGTTCATGGATTTCTTATTTTGGTGGTACTTCCAGAGTGTAGTAAAATGTAGAAAGTAGTTTGCTTTACAGAACAGGTATGGTAGCTCTTGGCATTTTACTTTGGGTTTCTTCTCTGTTCGCAATTGAAAGTCTAATGAGGAAACCTATGTAAGAACTCTCATTTCACAACAATGTAAAACTGAAGGCTTACAAAACTAAAAAAAAAAAACCAAAACCAAATAGACTTGTGCTTTCCCCTATGCTGGGGCATATTTCATTGCTTCATTATTTATTTTAAAGTGGGTTTTCTTAGGATAAAGATGGAAGATGTCCTTTCTTTAGCAAGTTTTTAATGCTCAGAATTGTCTGGATTTTTTTTTTTAACCAACCCTTTGTCAGAGTTTATTTGAGAAACTGGTGCAAAGACAAAGATGTTTTTTATGAAAGGCATTTTTCAAGAGGACTTTGTAGTAGGTGGTCTTTGCAGGGGTTTTCTAACTCCTTGTGCTTTTATAACAAGAATTATGACAGAATAATAGAATAGTATGGGCAAGATCGTGGGAGCAATCCATCATATATCCACATTAAATTGTTGGGGAGATACTGTAAGGAAATTAGGTAAAAAAAAAAAAGGGTGGAGAGAAATAAAGAGGGAGAGAGAGCTCTGCTAATGTAGAAGATTGTCCATTGTAAAAAACAATGAAACCTCTTCAGTGAGCCTGGCTCCTGAGAGGAAAGATCGTGTATGGAAAACTCTCTTTCTGCACTTCCCTTGTCTGCATGGGAATCAGTCTTCCAGGAAAAGGGCTGTTTTAATAAAATTACTATTTTGTGTGTAATACGTATTTTGTAAAGAATAGATTTTATCTTTAGGGAAACATACAGAGTTGCAACAAAAGCTCAGAATTAGGTGGTTGTCATGTTTTGTGAAATGAAAAAGTAATTTTTTGTCAGATTTGCCTTAAATATTTTTAAGAAATTTAGGAACTTGCCATAGCAGTATAGTGGCTAGACTTCCCAGTAAGCACCTCAGTCATGTTAGCTATGGACATCTGTCCTAAGAAACACAGGAAATATTATAAATGAATTGAAGGCTCCCAAGAGTTTACTTGATATTTATAATAATGACATATTACAAATAGTTCCACTCTTTGAAATAAATGAAAGCAATTGCTGTTTAAAAATAATAATCATAGAGCATCTCAGTGCTGTAGTGCTTTGAAATGTGTTGAGATTTACTGTGGTATTCTCATTCCAGTGAGGTATTTTAAAGCAATTCTGCAGTAAGTATGGAAATACTTTAGAAGAAATACTAGATCTCAGGAGGCTCAGCATTTTTATTACATTTATTTAGCTTATCATGAAGGTGGATCTAGTGCCGATTTCTGAAATCCAGAAAAAGATGTTGTAATATTACTTTTGAGTTTTGGTATTGAAACAAGCCAATTACCTCTGTGCCTGGGTATTTTGAAAGCAATAATAGCTGCAATGCAAGGGAACTATAACATTTGGGAGGGAGACAACCAAACAGTACCACACAAATAATACCACAGTAGCTTCTGTTTTAGTTGTTTTTCTCAAGGTTTTTTCTTCTCCATATTACCTGATATTCCTGAAAATGTTTTTTTTACATCAGTGTTACTGATTAATATTCCACATAAATATCTACAAAAAATTGCTCCAAAATAAAAGAGGTGTTCTATATTGACTAACTGGTATGTAGACACATGTTGCTTCCTGCAGAAGGTGGTTGTGTGCATGGAAGGACCTAACACCACTGTTCCTTTACAGCTGTATCCTTTACCTCTGCTGAGGATCTGTGAAAAAAGCTGCAAAGACTACATAAATAAGATTGTGAGGAATAGATGCAGTTTGTTCTTCTCCCTCATGGTAAAATTAGGGACCTGATTCTTGTCTAGTATCATATTTCTATTGTGCTGTTTCACTGTTTTGTTGGGTAGTGATGTGCTGGTGTAATTTTGAATGCAGCACAGATGAGAGGAAAGCTGGACAAGCCTTATGACTTCAGGATTAGGGATGTTGACGGAAGACAAGGTCTATCTTTTTCACCTGTGGTGAGTAAGTGGATCAGTAGTTGAGCAGATGATGTGTCCAGACAAGAAGGCTTGGAGAAGGCAATGCGAGGTAAGAGCATTTTACCAAGGTGTCTGGATTTGAAAGGAGGATGGAATAGTAACATCCCTCTCGCTCCCTGCTTGAACTTACAGGTAAAAAGTCAAGAGGGACAGTCAACAGGATGGGGCAGAAACAGTTTGTCTGCAAGATGAGGACATGGCATTTGAGTGAAGCAGAGACTGTCTCTGTGCGAGAGAGGAGGATGAGAAGCCAGTTCAGTGAAAGATATAGCTGCAGGGCACTAACACAGAGCACAGCCTTCTCTTCCATAGCTGGAGATGACTGTCAGCTGATTTCTTTGTAATCAGGTGATACAGTTCTTTTCTTCAGTGGTGTTCTACCCTTACAGCCTGCATCTGTTGACTACTTGCTTCTCCAGCCTTATGTTGGGTTCATGTAAAATGTTCTGATATTTTACATGTAAGACAATTAAGAGCAGCCATGTAATACTATATAATTAATTCCTTTCTCATAAGTTGGTTGTTTGCAAAAAAACAGAGAAACCAATGATTCATTAAACACATTATGTAGTTTTTCATGTCAATAAGTATTATGAGGTTTGCCACAGAAATACACAAAGCCAAACTAGATATCCATGGTGTGTGTTATCATGGGCCCTTACCAACCTCCCTTCATACCCTGGACATGACTCACATACTGCAACTTACTATGTTGTTGCTTGTTCAACATGAATTTACATCTCTTATTAATTGCACACTGTTCAGTCTGAAAAGTTCTGTGAAGATATTAATACTTCTGTTGTGTTCAGGGTATCTAAATGCCTTTTCTATGTTAACGAGTTTTCAAAAGTAGCGTTCCTATTTTAAATATGTAAAATCAAGAAACAGACATTTGAAATCAGACATATTTATAGAATTGAGGTGGTTGTTTAGGACCTCGGTATTTCAGAGCATTGTGCAGTATTCCCTATATTCAGGATGCATTTCACACTGACTTCAGGTGTGGCTGTGGGCTCTGAAGTTGGATCAGAATTCAGAGTTTTGTTATAGGTGACCTGCTATGCACCTATGGTATGGACAGACAGAGACAGGAGATCCTGTTATGAGGGTAGTGTTTGATTACTTTTAGCATGAGATCTTCCTTCCAGTTCCTGTCTTGTCTGTTTCCATCTTAATTTTCAGTGTGTGTTACAACTTCGGAATGTGAAGAATGAAATCAGCCAGTGGGAGATTCTTTGATTCTCTTGTCAGATCTAGATACTACCAGTGAAAACTGTGGGGAGGCTATGTAGAAGCATGGGGTATCTTGGTACAATGAAATTATTTTGTATATGCAGAAGCAGCTGAAAGAGTGTCTTAACTGCAGATACTTGGAAACTGCAGTTTTGCTGCTATTTATTTTTAGAGATGGTTTATGGAGTTTCTGGGTTTCATGGACTTGACCATTGGCAAATAAAAGTAGAAAATATATTTTGATTCAAAAAACAATAACTAAGAGGGGCCTTATGAAGCTTGGATTATATTCCACGTATTTTTTACCAAGCTGAACTTCCAAAATTCTTTACACTAAAGTGTTGTGTGTGTGTGACTGAGGTTTTGGAATGGTGATGGTATTTAATAAGAGAGGTAATTTAGGTTGTACTGATCATATATTTATATATATACTCAGCTTCTTATAGGTGTTTATAGCTGCAGAGCTACACAAAGGAAACTGCTAATAAAAAATAGGCATTTGTGATTAGTTGCATACTAAACTAAATGTAGACCACATTACATGGGTACCATATTTGTGTTTGAGCTACAGAGCTTATTAATGACAGAGCTAATTAAACTGGTCTGAGTTGACTCAATTTCAGGTGCAAATGAACACTCTTCTAGAAATGCTTCTTCAATAATTTTATGCACATTTTTGTTCATATGTTGGGGTATTGTTTGTTTTGTTGATGATCTCTGCTAGTGTAGTATTTGCAAGTTATGTTCTAATTTTCCCAGTGCATATTAGCATTGATACTTTATACAGATAAGTACTGAGTGCTTCATCACATGGGACTCTCTATGTCAGTAGGTCTTATTTTGCTGGAGAAGTTGTCCAAATATGTAATCATAGTCTACTACTTACCTTAGAGTAACAGTTCTGAACTTTCTAAGGAGTACAATAATAATTTTTGAATAGAAGATGTAATAGACTCATTTGAATTCTGACATAATTAATTTGAAGTCTCTGTATACATCTTTATTAAGCATTCAGAAGGTTTTTTCTGAATATACTTTTTCTTTCAGAAAGTTCTATTTAACTTTTTAGAAAGTGCAAAGAAGGTATAATTTTTTCTTTATTGTTTTATGATTGTGTCAAAAAAGACTTTGAGTGGTGCTCCATATTTACATTTGTATTTCCCTACCATTTTAGAAGAACAGGTTGAAATTATTTTAATAATTTTTATATAATTAATGGGGTTTTAATGTATTATTTCTTGATGAACAGATAAAAGCAGCTCAGATTGCAGTAACTGAATAGTCATCATGTCTCGAGCACGGCAGCCCCCACTTGTAACTGGTATCTCTCCCAATGAAGGCATCGCATGGACAAAAGTGACAATTAGAGGAGAAAATTTGGGTACTGGACCTACAGACCTCCTAGGTGAGTTGAAAAAACACCCTTTTGGTACTGCAGAAGGTAACATTTTGGATATGACTAGAGATAAATTTTTTGCGTGATGGAGTCTGTGTTGAATGTTATAAGGAATGCCCTTTACACAAATAAGCACTCGAATCCATAAATTCAGAGATGCTACCCAATGTGTAACTAACGAGACTGACTGTACCTTTTTAGATGAACCTTTAATCTGACTCAGCATCCTGTGCTGAACATGAAAACTAAGAGTGAATAGTTTTTTGCAGTGTACTAGAAGAGGGTAGACCTAATGAGATGCTCCTTTGTTACTTTCTCAGTAACTGAGAATTTTTTCCATGAAATTTTAATGTCAGAAGTGTTCTCAGTATATTCAGAAAGTCACTGGGGATTTTCTCCCAAATTTGCCCTAAACCAGGACATTGGTATGCCTTGTATATCTGTAGCAGTTATGATAAAGCAGGTTCAGTGATTTATCTACGCAATATGTGAAGAACCCTTTTCATTACTGTTTTGATTTTCTACATGGTAATTTCATTAGAATCATCATAGCTCCTGTGCTGATGGAGACAACAAGATCTTTTCCCTGATTCTCCTGGTCACAGACCTTGTTCATTACTGCTCTGTTGCTTCCTTTTCAGGCTGAAATGTCTTAGCTTATTTAATTTTTCTGCATGTATGCTTGGCCGTTCTTCTTACTCTTCAGTGAATCTCTTTTGCTTTAACTACCAGTCGTAGGTGATACGTCTTGGTTGTGTGCAGTGTTCAGGATGTAAATGCCCTGTGGCACAACACTGTACTTTCACTTTTGTTTTGTATTTCAGTCATAGAGATCTGTTTTCTGTGTAACTCCTACTGAGAATCAAACTAATGTTTTTGTTGTTCTGCCTACTATAGTTCCATGATTAAATGCATGAGAATTAGTAGTCAGTTTGAGCCTGCTGTGTGTGAATTTAAGATTTTGCCTGCGTGCATCTCATCTTTGTTCAGTGAATTTCAGCCATTGTGTTACAATATCTACATTATAGTGCATCACTCAGTCTAATACGTTCTGGCTTGCATTTTTGGGGGGTTTATGGTCTTCATGCTCTGAATAAATTAATATCATCAGCAGACTATATAACCTCTTTATCTTGTCACTTATAAATGTACTGAACACAAGTGATCGTGGCATATACCATGTGGAAACTTTCCTCAGTCAAAACACATCATTTACTGTAACCCTGTTTCTATGTTGCTGAGCTGTTTATCCATTACAGGTTCATATGCTGTAGCTGCTTCATTTTCTTAAGCCTTTCAATAAAGACTCTGTAAAGGATCCTGGAAATCCAAGTTAACTATAACTACTGGAATTTCCCTTTTTTTTTTTTTTTTTTGTAAGTTATGCATATGTGTACTTCAGTAGTCATGTTAGAGACAATTTGTCTAATTTGTTGTGGAATCATGACTCCTCTGAAGGCCATTGGAATTTTGTTTGGCTTTGCTAGAAAAAATATTTCACTTCATGGCTGTAAACCAAAGTTCACAAATTCCATTCATGGCCACCACAATGAGCTGCATGGCCAAGCATAAGCTACTACAGTTTTCCACTCCACTTCAGTTTGCTATTTCTCAAAAGGAGAAATAGTATTTTCCTGAGCTGCTAGGTGAGGTTGCAGTACACTAGAGAATTCATATTGAGAAATCTTCAAATAACTGATGATGTTAGGGGTGAGTATATTTCTAAGTACTTGTGTGGCTGCTGTACCTCAATAGCCTCGTTAGTTCATTGGTACGATCCTCTTAGAAATGATCAGTGCTATGTTCTTGGATGGAAGACATGTCCTGAGTTGTACCTCTGTATTACAGCTGACCAGCTGCTAATATTTCTTCTTATATTTCTTACAGAATAATATTTGTAAAACACAGCTGCTAATAATTTTATGCTTTGAGGTAAAAATAAATAATGCATTGCCTTATTTTCTCCTTAGTTCAGTTGTCAGCTTTCTCCAGTAAGTGACTAAGGCCCCAGATATGTAAAGATTTCTTTTAATGGTTAAATTAGGCATGTAAATATCCTCTGTTACTTGAATGAAAATACTTAGAAAAGTGAGACTTTGTAGGCATAAGAGTTTAAGCGAGTTTGAGTGAGGTCTTCCTAAAGTTTAAAAAGTTTGAGATGCATTAGTATAAAATGAAAAGCAAGAAACTTTTTTTTTGTGTATAAACACAGTATCACATAATAGAAGAACATTCTTTTGGTTTTATTTGAGAGAGAGCCTTCTAGTAATCTCTTTGTACCTTTGAAACCAAATGAACTTTTTATTTTTAATGCTATAGCTCATGGTAAAATTGTCAAATCCAGGAGGTAGCTGTAACATACATGTTTTCAAGGTTTAGCTTGTTTTTTAAGACATTTGTAGCTGTATTTTTTAGACATTGTAAAATTGTCCATATATCAGCTTAATCAAAATCGGAAAGTCTCCATAAGAGTATTACTTATGCCTATTATTATGTGCCTGGAAAGGCACATAAAACTAGAAGCTGAGAATGATATTCTAAGAGATCTTTATACCATGCAACAGATTCAAATTAAGTTTTGTTTAAAGGGAAGTTTCCTGTTTCTGGAGAAAGAAATGTGGTAACTGTGCTATCAAAACTTCTCCCCCAACATGCCTTTATTTGTTTTAGAAATTGTGTTGTGCCATTACTGTTCCATGTGGTATATAAAATGTTGATAGAGACTTAACTTCCTTTTGCATTTTTAAGATACAGGCAAAGGCCATTTCCAGCCATTTCAAAAGTATTGGACCTTGTATCTTGATGTCTTGAGAGCTTTTGGAACCTCTGATGAGTAGACAGTAATTGGTACAAGGATCTCCAAATAGTTACTACAGCTTAGTTCTGGATTTTAAAGTATTGCTCAATTGAACCATAAAATCAGAAAATACAGGGTGAAAGCATCTTTATTAATTGTTTGGGCAAAGTATTTCAGTTAGTCTTAGTTCCTATCACAATCTTTTTTCCTTTAGAGAAGATGCTAGCATAAAACTGTAAGAGATGTAATAATATAACAATATACGGTTATATTATTGTATATATGTAATATGCATCCTTATATATGGCTTTTTTTCTTCCCCTCATGAAACTAAAACCTGACCTGATTAAAATTTTATGAGTAAATAAGCAAAAAAAAAAAATTTTAAGTCTTTCTGTGTGTATATCCTATTTCATTCCACTCCCCGCCTTTTATTCAGAAAGAATATTTAAGAAACAAATCTACTGTCCTTTCTCAAGTAAAATTAATTTCAGTTGTAATAAGATTCAGTGCCTTTCCATTTTTTAAATTTTTGGTTTTTATTTTCAAGATAGTTTTTGGCAGGGAGTAATGCATTTTTATGTCTGACAGCCATGAAAACTGCCAAATTTCTCTGCTGTGTCATGTCAGAGACTTAAATTGTGAGAGAAGATAAGTGTGAAGCTTTGGTACTAAGCCACATGTGCTGACCCTTTTCTGTGTCTAAGTATTTTCTAAATTGGTCAGAGCTTTCTAGAAATTAAAAACAAAAGTCAAGCCAACAGGGGCGGAACTGCTCTGCCTGACTAATTTATACTCCAGTACAGCCAACACACTAGTACAGCCTTATTCTTTTGGACATAAGGCAAAATGTTTCTGGTTAAGGATGTTATTTAGGAAGAACCTAATGAAGTTGTTCTCCAAATCGATACTAGAGCAGTTAGGATCTTGTCAGCTTTCCAGGACAACTGAATTCCAGCTACAAATATGGAAATTGTTCTTCTAGATCTGAGAAAGCAATCCATCTATTGCAGCATCCAGAGTCCTGATCTGACCAGAACCAATCAGCTGATGGTTGGTTTGATGGCTTAGACCAATTGGATGTGAAATCTCAGGAAGCCTTGGCCCTTACATTAAGGTGCACCTTGACTCTTAACTCATGAGAGGTATTCTTGAACACTGAAGCTTGCCAGGCTCTTCCTATGAGAAAAGACCTTCTTGTATTTCATAGTTTGTCAACCTTCTTTGTGAGAAAGTGTAGAAGAGGGAATAGATGAGCATTACATGATTATTCTTTCATATTACAAGGGTAGTTTATTCATCAGATTCAGTCTTGCATCATGGATTTTTTACAGAAGAGGTTGGGATGGAATATTTGTCAATTAATACTTCTTCAGCCAAAACAGCCTTCTATGTCCACTGAAGTACTGCTAAACAAATAAGGCTGAAGAAACAGTGTTCATTGTAAATATTTTACAGAGAATCTTCTCTTTTTTTTCTGTGCAAAGTCATATAGACTCAACTTGTGAAAAATTTGCTGTTTGCAGCTTTTAAGGGAAGTTTTACAGAAATGCAATACTGAACAGCACTTCTCCAGTGTCTTGCAAACAGAAAATCTACCTGCTACTGTTCTATGTGAAGTCAAAGTTGCAGTAGCCCAAAAGTGATGGAAGAGATTAAATAAGTTTCAAACCACACTGCTTGTGTCTTATGAATTGTCACTGGGACAAAAGACCTGAAGTCACCTAGGAAACATCTGAAAAATGTATTCGTGATTCCTTAACTGTGAATGACTGTAGGGGACTGGTGAAGGGTTATAAACTTATGTAAAACAGGTGAAGCATCATAAATGAATTTGCATTGCAGAATTTCAAAAGCTACTTTCATTCACAGTAGCATATTTCTTTTTTTTTTTTTTTTTTCTTCACAGGTTTAACAATCTGTGGGCACAACTGTCTCCTCACTGCAGAATGGATGTCTGCCAGTAAAATTGTGTGTCGAGTTGGACAGGCTAAAAATGACAAGGGAGATATTATTGTTACTACAAAGTCTGGTGGCAAAGGAACTTCAACTGTTTCCTTCAAATTGCTTAAACCTGAAAAAATAGGTATGTTTCTTGTTCAAATCCACATCTATTTTTTTGCTAATAAAATATGTGACTGCCTCTTTGTATAAAATGTATGTTTGAAATGGATCCACTTCAGGACAATTTTCAGTTGTTTAGAAAATGCAGAGTATATCAATAAAATATCCATATATATATAGAGAGAGATAGAAACTCAGGGTATAGGAAAAATTATTCCTTTCTCAATATCTTGATAAAATCCTCAGTGATGAATGAAAACTACCCCTTTATTTTTCTTTATGGAATAGCTCTAAACTTCTGAAATTTTAGAAAACTTAATAACAGATCCAGTAATTACTCTTAAGTGTACTAGATAAATACAAAATCTGGACCAGCTCATGAGCTTTACACCTAAATCCTGAGCTGACAGTTAATCCTTTAAAGGAAGTTGAGTCCTCAGTGCCATTTCTTATTTGTAATTTAAACCATCCTGAAAGACAAAGTCTTAAGTATTTCTCATGAGATGCTGAAGCATTAAAATTATTTTGCCAAGCAGTCTAGGACCTCTGCTTAACCTAGAATCCAGTCTAAATACCCTGTGAATTGAAAATGTTTCTCTCAGAACCCTCACTGATGAGCTGGATAGTTATCTTTCCTAACACAAGAGTTCCCACAAGAAATGTTTTAGGTTTTTATTCTCAGCCCTTCAGTGACAGTTAAATAACATGTGATTTCGCCCAAGCTGCACTAGTACTTAATAATAGAAAGGTGAAATGTGTAAGTGCAAATGTTATACAGTGGAGCATTGTATACAATGTAAATGCAAATGTTATACAGTGATGAGAGAGGAGAATTCATATTTGAAAGTATGGGAAAGTGTGGGGATGGAGTAATTTCTGGTGTTGTATCTGATGGGTATGTTAAAGGAGGGTAAGGCCAAGGGTATGGCTGGTTCCATTTTCAGCTGAGATTCCAGGATGTATTGTGCCTCACCTTTATCCATTGTCTGTGCTAAGGCACTGGAAGCAAAGTCAATTCTGTGTCCTTGAAGTCATTTATCGTGACACATGGCCAAAGTTCAGTTACCTTTTGGATAGCAAATGGGACAGAAAAGGAATCTTCCCTAAAATATGCAAATGAGAAGACATTCAGTTGATTGCTCTTTTGAAAGTAGCAGATAACAAGGTTTGGACAGATACCAAAATACTTGCAGGAATGAACATACTAATACTTTGTGGTCAGGAAAAAGCTTCTAATGTATGTGAAACTGTGCACTCTGCAAAAGGATAATGTTTGATGCCCAGCCATGAATACCTTTTCAGCAGCTGTAATAAAATAATTTAGCATAATTGCATCCAGGTTGTTTTGCCATGTATCTTTCAATATATTACCTAGGCATGCATTTTATATTTATCAGGATTTTTCAAATTAATTCAGTATGTTAGAAGTTGATGGTGCTGGACTGCCCTTGTTGTTTTAAGGATCTGTGCTTTGTTTTCTCTAGGTATCTTGGATCAGTCTGCTGTCTGGGTGGATGAAATGAACTATTATGACATGCGCACTGACAGGAACAAAGGGATTCCCCCCTTGTCCTTACGTCCAACTAATCCACTTGGTATTGAGATAGACAAGTGAGTACCAAATGCCTTTAATCCACTTTTTTAGTGGTTTTCTCTATATGTGTCTTTGTGAATTCCAGGAAAGTTTAATGGTTTGCAGGGCAGGGAAAGATTTAAAAACACATACATCTATTAACTGCTAGTATTCTGTTTGGTACTCTTGAGTTGTTAGTGGGCATTGTATCCTGCTTCATAATCCTCTATTTTGGATCATCAATTAGAACTGTAGATAATCTAAAAGACTGATATATTGAACCCCAGTGATGTTTAGATTTTGAGGATTGGTAAATAACCTAAGGCTTCAGATTTATACATTGTAGTTACGGAATATCTACTGTTGCATTTGAGTTTCACAGGGCTTTTAAGGATATTAGATTGCTATCTATTGCTAAAATTGCACTGTAAAATGTGATTTATTATGCCACATCAGCTAGTTTATTTTATTGAAATACTAATACTGTTTTCCAGCTCACAGTCTTCTTTACTTTAGTTCTTAAGTATGGTGGAATTTATGACTTTTTTTTGTCTGAAATAGTAACTTTATAGTGAATGATAAATGGAGTTAGGGGTCTTTAAATGGAACACTCTTCAAACCTGCCCAGCTCTTAGAAATAGCATCAGGAATACTTGTCTCAATCAAGATGCCAGCTCTACCAAACAAAAGGCTATTTAAAATTAAACTATTACTAAGGTCTCATCTGCTGAATTGTCTTTGTGAGGGGGAGTGCATTGGAAAAAATCTGCAGTGTCCATTGTTACCTTGTTCTGATGAGAAAGCTGCACTTCCCCAAAATCCATATGGGATTTCTAGTGGATCCACACAACCTTCCAGCCTCTAGCTGTGCATTTCTTTCCTAGTTTGAATATATATTTTTCTTTCTTCTCAAAGTACTAACCCAATTTTTTTGTAATAAGCTGGAGATTTCATCTCTTAAAGTATTTTTCTTTTGTCTTTGGTGTAAATTCTGACAGGTAATTCTATCATATTCCTCAGTTTTCCAAACCCTGACAAAGCGTGGACCTTCATACTATGGACAGTATTCCAGTGTGTTACTGGGAGACTTTTTGTCACTCTTCCACTCTCCCTCCCCTTTTTGTAAATTAAAAACCCCATAACAATTCTTTTTACCACTGTGCTACACAGCAACTAGCAGTGAGTGCTTTGTTAGCTGATTCTCGAGTTGCTACTTATAGTTAAGACATTGTCCATATGATAGATTAAGAATTAACATATAGAAACTTAAACTGCATTAGTTTAGGATTTGCTTAATTTAGAGTTGTCTATTTGGGTGTTTGTTCAATAGAAAACCAATCATGTTATATTTAAAATGTTTTTTCCTGAAAGCATTAGAAAATGTGTTATTAGAAAATGTGTTTCACATAAACCTGAAGTTTTATGTGAAAAGAAATAAATCAGAAAGATGTAGATACAGCTAGGAAATAATCTTTTGTAGAGGGAGGGAATTAGGAAATCTTTGTGCAAGCATATCAAGCCTAGTTCATTGTTCTTGATCTCCCAGGTTCATTGCAGGAGAAGCAGGAAGATTATGGCAAGCACCAGTTTGAGAGACGTATCATGGATCAGTAAAACAAGTAGTTGTGTGGAGGAATTGAGGGGTTACATTGTGCAGAGGGCAAAGAGATAAAAAGCCTGGTCTGCTCTTGTGCTGTGGTTGATAGCACAGTTCTGACAATAGATGAACAATCTGGGTTTAATTAAGGAATGCCTTCTCAATGGAAAATCTTCCATAATTTTCTTGATAAATTGGAGCAATGTGAGGTTTATTTCTATAAAATAAACTTTAATACCGTATAGTTTAGCTGAAGTCACGTTTGCAAATATTTTACATATGGAATGGGTAAGTATTGAGAAGTTGTACAAGGTAGTGAAAAAAGGCAATTGTAAACTAAGAAAGAGAGTGAATAAGCAAAAAATAGCAATAACCATTACTAGATACAGGAATATTTGTCACTAGCAATGATAAAAGTTATTAGGATGCTTTAAAATAAGACATCCTAATATGATCCTAATAATACTCTGATGTATGCAGAAAGGATCTGCAACATTATGGATCTCTCTTTTATTTATACCTTTGGTTTCTTTAAATGTTTTCTTTAAACATGTGCAAATTGGGATGTATTTTAATTTTGAAGCTGAAGCATTTGGCATTGGTCTGACTTGTTGGGATTTACAGCCCTTGCAGCCTTATGGCTGAGAAGGAAGGGAAAGGAGTGCCTTGTGTTGATTATGCAAATAGTGGTAAACAAAAGAAACATTAATTGAAAAGCTCAGGGAGAAAAGCAGTGAAAAACAGATGTGATAAAATTGAATAGGAATGAAGTATATAGGAGCACACCGAAGAGGAGGCAGAGGAAGGTGACTAGACGGCAAGAGAAAGAAGCCCTTCCAGTAGAAACTGATTATCAGGCATTAGCAAATAATACAGAAAACACAAGCTGCAGCATGGGAATGATTTAGGGGTTTTTTGGAGGGATTTTGTTGTTTGTTTGGGTGTTTTTTATATGAGTTATACTTGGCTTTAAAAGTTCCTTTTGTGGCTTTTTAAAACATTTTTTACAGTACTTTGTCCAATTAAAATCTGTTTTAAAATTAATTGTAGCTTTTGAACCATTCAGGTGGATGCTTTCAAGGTGCTGCAAATGACACCTTGAAATGAGGGGAAAAAAGACCTTGTGCATAATGAAAAGAAGAGCTTCAGTACAGCAGTTTGCAAAATTATTAGGCATGCACAGGGACAAAAGAAAAGTTATTCAGACAGTAGATAGAAGATTGGAGTTTAATTGGGAATGAATGAGATTTAAGTGAGCAAAAGGTTTGAACTGTGAATTAAGGGAAATAATAGAGGGTCTGACATTCTATTAATAATTAGAATACTGCCTATAGATGTATTGTAGAAGTAACAATATTCAAAATATGCACTGAAATTGTCCGTACATATTCAAATGTTGTGAGGATGCAAAAAAAGACAATGATATATATACAGTCATCCTCCTGGCTGTTCTTTTGCATAATCAAGATATTTAAAATGTTACATATACAGTCAAGATATTTTAACTCTATGCGTATACATAATGATCAGCCATCATCTTTCAGCATGCAGGTTTAGCAAGTAGTAAGTATACATAATTGCTGGCTGATAAGTTCTTCATATTTTTCAAAAATTAATTGCAGTTCCTGTGTCATGTAACTAAGAATCTCACTTGCTAATAAAAAAAATCAATTATATAGTAATGAAACTTGAACTTGCTGGTCCATGTGTTTAGGTGGTGGTGACCCTTGAAGTCACAAATGTATTTGCAGAAGAGTGTTTGCAGACATTTGTTCTCCTCCCTTCCTAAAAGTTGTTCATTCATCGTCTAAAACTTAGCATCGTCTAAAACAGAGCTCAGTCTTATCCAGTCAGATAAGGGTTTTTTGGTATTGATGTAACTTAGTGCCTATTGTGTGTATGCTGTGAGATATTCAATTCCCACCAGAAAGCAGGTATTTAAAATACTTAATCTTTGAATTCTGGTTTTTAATTTTTAGTATGGGCTAAAGACTGATACAAAGGTTTAATGTCCTATCACTATCTTTATGCTCACTTTCAGTTCAGAGTCGGTCTATGCCACTTTGCTCCCCAGGGAGTATTCCTGGCTGTGGTGTTATGTTATGCAGATGTAGCCAGGAACCCTTACAGAAATACTGAATCATGGAATAGAATCACAGAATTGTTACAGTTGGATAAGATTTTTGAAGTCATTGAGTCTAACTTTTGAGCGATCCCCATCTTGTCAACTGAACCATATCCCCAAATGCCACATTCAGCCATTTCTTGAACACCTCCAGGGGCAGTGATTCTACCACCTCCCCTGGGCAGCCCATTCCAATGCCTGATGATCCTTTCAGTGAAGAAATTCTTCCTGATGTCCAGCCTGAGCCTCACCTGGCACAGCCCGAGACTGTGTCCTTTTGTTCTGTCGCTGGTTCCCTGGGAGAAGAGGCCGTCCCCCACCTGGCTACAGCCTCATTCCAGGCAGCTGTAGAGAGTGATAAGGTCACCCCTGAGCCTCCTTTTCTCCAGGCGAAAAACCCCCAGCTCTCTCAGCCGCATCTCACAGAAGTTACTTTCTAGACCCTTCACCAGCTCTGTTGCCGTTCTTTGGATGTGCTCCACCACCTCAATCTTCTTCTTGAGTCAAGGGGCCCAGAACTGGGAACAGCAAGGTGTGGCCTCACCAGTGCTGAGTACAGGGGGATGGTCACTGCCCTGGTCCTGCTGGCCACACAAGTGCTGATATAGGCCAGAATGCCCTTGACCTTCTCACCCGTGTGGGCACACTGACTCATGTGTAAGCTGCTGTCAGCCAGCACCTCCAAGTTCTTTTCTGCCAGGCTGCTTTACAGCCACTCTGCTGCTAGCCTGTAGCTGCCTGGGGTTGTTGTGACACAAGCAAGATTCAGCCTAGTTGAACCTCATACAGCTGGCTTCAGCCCATCAATCCAGCCTGTCCAGATCCCTCTGCAGAGTCTCCCTACCCTCCAGCAGATCAATACTCCTACCCAACCTGTTGTCATCTGCAAACTTATTTAGAGTACGCTCGATCCCATTGTCCAGATAATTGATAAAGATACTGAACAGGACTGGCCCCAGTACTGACCCTTGGGGAATCCCAGTAGTGACCATCCAACTGCTGGAGGTAGCTCCATTCACCACCACTCTCTAGGCATGGCCATCTAGTTTTTAATCCAGCAAAGAGTACGCCTGTCCATGCATTGGGTTGCCAGCTTCTCCAGGAGAAGTCTTAAATAGGTTGCAGGACAAAAAACGAGTGTGCAGAGTAGTTGTCTCAGTATGAGAAATGTGGAACTTGGTGTAAAAATTCTGACCTTAGCAGCAATGTGGCAGTACTTCTATTGGTTTTAGCAGTTTAGAGCTGTTACAAAAGCAGGTTGGTAACACAAGATCATTAAGAATTTTGTATGGTTCTGGGAGAGATTATGTCTTGTAGACTTCGGTTAAATATGTTGATGGAAAATTTAGATCTACGTGATCTTTGTGAATGAATTGCTTGTTCCGATGTACCACATACTTCCTCCTCCTGCATGACAAGTCCTTGTTTAACCAAGGGTTCCCTGACTCCTCTAACTACTCTGTCAAGCTAAGAAAATGAATTCTCTGCAAAACAGTAACATCAGTCAGACCTAGTGGTGGTTAGAAAATTTTTGAATAGTGTTCGTTGTTTTGCATGTAGCAGAGGTCACTCTGGTGGATCCATGTCGTACATGAAAGCAAAGGCTGACATGCTAAGTACATTCCACATACTTCTGTATCCACCCACTCAATACAGATGCTTCCCTCTTCCCACGCCAGCTTCCAAAACAGTTAATTTGGGAGAAGGAAACAGATGATCTTACGCTGCCACCTAATGGTAAATGTCAGCTTCCTACCACGAGATAGGAAAAGACTTTCTGGAGGCTGAGATGTTTATTTTTAAATGGCTTGTATGGAAATGCAGTGAATTTCATCATTGAATGTGATGGGTGTATGGCAACTTGATCACAGAGATGCATGCAAAAGAATTCTGAATGCTGCAAAAGAGAGTTGCAGTATAGTCCTAGTTTTTATGATATTAAAAAATAAAGTAGCACTTACTCCTTGTTAGGCTGATGCATCAGCTGCAGCTACCAGCCTATAATCTCTTAGTAGATTTCTCTTACCACATTCTGCCAGTTCTAAAATACAGTTGCCACTTTGTTTTCATATTTCTAATGAACCCAATGCTACCAGGAAGGAATTGCCAGAGTACACCCTTGCCTTGTTGCTATTGGAGAGACCTTTGTTAACGCCTTCTGATTTGTTGTGTTTAGTCTACACCAGTGTCCCTTACGCTGATCTTTTTGCATGCATTATTAACACAGTACAGCTGGTACAAAGCCAGCTTCAAGGGGTCTGACTGGTACCAGACAGAGGGGGGAGTGTGCAGCAGTTCTAGCTGGAGCATGTTTATGCTGGTCGCTATTCAGAATCTGTGTTTATTTAAAGTTGCTCCTTTTGACCTTTTGGAAACTCCTGTGGAACTGAGCTTCAAGTTACCATTTGGTGTCTGTATCTTGCTTTGGGATGCACCTTTATTCTGCAAATATTGTCACATACACTGAAATTATTACTCTTAAGATTCTGAAGTTCTAGGAGCAAAACAATTTTTACAGAAAAATTACTTCTTGCTAAACTGTGTTCATTGTCAAGCTTTGTTAATAAGTATCTGTTGCATCCTGTTGTTCTTATTTGATTGTGACTGCTAGGAGGCTGTGATTACCCATGGAGATTTCAAACTAATCTCTGGAGAATATAAATGCTGTGTATGGACACAAGTTCTGTAGTAGAATTTGTAAGATTCCATGTATCCTGTACTGTTAAATTAGGTTGCTATTGCTATGAGTCTATACAGAACCTGAAGTTTGGAGTAGTGCAAGGAAGGACTTCTATTTGATGGGCATTTGTGGTGCAAGTGAATTGATGGTACTCCACCTGTTTTGAATCCAAAGTAAATGCGCATGACCTTTACATGGAAGCAAGGACCACTACATCTAATGTTGTATGACTCCATTAGCTATACTCAACAGTGTTTGAGGGAAGTGAAAGTGTATAGTGGCTTGTAACCAATTGTATTTTTATTATACTTCTCACTAATATAACCACTATGTGAAATCTCAATTTCTTTTGTATTTCAAGTTGTTGCTGAAGCATAAATAAGACTATTTTAAAATGTTAACTATAGGTCTAATACCAGATCTAGTTCTATTCTAGGTAAAATAGTGTGCCTAGCAGAAAGTACTAGTATACAAATCCAGTATGTATATGTTTGCTGAAATAGTAAAGGTAGTGTAATACTTAGGGTTGTCAAGGGTGGTAAGCTTCACTCTTCTTTTTCTGAGGTTTTCTGGATTCAATTTATGGTTCCCAGTTTCTTTTGCAGTGATTACTTTTAAATAATGATTAAGTATTCTTCATTAAGTGATTCTTGTATGATGAGCAAATCAGCAGAGAAATTATTTACAGTTTAATTGCATGCCATCATGATCTAAGCTTTTGCTATTGGTTCATCTTCACCCTGTAATGTTGAAAAGAATAAACCAGAAATACTTGCCCAAGTCACAAATGGGCTTGTTTATAAGTAAACAGTAAGCAAGTTTTCATGAGAAAAACTTCCAAAAACTGACTTATTTAATTTACTAATGGAAATTAATGAAACAAACTTTGTGTATGTGGAGTCAGTCTCTTTTTAGATGCATCTGGCCAGACGTTCTACAGATACAGTTGCTTTCAGTTTGAGCATTTTAATGTGCACTTCGTTTTGAAGACAGCTGTAGCAAGTCTGTATGTAGCAAGCTGTAGCATATCTGTTAGTGGGAAAACTACTGGTAAAATGTACGATAAAAATAAGGGTACTAAACCATACAGTATAACATATTGTTAACATACCTCACACGTTCACATTCATGTTTCTGGTCTGTTGTGACTATGTCTAAAATACGTCTGTACAGATAAAAGCATTGATAATTTATGGTTCTTCGTAAGTACATCTGCTGAAAAAAAACTCCTAATAACTTTTCAAGGCACTCAAATATCAAACTGAAAAAAAATTCCTTCATTTGTGTCCCTCTGTCTGTAGACAAGATTCATTTGCAGTAATTGATTACAAGTCTATCTTGGTCTTATATATATATATATATATATATATATATAAATAGTTTCATTTTTCCCCCTAGGAATTGTATAGCTCATGCATAAGCTTAAATTGTCATGCATATACCTTATAAACCTGCAGTAATTAGTAGCATTTGGTAGTGGTATATTTGAGTGTGTGTGCTTTTTGTGTTATAACTGTCTCTTTTGGTTTTGGAGCACATACATGGAAATTCTGAAAATATGAGCAAAATTCCGCTTCTGTATTGATTGCATTCACTTAAAAAGTGCTTGCACAGAATGTCCAAGTCTCTCCCAAAAACTCAAATTTGTTTTCTTGGTTTTGTTTTTTAGCATTAGAAATGCAGCTGTCCACAAAGATGTTACCATGTGTGGATCTAATATAAATGCTTTTTTGTTGTACTGTGTATCACACGTGAAGTAGTATCCTTCAGTTCATGTTCCTATTGGGCACTCCTGACTAATTTGAGGGTAAAATAAAGTATCTTAAATTGTCTTTACACGAAGAATAAATTGAAACTTTCTTCTTACTTCCAACAGCATTTTCTGCTTACTGTCATTCATGAAATTTAAGGTCATTGAAAATCCTGAATCTCACTACTTATGTCTTAAAGTTTTATTTTAACATCATCACTTTTTCATTGAACACAGGCAAATGTGTTTAATTTTTTCTTGCTGCATTTGTTTCTCACGCTGTTTTCACTGTATCTCTACTTTTTATATCTGTCATCACTTTTCCTTGCATGTCATTTGATTTTTTAATGTTTTTTAAAAAGTATTGTTTCATGCCCCTGCTGTAATCAGGTGCTACTGATGAAAGACTTCTGTACCATGTCATTATGTACGTAGGTCCTTTGTACCTGCTTGTGCTAATGGCCATTTGGATACGAAAAGAAACTTCCAGGAAACAACTCCTCTCTATATAATTGTACTTTTTAATGTGCCTGCCTTTAGATTTGTTTCACTTAATCTGCTGTTTGCTTTTTGTAATAAAAACAGCTTTAACTATCTTGAAACATGTTTAGATTACAGAAAAAAACTAAAACTAACAAATCACTGCTTTTGTGTCCATTTAAATGGCTTTCCCTGTGTGTTAAATGTGATTCTTATAACTGACTCTGGATTGCTACTCCCACCCAAGTTTGCTCTCAAATGCAAAGTATGGCAGATTTTCATTTGGTTATGGTATACTTTGTACAGCAAAGCTCACTTAACTTGTGAGCATCAGAGAGGGACTTCATTGTCTTTTGAGTTGGATGTTGTGATCCAAAAATGAAATAGAATATTTTTTTTTAATAGATGAGACTATTTCATTTGGAAGGGACATAAGTCCATCTAGTCTGACTGACTGATGACCCAATTAGGGCTGACCAAAAGTGAATTTGTTTGCTACAGTTAATCTCTGAAGATGGGATGTAGCTGGTGGTGAAGATGAGAGAAGGGAGTGCACCTGGTGATGTATTGAGTGAGTGCATGGTGGAATGAATATGGCCAAGTGTTGAGTGTGTTCCCAGACTGAGGGATGAAGGTTGTCGTATTTTCATCAAAAAGTGCTTTAAATATTTTTATTACACAGACTTAAAGTAAATGGAATACATTTTCTGGATGAGTATCTCAGAAACTACTTAAAGTTTTAAAAATGCTGTTGTAGCGAATATATTTTCACAAGGAATTGGCTCACATGGTTTCTTCATGCATTTGTAAGACTGAATAAAAACGAACAGAACCTGCTGGCTGCCACTTGAGATAAGGCTGCTTTTCCTTTGTTTTGTGTATGGTGAACAGACAGATCAGTGGGTTCTGTTTTGCAAGAGAATTATTTTAACTTTTTCCAGTGTTTGTATATAATGGAAGTATATTCTGTGTATATTCACCCTTTCATGTTTCTGTGACTTCTGCTGCTCAGGAATCAATAGACAATAATTTTGTGAGATCATTTACAAGCTGCCGAACTTTTGATGTCCTGCCATTTTAAAGTTAAATAGAAGCATTTTGTACAAACAGCATTTCTGTTTTATTTGTAATAATGAAATAAAAAATATAAAATTAGTTTTACTTAAAACAGATTTCAGTCTCTCCCAGTCATGTTATATGTGTCTGTAATAGCAGATTTAATTTCAAGGTGAGTTACAAGTTAATGTTCGCATCTTATAGGGAAATGATTTGGTGTTTGTTGTTAGTTTGGGGTTTTTTGTGAATGTTTTAATTGTAAACTGTTTACAAAGCTATGTTTCACTGAAGAAATGAATATTCATTTTTCAGGGGCAGATTTCCTCAAAAAGATTTAGAGTCGCTCTTTCCTGGGATGAGTGCTGATTTCACAAGTGAAAACTTTTCTGCTGCCTGGTACCTGATTGAGAATCATTCAACAACAAGGTTTGTTGCTGTCATATAAGTAATTGTTTTAGATGCAAGTCACCGATGGTATTTCTTAGTGCAGTAGATGTGTCAATGGTGGCTTGCATTTACAGCAAATAGTCATAATTGTCTCTGGTGTTTCTGCTTGGCCTGAAACTTGAATCAACTAGTTTGATTAATCTGCTTCTGAGAAAGACCTTGTTTTTAACCAGACCTAAATTATGATGGTGATTTTTTTTTTTATCCCCTACCCCCAATTTCAGATGGAAGCTGTCTTTCTTCAAATTTTAGGAATCAAGAAGTTAGCACGGTCTTGAGTGGAAACTCCAGGTGTTAAGTCATGAACAGAGACACAGGTTATGGGCACTGAACAGATTACTAGAATTGCTAGTATCAATTAGGTTGTAGTTAACACTTGTGGAAAATGCTATAGTAGCAGAAGTTGGACAAGCAAGTAGGATCATTGAGGTAAATCCCTTAAAATCTTGACAATTAAGATCTTAATTTAGAAATACAGTTCCTAGTGCGTACTTACATGAATGTATTATATAAATACATTTTTTTCATGTATAACTGAATTCCAAAACTTTCATCTGCTATGTGTTCACATAATACTGGAAGCCATTTTTAATAGAGAAGATGAGCTTCTTTGGTTGTTTTCAGCTACATACTCGGATTGGTATTTTAAAGGGAAATACTAGTTTGCTTCTTGGTTTTGGGGGTGGGAGGATATTTGGTTTTTGAAGCTCCAGAAATAACCATTACTCTGCTTGGGAAATACTTAAATTTCCTCTCAAAATAATGGTACATTAAAGGGTCAGCAAGAGAACATGATAATAATACACATATAGTGACAGCATCTTTTGAAATCAAGTAACTGAGAGGACTTATTCCAAAGTAATTCTGTCTGTTAGAATCTGATAACTTCCAAGGATCAACAAGTTTTTTAAAAAAAAATTAGGGGATAATAAAGTGATAAAGAGTAAACAGCTTTTGATGTAGGTCTTTATAAAAAATTTTCTCTGTTTGGCCCTGGGACTGTTTGCACTTTGTTGCTCATCCATGTGGGCACCAGTGACATTGCCCAGAGAGATGCAGAACAGATCACAAGTGATTGCAGACTGGGGACAACAGCAAAGAATGTGGGAGCCTAGGTATTTCCTTTGATTTTTATGTGAAGGGGAAAGCTTCAGGTAATAGGGATGCATCCTGTAGATTCACAGATGGCCGTACCGCTGGTTTCAACAGCAGCACTTTTTGCTTCTGTAGCTGAACAAAGACTGCTAGTGAGAAATGGAGTTAATTTGAAAAAGTGGGGTGGCAGAGTGGGAGCATCTTTGCCAGCAGGTTTGCACTTTGGTGTAAAAGACTTCAAATTTGGAATATCAGGGGATGGTGATAATAGCCTGCAGTTAAATGAAGGGACAGAGTGCTACCTGTGGGTTCAGTGATGGCATTAAGAATGCTGTAGGTAATTACAACATTAGCTGGAAGTGTCTAACCTTAAGTGCCTTAACACACTCATGGGCTGTCTGAGAAACAAGTAAGAGACAGAACTCTGTGTGGAATTAGACAAACATACTGCTGGAATAAAGTGGGATAGCTCATGTACATAGTATTTTGGGATGGATAGCAAGAGGCTACATGAAAAAGACACCCAGGAAAGAAGAGAGGGACTTGCCCTTCATGTGAAGAACAGGTGGAATAAATGTATGGGTCCTGTGATGGAGCAGAATGGTTGAGATCTTTTTCAGGAGTCTGGAATGGGTGACATTGCAGTGGCATGAGGAAGTGAACAAAATCTTCCTTAAGCAACTTGGGGAAGTTTCCAGAGAGCAGACCATGGTCCTTGTACAAGACTTTAATGTTCTTCATATTTACAGGAGGGGCAGCAATCCCAAGAGGCTTGTGAGGAGTTCTGGGAATGACTTCTAACATAGCTGCAGTGTGGGCCTTCAGGGGTGCTACTCTTCTGCGTCTGATTCTTACAGGCATGGCAGGGGATGTGATAACCAGTGGCAACCGTGGCTGTAGCAATTGTGAAATAGTTGAATTCAAGACTCAGAGGGGTATGGGGAAGGCAGGCAGGAGAGTACACACCTGGGATTGGAAAGCAGTCTTACAGAAGACAATCCAGTGTTTGTCAAAGTTGACTGTCCAGTGAAAATCATCTTCTGGGATGTATCAGCAGCAATGTGTTAGGTAAGATAAGGAGATAATTATTCTCCTTGGCATTGTTAAAGGTGCAGTTGAAGTGCTTTGCCCACCTGTGACCACTGCTATAAGAAAGATGTGAGAGCTGAGCTACATCGGGAGCCACATTTATCCTCTCCATCGGGAGAGGATAAATATTGGTGGCTATACAGCTTGAATGAGTTAGATGCTTTTAGAAAAAAAAAAGATTTTTAACACTCTGTCTAGTATCAGCTTAAGTATTTCATCCTTCTTCCTGAAAAAAATTCCATCAATTTGTGTCTTTGCATGTTAACAGTTTCAAGTAATGATCTTCTCCATCCAGTGGCATAAAAAGTGTTAATTTGTACTTTTAAATGAAATCTGGAGTTTTTTGCATATTAACTCCATTTATATTCATTTATAATATCCAAATCTTAGTGTTGAAGGTCCAAGAGCAGTGTAAAACTCAACAGGAATAAATGCTTAAAGGATAGGGTGAATCCAGTTATATTTTGAATCTAACTATAGCTATCTCTTTAAATAAAGAAGAAGCAAAACTGTTTTTGTTGGTTTTCTTTTTTTTCCCAATTTAACATGTGTAGTCTTAAAAATATTCTGTAATTGTATAGATATCATCCCATATAATTTGTGCTGTTTTTCTGGAAAAACAGCAGTGGTTTAGTTCTTGTCCTCTACATAACCTTAGCTATTGGAAATGGTAAATGTGTGGTGCACTGACGTTTTGGTTAGCTTATGTCTGTTTTTTCCTTGAAGGATGTGCTTTTTAAGAAATCAGTATAACATCATTTTACTAATTCTTTTAATCCTGGCAATATCCTATTAAATAGAAATAAACTATTTTGACATGCTGTGAGATCATCAGGTAACATGAAAAAGTGCTTAAAAGGAGAACTGTACAGATTTCGTTATTTTGAAAATGCTGCTGGTAAGTTCTTCACATATGCCCAAGTAGACCAATCCAGGTAATGAGTAATGTTATTTCTGTCCAGCAGATGGAAACAGAAAATTAAGCAAAATTTTGTGACATCATCAGTATAAAAAGAAAAGTGCTTTTAAGTGCACCAGTGTGCTTTGTCTCCCAGCAGGTGGTGATAGCCTTCTCATTGCCTGGGCTAAAATTTGGTTTGTTCTCTTAATGTGTCTTTTTGTATCAGCTCTTTTTAAAATGGGCAGAATATTGATGGAATTGTCTTATGTCTTACTTTTCAACTTCCTTGATCCCTCTCCTCAGAGAGGTGTAGTGCAGTTTTTTTTTTTGGGTTTTTTTTTTTTTTTTGTATAAAAATGGTGTGAAATCAAATGTAAACTGGCAAAAATTAAGAAATATTAGGAAAATCAGATAAAAAAGAAAGCTACCATACCAACAACAATAATGAGTTGGCAATCAGTATTGCCCTATGAAGTGTCTTTCAAAAATATTTCAGCAAATTCATATAAAAACCATACCTTCATAAAGCAGGAATCTGTTTAGCTTTTCTTTATTTTGCACTAATGTATTGTATTGTATTAAATTCTGAACTGTATGTCCAAACCAACATAAAAATATTGACTGAATTCAGAAGCAAAAGTAAGAAAGGATTGTGAGTAAAACAGCAGAGTTAAACAAATGTCATTATTAAAGAGACTTGTAAATCTCAGTTGTTAATCTACTGTGAACTAAGTGAAGTGAATTCTACTGTCACCTATTTAATATACTAAAGACTGTTAGAAGAAACATCTTGACCAGCTTGTATTATCAAGAAATCTCTTCCATCACAAGTGATGGGTGCCCTCTGTTTAGGGTTGAAACTAAAATACTGAGATCTTTGGACTAAGAATAAACTTTCATTATTGAAAAGCGCACTCATTAGCAATTAATTCGCCCTTACTAGTTGTTCTGAAAGTAAGTGGCTTTATTTTCCAAGTAGTTTGTTCTGTTTATTTATTAGCTGACCTTATTGTTGAAATGTCTCTGAGGTTTTTTTGTTTGTTTTCAGTTTTGATCAGCTCAAAACGGCTGTTGTGAATTTGAAGAAACAAGCCAATAAGAAAAATGAAGGGAGTCTAGCTTATGTGAAAGGAGGTCTCAGCACATTTTTTGAAGCACAAGATGCTCTGTCAGGTAAAGATGCTTTGCACTTGCTAAGTACAGTATAAAAGAAAATACTTATGTGCATATATAGTTGAATTTAATACTAAAAATACTGTTTCTCTTCACAGTCTGTACTAAAACTGTATAATGAGCCCAAATTCTGTTGTGTTGGTCACAAGCTAGAGCTGGCTACCAAATTGATATGGTTTATTTGCAAAGGATGTCACCAACTGTATCTTACAGGAATTGAAGTAATTTGATCAAATTGCTTAGACCACAAATGCAAGAAATAGAAGTGTTAAACTGGAGTTAAGATTACTTGTAAACTGTAGCAACAGCAAAAACTTGATTTTGTGATGCTTTATTCCATAGTCAGACAGTAATACTTATATGAATATCCAGACACTTGTTACTATAGGAAATCAGAGCCTTTCTGTTCTGCTTGCCACTGGGAGAATGCAGCACCCTAGTGAGGTTATCATAGTTGCCATTTATATGTATATATGTTTATGGTATATAGGCACACACAGACACACTCTTAAAGCATCAAATGTCTCATAGGTCAAACCTCATTGTAGGCTACTGTAGTCCTGTCTAGCGAGGCTCTGGTCACTAGAGCAGCAACAGTGCCCAGGAAACCACCCCAATAGGTTGTAATCTAGCACTATACTGATTATCCATCCTGGTAGTTGACCCCTTTGGCCAAAATCTGACTAGGTTCAATAACAGAAGTACTAAGGATTTAGCAGCAAATCTGAAGAATGTGGTGATACTTGTAGGAAAAGACATTAAGAAGAACCATTACTTGGCATTGTTTCACCTTTTTAAGCATTTTTATTAAATGCTAGGAAAAATAATAGGCTTTCCTTGTAATTTTTATATCTTGAAAATACTGAAATCCTGTTTTTTTCTTAAATTGTCTTAAACATAATCCCAAATAAATATTGAAATCTGGCTTGTTTTTCACAACCAAATCTGCTTTGCATATGGAATATCACATACTCTAAAAGACTGAAAGTTCTGTTTTCAAGAAGTTGCTACTATGGATAAAAAGTAGTGCTAACAGTATTACCTTGTAAGATTATTTTTTGGATCAGCAAATACTAGTAGGATTTGAAGAAAGATAAGGCAAACCATAAATGTTATGAGGTTTTAGAAAAGCTGAGCAGAACTGAGTAATTTTCTTTTGTTCCACCTCTTAGTAGCATTTTGTCTTTGGAGACTGATTTTCTGATAAATGAGGAGGTCAACAAGCAACTAGTAATGTGAGAAATATTAGTAAAATAATAATAGGGAAAGCAACCTCATTTAGTTTATTAACTACTATAATCTCAATAATAATAAAATAATTTTTAAGGAATTATAAGCTGTAATATTGTTTTACATCTTTTATCTTTATCAGTGTTATTTTTACCTAAAATCAGGGTTTAACAGTGCAGTCCTTCAGCTAAATTATGAACTTAAACTTGGGATTACTCAAGTGGTTCTTGATGTCACTTTTTGTCTCTAACCAAAATGGCTTGGCTTTCTCTTCCCCTCAGTGATCTCCCTTTTGTGCTCAAAATACAGCTTATACAGTGAATTCAAGTTTCAGCTTATACAGTGAATTAAAGTGGTATAATCGAAGAATAGCCTTCATGCTCTTGTAAAAAAAAATTATAGACTTAAAGCCTCACTCTTATAAATTCAAAACTGTAGCAGTGAAGTTCAAGGGTAGCATCAATATAATACTTAGTTTTTAAATTCTGAACCCAAATTCTTAATGAGGATACAGTACAGGTCACAGCTGCCTTCTGTAGCATTTTAATACACACTCTCTGTTGAAATGTCATCCTAAGTGCATGTGCAGAAGAGTTTTTGCTTCTTTTCAGTCAATAAACCCACTCTTATTGCATATGAATTTCAGTTTTGAATGCAGTATTTGCCTGTTCTTCCTCCTTATGCAGGATATTTTTGAGAGAGTATAGCTGGAAAAATGGCATACATTTTTAAGACTTGAACTTGTGATAGGTACAGTCAACTGTTAACTTGGATGTTGCTTCCAGTAGCAAGAACAAAAAAAGGACTTCTTTGGTGCTATCATCCAGCCCTACTGCCAGATGTCAAAGTTTTTCCAGAACATTTGATCATTACAGTTCTCTCAAATGAAAGATGCTGGGAATTAAGTGTAAGCATTATTAGCATTGTTCTAAAGAAGCAGCTCAGATGAAGATTTTAAAAAACCAACAACAACAAACCACCAAACAAAAACCCACATGCAAACAAATCCCCTATTATTTCTTCATTATGCAGTTATCAAATTCAAGCTTTTTAACAGAAGAACATTAAATTAAAAATATAATCTGGCTAGACAGTGATTGTGCAAGATGATGTGATGGCACTTTTCTGCCCTTACACACCTAAGGGTGAATTTTTTTGTCTTATTTGCTCCTTTGAAAAGTGCAACTAGAATTTGTACACGTTTCAACAAAGCTGAAGTGAGTAGTAGTTTATATTTGAAAGCTGAACAATTGTTTCAGCACAAACTCTTAGGGACATAGCCATTGTTCTGCAAACTTTTATTATTTGATGCTGAGCATACAACTGTCACAGATGAAAAGTGACTTAAGGGAAAACCCTTATGAATACATTTTGTCTGTCTTCCAATATGATTTAAATTTTCTCAGTTGGTTCAATTTGGTTTAGATATTTTTAACTCTCTTGCTTTGGCAAGATTTCTAAAATCTAATTTATTTTTTAAATATATGGGTTTTTTGAGGGCAAAAATTTAGACTCTCAGTGTTTCCCTCAGATATCTTAGAACACATCTTCTGACCCCAGTGGTTATGCTTCGTAAACTGCAGGTCTGTTGCATTGTAGTTATAGAACGGAGCTACTTGTGGGCAGTTATTTCTCTTAAGTCTCCCAACATTAGTACAGGATAACTTTTCATAAGAGGATCACATTAGGAGGTATAACATTTGCTTCCCCAGTTACTTCATACTCCTCTACACCTTTTATACATGCTTTTTAAAACTCATATACATTTAACAATGTTTGTTTCAAATATGCTACCTTGATTAAGGAAACCCTGAATTACTGACTATTGTGCAGCTTTTTTCATTAGTTAGGACCAGTAAGTTCTGTCTGATCTTAAGTGTACTATCAGATGCTATTGCACATTTAAATGACTATTAATATTTCATAAATAAGCAATGGAAAGCATAAAAATAGTCCTAAAATCTTTATTGTATTTTGTGATTTAGAGGCTGTTTGTTAAGAAAATAAGAGCTCAAATAGACCAGAACCCATTCTTGTTTGGTTTAATTTCTAGGAAAACAGAATAGCCTTATCAGATCCCTATGTCTCTCTGCCTGTTAGCTTGGCTGACAGTTTGACAGTAACTCTGCAGAGGAGATGTTCAACAGGAAGTTTGTTTCGTCTGCTGAAGGGAGCTGTAAACTGAGCTGAGGGGAGCAGGGTTTATCTCAACTTGACCTACTTGTCAGTGTCGGGAGTTCAGCTGGTTTATTTCCTGTAATTCTAATTCCAACCTAGAAAGTAGCATTCCTAAAAGGGTGGCTGTTTAT
The DNA here is from genome assembly GCF_026979565.1 of Vidua chalybeata. Classification (NCBI taxonomy): domain Eukaryota; kingdom Metazoa; phylum Chordata; class Aves; order Passeriformes; family Viduidae; genus Vidua; species Vidua chalybeata. Next base: position 69,383,339 of record NC_071530.1, on the reverse strand, counting down.
GTGTTTGTAGTTAAGACATAATTTACCATCACGAGCAAATTGGGTCCCACACAGAAGTCATTAGGAAAGTTAGCAAATTAATTTTCTTTCAGTATATTTTTTTTTAATGCTTCTTGCAATGAACCTAAGGCTGCAGTTTCTTCTTATTTAAATGACAGGAAAATATAGGGAAATGACTACTTTAGTCACTCACTTATACAAAAACATGTAAGTATGACATCTCTATTGGCAGGTAAAGAAGATGCTGTAATGTCTTTAAAACACAGATAACATGAGCAAATTTGAGGTTTAGGTTTGGCTCTCTAGTTTGCCATGGCAACAGTTTTTTTGCAAGTACAACTATAAACACATTTTTTGTGATTTTCAAGAAGTCTGTACAAAAGAAGCACTGCTGGCTATTACAGCACTGTTCCTCTTTTCCCTTTCCTGCTCCTGTTCAGATATGTGGCCTGTGGGAATTACCTGTGTGATAGGGACCTTGGTCTGTAGTTGGCCTTTTGTCTACTACCTTTCTTAATACGTAAGCTAGGATGGTATGGCTGAAATTACCTGGCTGAAATGATCCTAATCTGGCCAATGCCTGTTTTTTTTATTTGGATTTAGTTTTTTTTTTTTTCCCCCTTCCTGTAGACTATTTTTACAGTTCATTCTCTAAGGCTCATTCTGGAATGAGCATGTTAGTGATCCAGGATTGGATTCAGGCTGACTAAGTCTGTGCTGCTGCCATTATGTCTGTTAAATTCATTTCCTCTGAAAGTAAAACAAAACATATCACCTGAGCTATATTCAATTCTGAGTGAGACTGGGAATTTAAGAAGCTACAAACTGATGCTAGTCTGTGATAAATGTGTCCCTTTACTTCAAACTTTTGAGGAGTTTTGTTATATTTGAATTTAAAGAGATTATATTGACCCAACCCAATTTTTCATTAGTGGTTCTCTACAAACTAGATTTATGATTAATTTTGAAATGTTTTTCTTTTTTCCAGTTAAATGGTAGTGCATGACTGTTTTTGCTTGGTAGTGTGGCATTGGGATGGTGTACTGGGTTTTGCTGTTGTCACATTGCTGTTTTGTAACAAATCTAATTCACACTTTTGCTTTACTTTACTCTCATGTATATTTTTTCAAATAGTATGGATTTTTGGTAAACCTATGAATTTGAGTAAATCAAATTCAAATATATGATTGCTACCTAAATGTTGTGCAGGTGACTTGAAATGTCTGAAATAGCTCTGTTTCTAATTCTCTGTGTGATGTGAGTCTATTAATGCTATCTTCCTCCTCCTCCTTCAAGTGATAGAATATTATCTTTGCAGGGTAAGAACAGTCTGCTGTTACAGCTAGTGATTTTAAAGATGATAATTGGTAGAGCATAAAAAAGAATAGAGCCATGGAAACAAGGTGGCAAGAATAAAAAAAAAAGATGCTGCATGTATCAGATACATCTGAGAGCATATGAGTCACTTCAGAGTAGCAGTTCCTCTGCATATGTGTGCCCCATAGCAGGTGCAAGTTGCATTATTTCAAGTTAAGAATTATGATCATTCCTCCATGTATTCATCATGAAGCAATAGCTGATGTGCTCTCTGCTCACTGTCTAGCTTCCCAAATGGGTCTTCCTATCTGAATACTTGAATCACCTTTGTGCTACTCACAGACAAAAACTGTATGAGAAGGATAAGTACTATCATTGCTTCATATTGTTCCTTACATTTATAGGCCTCCTCAGCATTCAAAATGAAAAAATAGATGTGCTAAATTAGGCATTCTAAAAATAGCCTTATTAAATTAAACTTAATTTAATTTTGCTTGTTGAAAACTTCTGATCTTTCAGCACTAGATAACAAGAGGGACATTAAATTGAGAACTGTATTCTGAGAGAAAGATGACCTGACCAAGGGGTGCAATAAAGTATCTAAGTGGCGGTAGATAGTTTGTCTCTGGTGAATGCTCCCTCTTCATGCAGTTCTTACAGTCAATTTTTGTAGCAGACCAATTGTTACCTTAATGCAGTTTTATAAAAGCAAAAGTTATCACAGTTGATAAAAAGCTCAAACTTTCCTTTGGTGCAGGTCCTACCATGGTGTTGTGTAGGGAGTTGGGTGGTTTTTTTTGGGTTTTTTTTTTTTTGTCTCAAGCAAGGGAAAATTTGATTAGAAAATGTGGGAAATAGCAGCAATTGTCACAGGCCTTAGTGAAGATTCTCTGCCCAAGCTCTGCTTTTATGCTGACTGCTTTTCTTCATCACTTATTGTTTTAGAGATGTGAGCTAATTGCTGGCAGAATCTATCCAAAGGGTTGTAGTTTTGACAGCTTATAGTTACTGTGTGGCTGTCATATTTTATGAATTTGGTTTTTTTCAGAAAAGTTAACTTTTTTGTTTGAATTTGAAAATTAGTAAAGCATGTAAAAAGAGGAATAAATTTTACAATTGCAACTTTGAAACAGCAATTTCTGCAATTAATTGCAAGTGTGCAAAAAAGTTACCTATGATTAAATTTGATCCAGACTTATTCTGCAAGCCATAAAACCACCTTAATTTCATGCTACATTATTCCATTTTGATTTCCATACCGTCTTTTAAATGCAAGATTTAAAAGCTGCTTTTATTTTTACTACTTTTACCTTTCACAGATGCAGAAAGTAAAGCAAGAATAGTATTTTCTGTACTCTTTAATTCAAAAGTATTCTGGCAAAGGCCTGAATCCAGTCCTGGAATTTTTAGTGCATCCATAGGCAGAACAATAAGCCACATTTTCCATTTCCAAGATATTTGCCCAGAGATATCAGACTTGCTTTATTATAAGTCCATCTGAGAACAAGTTGTCTGGTCTCATAATGTTTTTAGACTAAAATTTTTGGGGTTTATATATCATTAAAGCCTTCCTTCTTAGCACTGTACTTCAGTTACCTTAAAATATCGTGTTAAATCTGTCAATTTTCTTTGATTTTTTCCACTGTGTTGGATAAACAAGCTTGAAGAAGTAAATGCTAGAGAAACAAAACACAAAAAGGCAACTTAAGACAATACTGCATTTAGTTCAATATTTTGTCATTTTTGCTAGGATTAATAATGTTAACCAAAACAAAGCCAAGTTTGCTATGCCAATACAAAACTATCTAGAATTTTCGAGGGGCACTGCAGGAATGACCAAACCAAACTAGACTTCGCACTATTAACTAATGGCCAAAGGAAAAAAGACCTACTTCTTTTTTTTTTTTTTTAAGATTTTCACAGAGTAATGTGTTAGGAGCTCTATTCATGGCATGCTGTCTTTATTGCTTTCCTCTTTATATGCAGCCCTGCAGTCCTGTTAAATCCAGTCAGAGCAGCTTTTACCTTACATAGGGATATTCTCCTCATCAATAACCTTCTTATATTTTGTTAAAATTACAAAAAATTGTTAATCTTCCAATAAAGGAAACCAAAGACAATTTTATTCATGCATTGGGCATGAATCCTGGCAGTGTTCTAACATGTGTTCTTTATTCCTCCACTACTGTTCTTTGGTGCCATGTTCTTAGTTACCACATCAGATCTTCTTAAATACTTTGCTTAGTCAGCCTTGCCCTTCTTGTATTTTTCCCCTCCTGTTTTCTGCATCTGACTAAAAGGATATGTGATTTATTTCAAGTACTTTTTTCTTTAACCTCAATTCTATGAAAATCAGTAAGTTTTTCAGATATGCCAGATGTATTTCTAGCCATCCTTTAGTCAGAAAATGGTAGAAAATGTTCATCTGTGTTGCTTTGAGCTGAGAGTTTGGCTGAGGAACTTTTGAGAATGCCACGCCTGGTGCCTATCTCAAAATACATTTTAAAAATATCTAATGAGGAAATGAAGTATGAAATTTGCAAATCAAAAGCTGCATGATTCTGGCAAGTGTGGTTTAATTTACTAGATTCATGGTTACCATAAATCTAGCAAAAAACTCCATATCCTTTCTTAGATTAAGATTGTTTTCAACACAAGTGGTAATGAATTAATTACTGTTTATTTTAATACAAGGCCTGTATTATGGCTTATTTTCCAGATTGAACATTGCATGTGTTCTGGTGTATTTAGTCGCAGTTAGAGGTTGTGAGTTTTGAACTTAGTTTCTTCACTCTTATTAATCAGTATCTGCCTGCAGCTGTGAAGTTTGCAAGCCTAAATATCCTGACTTAGGTGGAAAATGTGAACACTTACTGGCAAAGGTGATACAAAGTACAGTTAATTATCTGGCCTTAGTTGAAGCATCCAGATGTAGCCTTTTCTCATTTTATTTATTGTATGCTTCTTACAGTAAATCTCCTAAAAATAAGAACAGATTCTACTAGGTTTCCAACTGCTTTTCCAGCTTGTATAGTTTGTGTCAGGTAAAGCCAGGGTAACTGGCAGTTCAAGAAAAATCCAATCCATCCTTTACTTCAAGCCTTCAAAGACCTAAAATTTTCTCCTTAGTCTTCTTATTGTAGCCAGTGATAAGTTAAGGGTAAGAAATTGCATTTGAAGGTAACCTTAAGTACTGGGTAGTGTAGGAAGAGTAGGATGGCTTTCTACCTTCCCTTGGGCATATGCTCCTTTCCTTATACTGCAGTGCTGCCACTGAGGCAAGGTTTAGACAAGCTCACTGATCAGTAAAGCAACATTTCTTCCTTAGTGAGTTAGTTTTGTGCCAAATTATCTCCTTGCAGCTGCCCTGCAGCTGTGTGATTGCTAGATCCAGCAAAAGGAAGCCTTTTGGGTACAGTAGAGCAGAGGCTGTCCCAAACAGTATCTTCCTGCTATTAGATGGATTTAGCGCTTTAAGAGGAAAAAAATAACTTGAGTATCACTAGATTCCTTCCAAAGATGAGGTCTACAGGTACTTTCCTTGACTGCATATAGTTTCGTTTGTCTAAACTTCTAAATTATAGACTTTTGTCTGGTCTCCATGGAAAGAACATGCACTTAGCTTTTTCAAAATCCTTTGATGCAAATGGAGTAAGCACAGACTTTATTAGAAAGCCTTTTTCACTGTGGAAACTTAAGATTTCTTTTCTTTTGTAACTCAGTCTTGGAACACAATGAATGTGCTCTTTATTGCTAAATCAGAATATGATGTGTAAAAATAACTACAGTAAACAAAGTAGCTTAAACATGTAGAAGGAAATATAATAAATTTATTGTGTCAACACCGAGTAATTTAAGTAGGTTTAGACTTTACAGAATGTCCTAAAATACCTTATTTCAGACAATGGTTCAAAAATGCCTTTTTTTTTTTGCACTCCTAGTTTCATATGCTTAATATGCCTTTATCTGTACTCTGCAATGCTTTCCATATTTCTGAAACTCAACACCTTGGGTTTTTGTTTTTTTTTTTTTTTTTTTGCACTGCTGACATACTTTTCTCTGTCTGTATGTGCATTTTGAATTGATTTAATAGGACCGTTCTTCCTGGGTTTCCAACATCAAAATTTTCAAACTAAGATACTTGAATACTGTTTTCCAGGTTGCTATGCACAATAGCTACCAATATGAAAAGAAATTACTTTCTGCCTTCTAAAAGGAAGAGGAGGGAATAGTATATTGCTGTTATATATTCTTTTCTGAACAAGAGGAGAAAGAGAATTGCTTTGGAAAGATGTATTTTAACTTTCAGCAACTGGTTAAAGATCATGATATTTTAATTTTAATATCATCATAATTTCTAAATAAGCTGCCTACATAATAAGAAGTTACATTTTGAGACTTTCTGAAGGTTCTAACATAGTAGATAGTGCTCTTCCAAAACTTATGTACAAGAAAGAAGTCCTCGTCATGTTTTACCTTTTGTTGCCAGTATGTATGCTTTGATAGAGGTTTAGATATTGCAGGTCACTTTTGGAAATGCTTCAGTGTGCCCCCTTCAGAAGCTACGTGATATTGCATTGGTCAGCAATTAATGGTATGTAATTAATGGTTCCAATATGCTATATTTTAAAAACTTCTGAGGCAGTATGTAACTTAGATTTTTATCCACGTCTATTTTTAAAGTGTCTTTCAAAAGTATGTTTCGTAGAATGATTTCAAAATATGTAAATTAAAATCATTACAGTTTGATGTAATTCCAATAGTACTTAAAACATTTGGCTTTAAAATGTCTGTTTATGTTGTGGTTGCTGTTCTGCTGAACTTGCTTTTCAGTATGTAAAGTTAATTGCACTACATTGGCTGCCTGTGATTGAAAATTATATATAGAATTGGAATCATGTCAGCAGAGCCGCTAATGCTTTTGTTATAAAATTGTAGAAGTATTCTTGTTGGTAAGTGCTGTCCACATTGTACACAAAATATATGCAACAGCTAACATCACACCATCTTTTAAGATAGATGTCTCTCCTTAAAATGTGCATGAATCTGTCAGTTTTAGTTCATTTCATTTCAGGGTTGATTATCTTAAGAAGTATGTTGTCCTAATTAGATTTTTTTTTCCTCTCTGATGACTTTAAGAATGAAAATAGAGTTGCTCTTCTATTTTCATGAAAGCAAGACTTTCTGTAATTCTTTGTGTAGGATCAAGGGATTGAAGGGTCACATTTGGATGTTTGAGAATAATGTAATTTTCCTTTTTTTTCCTCTTTTTCTTTTTTTAATAACACACTGGCATTACTCACCTGTTTCCTCTATCTCCCCCCAAGAAAATTCCTTCTTTGAAAGAGGCTGGAGACTATAAAGGGCCATCCTATTTCAGAATAGCCACCATCACTCACTCCTTGCAGTAGGACTGAGGCCCCAGGGTTCCTGTCCTTGTTTAGTTGTTGGCTTGCATCTACATGGCATGGGCAAGCAGGGATGGCACTGGAGAGGAAACCAGTTGGCAATGTCATCTCTGTATGCATGGTATGGGCAGTTTATGGCAATATTTCAGACCTAGTTCAAATTTCACTCAATGGATTGAATTTTTTCAGCACCTCAGGTGTAGTCTCAGAGTGCTTCTTTGTTTCACCTTAAAAGAATCCAGCTGAGGAGCTCAGGTTGCACTGCCGTACAAACTGGAGCAAGATAAGCTGGAACAATGGAAAAGCTGCTTTCAGAAGTGTATCTGTGTTTTGAACTAAAATATATCATTACTTAATCTTTTCAAAGCACTGGGTACTGCTGTTTTCAAGGGTAGCTTAGCTTCACTTCATTCTACTGAGAACCAGTAGAGGTAGGACAGTTTTTTAAGCCTCAAATATATCTAAAGCAATAGGAGTTGATGGCTATTTGATAGAGCAGATTTTACACATTATCAGATTAAAAACTTCAAAGGAAAATCAGATTTTATATGTGCTGCATATACACAGGAATAATACTTTAAAAGAGAGAAATACTGATTTGTGCTGGTTATGCAGAACAGTAGAAGAGGGAAGGAGGGCTGTGTGAGAGAGGAGAAGTAGAAAAAAAGACTATCTATACTACATTCACTGTTCATATTTTTAGAGTAAGATAGTGTCATTAGGTTGTGCCTTCTCCCTGCAAAAGAAATTAGAGTAAATTATAGTAAAATAATAAATTAGTGCTGGCACTGTGCATTTCCACCTCCTTTAGTAATACCACACAGAAATAAGAGTTCAGGATTTTGGCATTTTAGGACAGGAGAAAAATAGCATCTTAAAAAAAAAAGCATAATAAAAAAAAAAAATAAACCTCCCCTCTGTTTTCCTGTTGTTTAGAGCAAAATTACACAGAAACATTGTGATAATGGTTAATGCTTCAAGAAACTCTTAAATTGTATTTTAGGAGTGCCTTTTTGTAGATGAAAAGAAGTGATGGGGGAATGTTCTAGCCTTTGATTTTAGGATAATTCAGATTCCCAGTGACTCCCTTTCTACCTTAAATTATTGGTAATTTCTTTTTTGTGCAATCAGTGACATGCAAAGCAGAAGTATTATGTGTTTAAATGGTATTTTTCACAACACAAATTTTAATTAATACCTGTATAAGATAGCTAATTTAGATTATAATAACTAATAGATTATTCTGTCTATATGTTTGTGGGTTTTTTCCTTAAGCATTACTGTCTCATTTAAGAAGGTACAAGAAGTCTATGTCAAAGTAATGGTTAAAATTCTGCAGTATCTGGCTGTAAGCCCTGTCTTCAACTAGGCTCTGCTGCCATGAAGCATGTTTGTATTTTTTGTGTCTAAAAATAAAAATAACACTTTAATTTTAAAAATGTTTAAAAGTGTCACTTTGATGTAATGTGTTGCCACCTATTAAAATGTTCTGCATTTTAACTAGACACTTTATTCTAGCAATCCATCAAAAACTGGAAGCGGATGGAACGGAAAAAGTAGAAGGATCCATGACGCAAAAACTGGAGAATGTACTGAACAGTAAGTTTTGTCCTTCCAGCAGCAACTATTTATGGACTTTGGACTTTCTAACAGGCTTTAATATTTTCCTAGGAATATTGTAGAAAGTAGAAAACAGTCTCTGGTCCCTTCCCTGTTTCATGATAGTGGTTCCAGGTTGTGATAATGCATCTTTTGAAATAAGGAGCAGCGGTTGCCATGACTTTTGGCAGTGTTTGTGATAACAAAGCAAATAAACATCAAAATAAAGGTGTCCTAAAGCATTTACTTTAGATTAATTTTGGTGGCCTCTCAATTTTGAGTGGATGAGGAAAGCAGAGGAACTACATGGATAGACAGAACTGTAGAAGGATGAGCTGAGCTAAATACCAGGATTGTGAGATGTTCAAGTAAAGGCAGAAAAAATCCAATTATAAGATATTTTCAGTAACGAGGTCTATTGACAGGATCTTTTTCACTTAATGTGCTGGCATTTAAACTATTTGGCATGAGCATTCTTTCTAGAAACCTTGAAAAGCTGTCAGTACTTTTTCTCTCTCTGTATTAGCTGTAAGGTTGCATTGAGAGAGATGGCTTGAATTTGCTGCAGTATGGTATGTGTTTCATCAGATCAAAAAAGTTCTTTTTTTTTAAATTCTGGGACTTCTGCCAAGATAATTTTACTTTGTTTCATTGTGATTTTTTTCACAGAGGAAGGGATGTTTCCCTTACTGCTGTATCAATAAGCAGGAATGACATGCAGATAGCTGACTCAAGTGTTGGAAAGTCTGACTGTGTTTTATGGAATCAAGAAAGTGACATGGAAGTTCACTGTTTTTCTTCTCTTGTATGAAGAAAGCAGTGACTGTATGTGTGTTTGTGTGGAGAGCACAAAGAAAGCAGGGGGTTTTTTGAACAGCTCTAGCCCTTTTCAGTAGGGATTCCTTGATGCTCATAATAAAGGTGTAGTTTGAACATTGTTATTTCCTCAACTTGATGCCTAAAATGAAAAAAAACAAACTGCAAAAAAATTTAAAAATCATGAAAAAACACCACATAAAGCCTCACACCTCTATATAAAGACTGTAGCATGTGTCTATGCGTGCAGAATATTTGGTACATCTAGGTAGGAGAAAAAGAAGCATTTGTTGAAATTTTCCAGTGCAATCCTCAGTGCTCTGTATTTAGGCCATGTCATGCACCGAGCACAGATTCCTTGGAGAGCATTTTCCCTTGTACTAAATTGTGTGACAGATTTTAAATTAAAAAGCAAAAATTTAGGTCTGTGATATTTTCCTATATACACTAATGTAAGACTAATTTACCTATAATAGATAATTACTGTTTCATTTGATAAATGGTGGCTGAACTCTGTATGTAGACAATGCAAACTGTCTTTTTCAGGCTGGAACGGTAAAGGAACTTGTGCCAGACACTTCAGAGTGGTTTGAAGTTTGGCTCTGCTATGAAAAGAATTGGCTGCTTTTCCTCACGATGCTTTGCAAGTCATGATGGTGGGAGGCAGGGCAGTAGAAATACAAGGATTTAAAAAGAGTAAATAATATTATGCAAAGTAGTTTAGGATCAAAGCTTTGTTTCTTGCCTGACCATTGAAAAGCTTCCATAATCCATGAGTAGCAGGGACTGCTTTCAAAGATGACTTTAATTCTTTAGTTGAATTGTGCATTTTGTGGACTGTAGGTGCATGTTTTGAGAGACAACTGCTGTTGTCTGAGATTGGTTACAAACCCTTAAAAATGAGCATGTTTTCCACAGCATCTGAGGAAAATGTATGTTAAGAGGGTTACAAATTCTTGAATTGAAATGGCATGAGATAGTAAAACAACAGTTTGGTGTTCTAGCTGGAATTATAGATGTTTGAAATTTTTGCTCAATTTAATTGCTAAACAAGCTATTAAATTTATTTTATTAAAAACATACAAAGTCTTATAATTAATTTAATGAATTGTATATTAAAGGAGATAAATCGAATTCCTTTATGTAGGGTTTTTGTCAGGCTCTAAGACAACTGTTGAATAACTAGAGATTTATTTTTGAAGTAAAAAAAATTCATGCACTGTAGATGAACCATCCATTTTGAAAACATAATTAGTCAATATAAAAACTGAAACTTTATCCATGGATGGTACATCAGTAATCAAGAGATAAAGACTGTTATTGTAGAAAGGATTTGGAGGGATGGGGAGGGAAGAAATGTTATAATATTTTAATTCTAAAAAGATAGACCTGTTTTGCATAAAGTATTGAATTGCATTAATACAGTAATAAGTAATTTTATATATTTCAATTTCTTATAAAACAGAAAAAGTACTCTTTAAAAAAAAAATGAATCATTTACCTGAATTGAGGATTTCATAAAGAGATGAAAATAGAAATCACTGTGGTCTACCTGCAGTTGTCAATTACCTTTTAAAAAAGGTTTGCATTAAATCAAAAAATTCCCAGATACAGCACATTGCTTCTGGGCTGTTAAAAGAATGGACAAGAAACATGAATTCAAACAAACAAAATGTTACTTACTAGAAGGATTTACAAAACAATCATTTCTTATAACCTTGAGAAAAATCATACTTTAACAGTGATCTGTACTTAAATGTGCAGCTAACTGTTTTCATTGTGCATTTCTCCATAATGGATTAAAGTATTCTATGCTGAATAGTATGTGGTGGAAATAGATGTCCTGACAAAACTTTTTTTTACATCAAGGCTTTAAAATTTCAACAAAGTTTAAACATTATTTAGATATAACAATTATTTTACAAAGACTACTTTTAACATGAGCAGGCCACCCACAGTGTTGACTAGAGAAAATGGCATGCAAGCCACCCAGTGAGACTGATGTAATTTTTTTCATCTTTGCTTAAAGTATAGTCACTAGACCAGATAATGTAGAAACTTCTATATGCAATGATGAAAAAGGCTAAAGCGGTTCCCCCTTTTTTTTTTTTTTGTTTTGTTTTGGTCAATTAAAAGTAAGTCATAAGTTGAAAAATGGAAATATTCATATGCAGTGTAAGTCTTCTCTACTATAAATTAATTTTTATTATTCTGTGTTAGGAAATAATATTTATTGGAAAATAGCAGGCTTTTTAGTTTGGTTAGAACAAGTTTTAGGGTGATATCTAATGTATTTATTGAAGAGTATTCGTAGATAATATAGAGACATGATAGAGACATGAAATTGTTGACTAAGGCTTCATCCTGTGTGTGATGAAGCCAGTGAGAGTTTTAATGCAATGTGAAGACAGTTCGTGGTCATTCTGTTACAGTGACCAGCTAGTTAGACTTTTTTAGTCATGATGTTGTCTTTGTCTTGACCATCGGTACTTTTAAGTGGCTCAAATATTGTTAATAATTTTTAAGATTTGACTAGAAAACATTAAAAAATTGTTTGCAAAACCCATTGATAACTTTAGAAGCTCTGACATTAATTACCAAAATGTAATTATATTTATTTTAAAAGTAAAGCTTTCTATGACTTTTTCTATATCCCGAGATGCATAATTTGATTGTAAAATGTACATCTGGAGCCAAAGCAAACTATAAAATATCTACAGCAAAGCTAAGCATTTGAAATAGGAAACAGTGATTGTTTTTAATTGCACAGGGGTCTTACCACATTAAAATGCTAAGTGGTTCACTTTGAAATAGAATTTCAGCAGTTGTAAAATGTTAACACAGTTGAACAAAAAAATATGAAAATCGGCAATAATTACTCATTTGCTCTAAAAAACCTTGAATAACTCATTAAAACGAAGAAAATCTGTCTGTGATTTCAACTGATTGCTTACTTTACTTTTTCTTACTGTCACCCTTTTTTCAAATAGGAGCCAGTAACACAGCAGATACCTTATTTCAAGAAGTGCTGGGTCGCAAGGACAAAGCTGATTCAACAAGAAACGCACTTAATGTTCTTCAGCGCTTTAAATTTCTTTTCAATCTTCCCTTAAACATTGAAAGAAATATCCAGAAGGTATAATACTTTAAAAATAATTTTCTGTTTGCTGAAAGTAGCCTTTTGACATTACCCTTTTTCTTGACAAATGTAAATGCTTGGTTTTGTTTTTAAGGGCGATTATGATGTGGTTATTAATGACTACGAAAAAGCCAAGTCCCTCTTCGGAAAGACAGAGGTTCAAGTGTTCAAAAAATGTAAGATACGGATTCTGTTATTTAATGGTTTCAGGTTTTTTTTAGCTTAAAGACTAAAAACCACATAGGAGACCAAAGAGCTTTATGTGGTTTTGATACAGATTTTCATCCATACAAATTATGGATTTATAGCAGCCAATTACTCTAGGCAATATTACTAGCCAGTTTTCTGAGTGAGGTATATACTGTGAAATGTGAAATCACAGCCAATTTTATTTATTTATTTAGGCTTGGTATTATTGGACATAAAAAAAGATTACAGTAATTAAAACGTGACTTTGAGTATCTTTCTCACATATTGTTGGAAAAACTTGAAAGTCTAATTCTCTGGTTTCGTAAAACTGTCATGTATAATATTTTCAGATGTGGCTTGTTATAAAATGATTTATATTGATTTCCACATTAACTCCAGAAGTGTCTGATACCCTAGGAAAATAACATAATTTTCAGTTCATGGCACTGCTTAAGGACACATTGGATTTATTCCTGCTCCCTATTCCTAGATTATGCTGAAGTTGAAACCAGAATTGAAGCTTTACGAGAACTTTTGTTGGACAAGCTGCTTGAAACTCCATCAACATTGCATGATCAGAAACGTTATATAAGGTAATCACTTGTCTAGTGCCTTCCTCAGACATAAGGTGTTAAATCTGTATGTTTCCTAAATAGGGTAGTGACTAGTTTTACTATGGTTTAAATACTGGTTGTAAAACTGTGAATATTTTGAGACTTCGTGATTATATAGATAATGGCAATGGAATGGTACTGGATTGTTTATTGAAGGACTGAAAACTAGTTTTTGAATGAGAACAATTTAATGCAGCATAATTGAGATTTGAATTTAATTTTTTAGATCTTTAAGGCATGTTGAGATTTTGTTACTTTCCCTAAACTGACATATTGCAAGCTGTGTTTGAAATGACCATTCCTAGTTTGCATACCTCGAAATAGATTCCTTATTAACACTTCAGCTTGACTTGACATTGAAATGGAAGCATCCTGAATCAGATGGTAGGGAGGCTTTAATCCAGACTGTTCGGTTGTTTGAAAGTGGTATTGGCTCTTCTACTGTTCAGGCTAAACAGTGAAGTTCCTATGTATTTCATGAATATGAACAAGTTGCCCAATTTTCATTAACATTTAGAGATTACCTGTTTTTCACAAAACTGATGTCTGTTGTAGGGCTGCTGAGATGAGCTGATGTAGACTTCAACCTTTCAGTCCTTGGTGTCAAACTTTAGAGTGCTCTGGAACATTTGATGGCTTTATTTAAAAAGCTTTTGAGATTTGGATGCTACCAGGGCTCCCAGAGCATCTTGACAGTCTCAGTGTTTTTATCCGTTATTCTAAAAGAAGCAGACCAAAGATGCTGTGCGGGAAGCATTTGTGAAATTCAGACACCTGCACGAGGTCTTGAGTGTTTTGAGTGTGCACGAGGCCCAGTCGCACAGGCCCACGTGTGGTGTTGGTGTCTTGGGTCCCTTTGCATTGTGTGAGTTTATGACTACAGTGACCTGTATGCATTTGTGTAAAGTGCTTCTCATTCTTCTGGATGCTACATTATCATTGCCTATTCATTGGAATTGGTTTTTAAGATGCATTTTATGTCTATGAAGGCGGCACTGGCTATTCCTTTTCTATATGACACTTGAAAACTTGAAAGCGCAGCTGCTTAACCTAAGCCCGGTCTTAGGACCTTTTCTAAGGCTTCTTTTAAAGACTCATGTGTTGTATGTGGTATGTGTGCTTGATTCTGGCTTTTTGTTTGGAGTTTCTTCTGGGGTTTTTTTGGCTGGTTGTGTTTTATTGATTCTTGCTTGAGTTTTGGGGTTGGTTGTTTTTAGAGTGTTTTGTCTTCTAGCCACTTACCTTGAACTTTTACTATTGAATCTTTAAAAGTACTCCAGCCTATGTTAAAGCAGACTGTGTTAATGTAACCAAATGTCTTCCACATGTAGAAGTATAATAAAGAGCGAGGAGTGGATGAATGTGGAATAATTTAGTTCCAATGAATCAACAGAATCCTAGCCTACAAAATTGTTAAATTAGTTTCACTACTCTAAATATACATGGGTATATTAGTGTAAATTTTCTGAAGGCAAGGTATGAAGTAAATTTTCTTCAGGGGACTTCAGCAAAAATGAAACTAACAAAATCCAAATTGTAAAATAGTTTGCATAAATCCTGCTGTTTTTATGAGGGTTTTTCTTCCCTGATACTCTTGTTTTGTATGTCTCTGAAGTTGAAGGCTGACCGAGACCTAAAACACTGTTGTTTTCTCCTTCAGATATTTAATGTTTATAATTAAGCTTCAATTCATATTTTCCTCTCATTGTATTAGGGTATTCACACTGATAATTATTTTATACTATTCAGAAATAGTATAAAATAGCACTTAGCAGCCAAGTAGATGTATGTATTTCAAGACCAGTGGTAATTCTTTTTTTAGTTTTGTGCCTAAGAAAAGACTAAAGGCCCCCACAACATTGAAAAGGACTCATAATTTATAAATGTCACCCTGTCAAAATGGTTAGTTGTATAATTTTCTCATCCATCCAACCAGTCCTACTTTGAAAGTTTATTTTTTGTTCAAGTGCCACAGACATTTGTCAAAGAAGACAGAATTCAACACAGTCCTAATTTACATTAGGTATTATTGTAGTAAAACAGCTTTTGTGAGGGAGTAAACATTCCCTGCACTGCTTAAGATAATTTATCACTGTAGTTCACCTTTAGCATCTTGACTTTTTAAAATTTGTCCTGAGTCTCATTAATGCAGAATATAACAGAGTGCCTCAGGCAGTAGAGCAACTACAACTTTTTGAAAATACTCTTTTGGAAGTCCCGTTGTCAGATAGTCTTGAATGCCATACATGAGACTACTTTCCCTTTGTGTTCTCTTCGAAATCACAACAGCTGGCTTCTAATACTCTTCTCTCCCTAAAGACAGACAGTATTTTGCTTCTGCAAATTAGAAGCCACAATCCTTTTTGTTATCTCTCCCCCTTCTCTTTTTTCAGACTGTGCGTAGACAAAAAAACACCAGACCAAAATAAACAAACAAAAAGACAACCCAGGAGCTTGATTTACATATGTTTGTGCATGCATGTGCTAAAATTAATGAGCTGCCAGAAATTAATTCCTTCTGTAATTACTTGTTAAGATTACATGATGATACAATCACATACAGTAGGAAGAAAAATACTGTATTTTATGTGCTTGAGATGCCATCACTGGTTTCCCTCAAATCTGAAGCACTAAACTGCAACCTTGCAGATAAAGAGTTTGGTTTCCTGCATACTTTACTAGAGACACAACTGGAAATTCATATTAACAGGATAGTAAAGGTTTTTATTTCTATAAATTTTTTTGGTGGAATTTTTGCCTCACTAATTGAAAAAGGGCAAATGCAAAAATTCTGTTTGCAGTGGATGTGAGTGTATCTTAATACCTATTCTTGAATATTTAAAATTATGTAAAAAAAGAAAAAGTATTTCTTAGTACATGATTGGTCTGTTTTAATGAGGCCTTCAGGGTGTCAAGTCAAAACTGTGATTTTTGGACTGGATTTTACAGGTATCTTTCTGATCTTCATGCGCCTGGGGACCCAGCTTGGCAGTGCATTGGTGCTCAACATCAGTGGATTCTGCAGCTCATGCACAACTGTAAGGAGAGCTATGTTAAGGAACAAAAAGGCAAGGGTACATTTTTATTTTACCTTTATATATATATATGTATATTTGACATTTAGGAATGTGTCATTGCCTTTTATTTTATTCTAATGTACAAGAGAGATTTTAGGTTTTCCCCGTCAATTTAGATAGCTTTTTACAAAGCTGAATACTGACTTAATTTTTTTCTTTATTCTGTTATAAAAACAAAACAGCAGTTGGAGTTTTCTTTTTGCTTAATTTATAACTTTTAAGCTTTTTAACTTGGAAAAGCATTACATTTCAATCATTTATCCATGGTTTACTGTCCTCTTGGAACATTTCTTTGAGGTCATATCAAGTTTGGGTTGTTCTGTGAATCTGCTGGTTAGATTTGTCACAAGATATTCTGTTAGGATATGGATACTGGGGACATTGGGGCACAGGGGAATAATGCTTAATTCGTTGACATGTAGTGAATGATATTACGGAGTCCTCCTCTTTGTGTGCAGTTTCAAAATTCAGGTTGCACTGAATCTGCACAGACCTATTAGCTGAACAAAGGGGATATTTAGGCAAAGTTATTATTAAGACCAATATGAATATATACTTATATTCTGTCTTTGACAATGCTGTTCCTAGGCTGCAACCTAGCTACAAATTAACATGATCTATCACATTAGCCTACATATAAAAAGCCTTCCAGCAGGTGGAAAGCTGCTAGTCTGACATTTCTAGTAGTAAAATCTGAAAACTGGATTTTCAAATTAGGAAATAGAACCAATGCCTTGTTTCTTAAGAAGTCTTACAGAGTTTGCTGCCAGTTCTGAAATGAATAGGCATATTGGAATCTGGCATCCCTTGGGTTATAGGTAACTCCCATGTTTAGTGTTAGTGCATGTATATCCCAAGCCAAATAAGGTATTTTATTCTGAGAAACCACAAAAGTTTTACTGAGCTGCTATAGAAATGTGCTGTAAATTTTTTGCAGAGGCTTTAACTCTGTTGCACAGGTTGTGACATGAGGTGTGGAGTTCACGGGATGCATCACTTGTGACAGCAATGTCAGTAAGTTTTAGCTTAAAAGTGTGCACAGACCATTGTTGTTCTACTACACAGTGTAAAGTGCTGTGGAACTAGCTGGAATGTCACACTGCTTTCCAAGAGTCTTGGTCAAAATTCAGAACATTTCCAACCCCCCCATCTTCTTTCCCTGTCAAAAGTCCTCATGAGGCACTGCCACCAGCCTCACAATATTAAATTATCAGGAGCAAAACTCACTTGTGAAAACAGCCATGGTTAATGATTCTAAGTTTCCTTCTCTCACTTGCAAAACTTTGTATGGCCATTTTCCGGCTTTTTAGTGAGACAAATAGAGACATGATGATGATACTTAGTGCTTGATACTTTTTGTTTTAGTAGCCTATATAATTTTGATGTGCAGGCTCCAGTGAATGAGTGGAAAATGTGTCTAAAGTCCTGTATTTGTCTTGAAAAATCTCAACATGTTTGGTATTTTTCTGGCAACAAAACTGCTTACCTCAGCCATAATGTCAGAGGGGCCTTTATGATACAGCTTTGTTTGACTCACAGAAGAGGGAAGTAAAATAACCCAAATGCCCAGAAAATACATGTATCAATAGTTAATATTTTGTGTATGTATGAAAGAAATGCTAACAGCTCATCAAATTCCAGTAATTTTCTTCCAGCCTTCTCTATGGTGTTCCACTGATTAGAGTTTTTTTGTACAGATTTTAAAATACTCAGGAATCAATCCTAGCTGATTGAGTTTCTCGCTTAGTATCTAGTAGGACAAAGAAAAGTTGCTGAGCGTGATTTTTACTTTTCACAGATGTTTAATTTTGGCATACACCGGGTGGGAGATGGAAAAAAGAGAACTCAGAAGGATTTGTTTTAACTGCCAAGTAGAACAATGCTGGTTGTGATCGGAGGCATGGCATGCATTTTAATCTACTTTAATAAGTGTATGCTTTTCAAACAGGGAAAGTGTGGAGATTTCCTCAGTTTGGTTATGCAAGACTGTGAGATCTAATCAACTTAAACAAGTTAGAAATGTTATTTATATGTTCATAAATTCATATGCTCTTTTTAAGATACGAAAAGTTTTCAAATATTTAAGTCATTTACTTAATACATGCTTCAAAAAAAGATTTACTTTTTTGTTTATCAAGTGTTTGGAGGAAGAGATGGACGATAAGACTGGTATTCTAATGAAAAGAGCTTTAAATTTTTTCTAGGTTTCCATTGTTTCTAGCAGATGGCAGTTTTCATATTATGAATGCTGAAACAAGCAAACAGCAATAGTAGTTCCACCTTGGGCGTACCAGCTATTTCTGGCTATTCTTACCTTCGTTCTTTGCCAACTGAATCTGTGGGTTCAAACTGATTGAGTCAAAACTTTCAGCATAGTAAACTTAAACCTCAGTAGCAGATTGTATCTATTTTTACATTTCTACAAAATTTTTCACCTTTCAGGTGAGCTTGTGCCAAAGTATTTTGCTGCTATTTTATTAGTTTCGAAAGGACAACTGTGCTCTGAGTCATTACACACGACTTTTACTACTTTAAATAGGTTTGGAATTAGACAAAGTCTCTGCTTGTCTTCTCTGGATAAGGTAGGTTTCTGGACAGGAATTTTGCGGATGACTGTCAAACTGCAAATATTCTCAAAGAATTTATTTGCTGGCCACAATGTATTCAGGAAGGGAAGGCTTACACTGCAGTTATTTGTTAAACAAGCTAAAACACAATCCTAAGCAAATTCTGAGAACTTACTCCAAATTTAGTCACTAGTATAAGTCAACACTGTATTATATGGGACAAAATTGTTCCAGTTGTCTCCACACAACTAGAAGGCCGACCTATTAGTGATTACAACTGAAATATTTTCATTTTTTAATATAGAAATAGCATCTTCTCCTGTTGTCTGTAAGAGGTTTTGACTTATCCAGGCCAATAGTAATGGTCAGGAAAAATCCCCAATACTGTCAAGAAGTCAGTCTAGTTTTCTACATCCTGTCTTGGGTCCTCACCTGATGATTGCCCTCTTGTTAATAACTCCCAAGGGTCTCCAAATTGAAGGACAAGAGTGAACTAATTTAGATGCCAAGGTATTGCAATATGCTATCAGAACTTTGTGTATTAAAGATACATTTAAATACATGTTTGGTTTAGGTTGGTATCTAAGTATGTATTTTTCATCTAAGTGTGAATCCTTCACTACTATCACAAGAATTTTTTTTTTTTTATCACAAGAATTTTTTTTTAATATGGGCTTGTGTATTACCAGAGATTAATTCCATTTTGTAAGAAATACTCAGCAATTGGGAATTATGTCCTAGATGTGCAAAGTATCATTTAATATCATAGCATGGTGCAGTCTCTGACGCAACCTGAAAGAAGAAACCGTGGCAAGTTTACATGACTGTAATAATCATGGAGTTCTTTCTCAGATTTTATTTCAGGGTTCAGCAGAAATCCTGTGTGTTTCCAATACTGTCTGTTTCCAGTTAATCCAACTTGTGTTAATGTTCTTTCCAAAAACTGAAAGAGCATATCCAGCTGTGCTAAGCTTTGTCAAATAATTTGGCATTGTGACTTAAAAAACTCACAATTGCCAACAGCAAATTGTTTCATTGAATCTTTCCTTTGATTTTAATAGGCACTGATCATCTATTATAATGTGATCATTACTTAATTGGTTGCATTTATTTCAATGGGTACAAGTAGGACAGGGAATTCTCTCAAGTCCTGTGTATGAAGTGCTTCACAGCAGCATTTTGGAGTGTATTATTTCCCTTGAGGAATAATTCTGTATGTGTATGGATGTAGTGTTTCCCCTCAATCTAAACAACCCTGTTGGTTTGCTGATTAATCTTGCATTATGTAGATTAATGTTTCATTAGGTGCTAAGATATGGCTGTTGTTAATCACCCATCATTGCCGTTAGCCTATCTGTTTCTTGCTATATCAGACCTTCCTCATTTATGAGGTGAAAAAAAATGCAGGCATGGGATATACACATTATGAGAAACTGCTTGACTCCAAGCGCACACGTTTTAAGGAGTGAGTGAAAGTGCAGATAAGACAGCAGATCAGAATTTCTCCTGTGCTGAAGTATAAGTAGCTAGGACAGAAAGACCAAACAGCATTGCCAGAAGCATAGTGAGGCAGTACAGGGGATGCCCAAATCATAAAGCTCCCATGCTCCTGTCCTTGTATTAAGGCATTCTCCTGTTTCTCTAATGATCAGATTCTTTCATAAAAGGTGCAGTTGTAGATGTGGGACCCATGTGCAATTGGCTGGACCTCTAGCTCTGCTTATGTAGTAGTACTTCTAAATATATGGATTTATAGCATTAAATAGAAAACTTAAAATGCTGTCTGCCTTACTCATGGAATAGGCAGTTGTGCTCCTTTATTGTTTTTGAAACTTTTTTTTATGTTTATGAAGTTTTCCTGAAGCATAGATGAATTAGTGTTATCTATCTAGTCATATCCACTGTTTTGTCCACTGGGAGGACTTCAAGTAGGTAAAGCCAGTTTGCTGCTGTTACTTAGTATGTAGATATGTTAAGGAGATGCACGATATATAAAAAAATTGAAAAAGAGTGGTTTTTCAGGCTGTGAATATAAAGATTACCATGGAAGAACATATGCTCACCCAGTATTTATTTATTAGCCAGCACAGTATTTATTAGATCTCTAGTAGAAAATATTTCAATGGTAAACTGAATTGTGCTGGTATTTTATTCCTTGTATTGGCTAAAGCCCTGATTGCTGCTTTTGACCTATGATCTCATGATTTATAGATATCTAGCGACTTCCAGTTCTGGTACCTGGATACTAAATGGTTTCCTTCAGTTAAGGTTTTACATATTTTTAAATTGCAACTATACTTGGCAATTTCTCTATTATTAAAACATAATTGTAGTTTTTCACTATGGTTTATGCTTCCCAGATTTGTTGGAGTGCAGGAAACATGGAGAACATAATGACATAAAATGACATGGAAATAAATGTAAATAAATGAGGTTTAGTTTAAAATTTTCCTGAGGCACTGGGCAGATAGCCAAAAGGAGTTAAGCAATGAGATTCTTAATGTGAGTATAAGGGATAGAAGCTGTGGAGGTTAAGACTGTTTTCTGTATGGCCAGTGGTTATTTGCTTAGACTTTAATAGTGGCTCAGTAGGTTTCATGATCCTTTGAGCTAAAATTGATATGGACTCCCATCCAGTTATCATCAAACTGGCTGAGAAATACTTAATTTCTTTCCTTAATTTCCAAACTTTGTCAAATCTCACTCCTGCAAATTCTTACTAGAACCACTTTTGCCAATACCTTTGATGGTGATTCTTTGAGTGACCTAAATCATTCATCTGTGACCCAAATCTTTGAGGTTTTATGTTATATTATTGAAAAAAAGCTACCTTTTAATAGCTAACCTGATTAGAAACTAAAGCTGTAAATGGAAACACTGACGTGGTTGTAGCATGATCTTTCTGCTGCCCTTTGGTTTGCAAAATATATACACAACCTATTAAAGTTCCCAATGTAGAACCAGCTCTCCAAACAGGAGTATGATAGTACAGCCACTGTGATTTTTTTTAAACTATTATAATTTTTTTTTAGTTCTTATTGCTGAAAAAAACTGTAATTTTTGCAGCACTGAGTATGATGCAGAGCTCTCCAAATATTGTAAAATATTCTGCAGGGTTTTTCTGTGCCAGAGTAACAGCAGCTGTACTTGGTGTGAAAGAGAGAAATGGATGCTTAGCCATGTTGCTTTTTTTTTTCTGTGCCACACTGAGATTCTATTCACCTTGCAATGAATGATCCATCTTTGTTAGATCAGACAGGCCGGCAAGGCCTGTGTCAAAAGGGCCTTTTCAATTTGTTATCCTAGCAGCTGGTTCTCTTCCATTGCCTTTGCTTACTGTACATCTGGAAGAAGAATTCTTGCAGCTGGGAGTCATTTCATGTCTAAACCACATCCCCTGTCCATAGCAGAAATACCCTTTTGACAGCAGATGTCAAGCAAACCCTTAATGGGTTATTAATTTAAAAAAAAAAAAAAACCAAGAATAAAAATTGATCAGTACAAAAATTAATAACAGATTCATTTTCCTCCTTTACTACCTGTATTTGTAAGTTTGTTGTAATTCAGAAATTTTAATAGAATCTAGCATGTTCAGAAGTTTAGGGGGCATTCTTATTTTATGTAATACTTTAACTAATATTAAAGTACTATAAAGAGAGTAGCTGTTGGGATTAAAAAACAACTCAGGTAGCTTAAAACCAAAATTTTAAAGAATATTATGAATGAAGATAGATTAAAACTCTTCAGTGGCCAGCATTTTACCTTTGTTTGTGCTTCAGTCTTCAGTACTTTTTCAGGAGTAAAAGTGAGTTTTTCCAAAAATGCTGATGATCTTAATGTCTGCTGGAGCTAGTAAAATGAAATAATTTTTATTTATCTGCTGAACTTGAATGCTTGGCTCTTGTTTCAGAATTTTTTGGTCTGAAGGGCTGACAATAAGGCATATCCTTAGGCTGTGAAATACTTAGAACACCACTAGAACAGGCCCAGTTAACCTTTTTGTAGTAAACTGAAAAACAGTTTCATTATAAATGCATTTATAGTAATGAAGACTAGCCTTAAGATTTAAAAAAGCATTCATTTTTAAATATCTCCCAAAAACTTTTTTTCTATCCATTTTAATCTTCCATGCACATCTTTTTTCTAGCAAAACAATCCATTTTCTTCTTGATCACTATAAAATATAAGGTGAGAACAAAAAAGTACTTAAGAAAAAGAAAAAAATGCAATTATTCATCTGCTTTGCAGGTTAATTTTTCAGTAATTCCTCCTGCTCGCCTAATTTCTTGCCTAGACAAATTGAAATTCTCACTGCGGTGTCCTTGAAAGGAATCTTATCCTGGTTGTGTCGGTGCAGGCTCCAGGCACTGTGTGTTTGGTCAACAAGCAGCAGTGGGTGGTCAGGCTGTAGCACAGGACAAGGGCCCGCTGTGCACAGGAAAAAGTGTTCAAAGGTGTTTGAGGCTGGTGAGGAAGTCTGCCGCCCTTCAGAGAGTCAGGAGGCTGTAGATCAGCCTTCCCTCGCTATTGTAGCCTGTGAGAAAATTCACTGTGAGATACATAATGGGTGAGAAAACACAGGAGCTGTGTTCACCTGGTTGCACATCTTGTAGGGTCTTTTTTTTTTTTTTAATTAATCTTGCTCACATACATCATGTATGTGTTGTATGTACACATAGGTGCTGAATATGAGTAAGTCTGTGTAATGACTAACATTTGACTTAACATGGAAAATCTCACTGAAAAGTTACTTAACCTAAGGTTGGTCATTTGTTAACAATTTTCTTTGTCACTGAAGGCGGTACTGGCACAATATTAATTCCTTGATCACCAGTAGCTTTTGTAAAAATCTTTCCTGAAGTCATGTAATTGATGCACCAGGCTGGCAGAATTGCAGTGGCTGAGGCTGGATTATCAAGATGTGTGACTCCTTCAAGAAACCTCTGCCTGCCAGACCTCCAAGGGGGAGAAAAACCCAGGCAGTTTTGGAGCAGTGGATATTGCACAACAATTTTTACACTCAGTTTGGTAATAGTTTGGGAATATGAAGGTAAAGCAGCTTTTAAAATTTTAAATCATTTACTGGTTTGTATACCATGGAAAAATTTATTTCTGGCAAATTTCATGTCTGTTGTCTTTTTAATGGAGGTTGTAATGCACTGCTTGCCAAGAGCTTGCAGGTAACAATCCAAAAAAATGGGGTCGAGGTTTGTACATGAGCTATAGGTACTGTAGGAACAGAAGTACCCTATAGTATGATAAACCTGCAGTTAGGGGTCAGCACAGGTGGCTTTTGATTTACAGAAAGTTAGAGAAATAATATCAAAAAGAATTGTGCTTTTGCTGTGCTCTTTAAATTCTTATTTTGGTGAGATCTTGCTGCACTAGAACAGAAGAGGAGTGAACAAAACCACTGACATATTTTTATTTCACACACCCTCTGAATGCATACCTTCAAAATATCTGTGCACAAAAAGTTGAAACCCACTAAAATCCTTTAAAAAATAAAATTAAAGCGTATTGAGATCCTTAAAACTTCATATTTGATCTTCTCATGATTATATGTAATTATTATATTATTATTAGTAGTAGTAATTATTATATTATTATTATATGTAATTATTATATATGTAATTATTATATGATTAAATGTAATAAGTGTTAATTATACTTGTGTTTTCTCATTAATGTTGGGTAGAAGAAGAGAATGTAGTACATTTTTTTTTTCCTGTGTTTCCTTGGTTAAATATACACTTGGCACTGGAGTCACTGACAGATAATGCTCCATGTAGATGCTGTATTTTGGAGAAAAGAACTTTGGAGCTTCAAAGATGCAGTGTATTTTTTAAAAGTAAAGATCTACCGGGAATGTTTTTTCATCTTGTTTATACTTCTTTGAAAGCTGTTAGCACAGTAAAAAGTTAATTTCTCAAAACTTTAAATTGTTGCTGTCCTACATGCAGGATCTAGGAATGTAAAAATAGTACACAAATCAAATATTGAGTGGGCAGTAAATTATTATTTGGTTAGTTTATTTAGGTTTATAAATATTATTGTCTGCAGTACATACTACTATTAATTCATTGTATTGCATTATGCTGCTAAATTTAAGCTGCTGGCTCCAGAGAGGGAACAAGTTGGGATAGAAGAAAAATTGTTTGTAAGTTAGCTCTCACTTTTTTTACAAGATTTATGTGTTAATGTGCAGTCTTTAAGCGCTATCTTCTGGTAGAGGGAGAGCAAGATCAGCTTTGCTAATGTAGTCCAGATGTTTATTAGTCCTGAGGGTATATGTGCTGTTGTAGTTCCCTGCTGCTGTGTTATACTTGCTTGCAATGCTAGACAGCCAATTAAGAAATTAGTTCATGTTAAACTTTCTTTTCCTGATACACCAGCAAACTGATGATGTGGTTTTTCTGGTGGAACGAGAGAGTATTCTTTACTTGTTTTCTGTTACTGGTGAATATATAAACCATGCAGGCTGCATGGGCTTAGTGCATCAGCAGCAATACAGCTACCTCAAGCAAGTGGTTTTAATTGAGCTAATTCACATTAAAGTGTTTTGGTAAGTGTCTGTTTTTCCTAATTCTGAGGTTTAACTGGCACTGTCATTTTTAGAGACCCATCTGTGTACAAGACATTACTTATATTATTAACACACTGTCTGAAAGCTGAAGACTTAAATTCTATGCAGAGAGATCAGAGGGATTTTTTGTTATAGTTTTTGTGAAAATAACACTGTTACACTCTTGCTGGTGTTCTTAAATTTTTTAATAAAATATGTTTTAAATAGCAATGCCTGTGACAATTTTGACTTAGCCTTGACATTTTTTTTTCCAAATAAAATGCAAATATGTTGAATCTCACTCCAATGTTCCTGAAATCCTGGGAATTATGTGAGACACTTAAATTTTCTCAGGGTCTTCTACAATTTTATTTTTCTGTGTAGAATTTCTGTAAGATAATGAATATATGTATTTTTTAATTTGAAGAGAAATTAATTAAAATTTGTTTTGGTTTTACTTAATTCTGTAAGATGGCTGGGTTGTTTTCCTGGATGCAGATTACTGCAGAGCTTTGGGTTTTTACTTTCTCATTATTGTGCATTTTTAGTTCTTTCAAAAGGAAAAATCTTTCCACAAATTCTTCTTCAAACTCACTGTAGATCTTGTCTGTGGTAACAGTGGATAATACACTTAAATCACTGCAACGTTTTAAAGCTGTCATAAAGATGAGTTGTGTTTAATAAGTGGTGTAGGAGTTATACAGTGAACAGAATCATAGCACAGCCTGAAGACAGGAAAGCTGAGTTCACTGAGTCAGTTAATACAGTGTGTCAGTCACAATTGTGAATGATGTAGCTAATTAGATTTATTTACTTATGTGTCTTATACTATGAACAGTAAAATGATGAGTGGAAGAACTGACAGTTATTTTGGTAATGATAATGCTGCTGTGATGGGCCATAGGAAATTTCTTTAAAATCCTTTAAAGAATTATAAGAGAAAGAACTTCCTTCAAAATGAACTAAAACCCAATACTGTCACCTATTGGAAGTTTGTGATAAGTTTCACAATACGTTATATTGCCCTTTAAGCCCCAGCTGTTGAAGTAAAAGGATTAGGTATATTTTTTCCGCCATGCTGCTCTGACACCAGAATTAATGTGTTTTGAATAGTTTTTGCTTTGCGTTACTCCTAAATCTGAGTATTTCAGAGTTACAGCTTGTAGTCGTCCTCTGTGACCTTCCTGTTATTTTAAGTGAATGTAGGTATCAATGGAAAAGATCAACAGTATAAGCTCAAATGCCGGGATTCTCAGTACAAAATTCAGCATTAATTATCAGGGACAGTTTCATCTCAGTATAAGAAAATATATTTCTGCATTGAGAACAATCAATCACTGAAGTAAGCTCCCCAGTGACATTGTAAAGCTGCCATCACTGGAGGTTTTCAACATTGAACTGGACAGAGTGCTAGATAATCTCACCCTAGCTCTCTTTCCCATGAAAGGTTGGACTAAATGGTCTTCTGAGATCCCTTCCAACCTGGGAAGTTCTATAATGCTGGGAATTTTGATTGATTAAAGTTTACTTGTTACAGCTCAGTTGAGCAATGCTGAAGTAGTTTTTGATGACTACTTTCAGAAATGTCTCTATAAGGTGAAATGCATAAAGCAGCAATTTAGACGTTTAAAAAGTTATTGACAGTGTCACAGTACACTTAAAAATTATCATAATCCTCTTATTCTTCTTATATGGTTGGTTTTCAAAATGCATGCTAGACTCCAAGTATCTACCTCCATCAGATTAGATCCTCGCTTAGACTTGTGAATAGTGACCTACATGTGGACAGGCACCCAAAGTAAAAAATAATTGTTTGATACACTGGAAAATATTTTGTGGGTTTGTAGTTATGTATAAATAAGGACATTTACAAAGGAAACGTGCCATTAGTTCATCTGATTCCTGATGGATGGATTCTCTCTACCTGAACTTTGTAGAGGCAAAGCAGCTAAGTAATAGTTGAACACTCTGCCTTTAACTGCTTCAGCTAGACACAAAAGAAACTTTTGCTGTTGAAAAATATATTTAGGACATAGACCAGAAAAAAAAGCATGGGCAATGTCAAGCATAAATACATTTTTATCCATGGCTTTCAAGCAACTTGTTAGTTTATGTTTTAATTAGGCCATTAATTATAAACAGAGAAGGATACAGTCCAAAGAATGGCATTTTCCCCATGGTACTTGTCGTTTTGGCCTTGCTACAGGAGTCAGTATTGGTAGCATTGATACAGATGAACAAAGAGTCTTAAGTAAAGCAAGACTAAGAATGTTTTTGCAAGATAACATTTGTATCACTGAAATAAATTAGAATTCCATATGCAGCATACAGTTTGATGTCAATTGATGTGCAAAATTATTCTAACTTTTGGGTTTTTTCCCCTCTGCCCAGGCAACGCATTGCTCCACAGTCCCATGCTGGACCTGGACAATGATGTGCGTCCATCACCGATCGGCCATCTCAGTCAAACCGCTTCACTGAAAAGGGGCAGCAGCTTTCAGTCTGGCCGTGATGATGGTAGGCATCTGTTCTATTCGAAAAAAAAGCTGCAGGCCCCACTGTCCACTGTGTGGTGTAATCAAAAAACCCAAACAAAAACCCACATACTCTGTGCTTGTTTTGGATTGTTACAAAATACAATTCTTTCTTCCTATACACCACTGCTGCTTACTAAAGAAGTTCTCCATGTTTTCTGCAAGCAAAGAGCAGTTCATAAAATTCAAATTCGAGTTCAAAGTTTGCTTCTTAGAATGTAGTTAAAGTAGTAAAAGTATATTTTTCTACAAGATCAGATCCTTTCTCTTGCATGCATAGCCACCTACTGCCTACTACGTTTTGCTTGTTATACCTTTTGTGTGTGTTTGCTGAGATGATGGTTCTCCTTGTAATTGCACATTCTGTGACTTCACATATCTGGCTCTCTGATTCTTTAAACCCAAAAAGGGAAACAAAATGTTAGACTAAGCTCAAGCAGTCTGTCTATCCACAACCAGCTGAGGCCTTCTGTGTTGTGTCATCAATACCCTTATCCAAACAACTTCTTCTCAGGAATCTTTCAATAGTGACATCACAGGAGACAGAAAACATGCTTTTCACAGAACAGATCATTCTTTACTGAAATAGCTGTCTAACTCTTACCCTTGTCATTTCTCAGCCCAAAGCCTTGCATGGAGGTAATTAACAACAATTACAAAGCAAAACACTAAATTGCTGGTTGTTTTTAGTGGAATTAGTGGAATGCCGTCCACTAATAATATGAATGCCACACTTAATGTAGCAAGCAACACCCAAAATCCAGTTTATTTTTAAGTTGTTTGAATTATTTTGCATGAGCAGGGACTTAATTGCATATATGGCTGACAATTCCACTTTGATTATTTTGCTTTTAAAGTCTTAGTTATGGATCTGTTACCTTTTACAAACTGAAATAGGTACATTTACAGCAAGTTTTGCATGTTCTGTATTCGCCAATTTAAACCAAGATTCAAAGGAAAACTGAAGAATTGGAGCACTATAATAATCCATCCCAATAATAGATGCATCTGAGTTGAGTTCCTTGGTGCTTAGGTGCACAAGACCACTAATAGCTCTGCCATCCTTGTTCTTCTCTGAATGGAGAGACAAAGCAGACCTACAATTTAGGATGCCTGTGCAAGAGCTGCCATTCCAAATGTGCTGTGGTGTGTTCTGTTTTCAGTTTGTTTGTGGATCTTTTTAGTTTTGGGTAAATGTAAGGAATCTCTGGGTTTTTTTGGTGATTTGATGTGTTTCGGGTTTTTTTTCTCCAATATGTTTGACAGTGATTGTCCAAGATATTGGTTAAAGAAATCACTATGAATTCAAAACTGCAGCATTCAAATAACATTCAGCTCTTGCTTGAGCATATGTTCATGAGAATATATAAACAATAGACAAAAGCTCTAGTTTTCTCTTTAGATTGTTATAGCAGAGATTATAATAAAATCAACGGAATAAAATATAGATTGGAGCTTTCTCTAGTAACAAAGTAAAAATATCCTGAATTTATGGCCATAACCTTTTGATATTTATGTGCAGTAGCTTATTCTAAGAGGTGTCTGCTGTCTGCAGGCTTGGGACTAAATCTGAAATATGCATCCTCAAGGAGAAAAGAATTTCACAGATGAAGTAAATCTTGCCAGTATGTTTCCAGTTACCAACAGACATCCGTGGTTATAACCTTAAATTGGTGCTGGAGCTTTTGGCAAAGATAAAATGGTTTTTCAAAGGAACTGAATTTTTTTTCATTAGAAGTTGAGGTTTGTAGAAGTTACAGAGCCTCTGCTGCTATAATTCTGTTGGCACAGCTTCCTGATATAGTGACAGCTTGTTAATGAAAGTTTTTCT
This sequence comes from Vidua chalybeata, assembly GCF_026979565.1. Classification (NCBI taxonomy): domain Eukaryota; kingdom Metazoa; phylum Chordata; class Aves; order Passeriformes; family Viduidae; genus Vidua; species Vidua chalybeata. Next base: position 69,353,683 of record NC_071530.1, on the reverse strand, counting down.
GCCACTGAGTCTTGACCAGTTCTCTGGCAGTCATAAACCAAGCCAGTGAAAGTATCTTACCTGTGTCCACACTAAGAGCTTTTCTAGTAGAACTTTGACATTTTCATGTCTCCAAAACAGATATATAACTCTCAGCACATTTGCACTTGAGTTATGTCAGACCCTCTTTCCAAATTTTGGGCTTCCATTGTGATTATATTTTCGAATACTAATTCAAAGTGCCTAAACTTTTTGGCCATGAGAAGAAATGGGTAGGGCCGTTTTCTATTCTCCAGTAAAGAAGCGGAGCAATACGTGATCCACACCTCGACAAATGGAAGTTGCTGAAGGTATGCTGTACTTCAAGGAGATTCAAGACTGTCTACCAACACAATAAAATAGTGAGGCTCTGGTGAAGCCTACTAGTATGTAATGTGCTATTAGGCAGCTATTTTTGCCTAACTGGTGAATTCCTGTTGTGCGTAGGCAACATTCTTTAGCAAAGTAGATAGAAAAAGTGCTATTTCATGCAACATTTTTCTGCATTTCCACAGTGTTACATAGGCTGATATCATATTCTTAAATTTATCATTTGTACAAGACCTGAGTTTATACATCAAAAACACCACATCAACAAATATGTCATTTTAAAGTGTTTTGCAGGCTTTGGTGATTTGTGTTGGGGTTTTTCAAAAAATATATGATTTCTTTATCCAAGTGTTCCAAAGCAGACTAGTTCCTGAAGTGAAATACAAGTCTCTTATCACTGTTGTGCTGATACCCTGTTTTGTTAAACCACTCTAATCATGAAGGTTTCAATGGAGAACCTGGATGGTTATGGAAGAATATTTTACAAGGTTTCCTTTATTTTCTGTGTTAATGACTATATCTGCCTCTGTTCAGTTTTCTCTTCACCCCCTTTTTCCCATTTCAGAGGAAACTGAAAAACATTATCTGTTGCCAAGATTTCATTAGAAACTTCTCTAATATCTTGATTGCTTTCACATTACCTTACATTTTAGAGTGGTTTGAAGACAGAAGACTGTCTGAATGGACAGTCTTTAGGTCTGAATGGACAGTCTTTAGGTGGATTGCTTTAGATACCCCCACAAGGGGAAGTATTCTGTAGATACTGTCACAGTGCTGGCACCTTGTAAGCGTACGAGAGAAGAAAGAGCTTGTATGTGTACAGATAGTGTACACGTATATGGACCAGGCTTTAAATTTTTTATTTTTACCCGAAAGGTTTTATATATTCTGTATAGTCACTTGTGTAATACAGTGCAGCAGCAAGCTTGTAGTACATTTTTGTTATTCTCAAAAATATTAATGTTGCTTTTTCCATCCTCTCTTCCACTTTTAGCTTGGCGATACAAAGCTCCTCAGCAAGTAGTTTTTGTTGAAAAGTTGACAAAACTTGTTGTAAGTCAGCTGCCCAACTTCTGGAAGCTCTGGGTTTCCTATGTGAATGGAAGTTTATTCAGTGAGGTATGGATTCTTCTATATAAAGGACTTATAAGTAACAAAGGTCTGTACTAATTATATTTGAAGTATTATATTTCACTGGTAGAAGTAACAACTTACTTTAGTAAGATATTTTTCTTTTTAAAATAACGTAAGCATACAGTGGAATTACATTAAATTCTGACAATGGGGATTGTGTGTGTGACTGTGTCTGTGTTCCAGTTGCTGGACTCAATAATATCTGTGTACTTTCACCTCTTACTCATAGCTGGCCCTTCACTGGTGATCTGAAGAAATAACACATTGCGTGAAGGGTAGAGATATGTAAAAAGCAGAGTCATAAAGAAAAAATATTGTTTCCTTTCTTTGGAAAAGGAGTACTCATTTCTTGAGTTTTAAGTATTTGGAAGTGGGGTTAGGTTCAAGACCAGAATTGCAAAATAATCAAGGCACTGAGCAGAATTCACGGACACATTACAGGGAGTCTAGTCTGGAAGGGTAGTCAGCTGCAACTACCTGTGCTACTACTCCTTCTTGCTCAGATGATCTGATTTTTCCAAATCATCCTGATAATGCAAGAAGAAGAGGAAAAGCAGTTGTAATGATTTATGACACATGTTGTTTTTATATGCACACTCTTAAGAGATTTTGAAAGGATACCTCTCAAAATTATTTTGTGGTATCATGTATTCTGTTGTGTTTAAATTCTGAAGTCATCATATCTATCTACTATTCTTTGCAGCTTTAGTAGGAAAAGCAAAAGCCTTTGAAAAAGAACATTTGGAAGCTTATGTTCTTAATTTCCAAAGAATTAATCTATCTTCTGCTACTGTTTATAAATCAATATGCTGTTTTCATATGATGATACTGATAGATACTATAGCACTTTACACATTGAACACAATGTACAGGGCATTATAGCTTCAGTGAAATAGATGCTATGTGTGATCCTCATTTTGCATTATAAAAATCAAAAGAAAAATATGGCATTTACACCTAATGTTCAGAGAAGGAAGTAAAATCAGGAATAAACCTTAGTACTCTTGACTTTCACAAAAATAATTTATTTCATAAGGGAAATGACAACCTTTATTTGTGACACCAGTACTATTGAAAATTAAACTTTACAAATACACCTGTTAAGTTTACTGTGATTTTTTTTTCTGTGTACAATGAAATAGAAAGCAGTTTCTAGAGAAACAAAGACTTGAACTGTAAACAAGATTAAGGAATCTTGCTCACGAAAATGACTGCAAGTGGAAAATGTAGTGATCTTCTGTCTTGCTTGAACAAAATATTGTTTCAATGTATAGAAAAGAGAAAAAATAAGTAGTTTTATTGCTAGTCTGTAAAGTACATATACTCTTACATGTTTGGGCCTAATTCTGAACTTCTGAGAAATTAATCCCCACACATTTGATTTCTTCCATTCCTTTGGTCCTTATAGAAGCCTCACAAGTTCTTGGGGAGATAGGAAGGAATCCATTTCTCCTGTGTGTTCTGCATGCCACAGCCAATTGAGGATGAGTGGAGAGGAGGGGGTGGCATAAGCTGGAAGATTTCTAGAGCACCTAGGAATATCTGTCATCACAGTGCATTCAAGACTGAAAGTTTGTGTTTTGCTGTCAGAAACAATACAAATTTTAATTGTCCATGAAGAAAATTTTACCATGTTTTTTGATATATATCATCAATCAGAAAGCAAGGCAATTGCTACATTTTTTTAAGATACATCCTATAAAAATGGTATACAGGGTTATTTCAGTTAGCTTATTTAAGTCTTCAAGACATTTAAAAAATGTAGAAAGAAAATCTCCACATATGCATTTCAGGATGTATTTTATATTGTTCAGTTTGTAGGTTTTTGGCAGGGAGGGTGTTCTTTTTAGTTTTGAAAGATTAGCCATATGCCTTAAAATATTGTCAGTTAAAATGTGTGTGGTATTTCAACAGTTTGAAAAGTTGAGTTCTTTGAATCACTCTAGGTGAAGTCACAAATGTGAGTAGTAACCGTTGATCTTACCACAAGATAGTTTTGGTCTGTCTGTGCAGGAAAGGTTTAAGATTGGTCTTCAGCAAAACCACTGAAAAAAAAAATGTATCAAGGATCTATGAATTGCTCTGCTTAATCCAGCTGCAAACCAGTGTCAATTTAAAGTTTCTATCTGAAGTTTCAAGGAATACAACTTATTTTCTTTTTAATGCTTTAGAAGAGAGAAGTGGGAGTTAAATGCAGCAGTAATTTGAAGGTTGTTCTCCTTGTCTGAAATGGTATAATTCAGAGCTTTAATATACAAGGGTTTTATAGTTATGTATTTTCCAAAACTGTTAAGCAGTTTGATTTTTCTCTAATTTTTGCTCACTTCATATTATTTATTTTATCTTAAAAACCTTAAATGCTTTAACTAACGAAGGATTTTGAAAAACAGAGCATTTCAAATGAATAATTTGAAAGTAAACTGATCGTCTTTGAGGACACTCCTCATGTTATTGCACTTCTTGTCCAGTAGATGTTGCTGTACAAGCATAAAATTGTAGATTTTCTAAGTATAAAGTTCAACATCTGCACTTCACCTAGGATTTGAAATAACTTTTTCAATGTAATTTACTCTACTGAGATCTCAGTACTCTTCAGAGAAGGGTAGAACTACAAACAGGAAGACTATTAGTCAAATCATGTTTTGCTTCAACTGTAACTGTCTCATGCAAAGTGTACTCATGTTCCTCTGTTCTCAAAGAAGTGACAATAAAGATACTACTTATTTTGCAGTCTCTTTTACAATTAGTTGAATTATTTAAAGAGCATTGTAACAAAATACTTTTGTTACTAATGTTTTTGTTCCTAAACTAAACAAAAACCCTGCAGCCCTCTCCCTCACATCATGCATTTCTAAATTGCCTTCATTCCAAAATTTGTCTCCCGCTTCACATTGATGTCTTTCTCTGGTCAGTTTCCAGGCTAAAAAAATACAGTTTCTTCATGTAAACATGATGCACAAATTGACTATGTATGTTTGAGATCTCACTAACACTGCAGTGAGAAAACTTAAACCTCAGGAAGTTTGTACTGCTTGAGCTACTCTTATGCTCAAAGTCTCTGACTTTGTCTTAAGCGCACATTTTTCCTCAGAATTAAACATTAGGGTACTTACCCACAGTAAGTTGAGTTTATTGAGATATATAGTCTTTGCTTAGTGAAATGCCCTGAGTTCGTTTTTATAATTACATCATAAACTCATTGGTTTTCACTTCTTCACCTTGAAACCCCTTTTTTCAGAATTATTTTAACAGTGGTTATAAGATACTTACACTTTTCAATTTTCTCATTTTCACAAGACTGCTGAAAAATCTGGCCAAATGGAAAGATCAAAGAAAAATGCCAGGCAAAGACAAAATGATTTCAAGGTAAGTAGTTGGGGGAGATGTAGTGGGGAGAACCCTAATTTCTTTCATTTGTCTTTCATGGCAAGATACTTTAGTGTCACCTTGAAAAATAAGATTTCCTATATAATTTGTGTACTCTTATACCTCCTTTTCCTCCCTTCTCTACCATATGGAACCATCTGTAAATCTAACATTTCTCCCTGTTGTATATAGCAAATACATGGCTGCTTAGGCATCTTGGAAGAGATTTTTCCTTGACTTTTCTTCCCCTCCTTCTGATGCAGAAAATGATTCAGGAAGTGATGCACTCTCTGGTAAAACTTATACGTGGAGCCTTGCTTCCATTCAGCCTCAGAGAAGGAGAATTAAGACAGTATGGTGGCTGGGAGATGAAATCTGAACTTTCTGGCCAGTGGCTAACACATGTTATCCAGACTGTAAGGTAAATGGATCTCTGGACCCATAAAATCATTCTGTTCATGTAATATGTGTGCTTTAAGACAAAATGTTTTATTCATTGTGTTAAAAACCCTGAATTTTTAGGATTCTGTGTACAACTGTAATTATCAATGTCTTATGGTATAGTCTTATTACATAATAATATATTCATTTTTTCCTATAGCATCTTATGAAAAAGTTTGAACAAAATATTTGCCTGGCACAGCATAGAGCATAGGCACTCAGTGAATGAAACATGATTTAATTCTTTAGGGTAGAAAACAATTATTTGCTACATATCTTCCTATCTTTGCCAAAATGGGTGAAAATATCATGTTTTTCACTGTAGTTATTCTTAGATCACAATTTACTATTACAGTTGTTTAATGGAAGGTGATACTCCTGCTTATAATGTCATTCAGCTTCTATTTTTTTATAAAATCAATAATGTATATTTCATTAATTATGAAATTACTCACTAATATACAAAATTTGCTTGCATTTGTCTGTGGGGCCTACAAGAGTTGTCATTACCTTTTGAAAAATAACTACTCCTTTTCAGTAATACACGGGTATGATACTGTACTATTTATCTTGAGTTTTCAAAGCAGGTAACAGGCAAAGCACAGATGAAGAGAAAGGGGTATAATCATAGTGCAGATGGGGTGATACACACCTGTTGTCAAGTCTGTTTAACACTTTCTGTCACTCTGTTGTCACTTAAATTATCTGTACTGTAACCACATAGAAAAATATTTCCATGTGAAGTTTGTTATTCTGGCTGAGTTTTATGGAATGCTTTCAATTTAAGAAGGAGCTGATTTGATGAAAAGATATAAAGGGGCACCAATGTTGTCCTTTTATGAGAAGCAAGCCATGAGTTCCACTCAAATTATAAAATTCTAGCCTTTAGCACTTGCACATCTGTAATACTGGCTTGGAAATGTAAGCAACTGTTCTCTAAAGGTGAGCTGTGCTCCTGCCATCTGAGATAAATCCAGGCTAAGGCTACAGACTACATGAAGACTCTCTTTCAGAGAATCTCCTTTTGCTTTCCGGGCACTACCCTTATAATGAACAACTGAACTGAGAGCTAGGGAAATCCTCTCTCCCTCCTACTCCTTTCCCCACCTTGTTTTCTTAGTGATGCCACTTGAGCAAAGTGGGCAAGACTTTACTAAAAAGTGATCAAAAGTAGAAAATAAAAGGAGAACCTGGAGAAGAGGAATGGAACATGTCATCATAGAATATTGATCGGTGGTGACCAGGTCAGAAGTTTGTGCAAGTGCTGCAAGTACGTTAATTTTCAAGCCCCCACACTTTGACAGTCTGACAAAATTCTTGTGACTCACTAATGATGAAGGTGGGCTGTTCCCAAGAGGAGTCTACACATTGCCTAAGTTCTTTATATATTTATTTATTTATTTATTTATTATACTTTCACCGTTCATAACTGAAAGACATTGTGAAGCACATGACAGAATTTTATTATTTTTTGCCATCTCACAAATGATTTACTGTTTTCTGCTTGTATTTAAGACTGATAGAACTCACAGTATTAGATAACAAGGAGTTATCATTACATCTGTCTGATCTTAATTTTTCTGCTTGTATGTATGTCTCACACAGCTGATATCACACATACATATTTGTGTGTATCACACAGGTGGTAGCACAGTCTTTCTCTTGTATCCTGTCATTGCCCAGTATGAATAGGTTCCAGAGAATAAATTAGAGCTATACAATCAAGTGAGCCATTGCTGATAAGATTTTTGCCTTACTATAAAGGTATGAAAGGTATGTATTTGTTAGGGTGTATTATAAGAGAGAAAGGATGATCTTAGGGTTGTGACAGCTGTGTGCTCTGTGGAATCAACTCTAAAGTACAGGGCTTCTGTGCAGTCGAAAGTGACTTAACTTTCTCACAGACGGGTATTGACACTGTGTTTCCTGGCTGGCTGAGACAATACAAATTTTTTCTAATCTATTAATTCAGTAGTTGTGCTGGGTGGAGAGCAGGCTCATTAATGGTGGAAGTTTGGTTTGTGCCCAATACCAGGGGTTTGGAACTGGAGCCTACAGGTGGATGATTGGAAATGTTCCACCTGTTTGCTTTGTGCCTTCACTTGGCACTTCCTATTACCTGTACTGTCCTCAGTACTAGCAGTAAGGCAGATGGCAGTGACTACCTTTGAAATGTCCTTCCTTACAGATCCAGGAGTTGGATAAAAGCAGTGAACATCCCTCTGTGCCCCTAAGTCTGAGTGCAGCTGCAGCTTTTTAGTTGAAAGCTGAAAAGCTAATTCTTGCAAGTAGCTGCTGTTACTATTTCTAAGGGAAAAAATAACAGAAATTAATATCTCCATCCTCACCTGTAGTACCAGTGTTTTGTGCCTGGTCAGAGTTGGAAGCAAAACAGTGAATTAATTTACTCTGCCCATGGTGCAGTAGCTGTATTTTGGCTCCTTGAATATGTATATTCTTAGCAATCTGATGCACAGCCACATCACCATTTCTGGCAGCTTAATCATGGTTACTGTTTTCATGCAAGTAAAAAAATATCACAGAAACCTGGTTGTGGATCTTGTATTTGACTTAGGCATTCATCTAAAAACAACAAAAAAAGTTGCTTGTGCTCCAAAAAGATTATTCTTGGATCATAGGACAGGAAATCAAGCAGGGAAGTGCAAGATGCTACAAAAAAGGTGGCATGTTGCTGTGATGACATTATTGTAGTCTTAGAGAAAAATAAATCTGCATTTACAATCTTCTTATTTTAATAAATAACTAATCTTCTCAGAATGGGATAATTGGTTTTCAAAGACATACTGAGAATGGAGCTGTTGTATTTATATATGCAGAAAATGCCTGAAAAATTCAGTGTAGTCATATCAGCTCAAAAACCCTTCATATTTACACTTCCACTTCACTTTGTTTTCTAGGCTTAGTTCTGAGTCTCTTACTGCACTCGAGATACCCAATGACATGCTTCAGATCATCCAGGATCTTATTCTGGACCTTCGTGTACGTTGCATTATCGTGACCTTACAACACACAGCTGAAGGTAATGGAAGGCTGCAGGTCCTCTTGCTCACTGTCAATCTTTGTACCCCTAATTAGGCCAAACCGTGGTCTGATAGATAACCGCGTTTGTTACAGATGTTGTAGTGGCAGTGGACTCATCTGATTCTGTAGTCTCTCACAAGAGTTACTCAAATACTTCATTTTTCTGCCAGAAATAAGTAATGAGTATTTTCTTCCCTCAGTCTAATAAATTGAGTAGGTTAGGCTCGTTTCTTTTGGGTTGAGACAGTTCTACAATGCAAGTGATTTATTTCACTATGCAGCTTTTCCATGTTGGAAATAGAATTTATTTTCTTTCTTGAGGTTTTCTATAACATGAAGAATTAAATAAGCAGTGTCCCACCCCCAAGGACAAAAAAAAAAAAAAAAAAAAAGCCCAAAACAACAATCCACAGCCCTTTATAAAGTATTTTAGTTGTATGGTTTCCAGGGCTTTTTACTAACATTGTAATCCCCAGGGTTTCCCACTGTGTACACAACTTTTGCCATAAGTGTCTGGATTGTGAAGACCAGTAACACATTCTTTAAATCTAATGTGACTCTATAACACCAGAGGCCATCCTTCTTTCTGTCTTGTATTCATCTCTGAAACTTAAATTTTAATTAAGTAGATCTCCTAGAAATAAATGTCTCTCCTAAAATCAGGGCAGATTGATTTACTAATTCCCTTAGCAGGGCCATGGGATTTTTTTCCAAAAGACTACTTACCCTCAATGTTAAAAAAAAAATATGGCTTTTTAATATTACAATTTAGTCACTTTTCATCTTTAACATATGTATGCTAAGAGTTTTACTCTAGGCTTAAGTATGCCAAGCATAAGTGGCTATATCAAACAAGTTTTTAAACTTTTGATTATGACAAGACATTAGTTATCTATGGTTTATTTGTTACAATATTGATATGAATTGCATTCTTGACTCTTGTTTTATTAAATCCCATTTCACAATTAACAATTTTTATTCTGCATTAATATCAAGCAAGCTGGCTGAACAAGTTCATACATTGTCTTGTCTCCTTAAATCTCTGTGAAGTATTATCACAATTTCAGATTACACATAAAGTATGAGAAAGACTTTTGCTTTTCATCCCTTAGCACAATTGAGTTCAATTGTTTTTTCTTGATGGTGTAAGAGATTTTTTTCCTTTTAATTGTGACATGAGTATGGTCTTATTGGACTGACTTATTCTTCTGTCTAGGAACTGTGAGGGAGTCCTCAGATGTCCTGCTGTTTCAAAGGAAGGAAGTATTTAGCTCTCAACCATTTTCTTGACAGTCCTTGGCTTATCCAATCTCTGAGCTACCTACCTATCTTCTCCAGCACAGTGCAGAGAGCTCCAATATGTGACCAATGATGAAAAAATCTATTGTATTACTGGTTTTACCTACTTGTTGCATCAAGGCAATAGCCCAGTTCTTTGTTCAGATGCAGAGTTTCTGCTCTGCATGTTCTGATTGCTGGCCACACTTTCTGTGTAGGAAAAACGCTTGTGGTAGTCTGCACCGTAGTTTTTAATACAAGCAGTTCATACTTTTCTTTCTTGAATCAAAAGAAAGCAGATCCCTAGGGATGCTGATATGTGTTATTGGCTGGATAATGTAGCTCTCTTTTGTCTAGCCATAACAGCAGCCTTCCTCAGCCGCTGCTTCCATCCCCTATCAGGGAAGCAGTTCTGTGTGTTGGCTATAGCATCAAACAGGAGGAAAGATGACTGCTTGTGTCATAGCTCTCATTCTGTTGCATTGCATACCTTATCTGTGGGCCTCTTTTTTTTTGTTCTTTGCCTACTAAAGAAAATTGTACTTCTGGAATGTATTTAAGATAGTGGGGATTTTTTTTCTGCACATGACCGGGTTAATTGGGCCCTTGAAAAAACTCTTATTATTGGGGAACAAGTGAAAGTACAGGTAATGGATATTCTTATGGAGCTATGTAAATGTATCTCAGAAGTCTTATGGAGCTATGTAAATGTATCTCAGAAGTAGCTATATTTGCAATATGTAAGCCAAAAAGGCTCCTCCTGGACTTGAATTCCACCTCTCTAATATCTCTGAAATATGAGTAAAGTGCTGATATAACCTTCAGTCTCATCTCTTGTTGCATGTTTTAAGTTGGTAAAGGCATTCAGCTGTAGTTAAAATATTCAGATGTAGTTAAAATATTCATTAGAGCACTTTAGCTTTTCAAATACCATAAACCTGCCCACGCACAGGAGTTTTTTTGTTGTGTTATGATAAACACCATGTACACATTCTGGCCCTGAGAAGCAATCTGTGTTCTTTCCCTCCTGTATGTGGTCGCTGGTCATAAAGGTCATGAAAGAGAAATTATGTGAATGCCAGACTAGACAGGGAGTTACAAATACATGTATTTGATTGGAATTTGATGAGCAGTGAAATATGAGAAAGAAAATTGGTGGGTTTTATATTTGTGTTAGCTAAGAACAGAATGCAAAAGTAAGCAGCCACAAAAACATGTAAAGGCAGACCAGTGCAATCTAAACCCTTAGAAGAATATCAATTGAATTAAGTAGAAAAGTGAACAGAGTCATTATTCTACACAATCCCTTAATGCCTTTTATCCTCACTGAGCCTATACTTCTGTGAGAGGTGAGAGTTGCAGAGTATGATGCTATAACTAAGCTTCTTAATTTAGCTACAGAAAGCACTAAGATTTTGAAGAAAACTTTTAGCATGCATTAGTTATCTTCTTTTTTTTATTTTTAGAAGAGATGGTAATTCACTGAAATTTTTGTTTCATTTAAAAGAGAGTTTCATGATGCGCAGACACTTCTGATAAACATTTTCTGTGTGGGAAAACTGTATGTCAAAGCCCTGCAAACCGCACACAGTTCATCTTTGTTCTGTTTACACTTCAGTTAAGCCCAAAACATGGTGATAATGCACACCATCCAGAGAAGAATTGTGTTTTTATAGTGCATAAGTTTTGGATTCACATCCCAATAAATAGTTATACAGTAGGCTTGTATAAGTTAACACCTTCTGGGTAGTGGAAGAGAGTGCTTTTTGCATATGCGTTCATGTACTTTTGAAGAAAATCTAGCCCCATGGATCTTTGACCCTGAGTGGGGATCCTGTGCCTCTTTTATAGTTCTGAATATGAATTATATGATGTCCTTTCTGTCTTTGCTAAAATGTTAGGCAGTTTCTCTTTCATTTTTAATTAAGAGCTAGAGCATTATAAGCTAGAGACTTGGGTTCTTAGTTGAAGTATTTTATATTGTGATTAAAAATTTACAAAACAAAAGCAAACCAAAAGCCTTTGCAATATTCCTTTAATTCTAAGCTTTCCAGTAAACAATATGCTTCATGCAAGTCCTACCATGTATCATAGATGTGCTTCTCTGTGTGGTGTCAGCAGCAAACCATGTGTGAGTTCCATTCTTAGTCATTTGAGAGTACTGAAGGCTTTGAAGCTTGTAGTGCGATTTGCTTGTATGCCTAGTCATTGCAGTTCCAGTGTCTGTGGTTTCTTTTCAAGTTCAAGAAGTTTTTAATAATTAAAATTTATACCTTCTCTCCCTACCCACCCATCCCATGTTTCCCCTATTACTCTGTCCTACAGATATAAAGAGATTAGCTGAAAAGGAGGACTGGGTTGTTGACAATGAAGGTTTGACATCGTTGGTGGGTATACTTGGTGTCTTGTAGGCACTTCCATTGGTGGATTTTTTTCTTTCTTTTGCATGGGTAATGAAAGTGATTTCTATATCCTCCAAAATTTAAAATACTTTGGACTTCTTCTGTGTGTGCACACTGGTGTCTGTACTTTTATTAAAATATGAAAATATAGGGCCCTAATTTTTTTTTAATTGTTTGAATGGTTACCTCTTTGAATGGTTTACTGGAGTAAAAAGTCATACTTGAGGTCACAAGTTCAGTTCACATCAAAATGCTTCATAACTTAGTAGGCACGCTACCATGGAATTGGTCTGTAGCTGAATAAATAGATCACTTATATGTTATAATGAGAAATTTAACTGAAAAATTACTAATTTAGCATATTGCCAACATGCAAACAACCAATGTCTTGAAACCAAATTCAGATAAATTAGTGAGATGCTTTCTGGAAATAAACAGTAATGAGTAATGCCTAAAACACAGCAAGCATGTTGTAGGTGTGACTTAAATACAATCTGCGAAAGCAGAAAAGGCCTGTGGGAGGGACAGTTGCTTTGTGTATGTTATCTAAGGGAATGCTCCACAGACTTTTTTAGTTCTTATTTGCTTCTATAAATACGTGTTTGAAGTTGAGTAGGAGGACATTAAGCAGTCACAATATGCATACCGTAGGAAGGAGTGTTGTTGTCAATTGTAGTACTATCACCAGATTTACAGCTTCTGGTCTTGATTTCAGTTGCTGCTGCTATGGGCAAGTCCCTTAACCTTTCTGTTTTTCACTGTGTTCATCTGCTGAATGAAGCCAGGGGGAAGGTTCTTCCACAGAAATGTTATTTCTTTATGCTTCTGTTGTAGACTAACCCATCTTTATTAAAAAACTGCCTATGTAATTTTTGTGCTTAGAAATCACCCATTCATTCCTTGTATGCAGTACATCACTAGATACCTTTGAGGCCATGGTTGAAACATGCCAAATTAATGGTGGAAGTTGACTGTGTTTTGTGATGGAGAGATTGTTTACCTACTGAAGTAGAGTTCATTGGGGTAATATTAGAGTAAAGGTTAACCAGTATAAAAAAGGACCAGGCAGTCTCTTTGGGGACATTTTAGGCTTGAGGTAGGAACTGTATTTTAAGTTTGTAGGAAAGGTTGAAGAGTCATTATTCTACACATTTATTCTTAGCATTTATATTCCAGGTAAAAGATACAGTGATATACAGAACCAGGTTTTTTCAGCTTCATAATATCCAAAGAATCACATATCTAAACAACTTTCCTCTTCTGAGATGTGATATTTTGTGGAATATGTGTGGAAGTGAAAACCCAAGAGCAGCACTTTACTGCTGGCCTTCTTCTTTTAAGGGATCCAAAAATACTAAATATAGATTGTCTTAGTGGCTTTTAAATGATTTTTATTTTGCCGTGGGAGCATCAATTTCCCAATCCAACTCCATCATTTACAGAAATAAAAATTATTCCTAAGCCTAAAGTTGATGGCATGCCATAAACTATCTACTGAATGAAAAGCAACTTTACAGGACTTAAAAACATTTTTGTCCACTTCTTTGACCCAAATCCAGTAAGATAATGTCTCACTTTTCTGGAAGAGTGACTGCTTCGTGTTGCCCTGCACAATAGGCTCCTGTCCAATACCAGCAGAAAAATGCATTAAAAAACATTAAGTGTGGCTTATCAGAGAAGAGAGAAAGACAAGGAAAAAGTGACTACTGACTCTGCTGTGCACTTGTTTGCTCTTTCAGGATGAAATTGATACATGTTATTGAGACAATCAAATTTCAGGTTTGGAAACCTGAAGGTAACAAATCCCCTCAACTATTTTTTGTTCCATTTGAAACAAGCTTCAGACTGATTTCCTTAGAAACCTTTTGCTGAAATACAATGCAGAAATATTGGACATCCCAGGTGAAATTCCATCTTGGATCAAGGAGCAGAGGTGGGAGTGTGTCCACAGGCATCTGTAATGCTATCACAAAAAGCTCTAAAAGCTCTAAAAATCTTTCCTAGGCCTTTTATATGAGGCTGTTTGGTATAAAAGTCTCTCATTCAGAGAAAAAAAACAAACATTGATCTATGGTAATAATTCTGTAGATAATTTACATACAAAAGCGCATCACTATGAAAGGATCCTCTAGTAATACATGGTGTGATTTGTTTTTTTTTTTTCCCTCCCACCCCTTATTTGGGATAATTTGGAAAGAGCTTACTGTACACCTTGTAAGTTTTTATGTATTTATGTAATGTATATGTAACATGCTTATCTACAGCTAACAACTTGTTTGACTTTCAGCCATCCCAGTTTGAACAGTGCATTATTCGTTCCCTGCAATCTCTTAAAACTGTGTTGGACTGCAAACCTGGAGAAGCCAGTGTAAGTTTTGATTTATGTTTTCATTTTTGTTCTTCTTCTGAAACCCAATAGTAATCTACATGAAAAGAACTTTCAGAGAATGATCCAAGGGTATAACTTTCCTCGGTATTTATTTCCCATGTACACCTTTTCACTTGTGCTAGCATTTAGACTTCTGATTGTGCTTCGTTTGTTAAGGGTAAATTGTGTTTATGGGGCAGATGGAACCTGTATTTAAATCCTTAAAGCTGTTCTTCTGGAAAAAAAAGTACTACTCATATAATTTTCAGATAGCAGTAGACATTACATCTAAAATAAAAAAGGGAGAGGCCATTCCTAGGAGTTACTCTTCACTCGGTGTTAGATCCAAATTACTTGAGGCCCTGATTGATTGAAACATTGATATTTTCTTTCTAAGGGAGTTTAACACTTCCAAAATCCCTTGGGGCCCTATGTATAGATATTGTTTATCTCTCTTCATTTACATTAATCTTTCTGATTGGCTGGTCTATTTTCTTAGTGAACATTATTCAAAAGAATCTGCAGTGAATTCACCTGCATGCTGAATCCTTCTTTTTAGGACATGAAGACCTTGAAATATCCTGGGAGCTTTTGCTGCAATTCCATTAGCCAACAATGACACATATCACATGTGCTAGGATTTCCTTCCTTTTACTGTGTTATCTCCTCATGCTTATCAAACTGTTTACCAGGACTTGTATTGTCTCTCCCATTTTTAGGATGGAGAAAAGTTGAAATTGATCTATAAGAAAACAGTGTCCCAGCAGCCATTCCTTTAATTGTGTCATCTCTTTAGGGATAAGTTACTCAGGTCTTCCTTGAGAATAAGGCCATGTGAAGTTGTTCTGCTGAAATAATATGCTTGTATCCTCAGGTTTTCCAGCAGCAGAAAACACAGGAGGATGTGTGCCAACTAAGCATTGGGATCATGCAGGTATCTTGATCACTTTGAAGTATGAAATTGTCAACACAAGTGACGATCAAAAATGTGTGCGTTGTACCTTACCCACCTCCCAGAAGGTAGCTTAAGTTGATGACTTTGTTATTCCTGTGGTACACTCAGGGATTCTGAGAAATGTTTGACTTCATAAGTAGGTAGAGCTGGCTAGCTCAATCTGGTGGTGGCAAATCCTGAGAGAGTAAGTAACATATTCAAGAATTTTACTGAATGTGATTGTTCAAGATTTTACTGACAATTGATGCTTCCTGAGCTGATGTTTATAGCTAACATCTATAAACTGCAGTGAGAGGAGAAATTCTGGTTTTCATCAGCTGAGGATCTGGCTTTTAATTTTTGTAGCAGAAAACAGTGTTCTTTGCAACAAAATCTGATTTTTTTTTTAATTTATTTGAAAATTGGTATTAGCATTCTTTAGGTTTTTTAATCATTTTAATAGTCTCCTCGAATAAGAAATTATGAGGCAAAGCAACAAAGGGATTATAGTGAGGCTTCTGCAATTTTTACTTGGAATCCACTGTTCAGATTGGGCACATGAAAACTGTTAACCATGCTAACCAGCAGATTATCACTGCATAATTTTAAACATGCATCATGAAAATTACTTATAAGGGTTAAAAATTACTCAGTTTCCTACAAGTACAGTATGATGCATGCAAAATAGAAAATATGCATTCAAAAGCTGTAACTAAATGTTACTGTATTTATGTAAAGTTTAAGACAAAACCAGGTGATGATGATTGCTCTGGTTTTATTGAGTGTAGTAAAAGCAAATTTGAGAACATTTTTTAGTTCTGGCAGAAAATGTAGATCTTGCTTTATTATTTCCTAGGGCTTTATAGATTGTTTGGAACAACTGAGCACCAAGCCTGATGGTGACATAGATACATCACAGTAAGTAAAAAGAAATAAGATTTATGTGTAGCATTCTGCAAAGTCTTGCATTTCAATGGGGTTGTGGTTTATCCCTTCTGTATTTCATATTTCTTGTGAATACTTTTGCCTCTTTATAGTGATGCTTTGAAATAAGAGCAGGTACTTTTTATGTCAAAACGTTGTGTGGCATCATGTAATAAAGATCATACAAGATAATTAATATTACTTATACTGTTTTATTCAGTGACACAAGTTGTGTGCTGTTGAAGCAGATGTGTTGGTTTTGACATGACTTTACATGGAATTAGTTTTACTTGTCACTAAGTAATGTCCAGTCATGGTGAAACATCCCCTGCCTTTCTTTTCTTCCGTTCTATTTTTTTACTGATTGTATTGGTATTTCTACTAAATTCAAGAAAGTTGTTTGTTCAGTAAATTCTTATGAGCCACTTATTTTAGACACCAAAACAAGTCAGAGTAGCCTGAGCCTCCAGGAGTTACAAGCCTTTGTGAAAAACCAGAGACTTGGCAAATATAGAAATATGCATTGCAAAGGGCAAATGAACTCTGGTTTTAATGAAATTTCTTTTTCTTCCTATTCAGATGACCATTGGCTGGATAGGTGTAAAAACAGAATCTGTGGCAAAGCATAGAAATTATAGAAAAGAAAAATGCTTTAGGAAGGAAAGGAAAGGTCTATAGCTAGAATGCTACTATCAGACCACCAAGCTCCTCCTGCAGGCTTTGTGGGCATCTTGGAAAAACTGAACAACGTGGATAACAACTGCTTTGTTATCTGGTGTAAAGGGGGTTTGAAACAGAATTGCATTTTGTTGTATTGTGTTATTTGGGTTGTCCCTGTTTTTCCCTCGTTTATGGTTCCATCCCAAGTTGTCTCCCCTTCCCTAAATGTCAATCCTCATATCCCCTCCCTGGCATCTTGTCTGTCACTCGACTCTCTAGCCCCTCTCTCTAGAAGCTTCCATGAAAGGCATTGAGTGATTGGCCAAGGGACAGGGGTCCCCCCTCCTCAGTTCCCCGATATGTTGTCCTGCTTGTCAATTACTTCATGTCCCACTCCCCTCTATCCTCTGTTGGTGGATAGCCAAACCCTCCCTTGTTTCCACCCCCTAAGAAAAGGGGCTGCTCTGGTCTCCTCCGGGGCTTTCCAGTGTTGTACCCCTAAGGTCAGGAGCTCTCCAGAGCTACCAATAAACTTTGGATTTATACAGCCTGGATTGTCTCCTCCCAGTTCCCTCACCATCACTGACAGTGCCTTCTGAGGAAAGGGCTCATAACCCTTAGCCGCTCTTCCGCACTCCTGAGCATGGAAGCGTGTCCCTTGCGGCCGCTGTGTCAGAGCTAGCAGGGAAGCACCAAGAAGACTCTTGGTGGACACTGTGGTAGCATTTTATTCCTGTTGATTTGAATCCACCATGTATCAAATAATCAAAAGCACTATACTTTTGTATATACTTACTTTTTAAACAATATTCCCAGTCTTTCAGTTGATGTTTCATCTCCAGATTTGTTTGGAAGCATTCATGAAGAATCAAGTCTTTCTTCGGTAAGTTTGGCTTCTATATCTAAAAGCTGATGTGAAAATACTTCTCAGAGATACAGGAATGTGGTTATTTTTTATTGATACAATATTGTAAATATTGTTTATTTTGGTTTTTTTAGATAACAATTTTGTATTCTGTAGGCATGTCTCTTGTTGAAAGCACTGGTTTTTATGGTATCTTAGTGTACCATGTTAAGGTAACTCATGAAAGTGGTCTTTGAAAACAGGTCCTCAGAAACTAAACTGGCATCAAAAAAATCAGTGAAAATAGCACTGCTGTTAAGTCAGTTGAGGATTTGACTTTTGATTTATCACCTTGTTTTAGATTAGAATCAGTCTGATTATTAGTTACTTTTTAAAAACCACAAAGATACCGATATTCAGTAATACAGTTTCCTCCAGAAAATTTACTACGTATTGGTTATTTGTTTAGTTTGTTTGATTTTGGGTTTTTAGGAAGTTGGAAAAGAATTTTTAATATTCTTGCCACTTTGGTTAATGTACTTTCTTCCATTTAAGCAGCTGATGAAAAAAATAAAGGTTTTACCTGCAAGAAACCTAACCTCTTGTGAAATTAATAGTCCTTAGTACAGGTTTTAAATGGTGTCAGAAGCCCAACTTTGCCTAATTTACAAGAATAATAAGCATTTCTGCTACAATAAAGAATCACAGGTTGCCATATTGGGGCAAGTTTCTGAATTGTAGACATAATAACTAGTTCTTTATATTATTTTATTCTTGCAACACATAGATTTGATAGTAATTGTTGACTTGTGGCTTCTTCCTATATGTCATAGGTACAAAAACATTTTTAAAAAATCATAATTTTAGACAATGTCTGTCTTCCATGGTTCTATGGTATCATTTTCTTACGTAAATCACAAGACATTTTGTCTTCTCTTTCTTGAATGAGAACAGAGAAAGTGAGTGATTGGAGTAAGATTGGTCACTGAATTTTTTAAATTATCATTTTTTGAATAGTTTGCATGCTACCTAATTATAACTTGAAGTAGAAGGCAACTCTCAGTCTTAGTCATTGTATTACTGAAATACAAAACTGTCAGGAGTTCTGGGTCTGAAAACCAGTACCATTTTTAATCAGATCAGTGCTGTTATGGTGACTACTGTCAAATAATTTTGTTTTCAAAATACTTCCTCAGTTGATTTTAACTTTGATCTGAGGTGGAAAAGTAGTTTGAAATGAAAAGGAGGAGACGGAAAGAGGGAAGACCCAATCTATTTAAATAGTAGTTCTGTCTTGTTTGGTTCTTTGTTTGGAAGCTGTATCTTTTATCAAGATCAAGGAAAGGCAATTGTGATATCTCAACTCCAGAATGTATTTGACTCCCTTGTAGTTAAAAAAAATCATTGAAGAACAGACATACGTTATAACCACCTAGAATTTCTTCAAACTGCTGAAAATATATAATGGAGTTTAGAACCTTATAGTATTTTAGAGTTGGTGAGTGCATTTGTTCAGTAACTGCTTCCCTTGTTTTAGCCACCTTCATGGGAAAGTGAAGTTGATTTTCAGTTGATGTTATGATGGTCATAATTCTTAGTATATTTCTTGAAACAAAGTAAAATCCAGAAACAGCTTCCTGGAAAGCTGTCCAAACCTAATTTTTGTAAAGAAGTCTTAACCACAGTTCTGTATTAGTCATAACTATTCCAATGAATGCTCTGGATCCTATAAGAGGAAGCATCATGTTCAGTCATCATACCTGATATTCATTCAGTTCTGAGTAGTTTGTTGACAAAAATATTTGTAAACCCTACTTTATTTATGAGAATGTTTATTATGCACAGAGTCAGTAAAATACTCTACTTACATTTACAATGTTGGTTATGATGATACTTCTTTTTTCAACTGTTATGCTCTTTCCTATCTTAATTTTTAGGAGCAGAGACTTTTAATTGCACTCAGTAACTGCCGTTACCTGGAACGTCATACCTTCCTAAATATAGCTGAACATTTTGAGAAACATGGCTTCCAAGGTGTTGATAAAATAACTCAAGTAAGTGAGAGCACTGGAATGGAGCATCTTTGCTTGGAGATTTTTATTTGTTTTATCTTCTGTGAAAAGTAGGTGCAAGTGCCCAAACATCCAGAATGACTCCTGGGTTAGCCTTCGACAAATAGGTGGGACTCCAGGCATTGGTTGGACACAACAACAAGAAGGATATGGTTCTGTGTGTTCATACAGGGCTTAAGTAGCTGGTATAGAAAGTGTGAGCTCTTGTTCAGGACTTGTGTATTCAATGGCAGAGCTTATCAGATTTCTTAGTAACGCTGTTTAATGTCACTGTGTTCTCTCAATGCAGAAAGTAAAAGATTGTTATCTCAGGAATATACTTGATAAATTTTTTCATCTGGAAATCTGCATTACTGATAGCTCTAGTTCGTGAACTAGTTCATGGGGATTTTTGTTGTGTTTGGGGGGGGGGGGTTTGTTGTTTTTTCTTTTTCAAAGAACGAAAATGTCAAAGTGGGTGGCAGTAGCTGTCTCATTTTCCTGCCTTTTTGTAAAGATTAATCACTTCTTATGAGAAATGTTGTGACTTAATTCTTAGGACCATAAAGCTAGTTTATTTACAGAAATATTTGTTGGTTGGAAGTAAAATGTTATCTTTTCCAGTACAGAATACAGTATTTCACTCAAACTGATTGTTCAACAATGTAGTACATCCTTAGTCCCATTATGCCTGAATGTTGCTTGAATTTCTACAGCCTAAGTAGTTTTGAATAGCATTTGAAAGGGATTGCAATGATTTGTGTGGTTAGTACAATGTAGAAAATCACTCTGGATATTGCCTTTTTTTTTTTTTTTTTTTTTTTTTTTTTGCTACTGAGAGTTGAGCCCAGTACAGTTGGAAGCAGCTAAGACATCTGTTTTATATGTGTTCAACACCCTGCCTTGCACAGGCACATCAAAGTATTGCCATTAAAAGTTTGGTACATTTATAAATTACCAAATTCAGATGTTGAAGTGGCAGATTAATTTCCAATCTGCGTTAACCCTTTGAAAACTCTGACTGATGCAATGCTGCATGTATGGGACATACCAATGGGTCATGCCAGCTGGGGGATTTGGATAGTTAGATAGCCATCATAAGAGGGCAGTTTTTCAGCCCTTTATTAATTTTAAATGAGGATATAAGCTCACAGATGTTTAGAGAGGTGGGTTAATTGTTTGGTTTTTTTTTTTCTGTCACCTAAACTCCTGAAAGTTTTTAATTTATTTAAATATTAGATTAAAAAGTTATCATAAAGAATTGGCAAATTTTTTAATATTAGCTTTTATCTGAAAAGACTGAAACTAAATCAAACTTTTAAATTCTGTCAGCTTTATAAATGTAACCTTAAGGTGAATTTGGTAGTGTCTTTTAGTGAAAAACTATCTGTTCTTAGACTGGGGTGTATTTTCTAAAGTTGCCTTTGTTAGTAGGGAAATCATTATCTAATATTCTGAAGTACAGATATTATAATATTCTTGTAGCCAAGAATATTTCCTTACATTCTATATGGTTATTTCAATTTTTTTCTTAGTGCGCCAAATACAAAATTATATAAAGCAACCAAACATTGCACTCTGCTTTTAGCACATGCTACCTTGGCACATACTCATGACTCTTGTACTTCTCTGTTGAGATTCTTTAATTCAACTTATCATCAGTTTAGTGATTTAGGAAGTAGGAAAAAAAATACGTATCCCATAAAATTCACCCAGCTTATTGATTAAGCTTCTGAATAAAATTGTTTCCACAGTTCTCATAATTAGATAACGTTAAAGGGTAGAGGCTCAAAATGGCTTTAATGCAAGAACTGAAAACTGTAGTCATTGGGATGTTCATTGCAGAAAGGCAACAATGTGAGAATTGCGTATTTTTATTAAGCATTTAGCCCACCTGAAAATCAGGGAAATCGGTATACACGGTGGATGTTAAGGACTTCTGCTCTGCTTCCTCCCCACAATCCTGGGCTCAAAATTACTTTCAGATTAATTGTTCATTCTTTCTTGCAATCTTTCCACCAGCTGAAAAACCAGGTTACCTCTATCTTAATTGTGTATTGAACTCGAAACAGGTTGAAGAGAACTTGTATGAAACAAAAAGCCTGTATTGAATGTGCAGATGATCTTTTGTACTGAATGACTGCAAAAGTAGAAGGTCGAATTCCTTAATTCTAAAAAACTTTGCTGAGGAACACTGAAGCAGTTGTTTCACAGATTCTTTGAATGAGTGCATATTTGCAGGGACTTCACACTCAAACTTTCTTTTCCCACTAGTTTAAAGCTAAATAGGAATGGTCTAAGAGCTGTTATTCTCCATAATCATAAGAAATTGAAGTGAAAAATGTCTTGGAGCATGTATAAGAGGAGAAAAGAGTGATATTTCTGTACCTTTTAAAATGTGTTCTTCTATTTAAAAATAGGCAGTCAGGTAGAAGGAAAAGAGGAAGAAAATAACCTTGATCTTCTTATGCCTTATAGAGAGCTTTCTTTTGGGATAGAGATGCTCTTGTGACAAATCAAAGAAGGTTCATCACCTAGAAAAGCAGGAAAGTCATGGTGTATATTCTTTCTGAGCACCAGCTTCACCATCCCAACTTTCCTAACATCACCTTTGACCTCAGTAACAATTGTTTTCCCTTACACTTGTGATCTCCTTCCTGAAATCTTCTCTACTTCTGTTCCTGACTCAAATATTGCAGTTCCTTTTTCTCTTTATTTAACAATGTAGGCATACCAGAGTAGAGCACAATTTAGAGATATCCCTTTAGTGAATAAGGCTCAACCCTTATTCTACAGTTTGCAGTATTAAATCCTTAGAAATTAATGATAAGGAGTCTTTTCTTTCTTTTTTTGAAATTCCAGTTTGATCTAGAGACCTGCTTTTAAAGCAGACCTCATTTTTAAACTTCTTTACTTCTGGAAATTATTATTTATATATACGTGTGTGTGTGCCTTTTCCCCTAATTGTTGAGGAAAATGAACACTAGTTTAAAAGCTTTATTTTTGTGTTGCTTAAGTTCTTATTTATAAAGGTAAATACATTTCAGCAGAAGTCACATGAGATTTTGATCTTAATTTTCATTTCATTTTATTTGCATTTAGCATCCATTACCATGTTTAGATACTAGTGTTCTGCTTCAACATTTTGTGATATGCATTGTGTTATAGAACCATTGTAGCAGCTATAATTACAGGGGGTACCTTTGTTTAATGAAAAGCCTTGTATAAAATTTAAAGTTGTTCAGATACAGTGAAAAAAACTGTCCATATCCCCTTAGCTTTCAGTGTGGCTAAGTTGTGTGAATTTAAAAAAAGTGCATGGAGAGCTGTTAAAGAGAAGAGTTCTGCAGATGTTAATGAGCTGCAGCTTCTGCTTTTGTTGTACAGACAGTTGTTGAAGTAGAGAGGGAAAGTCCATAGGTTCCATTTCAGAAGACAGAGACTTCTAAATAAATAATGTATTTTTTTTATATAGTGAGAAATTGTAACATTAAAATTGATAAATCTGAAGTATTATACAAAAATCTTCATGTTTAAGGATGGAAGTTTTTATGGGTATATTTTAAAGCATTCACAAAATTCAGTTGTTTACTTTGCAAGATACAGACCTGCTGACATGCAGGGAAAAAAAAATCATGCCAATAGACAGTTACTGAATGATCTGCCTGCTTAGGCATTCCTTGTATTTTTCATGAAAATGTCTACTGCTGAATACAATCAGGAAAAAAAATGAACAGATAATATACAAGTTCTGAAGTTTTTATATACGTAATTATGAATTGAAATATGTCAGTAATTGCTGCTTTTTGCTGAAATTAAAGAAGACATGTTTTTTTGGGTATGTTATTAAGTTCTTTTAGTTAATAACTATTTACTATGTTCTTTCTCTTTCCTTTTTTTTTGTTTAATTTTTTAGGTTAGTATGGAATCCTTGAAAGAGCTGGATCAAAGACTGTTTGAAATGTACATTGAATTCAAGGCAGATCCAATAGTTGGGTCATTAGAACCCGGCATTTATGCAGGATATTTTGATTGGAAAGATTGTCTCATTCCAACAGGTAAATATCTGCTTATTAAACTCAAATGATTTTAACAGTGATTGATAGGAGCTAAAATATACTGTACAATTAAAATCTTTTTTCTAGTCTGTGTTTTTAACTTTTGACATGTTCTCATTATGAGTTCTTTCTCACAGACTTTACTTAATTCCTAATCATTTTTCAAATACCCCCAAATGATTAAAGCTGCTTTCATTATTGATAATCTCTTTAATACTTGTTTTTTGTGATTATTTTGCTTCATTGCTTGTATATAATAGAAAGAATTATAAAAGCCATCTTTGCTATTTTCTTATGAAATTCACTGAGGTAGTTTGGGATATTTTCCAATAGAATCTGGCTACTTTGATAATAGATGTAATTACAGTTCTCAAAAGGTAAAATTATGACAAAATGCGTATTTTAACAGTAGTTCAGCAAAGAATGTTAAACCATCGAAGGGCAGGTGTAAGGTGTTTAAAAGGACTGAGATGTTAGTCATTATTTAGATGCTTTAATATCCTCTGTTTTGAGGGAGCATAATAAATAAATGAGTCTGCCTTTTTTTTTTTTCGCAGTAGTGAATACTGTGCACACTTAAGTCCTTTGAACATGTAATATGTCCTATGCAAAATTGATACATTTGAATTTCTTATCACATAAATGCCTGCTTAATACCAAGTAGAAATTAGTTGCAGTGACATAGTACATGGCATTTTGAAGGTGATCTTGTCCTAATCAATTCGTACATTCTTGTTTTGATTTTTCCATAGAGTTGTATGTGGCAAACTTAGTAAAAATCCTGTAGTACTTAAAAATTGGATATGGAGGTAATACACTGGTAACCTGTGAATCAAGAGCTGCAGGTGCTTGTTTGCTCAAAAGCAAAAGGATCTTAGAGTTTATTACATTAGATGAAAACGTGTCTTCCATCTCGTTAATACTTTTGTGCTCAGAATATACACTGTGATGCAATGTACTGCAGAAATAACTTAGATACTCATCTTGCATATTCAGAAACGTTTCTGAATAATACATAACTAGTCATCATATTTGAAGTATGTTTTCACTTGGCACATTTGGATTCCCACCAGCTAACCAAGACCAAGACATTGTGTCAGCTTTTTATATGCTCATTTCTTGATCTAGTGCATTGGCATCTATTTTCTAGGCTCACATTGCCTTTAGGATAATTCTATAGTCTTTTCTTTGTTTAAAGGGAATATTGCATTTCTGATACAGGTGGGCCTCAGCCTTCTTGTTGACCAATTTATTTTTGGTTTAATGTACTTTCTCTGTAACTTTGTGGCAAAAATTGAAGTGAAGATAGTGAATATTAGAGACACTTCATCAGGTTGCATATCATAGCATTGGCCAATTCAAAATAGTAGAAAAGTTGTTCAGGATTTTTTTATTAATCCCCAAGCTAGACATGTTAAAAAGGAACATATAGACATGATTTCTGTGCTTCTCCACCTTGATGATTAATTTCCTTTCCAATGAATTAACCTCTGTTAAATGTACTCTGATGACTACTAGTATAGAAGTATCATGATTTAACATAAACCAACAACTAAGCATCACACATCTGTTCTCTCACTCCTCTCCTGCCCTGGTGGAATGAGGGAAAAAATCAGAAGGGTAAAAGTAAAAAAACAGATGTGTTGAGATAAGGACACTTTAATAATTGAAGTAAAATAATAATAAAAAATTGTAATGAAAAGGAAAATATCAAAGAGGTAAATAAACCACAAGGAAGAAGAAAGAAAAACAAGTGATGCAAATGAAAAATAGTCACCACCAACTGACCAATGCCCAGCCTGCCCCCAGCCAGCTTTCCCCCTAGTTTATATCCTGAGCATGACATCATATGGTATGGAATATCCTTTGGCCAGTCAGGGAAAGCTGTCCAGCTGTGTCTCTTCCCAGATTTTCATGGATCCCCACCCACTCATTGGTAGGGCAGCATGAGAAACTGAAGTCCTTGACTTAGTGTAAGCATTGCTCAGCAGCACCTGAGTCATGGATGTGTTATCAACATTATTCTCATAGTTTACAGTAAATACTATACAATCTACTAGGAAGAAGATTGACTCTATCCCTGCCAAAACTCAGACAAAGAGTAGCTTTGAGGACCTTCAGTTTGTTTGATTATAGCAATGATTCATTGACCCTGGAAATATTTGGTGCCCTGAAGATAATTAGTAAGTGATTAACAGGTAACCTCTTCATGAAGGTAGAGGAACTTTGTAATTTAAAAGGACTGGATGAAAAAAAAGCCTCTTTGTGGGGCAAATGAGAATCAGATTTTTTCCAGTGTTCAATGAGAAAAAGAAATAAGAAAAAAGATCACCCAAAAGCCATATAATTAATTTTTTCAATAAACTGATATTCATAAACAACTTTAAATTGTACAATAATATTTTAATTGAGAAAATATATGTAATCTAAACAATGCAGTTAATACTACAGTAGACATGCTATCTTTTTTATTTTCCTCCTGGGAAAACCCAAAACAAACAAAGATCTATGTTACACTTAATCTCCAACAGCATTGAAAATACCTACTTTATTAAACTGAAATAGCATACATATGACAAGGAATTGGGTCTTACTTGAGTCAAACACATCATTCATTCAAGGATTTGTTAAACAGTGATATATTTATTTGTTAAGAAAAAATTGTATATTGGAAATCATTATCTGTTTTCAGTAATCCTTATGTCTGCAAATTGTAAAGATTTGATTTGTTTCATTTTCCTGGTTTGGATTTTGACTTTCAAAGTCTTAATTTTTAAAAAAAAGAAGAAAAAGGCATGGCAAGGCAAACTATTTAGGCCTCGGTTGTGTTCCTGAGTGATGCTATCAGTGATGTGTAGTGTTGTATCCTTACTGGATGATTGCCAGGACATTAGAGTTTGACATGAAGCTTTTATGTGGGCTGTTTCTGCATCAGCTTTCAAATAGTATTAATGATGATAGTAAAAAGGCAGATTTTGACAAGAACAGTTCTTTTTCTGATGGGAAAGAAGAGATCAAAATATCAATTTGCCCATATGTAAAAGATAAGGAAAAGGTAAATAAATTCCCTGCTTCAGTCTGAAACTTTCAAGCCATCTGGCCATTGAAAATCTGACCAGAACTGGGGGCATGTTGATGCCATGGTGCATCTTGTGCAAAGGACATTTTTGAAAATGTGCGTACGAAAATACTCATGATTTGGTTAGGAACAAGATTGAGAATTTTCTGGTGGTGAATTTTCTGTCCAGTCCAGAGCTTCAAGACTACAGCTGTTTCTGAAAACTTCTCTACAGAGGCCACCTGATCTGTACTACTGGAAGTAATGCTTTTGGGTAGATAGAATTATTCAGGAGGATGCTAATGCTGAGATAGGAGATAATGTAACTGCAAGAGAAGGAGAGACTAGTACAAAAAGTTTGTGATGAAGACTGGTATCAGGCAAGGAATGGAGGTGGAGCAAGGTGGGAAAACCAGGACTGGATGAGCAAGTTAAAAACATAAATTAGGTTAGGATTTAGAAATTAAATTAAATAGAGTGAATCCATTTTTATTTAGAAATAAAAATGGATTTGAAGGGATTATTCAAACAAGAGACAGGCTTGAAATGCAAATAAAAGGACAGGGGAATCTGATAGTCACTAGACAAGTGAGCTTACCAGAGGCTGCTGTGTAATTCAAAAAATCCCCTCAATCTTGCACTTTCATCTTCTAGGGCTAACAGCCTATTAATATTATGGATTGGTTTCTTTGCACAGCTTACGGAAATTATGTATGAATTACTGTATATTTGAAGTATCACTACAGGCAATGCTATATATAGGCAATACCACTGGGTAGCACAGCAATAACCAAAATGTTTTGCCTTGATAGTGTTATAAACATTGTTTCTTTCTGAGAATTAGGGGCTTCAAAAGTCAAGGTCTACATCATCAGCAAAATTAATCAAGTCCACATGAATTTTCTGTACAGAAATTTCATGTATTTATTGCCAATATTGTTGCTGACCCATGTAGACCAGTGCAGTAAGAGAATTTTCTGTTTTCCACTCTGGTTTTTGGTTTGTTTCCTTTTCCATATCAGCAAAAATCATGCACAAAGAAAATCTACACAAATGCAATAATTTAAAATTCCATCTTTAAATAATATTTTTTCCTACATGAGTGCACTTGATTTGCTTCATAAAATGACAGCTGGTTTGGAAATACAACTGTTTTTTATCTTAAGTGGAACTGATAGTTCACTTGTTCAGGCAAAAATCTATCCAGAGCTGTTACAGAATTTGAGAAGTGAGTGAAGCATAATCTGTGTGGGGAAAAAAGGTGCAGGTAGGTTTCTGTCTACAGTTTCCTATGTCATGTAAATAACTCACTTAAGTGTTTTTCTCTTTATATTTAAAATGCCTTCTTTGAATCCTGTCTATTTGAATATTCATGGTTAATTTGACTAGCTAAAGTCTTGTAAGTTATAGAATATTCAGTAAAATCTTATCCAAAACCTTGTTACTATTTATCATTGGTAGCTCTGCAGGCATCCGGCTGTAAGTACTGGGGACAACAATTTCTTGCATCATAAAATTCATAGGAAAATACAAGAATGAGGAGAACTGTACTAAATGAACAGTTCTGAAGAAGAATTTTGAATAAAAAATTAAGAGGCCTGCCTTTTGAGCAAACTTTGAAAAATATATACTATTCAAGTGTGGTATCTCCTTCTGTCAGTGTGGAAGAAGCTTATGCTTTCCTCATTTAAGCAATTGTCCTGTAATTATCAGATATTTCCTGATACATATGCTTTTTGTTACACTTTTAAATATAAAAAGGGATAAATTGTTTGCATGGGGCAAATTTTTATTTAGCCTATGTGCTAAAACATTTACTGTATAATTTATCAACATGCATGTGCTTTTCAGTAAGAAAGATCTGAATGTCAGAGCTTGTGCACAAAGTGATTTTATGTTTGGCTCTTTATTTTGATCTAAGGTGTGACTGCTGGTCTTAGAAGGCAGTTTTATTAACTTAATTAGATTTATTGTTAATAAACAACTCATTCAAGTTTTCATTTTAATTTCAGTGTAGACTTCTGAGTCTTTACAAGACAGACTTCAATTTTAACATGTAGCAGCAGTGAAATCTAGTTTAGTTCTTTTCTCTTGTTAGAAACATTGTTCTGATTTATTCCACATTATTAACGTAATTAAAAGAGATGAAAGGAACAATAGGAAACATAGTGTTAATCAGTTGCCAAGTATGTATTTAGATTGTTTTTTGTGTATACTGGTCAATGTGATAGTTTAACATACAAGGGGTTTTTTTGTTCCTGTTCATACATCTCTTTTTTTTGGTAGTAAATTGTGTTTTGCTGTGGGTTTTTTATTTCCAGTTTAAAAAGCATAAGTTATGTCTTAGTTGTGTGGCAAAATTAGGCAGTTTTTTTTGTTATATTGTTACATTATTTTTTTATATTAAGAAAAATTATCTTTTTGACTTGCAAGGCTATAGACTTTTGGAGAGTGAATGAGGGGTTTGTTCTGAATTTGGGTGGAGAATATTTCTGTGTATTAATGTTTGTGTAATACAAGCAAAGGTAGTTGTAGTGTGCCGGCATTTAGTCTTTTAGAATATTAATGTGAGCTTTTGCATGCAAATGCCTAATTACTTTTCATAATATGGCATGTTTGATTATATTTAATTTGTTTACAAATGCAACTACTGTATTAATTTCTGTAAGACTGTAGTATGTGAGGATTTGTTTACCATACAGGAGGTCAATGTTCATTTATTTTTCTGAACAATTCAGATAATGGTGATATCTCTTCATAACTTGCTTTTCAAATGCTGGCTGCTGTGCAATCTAGCCAGCATTCAGTCAGCATTCACAAGCATACAGATTCTCAGCTGCTATTCTAACAACCTTTTTAAAATATGTATCCTCTGTGTTTCACTTGTGTTGTCATATATTGGTGGGGGGGGATTGTAGTATTTAAAATTTCACATTGCTTTGAAAGTTTTAGGTGATTTTGCACTTTCAAATGAAAGGTGATTGTGGTTTTTAGATATTCATTCTGTACTTGGCATAAGTTGAATATAGTCAAGTTATATCTGAATTTCTTCTTCTTTGGTATGTTAAGAGATCATTGTTTGAAACATTTCAAATATATGAAATGCCACTATCACAGTAAAAGATTAAGTGCGTCACATATGCTAAATCAGACTTTTTTATACTTGTCACATCTTTTAGCTGTTACTTGTCTAATTTAATAATCTAATAAAAACTTCTAATGGCAATAGCCTGATGAAAAGGTACTCAACAGTTAAAAATTAAATATCAAAAGGCATATTTAATTTGTAGTTACGCAGCGACATACTTGTCAACCCTAACTTTTCTTCTTTTGTTTAATTTGGGGCACTAGCACCCTGCTTACATGAAAGATGACAAGTGCATTTACATCTTAAAAACATTTGGATATAGTACAAATCATTTTCTTTTTCTTTCTTTCCTTTTTTTTTTTTTTGTTAGAAATAAGCAATTACTTTTTGACTGAAATGTGCAAAATAGTTTTGTTTGAAATCTCTGTAACCCTTTAGATTTCTCCTAACCATTTAAAAGGATGGCTTCCGAATTATCTTACTTACATCAGGTAGATGATTTTGAACTCCAACAGTCCTCAAATTGTTGATGTCCTGTCTTTAGGAATTGTCTGAATTTTTATGCTTTAGTAAGGCCAAATTCTGGTATTTTGATGCAGGGATATAATATGCCATGTATGTGAACAGGAAGAAAACAATGTTTTGCAGGTCTTTTGCATATAATATGGGAAAAAAGTCTTCTGTACTGGCACATGAAGTTGTTAAAGGACTTGTCACTTTGGGCGTTTTTGTTACAAAATGCTAGTAGTTTATGACATAAGAGGATTCTTATACACAGCAATCTTTAAATAGTCCACTTAAAATATGCTGGTTTTCATTCAAGCTAACTGCTCTTGCAACATACATTAGTAAATTGATGTTTTGTGCTTCTCGTAGGGAAATACCAACTGCATAACAATCAAATTTGTATTGGATGAGTTGAATTCATTCATCCTTAAATGACCCATTCTATCAGCAAGTGTGACAATCTATGCGTTGAATGACTACAGTTCTTGCATTTGTTTTACTACACCTAATTCTTCTCAGAGTAGAATCATGTACCATAATCATAAAGTCAGGGGCCCTTGTATTGTAGGCTTGCCATTTTTTGTAAAAAATTAATTTGCTGCTTGAAATATAAGCACAAATTTCAATGTGTGTTTCAAAATACTTTCATTTGTGTAATTTCATTTTAACCTGAAATTTTTCTTCAATTTCATTCTGAGGCATTTAGGTTTCATTCTATTTCTCACTTCTCACAACATTGTATTGTCATGTTACATTTGTGTCTGAATTTAAAATTTTAAGGATTATTGTAGCTGATGAAAGGGAATGCACATTGTCCTTGCAAAAGATGGCAACAGAAGAAGGCAATGGCCCTTCAGCTTCCTGTCGTTTCTGCCAACACGTTACCTTTAATTTCTGACTATTACAGAAATCCCATTAGAAACCATCCTGGAGAGACATCACGTTTTTCAGTTCCTACTTGCTACACACTAAGTTGCACTTGTATGTTGACTTTATTAGATACTTTCTTGTGCTTCTCCAGCTTCTTGCACTTCTCCAGCTTCTTACATGCAAGATTTTCTGCTGCTAATTGTGATTAAAGTTTTTGTTGGCTGGTCTCAGTAGCCTCTAAACTCCAGATGTATAAGCATTTCAGTAGAGTTTATCTGCATCTTATGTGGTTTATACATTATGCTTCCTCTTGCTTTTCACATGTCTTCCTTCACTCACAGTTCTGATTTATGGCATTTTCTGCTATTAAGCCTACCATTAGTTGTTTACTAGACTGCTGTCCATCGCTCTTCCAGCTTCTATTTGGCTTTATCTGTCAAACTTCTTGCTAGGATACCTTGTGACATTTCTGTCTATGTGTCTATGCCTTGCTAAAGACTAGTAAGCTCCATGAATTAAGCTACAAAAACATTTTAGCTTTGGTATTTTTTCATTAAAATTTGGAATACCTGCACTCTTCTTAAAATTTGGTCAGCAAATTTGAAAATTGACTTTTTAAGCGAGGTGTATTTTAAAAAGGGTAATAATGTATTTGGGAAAAGCATCTGTCTCATTTGAAAATTTTGAAGACCTAAACCAGACTTCATTTATATTGCTTAAGGGATGGGAAGAACACGAGTGCAAAATCCTTGTATCTAAAATGAAGTTTTGCTGTGATTCCTTGGTAAGACGGCAGCTTAGTCTTGTAGGTTGAGAATTGTCTGCTCAAGTACCTGTTCTAACTGATGGTATGACAAGTCACTCTAATATCTGCATGAGACTAGTTACTGCAACTTCAGAGGATTTACTTACCAGGCATGTCTGACAAGTCAGAAGTCTCTTTTGGTGACTAGCCAGTTGTAGGAAGTTTTATGATACTTGTGATCCGTTCAGCATTTTCTTATTTATACAGTCAGCCTCTGTCATGTGAGGACATGTGTTAATGTCAGCAACCTTTGTTTTGTTTTGGTTTTGATTTTGTTACAGGGAGACCTAAATTTTTTTAGCCCCTCAAGCATACTCTTTGAGAAACACTTAAGATCTTCTAAGATCATTTAGTATTTTTTTGACTGTCTTTGGTAAAAGGATCTAATCCCTGCATTGCACAAAGCAGAAAGCTAATTGGAGATTGGAATCAATGATAATGCGTAGAGGAGAAAGGGCAAGTATTTTCTCCCCCCTCTTCCAGCACTCCTTATTTACAAGCACGAATGAGGGTATATCCACACAAGTTTTGTACTGTCTCAACCCTTTCAATAAAACAAAAGTAGTAATAAATTGTGTCATCAACAAAACAATACTCCATGGTCTAGTTAGTTGGCATAGTGAATGCTTTCATGTTTATGTTGCATTTGATAGGCATAAATGTCATCTTTGTTTCCTGTCTGATTTACTGAATTCTTTGGGTGCCCCAGTGTTAGGGAATTATGCAGTTTTGGAGCACAGGCAGGTTGGGGTTGCAGGTTAGATAACTGAGAAGAAATGAATGAATGGAAGTGTGTGAGAGGAAGAACTCAATGGGGTTGGTTCAGATGGGTTTGGAAGCCAGAACTGAAGACTAGGGAGGTGAGGAAGGTATGATAAGATCATAGGTGAAAAAGCTTAGAATTCCAAGTCAATAGTCACTATTATTACTACTTGGTTTTATTTCATTACTAGTTGGGTTATAAGCCAAAATAAATTCAAACCTTGGCTGTGAATGGGGTGTTTGAGTGAGCTATGTTAGACTGCTCCTTCAGTTGTTACTCTTAGAAACCAGGTTTTTTATTATCTTGGTAATGCTCAAGGTAGTTTCTGTGGCAATCTTTAACAAACTGGTGTGTAATGAAACTAGTGGAGTGGCGAAAGTAAGTCACATGAAAAGTAAAATTACCTGTAGTCCCAAACTATGGTATCAGTGTCTTCTGGAGTTCCTAGTTAGGCTTTTTTGCTTGGATTTATTCTCTTCCTTCAAATATTTATTTCCACAGGTGTGCCAATTGTAGGCACTTTTCTCTTTCTCAGACTATGCAGCTGGGTAGAATTAGCTGCTGAAAGATCTTATGACTGCTCTCTTCTTCTACCCAGAACTGTTTCCAAGGCCCTCTGGCAATCTTTACTCAGATCTTCTGGGGTCATCATCACAGTTTCAGAAGGCAGTGTGCATGGGAACACTGTGAGATCAAGAAGCATTTACAGGTCATGATTAATATTTGTGAAACTTAATTGTGTTACCTATTCATAGGTGAATGTGGCTCCCATTTAAGGTTGATCTGTAGGAGAGGTTGGTTTGCTGGTGTTTGTAGCTAAGTCATAGTCCTCTAGCTCAAATTATAAAGGATCAGAGATTAGTGTGTGATATTTAGATGCAAAGTCCCAAGTTAAAACGTTGTATTGGTCCAAATAAACTCAGCTCTGTCAAAATTACCAGACTTTTCAGTGCATGGAGCATCCTGTGTAGTTCCTATAATTCACATTGTTGTGCTTAGAGAATGGTTTTGTCTTGTTAACCTTTAGCATGTAGGCGCTCATTAGAAACAATCCATAACAGTGAGTGATCTCTCCTGATACAGGTGCTTAGTGTCTAGTGGTGGAGATTATTCAAGGGCCATATAAAATACAGCATTATGCTACCTTCTGTGCAGATGCAGACAATCATCTTAAAACATCTTGAATTTGCCTCAGACAGCACAGCCGAGGAGGTCCAATAACCTTGATGCCCTTAGTGAACCCACTGGTCAGTTCACGTTCTCGGTTATGGTTTGAAGTTTTGCCTAAGGGGTCTATGGTCGAGCATAAAATGATACTGATTTCAACATGAAGGAGGAGTAGTAAAAAACTATAATTTTCTAGGCTCTGAGTGTATGCAGTAGTTAAGGATGATGACGTTTTTAACATTTTAAAAGCACTGATGAAAATAGTCTCCAAAATGAGCATAGCAACTGGTCAGACTTGCAGAGTCCTACTAGGACAGTGGGGAAAAGCTGTCTCCTCAGTACTTCATAACACTTTCTGCCCAAGGCTCTGTGTGTGTTTTTAAGTTAAAAATTCTAGTGTAACAAAAAGCTTCAGCTTTCTCTATACAAAACTTCTATACAAAATTCAGCCTGGAGCATATTCTCTCAGTAGCCAAGTTATCAAGCCCTTGAACTCTTACTTTTTAAGTGGGAAAATATGATTGGCTTCTAACAGTACAGCAGATCCGTTGTAATAAAAAACATTTCATTAGCTTAAAATGTCTTTATACAACGAATAGCAATTTAAATTTAATGAAACACTTAAACTTTATTGATGTGTGGATGAAATTAGTGTTGGGCTTGTTCAGCAGTTGAAGTAATTCAAAAATATTAAAAGCCTTTACTTTGAACTGTGAAAAGTCTTAAGCTTTCCAGTTATTGTGGGTCACTCCTGAGTCAAGATAGCTTCCAAATGTTAATTTTGGATTAAATAATTTTCAAGAATCTATTGTTCAGGTCATGCAGAAACATTCTTAATTTCAAATCCATGCCCTTTTCAAGGTGCTATAGGGATTCAGTAAAGCTTGGAAGTGAAAAGCAGTGAAGTAGTAACACTGGAAGTCAGTGCAAGTACTCACCTTCACACTAATAAATAGGATTAATATGTGATCTCATCGAATACTGTATGTTTCCTACAACAATTTTCTCTCATTTTTTCCTTTTTCATAGCAGACTAAAAGACAGTAAGCTGCTGTGGGGGTTTTTGTTTTGATTGTTGGGGTTTGGTTGGGTGCTTTTGTTCTTGGGGTTTTGGTTGATTTTCTTTTTCTGCAATAGCATCTTTAAAGGCTACTGTTATCTGGTTCCAACTCACTGGTTATTTGAGCAGACAGATAAGTCAAGCTATACATAAAATTCAACTTAGGACATTTTTTGCTGTAAACTTAAGGTATACTCTTGTGAGTAATTATTCCTGATATGCTAATCTGTGTGCATTTGACTGCAGTACGTGTTGTGGGTTTTAAATAAGTACATTGGTAGAAGAGCTGGCTGAAAGGCAAAATGGTGATTACCCCTTCAAGGTCATCCCAAATTACCAAGTCTATGGAAAAAACAAACAAACAACAACTAGATTTTTGCCATAGAAATCAAATTGGAGTATTTGGTGCAATGAAGCAGAGCACAACCTCCTACCACATTTTCCAAATAATCCACTGAATCTGTAATCAAAGTCCCTTTCTTCAGTCAGCTTTCTCCCATGACTCGATACTTCCATCATTCCTACTAAATACTGCTTCCTATAAGTGTTTCTATGTTAAAGCAGTGGCTTTGATTTGGTTGCCCATTTGCTGAATTTAGTTACTAAAGACAAATAAAAATTTCATATACTTTCATGCATTTCACGTACAGTTGGTACACAAAGCAATTTGGAAGTATGTAAAAATATTAAGAACTTTGTGCTTTTTTTCAGTGTGGCGACTGTTTGCTTTTTTTGAGTTAAGAACATTCACAGAATCAGGTTCCAAAAGTATTGGGGTTTTTGTATTATGCACTGCCACCTGCTTGTTATCATTACACATTTGTATAATTCCATAGAAATAGCAGCTTTAAAAAAAATCTTCGATGTTAATAACAAAACATTGAAACATTAAAACCATGGAAATTGTGCATCTTAGTGCTGCTCATAAGCTTTTTCTCAAAGCACCACTTTTGAAGTTGCTTACTTAAAAACATCCTTTAAAAGGTCCATACTCTTTCTCTTGCCGATTTTGTCTTTTCTTTTACTTACCCAAGTATATCTGTCATAAGTCACTCTAATAAATGCAGGACATGTTTCCCGGATAATTAAATTTCTTTCAGTAACTTTAAGGTTAGAGACATGCAGAGCAAAACTGGGCACTAAAATTATTAGTGTCTGTATTGTTCCAAACACTTTATTTGTGAAATTAGTCTCTTTTGGATCAATTGACTTCAGTTTTCTCATTTCTTATAATAATAATATTTGAGTGACAACCAAAGTAAATTCATAAACATAGTATATCTCTAAGCCCATTCTTCATTTATGAAATTGCTGTCATTTTGCATTTGACAGGCTATTATTACAGTACCAGTGACTTCAGGAATTATGAGAAGAACACACAGTTTCCTGAGTGAGTCTGTGTTTTGAAAGGTTTTAATAATTTTAGGTTTTATAAAATCATGAAAGGACACCTTCAGGGTGCCTTAAAATTGATGTGTTTGAAAGAAATAAATTAATATTCTTGCCGACTATGCTTGGTTTGTGTTAATGAAAGGAAATACTGCTTGAGATTTTTGATTCAACTGTTCTCAGTTTTGATAGCAATGTTGGTTTTTAGTCTACCTTACAATTAAAGGAGTGACTGGCTTTTCCTATTGAATTGGTCATCCTGTATCTTTATGGGATGAATACAGCTACACATTTTTATCTGTGGAACACCTTTTTAAATTGGCATAAGACAATAAATCTTCCTCTATGGGGACCTCTGGGGGCAGTCTGAAGGGGTTAGTCAGTGCTGCTGACTTGGACCCCCCTGACACCACTGTACATGTGACTTAACTTCTGTAAAGTGGGAGAGGTATGGGAGTGGCAAGAACCCCCAAGTGTGATGAGTTACCACACACAAGACTTTTGGAAGCCTATGTCAAAGTTGTCAAGAAGTACAACTGTTTGGTTTTTTTTCTTAAGCAGCTCACTTGTGAAGAATTTGAAAAATAAAAGGCAAACAGGTTACAGTACTGGAAATGATGTGAGTGCCAGGCTTCAGCGGTTTGTAGGCACTAGTTTTACTAGGTGATGGTGCTCTTCATTTGTCTACCACCCACCAGCTGGTCTGTTTTCACAGTTTCTCAATTATTCTTAATTCTGGAGGGGGGGGGAATGGAAGACAGCTTTTAAGCAACAGAGCAGTTTATTGGTCAGCATAATCTAACTTTATTTCATGAAAAAACTGTTGATGCATGAAGCTGTTTGAAAATATGTCCAATACATAGCAAATATTTATATACGCTTTGTAGTCTGTTCCCTCTTCTGTGCAATATTGTGTTTTGCCTCAGTGTTTCTTTTGCCTACAAACTTTGGGAACTTAAAAAAATGTTCTGTGATCAGGAAAGAGCTATTAAGTTTCCACTCTGTTACATTTCCTGGATACACACAGAAGGATCACAGGCCTGTTTTATAAATTGCTAAAATCAGTAGGAACGTAGTCATAACCAGGGATGTGTGCCCTGTTTTCAGCACACTGTTTTTACCTATTGGCTATTAGCAGTGTCTGCTTTTTCAAAAGAAAATCCTATAGCACTAAAATTATTCTTATAGTAGAAATGTAGTGATAGATACATACTTAGATACTCAATGCTATGACCTTTATATGCTGAAAATCAAGGGGGAAGAGGGAAGAAATTAGTTTAAAATTTTTCTTCTGGAAAGTGAAGCAGCATTCTACAGCAAATGGATTGCTGGTACATAAAGTTCAGGTAATACTGAGTCATCCTTAGATGTATTCATTTTCATGTCAAGAAGGAGTGTTTGTTATATCTGAGTGTCTCACGTGTAAATTTCATTCTTCAGAACCTGAGTTTTTTTCCATTCAGGAAGAAAAATGGGTTTGGTTTAGATGTTATGTTTTAGTTGGGTGAAATGTCTTGCAGTGCATTTTTTTTTCATCTTCCTCAAACCACCTACTTTAATATTTAATAGTTGTAATTAATTTCTACGGTAGGGTTTTCCCTTCAGTCACAAACATACACCCACTTGAATTCAACAACAACAACAAAAAAAGACTCAACATCCCCAAAACTGTTAATGCTGAAGTACAAATGGTAAGGTATTTTTAAAGTAATACTAAATCTATAGAGCAGCACATTGTTCGCTGTGAAGTGTTTATATTCTTGTTCTGATACCAGGTTGCTTTTATGGGTTACAGCCACACATTGGTGCTTGCACTTCTAGAGCACTGTAAAGGCTGTAATTCTGCCAGACCGTGTTGTTCTTAATTAAATGACAACAACAAAAAGACAAATTTCTGTGGGTCATGTATCTCAAGTACTGGGTTCATCTAAGGATCATCAATGCATTTCTTTACCAGTAGTGAGTGAGCTGAAACCGGTGTATGCTTAGATGGAGAGGTATAAATGGCTATAATCTCTGAAGTAGGGTTTTTTTTACATTAGTGCATTGGAATTTTTTGGTTTATGGGGTTTGGGGCTTTTTTTTGTTGTTGTTCTTTTACCATTTACATTCTTTGTTACCTGTTTAGTGGGTTGAAATTTGGCTGATTGTACAATAATTTAAGTAATTTGAGAGTCTTCATGCTTCAATTCTAAGTATGCTATGTAGCCTCTTTTTTTCAAGACCTTCATGTCTGCATTGGTAAAATGCCCTTTATGCTTTGTTACTGTGTTTGGAGGAAGAAGTGAAAATAAATCCATCTCTTAACAAAAATCCTTGCAAGAACATGCACACATATCAAATTGGCCTTCAGCTACCTGCTCTTCTTTTAAATATTTGATGCTAGCAAACACCTCTCCTTCCCAAGTGAAGCACTGTTGGATTTTGCATTTTCTGTTGTAGTCTTTGACAATTACAGATTTTGATCCTTCTTAATAATAAAGGAAACTGTATTCTATCCTATCCCAGAAGCAGTGGAGTTTAATACCTGTAAGGAAAGCAGCAATATTGGGTAGACCTCTTCAACAGTGCCTCAGATCATTCTGTAGTTTGAATGGGGTAGCAGAAAGTTCAGAACAGCCTCAGCAGCTTCAGTTTTAAAGATATCTCGGTTTGGGCTATGCAGGAAGGCACACAACCAGTATTATTCTCTTGGTGTTTTCCTCTTTTAGACTGAAGTTAATGCATAGACAAAGGTATTAATCAAAGTATTGGCAATCTTTAGAGTTCCTACTACTCCAAGGCAGCTGAAGCACAGAAGCGTTCAGGTTCTTTGAATGTCATGACATAATTGCGATTGATTGAATTAAAGGAGTTCAAAAACTACAGGTAACGTAAGTCTGAAAAGCCTCCACATTTTAATATTTTTAGAAATTAGTTTTGTGGCTACTTGTGTCAGGTCCTTCAAATGACATTCACTGTGTTAGATCAACACACTACCATGGCTGAAAATAAGTGCAAGGTGACTAATTCAAAGATGTAGCATTCTGGCCTTCAGATCTCAAAATATTTAGAGAGGTTATGACTTTGTGTGATCAGCCTCTTCCCTTGCTTCAGAACTGTTGTTTGTAGAAGCAGTTTGCCACATAGGTTACCAGTAATTTCTTCATTAAATTTCAATTATTGATAGCTATTTTTTAGGTCGCTATTAGTTCTTGGGACTTTTTCTCAGATTCCTATGGCACTCTGTATTAATAATTACCATGACCTATGCAGACAAGAATTTCAAGAAAACATTAATCTGATTCACAGTTTAATTAGTATGGAGCTAGTAAGAACAATAGATTTATCAAAACATTTTCAGTTTTACTGAGAAAAACCTGCTAATGAACTATTTATAGCACACTTGTATCTATTTTTGTCAGTAGTCTAAGGACTGACTTAGGACAAATGGGTTAAAAAACAGGAAATGTGGTTAAATAAGTGGGTAATCTCTCCAGAGAGTTTCCAGTTTGCCTACACGTTCACATTTTCTTCTTAATGTACTTTCAAAACAACATTAAGTACAGTACCTTGAAATCCATCTCCGTTTAAAGGAGGGAATGTTTCCAGCAATAGCAGGAAGTGGCCTAGTGAGAAATTTCACATTCTTGTTTAAATTGAAATGAGATTCTGGAGTCCCTGTTTTTAAGTGGGTTTTTCTTCTTTAATGACAACGGAGCAGTTGTGTGACATTTAACTTGGCTCAGGTGTATAGTGTGGATTCATAAAACTCTGTGAATGCTGTAATTATGTCTTCCATTCTAGACTGGTTTTAAATAATTGCTTTCCTCTAACTTACCTTTTTCTTACATATGGTATTTACTTTTATGGAATTTATGGTATTATCTGTATTTATAATCATGGTCAAAGGTTGTAAAAATAGTGTTATTAATCAAACTGCATAAATCTTACTGTGAAGTAAGGAATTTACTGAAGATCATAATGTCCATTTAATTCTCTAGAATTAAGATGTGGTGTCTGTATTTCTTTGGGCAAACAGAAGCAATAAGTAAATAAAAGCTGTTATTTGCACTGTTTATTAGTTGCTTTTTGACAGCTACTAATTATTAACTTGAAAAATACTAGTGAGTCAAAACAAGGAGGGAATACAATAAACAAATAAGGCCACTTAGGTGGTGGTAAAGGTTGTGACCTGTTGGATCTCCTGTATTTTGAGAGCTACTGCCAGATACGTGTTCGGCTTTTAGCATCCTGCAAGCAGTTTTCTGGAAATGTTTTTATCCAGGGCAAACAACAAAGCATGATAGCAAATGTATTTTTAGTAATTAGGAAGAAACAAGCAGGCTTGTCTAGCTGCCTTAATTTAGAAAACAGGCCACTGGTAGTACCGTTAGCTGAAGCTGATTTCCTATCAACTGTCCTTTAAGGGAGAAACCTTTGTGCTGCTGCAAAGAATAAAGGTGAGCTGCTTTGTTATGTCCATGGGGAAATTCCAAGTCACATCTCTACTTTTTTTAATACATATTTTTTTAGCATCTGTGGGGTGTCAGGTTAGATGATATCACTGTGTGGGTGGGGGCACTTCAGTAAAATAGCATGAAATAGTCATGTACCAGTGCTGTAGTTCATGGAAGGCTTATGCATGCAAACAAGTTAGGTTTCTGTCTATTCCTATAGGTTAGGGAACTATCTTGCAAGGTGTAGGCTGCTTGGAAATTAAAAGACTACTTTTATGAATGGGGTATCACATTTATTGTAGTAATTGCAAATAGTTGCTAGCTTTTAAAATAATTTTCCAGAAACATTAAATAATTTAGGGCTTTTTCTAATGAGGCAAAAACAGTTTGTTGTTCTGGGAACATACAAAGTTAAACAGACTATCAGTCACATTAAACTTTCCCTGGTTATAAATATTAGATTTCTGAATAGTTTTGAGGGCAAACACCTTTTTTCAAATGCATTTAATGCAGCCTCAGGCATGCTGTGCTGTTGGTCCTCGTAGACAGATGTCAGCCTTTTTCGTGTCATCCTGGGCACTTAATTCTAAATCCAAATTGGTCTATTTTTTTCTCAAATCCAAGTGCTCTGAAAAATTCAAGTAATAAGTTTATTCCTTTATATAAGGAATATTCCTTCATAAATACCTTCCCAATACCAACATAATGCAAACTGGTTTTTGCTGTATGTACTTCACAGTCCAGTACCCTGAGTCTATGAAATATTTTACATGTAAGGAACATTATAAGTCATGTTTATTTGGAATTCTGCAGCTTAAAAATAAAAATATTTTGGTGTTCATTTGAATTTTCATTTTTAGTCTGTGCTGCTTCCTGTTCATTTCTTGGGATAAGGTAGTTGATGGATCTTTACACGCACTGGATGTGTCAGGCAGCGATCCATAATTATGGGAAGCCTGGAGTTATCTGTAGATCTTGTAAATTAAAATTTTTCTACCAAGACACATCTGCACCATTAACCTGTTTTTAAAATTGTTCCAGCAGCTTTTGCATGGAGGCAGTGCTGACTGCTCTACTGACCTGCTGTGACCTCAGACAGTGTTTTACTCTGTAGAGCCTCCTCCCCCTCCCACCCATTCTGCCTTACCTGTGTAAATGCTTGGGGTTTGGAAAGAGATTACTTGATTTTAGCTGGAAGTTATTGTTTAGGTTAGATTGAAAAGTGAAATTCTGTGGTGTGTATGGGGCAGCTTGGTTTGTCAGGAGGCATCCATCTAAGCTTGAAATTGCCCCATGGACTGCATGGGCAGGATGGGGCTCACTTGGTGTGTTGCAAGGAGTCTGCCTTTTCAAGAGCTGCAGAAATACAAATTACTGTCTGCCATCCCAAAAGGAATCCTGCTAGCCCCTAGCACTGCTTCTGTAACAGGAGTTGCACTGGGGAAGAATGTGACCACACTAGAAATTGTGCCAGGATAATTTTAGTTAAAGCAGGTATCGAATACTGCTATTGCAGCTGCAATGCAGCCAGAACCTAGAGGAAACTTAACAGTTAAAAAATCAGACTGTTTTAAGAAGTTGCATCCACATGGCTTGGATACCGTTCATTAGTTTCTTTTTTAATGTGCACCACGCAGCACTGATTAACGACTTGCAGTAGATGTGTGCAGCTTTTTTTTCCAACAGTTTCACATAGCAGATTAAAAACTTACAGAAGAGCTGCGGGAGCTTAACTGACATACAGTTCAGAACACCTTGTGTGTGACATGGTGTAAAGTTTGGCATGATATATCTGAAGCTTAGAAATTAACATTTCCAATACCATTTTACTTAAATTTGGCAATAGGGTGTAATGTAACTAAAAAGAATATAGATAAAAAAATTTAAAAGCCAGTTCCTTCATTAAAACAGAGCAGATTAAATACATTTTTACAGTCACACTCCTCTAAATTTACTATCAGAGTAGTAAATGAAATGTCCAGAAACAGGCAATTACTGATATTCTGCAGCTAGGTATGAAAAATATTAATCTCTTTGGATTACCAAATTCTGTACATTATTATTTTTTTCAGAAAGTTTTCATTAAAAAGTAATCAGGAAAAAGGTTTCAGTGATTTCAGACTGATTGACTGTTACTGGCATAACCCACCAAACAGAACAATAAATTGTAAAAAATACTGTGTACAATTGGATGTGTCTTAAAATGCAAAATTTCAGACTCCCAGGCATCAGTTTTCCTATCTCTACCAAGTCATGCTCAAGCCTTAAGGCCAACAAATTTAGTGCTCTCTTTTCAGAAGCACTAAGAAACATTGCTACCACCAGCAGTGGTTGCTTGCCCAGTTAAGTATTGACCTCCTACGGAATGGACTCAGAATGCTCTCCGTTGTTGCCTAAATTGGTGGCTCTGTGCCTACCCAACACTCATTTCTGAGCTTAGGTTTCTAATAAGTCAGTCAACTCAGTCATGAAACAGGACTAGTAGCTTAGTCAACGCATTAAGAACTGTTCAGTCTTCTCTGCTTTATTTAAAAAAAAAAAAAAAAAAAAAAAAAGTGGCAGCTGTCAAACTGTAGAATTTCCTGTGGATGGCTTTTCTAGCTCCTCCAGAAAGGAACAGTAGCTTTCAATATTCCTGCATGATTTCTCTTTAATTAAATTTGCTTTTTTTCTTTTCTTTTGATCCTTCATAGCCTCTCACCCTCTTGTCTGGTTTACTGCTAATAAGCAGAGGTACCTGCTGACATCACCTGCTTTTTCTAAACAGTTGTGTGCATTTATCCTCTCCTCCTCCTTTTTGCACAAAAGGCAAGCTAAAAAGCTGGTTTGGTGAGAGGCAGCAGCAAGGCTGGATTTTCTGTCCAGCTGTCCATCTCAAATGAGGGTCCAATCTCACAGAAGTTAAAAGTGTGTCAAACCCTATCTGCCTGGGTTAAAATTTCCTGTGTGTTTCAGTTGTACTCACTGAACTTGAGTTCATTCTTTGAACTCTTGAGTCTGCAGAAGGCTTAAAAAATGTTTGAAGCTCATGTAATCCTTCACACTGTCAATTCACTGTAGAAGGACTGGGAACATTTGAAGGCTCAAGTTAGCTTCTGTCACAGAAAAAGCAGCCTGATGAGTTCAGTTTTACTGTGTGTGCAACCTTTGCTCTTTTCTTGCATGCAAGTTTTTGTAGCCTCTCTGTGTTTTAGAATTACACATGTGGTATTGGAGTCCCAGCTCTTTCATGCTTATTCAGTCACTTTGGGGGTTTTGTAGTATAACGATGTCATATAAGTACTTGGGGGAAACATATCTCTGAGAACTAACTACAAGTGGGACAACTGGTAGCGCTACACCATCTAAAGATCTCCTGAATGATTCCTGTATTGGCAAGCTAAAAGTTTGGTTTCTGTTACTCCTCAGAACCACAAACCTTTTTCCCTTCTGCTTTTCCCATCATTCACACAGTCATCTATGCTACAGCTTTACAATGTTGCTAAAATTGATTTGAAACATAGACTGACAT
This sequence comes from Vidua chalybeata, assembly GCF_026979565.1. Classification (NCBI taxonomy): domain Eukaryota; kingdom Metazoa; phylum Chordata; class Aves; order Passeriformes; family Viduidae; genus Vidua; species Vidua chalybeata. The sequence goes on along the minus strand of NC_071530.1, from coordinate 69,309,176 downwards.
GTTTAAGTAGTAAAAAAAAAGTAAAATTAATAAGTGGTATAAACTGGAGATTATTGGATAATTTTGTTATATATTTCTCTGGTAAAAAGTACAGTGGAGAGTCCAAAATTGGAAGATGCTATTTTAAAGTTTCTGTCAGCCATTGTGATAGTTGATGGCTGAAATTGTCCTTCATTTTTATTTCTTAAGTCTTCCCATTCATTTTTCTTTAGAGCAATGCTGGGGCTTTGTTAGTAGCAGCTAGAATTCCAGCAAGTCAGTCTTTGGTATTAAGAATAGAGTGGGAGTGGAATGCGTTTATGTTGTAACAGAATAATAACATTTTCCTCAGAGAAATTGCAAGGGCTTGTTGAGACTTTCTATAATACATTTCTGTCAGAAGCAGTGGAAAGGCATTGTATTTCTGCTTCAATATGCTAAATAAGAGGTATTTTAGACTTAAGAATGTTATGTTTCACTTGATTAGCCTAATAGTTGCAATCTACAGTTACAAGGTGCATTAGCTTTCAGTGCTGTATAATAGGACTGGCAGCATGGTGTCCCAAAAACTGTAATTGTGTGGGCTGCTGAACAGTTGTCGAGAAAGCTGCACAAAAATTCTATTCTAGACAGAATTTTTACATTTTGAAATGAATTTCACAACAAATTCACAGTTGGATGCCACTGCTTGTATTTCTAGTGAATCATACTCCAGAAAAGTAATACTTTGCTTCAGCAAAGCCTGCCACAAACAGTACAGTGATATAAATCAGAAATGGGATATTTTTTAATTGTAACTTTTCAAAAAATAGTACCGTTATTATCTATGCCTGCAGGTCCTGACATTCCGATATGTTTTGCTTTGTCTCCACATCCAAAAATTAAATCCTTCACGAATAAGATAAAAGGAAGGGCTGGGGGGAAATGCCCTTTTTACATAAGTTCTATTTGTGGTAGGAAACTGCCCCCACCCCCCCCCTGCCAACAGCAATGATTGTCGTAAAACTACATCTTTCATATCTTAGAGCAAACCTTTACACAGAGACCTTTAATAACTTCACAGAGACCAGCATAACTTCACTGATGGTCATTTCATTTATACCTTCATTTCTTTCTTTCTTGTGCCTATGTTGTTCTTCACCTTGCACTGTTCTCCCTTCTTTCCCTGTCTGGTTCCACTAACTGGCATTTTTAGAGTGCAATTGCATGTTCTTTCTGTCTTTGGCTTGTTTAGCTTACCAAGACAAGGTCTTCCAGCTTGTTAAATGCTGCAATTAAGGCAACTGCAGTTTCATATACATACACTGTCTCTAAACTGCATAGCTTTGCAAAGTTTGTGCTGAATTATTTGCTCTTAAATTGTAAAACCTGTCGAAGAAATTGAGGAAATATTTGTGCTGGCACTGGGCTGCCTGATCCTGAAGTCATTGCAGGACTGAGCCTGCTATGAAGGGTCAGGAACACCTAATTATTTCTTTCAATCCCAGTAGCACTTAGCTCCTTTAAGTTGCATCCATTCACCCTTGTGCATGGTGCAAGGATGGAAGATAAAAATCTGTCTGCTTATGCCCTTTCACTGAGGTTTAAGTTAACAATTTTATCATGCAGCTGGGATAGGCTAACAATATGCAATACTAAGCTACTCTCACTTCATTCTTACCATAGCTTCCCTCCATTCCATTTACTGAATTGTTTCTGAGCTCTGACATAAAATAACCATTTACCTTAGCTGAGAACCATCAGACAACGCTGTTCAACACCTGGCACTAATGTTGCTGATATTAGTATTCCATGCTTTCAGAAATTAACAGTACTTAGGTACTTATAGCAGTGATGGCAACTTGGTAACTAATTCTTCATGAAATATGTTATGGAAAGTTTCTGCAGATACAGTGATAGGCAGCTTCTACTAGCACAGTCAAAAGCTGTTTAATTTGGGTGCTTACAGCAGCAGACAGAATTAGCAGCTGCTACCCTGAGCCAAGTTGTACAAATGCATGAGAAGAGGCTCACTACCTTGGGGATTTAGGTGGGATAGGTGGGAAATGAGGATTCTTCCTTGGAACCACACCACCCTCTTACACAACCCACTTCAGTCTCTATCCACCTGGGCTTTTCACTCACCCTCCTTGATAACACTTCTTCCCAGCTCAGCCTGCTGGCCACCTCTGCAGGAGACACACGTGCTCTCTCTGTTTGACATGGCAGCCCCCTCTCTGTACTTTACTTACTGCTCCCCAGCAGTAGCAGGGTTTGAGTGAGATACTTCATTAGGGAACACTCAGTTGGACCAAAGAAATGCTGCTTAGGTCACTGAAATTTTGATTGACTAAGGAACATGCCGTGGCAGTGCTCAGGTATCCCTAGAGAAGGGAGACTGTCAAAGTCTTTATCTTGTGCAGCATTTGTGCAAAAGTAAAATCAAAATTTCCACATGAAAGATCCTACTGTCACAAGATGAGGCTGGTAGGCAGCCAAAAGCTGAATGCCACATAGGTTTGCAGACCAAAAGCAACACTTTGCACCCTGAAGTTAACTGCAAACCGGCTCCCAAATTCACCCTGTACCTCTTGATTTGATATGCAGAGTAGACCTTTGTTCAGTGTCTGGTCAAGTTGTATTGGTTTCTGGGATGTGATAGAAATTTTGACCTCGGTGATATGAAGTGTGCAGAGGATTTCAACAGGGGCAGAGTGAAGTAAAAGAAGGAAAACAGTAGAAGAGGAAAAAGGAAGGGGGTGTTGCATTTCCACATATACCTGTGATCTTTTGGTGTGGTTTGAGTATTGGTGTGTGACATTCTTGCTTTGTTTTGCAAGGTTACGGGGTAGGAGAAAAAAGTCAGTTTCATAAAATTTCTGGTGTTGCTTTATTCCTCCCTCACTTCCTTGCTAAGATGAAAGAAATTTTAAGTTTGCAAGCTGGTATACAATACTGTATGACTTGTCTTTGGGTTAATTTAAATGGAAAAATCTACTGAAATTTTCATGGGGAAGAATAAAGATGTAAAGAGAAAAGGCACTAGAGATGTTTTGGAATGTGTGGAGAAAGACTTGTATCTTTCTGACATCCAGGCTGTATCCCATTGCACATTCTAGATGTTTGTTACTCATGCAAGACAGTCCTGTGCTGTCAAGGACAGGTCATCCTTGTGTCCTGCTTTTATAAAATTTTTATCCATAATTGTCTAACAAAGGGTCACCTTTTTAGATCATGAGGCAAGTTCTGGGATCAATGGTTAAAGATATGAGCATGACTGAGGTGGCAGTAGTGAGATACTACTCTTCTCACAGAATAGCTCATTTTGATGATCTCAGGTAACCCCTTTTAAAGCTGTTTTTTGTAGCAGGACTAAGTTTCTGCATTGGTGTTATCTAAGGAAAGGTGGAGCAAGTAAGATGAACTGATTAAAGGTTCACTTTGTAATTTTTATAGCATTAGCCGTAATCACACTGTGATCTCTGAGCTGTGTGGTCTCACCAGTCTTTGTCCATGATTCTTGTATTTTACTGTCTATTGAATATATTGAAGGGAGGGATGGGGTCATTGCACTTTCTCTGATTTGTGGTAGACTAATCAAAATCAGAAGTTGAGGTCATGTGGATCACTAACCGTCTCTCGTTACTTTGTTTGTACTTAGAGCATTTATACATACTCTAAAGAGTTGAATTCTTTCTAATTTTCCTTTGCCTACAGAGTAAAGTGGCCATAAAAACAAGTGAGGCAATTTTAGATTCTTGCCTATTTTAAATCTTAGACGACTGGAATACAGGCTGGGAAAGTTATAGAATTACAGCAGCAGAGAGTACTAAGAGCGTGTCCTAACTAAAGCACATGCTGCTGGATGTTCTTAGTGTAAATTGACAAGTATTTCATAAGCTTGGAAAGAAAATGCTTATTTGACTTCTCCACCTTCCCCAAAAGGAAGTTTCTACTAAGGCATGACATCTCCTATAAACTGCCATGAGTAATATATTCTGAACCGCTTTCAGATAAACAAGAGACCGTGCTATTCCTATCTGTAATAATTCACAGATAGAGAAGCTGATAAAGTAGTAAGATCTTGAAGACTGTTATACAAACAAAACCTCTTGACTTTGTTCTTTAGAACTTATTAAACTGTGGTGCATGTTGTGTGCCATGGTGTGTGTATTCTACCAAAGCATCCAGAATGTATTTTTTAATAATGCTAGTTTTTTTATTAAATTGCAAAGTTGGTGAAATTATCTTGCTAGAGAGGAATACTAAAACAGGAACCTACTGACTTTTTTTAACCTTCTGCTGTAAGGAAATGTGCCTTTCTCCATTTGATTTGAAAAAGGAAATAGTCTGGTGGTGTGGCTATGGAACTTTCTCTTTCTGCCTCTGATTGCAAAAGTAGTAGTAAAAAATGAAAATAAAAAGTACAGTATTGAACAGCAGAATATTATAGTGGTGTTGAGACAACAGAATGAAAGTAATTATTTTGTTTCTCTTGTTTCAGGTGTCAGAAACTACTTGAAAGAAGCTTTAGTGAATATCATTGCTGTGCATGCAGAGGTGAGGAGAAACTTCAGATCATTTCATGCTTATATGATTTCAGTGTACTTTTGCTGGTAAATCCCAGATTTTTTTTTTTTTTTATTGAAGTGTCTTCTTTATAGATTAGGTTTAGCCAACTTGTTATAAAACTGATAACTTTTCATATGGGGCAGAAGGAGATGAGTAGTTCCTGTTTATCCTCTCTAACGCTCCATTACACCTTTTCATCTCCATTATCTGATAAAGAGGAAAGCCAAATGCTGAAGTTAAATTCTCCCTTTCCATGCAGATAATATATAGATATATAGCTAGTTATGATGCTCTCTTTCTCTGATTATCTTTATTTTGCAAAACATCTGTAATTAACTTCTGTTTCACCTTGAAGGAAATGTTCAACACATGCCACTCAGAGTGAAAAGCCAATATATGTCAGTCTTCTACATACAGTGGAAATAGGAAGGCTAAACACAGGAAGTTTTATAGACTTTGTAAGCACAAATACTGCTTGAAATGCCTAAGTAGGTAATGGGTATCTAGGCTAGGGAATGCACGTTAAAACATTGCTTCTAACATAATAAGCTCGGAGGGGCTACAATTATTTAGCCTTTTGGGATTGTATGCAGGAATTTTCTATGGTTCTTTAAGTTAGAGTCTATGTTTTACATAATCACTCCTAATCATCAAGAGTGTTAACAGATTACTGTTGCTCCTGGTAGAAGCATTGGTAGTAATATTACTCCTACCTTCCAAAGTACCACAAGTATGGCTGCATTAACTTTTCCCTGTAATTAAAATATAATGAGATTCATTTGAGGCTTTTACTTTCCTTATTCCTTCTTAAATTACAAGGATTCGTATAAATTAAAATATTTTCAGGAACTTCAAATTTGTCTTGCAGTATTTTTGATATTATTTTAGTGTTACTTTATAGCAGAAGCATTTTCACAGAAGCATTGTGGTTTTACCAAGTGCTTCCAAATGAGGGAATAAGAAACACTAAAAGCATACACCAACATAATAAAAATTTCTAATATTGCTTTTCAGATTAAAATGGAAATTAGAGGCTTTGCTTTAAAAAATTTAAAGTAATTTCTGACTTACTGAGCTAGGGTTGTAAACATGCCTACTTGTTAAAATGCTGCAGCAGAAAGGTGCATTGCTGTGCTCTCCTCATTGAGACTGATACTGTTGCTGGCCTAAATAGCATCGTAAATTTCTAGATGTGAAATATACAGAAATATGAGAAGGTGTGTCAAGACGAAACTCCCATTTCCACTGGTGAAATTCTGTTAAGCTGGGTCAGGTTTAAGTTTAGTTAGCAAGGCAGCAAGTTTCTGTATTTTGAAACAGCAAAAATTAACCATCAGATGAGCAGCAAGGATAGACTGAAATGGAAAAAAATTGTTTCTCTACCTTTGAATTCAAATTTAGCTGAAATCAAAATAAGGGCTTCTTATTACAAATTTGTGATGATTCACCCTTGCTGACAATTATTTTTCTTGGATTCTGTAAAGTAACTCAAGAATGCTCATTGCAGGCAGAAATATTCTTTTCTCAGTAGAAGATATTTGGGCATGTTCCTGGTATGTTTGTGTTGAATTGATCAGCAATGTTTGGTGCTGAGTAAGATGACCCCTTTCCAGCACTGGTAACAGCTGGTAGCTGACATTTATGGGGTCAGTGTACTTGGCCTGTGGTGCAGACCTGCCTTTTGGAATGGTCAGCCTTATGGGATGCCTGCTACACAATTCTTTATTGAAATCACTGAAAACTCTGTAGGAATCTTTCTTTCTTTGTTTTTTTCTTTTCCTCATTGATTTTTACACATATGTATTAATATCTTCTGTCAGTTAGTAAATTTCCTTGTCAGACGTGGGATATAAACTTTGCATAAAAGCAAAGGTATTCCAGCAAAACAATCCACTACTTAATTCTTTAGAATATTTCAAAGCAGAAACTGGGGAAATGTTTCAAAACTTTATACATCTCATTTTCATTCTTGTACCACTCCAGTCACATACTTAAGCTTACATACACCACTCCAGCTTCATGTGTCATCTTCTCTCCCAGCCCTGTGCAGTGCAATGCAGCTTTATCATCATCTCTAAGCTTTGACACAAGTTTGGTGTGTCTAACCTATAATCTCACTTCCTCCTATATTCCAACCTCTTGGCCTGCATTTTCCCGAATTCATTGTAGAAAAATCATACTTTCTTTTTTTTAAATCCACAACAATTTCTCACTTCTGTAAAGCTCCCTTTAAGGAAGATTACTCTCTTCATACTTTGCTTCAAGCATAGATTTAATAACTTTGTGTTGCAGTTACTATTCTGAACAGGCCACTTTTAAAAGTTCCACAAATAATTGTTAAAAAAGATTGTCTTGATGCATGGGAAAACAAGTAAGGTTTAATTTTTTTTGCCAGGGACCTAATAAATGGCAGCAGTGGCAGAGTTTAAATGAACTTCTGTTGACACCCTCATATTTGCACAGGCTGTCAAATATTTATCTCTGCCATAGAGTATAATGACAGTAGCCATTCAACAGTGGTCAGATATAAAGGAGTCTAGAAAAAATAGCAAAATATATGGGTAGAAAGTGGCTGAATGTGTAACTGTCAGACACACACCTCTGAATCAAAGGTGTTTATCTACAAGACAGTGGTCTGTCTACAGCCGCCTGACTACCTGCATCCATCAGCCAAAAGCACATATTTTGAAGTTTAGCTGCCTTTTGGTATAGCAAGAAGGTTATCACAAATCACATAACCAAATTTGCTGTTAACAGAGAGGATTGGTCGAAGTGCAGGGCAAGCGTCAAAAGACATCCTTCATATTCTAGTTTCTTTTGAATTTTTGGTACGTTGATAAAAAAGAAGGAGACCTTTCAATCAAAGAGATTCGTGTTTTTTATTGAAATGTTAGTATTGAAAATATTTTTGTTAATGCAGGTGTTGTGTTCATGGTTCTTTTCATTAAACTTAGGTGTTTACCATTTCCAAAGACTTAGTTCCTCGGGTAATGTCAAGGGTTGTAGAAGCAGTCTCTGAAGAGCTGAGTCGACTGATGCAGTGTGTTTCATCCTTCAGCAAAAATGGAGCTTTACAGGTACCTGAGTACTTCGTACTGTCAAATATCTGAGTCTAGAAAACTGAGAATAACAGAGGTATAATCTGGGTATTTGTTTGATTTATTGTAGCAGTGAAAGCAAGGAGATAAAAGGATTATTTTACAACCTATTTCAGATTTATGGATGAATACCCTTTGGCATACTGGTTCTTGGGTTTAATATATTTTAGGGTTATTCTTGTATTAGACAGCATTAAAAGGCTGCCTGTATTCTATGAGATAAAAAGCATCATAATGGTATCTTTTTTGAAATGTTGTCAAATACTCACTTTGGCCTGACATAAAAAAATCACTTTAAAAGAAAAAACAATGTAGTGATATTTTGAGATTTAAAAATCCCTAAAACAGGATGCAGTAGGATCTTGTAAGACTTTGCAGGATTAGCCACTTGTTTGTTTTACTCTTTCTAAAATACCATGCTGTTGTAACATGGGCAGAATAGCTTTGCTGTGTTGTTAGGCTTTATTTACAGCTGGATTGGTAGTTGTACTTGTATTGGGTAAGCTTTAAAAGACTCTAAGAAAAACACCTTTTTATAAAAAATCCCTTTGAGTCAGATTGCTATGGCTGTAACAGAAAAAGAGCAAACTCTCTATTTTCATTGTACATAACAGCATTCTTGCATTATGATGGGAAAATAATATCCAGTGGTAAGCCTTTTTTTCCAATTGCTGCTAGTATTGGCATTGGACAGAGAATTAGTATACGAAGATCGCAGCCAAGTGATTGACTCCATATTTAAACCAAATCCATGAAGAGCAACAAAGCTATGCCTATATCCCTTTTGTCTGGTTAAACAACCCACTGTAGGGACTTGCTGCCTAAGCCTGTAATTGAAAGGCTTTTCTCTACTTAGTGTACGTTTGTCACTCATGGTTATTTTCTGTTCCTCTGAACATAGAAAATCCTGTCTGACAGACAGCGGCAGCGTGAGAGTCATCCAGGCCTTGTTAGGCTGAACCAAAAATTCTCATTCAAGTTTTACTCTGTATTCCCACATCCCATGACCCACAGTTTTGCAGGGCTCACCCTTCCACCAGGTTTACTTAGGCTGTGGTACTTGAGAATGGGGTACTGGTACCTCCTAAAATGCCAAAAAGACTTCAGAACTTGAAAAAGTCCACAACTCCTGCGCATGGAGCACTATACCAAAAGAGGTAAAATACTGTGTGTTGAGAAAAGCATAAAGTATATGTAAGTATAAAATTTGGAGTGTCTGTGTTATATTTTGTGCCAGAAAGTTCTGGCTCTAAAAAAGCATAAATTTTACCTGGCTTCCTACCTAGAGGATGGATGAGGGAGATACCTAAAAGCCAAAGGCTTTCATTAGAAGTGGAATTAGTTGTCTGTGTTGCATTTTTAAAAGTTTTGTTTTGGAAGATTAATGTTGTGTGTAAATGTAGATCAGTTACTGTAATGTCTAACTGGATTAAATTTCATATTTATGCTAAGAAGAACAGAATGTTAATTTTTATGAAGTTCACTTTGTATTTTTAAATGAAATTATTTCATGGTCTCTTGCAGAATGTTTCTATTTCATATAAAAGTTGTGATGATAATGATTGCTTTTCAAAGACCAATGGATGATCTATGAAGAGTTCAAGAGCTCACAGAGTTAATCTGCGAGTTCAGTCTCCTCCACAGTTTGCCTAAGTGAAAATTAATACCTGGGCACACAGTACAGTGCAGGAATAAAATCCCCAAGCTCTTGTGCCCGCCAGGTGACACAAAAGAAAAAAAGTACAATCATTCTACTTCCTCACCTGATGGAAAAAAATAAATTCACCAGAAGAACCAAGCACAAAATGTGTATTGACAGATTTTTGTACTTTTGTGTTTCCTTTCTCCCTGGCTAAGCAGTGCTGTGAGAAGTTAAGCTCACTGTATTTAATTTTTTAAAAAAGAAAAAAAAAGTTGCATCTATCATTTTATCACAGTACAGAAAAGGTCAAACAGAATTAAAGATTTGTTACTGAGAGACAAACCAGTGTTTTTTGACTACTACACAGTGATGTAAACAGTTTGACTTGAATCAGAAGTATGAAATTGTTCCTTTGAGCAGTCTCCTGGAAGAGTAGCATGGCAACAAAGAATACAGGAAATAAACTGTTAAAAGCTGAGGCTGCTTACAAGGGCAGTGTGCAATAGTATTTGCCTCTCAAGAAGGTGAAGCTTTGGGATACTTGTATATACTTGGTGAAAGGACATTGTGTCATTGTTTCCATATTTGTATTTCTGTCTTCAGGCAAAGCTTGAAATCTGTGCTTTGAGGGATACCGTGGCCATATACCTAACACCTGAAAGCAAGTAAGTTGTGCTGTAATGTCACTTTTTGCAGTGTAATAGAATCCTTGGTAAACATGCAAAAACACATAATGTAAATTTAGAATGAAGGAATTTTGCTTCAAATAGAATGTTTGATCTACTGTGTAAATATACAAAAAAACCAGATTTTATCAGTTGATAGCAAGATTTTATCAGTTGAAAGAAAATAGTACTTTTTGTTGTTTTTTACTTGGGACTTCTAGACACAAACTAATATTTGCCACCAAAAACAAAATGTAATTTTTAACAGCAGTATAGCTGGTAAGGATAGCTATGCTAAAGACAGACACAAGCAGATCTTGATGAGTTTTATCCAGTTTTTCACAGCAATCTCATAAAACATAAAATAAATAACCTGCCAGATTCATCAGAGAGTCTACAGATCCAGCTACTGGCAGGGTCCTCTTATAGGGATATGGAGAATTAGGGCTCTCCGTAGGCTTATACCTACGCTTACCCTTCTCCTTCTCCACTCACCTAATCAGGGAAAGGGAATTCCGCTTCACACTGTCTCCTAGAATCAACACCTTCAAAAGGCTTTCAGCAATTTATCATTTCACACTGAGGCAAGACCAAAGATAAATAGTGTGGGGGACACTCACACATTAATATAAAGGGAGAAGGAAAAGCATTAACACCATCAGTGGTTGATGCACCCAAGGCATGTAAAAACAGGCTATGATAGCTCTCAGCAGTTTTGAGTAAAGCTGATTGATTTAAATTTCTAGGTGATTATGGTGAGGATTGGATAGGGGCAGATTCATTCATATTTTAATTACCTTCACTTCTTTAAGATTGGCACTACATGTCCCTGCAGGTAGTAATTTGGTCATTTTACCTAATCAACAGTTTTGTAGGAGACATTGCAGTCTTAATGTGTCTTCATAGAGTCACACATAGTGTCCACTGGTGTCACTGCATTCCAATTCAGAGTACTCACTTCCCTATTCTGATAGTGAAAAGGCCTCTAAAAGAAAAACTACTATAAGAAAACTACTTGGCACTGGCTCAGGTTGGATAAAATGGAAATTGTATTGTCGGTAATAGGGCAAAACACAGTGAACCCTGAAAGCCAGAGCTTCGTAGAGGCTTTTTATCCCTGAACTTGTCACTAGCAGTAGTTGCCACAAGTCACCATATTAATCTTTTGCTTACAAGATTCTACCTATCTCTACAGGTCCTGCATTGTTCCCTCATTTCTGTTCCACTCCTATTGCCCAGGGTGGGGTGGGAACCCTATTTTTGGAGTTACTCAACACTTGACTGGATAATGGCCCAAAGAACTCTCCTCTACCCTTGAAATCGGCCCTGCTTTGAGATCAGGGTTGGACCTAAAGTCCCTTCCAATCTAAATTATTCTATGACTCTGTTACCTCAATGCAAACCCACTGTAATACTCTTCATAGGCACCCTTCTGTAAGGCAGAATGCAGTGGTCTGTCTACTAAGCACAGAGAGACAAAATCAATGTTTTATCTGTTCTTCATACACTGATGGTCGCTTAGTTTTAGGCAGAAGTCAGGCTGGCCACTACCTGTTAATTTTTGAACAGTCCAGGATGTGACAGTCTTCAGTGAGCTGCTGATTTAACATTTCCTGTTGATGTATGATGTACATCACATTAGCAATGTCAAGACACATGCTTGACCCCATGACTATTTTATGTTCAATTTGCACATGAATGTCAGGTCTCAGTTGACAATATTTTGTCAATTTATTGAAAAAAATGGATAAAATATAGCATCTCTCTGTAGGATTTATAGAGACAAACTGCCAAGTAAATGCTGAGTCTTGTACTAGCAGATTATGAGTAGTTTTGTTTTCCTTGCAGATCAAGCTTTAAGCAAGCTTTGGAAGCCTTGCCTCAGCTCTCAAGTGGAACCGACAGAAAGTAAGTACAATGCACCCTCTTGTTTCCTTTATGGTCTTTGGAGCCATTGCTTTTTACTCTTGTAAGAAAACTTTATTATAAAAGGCTTAACTTTTGCCATATTTGACCCTTCTGAATTACAGAGCAGAAGCCTTTTTGGACAGAGTCAAGAATAAGCTCAGTCCTTGCCTTGTTCATGGCCCATTAAATTACCCAGAGGAGCCAATGGCTTTGTGACATATCCTGCTTGTCCATCCTAGTCTTACCAGTTCAGTGTAGCTTTGTATTTTTCTTGTTGTATCAATCTATTTCAGCCTTCCTTGTGAATTTTAGGGTTTCTGTGAGTTCCATTTTATTGTTTTACTGAAGTTAGTAGCAATTAAAAAAATGGCCAAGAACAAAGTTCAGGCTTTTGCAAGCTGATGTACAGGGAACTCATAAAACTGGCATGTTTCCTTTCATAAACAAATGAGGGTCTGTGGCTCTTTCTTAACATCAGAAGAAGGAATTCTGGGTTCTTCCTTTTCCACCACGATGACGTTTGACAACAGGTTGCTTTGCTGTGTCCAGCCTGGTATTTGGTAGTCTATTTTACAACCACAGCGTAATAAAGAGTAAACTAGGACAGATTTGTAGTGAGTAGTGTTAGTATAGATGGTTTAAACTAGAGATGGGTTTCATTGTACTTTCCTGCATCAAATTAGTTTGCACTTAGCAGTGAGAATTTAGAATATTTTGTAGACACACGAAGAGACACTGCAGCTCATGGTCTGTGGTCTGTGCCTTCTTCCAGATATCCTCTGTCTATGTAGTTGAACCTGCTCTTCTCTAGCCACAACAAGTCTCAAGATACCTCCTCATCTTACTTAGCTCTAAGGCTTTATTAAAGTTAAAAATCAGTTTTGAGTAAGGAGAGATCTTTTAACTCAAATTTTCCAAAACACCTGTAGAATTTTTTTTTCATTTACTCACAAGCATCTGAGCTTCATGAGACAAATGAAAATCAAGAATTTCATCATTATTACATCTGCTTCAGTGTTTTGAGCCCCAGACAGTACAGAACTTGTTCTGTTTCCCAGGTCACTACATGGCAATTGTAATTTTTCCAGGAAGCTCACTGTTACCTACATGTATTTGTGTAAAATAACACATTTGTGCTCTGAGAGCTGTTTGTGTGTGTTCATTCACAATCACTACTATGATGCTAAATGATTCATGTGGACATGATCATTTTCCAGAGGACCCACTGAGGAAGCAGATACTGATTTTTTTGGTTTAAGTTGCTATTCTTGGGCTAGTTTGTTTTTTTAACACACAGTGTAATTTTTTTTTTTCTGTTACTGGCTGTTCAATAATGCAGCATGCCAAAAAGTTCAGGTGATACATGTCTGCCCTATATAGCTTGCTTTTGAAATAGGGCAGAAAGTTCAGGGATCACATTATTCCCTAGATTAAGGAGAAAATAAAATACCCAGCCAAGACTGTAAAACAACTTAATGCATCTCCAGTGTTACAGTGAATATTTTCTACAACAGGCCCATCAACACCATTGCTCCTACATCTGTAGTTTGTGGATTATAATAAATACTATCCACTGTACCAGGTTCTTTCTTGACAGCTGGGTAGATGCACATTAACTGTTGTTATGCCCCCAAATGAACTCATACACAGTTTATGTGTTAGGGACAAAACAACATGATTGTAGTGAATTAATGTTTCTCTTAGAACAGTCATAATACCTCTGATCTTTCAGTTGTAATACTTAAGAGAAGTCTACAAATACCTTCCAAAGACAAGGCCGAGAACCAAAATTTGCAATTCAGCTACACAAGAAAAGTAGACAGTGCACCTGAAGTCACAGACAAAATAATCAAAACTTGCAGTAATTGTTCCCTTTTCAGAATCTTCTAAAGTTGTAACTATTTTCCCTTTACAGGTTACTAGAAGAGCTGTTAAATAAATTCAAAAGCAGCATGCACTTGCAGCTGACCTGTTTCCAAGCTTCTTCATCAGCCATGATGAAAACATAGACAACAACACAATGCAGACAAATGTGCTTAAACATTGTACATTTTTTCTGGACTACTTCAATTCCTTTGGACACCCTAAAAAACTAAAAAGAATTCCACTGGAAAATAAATTGAGATACAACTTTCTCAGTGATGTTATGGGATAGGAAGGGGTATCCTGCTGAGTGAGACTTGTGTTCCTACATACTTTGATAAAGTGGTTTTCTGTCTACTGTATTTCACTCTGTGGAGGGAATTAAGTCAATTTTGTTTACATACACTTGTTCATGAAGAAATATTCATAATTGTTCTGCAGTCTCAGTTTCACTTGTTAAAAATACATTGAAATGTATTTTTAGCAAATGTTAGCTCAGATTTGAGTATTACTCATGTTGTTCAGCGTATTAATCTTAACTTCTAGGTGTAGAGTGATACTGAAGTGACTGGAAGACACAAATTCTATAAACCATCAAAATGTATTAAGCATCTCCCCTAGAGCTGACTAATAAATGTCTAGATACCATAATAAGTACACTGCTTCTTTTGCATTTAAAAATGGTAAGAACTTCTTTTCTCATCTACAGTTTCTGTGTTTGTATGTCTGATTTCTTGGGAGGGGTTTATTTTCTTACTCATTTTTAATTAAACGTGTTGCTGCCTCTCGTGTTTCTCCCTTCTATTTGAGTATTGATAGTAACCTTAACATCTGAAATCTGCTTTCATTGGCAATTAACAGAAAAGCACTCAGAGTTTATAAGATTAGTAGAAAAAATGTCCAGGTAAAATATTCTTTGGTGTTAAGGCATTGAAGAGTTAATAGCTTCTCACATAGTAAGGAGGAGCACAATATGTCATTTGTTTTGTTTTTCCTTCTTACTCTTCTTGTCTTTCCTTGCTTTTACAGGCTTACTGCCACTGTCTTCCTCTTGTTAGTCAGTCCTCTTTTCCTCTTTGCACCACTAGTTATTGGATTTATGTGGGGGGAAATATGGATTCAGGAGAGAAGAACAGTTCTGTGGCCGTTGTTTTGGGGGTAACAAATGGGTTTAACTTTATAACTGATATCATGGCTTGGAATTAAATAATGCAGTAATAATATATTCTTTCTGTAATTACAGTAATTTTGAGTAAATCATTTCAGGAATACTGCATAGTTTTCAAACAATTTCTTAATGTCACCTCATTTATTCTGCCAGTTCAATTACGTGCTTTAAAAATGCAGCGTACAATTCCTATAATACGTAATTTTGGAGAAAGTTTGATGCACATGTAGTCACTTGTTAAAAAGTTTTGTGTAAGTAGTAGCAGCATGTTGAATGGAAGTGTGAGACTTCAAATATATCATTATCATTAAGTACCTGGAGCAATGTTGTTTTGTTAAATGTTGTCCATTCTACGGTGGTCATAGTCTCAACTGCTGATATTAACTGAAATAGTCAACCAGTTCTGTAAAAGATTTCACTTCAAAATAATAAAATATTAAGAAATATGGTCAAAAGATCTTCTTGAATTCCTCACTTACCAAGAAATATTATTTCTTTGAATTTTGCCAGTCTACAATTTCTATATTCGTATCGGGCATGTTCTAAGTATTGAAAACCTATTCTGTTGTCTGTACTGTAATACATTCAGACATCTCTTTATTGTAAGATCATTCTCTTACTCATGTTTTACTACAGCAGCTTGTTGCTTGTCTTAAAAACCTGAAGTCAGACTTTTGTGTAGGTGCTTCTCTGAAGTAACTTACACTTGAGAACATCTCATTGACAGCAACAAGAGTAATGTGGAATTGATCAAAACATTCCTTGAATCCCATCTGATATGAATAAATGTTCACAGTCAAGTCAGAGCACTGCATCTGAATAAATCCACTTTGTGGATTAAGGAAGTCAGTGAGCATCATGCTGCAACAGGAGGTATTGGAATCCCTTTGCGTGGAAGGGATGTTGAGACTGCTGAGGCTTCATAGCCAATGTACAGCAGGCTGCAGTTCCTCTGAAAAGAACATTACAAAAAACAAGAAGTGGTCAGTGTGGGTTTTGCAATAAAAAACTGTTAGAAGATACAATTAGGTTTAAAAAGGGTTGTTGGAAGTGGGAAAAGACAGGGAGACCACACCAGAATACACCATCAGTTACAGCTTGCAGAGAAGAGACGCAGCAAGGAAATCAAAGTAACAGAAGTGAAAGGCTCTGACATTTAAAGCAAGGTAAATGCTGAAAAATGTACAAGGAAAAATAAAGTGAATTATTGCATGAAGTTTGAACCTCTAGAAAAATCTAAAATTGATACAAACTGGAAAAAAATTGTCACTGAAATAAAAGCCTTGAGAGCTTTATTTCTTACATAAGTGAAAAATATAGAGAGTAATAAGGCTGTAAAATATATCTGACTTAAAGTAAAGACTTACAGGAAAACTCAACCATAATAAGCTGTGTTGAGATATTCAGCCTCTGGAGATGTTGAGGCATTCTTCTATTACTGTATTTTGACATTTATTTTGAATAGTCATGAGTAGTTCAAGAGGTGGGCAAAGAGGAACTAAAAAGCAAATGCTGCATCAATGTAATTAGGGAACAAGACAGGAGAAAATATTTTAATCCCTCTGTTAAGTGATGGAAAAAAACATGTAAATATAAAGAAAAGTCATTACATATCTGGGGGTTACCTTAATGGAATAGCTCAAATAAGTAGTGTAGAAGAATGAAGAAATCCTGTTCCTTCTCACTCACAAAATGTTTTTTTAATTGGCATTCTTTAGAAATCATTTATGAAATATGCTTATGGTGTGTCATTGTTCAAGTTTAACATCTTCCTATAGCTTTTTAAAAGCCCCTTGGTTTATTAATACAGAAAGAACCACAGTCCTGCTAATTTCATGCCTGTGCTGAATTTTAAGGATAAAAATAGGCATAGAGATGACTGAGGATCAGAAATGTTGAATTCTGTGTGCTAAACCCCTTGCATCTTCCCAGGACTCTGAGCAGTTGTGCCTTGCAGGGGGCTTTTGGCTGCTCCATAACGTGTGACTGTTGGCCTTGTAAAACAGGTCCGGTCTCTCAACCTTTGCCAAAGCTATTGCATCTCCCTGAAGAGAGAGTACTTAATGGTGAAGATGAGATTTGTTTTTGTTTTCTACCCAGGCAGCCTTTTGCCATCCAGAGCCAAAAAACATTTCTGAAGCACTAGCATGTTTCCCTGCTCTATTGGTAAGTAGTGAGATACAGATGGAATAGGCCTATGTATGTTCAGGGGAAAAAAATAAGAATTGATTGTTGATACCAAGGCAGAGGTAATGGCAATATTCTAAAAAAATCATGATAGAAGAATTTCATGGAGCTCTTTCACGGCTGAGCCTGATAAGCAAAACATCCCTTATGTGCAAAAGTCTAATACTTAGCTAAGCAATGTCCTAAGAAATTTATCTTAAAAGTAGGCACAAACTCAACTCCTTTTTAAAGGAATGATAGGACATTTGAATGTTAGGACGTCAAGGTGCTTGAGCGCGTCCAGAGGAGGGCTACAAGGCTGGTGAGGGGCTTGGAAACAAGCCCTATGAGCAATGTTTGAAGGAACTGGGGTTGTTTAGCCTGGAGAAGAGGAGGCTTAGAGGTGACCTTATGGCTCTCTACAACTTCCTGAAGGGAGGTTGTAGACAGGTGGGGGTCGGTCTCTTCCACCGGGTAGCAACTGACAGAACAAGAGGACGCAGTCTCAAGCTACGTCAGGGAACGTAAAGGTTGGATATTAGGAAAAAAGTTTTCACCAAAAGAATAATAAAGTACTGGAATTGTCTTCCCAGGGAGGTGGTAGAATCACCATCTCTGGATGTGTTTAAAAAAAGACTGGACATGGCACTTGGTGCTATAGTCTAGTTGAGGTGTTAGGGCATAGGTTGGACTTGATGATCTTGGAGGTCTCTTCCAACCTCATTATTCTGTGATTCTGTATTGAAATCCAACTCCTCTTTAATGTTGAAGGTACTGATAGGCATTTTCTGTTTCTAATCTAAGAGAAGGTAGAAGATTGCAGCTTCCTAGATACAGTTTTGGCCCCTGAAGAAGGAAGCTTCAAGAATCTTCTGCCATGGTTACCATAATCATCAGAGACAGTCCTGCACAGGGGATTTATACTTCCAAACCTACTGCCAGACCACATTTAAGTCAGCTCCAGACCACAGCTTTGGATGTGTCCAGCTAAAGTGCTCTTAGCTGTGTTTTTCCTGAGGATGTTAAATATTGATTGTATCAATAGATGCAAATACTGATCTTTGTATCCAAACAGATTTCTGGACTCACTAGAAATGAGGGGGTTTACATGTTTTACACACTATAAACGTAACTGCTATTTTGCTCTTATCATTGCATAATATTTATAAAAATTAGAAGGAAAATATCTTTAACCTCATCAGAACACACTGAAACTGAAAATTGAATGCAGTGCCCCTGCTGAAGCCTGAGACTCAGAATTCACATCTGGATCTTTAACCAGCTTTGGCTCTCTGGATCTGATTGATGAGGTGCATCTTATCCAGGGATGGAATGAGAGACCCCTGTGGATATCTAGTATCTGTAATCTGCTTCTGGTTTTTAAGAACTGTACTTCCTGTACGGCACTTAAAATTTTAGCATTAGTCAGGAGTTAGTAATAATGACTCTGACTACTGTCAAAACAAGCCACAGTACATGCATTATTTAACTAGTAAGATGAAAATATGATTCAAATTAGTCAGCCTTCCAGATAGGGTAAAATATTTGGGATTTTGTTTAACGTGATGATAGACTTCAACTAGGACTTCGGTCCTTCGGCATTTCTGGTCTAGCTGTGTAACTGGGAGAGTTCTGGGTGACGACGCTCATCTGAAAATAAAAATAATTGTAACTTGTAAATTCCTTTAAAATATTTTTAGGAGAGAATTTGGTGTGTTTACCACTCAAAGATAAAAACATCCTTAGTTACGTTCCGGCCTGTCCATATAGTGATAAAGAGATGGTCCAAGTTACCTGCTATGGCCTCATTAGCAGTTCTCCTGGTTTTCTGTATCAAAAGAAGCGTGCACACATGAGTTTGGCCATAGCTAGAAATGCTTCTCCAGTGCTAACACAGGACACTTTGCTTCCTTCAACGTTCTTAAAGAGCCATAAAAAAGGGAGCTAGATGGTTAATTAAAGGCAAAAATAATTTTGCACGAGCTGTGTTACATGTTGCGTATTTTGGCTTCATGTGGTTGACAGGCTGTTTTCTGACTTAGCATCACTTACTAGAGTTTTTTTGGCATGAAATGAAAGGCAAACTGGGAGTAACAGGGAATAGAGTTTCATAAGGGAACACGATAGCCATTTCTGTCTTCACCTTGTTTAAGTTCTGGTTTTATATAGTGCTGCCAAGGGTTAAAGAGGAGATATGTGCAATTCAGTTCCATTTCTCTTGTGCTGTTTTGAGCTTCAGAGATCTAAAAGCTTGTCTTTAACAAAGGTATTAAGAGAGTGGGTCCAAAATGGTATATTTATTTCAGAACAAGGTGTTTATCACGTAAATTATATACTCCTTTCAGTATTACATGACAACCCAGGGGGGTTTTCCTTTGGAGAATCACCAGTGCAACCTTGAAGTCTTTTAAAACAATGTGCCTTGATGAGTAACTTAAATGCCACAGTTTGTGGCATTTATCACTGCACAGAACAGCTTTTGGAGCAGCTGCATTGGAAGATCTACTGCAGGATTTTTTGGGGAGCAAACAGGGGGACTGAGTGGGCTTCTTTGTTGCACCTAATTGCTTCTAGTCTGAACATCCCAGAAGACAAAGACAACTGTATTCCTTTCCTCTCCCAACCCCACTATTTAAAGATTTGTAGTAGGTTTTGTACATGTCTTCTCAAGCAACCCTCCTTGAGCTCAAGACCAAGTAAGGGAAATCTTCAGCCAAATTCCTTTTGAATTGGAAAATTTAAGCAACTTGAGGAAAAAGGAGTAAGACAATGGAAAGTGGAATTCAGCTTTATTTGTAACAGATGCTATTAACACATGCTTAGTTTTATAGCCTATTCTGGCAGCCTTTCACCTCTTTCTTGTGAAAAAACTTTTAATATTAAAAGTTCATTGCCGGTCCCAGGCAAAAGTGCACAAATAAAATGGGCTGATGGTCTCACTATAGCTCATGAAAAATGCATTAAATACCAGTTAAAGATTAAGAATTATCTTTTCACTCTTTATTCCTGAAATGGGGTGCAGGTAGGGGAAAGGAAAGCTTTGCTGCCTGCTTCCGTGCTTTGATGACACCTGTGTGGTGAAATTACTGCAGTTCTGATGTGACTGCAGATAACCAGGGGGCTCAGCATAGACTCAAACCTGAGGCCTGGTGTACCCAGTTGTTTCTAAATACACGGTGATCTAGAAACAGCCATGAGAGTCTTCATTTTGGTGGCACAGGGTTTCATGCTGCAGAACTAATGCAGCAACATTTTTGCAGCCATAGATTCTGCTTTGACCAAGTGAAGCACATGCCTAGCTTTTCTTGGTTCATAAGCAGATTTTTAGCACAGAATGTCAAATCAGATAATTTATAAAGTAAAATTAGCGAAATGAGACAGGTTTTTCTCACTGCTCATTACTCATTTTTTCTGATAAATTTCACTCATTTTAACTAGGTTGTACTTCTGCTCACAGAGGGGCTTCCCGTTCCAGCTTATCTTTTTTAGATATTCAGCAGATAATTCAAATTCAAAATGTGAACGGTGCTACTTATTTTTAGAACCTTACATAAATACAGGCAGACATAGGTTTGAAAATAAGGTAGGAGAGACCAGAGAACTCTGAACCATTTGGGTAAAAAATGTTGGTAGACACCTGTTCTAGCTCTCTTTGGTACAGCCTGCACAGGAAAGAGACTCTCCATTGCCATCTCTTCAGACATCTCCACCTACTCGTGCTGGAGAACAGGAGAATGTGATATCATGGTGCAGGAGGTGAGATGATTCTTTGTAATAATTAAAAATGCAACAAAACTGAATAGAATGAACTCCAGTAAAATTCTCTGTCTCACAAGGATAAAACCTACTCTACCTTTTGAAATTTCCAAAATGAGCAGCACAACTGGACTAGTTCCTATACCATCTCTGAGGAAGACATCTGTCGCAGGCATGTTTTATCCTTGTGCTGCAGCACTGCCCAGGTTGACCTTTTTGGGTCATTATTTAAGCATTGAGTCAAATGGGAAAACTGATTTCTAGGTCTTGTATTCAGTTTGAGCTTTACAAACCCAGGTGGTTCATGGATTAGCTCATGGGCAAAATAAACAGTTTTTCTTGGGGTCCCATATGTGTGAACGTTGAAACTCTTTATAAACCCTGATAAACTCCACTCCCTGGGGACC
This sequence comes from Vidua chalybeata, assembly GCF_026979565.1. Taxonomy (NCBI): domain Eukaryota; kingdom Metazoa; phylum Chordata; class Aves; order Passeriformes; family Viduidae; genus Vidua; species Vidua chalybeata. Next base: position 69,287,973 of record NC_071530.1, on the reverse strand, counting down.
CTGTGTACCAGTGCCAATATGTTCTCTGTGTGTGTGGTTTTCTGCTCCTGAGAGCACTCATTGCACAGACCCACCTAGGTTGTGTTAATCCATACTTCAGTCCAACCTCCTGAATGTACTTGGGAACTCACCCCACAGCAAATCAGGACTTGTGTGTCAACTTTTCCAGTATCAATCCCATTTTTTTTTTTTGCACCCAGCTTCACAAGCAAATTTTGACACCTAAGATGGGATGCAGGCAGCTGTAGGTTGCGCTATGGTAAGGAGTCCCAATTCCCATGGTTTAAGCTGTGCAGGAAGGAACTGGTGGACAAGAAGCTCCAGCAATATCCACTCACAGCCCAGAAAGCCAGCCATGTTCTGGGCTGCATCCAAAGCAGCATGGCCAGCACAGCGAGGGAGAGAATTCTGCCCCTCTGCCCTGCTCTGCTGAGACCCCACCTGCAGTGCTGCATCCAGCTCTGGGGCCCTCATCACAAGAAAGACGTGGAGCTGTTAGACCAAATCCAGAGGAGGACCACCAAGATGATCAGAGGGCTCCTCTGAGAGCACCTCTCCTATGAAGACAGGCTCAGATAGTTGGGGTTGTTCAGCCCAGAGGAAAGAAGGCTCTGGAGACACCATCTAGAACCTTGCAGTACCTAAAGGGGGCCTGCAAGAGATCTGGACATTTTACAAGGATGTATAGTGGTAGGACAAGGGGGAATGGCTTAAAAAAATAATGAGGAGAGGTTTACATTAGATATTAGGAAGAAAGTCTTTACTGTGAGGGTGGTTAGACACTGGAAGAGGTTGCCCAGAGAGGTTTTGGCTGCTCCATCCCTGGAAGTGTTCAAGGCCAGGTTGGATGGGGCTTTGACCAACCTGGTCTAGTGAAAACTGTCCCTGACCATGGCAGGGGGACTGGAACTAGGTGAGACCTAAGGTCTCTTCCAGCCTAAACATTCTATGATTGACTCCACGAATTTTCTTTGGTCAGAAAAAAGGAGCCAAGTGGTGTTTTGTTGCTGAAAGTGAGAATTGAGGACAGGTGAAGATCAACATCTCAGTTTCAAAGGCTGATGAAGTGTTGCAGCTACAGATTGTTTAAATACGAACTTCTGACTTCTTCTAACAACTTGTGTAGATGCCTCTTCATGCAGCTGATGTGCTTTTGAGGCACACTTGTGCTTTTCTTATGATGTTCAGAGTGGATTCTGCTGTGGGACTGAGGGACTGCAAAGCTGGAAACAGCTGGCTCTGAGGAGTGTGAGGCTGCTGCATCACTACCCTGGCCAAGCACTTCACCTTTGCCTCAAATTCATCATCTGTGGCATCAGACCACTGAGCAGATGATTGCCAAATGGAAGGGCTGGTACTAGGAAGAGTGTAGGGACAAAGAATGCATGGTCTAGGGCTGGAAGGGTCAAAAGCATCCCCTCTTGAGGTGGGACAAAGTGCCCAAGGTTCCCCTCCTGACATGAGATCAGCCTGTGGCCACATGCATTGATGCAAGACGAGAGACATGAACCTAAAGTCCTCCTGCAGCAGAGTCATGGTATATCTGGGTGGCTTATACATGACAAGCCATGCTTGATGCTGCAGTGAAGGTAGAGGTGCTCTCACTCCTCTGCCACCCTCACACACAATCTATGAACATACTGAAAATTCAATTTATAAATCCAGCGTGGCTTCTTGTGGCACTCTCTGACACCTTTGATCTCTGACTCCGAGTGCAATTTGCAGGGATGAACACCAGAACTTGTGAAAGCCAACAGACACCACCCATTGGCTTTGACAGCCCCCAAACCGTGTGCCTGGCACTGGCTGTCTTTAATAGCAGAGCTGTCCCACCCGGTGTGCCACCACCTCCCCAGGAGCTGTGGAGCAAGGACGTGACTCACCCCCAGCAGCCAGCGAGTCAGGGATGGAAGATACTCAAAGCCCTACCCAGCAGACCGCACCCTCCAGGGTTTCCTGCCTGTGGTGAATTGTGTCAGGTTTATCTGTAAGACATGTTTAAAAGCAAAAAAAAACAAAAGAAAGAAAAAATAAAAGCCCCCAAAAACAAGCAAATAAACAAACAAACAGTAAAACCAACTTAGTTCTCATGAATGAAAAACTACTCAGTCTTCAAAAGCTTTCTCAGCCTTTCAGGGAGCAGCACGTCACTCAAATAACTGAAGAAAGGTTGTGGGTTTCCTCTATTTCTTACGACCTTCAGTCTGACTAGCAAGCTTCTACCAATGATAGTGAGTGATTAACACTCACTGATAAAAATGGTTCCACCTTTCTGGGGAGCCTTTTTATCAGGTTGACCACTTTGGGAAAAACAGCTCACAGATTCTGGTCTAAGCTGACTACTCCATTGTGCTACAGAAATGAAGTGCGAGTCAGACACACACCCCCTCTCCCCCATACATGCCTATGTTTAAGAAAAGTAAAATTGATACACTAGGGCTGTAATAATCAGACTTGTACACAACATGGTCAGCCACAACTGACCACATGGTGGTAAACACTCATCTAGAAATAGGTGTCTGAGGCTTGCTGGGAAGTGTTATCTGTATTCATAATGTCACATTCTCTCTAATGGACTGTTTTTCCCATCAGCCAGGTACAAAATGAAGTGTGCTTGCAAGATCAGTCTGGTTGCTTTACACATGTTCATTTTTTTTGTTTCAGCTTATACAAATATGAGTGAATCTCACTAAATTACTCTCCTTTGAAAGTGGCCAAAGGCCAATTTGCCATCAAACATCCTTCCTGTGCTTTTATCACACTGCAGAGAGCAGGGAGGAGAACAAAGGCACAGTGGGCTGGTGGAGCATCATCTGAAGTGAGTCACACCACAAAGTGTGGGCTTTTTGGAATGATGGCCCAAGTGTTTATTTCCTTCTATTCTTCATCTTGTTGGGGTGTTTTTGTGTTTTCTTCCCACTTCCCATATCTGCATTTTGTTTGGGCTTACATCTATTCAGTTCTTCATATTCCAATAAAACCCAGTTGCTGCCATTTTGTCAGAGTCTTGGGGCTGGTTGGTCCTTTTGGGTTTGTGTTTCATGTGTTTTGCTTGGTCTTTTATTGGGAAAAGGTTCTTTATATATTTGATTTATTGGAGGGGGTGTTACCTAAGGGGGATTTTGCAGTGACAATATATTTTCTTTCTTTAAAAAAATTACACTTTTCACCAGTGTAATATTTCAGCTTAATTTCAATGTAACAAAGGTTTTCTCTGTGGCAAAACAGAATCTCTTTTACACATCCTGTTATATCACATTGGAAATTGTGCCACTTTGGCTCTGGGAAAGAAGAGGATATGTGGTAGGAGCAACACCAGCAGGAGTTAAGGGTGAGCAAAGATTCAGTCTCCCCAAATCTGTCCATGAGTAGATCTACCCCTGCTCACAGACACAAATGCACATCCTTTTGCTTTTATGTTGGTCCCACAGGATGAAAACTAAAGATAGGACTGCTCTAAAAAGCACGATGCCTTCCTGAGCATGAGGAGGAGTAAGCACTCCAGCTTCATGGGACATTGCCTGCCCTTCCTGCATACCTGGTGGAAGATTCCACTGCAGCTTCCCTGCAGCTCTTGCCACCTGCACAAGACTGCACCAAGATGGGTCTTCATCTCCTGTATTGCTCTGCTCTTCACAACAGCCATATAGATGAGGGGCAAGGGGTTGACTTACCAGGCTTTTAATTTTTCTTTGGAGCTTTTGCCTTAGCAATGCTTTGTGGCAGTGAGTCCACAGGTTAGAGAGAGTGAGCAAGTTTGGGGGTTTTTTACAAGGTTTAGCTCCTGTGCTCATGTGTCATTCAGACTATTATCTTAACCCATGCAACAGTTTATCATTCACAGTTGCATTGCTTTTTCCTTGTCAGGGAGAGTTTTGCTGCTCATTGAGTTATTGAGTACCTCTAAGTGTACTGAGGTGCCTCCATTCCCATATGGAGCCTTCCTTCATGAGTGTCAGCTGTTCCCAAGCACAGACACGGTGGCCTTGGCCCACACTCTCCAATACATGCCCACGGTCTCCTCACTATCTCACTTGGCCAGAGGGCCATGCAGGTCAGGCTGCATTTCTGTAGACAGTGGTGTTCTCTCATTCCAGGGGATGGTACTCCTTAGCACTTCCCACCCTTCCTGGTGGCACTCTAGGGCAGTAGGGGAAAGAGGGGCTAGGACACAGAGGGAGTGAAGAGACAGAGCGTGAAGACTCAGAGACAAGAGATGGAGATGAGTCAGAAAAGCATAAGGAAGAGTGAGTTAGCCAGCAGCACTCAGGGCAAGTGCAGGTCATACCTGCTGAGCAGTCCAGGGACACCTTCCCCCGCTCTGGTCTGGGGAACAAGAACCCTTTGGTGTCCAAGCGCGGTGGTGATGACACCCAGGCAGCCAAGCTTTTCCCCAGGATGTCATGAAGATGGTGCACTGGCTGGGATTGTAGTCCCATGGTGTGACAGGGACACAGCCCTTCTGCAGACTCTGCCTCCCCAGATGTCCATCAGGCCCTAAGGAGAAGCAGAGGTAGACACAGTTTGATTCTGAATCTGGGGACAGGCAAAAAAAGAGAGTGACAAGCCTTTTCCTGGGGCTGCCCAGAACCTTCTCAAATGCCCTGCTGGTCTCTGCGTGGCCAGGCTGACCAGGACAGTATGGTCCCTTGTCACCCTCCAGCAAGTTCAGAGATAACAACAAAAGGCTCACAAATATATTTCATGGAAGCCAGCTCAGAATAAAAAGCAACCCATCATTTCAGGAAACCTCATTTTTCATTTGTAAAACACTTTCATTCAGAAAAAAGGGAGGTGGAGGGAGAAGCAAAGCAGGGTGCTTCTTCTTCCCAATCATAGCAAATACACTGTACGGCAATTTCAGTCTTTGAAAAATGCAAAAATGGGACACAGAGAAATCCAGCAGTTGTCTCTTGCTTCTCAGTTACAGTTGCTTGTAATTTTGGTCTAAAATATCCCAGGTTGGAGTCTGCCCCAGTCTATTTTCTTTGCCTGGAAATTTTAAGTAGTTGCTGACCATTTATCTGGAAGAAAATAAACTCTTTCTCCCCCACTCCATGCTTCAAGAAACTTGGTGACCTTTTCCTCATGTCCCCAGGCTTTGGAAAAAGGACTTGAAATGTGGCAGGACTTTGGCTTGGGTGTCAGGAATGTGCTACTTGCCTCTATCCAAATTTCACCAATTTATAAACCTCTGAAGAGATAATTCATCCTGCTTACAGCACTCCCTAGATCTGGACAACTAAAAAAATCCTCCCTAGCTTTATTCCACACCCAGGACTCCCCAGGAGCCCTGCTGGGGTCTGCACCTGAGCCCCGCTGCATGGAACTGCGTGTTGCAGCCCCAGGGAGTGGGTCTTGGTGGGGTCTCACCCAGAAGGAAGCTTCCACCAGGCACCAACAGTGCCGGCAGCAGCAGCCTGAGCCCCAGAGCTGCTGGGGGCAAGGCAGGAGCTAGGTGGGGAGGGCAGGGCAGACATGGCTTGGGGTGGGATGAGAGAGGGAGGGAGAAGTTGTGCCTTAGAGATGGTGGTGATAGGAAAGGGAAGCAGTGAAGAGGAAAGTGCCTGGAGCTTATCGGGACATACTGGGTGAGGACCAATCTTAAGGATGGTGATTCAGAGTTCCTCTGGGAGGTGAAGCATCAGGCTACAGCCGGAAAGGGTCCAATGAAATGGACTCCTATCTTGTTGCTTAAGATTGTTGTCCCTTCCCTTTCTGTCTCCTTAAGCTAAGGGAACCACTTACCCAGGCACACAAACACTGCACAGGCTAGTCAAACGCTGACATTGCTTAAATTTGCCCATGTGGCCTTCATAATATTCTCCTCTGTCTGCATATTACTGTCAGTGAAGTGAAAAATAGAAATAGAAGAAAAACCAACCCAAAGCAAAGAAGCTATGTGAGACTTCTGTGATTAAAGAGATTCCCTTTGAGAGTTCAAGGAGATATACTTTTATCAACAGGCTTTGTAAATAAGCAGGCTTGTAAGTGATGAGTGGGTTTGTAAATAAAGGGTTGACTTTCTGACAAGCTGTACACCCACCACTTCAGACAGCGCTACAGCGGTGACCAACACCTCTGAATCACGGGCCATGAGGCCTTTCTGTATTCTGAGACCTGTGCCAAAACCATCCCTTACCTCTGCTCAAAAGAGCTTGCCAAGGAGACCTTTCATGTGCTATGCTTTCATTCTTCAGCCTTTTTAGCCTTCTTTTACCACAGAGGTACCTGGCCCTGGGAGGACATGGTGGGGAATCACTCCAGTCAATCCCAATCCTTATCCAGAATTCTGGCATTTCCTTCTTAATTAGGATAATGGATGCAATTGCTCACAAAAATCGGTTGCTGGGGCTTGGGGTTGTTTACTTTTACTTGTGTTATGTATTGATGGTTGCTCTGTCCAGTCAAAAACAATTTCCAAGGCCCTGCGCCTACACCAGCTTCTCACTGCCGCAACAGAGCCACAAGGCATCACCTTGGTCCAGCCAGCTCCCTGGAGTCCTTGGGAAAGTGACAGGTTGTGAATTGATGCCACAAGCCCCCCACCAACACCACATCTCTGTACACCGTGTTGAGACCTCGACTGTCAACACAGGGCTGGAAAAGCCTCCTGCCAGCCCTGTCTGCAGCTGTGCTGATCCTTCATGTCTCATCTGAGCAAGGACAAACAGGGAGCAGCATCAGCTCCTGGAAATGCTCCTTTCACCACCAGCTAGGACAGCACTACCTGGGCACGGGCAAAATCTGGGATATGAGCTCATGAGGGAGAATTATGGGGCCTTCCTGGAGCTGGACACCCCAAAGGCTCCTTGCAGCAGCCCTGAGTACCCAGGGCAGGTGCCAGTCTCATGCCTAAGAGTCAAAAGGAGTCCATGGTGTGATTTCCAGGTCTTGTAGGCATATGATTCCATTCAAAAAATGCTGTCCATATTTTTAAAATTTTTTTCAACTATCAAAACCGGAATATTTTCTTATCAACCCTCTCATTATGTCACTTTTTCAAAAGTGGCAGGGGAGTGATCTAGTTAGTAATGTCTCCATTCTTCTACCACTTGCCCCATTGACTTAGACAGGAAACTTCTGAGGGCAAGAAATGTTATTTATTAGAAGCTACTGCAGCTGCCAACCTCATTTTGGTTTGGTGTCTAGACAGTAAAGTAGAAGAGAGCATTAGTAAAAATTGAGCCACTAAATGCCTGAAAGGTCTTGTTTGATGGCCTCAAGCTCACCTTCACATGAGGTGAAATCGAACCTGTGAGTTTTTTGAGGGCTTATGTTGGGTTTGGATTTTTTGGTGTCTGTTTTGATTTTGACTCCAACATGAAGATGACCTGATTTATGTGTCTTCTGCATGTATGTGTGCTGATTGTTAGCTGATTATTAATTGAGTTAGGAGACTTCATGTAGGATGTGCTACTTTTTCAGAAGTTACATTGTTACTGCTGGAAAAAGGAAAATCAGGTTGATTCTTTAAGTGACCAGTATAGAAAGATGTCCCTCGCTTTCAAATTCCCTAACTCCAAGTAGGGTAGCCTCAGTGTTTAAAAAGAGATAAACATTTCTGTTTATCTCTGCTTATAATCACGTGGGCCAAGGACTTACATCTGTGTGAATCTTTTCTAGGAAAATACTTCAGACTACTCCACTGAGCTCTCTTCTGGCTGTTATGAATCCCTGTTTATGTTGCCATAGCTTTACAAAAATGACAGGAGAAAAAGAAGCCAGTCTCCCATTTATGTGTGTTCTGAACTGCTGTCATAAACAGAGGCCTGGATTCATTGGTTTGGGAATCCTTGAAGTGAAACCAGCACCAGCTCCCATCACCATGCTGTGTGCTGGGAAATGGCAGCAGGAATGCTGCAGCTCCTCGAGATATTTGACTGGTGGATCTGGGGATCTTCTGAGTTTCAGATAAACTGGGAGACCTATTGCTGCCTCTAGCACCAGCGTTCCTGGAGGTAAGGCCAAACCACCATTGCTCTCTTTCCTTCCCTCTGAGCACAGGTTTTGAGCTAATGTGCTTCCCAGCATCAGACACCTCCCTTGAAAAGACTGGAGTAATAATCCATGCTCTGCATCATTCTGCATTGCAGGGAAACAAACCTCTTCGTTTTGCAGCTTGGCTATGTTTCTTTAAAAAATTGGGGGGTTGGGGAGGAGGGAAAGAAATCAGAAAAACAGCAACAGGAAGAGAAAAACTAATAAAAATGTTCTTGGTCTATCCCTGGAGAAAAAGAAGAGCCCCCTCTTTCATTTAAGGTGACATAAGCCCCAGACACACCCCAACAACCATCCAGAGGATGAAGTCTGCTCTCCAACACAGCCTTTGCAGAGGGAACCCCACACCCAGGAGCAAAACAGCAGCTCCAGCTTGGCCAGCAGCACTCAGTTGTCCCTGCACCCCACTACACACACTTCAGAGCTGCAATTCATACAGCGACTGCTGAAGTAAAATCAGGAGAAATAGGGACTATATATAAAAGAGCCAGAGTAAAGGCAAGTACTGGATTCTGCTTCTGAGTAAGTGTCCTGTTTTTTAGAAGAAGCCAAGCTTTGCACACCCAGCCCCTGAGCGGCTCAGCCCTGCTGTGCTACCATGAGTGCCTGCAGTGGGGCCCCAGCCTGCAAGGAACAGCTTTCCCTCCAGGCCCTGCCTCGCTGCCTGAGCACCCAAAACCACACTCCAGCTGCATCACACAGGACCAACCCCGGCTCCTGGAGAGGCATCCCTTCTGCTGAGCTTTCTCTGAGCACCTATAGAGCACAGCTCTGGAGAGACAGGAGTACTCCCAGCAGGCTGAGGGCTGAGCCTTGAAGTCACTGACTTTGGCAGAAGTGAAGAGGTGTCCTCCCCACCAGGGAGCCTCTTCTCCATTGGGTTCAAGCCTCCTTTGCACATCCCTGGCTGCTGCCTCCAGGGACAGCAGTGTCTGGGCATCTCAGTATCTCTGCTGAGTCACCTGTACCCATGCAGGGCACAGGTGTCAACACCAGAGCAGGCAGGTGACTGGGGAGACTGGACTGGGCCAGACCCCTACTCCGGATTTCAAACTTTCTTACTGGTGTGAAGTACTTTTGAATGGCTTCCCTTTGCTATTATTTTATTTTATTTTATTTTATTTTATTTTATTTTATTTTATTTTTTCTTGGAGACTTTTTTCCCCCAAGAAAAATCATAATGAAAACTTGCTTTCCCCTCATGCCTTGCTGAATTAAAAAAAAAAAAAAACCAAACTAGACAGCAAACAAAGGCCCAAATTCCAAATGTCACAAAACTCCCTATTTCTTCTGCAAAACAGAATTCTTATTGTCCCACAGCCCCAACTTATTGACAGGCAGAAGCAAAGCAGACAGACCTGTGGCAGCAGTGGGAAAGAAAAAAAAAGCAAACAAGAAGGAAAAAACACAAACACTTCCACTTGGGATGCAGCTCAATTCCCGAGGTGCTGCTGCTGTGAGCATTGCCCAGGCTGCAATGAGGTGCTGGAGAGTGTGGGGCCAGAGACTTTCCCATCACCCAGGACAAGGTTTTTCCACATGCCATGGGGCTGGAGAGGGGTCTTACATGGGGCAGGGCCATGCAAACACCAAGGAGTTTGTTTTGCTGTCTGTCAAAGCCAAACCAGCACATCAACAATGTAGCTGTTGAAAAAAAAATGAACACCAGGGAGCCACCTTGCCTCCCTTCTCAGCCAGTGCTTCTGAATTAGAGGGAGGCAGAAGTACTAAGTGAGAATAAACAAGCAATGGGGAAGGAAGAACAGGAGGCAGCTCCATTTAAACTGGGTAAGAGAAAAAAAACAAGTTTAAAAAAAAAATCACTGGTGTGAAGTTCCTGATGCCAACCACAGAACAAAAGGAACTACCCTTTGGTCTAAGTAAACGTGGTAACGTAGCTGTTCTCTCTTCTGGCAGGCTCCCAACAGTAATAAGGGTTCTACCTGCAGGTGAAGCATCCTGGTCCCTCCCAGCAGTGCCCAGCTCATGCAATCCCCATTACTGAGCAGCAGGAGCTGCCCTTCTCAGGGGCAGCTGGAAATAAAAACTATTTCAGACAGCCAACACATCCAACACCATCAGCTGTGGACATGGTTTGAGGACATGGGGCTGCAAAGCCCTGGAATGGCTGGAGCTGTGTGGACATGTGCATCACACAGCCATGCTCTTGTTAGCTTTGCTTCGGGCACATTCTTGGGTTATGCTGTTGTGAGGGTTTTTAATATCCTGGAGAGCTTTTGGGCACATATCTAGTGCTATTAAGGCATCTCTGATTGCACAGGAGTCCCTCTGCCTCTCCTCTCACTGTTTCCTGGGGATCTCCTGTGGCTGGTGATAGAGGATGTTGCAGGACACACTTGCAGGCTCTGTCTCCCAAGGCACCCAGCATGGCCAGGATGGTTGTGCTCTACAGGATGCCAGCAAGTGTGTACTGGTGCTTTGTATGTTGTAAGATGTGCTCTGGCAATGCTACTTCTTGGCTGCATTTGTTATATTTGTCCACCACCTTCTCCCTTTGTAGTGTTGCACCACACAGAGCTTCCAGCTGGAGCCACCAGCGCATCTCAGTGCTCAGTGACAGAAATGCCCACACACTATGCCAGAGAGCTTGTAGTCTGATTTCAACCAAGACAAGACAGGCAAAAAACTCACCAGAGCCAGCATGGGAACATCAGGATGGGCCAGAGGTAATGCCAGTCCAGGTCTGAGCTTTTCCACATTTACACTGTTCTGTTCATCTTTGAAATGACAGAGCTAAGTCCGGAGCACATCCCCTCTGTTTCCGTTGACAAAATATATTAGCTGGTGTGGGACAGGGAGAATCTACATACTTACTTTATTTTTGCTGCTATGTATTTGAGGAGAAACAAGACCTATTAGAAGGCTGAGCCTGACTTAGTATGAGGAGTTTGATGCCAGCCAGGGCTGGCAGATTTCAAATCAGAGTAAGAGCTGTGAGTAGGAGAGCAGCACTGCAAGGAATCCCTGCTCCAGTGTGAGAGGCATCACATACTTGGGAGCCCAGAAACTGTCCCTCTGTGCTGCGCCTCACTTCTGGCTCTCTTGCAATACACTAAAAGATTAAGCCATCAAAAGGCTGGAATTAGATATTTATGGGCAATTTTCTTTTAAAATGAGTTTTGATACAGAAATATTTTCTCCTCATGCAAACTCATCTGAGGTGGTTGGGAGGCAATTACCATCCCACAGGCTGTCCTGTAGGATGGAGCACCCAAACCAGTACAGGTGGCCTTTTTATCTTTGTAGTGATGGAAAGATGAACTCTGACAGGCAGAGACAGAGGCAGGTGCTATTAGACACTTTTGGGTTATCATGCCTGGTACAGCCATCAGGCAGAAACTGATTCACTTCTGGAAAAATGCGACACCACAGCCAGACTGCTGAGCCCTTGGCTGCAAAGTGGGCCTGCGACTGCTGCAAGTACGAAGTGAATCAGCCACACCATGGGCAGACTTTTTCTAGGTACAAGCCTCCAGCTGACAGCAGGCAGTGGGAGCCTGGCTGCCAGAGAGAGAGTGCGAAAGCAGCTCAGCACTCCCGGCAGCCAGACCGCCATCTCCCACCTGCCCTGTGCCCAGCTCTGGTGCCTTTTGCTCCATTTCACCCACAGCGATTTCGAGTACCTGCCCCTCGCACTCGCGGGCACTTTGCAGCGAGCTCAGGGCTGCCTGTGTGCCGTGGCGACTCAGCACGGTTCCCATGGAGGCCCCCTGTCTATTCTTGTAAAGGAACCGATTCAAGTAAACTCTGACTCTATATTCCCACCTTTGCTTGACAAACAGAACAGGGAAATGCCATTAACACGCAAGCCTTCCTCAAACCACCTTGTTTTCGCTAGTCACTTGCTGCCAGTCACAGTGGAAACAACACCACTTCCTCCCACATGCTGTCAGTGCCTAGACTGTAGTTATTTGCTTTTAATTGAATTAGCCAGCCCATTGCTTTTTTGTTATCCTATACAAAGCGCTAAATTCTGCAAACACCTTGCTGGAGTGACTAAATCAGATGGTGAGATAATTATTTCCACCACATCAGTTGCTTCAGTTCCAAATTGGCCATCAAAACACAGGCAGGTGGCTATGAGGTTCATGGGATGTCCTCAGCAGTTAGGTAACACCACAGACCCACTCCCAAATAATTGAAGTAATCACTGCTTTTTTAAAACATAGACTTTTCTCTCAGGGGTGACATCTCAGCCCACAAAGTCAATGGAGTCAGGATTTTGAACCTCTACCCCAACCCTGTCCTGCTCCATCTTCTTAGATTGTGTTTCACCAACACCTCAGTTTCCACTAAAATAATACTTATTCTCTTGTTGTTACTGCTGTCATTAACACAATTGCACTCTTCACAATATTCCTTGCAGAGAAAAGAAAACCTTTGCTTTAATCAGCAGCATGAGAAGTGATAAACAGCACATTTGCTTTGTGTACTTATCTTAAAACTCACCTGCTTCAAGTGCATTTAAAAGCAAACCTAAATGATTTCTCACAAATAAGCACAGGACTATTTTAGGGGTGGAAGAATGTGTTTGGGTAGTCTTTTATAATGGATTTACTCTGGACCTACCCCAGACTTTTATCTGCCCCTTAGCAAACCTCACCAGGTGTTTCCTCACACACTCTAGGGGCAGGTTAACTTTCCCTCTTGACAGGCAGAAGACCTTGTCCTGTGAATCCTTCTGAAGCATTGGGTAGGTGACCTTTGCCTGGTGCATTTAGCCTCTCCCTTCCACCCATGGGATGGGGGAGAGGAGCGGTGGCTCCCCCAGCCCAGCCCACAGAAAGACTGCAAGGGGCTCAGGGAGGAGATGGAGACAATCAATGTGCAAGGCTTGGCTGCATGCTCGTGGAAAAGGAAGAACATCTCTGCTGGACTGTGTGATCCAGAGCAATCCCATGCATTCTGGGAACACAGCACTTCCTTGCACCTGTACAGCTCACAGCAACACCTTCTTGCTGCGAGCATGGTCATGGCAATGGCAATCCAAGGATCTGGGCTTTCCAGAAAAGAAGTATTGGCTAGCAATGGCAGCTTGAACTTTTGCATCATTGGCAATAAAATCAATGATTAATTGAACTACTCTCTACTTAAAATCAGCCTTCTTGGCCCATTAAACCATGGCAGTCTTGATGAGATTCCCTGGTGGACTGCACAGGAACTGCTGTCTTTGTTCCAAAAGTAATAATCTTCACTTTCTACTTCCAAACATGGAGCTGAAGATGGCTGGGCAGGAGCAGGAGCACATGGGTGTCTGTGGGGAGATACTTACCTGAAGCCAAGGAAGCTTCACTTGACTTTGTTGAGGAACTGAGGAAATATTCAACATCCCACTTTCACTAAGGCTTCACCACATCAGGACCACTTGCTAACTTTCACTCCTCTTAAAAACGTTCTTCAGGCTATGCTCTGCTCCTTATCTGATCTCTGGGCTCTCAGTTCCTTCTCTATGGCCACCTTTGTCTCTCCCTCAGCATCATCTTCTTGTCTCTCCACCTGGCCTTGCTGTGACCTTGGCTATATCACCGGCTGTGGTTTTACTGCTTTTTTCAGCCTCACCTTGTCCCCCTGCACAAAGGTCCTCTCCAACAGCTCTGAGTCTCCTGATTTTATCTCTCTGTAGCACTGGGTTCACTCTGGCTCACTCTCTCCCAGCTCATGAGCTATTTTTACCCCATTCTCCAAGTGTGGATGAAAGCCTCCAGGCAAGGCCTTCCAACAACCCTCTCCTCCAGCTCCTCTGGACCCAGCCACACACCTAACATTCACTCCCCTAAACACAACCAGATCCTTACTTCTGACCTTCATCATCCTCCATCCTCTTCTTTCCTGGCCTCCTTTCCTCCTCCTTGCCAGAGCACCTGTGGCTGTAGCATCCCTCCTGCTGTGCAGCCTTCTGCTCCTTTTCTCCCTCCAAGCTCTTCCTCAAGTTTCCTCCCCTATTCTAACCACAACTCACTACTCTGTATTCCTCAAACTCCCCCTTGCCCTCCACTTACACCCACACTTAGCACCCCACTGTCACCTTCCCTCATGGCCAAGGCTCCACCACTGTGCCTTGGGGGGTCTTTCACTCCCTTTTTCCTCCTCCATCCTCCCCTAGGATGGTCTCCAGGGTTGCTCCTGGCCCACTCCCTACTGGTATCTCTCTCAACTCTCACTGAGCTCTTCCAGACCTGCCTTCATAACAGATCACATGCCCCCAGCTCCCCACATAACTACTGACCCTGTGTGGCCACAAGCAGCAGCTCATACCTGTCTTTTCCAGCCACATTTCTCTTCTCTCTCTCTTTTTTTTTTTTTTTTTTTTTTTTTTTTGTGGGGAAAACCTGTCTTTATGCACTTAATTTTTATTTTTACATTTTTTATGCCTTCCCTGCTCCCCACGTCTGCACGTGCTGCCTTATTTCTGAGAACTGGCTGACTTCTCCTCCTGGCCAAAACCCACTTCTCTACTTCAGACTCTTGCAAAAGGCAGAACACACTAAATGGCCCTAATGAACCCCACCTATACCTGCAACTGAGCTGTCCTCAACCCGCTGTCCTTCTCCACACTTTGTCCTTGCATTCACTGGGTTCATGCCTGCAGCCACTGTCCTCTGCCTCCTCCGTCCAAAGATGCAGATTTTTTCCTGGGAAAGACACATTTTGGCTGGAATGATCCTTGCATCCTGCTAGACTAATTTCAGTACTATCCCATCCACGGGGGTGTGCAAGAGGGGCTGGAAGAAGAGGCTGCACACGAGCATTCACCTTCCCCTGCCCACAGTCAGCCTACCACCCAGGCTGGTGGCCAGGGGAAAGGGTTGTTGGTGCCAAGAGCTACAGCCCTCATCCTGGGAACAGCTGGCATGTGGAAGGAGGAGAAGTGGGCCCTTGGGGTATGTGCTTTGCTTTCCACAAGACCTTGCAGGTAAGGTGGAGTTTTGGAGCAGCAGAATTAGCCTGCAGTGCAGTGCAGGCTAATTGCAGTGCTGTGCAGTGTCAAGGGGTTAATAAGGCACGAGGCATCAATGGACACTCTTCCCCTGGTGGAGTCTGAAAAATTAAGTGCCTAATATGTGTTGAGAGCCTGCAGCAGATGCTGATTTGCGCTTGATCTTTTTTCCTCTTCCCAGCCCAATATTTTCATAAAATGTTTAGGGTGTCATTAGCACCTCCTTCACATAAACCCTGCCAATTGTGTAAAAGATTATTGAAGAGGGGTGAGGGTGGCTTGCTAGCTGCACACACACACACACACACACACACACACAGAGTATGCAATACCGTCATTTCTTGCCTAATGACTCTGGCTTTGATATAAATTTTGCAATCAAAAAAAAGTAATCAACCTTCACAATATAAAAATGAAGCCAGGCCAAATAACTTTGCCAGATATCTGCAGCTAGCAGGCTGCAAGATGGTAAGCAGCACAGAAGTCATGCTTCAACTTCCTGCATTCATCCTCGCTGCGCTCCCCGGCGTCCTGGAGCACCCCCCACCACTGCCTCCCAGAAATGAACTCATTCATTTCCAGAAAACGCCGCACCGTCCCCCTCCCTGCGGCTGGGACCCCGGGTGCCCGGGGTGCTTTTGGCTTTTGCGGGGGTGCAGGTGCCCCCAGTGCACAGATCCAGCCCACTCCACGAGGGCCACTCCTTAGGAGCGGCAGCACGGGGATGTGCGTGCCGGGGAGCCGGGACGCGCTGGCCAGCCCGGCGGCGGTGTCACCTCTGCAGCAGATGGTGCAGGTTGGACCGGGTCCCTCGGCACACGCAGCCTATCACAGCTCCAGCCTTTCAACTTCCTTCTTGCGGTTTGCGTCGCCTCGATTTATTCATTTCCTTGTAATTTGCAGATAGACATCGATGCTATATTTAAACGGTGCCTGTAACTGTGTGGGGATTGCAGGTAAGCCATTTTATTTGTAGAGTGATGGTTTTAAAGGAAAGTGAGACTTCAGAGTCATTTTCAGGCTGGCACTGTCTGCGGGTACGGGTGACCTGCATCCACACCCGGTGACACCAGGTAAACGCCCTCCCTAGCCCGCGGCACCAGGGACAGACAGCTCCCAGCTCCTCCAGCTTCCTGCCACCACCACCGAGAGGGCTCTTCTGCCTCTGTCTCACACAGACAGCTGCACAAAGCTCAGCAATCAAACCAGCTAATTAATTCGAACAATAACATTTTTAAGATGGTGCAATTAAAACTTCCAGGATTCCGTTATACCGGGGGTGGAAGAAGCTCAAGAAGTAAACACTGTGTTTGGTTTTAAAAGGTGAAAAGAATTTGCAATATTCCCATGCAAACATCTGTCATTTATTTCACTAATTTTCCTTTGGAAATTCCATGTTAAGCAATGGAATATAGGATGGTAATCTACATTAAAAACTACAGAGCTGCCAATTCTCTGGATGGAGGGTTACCAACCAGTTGGGGAAAAGATGAGATAAAGCGTGAGGACACCAACAACTCTTCAGACAGAGTCTGGGTTTTTTAGCTGAGTTGTGAAAACCCCATTGCTCTAAACAGCTCTGACCTTTCCTATTTCTTGGAGATTGACGTCTCCACAGTAGATGAGGTCACTCACCCTGTTTTTGAAGTCTCTCTCTCACTACTCCTTGCATGGGTTTTTTTCTGTGGGAGGGGACAGTCATGAAGAGGGCTAAACCTCTTGATCATGTGTGAAAAAGGGAAATGAAAATGAGCTATTGGAGATGTATCAAGGCCTGACCCATAACTTTGGTTTCTGAGGATATAAAAATCATGAAACTCAGAGGTTTGAAAGGAAAAAAGTAGGATCTCTAGCTCTAAAAGCAGTTTTATTGGAGGCTATATTCTCTGTGCTAGAAACTAGAAATGCTCAGCCTTTGCTTGTACAAGACAGTTAGGAATGGCTCTGACAGGAGCATAAGAAATCATGGATTCAATCCCTTGAGAAGCTGCAATTTGAATGTGGTGCCTCAGATGAAGAGAAGCTGCACACCAGCTTCCTATGGGAAAGCCTAGCTTAAATGATTGCCATGGTTATATTCTGCTGATCAGTTCATGGGTTTGAGGGTCAGAATCAGAACTGGGAAGACACAAGAACATCCTACCCACAATTACAGGAATTCTGGTGCTGTCTAGAGACTAATCTTCAATGGTCGTGCCCCATCCTGCTGGGCATGCCCAACTAAGAGGCACTGTCTGCTTTTAGATCTTGCTGCCAGTGCAGAGGAAAACCAATAGAGGACCCAAGAGAGAGTCAAAAGGGTTAGCTAGACACAACAAGGTACCTAGCAACGCACATTACCAGATGGCTGCAACCACCAGGAAAAAAGGAAATTTCTTGATGACCATTTGCTGAGGCGTATTAGTTCAGGAGGAGAAGGCGTAAGATTGTATGAGAGAAATAGTCCCTGATATACGAGTAGGACTTATCCATGGACAATGACAAGCTAATGCATTTTGGAGACACACAGCAGAAGTGCTTGAATCTGAAAGCATCTGACCATTGCCTGTGCTGTGCTGGCCATTCCCAGGTCAGAGAGAATCTGCATCTTGCAGACCTGAGGAAATCAGGGCTCTCTATCTGACTGATCCAGATTTAAACACCTGCTCTTCACGAAGGAAGTGAGGAGGAGAAAGATGAACAATATGGCGAGGATGGGATGAAATGTCCTTCATGCACATGGTGATGTACAAACTGCACTTGTACTGACATAGCTGAAAGAGTTTGGAAAGCAAGAATGCAGAAGCTGGTCTCAAAATCAAAACACAGAAAGCCCAAGGGTCAAAGGTGAAAACACTTCCCAGAAATATAGAGGGCATGCATTAGCTGTAGTTTGTGAAAAGTCACCTGGATCTGTCTATTCTCTTAGCTTAAAAGACAGAATTTTTTTGCATAATTCATGACCTGTCTTTTGTAGGGAGCAGGAAATGATAGCTGAAGCCTGGAAGACTGATTTGAGAGAAGTGCCCAGTGCACCATGTCTGGCCTCAGCTGGCAGCACTTTAAGCTGGAGTGGTAGGAGGCTGCCACATGCAGAGACATGCAAGGCAGCCATGTTGTGCAGAAACAGTAAAAATGCATTTGCAAAATGAAGACCTGTGTTTCATTGCCATTGTTTACCAGGGCATGACACTATTCCTATCTAAGGGATGAAAATCTGGACTGGGCTCTTCGCACCCTTGATAATTGCCTTTTTGTGGAACAACACCCTGGGCAGAACCACTCAGACATCAGCTGTCCAGTCAGCCTCTGCTAGGGCCAAGCAGAAAAACAAGTCCAAACCCAGAACCAAGGCATCCAGCCTGTTTTTCAGTTTCCACCTGGGCACAGGTGTTTGCCTTTTCCTCTTGCCAGTTGCCAAAAGGGCAACGACAACCCATCCAGACATTGTGTTCTTAAGTTATTTAACATCTGTCATTCCAAGAGTCTTATTCTGAGACACCTAAGTTAGCTCCTCCTTCAGCATGCTGTCATTTCAGCATGGTCAGGGCATGGAGCATTCCACAGGCATTGGCTCCTGAAGCCCAGCAGTGGAGCTGGTTGTGGGTCACAGTGGATGTGACCGCTCCTCTGGGATGCAACAAGGATGTGCTTACCTGACTACACACTTGAAAGTTAAGTGCTGGAATGGCTGCACACCAGCTACCTCACAACTATTCTGAGTCACAGGAACCTGTTGAAATCTCTTCAGAGCCAACCAAACTCATAAGCATTAAATCAAAAATCAGTAGCTCTCAGCCCACTACTAGCCAGATCCGAGTTCAGATAAAAACCACTCGGGCAATCTTTAATATCTTTCCATCCAAGTTCATCTAAATTTGACACACAATTCTGCCTGGGAAAGGAGAAACATACGACTGTTTCAATCTGCTTGGCCTTTCTGGTGAGTGCTCTTTCTCTTTCTCTCTTCCCTCTCCCTTCCTCCCCCCTGCCTCTCTACAAGTATACACAGACAGTGATCTGAGAGCATGCAAGAGAAAATGCTTTACTTTTTCCTGAAAGCCCTGTGCCAAGGGTGGTGTTTCCCCACCTCCACGCTGCTGACAAACGCTGATGTAAACACCATGAATATGCCTGTCTAAAAGGCCACAGGGGTTTTCACGTGAATCCTGCGTTTTTTCCACAAAACCCATTACACTGTACTTCAGCTTAAAATATATCTCTTTGTTTCTGGTTAACCTACAACCCCTCTAAAGCTAATACAGTTTACAGGCAAAACTACTTAACAGAACCAAATTTGGAATACAGATACAAAATCCTTTCAAGAAATTGTTGTAACTGTGGCAGTATTAAAATCAGAAAAAACAATACTGACACAAAAAACGTTTGGAAAAAACCAAACAGCTGTGCCTTCAGTGTTGACAGGAGTAAAATATGTCATTTACAATGCCACCGAAAACATAACAGGAAGGAAATAGACCTCAGAAACTATAAACAGAATTTAACAGAGGTAGGAAGTATCTCAAATGCTTTCACATTGTGACTGTAAAAGAGATACTAAAAGGAGAAAATGTTTCCAGGGTTTCTTTTCTTGTTTGCTTTTTGTTTTTTCCCCGCTTTAGGTATTCATAGTAATTTTGAACAGTAAGAAATGGTCACAAATGTAAATGCAGCTTTAAGTTGCAAAACAATTTATGGTACAAATAACAGCTTGATTTTTCCCTCCACTCACCCCCCTGCACCATTCCTCCAAGCAAGCTGTGTTTGGCCAGAAATTAGATGGTGCTCTCTCTCTCCCTCTCTCCCTCCCTCTCCACAGCTGCTGGCTTTAAATTATGCTACTTCAAGGAAAATAATTAAAAGTGCATTCCAAAGCCAAAAATTATAAGGCACCTTGATATTTAATAGGAGTCTGCACAAAAAGAGAAAATATTCTCCCCTCCATCTTCAGATGCTTTACAGATCTTGTAACTGTATTTCACACCTAGCTTGCTCTGTAAGCTCTTGTGCACAAATACCCCTCTCAGGACCCTGATTTCCAGCAAAGAGGGGCTACCTGGTAAACTCCCTCCTATTTGCAACTTCACTACTTTAGTTCACTTTACCATCCTCCTTCTCACCCTTTCCTAGCTTTACGCACTTTAAAGTGCACTGGGAACTCTTTAACAACCAGGAACTAAGTGGCAGTCAGAGGATCCCCACACGCTGGGCTGTGCAGGAGAGTACCAGCCTGGTCCCCAGCCTCAGAAGCCCTGGAGGGGCAGGAGCAGAGCATGGCAGCACCAGATCCCCAGCTGCAGGGGTTCTGCTGCACTGTCCATGGACCTGGAAACCAACAGCCGAAGGGGAACCTCCCTATTTTCCCTTTTTCTGCTACCTGTGGCTAATATCGCAGACATTTCCGTAAGCAAAAATCCTTACCTTTTGACCTTTGTCTGCACTTCTGGCTCAGAACAGAGTTCCCCACAGACAGCCAGCAGCACTGCCCAGGTTCACAGTGCAGAACCACACGTGTTAGATTTGTCCCACTATGAAAACAACACATACGCACCGAGTTGGTAGGGAAATAGAACTTTATTCCAAGACGTGAGCTGAAGCAATGAGCATATGAAGCAACAACCACTAGAAAAAAAGTGAAAAACACATCAAATATTTGTATTGTACCAGTTAAGTTTGAACACAGAAGTCCCTTTCTGTAAAATGTATGCGCAGGACAAAAGCTCATGCAAATCTCAGATGGTCACCCAGAGCACTGCTTTTAATGTCTAAGAAAGAGGTCTCCCCTACAAAAATGTTTAAGCCAGGAAAAAAAAACCCTTCAAGTAACAAAGTAGAAATGATCTGTTCATTCTGCTTGGCACTGTGGAGAAGGAGGGGGATAATATATCCCAAAAATATGCATCTTTAAGATGTATAAATTCAAAGTCCCTAACACAAGTCTGCTGCCAGACCAAGTACCGTTTTTTCTTCCTCATTTAGGAAGTCAAGTGAAGTTTGTCTGCTAAGCACAGGGCGATCATGTTCTGGAGTGAAAGCTGCTAAGACCACGTGGTCTGCCTGCCAGCAAGAAAACTTCATTGACACGCACACCCGACAGACGTCTTTGTCACTCTAACAGCACCCTACCACTGAAAGCTGCAAACTGCATCAAATTCTGTGAACATTCAAGCAAGTATTTCCTTGACTGCCTTAGTACAGAAGGCCAAGTGCTGCTCACCTTGAGCTCTCCCTTCACATTCATTTCAGTACCACTGGAAGAAAGCTGCAAGTGCACACAAACAGCAGAGTTGGCTCTGTGTAAGTCAGAGGTGGTGGTTATTTTAACCTGGCTTATGTATGTGACATCAAAAAGGGGTAGCTGGACCATTTCTGTGCTATTTGCAAGCTTTGCCAACTTAATTCTAACACATACATATATACATACATATATACGTGTATGTATAATGCACGCATTGTAGCTTACAATTATAAGAAAAATGCAATTTATTTATAAACCTGCTCTTTGGGACTCTAGAATTTTAGTGGCTAATCCACTAAATTCACAGGTAATGTGAGTTGAACGGTCACTTTTCTTAACACAGTACCAAAAATGCACTACTTTAGAAACTGCTATCATGGAGGCTAATCCAATAACAACAATGGCAGCAACAAAATTCACTATCAGGGCAAGTGTCAGTCAGGCATTAAAAAAATATGTCTCTGAAGAATTGCATTGTTTTCAAAAAATACACTGAAATATTCTATACAAGAATATAGGCATCACACTTATGAATCTAAATTTATAACCACTTACATGTATTAGCTATTCTCAATAAACCATCTACGTTTGCTACCCACCTACAGTAGCTACAGTTTCGAACTGGGAACACCGCAAATATTATGTACTTTCCCTGAGATCAGTAATCCAAAATAAATAGCCCTGCAAAGGTAACAGTGTAAACTCTGGATTTAAGTCTTCGGTAAGGATCAGTCCTCAAAAGCCAAGAAAAACATTAAGCAAACGTAAACACAGCAATCATTTTGTCAGTTTCGAGTTAATTCTCAGCGACAGTGGAGCCCCATGTGAGACGTAGCATCCAAATGTTGAAGACCCGTCAATTTTATTGTACAATACAGTTGTCCTAGTTGCTCACTTTCCTATCATTGTACCCCTGAATGCGTCCAGCAGGGATTGTGGATCTCCAAATCGTGACCCAGATCTGCTCTTCCACTCTGCACAATCTTTACAGTGCCTTTAAAACCACTCCTTCTGAGGTTCTTACTCTTGAATAGAGGAATGGCGAATAGATCTGTGATAATCCTCTGGACTAGTCACAAGTTCTGGCAAATCATAGCCTCTCAGCAGATGTCCACTGTTTTGTTGAGCAAAGTAATACAGCTGCCTGGCAAACATTGGTTCAACCTTAAGAACAGACAAAATGTTAATCAGACATGTGATAAAACTTCACGCTCCGCATCTTAGTTATTCAGGGTGGTTTTAAGTTAAAAACAAGATGGGGCAGGACAATTCTGCTTACCAGAATGGGAATACAATTTCAGTGGTTTCACTAATCTCTGTTTTAAACAAGGTCTTGCCTAGCCTAGCCTAGCTCTGCTGCCAAGTGTCTCACTATCTGCACACACTCCTTACCTTCACCACCTTCATTATAAGGGACTGGAGCGGTGACACGAATGATGTACCAAAAATTGCAGTCCCTTAGCCAGCCCCAGGCTGTGAGCAATGACCACCAGGACACACATGCCCACAGCCACTCCAATTGTTTAAACACATGCTGAACACGCCAAAAGTCTTATCTGCACTGCAAAGTACTTTGAGGACTTTACTTGAAATGTTGGAGCCCTCATGTAGGCTGCAATATGTTGCCAAATGACTGTGTCTGAAGTTAGATTTCAACCTAACATTAAGGTTACTCTTGTTTCTGTTCATTCAAGCTCTGATGAGGAATTTGTTCAACCACCAAGTGGGATTTGTATGAGTTAGCACTGCCTTCACTTCTGTCTCTTCAGAAACCACCACTCCCTCTCAAGGCTTTGGGCTCTGACTGTAAATATTTGAGCTGTACAGAGAAGAAACACCTGAAGCTGTCCTTACTCTCAGTGGAGGACAGGCTGGATGACACTTGTCCACAACCCTCTCCTGCTGGCCAGCCAATCCCTCCATGTTAAAAGACACAGGCATTGTTTTGGAGGAAATAAACGCCATGGTGGAGATGGGAAGGCAGTGGGACAGGTGCCCCAGGCAGCTTTCAGTGCACTACTGTTTGGTGGCATGGTAGAGTCCCACCAGCCCATAGGTCAGGACAGATCGACAGGATGAGCAGATTCAGCAACTGGCAAAGGGGAAGCAAAGCTCTGGAAAGAGCAGGAGGTACAGGCTCACAGAGAAGATACCAGGACAAGAGATGGATAAGGGAGCTGGAGGGAGGATGCTACGAAGCAGGGATGGAAAGCTGGAAAGCCAAAGAAAGAATGGGAAAAAGTTGAAGGAGAGTCAGGGATGGGCAACCATCTCTAACTAGTCATTGCACAGCTCAGGATGGATTTGTGAGCTTCTCAGCTTCCACCCCAGAGACCTGCCAGGCAGCAGAGGGGCAGCACGAAAGCTACACAGCTAAGCAGCGGCCACAGCTTACGGCAGAAGTCTGACTTGGCACCCATCCTGCTACTGAAGGGGTTTTCGAAAAATTGAAAAGAGATGCCAGTTTTCTTCTCAAGGATGCAGTAAGCTAAGCCCTGCCACTAATGTGAGCATTACCACCTCTCTTGTGGTTTTATGGGCCAATACAGCCAATTCAGAAAGCACCTGGTCTCAGTCTCCACCATCGCTCTCCTTCTGAGAGCATCCCGAAACAGCAGCTTTGAGTGTGTGTGAACTGAGGTCAGTCAGCCCATGAGCCTGACAGCTACTGAACCCTGAAGCTACACAGGCAGCCCCTGCATCCCATTAAGGGCTTGAGATGCAGGCTGGGATTCTGGGGCACCTTCAGGTTCAGTAGCTGTAAAAACACCACATCCTGCAGTCGCCAGGCAGCCCAAGCAGCTGCACAACTGGGCTGGTGGTGAGAACAATACAGCCCAGCATTTCCAGGTACATTTCAGCTTTAGATGGGATTTGCAACAGATCACAAATGACATGCTTCGTAGAGAGGGAAAATCAGGTGCTCTGCCCTACTGCGGGCTTCCAGTCAGTCCTTGGCAGATCTGGGGATTAAACCTTGCTCTGGAAAGTGCTGCATTTTCAACAATTTACCACCTCTCTCATAATGTACATGAGGCACAAAAAGCCTGACTGGCAGATTCACATCCTCCAAGGAGTCTGCTTGTTTTAGGTAAGGCAGAAATCCTACTTACATGGGCTGTAATTAGTTTCCTCTGCCTCTGTGGATCTGGAAATTCCTCCCCAAAGCACAGAGTGACCTGATATCTTGGCAGCGGACGTCCATGGTGAGCAAAGTCTTGCAGGTCTGGGAAGAGAGAAAGTACCATGCTGTGGAATAATCAGGGGAGACAGGCAAGCCCCACACAGCTACTCACTCACTCCCACCATCAGCATGGGAGAGAAAAACAGAATGGCAAAAGGAAAAAAAAAATTGTGGGTTGAGATAAAGACAATTTAATGGGCAAAAAGAAACAAAGAAGACAAAACAAAGAAAAACAAGCGATGGAAAAAGCAATCATTTGTGATCAGCTGACCTACACACAGCCAGTGCCCAAGCAACAGCAACCTCTGGCCAATTCCCCCGTGCCCTGTTTTACTGCAGAATGCAAGGTCATATGGAATGGAACATCCCTCAGCTGGGATTGTTGAAGGGACTGTGCCCCTTCCCAGACTCTTGTCCACCCTAGACTGCGGCCTGTGAGGGCAGAATGAGACAAGGAGAAAGCCTTGACATTGTGCTTGCACTGTTCAACATCAGCTAAATTGTTCCTGTGTTATCTGCACTGTTTAGCTCACAAATCCAAAGCACAGCACCACAAGGACCACTATGAAGAAAATTAACCCTGCTCCAGTCAAAACCAGTACAGGCCAGTAAGACAGACTTTGTGGATGACCTTGGAGCACAGTGGAGAAGATAAAGTAACTCCAGGGGTTGATGAGAGAGGTCAGGAAGAAGACAAAAGGTCTGACAAGACACTGTGTTTGGAGACCTTCCCTCGGATCAGAGGGAGCTGGTTACAACACTGCAACTTTGCCGTTTACTTTGTCTCACAATTAATTTCGTATGCACAAACTGAGATGTCTTCCAATTAGTACTTCTATGGGACCCCAACTGCAGAACCCCTGGAGCAGACACTACTGGTACCATTCAAGGAAAACATTCAAGCAGACACACAAGAGCAGCACTGAAATGGCTTGGTAGTGCCATAGACACAAAATACTGCCAGGCACAAAAATTAGCCACAGCCAGACTGTGACAGAGGTAAGGTCACTGTCACACTGAGATAAGGAAGGGGAAAGGGCTCTACTTCAGCCATGTACCGAGTCAGGAAAAGAGCTTTCTGTGTCTTCTGTGCCCCTGCACTCTCTTTGCTAACCCATAACCTTGTGCAAAGCGAAATGATGAAATATTATTATTCTAATAGTCAGTGTCCCCTATGAAAAGTAGCAGGGGAGGCCTTTATAAGGTACTCCCACTTAGACCAAAATCTCCAGTGTTGTGGACTAAATGTTGTGGTTTTGACACTGCACTTCCATCCAGAAAAGAGAAAACTCAATCTTACACAATATCCTTGCTAAAGTGTGTGTTAAGTACTGTGTTTCTACACAGCTGATAGGTAAATATTCCATTTTAATTTATAACCCTGTTCATGCTTTCTGGGAAAAGCTGCAATTAATATTAAAGGCAATGTATTGTAATGAAGTACCATCCCTGCTAGAGAGGGAAAGGAGAGCCTTTGAACTTGACATGACAAATGCATCTTTTCCCAAAATACACCCCTACTATTCCTACTCTAACTGCAAGCTTTTCAGACCAAGATGTGGATTCAGTGGTCATCACAACAGCATCCCAACCCTGGCTTGGACTACTACTCTTACTGAAAGGGCCCGTAAAGCAAGTAAAACAATGGGCAGCTCACTTAAAACATGGAGTAAAATGTAGCTTTCCCCAGAGTCTCCCCAGAAAACCCTGAAATGTACCATGAGCTCTCTGGGGATAAGGCAAGAAAGAAGAGATATTTTCCATGGGGCTCTGCTTCCCTCTGTGCAGCTATAGGACAAGGAAGGACAATCCACCCAAGGCCAATCCAGCTGATGTGCAACTTCTTTCAGCTTCCTCTTTCCCTTGTTTTACTTGACCTCAGCAGTTCTCCAAATCCTGAATACCTGTGGGAGTGCCCATAGCACAGACCTGGAGAAGAAAGCCTTTTCTTTTCCACCACCAGGGTAATCATGGTTTGAGTTCAGCCCTGCACTTCTCCAAAACCTTCCACTCACTCTGTCTTCCTTTCCAGGCCCAAGTGCATCATCCAACACCCAAGGGCTCCCCATGTGCCTCCCCAAACCTTTCCCACCTCCTGATACTCCTGCTCCCGCTGCCACTCCTTCCATCCCACCAACCGTCCTCTGGCTGCCACCCTCACACTCCAAGCTCTCTTCCTCTGTTCTTCCACTCTCCACCCAGCCCAATTTACAACAATTACAATGCATTTATCTCTCTCTGCAGAGACCATTCCCCTGGTTTCTGGTTTATTGCCCCATTTTAGCACTTTCTCAGCAGCAGAGGCTTCTCAGCACAGGCCCCGATGCTCCAGTGCAGTTTGCACTGTAGGGTTCAGGTCCTCAGTGGTTTCCCAAGAGCTGTGGTTGGTTCATAGCAGTTCTGCATCTGTCCCTTTCTCTGCTGTTCTTGATTTTCCTCCCTGGCAGAGATCATCTGCCTCTCTTCCCAGGGAAGTCCCAGTTTCCCAGCACAGGGGAATCCCTGAGCTCGCTCACAGGCTGGGACCTCAGCACATTCAATTAACACAGCAGATGTGTCAGGCCCATGGCAAGTCACTTCCAAACTTCACTGAGCATCATCACATGCAAAAACTCGCTTTGCACATGCCACAGACTGTGACTGCAACCACACACTTGGGTTTGCACAGGCACTGGTGCATAAGTAATTTAGGAGGGGTGAAAAATAACTATTGCTTGAGCTTATCTTTGGGGTTAGGTATCTAAAAAGAGATGTCCTGTCAATCATTTGGAAGAACCCAGAGCACATCTAAAAAACCACCTGAGAAAAGGGAAAGGGATTTCCAAAACCATCACCAGGCGCAGAATTATACATCTTTAAATTAGCATGTGATTGAAGCCCAACCCAATGCCTGACCTCAAATTCCCCTTTCTAACTGTCAATTCTCACATCTATATAAGATTTCTCTCTTTAAATGCATTTTTTTCTTGGCTGTTTCTCTAGGACAGAGTACCAACCTTGGAATACAAAGTATGCTAAAACTGATGATTTGGATTTAATTTGTTGTGAGTTTTTAATTTTTGCAAGGCATTATCCCCCTGAGAGTGTCATGCCAGTGCTGCTGCCCTGTTCTAGTAAGAAAACACACCAAACCATAGCCACTTAGTTCATCTCTAAGTGATACCAGAAATATCCAGAAGGGCCAGTGTCTATTCCTGCAGCCCAAGCAGTCCTCTAGGATAATGACTACCTCCTACCAGTTTCTGTGGCTGGACAGCTCTCCTCTCTCTAACTGTGCAGGTGTGCTGGGAAGAGGGGTTGAAGCTTTGCTCCTTCCCTTCACGGGCTGTAAGGAGAAGGCACTGTCCTAAAGCACTCCCCTGCTCCCTCCCTGCACTACCTTGTACAAAATGAGACCTTTCCAGAGAGCTCTGGTGAGGTATGCTCCTCCTTGCTCAGAATATTAGGCAGTCCTGAAATTCCAGAGTTTGTGAAATCCTTTTGAATTCCTAAATATCTTTTAGACACTGGCACAGACTTGAAAAGAAGGCTTGCTTCCGAAATCTGTATACTCTGGGCAAGACCTCGAGCTTGCTCTGGGTCAAGCTGAGAGGAGTGCAGGTGCAGACCACAGACCTGTCCATGACTTAGACTAGCAAATCCAAGATGAGGATCCAGTTTTCTGTGTCAATTTATGGAAAAACTATTTTGCTAGGTTCCTCCTTATGCTTCATATAGGAATGTGAGAGATTGGGTGTCATGAGCTGAGCCTCAGTTGACTCCTGCTGGTCTGTGCAGGGGCATTGAATGGGCAGAGAGCAGAAATTTATAGGATTAATCAGGATTCAAGCACCCCTTGGCTGTATTTGCCCAGAAGTATCAAGGGGCAATTCTCACTTTAATGAAAAAAGCACTCCCATAAAGCTGATTTGGACAGTGACCAGGTGACATTTCCAAAAGGGTTTCAAAGACATAGTGGGAATTACCTGCTAAAAACTGCTGAGTATCAAAGAGCTTGCATGTTTGGTCCCGCTCCAGCTTGTTGGGTCGGTCACTGCAGAGCATCATAGGCCCATCCCAGTAGATCCTGCTTTGGCAAAGTCTCTTAGCGTAGAGGCCATCAGGTGCCATCCATAGAATTACTCCTCGTTCCAGGTGGTTCAGCAGTTTTTCTATGTTCTTCCTCTGGCCATTATCCTCTGGATAAGGGAAGATAACTTGGTCCAGGCTGCTGACCTCATAGCTTTGCCCGTGGGATATCCTACAGCCTTCAGGACTGGAAGTTGTCACCTCCTTCACCAGTATTTCACGGTAATATAAGCAGATGTGGAGTCGGCAGTCTACAAGGAGAAACAAGCGGACAAACAAAAAACAATCACTGTGATAAATTAGTATGGATGTTTTATGTTTCAGATCTGTGCTAAGGCCAAGAGACAAGCTTGTATAAGATTTCTGAGCCCAGTGGTCAGCACCACCCAGAAGGTCATATTAGTCAAAAAAATAAAAAGAATATAAATACTAATTTTTTTTGGGCACAATAGCATTAATGTTCTCTCATCTTATTAAAAGGGCTACTGGTGCGTGGGAATTTGGTAGGAACTAAAATCCCACAAACTTCATATTTCCATTTAAAAGGAAAAATCTGCATAGAAAAAGTTGATGTTGGTCACATTTTCCAAGTTCACGTCACAATTAAACCCACCGGCTCAGCACACTTCCTCAGACTTAACAAGGAAGTAGCTGTGTTTCCCCCCAGACTTTGCATAGAAAAGGCTTCTGCACAGGGGACCTGCAAACTTGCACTCAGCTGCCTGGAGAGAAGCAACTGCTGGCTCCAGCTCCAACAGGGCTGTACCCAAAATCCCCTGCCTTGCTTTCAAATGGCCATTTAGTACACTTGGCTGACTCCTACAAATTCACACAGCACTGGAAAAAAAAATATATATGTAGTATATACGTGTGTGTACAATGTATATTCACATACACACACAAAGAAACACACATCTACACACCCACACTGACCCTGACTCAGGAGAACAATCCCACTTAAGAAACCCATCAAGCAGCACTTTACAGGTCTATGCATTATTTCTGTGAAAAGCACATTCCCACACCTTTTCCCAGAATTACTCAGAAAGTTCCCCAGCATCCAGATATCTGCAAACCTGGCTGAAATAACGTCCCTTTTCTTTCCTGAATGTATTTTTTTTTCCCACCAGGAATAGCAAAGCAGAGCAAAGCCAGATGACTCCAACAGGAGCACTACATGCACTACCAATTTTGGGCGGGGTCCTCCTAAATGAAAACCTGAGCCTTAAGTCACTGATACTCCTAAATTGCCAAACTCCCCTAGGAATGTCTGATTTGGTGTCTCACCAAAGCAACCCAGCACTAACACCACAAGCCAGCAAAGCACTTCCATAGCTTTAACCACCTCCATCCCTTGGAGCTGGGGCTGGAAGTGCTTAAGTATCCTGGAAAACAGGCTTACAACCATACACCCAAATTCATTCATTAAAGAGGTTTCTTTTTTTTTTTTTTTCTTCTTTTTTCCTTTCATCTGAAAGGAGAGATGGTGCCTGGGTAAGTCAGAAGTGGGAGTCTCTTGTCAAACTCCCCAGGAAGCCTGGGGGGTTATGGACCTTACCTGACAGAGCGAGGGCTTCACCAGACCTTATGCTTGGCTCAATCGGGATGCCAGGAGTCTGGGACTCAGGAGGAGCACAAGCATAGAAGGTTCCTGTCACCTGACAACCTGTTTTCACAAACAAAAGTCAGTGACAGAGGCCTAAATCCTAAAGGAAAAGCTAGGGCAGAGATCACAGCAATGCAAAAGTGAGTTTTCCTGGGCCCCAACAGGAACTCTCTTTCTCTTTCCCCTTCTTCTTAGAAAGGTCCTATTTCCCAATTCTTCCATGTAGGCCAACTCTGCCAATCATTCCAGATGTTACCCGGACCTGCATGAAATAATCCCTTAGTGTTTCTATATTCCCCCTAGTCCCTTTCCTTACTTGTTATTCCATTAGAGAAATAATTTACATTTTTAACTAGACTACAGTGCTCTTAAAAGTCGCCTGCATGAAACAATTCATATTTCCAAAAAACTTCACTAGTGATGAGTATAACAATAAAGCTGGGATTAACACTGTTTAAATGTAGGTGAAGAAAAATGTTCAGCAGAAGATTATTAGGGTTTTATTAGCAGAACTACTGTTTAGAACTACTAAACTGTTTCAACAGATGCCTTTGAGTAAGTGGATTATACCATGGACAACTGATGTTTTTTCCTCTGTTTCTTAATGCCAGTAAAAGTCTTTGGAGGATGATGCAAGTGACTTGCAGACAAGAATGCATTACCTTCCCCAGTGGCAGAACTCACCACAATCAGGAGCTGGAGTGACAGGGATAAAAAACAGCCACCATCTCTTGACGCATTTTATAGCCCAGTGAGAAACACAGTATCAACAACTAACAACTGCCTACAAATTCAGCAAAGTATCCAAATGCGTCTAAGTGCTGCAGAGGATGTACTTCAGGGCAGAGCTCATTCTGCTTGCTACCTTGATTTTTTTATTAGCAAATAACTCAACAGAAAAGCAAAACATTCTGCCTAATAATTCCAATACACTGCCAGAAAAAGTTGCAATGCACTGAGTATTTACTTTTTAGCAGATCCAAAGATTTCTCTGCATCAAAACTGGGAGAGAGCTGTCCTCTGAAAATATATCACCTACACCAAGGGTCCTTTCTTGCTTCCCATCCTTTCCTGCCCTTCTGAACCAGGTGCTTCTCCTCACAAAGCAAATGCCTGCATCCTCAGGTGAGTTACCCTGCAAGGGTCTACAGCACACAGTTCCCTTTCTCTTATGTTTTATTCCCTGTTTTATTCCCTGCAAGCTTCAGCACTGCCAATTTTCACAATTTGGGCTTTTTTCAGAGCTTGGAAAGCCATGATTGTGTTAGGCTCTGATACTGTGAGATCTTTGGAGAAGGAAACATTCCTTTATTCTGTTTCTGCTGTACCAGCCCCAAGAGAGTCTCAATCCATGACAAGTTGTCCCACTGCCACAGCACTAAAATAAAGTAATAATTCCAGCTTTCCTCTAGGGAGAATAATGTCAGTCTAACCCACAAGGCTGGAGGGAAAACCTCACTGGTGTATGCCTCCAAAAGTCTAAAATCAGAGAGAAAAGCTGAAGAACATATGTTCCCATTTGGGGTTTTTATGAGGGCTGGTTGCCTTCTTTATTGCTCAGGGCTTTTGAGACAGCTGAGGACTTTTGGGGGCTGATTTCTATCAATGCAGAGAACTGCAGGGCCCACACACCACACATAGAGTGGCAGTGAATGCAAGAGCCAGGACCAAGGTGGTTCCCTTGAAAGGGACTCCAGCACTCCTCCCTGTCCACATCTGTTTATTCCAGTCAAAGCCACAAGTAATACGCCTGAGGAATGTGAGGTTCCTCCAGGTGGCCAGCCTCAGCAAGCAGCCCTAAACAGGGGTTTCTTACCATTTTCACAGCTGGGCCCTTGCCAGTGATGACTGCGAGCGGCGAAGGGGATGCTGGCGCACTGGTACGGAATGTCAGGATGCGGCTGCTCCGGGGCATACTCCCTCCAGTTCCGTTCATGGGGCACCATGTAGTTCGGCACCTATTCAATTTAACGAGGTATTCTTTTAGTAGGCAGTGTCAGAACTAATGCTATGCGTTGCATCAGCTTTCTCATCTCAGCTCCTTGATTTTCCCTGCCAAAGCCCATGGAGGTCTGAGCTGTGCCCAGGCTATGCAGATGGCATTTGGCCACCACCACCAATGAGGCTTTCGAATTAGCTTCTCACCACTGGTGTAAATAATAAGCAGAGTGGAATAACAAAAGGCAGTCAAAGCACTGCTGGTAAATGTCTGCTTGAAAGAGCAAGGCTTCATTGGGTGCTCGCATTCTGGCACCAACAGAATGGCAGGGCACTAGAACTGTCATCCAACAGAAAAGAGCTATTACTCTGGGATAAACAACACCAAGGGAAATCAATTGCCCTGTGGCCTCATCTGACATTAGAAAAGTTGCTTCTCAACTTCTCAGTTCTCATGATGAAGTTTCTTCACAGGGAGAACCTGGGAGCCCCACCAGCAAGGACAGACATAGCACAGAAATTGTGCTGCTCAGTGTAGAGGCACCAACTAAGAAAAACACTCAACTACTGCCATACCTGGGATGGTAATGCAGTGTAAGGAGATGTTATTGGAAAGGGATGGTTCATCATTAACGGCTGTTCCTCCATGCTGATCTGTTTTGCACCTGTGTTCACCAGAGGGATGAAAACAAATTATTCTACATCTTAAGGAAATCTGAAATCGGCACAATAAAGGCAAATCCATACAACCTGCCATGAAACAGAGAGAGGACCAAAACGCCTTCCAGTGCCCACTTGGGACTGGATTCCCTGGCTCCCCTTGCAGTCAGGTCTGGGAGGCAGTCTGTCCCTCTGGGCTCTGCAGTGCCTCACAGCACAGTGTGTCCCAGCCTAGTGCACAATGATGCCAAGCCTTTGCCTCTCACAGGCACTGCCCTGCCCCTGCCCTGGAGGCTGCAGGCTGGGCATCTCTCACTCCCAGCTCTTTCCACCCAAGGCAGTTACCTACTTTCTTCCCCAAAATTGCTCTTCCTGTATTCAAAACCTAGATCCAGCATGCTTTTTTTTTTTTTTTTGCCTGTCCCTTGAGCCTCCTGCTTGGCTCTCACTACACAGAACTGGCAGGGAGGCTCCAGCTAAAAGAGCAATTCCTCCAGTGATGTGCAGGCGCCTGTCTGCATCTTCCTGCAGGGGCTCCCTTTCAGTGCTCCAACTCAAGCGCCAGCAGTCCTCCCACAGAGGAGGACTCTCTCAAGTCACCAGAACAAGCTGCACTTGAGCCCTCATTTTGGTCCCTTAAAAGACTTAAAAAGGCTGCAGGGCCATTCCAGAAAAGCACACTTCAGTCCTCATATGCTTGCAATGAGACATTTTCACATTCTGTTACACGGGGAATTTGAGATGCTTTACCTTTTTTGGCTCCTTCTGGCACTATTCTGTACACTTTATAGGGATCTGAGATGTCCAGCTGGCTTCTCTCCACCAGTTCTTCAAAGTCATTGCTCTTGTTCAAAGCACACCTTAATCTTGTCTTCCAGGTAGGGGGATCTGGTTTATCAATGCCCTCTCTGAACTTTCCTTTAAAAAGAGCCCAAGCCTGGAAACATTTCAGATAATCAAAAGAGCAGGAAAATGAAAAAAAAAAAAAAAAAAAAAGAAAAAAAAAAAGAAGAAGGAAAAAAAAAAAAAGAAAGAAAAGAATTAAGTACAAGGCACAATGCTTGAAACAGCATATGTGTGTGTGCTTACATGTGCATGAATTGTTCTTTGATTTACTCCCTACAGGTTTAGGCTAAAAAATAGCAGCATGGTAAGGTACAAGAAACAGTTTAGTGGGCATAAGAAAGGGGAATGAATGTGGAAATAGATATGCTGCGGTCCCAGAAGCATTTAGCTCCCCTCAGAGAACTGGGGAAGGGTGGGCTGTCCCGCAAACACAGGGACACCAGGGCACAGCCTGCTCCACCAGCCAGGCAGTGTCCACCAGCAGCCAACCAGCAGAACCAGCCTGCAGAGGCAGGTGGCAAGGATGGGATGGTGAGGGGCATCCCTCCTGCCCTGCCCGTGCTCCACAATCCTAAGCCCAGGCTGAGCCTTACCTTGAAGAGGGCGGCGTCCTCCTCCCGATTGTAGTCCTGCTTGCCAGCGTGCTTCCAGGGGATGCGGAAGATGCTCTTCTCGTCGTTCTCCCACACCAGCCCGGGGTACTTGCCGCTGTCTATCTGGTCGATCAGCCACTGGCGGAGTTTCCCATTGCCACAGCTCACTGAGTTCATCCCGCACTCGCCCGGCTCCAAGTTCATGCCACTCGTGTCAGAGGTTGGGCAGGGGGTTTTGGGGTGCCCCACCAAGCTGACCTCTCCACACACGTCCAAGCACCAGCCCTCTGGGAGGCTGTGGAGGAGGGGGAAATGGGCAGGATGTGGGGAGAGGCAAACCCACAGATTAAGTGCTCGGCTAAGTCCACACCAGCGGTGCCCAGACCCTGATGCCACACACACCACACCAAACAGCAGCCACGGCATGCAGCGGGGCCCTGGGGGCCCCGGGAAATACGGTACAGAGCCTCAGGAAACTGGGCACAGCCCCCCACAGCCCTCCCCAGGCACTGCCTGTGCTGCAGACTTTGACAGACTTCCCCCTGTCCCGATACTGTTTTGCATGAACAGACATCGGTCGTTGAAATTTTTATTGTAAGTGACTTAAGGCACAACTCCCTTGTCCTGCTGAGTTCAACTGAGTTTACTCAGTTGAAAACTGGGAGTTTACTTTTCAACCAAACGAGGAAAAAATTGCATTAAAATAGACTTGCATACGATCGTGCATGTATGTGCTATCAGACATATCATGCACACGATCCAGAGGGCTTCACATGCAATTATAGTTTATATTGCATCTATCTATAACACCAAAGTAGCTTTCACAAGCTCACTTCAGCAAGACACACTTGAACACATGATGTCCTATACATATCTACCCCTCCAACTGCTCCCAGCATGCACACATAGCAACATTCAAATCTATACACTGCATATACCTAAAAGTGGAAAGACAGCAACCCACAGAGCCTGGCATAAGGGCACTTATGTCCCCAGGAACGTGGGAGCTCGCAGC
This sequence comes from Vidua chalybeata, assembly GCF_026979565.1. Taxonomy (NCBI): domain Eukaryota; kingdom Metazoa; phylum Chordata; class Aves; order Passeriformes; family Viduidae; genus Vidua; species Vidua chalybeata. Next base: position 69,252,887 of record NC_071530.1, on the reverse strand, counting down.
CCCCCACACAGAGCCCTATAGCTGCACGCAGAGGCGTAAGCGCGCACGGAGAGCGGCGTGGCTCCGCAGGGATGGGCACCCGCTGGGAAGGTGCTAACTCCAGGACACCAGCACCAGGGATGGGGACCTGGCGTCAAGTTTGTCTCACTGATCTGGAAAATGCTTGAATGCCCAAAATCCTTGTTTGGTGGGTTCCCACTCCAACCCCCTATTACATTTAACAAAATCAAGCGATTCCTCATCAGGAATCTTTGCCTCTACCCACGGGGAGCCTTTCCGAGACCCTGGGCAGACAGGCGCACACTACTGTGGGCAGATGGGCAGCATGCTCCGCACCCCTTACACGCCTCCGCAGGGGCAGCATCCCTCCGGATACGCAACCCGGTATCCCGGCATCTCCCTTGCACATGGTGCGTCTGGGGGGATGGGACATGTTCGGGACCACGGCTCCCCAGCACGCAGCCCGAAGGAGTCCGTGCGAAGACCCCAAAAAAGTCGCTTTCCCCCCTTTCACTGCGCACGAAGCGAATCCCTGCCAGACATTCCCGCGACCCTCCCGAGGGTAGCGGGAACCGGCCGGGCTGGGGACCGGTGCGCGCCTTCACTTCAGGAGCAGATAACGGGCGGGTATTATTTCTTTTGCTTTAAATTAAGGAAAAAATAGAATGGGAGGGGGGGAATAAAAGAGGGGGGAAAGAAAGGGGGGGAAAAAAAGGCAAAGGGCTCGCTCAGGTGCCGACAGCCACAGGAGAAGTGCCCACCATGGGAAACCGAGGCGCCCGCACCGCCCACCCCGTCTCCCTGCCCGGCCCGCCGGGTGCCGCTGTGCCCGGCGGGGGCTGGGGGTCCCGGGGAGCTCGGCCGCCCCTCGCTTACCTCTGTCGCGGCGCTGGGAGCGGGCACGGGCCGCCGGCTGCCGCACGGCCGCTGAGATGGGGCGCAGAGCGACTGGGCCGACAGCACCGGGAAGTTTCTTTATATGATGGAGGGCGTCGTGCCGGGCGGGGGGGAGGCGGGCCCGGAGGTGGAGCCGGCGGAGGGGAGCGGGGACTTGGCGAGCTGGAAAACATCTGAGGCAGTGACACATACCCATTGCTGGTAAACACGCTGCGGGCGGGAGGGCGTGCAGCCCGGCGCTCTCCGCGTCCCCGCTGGGTTGGGTTTTTTTAAATCTTTACAGACAGACGCACATACATAAATAGCCCAGGGAAACTCCTACCAGTGAGAGCCGGGCGGCTTTTACTGTAAAGACCCAGCTCGCTACGCCCACCAGAATCGTCCTAGACGGCGCCGGCCGGGCCCCCGGGATGCTCGGGGAGACGCGGGGGCATCCGCCCACCAGTCCACGCCGTGCCCGGGGTCGGTACCCCCTGCCGGCACCCTCTGTGACCCAACCCCTCTTTGCTCGGGCCACAGAGCCGGGATCGCGGAGCGGAATGAGACACACACCCGCCTCCTTTCCCCCCAAGGCTCGGGCTGTTCCCGTCCAGCCGACTCCGTGTTTTGCAGCCCGAAAGGTGTGAACTGCGGGGCAAGGTGGGGGGCAGCAGCGGCGCCGGTCCTGGAGGCAGCGAACCCCGACGGGGCGGCAGCCGCAGGAGGAGGGACAGCCACCAGCTCCGGCCGGGAGCGGCTCCCTCCCCGCTGAGCCCAGGGGATGCTGCCTCCGCAAAGCCCATCTTGAGGCACCAGGGCTGGAACCCCCTGGCTCGCCTGCTTTCAGAGACTCCTGCCTTAACGTGGTGGAAGCTGGTGGATGAAGGAGCGAGCTCCGGGCTTGCATGAAAGTCTCTGCTGCCGCCCTTTGGGTTTCAAGCACGTGTGTCGTGCCACGACACTCTGGTTTTGGTCTGTTCTAACGTCCCCAGCGCACATCCATCCACATCCTCTCTGCTGCAACGTCCCAGGTCACAGAATCTGTCACCGCGCTGCGCCGGAGGTTTAGGATATTAATTGCAAATCTTCAACGCCATCTTCTGAAATTTACATGTAATTATCACCCCGTTTGGAGGGAGAAGTGAGAAGTGCAGGCGTTATCAGGCATTGAGTTTGTAACATACTATCCATCTTCCAAAAAAAAGCATTGGGAGGGCCAGTGTGAAATCATTTCAGTCGTGAGCCAAGGCACCTTTGGAACATTGGAATACATCTTTGATATTGGAGGTGACTACTACCATAAATCAAGACAAGCAACCACAGCTTTACCAAAAGGCATCTGAATGACTTTCTAAAAATCCAATTTCAATTTGTATGGTTAAGACTGGTAGTCAGGGTGCCAGCTGTAATTTCACTAAGTATAAAACCATCTTGAAATATATCACTGTAAAAGGAACACTTCTCATGTCTTCTCTTTTGTGCTTTTTAAACCAGCAAATTTGAAAACAGGGTGAAACATGCAGATTGGATCTGCACTAGGTCAAACCCTTCATGAGAAAAATAAAAACCTTTTTTCTCAAATACTGGAAAATATTTTTAGAAAAATAGTTTCTCTTGTCCAAAGAAAACCATGTATAGATGGAGAGGTAGGTAAGTTGCATGTTAAGAGAAGATAAAATCAGTCATAAAATCCCCAGAGAGTACCTATGTAAGAAATTACCTACATAGGTAGGCTGGGTGGTTGGTTGCTTTGTGCAGCAAGAACTCTATTAGAAAACTATCTCCAGTTGCCTAAATGTTAGAGGAGATGATTAAAGCCAGACCCCTACATGCACACTCGGCCTTTGCAAATCAGTATTCTCATGAGTAAGACATTCTAATCTCATTAACTTTGTTGACTTCATTACTCAGTGTTTCTGGACATCACTCATTTCCATTTAGAATGGCAAAAATATGTAGAACCACCATTTTGGTCTGCAAAGTAGAAAGCTCTGATCAATAACTCAGCCGTGGTGTCCCCATTAAATGCTGCATCACTGGGTGCTTTTTGCATATCCTAAGAGACAATTCCTCCCTAACCAGCCTTGCTAGTAAAACAAACACTCCAGCACCTCACAGCCTGTTCATCCATTTCTGGTGTTTTCCACACCATTGCGAGTGCCTGACACTTCAAACCTTACCCAAAAGCCCTGCTGCCTTCATGGAAGTTTTCTGAGTTAATGACTGAAGCCCTCTTGTGAAAACGCTCTTGCTGCTGTTTAACCACGGCAGTCACTGCGGGCCCCCTGTTTTTCACACTCTTAAGGTCACACTGACTAAAGGCATGCCAGGAAAAGTGACTGTTTCTTCTCAACAGTCTCTAACAAGCCCTCAGTGCACAAAAAGATGGCTTCTGCTTTCACCAAACCCCTCTGAAGTCCCAGCTGACTCACCTGGGAATTGCACACAAGGTACAAAAGCAAAGACAGACAGACATCATCTCAAAGCAGCTGCCAATGGCTCTCTGAAGTGGGTCCCTACAGAAAGGGGCAGTGCAGAGCCACGGGGCACACACGTTAAATGCTCTTGCACCCAGGAGTTTACTCCTCCTTTCCTTCAGGAAGGTTTCCCTTCCTCTCTGAGTACAAAGGCTCTCCTGTCACCCTAAAATACCACTGGGTGAACTCAGTCCCTAAGTCAGGGGGACCTGTTAGAGGTATGCTGGGGACAATAAGGTCTGGCAGCAGAGACCTTTTGAGGACTGTGGCTTGTTCAGGGGCTCTCTCTGCACCAGAGACCGTGAAATCCCCTCAGGCATCATGACAGGGGGAGTTCCACGGCGCAGAAGAGGAACCTGCAGAGGGGAGTTGAGGGGCGCCCACTCCGTGGCGCTGCTCCGCCCTGGGCAGGGAAGGCTGCCCTGGCTGCCCTGGCATTCCATCTGCGTGTGGCTCTGCTGGGAGTTTGCTCATGGGGGCAGCTCCTGGTGCTCAGTAAAGGTCTGGCCCTCTGCACTCTGGCTGCAGCCCAGAGCAGACTCACCAGTGAGCAGGAGCATGGCAGCAAGTGAGCTCCTTCTCCAGCTCTCCTCTCAAGTGAGCTCCTGACCAAGGCTCTGCAGGAACCCAGCAAAGCTCGTGCTGGAGCCCTTTGACAAATCACATTGGTAAAAGCATTTTCAGAAGTGCATTAAGCCCCTGAAAGTATTTTTGGAAAGCCCACAGCTACGTGTCTACACCTTTAGCTGTCCCAAAACCTGTTCCCTGAGATGGAGGTTGCTGGTGGCACAGGTTTCTGCCATAGGGTTTTCGTGGCTCAGAAGTCCTTGCCAATCCCTGGTTGCAAGTCCCTGTGGAATGATGTCCTCCATTGCCCAAAGCAGCAGCACAACTCAGACCCAAACAGGGGCACTCTTAAAGCCTCCCAACACCACACTTCAGTCAACAGCTCTGAGGCATGGGGTTGAGTTCAGAAGTCATTCATACATCAGAAATATGCCTGTGGATGTAATTGAATTAATCCAGAGAGACTGCGGAAATTCAGGGCAGTTTTCTGATTACTTTGGTTTATTCCAGCAAACCACCTGCTCCATAAGCAGTCTAACATGGCTCAAACAAAAACAACAAACAATTTTATGCATCTTCTATTGTAGCAACTTCAACTTTTGGTATGGTAACAGCTGCCTTCTAGTTTTGGAAGGGTATTTGCAGTTCCTCCATTTGAAATAGTGACTCCTAAAACGGTATTAATCAGTTATATATTTTCTATAATACTAATTGCAGAGACATTTTAAACTACTAGAAACAAAGCAAACTGGCAAGCATAGCTATGTCTTTCAAGCAGAAGAGCCTCTCAGCCCAACTGACATTATTTTAGGTGGATTTGGTGGATGTTTTGTTTTCTTTTCCTGTATTTCCCCTCTGCTTCATAGCCAAGGATATTTCAAACTGATTCCCATTCGGCTGCTTTCATGCCTCTGTACATCAGCCTCTGCACAGGACTGAAAGAGCCCTTCATCACATGTCCTCACTCCTAAGTCATTATAGAATCATGGATTCAGTTACATTGGAAAAGCCATTTAAAATCAGCAAGTGCAACAGTTAACCTAGCACTGGCCAAGACCACTGCAAGATAAGATAATACATTAACTGTAAAATTTATTTTTTATAAAAACCTGCAAATTAACATCACATTAAAATGCTATTCTGCAGCTTTCCTTTGGAGAGAAAAAGTTGGCAAGCACACCCAACCAGTGTGGCACACAAGCAGTGTGGTGCCCTTCCCCAGAGCCCAGATGTCAGGCCAAGAGATTGGAAACCCTGGGTTGATACTTTCACCTCTGAAAACCAACAGCAAAATTTGTATGGACTTCCTGCTCCTCAAGGAAGGAGGCTCCTTGCCTCCTGATTGAACAGCCTACCCACCTCTCCAAAGATTTCAATCTTTGGTATTCCAGCTACTTTCATCAGCAAGCAGCAGTCATGAATCTAGAGAGGAAAAAAAAAAAACAAAACCTGAAAAAATACAAAACAAAAAAAACTATAGGAAAAGAAAAAAAAATTAAATAGTTTTCAAATTAAAAAAAAATAAGGAAAGCACCTGATGCAGGCCAGTTGAGAGCCAGTTGACCTGCTGAGAGCAACCTCTCCCTTAACTCAGATAATCTGAGACTTCCATCTCTGCAGGGCAGCTACCAAGGACTGCCTGGGACTGCTGGCATGGAGGCAAGGGAATCATGGTCCTCTGCCAGTGATGTGAGGCACAGCATGGCCATGTGTCCCCTATGCCCTGGAGTAACAGGTCCAGCTCACTGTCACCTGGGAATTTGTGCTATCCTTCATCCAGTGGAAGAGGCAAATCCAAATTATAGGATTTATATTTTTTTTTCATATCCAACCTCCTTTATCTGCAGTAAAAAGATGGGGTGACAGGTAGGAACTTCAGGCCATCAGCCCACCTGACCAAATTTCTTCAACTATGTTGTGTCCTCAGAATATTTCCCATAAAGGCAGTTTACAGACTGCACTCAAAGACATCCCAAATATAATGAGCACTGACAAAAAAAAACCACTTACTGCAATTTGTTCACAGAACTAAGGCCAAACTAGGGATGGACTCTCACCATAGTGGAGAAGTGGGGCTGCTCCAGAGGTGGTACCTGATCTAAATGTGATTTATTACCGCAAAGAACAAGGTAAAGACTGAATTCCTGCCTTGGAAACATTCCATGTTTGGAGCCCATTTCCAAACTGTGGGACACACAAGGAGAGGGCCAGGCTGACTGTTGTGGGACAAATATAGAGCTGGTGACACGGGTGTTGTCACCTGTGCATCTTGTTTGGGATGCCCTCGGGATCATTGTCTTAAATATGTTCCTCCAGCAAGAAAGAAGTGAGTTTCCAGGGAATTGGGGAGCACTGAGCACTGTGTGGCTGACACATTGTTTGATTCCTGGCACATTCTGAGCTTGTCAAGAGTCTGTGGCTGGATGACACTCCAAGTGCTGGACACCCTGGGACACTGTGAGAGCCCCATGCCCCAGCGAAGGGAGGCTGCATATACAACCACTTTAAATACTTTAACCAATTGTTGCCAGCTTTCACACCAGCAAATGTAAGCAATGTGCTTGGGTTCCTCTTTGTCTAAATTCAAATCCACATAATTTTCTGGGTTCAAAAGATCAGCTTAGTTTTGTATATTTTGGGATTGAGGTTCCACTTCCTAGGAAGTGAGCTGCAAGGAGCCCTGTTAAAAAAAAAAAAATTACTTGGAGAGGGGAGGGATTAGGGTGACACAACAAGAAAACTCACTAAAAACTAAGCACTGAATATTAAAAAAAACCCCACAAGATATATACTGCATATGTATCATCCATTCTGCTCCTGCTACCTAATTGTCCATTAAATTTAAAACTACCTTGGGGTTTCTGTCCTTTTGAACTGGAGCATTTTTCTGAAAAGCAGGAATTAAAATGATAGAGAAAGGAACTCAGGTGGAAGCGAGCTTTGGGAAGTTCCACAAAAGTCGTCGATGTGGGTGCCACTAGGATTTCCCTGCTTTAAAGAAACTGGGAGGATTGCCAGTGCCACACTTGAGGCACATACAACACTGTGGAAGGAGCTTCACCATTTCAAGCATAATTAGGTTTCATCCTGTCTTGATTAGCGAGGGGTAAATCCCCAACCCTGATTTACTGAACAGATGGTGATGACATGCAGATCGTTGTGAGAAGGAGGTGGTGATGGTCTAGCAGTTTGTTACATTCTTCTTTCTGACAGACAAAAGGGGAACCCAGAGCCCCAAAGGAAAAATACTTAGTGAACAAGGAGGTCTATAACCTAAAGTATTTAAAGAAAAAGAAAAACCCATTTATCTATAGCTCTTCTTTAGGCAGCAACAAAAATAACATGCCTACATTTTTCTGTTGAGGAGAGACCTGGCTCATTATTCACAGGGGCACAACATGAGTTTGGCTGTGATCTACAGGGAGTGAGCAATCAAGCCCTAAATGAATGTACCGTGGTATTTCACTTTGAAAAGAAGCAGGTCGGCCCTATTAGATGTGCAGGAGAATGATTTAAAAGGAAACAAGTCTTTGTAAACAAGGATTTCGGTGGAGGGCAAGAATGGGGGGTAGCAAGTCAGAATTTCTCCTGCTATCAATGATCAGTCTAGCACGTACATAAACTGGTGAAGGCTTTCTAAAAGTTTTCAAAAACATGTAACAGCAAATTCAACTAAAATTCACTTTACAGCAGAACACCAGATGAATCACTGGATGCTCAGTGGTTTCAGCTCTAGTCCTTGGATCAGCAGGCCCCACAAAGCACTCCACTGGCCAGCTGTTCTGGACAGGGCTTTGACGCAAGATCCTGCAGGGGGAAATTCATCCTTCTGCAGTCCTGTGACAACTGGGACGTTTGTGTTACAGTCCTCCTGGTCAGGTACCTCCATAAATGAGAGTGAATGAGAGCATGGAGAGTGCTTAACAAGCTTGAAGTAACCCCTCTCTCCTGGGATGTCAGCATCTTTCAGCCTAAAGCAGCTTTGGCACCTTTTTCATCCTGGGTGATGGAGGATAAACCCACTAAATGTGAGGGGAAATTCACAAAAGCTGAAATGTTGTCAGAAGACAGTAGGAATCCTCACAGCATTGTGACATGGTGGGCACTTCAGAAAAAGAGACTTGGCTGCTTTTGGAAGTGTCTCCCGGAACAATGAATATGTGAAATTAAAGTAATGATATACTATTACATCTCCTCCCACCTTTCTCCACCCCAGATCACAGCAGCTTTTGGTATCACTGGAAAAGGAAGGGCTATGGCAAGTGTAATGCTGCATCCACAACTGTCTCACCGGGGGAACAGCATCTGGGACCACCAAGGGCACATTTGCAAAGGTATAGGGGGAAGTTCTCAATGGCAGTGAACTGCTGCTTTCCTTACTGATATGGGGAATATTCCCCTTGACACATTTCCTGCGTGGCTTTATTTCACTCTATCTCAAGAAAATTCTGAATATTCTCCTAATTTTGCCTGGCAGTTGATGCAGGCCCACGATGCCTGCTGAGGACTGAACAGCTGCAGTGACTGTTGACAGCTGATGCTGCCTGGATGGCCTCTTTCATTGACTTTTGTACCAGGTTGCTCTTTTTTAGTGGTGAAAAAGAAGAGATCTTTGCATGCATGGCTACTCATGGTTAGCATGAACAGGAAGGATGCTTTGAAGGGTGACTTACTAGCATGGGAGAATGCTTCCCTTTTGAAGCAAAATATTTTTTTCACATTGTCAGTGATGAAAGCTTAGCCACACACACTTCTGCTGAAGGTAGCTGTATGCTAGAAAACACCAAGAAATTCCCTACCCACTCAGCATTACTCATTTTGTTACATAATTCATTTTTTTTTCTTCCTTTTGCTGTGGATTGGGTCAATAAATACATTGGCCCTTAAAAAACCCAACTGTCTGTTATGCTTGTTTATAGCAAATGCAATTTTGGCTGTGACTGAGTGGGAAGGCATCATGGGCTACTGGTCCCAGCAAGATGGTATGAATACCTTGCCACTGGTTTTATTGCAGCACCTCAGGCCATCGTGGGACAGTTCACCTCTGGATATTCAGATCTACCAGCCTTACAAAGACCTTCAAAATCCACTTGCAGTGCTCCCCAGCTCCAGTTCACCTCTGGATATTCAGATCTACCAGCCTTACAAAGACCTTCAAAATCCACTTGCAGTGCTCCCCAGCTCCTGCTGTCCAGAAGGACACAAGTCACTGGCTGCTGTAAGAAGCATATTGTCAAATGTGCTACATTGTTTTAAAGTTTTTTCTAACCCTTTTGTTTCATTTAGTCCTTGCAGATTGGAGAATTTATTGGTGATATGAGAAATGAGGTGAAATCCCACTGCATATCTATGTAAGGCAAAACCCTGTTACATCTCTCTTTCCCCCACACTGGTATACTGCAGATGGCTGCCTTGAGAAAGGGGAAAAAAAAATTAAAAAGGAGAGAAATTACCATTTGGTGACCTTAAACTGCTACTCAAAGCACCAAAAGTCAGATCCTGCTGTCCCTGAAGTGGGGAGGAGTTCCCTCTCTTTGTTGAATGGGAACAAATTGTCCAGGCCAGGAGCTGCCTGTTGCACAGGGACAGACAGTCCCAGTCCTGCCAATGCAAGGGGCTGCCTGCTGCTACACTGCCCCAGTAGCTGTGAATTATGAGGTTTCCCTCCACAGCTGCAAGGCAATGACTTTTTAAAAGACTTTTTTAAAAGGACAGACAGCAGCATTTAAGAGGATGCAAACAAAATTGCCTGCTGACACAGTAAAGCTTCTTGAGTAACAGTAAATGCTCCACATAAAATGGCAGATGTATTGGGTTTCTGAGGCATCTCTGGGGCAAGGACTTTACTGCCACAGTTACTTTCAAGTCATCACAGCACTGACAGCACCATATGACTGACAACAGTCCCAGGACACAGCTTCAGTGATGTTGTTCCCAATCCATCTAAACTCCAGCCTAGACCGATATCTGTTTAATGTGCAATGTATGACAGAGACCAGTGCCTAGGTAGTCCAGTCATCCCATGTCTGGGATAGGTGTGTGCTTCCACATCAGGCAGTCAGATAAAGTCCTGTCATGTAGATTCTGGGAAGGCTCCAAGACTGGTGTTTATTTTTCATAAGGCAAATGAGGAACATGTCATATAGTGTTGGAGAAGCAGCAGGGCAGACTGTCCTCATTAGGGAAAAAAAAATGTTTGACAGGGAACTCAAGAACATAATTACTGCTGCCCAAGGCTCATTTGGAAATCCATATTAAAAGGGCTCTGCTTGGGACCAATTCTTTCTTCTTCCCTCAAAGGTCCCCTGGAATCAAGTTCTCATAATTTTGACACTTGCCAGAGATCAAATAGGATCCTTTTAGCAACTCTCAGTCTATAAATTTACACTTCAAAATACTAACTCACATTTCCAGAGCACAGAGGCCATTCAAAGAAGGTCACAGATGCCTCCAGTACCTTGGGGTGAGGATAGTTGTTGGTGCCACTAAAAAGCACAAGCAAAGGGTCTGATCTTATACCTGCAGAACTGAGAAAAACTGTTCAGCTGGGTGCACTTTCATGAAGCTCCTCAGAGATTAAGGGAGAAGAGGTTGTTGGTTCCTTTCACTTCTCTGCATGGGCAGGAGTTTAAAATATCAGCACTGAGTGGACCTGCTCTGGAGAACATTGGAAGTCAGCATGGGCTCATGTAGCCTAAGTGTGCAAGTCCTAAATCTTACCATGGAATCACAGAGTACCAGTCTGGAAGGGACCTCAAGTCTCATCTGGTCCAACCTTTCTTGCAAAAGCATGGTCTAGACAAGATGGCCCAGCACCCTATCCAGCTAATTCTTGAAAGCATCCAATGTTGGGGAATCCACCACTTGCCTGGGGAGATTATTCCAATGCTTGATTCTTCTCATTGGGAAACATTTCCCTCTTGTAATAATCTCCCCAAGAGGAACCTGTACCCGTTACCCCTCATCTTTTCCACATGACTCCTCTTGAAAAGGGGTCTCCATCTTCTTTGTAGCCACCCTATAAATACTGGGACATGGTAATAAAGTTCTCTCTGAGCCTTCTTTTCTCAAGCTGTTTGTCTGCTAGGACCAGCCCGGGTCTGGGTAGATCCCAATCTGTGATACAGTCCTGCATTATGTTTTCCAAGATGCAAGATATTACACTTGTCCTTCATAAGGTTCTTGTTCACTTGTTCTTTCAGTCTATCCAGCAGGGTGGCTCTCCCTTCCAAAGTGTCTACTTCCCCTCTCAGTTTGGTATCATCACCAAATTTCATCAGGGTATCCCTGATCTTATCATTCAGATCACTTATGAGGCATTGAACAGCATTGGGCTCAATTTTCTCTACCAATGCATTCATGCTCCTTCCTCATATTCCTGCTCCACAATACTGAAATGGTGCTCTAACCATTGGCCTGTCAAGTGCAGCTCAGTGGCAGCTAGTTCGTGTATTCACTCTGGACTACAACCATCAGTTTGGTCATGTTTTCATTATTGGGTTCCGGGGGGCTTTTTGGTGCACTGAGATACAATAGTCAATGTAATTCTCCAAGTAAGTGTCCTTTTCCTTTCACCTTTCTGATTACACACAATATTAGCCATCTTTTCTGCCCTCCTAAGTAATTCCAGAACAAAACCTTTACTCTACCTCACCGTGTCTTTCTCAGGAAACTTACACAGTTCCTGAAAGTTCCTCCAATTTTTCCTCCATCTCGCACAAAGTGCCACTATTTGCTTGTAGAGATTTTCCCTTGTGATAAAGCAGCAGGAAACCAACAAACCAAAATCAAAGCTTGACTTGGCTTTCCTCTAAAAACATCATTATGCTTTTCTCTTTACCTTCACTAAGCTAAAGCACTATAAACCCCCTTAAGATCAGCCTATCTGTTATGAATGTTCACCCCCAGGGGCTTAACAAGTGTGCACCACGGCTGCCCAACACATCAACAGTGACAGAAACTGAGAGTCACTGATGCAAAGCTCTAGAAGACTTTAGGAAAAAGAGAAATTTGATGACAGCCCGAAGTCCTACAATGACTATGAGCTTTTCTCTTCTACTAAATGTTCTGTGTTATGTTTAAAGATGATTGCAGCAGATACCTGCATAACTCAAACTACTCTCTTGTTCGTTGTTCCTGCTATCAGACGTCAGGATACACCACCTTGCTGGAAGATCTTTTGAAACCTCAACTGTGGGCTATACTCAGTAGTCTTGTCTAAATAAATAAATTACGCCTCTCTAGAGGGGATCTTCATAATCTCTTCCCACATCTAGTTATAACTGACAGGTGGAAGGGAAGATATATCATAGCAGAGGTCTTCCTTTTTGCGACTGCTATGACTCTGCTCCAGGAATGACTGTGTACCTGCTGGGCCTGGCTAAAGTCCTCCCTGAAATGTGAAGCTGCTGTTCCATAAAGCTGCAACAACATGCGACAGACCACAAATATTGATCACCCTCCTTTGAAGGATGGCCAAAAATCAAAATTGCCAAAAGCATCATTGACTTCTGAAAATGTGTATTAAAGACTTATCTTAGGGTTTCACTCAAATCTTTAGAGCTTCCCCTGTAGGTGGTCAGGCTAATCCTCTCCCAAACTGAACCAGTGCACAATCAGCTCCCAGCTCCCTGGGGTATGGCTCATGCAGTTCACCAGTAATCCATGGCATGGGCCTGTCCCAGCTCATCAGCCCTCTGGGAAGCCAGGGCATGCCATGTCACAGCACGGAACCAGCTGGGATGCACATCAGGCACCACTGTGCAGGTTTCACTCTAGGTGATGGAGACATGACCCTGTTTATTACCATCTCCCAGGAGAACGTGGCCATTTCTTACAACTGCATTGTCGAGTATTTCCTTCAGGCATCATCTATTGAAATGGGGTTGCTAGTGTGTCATTCCATCCCTTCTCAAAGAAAGTACCCAGCTACAGCCGAGCACTACTTACAGAAAGCTCCTTCTTGCTTTAATTGCAACTTCTTGTTTAAAATATCCACTGCCCATCTGCCCTCTCTCCTCCAACAAGCACACAGGTGTAAATTCTCTTGCTCAGAGGTTCACAGTACTTCATGAAATATTAAATTAGAATATGGCTGGTTTAAAACAGCTACTAATGCCTTTCTTCTACAGCCCACAAAGCATTCTTGTAACCAAAGCCACAAAAAAGGAGGTATTTTTAAATGAGCTGTGCGGATTGATTCACCGATTACTGCTTCTTCCTCCCCTTTATTGTTTCCCATCAGAGCTGGCAAATCACTCTCAGAGCACTCACCAAACCATGCTCTCCCTACTCTTACCTCTGCTATTTCCACAGCCTGGTCCGCACAGGAATTATTTTTCAGCTAGGCAAATAATCTATTCGCTTCTAATCACCCTAATATACATGCTTCCAATTAAAAATTGATTAAACTGTTCAGCTGTCTTGAAAAAGTGATAAGCACAGACTCCAGCAACCACCTCCATTCAGTCTTGAATGGAGGGAGGAAAGCCTGGAGGGACGAATAGGATCCTAATTACCCGGCTTAGTGCTCGAGGCAGCCCTGAAGAGGACAAGGAGACTTTGGCGATCAGTAGAGAGTCAGGGGCTTCTCCAATACACAGTTTGCATCTACTCCAGTTGGAAATTTAAGGTTTTCTTTTTTAACTGAGGTGCCCACAACAGGCACTGCAAGTTTCCTGCATGAAATTCGATGTGTTTCAAGCCACTGAGGCTCCCTGACCACTCAGTCTGAATCCCCACACTGACCTTCCCTCAGAAATTACCTGAGAGGTGGCACTGACGGCATTTCACATAGTGCAATGCATTCAGATTAATTCAGTCAAAGGGGAGTCCCTTCCTCTGCTGCCTGGAGTTTCCAAGCTGTCTTTGGAAATGAATCAAATTCATGTCTTCCATGAAGCAGTCCAAAAGTAGCAGCAGCAGCTTGGCCAGGGAGACACTGATTTTGTTCTTCCTCCAGTTCTCATCTGCCAGAACAGCCTTTATTAGATGTATTCACCATATGCACATTCTTTCCAGAACAAGAAAATCAGGACAACACTTTTTTTTCTATCACCATAGCCATATATCCAAAGTACTGTGGAGAATCCCTTTTTTTTTTTAGCTTGCAGACATTTTCCTGGAGTACATGGAAGGTATCAGCACATGCCTCAGGAGTCTAACCACGTTACCTTTAGCTATTCCAATGCTTTAATTTTTTGCCATGTGCTATTCCTCCTTTTCTGCTGCCTGCTGCTCCCCCCATCATTCCTGAAATCACAAGCATATTACGTATCCCAACCATTTAATTTTACCTGCAATTTTATGTCCAACCGATGCACCAGAGGGATTAATTTCACCTAGGGCAGTCACAACCAGAATTGCTCTGGGCCTCTTTCTCTTCACTCCACTTTTTTCTCATACAGAAATTATGACAGATGCACTTTATTGTTCATGTTGAAATATAGCGAACGGTTCCTGGGGGAATAAGATCTCGAATTTTCTCCCATCTACATCCAACCACCATCCTGTGCACCTTCATATGCAGGTAGGATGAAGGTGTTAACACCCCACAGCTCCTTGCCCTGCTTCAGGATCTCTCTGTTACAAACATATTTTAACACCCCTGAGATGGAGGGCAGATACCTCATTTGACAATACACAACCAACACTGATGCAGTGCTTTTCATCAGGGGCATCTCAAAGTTGTACCAGGGAAAGTTGTAGCTGCTTCCCATTTTACTGGGAAAATGAAGCAAACCAGACTGAAACAACTTGCATAATCACACAGCAAATGGTAGATTTAGTAACAGAATCCCAAATGCTGCTCAGTCCAGCATTTTATGGATTGGACAAAGGTGACAGACTCAGTATGCTTTCTTGGTAAATCAAAACCACAAGTCCTTTGTTTCAAAAAGGATTAGGCAAACTCATAGTCTGTCTTACTGCAACACTGGTGCTCTTTCCACCCCTTCTATGCCATTTATGCAATTTGTGCATTATCAGGGAGGTAGGTATAAGTCTAAGGGAGAGAATCCCAGCTAGAAATATGTGAGATCTCTCAAGAGAAACATTGATGGTATGGTGACCAGCCCAGGGAAATGAAGGTCAACTCTAAAAGAAAAGAAAATATTGTAAGGTATCTAAGACTCTTTCAGTGACAGTAGAATCTAGAGTGCGTTTCCAATGAATTATTATATTACATTAATACCCACTGGTGGTTATACCTTTTCCCATTCATCCTCCAGACTTATTATTGATGGTTAAATTCATACTGCCTTACCCAGCTGAGAAATGACAGAGGTGACACTTGCACAGCCTCCAAAAAATATGCGCAAAAATATGATTTTTTTTTTTTGTTTTTTTTTCTATTTTTCTTTCCTTCTTTTGAGACATTGAGGGATTCCATAAGCTGTTTTGCTGGGAAAGTCACATGCTGCAGACTTAACTTGTAAAGACTTCCAAAATGCAATCCTTGGAAAAATACGGAATGAGCATGCATATACACAGCTGTAATTCTGACACATTCAACATATAGTTCCTCTAAACACTGGACAGAGTTTTCCCTACTTAGAAACTTTCAACAAAGTCCCATCTTGCCTTAAAATATAAGGGAGAGGATCAAGTAAAATGCTTGCAATCAGTAGTAGCCTGCACAGGATGCTGGTCCACCAATGAGCATTGCTTTTTGGCATACAAATCAGAAATAAAATAACCCTTTTGAATGTTTTCAATGACAGGCTCAACACTGTAATGGATCAGTTACTTATCCAAAGCATCCAGTGCTGTACAAAAGCCAGAAGGCCACAGAAAATGACAACATCCAACAAAAGGCACATCAAGCTTCGGAGAAAACTACCCCAACCATAACAGGACAGATAGAGAGACAGCCAAAGTATATTTGTTAATACAATTAAGTAAATCAACAACCTTATTGCAAGAGCATTTATTAATATAAATACATACTTATAGGAAACAAATTGTTTGCAAGCCACACATTGGCACTTACCCTGACTCAAGAAGTATGGGATAAATACTAGTTATTAAAAAAAAAAAAAAAAAAAAAAAAAAAAAAAAAAAAAAAAAAAAAAAACCACACACAGAAAACAAAGGTAAAAGGATGAAAGGAGGAGAAGAAATCCAATAAATTGCAACAAAAATCCCATTTGCTGTATTATCTGCTGACAAATTAAATAAAAACTCACTTGCTTCCAGAGAAAGAAGGGAAAAAGGAGAATCAGAACTCAAGCTTTCAAAGGGTGCATTTGTAAATGTCTCCTCCCAGGTCTAACACTGCATTGCCAATGCCTGTATGAATAATGACCAATCAAGCAAACAACCTAAGAACACTTCACACTTCAAGTAGCTTCAATATCTTGGTTCTGATCTCTCTATTCATAGTTCAATAAATAATGGAGGATACAAAGCTGCACATTCATAATTGTCTCACCTAAAATGGAAACTGGGCTCAGGTCTGGCTGAAAATCCCACTTTTTGAGGCTGCTTGCAAGTGAGTTTTAGTCCCAGTTCACTGCAGATGTGTTTGGCTCACATGAGCAGAACCAAGTCTCCTACAACAGCTCAGTCTCAGGACTGAGCTCAATGGCAAAAGGACACCTCTTGCTCACACTTCATTAATGCCCACTCCTAATATTTACACTAGAAACTACATGGAAAACTACAGGAAGTCACCTGTAGTGACTACAAGAAGTGACCTGTAGCTACTTACAAGCTACTCAGTTTTGGTAAACCACAGCTGGCGTAATTCACTAGAGCTAAGCATACATTCAAATATATAAAGAAGAATTTGTTCCTTGGCTGAGGGCAGAATGATGATATTGGATAGAACAGCAAAATGTAGCAGTGAAATAGTTAAGCACAGGAGCTGGGCCACATGGAAAACAAGACCCACATTTAAAGCTCTGCTGGGAATAAAGTATGAAATTAGCTGTTTCTGTCACATGCCGTTGTGTCTCCAGGGGTATCCACATAACCACTGCACAGTGCAACATCATCTTCCTCACGCTAATATTTTCTACAGACCATTATCATTTTCCCTCTGCCAATGCAATCTTCTTGAGGAGGCGGAAGGACTCCCATAATTTGCTGGCAAAGCCAAACCCCTTTCAGTTATAAACACATCTAAGGACATGCAGGTTTGCCCTCTACTTCCCTCAGCCGACTGCATGGTAGGACAGGACTCCAGGAATTAGATCAAAACTGCCACTTTCCAGAACTCACAACAGTTCCATGTAACACTGGAGGGAATGAGATACACAGTCAGGAACAGCAATACAGCACCACGGTTCCAGCACAATTTTTGCATGTGATTTGTTTAAAAATTACCCTTGAAAAGTACTAAGTGGTCAAAAGGAAGATTAAGCAGTAAAGCATTTTTCATTTGGAAACTGCTGATTTTCTTTAGGCAGAGGAGAAGCTTTCTCTAAAACTTATGAGATTTCCCTAGATCAGAAGGGATTATACTTTAAGCATGTTTTCTGTCTCATCGATGTCGTAGCACATATATTTAAGACACTGCTGTGGATAACAGATGGGAGAAAGAAGGTAATCACACTACTAATTCAAGTGTCACATAGCAGGCTGTATTGAACTTAAAGTCTCTTCACAGAAAGACATGAAGAGGACTGAAAACACACATTAATAAAATCTGAGCCATCCCATTTACACTGAAGATGAATGATGTATTATGTATTAGGAAATGTATTTGAATAAGCTGTATCTATCACTTTCAGAGCTACCTACAGCCACATCTACTTTATTCTAGTGGAGGATATTACTGATTAGTTGCATGCCCAAGATTCCTTAGGAATCACCATCCACATATTCCCAATAGTATATAAAATGACAAGTTCTGGGAGAGGAAGGAGAGAGAAAAAAGAGAAGACTCAGACCTCACTGTGCCTGAGCATCTAATTCTGCCTTCATGACAAGGAAGTCCCACTGCCAAAACAGATCAGCCCTCAGCAATGATTGAAGTGGCCATGAGATCTGGCTATGATCTGACTGATTATACTCCCAGGTTGGTGGTTTTTTTGGTTTAGGTTTGGATTTTTTTTTTCCCAATTGCCCAACTGTCAGAAATACTCTCTTAGCAGAGGTAGTGTCAAACCAGAAATTCAGTGAGTTATCTGTGGGAATTTGAATGGGGCATTTCCTCCCTTACACTGTAAGTTTCTACATGTTTTCCCCTGAGAATCATCTGCCACTTACATCAGCTTCCTCTGACAGACCACTACTGAGAGCCTTGAACACTGCCAGCCTGAAAACCAGGTAAGTTTTACAGCTGATTAAGCCCTAAATCACTGTGCTATGGAAAAGAAAGTATTTCAAAATAATAAAAAACATTGGCTTCACCACACACCCCATTGCAAAGACGGGCCAGCAACAATCAGTAAGACAGCAACATGCAAGAACCTCTTGGGAGACTATCAAGAGGTGCTTGCGCTAAAGATTCTTGAACTCACCTGGCAGTAGTTGGTGAAAAGAGAGGTCGTTTCAAGAAGTCTGTGTGCAGGAGAAAAAAGTAATCAAAACACCAAAATGAGTTAGTCTTGTACTCTTACTGTATCTGCAGGGATACAAACAGCGAGTAGAAGCCTTCTGGACACTATCACTGATTTCAAGAAATACAAAAGCAGATCAGGTGTTAACATTTAATTTTATTTATAAAAAAATTGTAGAACGTATTAAATACAAACATTTGGAAAAAGTAATCAAGGCTTCACTAAGATGCCCAGGAAGAGGAAGACAGAGAATCAAGAAGCTTACCAGATTTAGAATTTTTTAACTAGTGGAATAATTGCTATAATTTTTCACTGACATCTTTATAGGTGGTGGCCATTATAGCAAACAAAGTTATTATCCCTTTTAAAAAACAGATATGATTTGCCATATCTTCCCACTCAACCACAAAATGTAAGGAAGCAACTTTTTCCAGGTTAAAAAACTGAGTAATAAATACTATTAATGCATTTATCCATTACCTAGTTTCTAAAACACTAGACATTTGCTTATAATCACACATGGATATCAAGTTTAGCCCAAAAAAAATTGATTATACATTTCAAATCTGGATATCCAATAAGGTGTTATAAAC
Organism: Vidua chalybeata; assembly: GCF_026979565.1. NCBI lineage: Eukaryota > Metazoa > Chordata > Aves > Passeriformes > Viduidae > Vidua > Vidua chalybeata. The sequence continues at coordinate 69,233,870 of NC_071530.1, read as the reverse complement.
TTCATACATTTTCCAGTGAACATCAAAATGAGGACAGTGTTTTGAAGTACAGAAACAAAATAACTGAATGCATCATCTACACTACAAAGGCCAACTACTAAGAGGTGAATTGGGTCTAGTCATTTTCCAGATAGCTGGAAAGTTCTACAAATTGCCACTGAAAGGCTGGTTGGAAGACAAATCATGTCACATTCTCAGTCTGCGTTAGCTCCTCTCCCTCTCTAAAAGGCTAAAGGTGAGAACTGTAGCTCTCTCTTCTGCACCCGTGGTAATTAGGGAGTAAACCATCGTTCTGTTCTCTACATGGACAAACTAGATTCAAGTTTTCTTAGACTGCTGTTGTTCTTATACTGCTCTTACCTGCAGTATGCAGTACACACTGACCACTACAGAAGATGCTGAAGGCAAACACTGCAGAAAATACCCCTTCTGACTTTCAAAAAGAGAGAAGCACTTCCACTCACTGACAATACGGCATTCCCTCCGTCTTCCCAGCTTACCCTGTATCTGCTTTGGAGCTGCAGCATAACACACACTGATGTTGGCTATATGGCCCTAAAGCCAAACTCAGTTCCAAAAAAAATCCTGTTCAGCGGACTGACTCTTTGGACATAACCAAACTATTTTAAAAAAACCAATGCAGGTTAATCTTGGGACACATGAAAATTAACAGATATCTCCTATTCTGCCTTGTATGTGTCAGAACAGTAAAAGAACTGGCAACTTACGAGCACCCACAGCGTTACTACTGAAAGGACAGGAGTGTTATAGGATACACAGCGCTAGCAGCCAGCTACAGGAAGGACTGGCTGGATACCTGCAAGACCATAGGCAGAATACTTCTGACAAAGCTGCCCTTTGGGGACAGGCTGATGCTGCCCTACGTATCCTATTATGAGTAGAGGGTTGAACAAACGGACCCGCATCTTGAACGCGTGTCAGACCCTGTTACCGAGGAAAACATTTTCCAATTATTACATCTACCCTCAGAGCATAGAAGGGACTGCCAATGTGGACACTGCTGGGCTGGAATTGTTAACCAGACTATTATTTGCAGATCAGCATCTTCAAGAACAGCTAAATACCTCTCTTACCAGGCAATCACAGAGCAACTGCTGGATATACCAAACAGGCAGTGGTTCATTTAGCTGCAAGCTTGAAAACAAGGTCAGTTCCAGCGCTGTTCCCAAATCCAGCAACATCCCTTACTGCAACAAAGATACGATTATCCTGCTCTCATCATGCTCAGTACACTTCAAGAACTTAGTGCAATGAGAACCCTGATGCATGCTTGACCTCAGATTAAATGGACAGTCAGTTCCACCCCATTCCCTTTTTTCCTTTTAGGCAATTATTGATATGTACGACCCATATTTCACAAGCCATAACATTTTTTTAAGATACTTAACAACAGATATTTAACAGCCAGAGTTTACTTGACCCAAAAACCTTGCTCCCATCCAAAGAATTCACTGCCACCTGCAAGCAGGAAATCACGTGCAGAGGAATCGTGTGAAGGAATGGGAGGCCAGAGTACCAAAGAAATTGAAAGAGACACAATTTGGATACTACTTAGTATGCTGATGGCTTCTCACTCAGTGCTCAGCTTTTAGCATGATAGACACCACGCTTGAACAAATGAAGGGTTTGGTTTTAGTTTTCTATCTTGGCTGTTTGGGTGGTACTTTTTATTTTCTAGAATCTTCAAGAAAAGTGGGCCTTCCATCCTCCAAGTCAAAGACAAGGAATCATGATCTTGGCATCAGGGCCACCCCACATTACACCATTAGAAACCAATACACTGCCCAGCATCCCTACTGACATGTTTGAAGTTACACTTTTTCAAGCCGCTTGAGTCAGGCAATGGCTCCATTCCAGAAACACACAACGCTACCAAGACCGGAGTATGGCCCCCAGTTTCAACCTAGTTTAAAACATATTGTACAAATGTATTCCCGTAAATCTGATCACAGCAAAATATATAGTGGTGTTTAAATGGCAGGAAAGTTGAATTCCAACAACTCAATCTTTAAACCAGTGAGAAATATGGGCAATTTTAAAAGAAAACAATAAACTTCTCAAATACATTTTTAAATATACGTGCACACGCACTCTCGCACACACACGCACCCACTTACTTCACTCAGTGTTAGATTAAGATTACACAAGGCAATTTTCAAGGTTGCATTTACAACCACAATGACAAGAACAGCATTTTTGAGGTAGCTGAAGTCAAAGAGCAAACCACAGCACAAGCAAAGAAACAGGTGCTCGCACTCACACCGAGCCCACTCTTTGGAGACACGTTATCATGTGCACAGGGGCGTGTGCTGAAGAGGCACGTGTTCCGTGGGGAATGAAGTTCAGTGGCTCTGGAGACATGATAAACTATGCTCCAGAAAAGCTTATGTTGGGAGACCACGGCTTAAATCACTGCACATCAGCTGAGCTGTGGTAACAGCCTGGGCGCTGTTGGTCTGTGGCAGCTCTGCCGACAGCTCAGTCTCACGGGCACTGAAGCAAAGACAACTGTGGCGGCTGAAGGTGTTATTACTCAGAGCTGTCTGTCCCACTTCTCTCCTAGATGCCACTGCTGGGGAAAGGTACTTGGGCCCCTGTCTCACCTGCTCCAGCTTTCAGCCTGCGCTCCAGCTCACGCCCACCTCCACGCTATTTCCCGCCAATGGACTGTGAACAGGAGCAGCAGAGAAACAGACTTGAGTTCCCTTCTTCAGGTGCAGTAACACCTTTGCCACACTACGAGTGCAGAGATGCCAAACTGCCACAGCTTGAATCACCAGACTTCATCTCTCCAAGCCCTTTGCTAGCCTACAACAGGAGGAGTTGAGCTAACCTCACAGCAAATGCCAGGCCATGTGGGCAGAAGGGGACATAGCTGTGGCTGGCAGACAAACTGCCTCAGCCACAGTAACTGGATCCTGTCTCTGGGTATAAACAGAGTTTGATCCTGCCCAAATTACCAACTTGTGTGAAACACACTCATACACACACACACATAATGTCATCAAGAAGCTTTCTATAAATCAACAGTTTGTATGGTTTACTGCTGAAAGTCTTGAAGATGGGATGGAAAACATGGCAAGATGTTTTGCAAAAGGAGAAAGAAAAAAAAAATCGACCTCTTGCAACTAGGTCTCTGTTGTGTAGTTGCTGTATGAGAGTGATGGCACAGATGAGAAGTTGTTATTCCACTGCCTTCCTCCAGTAGTCTGATGCAACTCTGCCTGCTCTTTGTATTTGCTCAGAAGATTTTTGGCTTCTTGCAGATCCTGAGAAGAGTTTTCCCCATATTCTTGTTTCAGCCACTGCCTGAACTGGAGAAATAGAAAAGACATAAATGATTTAATAGTAACATGAAATGGATGCAGAAGTAATTCTTCTTCCTGTCCTACAGAATTTCAATAACCTTTATTATCATATAACCTATATTATAACCTATATTATCATATACAGTTTAAAGAAAAGCACTGCAAATATTGCATGTCCTTAAACAGCAGCACAGAATGCACAGCTGAAATTTCAAATCACATATTTGAAATCACTGAGACCTCTTATATCTCCTGAAATGATACATCTGTGGAACAGCTTGGCTGACTGGAGTAATACAGAGTAAGGAACACCTGCTGGGAAAGGACATCCTGGACTTAAAATCTCCCTGTTCCTCCTGTATACACAAACAATAAGAGGAATTAGCATGGAAGCCAATATGATCAGCCAACTTGTCCAAGTCACAAAAGGCTGCAAGAAGGTTGAAGATCAGAAAGGGAACCACTCTTACCGGCTTTTTTAACTTGAGCCCACATACACCAGCAGTAAAAAATGTAGTGTGGATATCCTAATAGGTGTCTTCTAGGAAGAAATGGTCAATGAGTTTTATAAGCTATAGAATAGGGCCCCATATGTTACTGATATGAATGACTGAATATGGTACATGGTAACATATGTACCAGGCCCATCTGATGGTCAGTCCAGCTCTGTATCCTGCTTTGAGAGCAACCAGATATAAATGATGAGGAAAGAATCAAGCAATGGCAGGACAATAATGCTGGGACCTTTTCACTGGCCATTTCCTCAGTTTGCAGCAATTTTCAGCTCAGGTGCTTTCAGAGGTTGAGGCAGTATCTTTGTGTTTGATAACACAAATGTATTCTTTTGTCATGAGATCTCATTTTAAACCCGCATTTTTTCACCACAAGATACCTGTATGCCAACAAGCTCCGTAAGTGCATATTAAATCCCCCACTCCTTTTCTTTGATTCAGATGTGCCAACAGATAACTCTGTTTCATAGGAAAGAGTGGAAATTTCACATGTTCACTTTTTCTATCCATTCAACTCTGACACTTCTTTGCCTGTTGGAGAATTTGAGTTCAGCTGAGGACAATTCCAGCTGAGGAACTGTCCAATTCCTGACAATTTTGTTGAGCTTACCTGCAGAAGCAGCTAGTAAACACAGACTCCAACTGTTGTGTCCCAGTGGGGATAATATTAAATTTCCAAACCTTAACCTTCATAGCTTTGTTCTGTTTGGGGCTCATGAAATAGCTGGATCCATAAAGATAATTTATTAGGATATTGGGAGACAGTACCTCATCAAAGATGCTTCCTCCTATTCCTTAAAGAAGTCCTCAGGCAAATCTAAAGCCTCAGGCTACCAAGTGGAAGTTTGCAACAGGTGCAAACTATATCGTGACCTTAGTGACTAAACCTCATTCTATAAGACCAAGATCTAGAGGACAACATTCCAGAGAGCCCACAGGATACCACCACCCTTTAGTGGAACAGCAAAACACCAAATGCTGCTGAAATCTGAAAAAAGTTCACGCCCTTGGCAGATGGCATCATTCCACCGAAATCAGGTGTGTAAACAGACACCTGCTGAGGATGTGGTTGCTCTTAAGAGACAGTAAGAAACTACAGCCCAGCCAGTGAATACAGGTGGATACTTCTTTTTGCAACCTACTGCCTCCCCCTCAGTGAATAAAGACAGAATGCGCAGTCCATGGTGGATGAAAAAAGAGAGACGTTACTGTCTTTATCAGGCTATTTGCATACAGCCTTAATTGTCATTGCTGTTAGACCAAACCAATTAGAGTAGAAATGACTGTAAGGGAGGAAGGAGACAAGTCTGGAAAGTCCCTCTCTGACTTTTGTCTCTCAAAAATCAGTTATTCTACCTTTACACCAGTTCCAAATGCTCCAGGAAACATTCAGTTAAATATTAAAAAAAAACGCAAATATTTACAGTTGCTAACTGCATCAGGCAAAACTAATGGTAATTTCTAAACTCTGAGCTTTCTGCAGCAGAATGACAGGGATGGAATAAAAAAAACAACATCCTTTGTCTCGTGTCTTTTGCTTTCCGACTTTGGTTGGCCTGTGTTGTTGTTATTTTCAATAAGCACATTAGGCACAAAAGCCCACACAACAACAACATGCTGAGCAATGGAAAATGGAAGGGACAGCCACAGTAGGTTGGTAACGTAAGTGGAAGTCACCAATCACCCACAGGGAGCAGGTCTTTTGCGTAGGATGGGGTTTTTTTGGAGTAAGAAACTCATTTTTGTTTTATGACACCCCTTTGGCAGTCCAACTCTTTTGCTGATTCTCCTAGCACTACAAAACCTTCAAAGGCTCATAAGAAAAAAAAGGGTCAGATCTGAGGCTGCCCTAAACATCAAAAAACATATTAACTCTTAGCCACAGAAGGTGGGAGGACTTGGGTTTATGGACAAACCATAATGAGGACTTACTTTAACTCCTGGACATGAAAGATCTGTGATGATGATTTCTTTCCTGCTTACTAGTGCAAATGAATGTGTTGGGAGGAAACCCACTACTTTTATGCAACTGGTAGTTATAGGTTGGCCTTTTACTTGTGTTCTGAGAATTCACCCTTTACCTTTTACCCCTCTAAAGGTGCTAATCTTGAACTGTGTCTTAGCTCACATGAAGCAACCACTAGATTGACAGCACAGCTGGACAGGAGGTGTCCTTCATCCCTTTTCCCACCCAGCATTCCCTGACACCTTCAGATCTATCTGTATCCCCTTCACGGAACTGGCTGGGCTAAGAAGCCATTCCCTCAAAGCAAAAACGGGGAGTCAGATAAAACACACAGACCACAAAATAATGAGAAGTAGCCCATGATCTGACTTGGAGTTGTGTTTCACAGCTCTTTTTTGTAGTTCATTTACCTGATCAACATCATGTTTTTCGAATTCCTGTAGCTGTCTCTGGAAGCCCATGTTTGGATTGGCACAGGATCTCGCCGCACGGACAACAGACAGTGCATCTTCCCAGCCAAAGTCTGTGATGGTCATGATGTAGGCAACCACCAGTGTGACACTCCTGGAGACACCTGCAAGGCTGCATGGAGAAGGGGGTGCTAAACAGTGAAGCAGTGCTGTACTTCACCTGTCACAGCTAAAAGCATTACTTCTCAACATCACAGACTGCTGTGCTGCTTGTCATGAGGAAGAAATATTATAATATTTGAGTTAAATAGTTTTGGTGCTACTTTTTCAAATGCAGCAGAAGAAAATCTACGTGATCAAGAAAGTGGGTTCTGAGTGGTAACTCATATGAGGCTGAAAAGGAAGAAAAAAGTATCAAGTAGTCACAAAAGCAGGGGACAGTGAACACATTCTAAGTTAGATTTGGGTTTTAAAAAGGCAGAAGTAAGTCACCCTTTCTTTCTTCTGTTTATAAAGATCAGAGCAGAGAAATAAGACTGTTTCCTCTCCACCATGAATAAAGGCTGCAATTTCATGGGGCAAAAATGAACTTTAACTGAACCAATAAGAGGTACATATGTCTGGTTGCTTGAGTTCCTCTTTCTGCTATCCACTGCATTGTGCAGCTTAAACTCTCAGGACTCCAGTTTCCCCAGATGAAAAGCTGGGATAGAGTAAGAATCATTCATGATGTCTGGTTGGACAACACTGGACAAACTCAGAATTATTTCTATTCAGAGTATAAAGAATGTGTTAAGAATTATATTTACCACAGTCAAAATAAAGAGTAACCAGACTCTTACACCATTTTATGTTTCTGAATACTTCACAAATTTAAATATATGGTTTTTAAAATTCTATCAGTATTCAGACTACTTATTCCTGTTTTCTATACACCAAGACTGACCAAATGGCTCATGCACAGCTCTGTCACGAGTCAATAGCAAAGTGAGGGTTTATACTCAGGGCCTGTGTACAAGTCCAGAGTTCAAATCATGAGATGACTGTGATTCCATATACAGACTCAGCTATGTCCTGTGGACATACAGCACAAAGACCACAACCAATAGCAAAGAGCAACAAAAAACCCAGGGTGGGATTTCCTTTTCTATTCTTTACAGTCCTAGGAGCATCTCTCCAATCAGGGTCTTGCTATTAACAAATGCAACATTTGAATGCTTCAGCAGTTTTAAGAAGAGGGGGGAAAATCAATTTCTGTTCAGACAGGTTTTTTTAACAACTCTGAAGTCACCAAAACAGCTGTTAGAGAAATTAATCAAATTATTAGGATTATGGAAATCACATTTAGAAATACAGCTATTAAAATGATGAGAAATAAATAGTATGTCTTCAGCCAACACATTCCTAGTTAAATAAATCCCACAAAGATGTTTGATAAGAGAAGGTCAAGAGGAATCTCTTCAGCTCCTTTCATCTCCAAGCAGCTGCCCACCCCAGAGACTCGAATGCCCTCGCATAAGGCTTTAATAGCATTTGCAAATCTTCTGGGTCTTTCTGAATAAAGGGAGCAATTCAGTCCAAGAGGATTTGGCTACAGAGGGGAGATGACCACAAATTTTATTACGAAATCATTAAAATGATGAACATCCTAATCAAGGTAGAGAAACCCTTAAAAAGAATTTGTTTAGCAAGTCGTATACATACCAGTGAACTAAGCAGCCTTCACCTGTGAGCCGGCACTCATGGATAAATTTGATGCTCTCTCTGAAATGCCTTGCTCTGAAAACAAAAGCAGAAGGAGGATAAAGAAAGTGCTGCATTTAGTAAAATCACTACTTAGAAAGAAAGAAATATATCCGAAAGCTCACCTCATGCTGTTTCTAGAATTTAGAACTGAATACAGGTCTTACAAAGTAAAAGTTATTGTCTGCCAATGAAACACAGAACTCACTGGCATAAGTTATTTGCCACTCCATCCAAGTAAGAAACTGGTATTTTAGGCACTACAGTGTGATAAACTTTATTCTGATGACTGTCAAGTCTGTATTTTGGTTTGTGTTTGATACTTCTTAAAGCAGTAACTTGACCTCACATGTCCTTGTGTGCTCAGATGTCAGGTGGAACTCAGCACAACTACATGAGCAGTTCTCCAGATGTAATGTCTCTCACAAAGAGACACTACCTGCTACCCAAACTTATGCTTCATTCTAACTCTACCTCCTCCTTCAAGCCATGTGCTAAGGCATGTCTAAACATTAAGACTTTCTGCTTGGCTATGTGAAATCACTCCCTTTTGTCTCTGCTATGAAAAAATTCTCAATTCAAGCCCTGTTTTCTTTAGTTCCTTCCAGTCTTCTCCTTTCAGACGGCAGTACCCCTTCTGCCTGTATTCAGGGTGTCAGCCTACAGCTCGCCTGTTTTAAAGCAGCAGAGGAGAAAACGTAGAGAAGACTCTGTTTGCAAACTTTAGGGTTTATAATCTCATTATCCTTTACACATGCCCCTTTCATTTTAAGTGAGGCATAGTGAAGGATAGCGAGTGGGCAGCTGTCATCATCTGAGTGAATACGCAGCACTGCCTCTTTGCATCCCAGTTCCAAGTTGCACACCCTGCCTTTGGTGCTGCCTGCAGTTTTACCACAGCTGCAAGTAGCACCTCTTAGCTCAACAGAGCTGGAGTTCACGGTGGCCTTTGAGTGCTCTTGCAATTCAAGCTCACAAGCAGCAGTAATGTGGGCAACACAGGCAGAGGAAAGAGGTTCTTAGGGGGCAGTCATTGCCAGGCCTGCTGGCAAGGGCAAACCTGAAAGCACATTGCGCTCAACACCCATGAAACACAACGTCCTGTATTCAAGATGTTTCCCCTTTCTGAGTGAATATTATACCACAAGGGTAAAAGAAAAAAAACCTCAGCCCAGAACCAGCAGCCACACAAAAATCAGGAATACCCACATAAAAGGAAGCTTCCCTTCCTGCCTAACAGTGCAGCTGCTGATACTGTAAACACTCCTGACCTGAAGGACAACACTGATGCAACAGGATGTCACTGCCTGCAGAACTTGCAAAGGCAACGATATCTAACTGGAATAAACAAAAAGAAGATCCCAAAGCCCGGGACTCCCTCTCCAACACAGGTCCTGCATCACTGGATACAACATGGAAAACACAGCTAGAGAAGACCTGAGCAGCTTATTTGGAAAATCTCAACGCACAATGCAATCCCAAGCTTTTGGACAGCAGGTCAACTCAAGGTTTTATATTTCTCAAGGAACTGATGAAGCATGTGGGATAAGTGAAGACAAAGCCTTACAAATGCATGTGTACTCGGACTGCCACGCCAAACCACTGTCGCTTGCTGAGCTCTAAGAAATCAGTGTGCTCAGGTCTGCCAGGGGAGCACAAGAGGCTTCACATAAACAAACTTAGAGGATAAATGAGATCTCTGGCTATGTGTGCAAGAGGCTTTGCTATTGCACAATGAAGAGCTTAGCTGAGATTGAAAGCATTCACTCAGATGAAGCTTGGTCAGGTTGTATTGACAACCTGATCTTCTCATCTTTTCTCTTTCTCTCTAGAAAATATGGCCAGGAGGGTAGCTTCATGCACGAGTGAATTCATTTCAATGGTCTCACACAAGTTTTGTTAAGACACTTCCAACACTCTGGTTTGAAAAATATCTGTGACTGAGCATAACACCTTTGCAAGGTACTAAACATCGTGAACTCCATTCACCCAGTTTTCTTCACCCTTCCTCACCGCTGATGCTCAGTCTGCTGATGTGCTTTCAAGTGTGTTTACAGGCATTCATGAAAATGAGAAGAGAAATAGTCACATCTAGAATTAGTGCTGCTCTATAGCACCCTGGCCCCTCCTCATCTTGAGCCAGAGAAAAGGAGGTATGTACTCCTCCACAACCCTATGGCATCAGGGTCTCTTCTGAAGCCAGTAGACACAGTTGCTTAAACTCATTTTCAAAGTTATGGTAAAATCATGTTCAGATTAAAACTAAGATTGAGGACCAGTTAGCTCTGTGGCAATTGCCAGACACAAAGAAGAATGGTAAGTCTTACAGTAACCACAAAACAGTTGACTATCATCTCTAACAGGAAAGCACTTGACAAATGTGTTGATTTGCAGCCCATTTGTTGGACTTCAGGACAATTTATTACATGATATCTGACTCTTGCATCTCCCAGCTGAAAGCTGGGTCCTGAACTGCATCATCTTTACAGTGGGAAAACACCACAGGAAGAACCACCAGTACAACGCCCCTACCAGGATGTTGTAGAAGTTATCTAAACTACGCATTAGAGCACGCTGCATAATTCAAAACAAGACCAAGAGCAGACTTATGATACTAGAGCTATATTTTCATTTGTTGCTAGTTGGACTTCTACAAGCATTTATAAAGGTTAAAAAGATAGCATCCACATCAGATAGGACAAAGCATCTTGATGTTTCTTTCCTTTCGTGATGTAAAAAGAAAAAAATCTACCAAAATTTTCTCCTCTTAATAGGTCATCTGGCTTCTGTATTCTCACCACTAACCACCTGACTGTTAGAGGCTAATTCCCTAGAAACAGACAGCCAGCCAAAGACAATTAACTGGAACAGGGCAGGAAGGGAAGATTCTATTTCTATAGAAATAACTTTTTAGTGATGACTTTTATAGAGAATGACTCTTCTGGAGCAGTTACTGGCCCAAGGTAAAATTCTCACAGACCAGGGAAAACATTGATTTAAATCTAGGAAGTACCTTGAGTCTGAAAAGCAATTGCTTTCTCCCCATGCTTGTTGGGGCAGAACAGGGGAGAAAAATAAAGCTTTTGAGACACTTTAGTGAATAGCCACATGCTAACAGGGGAATCCCTGCTGTATGTCCCTGGCAAGTCATCCCTCTGAGGAAAAGAACTCCACTAAAGTTTTCTAGGAGTAAATATGCATTATTCACACAAGAAACCAAAGGTTTTCTTCACAAAAACTGAGCTGAAGTGCATTAAGAGCTCACAGTCACAAAATTCAGTGGGTAAAAGGTTTCCAGTTGGTCCTTGCTGTTGGGAAACAGACAAGAGAGCAGAGTGCACCCCATCAGTTGTGCCTGTTAACTATTGCTAAGAGAACACAAGAACCTGCAATACAGGATGCTGCTTGGTTGGTTGTTTTTTTCTCCCTAGAAAGAAACCAACAGAATCCCTCTTTCAGAAGCAGAGGGTAGACATGCAAAGATGTTGCAGAGGGACCAATTCCCTTCCTGTTCCCTAGCTATCCCTCCCTCCACAGTGGGCACAGGCAGTATGGTTAACCACTCCTAGATAAGACTGCATCCAGTCCTCTCAGGCTGAACAAAAATAACTTCCTCTTTCTTTCAGAAGACTGCATGTGCAAAGCAAGCAATGGTGCTATTTGTGAGCATCATGATTTGATTTTACTTGAAGGCCTGGACTGTATAAAGTAAAAGAAGAAAAATCGGTTACTCATCAAGTTTTATTTTAAGTGATGGAATGTATCAGTATTAGAAGTAATGACGTTTGCTTGCAACCACCTGATACCAAAGCAAGTATTTTAGATGCCTGCAGCATAACAGAAACAATATTCATGCAAATATTCTATCTTCTTACTGAAGCCTTAAGAGCCATGGTACTGCGCCAGACAGCGCAAGCACAGGAACTGTTCTTTCAATATAACTCCTTGATATTTAACAGTGAGGGGAATTGTACATTGATTAATGTTCATCATAAATGCCATCCTTTCTCTTTCTATTCCCAATTTATCTCTAGTGACAAAGGAAGCAGATTTAGAAAATGTTGTCAAAAATGCTACACACTTCAAAATGCCAATGAACAATTAATGACATGTGAATGCTTTCCTCTAATCTCATATTAGCTTTCCTTCCCAAAAGATATTTCTTTAAATTTATTTATGTTTATTTTAAATATTAAGGCCACAGAAGCTGTCCATTACAAAGGCAGTTAGCTCTCAGCCTTCTCATTACAGACCTGAAATTTAGGGGATTAGGGTGTTTTTTATTGAGGGTGGGGTGTGGTGCCTTTTTTTTTTTCCCTTCACCCAAAATCATGACAGAAATGCAGAATAAAAAGGCAAATTATCAGACATCAAATGCCACACTGGAATCTTTCTAGACTATGAGAAACACATGCTCTAAAAATATCCCCCAAAAGCATGAGCCAGACTATTGCTGTGATACAAGAGAAAAGTAGTGCTGCAGTTCCTTCCGTACCTACCAGGCCTCTTTCCACTACTTGTTTCTCTACCAAAAATTGGTAGCAGGATGTGGCTGAAACCCCCCTTACCTCTCCCCAACACAAACAGTGAGCCCTAGAAGAAAGAGCTGGTCACCATCCAAGTCCTTTTGTTTTGATCTCTCTTTGGAATCAAGGCTTGGCATGCTCAATTAAAACCAGGGGTAAATCAGTAAGCATTAGGTGAACTTTAGCAGAGATGAGAAAGAGCAAGGCTTGGACACTCTAGCTGCAGTACCTATATCCTCAAGGTCAGAGTCACTGCAGGGCAGAAAACTCCCTGCCATGCCAGCTTATACCAAGAGCAGCAGGGACTTCTGAGGCAGGTTCAAGAAGTCCCCAGCCGATTGTCAGGGGTAGTTTGCACACAGGGACTTTGTTTTGAAGGCCCACTGTGAGAAATTTATTTCAACCCTTGAGGCACCAGGCTTCAAACCTCTTTCAAATACTTGTTAATGGCTGCAGTTGGCACTTAAAAAAAAAAAAAAAAAAAAAAGAGGAGCCAAACACAAAGATTGACAAAAACAGTGGCTAGAATAAACTGTGACTGAATTAGGCTCAGACTCACTAAGGAATTCCTGAAGTTTAAGGCCACAAATCAAAAAGCAGGGTGAAATGAAGTGTTACTGTGTTTTCCTAAAAGATTAAACCCCTTATTTGTGTAATACTCATTAGAGATCAGAATCAGAGCTTTCAGCAAATTTTAAAATAGGCATCATGGTACCATAGGATTTCTGGGGTTTCATGATTTACTTTTAAAAAATACTTACAAGTTCTGCGAGGGTGAGTCAGCAGCAGGAATGCACAGATACTTCATTCCCTGTGTAAAGAAGCAAAAAGGTTTGAGAAGAAAAGATTCAAGTTAAACACATTCATCCAGCACAGCATAAGTCCTGCTCTAGACTAGTGGAATATTAATGATTGTGAGGATGCAACACCATCATTCAGACAGAAATCATCTCTATCCAGTCAGATTTTAAAACACTTGCTTTCACATTGCTAAGACTCCAGCATATAGCTTAGCCATGCTTCTCCCAAGGCTCAATAGTGAGCTTTTAAAAAGAGGAGCACCTTTACTAAAAAGATCTAAACTGCTTTCTGAAAACACAATAGCTCTTACATTTCTAGGAAAATGAAGTTGCATCTTCTCCTGCCCTTGCCTTTCTCTGAACAGATGTTACAACCTGAAATTGTGATATGCAGTTTCTTTTAAACTCACACAATCATTTTACTTTACCCAGCTGATAAACCAACAAAATGTATATCAAAGAAGAAATGTGATGTGGATTTTATTTTTTTATTTCTGGAAGCCTTCAAGAAGGACAACCATAAAACTCATACTTTTCTTCCACAAAGTTAGCCTCTCTTTCTTAGTCAACTATCATAGTAAGTTATAAGATTGAGTAGGGAAGTTAGATAACCATTTCTGATGCATTAAAAATGTTACTAGATATATTTAAAACAACATATCCATAATCCTACGCTACTGCTTTGCATTGTCAATGCTCATTTCAACTGTCATTTTATTTTCAAAGTTTTCTTTGCTCCTATGACTGTTAAGAAATAGAACACTTCTGAAAGCACATTTAGCTGACTTCTCAAATAGGACTTCCAAGAATACCATCTGCAGCTCAGACACACAAAAACTACATTATTCACTGGAACTCTTTTGAATTATCTCAGATGCTAAGTTATGAATTCTTCAGATGCACTTGGAAAAATAAGAATTCAAGCAAAAGGGTCATTATAAAATGCATCTAAATCCATCCTTTTGTAACAATGCACACTCCTGTAATAATCCCACATGTTCAACACCACACAAGGAAAGTCACATATTTATGTACAAGAGATCCTTTGCCAACACGGTGCAACACAATCTCCACCTACCAGGCATTTTATTTGCCAGCTGGGGAAAGAAGAGAAATTTTCACTGCTCAAGTGTGTGGCTACCTGAGGCAGCATCATCTACAACCCCTTTGCTCTGCTGACTCAGAAACCCCTCCATATGTCCCTTACACATACTTTGTTTCTTCACTTGCCATTGCACAAAGAGCAAAGCCTTTTACAAGAGATCCTGACTCCAGCACCATGACACACCTCTGCAAGGTGCACAAACTTCACCACTCTGTCAGAGAGATTGTAGGAAACAATCAGAAACAGTCAGAAACATTGTGGGAAGCCAGGAGAGCTCCACAAAAGCTGATCCAAAACAACTTGTACAGGCACACTCATTTAGAAAGATAGTGTAGCAGCAATACTTATATTGATAGGCTGTTGAGCCAAGGATAATTAAATATATTGACAGATTAATTACAATAATAAGCATTTGTATGACACATCTGAGAGGTTTATCTTGGACACTAGTATCAGTTCAAGTGAGTCACTCCAGTAGAATGAGGGCCTGAGACCCGAAAGTAAATTTACATGCTATTCTTTCCCCATCACCTCTAGCAACTCCATACCATTGAAAATTTGAAAATTGAGGGCAGGAGATGGGTTAGCTCTGGAGTGCAGTACATGCCAGAAGGTTCGCTCCTCCAGCACGCACTGACGCAAGTTGTTCCGCAGATTTCAGAAGCTATGGCACATGCTGAGTGCTTTTCACAGGCTGAGTGCAGAGGGGCTTTCAGATTGTGTTCACTCTAAAAGCAGAAGTAGCACCCAGCACAAATTTAAGACCTGCAATGTTCCTTTTTTTGTCATGGCTGGTTAGTTCCAACTACTGCAAGCAAGCATGAAACCAGCCTATGAGAGACCACACATGGTCCCGAATGGCTCATCCAAAGCCTGATCCTGGACAGCTTCAGCACTTACGACTTCCAGTGAAGCCCACAGCACGCTTTTCATTATTGTGCTTGCAAATGCTCAGCATCAGCCTGTTAACTTTATTAATAAATCTTCTCAGAAAGGAGATGGTTTAAGTTAGTTGAATTTGGTATTTTGACTGATGTGTATCACCTGTGTTTTTGGAAGGCTGTGGTGATGGACTCCTCCCTGTGAAGAAATAATCACACACTCAACTCAGAAATAGTTAGAGGTGGGATTTCAAAAGTACTGTGCAGTGACCTAACCCATCTCCCACAAAAATCAACAGTGAAACTCTCAGCAACTTCGAGCCAAACACAGTTTGGCCAGAGTTGGTAACTCCTGAGGATCCCACCCTACCAGAGTTTTGTTTCTCTTGGTAGAAATACTAATTATAATAATAGGATCAAATATCATTCATCATAATTGGACACTTGAAATACAACATCACCACAAGATTGTATGAGGTAGGTATTCATAAATGAGACTCAGGATTTTTTGTGTAGATATTCCTACACTGATTGCTGGAATTAGATTTTCTTCATGCATACTGTATAGGCTTTTTTTTTGTTTAAAAATATCACCAATAGGAAGACACTTAATTGCTGAACCCTGCTGTTTGTGACTCTTTTTGAAAAAAAAAGCTACCCAGGATCATAATATTTGTATATCTGTGCCCCAAGACACTACTGTCTTTCCTGTACACATACCCTGCAGGTACCATCAAAGAACTGTCCCAAGGGACTTTTCAAGCAGAACAGTTTATGCCAAGCAAACAAACAGCTACCTACAACATTTAATATAGGGTACTAGCATGCAAGAAAGACAGAAACACCACTATTTTCTTACCTAGCAGTTTGTTTGCCATTCTCAAACCGCAAAGCTTAAAATGTTAGGTGGCAACAATCATTGGAAGAGTGATTACAACAGAGTAAGCTAAAACAAAGACTGTTGAAACCAGCTTCTTGTGAAAATTTCAACAGGCTCCAAATTGGTCCCTAGTCAGCAGTTTCATTAAATAAACCTGAATCCAGTTGCAGATGCAATATGCAGTTGAACCAAAATGGCATATTAATAAGGATGGAAAGACAAATACAAAATTTATGGCAACCATATGGAAATCTTTATTTACATCTTTTTAAATTAAGGACACTTTGTTCCCTAAAAATGACAATTCTGTAAAATTATTCAGTGAAGGAAGGACAGAACAACTCAAAACAGGTATTGTGCCAACTTCACCTACACACAATAAATTAGGTGCTACAGAGCAAGCTACTCATTTCAAAACATGGTATTTATTCGAAACAAAGGGAAAAACTTGCAAAGCCTAAAAACTGATGAAAAAATAAACACCATTTAAAATCCTATACAAAGTAATACATCCCCCCTATTTATTGCATATTCTTGCATATATATTGTTATTCAAAAATTTCTTCAGCTGACAGCTATGTCAGTCATGCTTTATCTCTCCAAACATGCTTTTCCTCAGAGTACCCAATTAAAATCTATTGATCCAGCCTTTTTAATTACACAGAATCTATGTATATTATTAGGCAATATAACATCCCAAACATATGGAATGGGTACAGACCCAAGCTCCTAGGGCAATGAGGTGCTGAACACAGCATTTTTCTGCTCACCTCAATTCACTGCTACTTTCCACTTGTTACTTTGAAATCACTGCTTTCCTTTCTCCATCAATCACTTTTACCACCAAACACCCCTACCTTTCAACACACACGCCAGACTTTTTGCTTATTACTTACATGATGACCCTAACTGATGCCCCCATCAAATAAAAGCAGTGCTTCCATTTCTTTTGGTTATTTAACCTGTTAACATTGTCCCAAACAAAAATCAGTAAAATAAAATCTAATTTACTTTTTTGTTTTCTGTTTCAGCAGAGTAACCACCAAAACTAGATTCTCTCGTAGGCCCTGAAACTGAGTGCTGCAGTTAAACCGATACAGTGAGAGCTAACAAACTATGGCAAGTATTCAGATTTCAAGACTGTCGAAGTTGAAACAAGGGAGAGTTAAGTAAAATTTCTAAAATTCACTGTTATTTGAGAAACAACAACACTTGATGCAATTTCACCACAGATTCTGGAATTAATAAGCCAGTTCTGCTGCAGTGAATATTAAGGGATTAAACCAGATTTCATACACATATATGCAGAAGCTTTATACTACAGTCAATAAGGTATTAATGGAATTCTGTCAATATTAAAATTCCTAATTATTTTAGAGGTTGATCTACTAAGGTTGGAAACAGAACAGTTATGTCACATTTGGAAAAGTCAGACTAAAGAACAAGACTTTCCCAATATCATTAGCTTTTAAAAAAGATAATTACATCTTTGCTATTAAATCCAGTATTTCATTCAGTGTTCGGGAACACAGCAGTCCAGTATAGGGAAAACTTTGTTTTTATTCTACTTAAACAGAATCTTATTTTAAAAACTCCAACTTCATTTTAGCTAAATTTGTAAAATCTGGCATTTGGGGTTTTCTGGAAGAACTTGTAGAGTTTTGCAGTAGCAGAATGACATATCTCTAAGTGCCAAATGTCAACTAATGGGTCAATGACTGAAAACAGGACCTTTGCAGAGCACAGACAAATTCAATTGTACAATACCAAGAATGATTTCGGCTCTCAACAGGATGAAGTGCAAGAAGTACTGCAAGACAAATGCAGCATCTATACAGATGGCTGCTCCTTTGCAATGATTGAAGATACTCTGAAGTCATTGAGAATGATAATCAGTTTGATTGCATCTTAACCATACTAATATATGTTTCATATGTGAAAGGAAACTGTCCAGTGATTCTTATATAAAAACAGCCTACATAAGAATAAGGACAAAAAATGCTATTCATTATTACATGTTCAGTGGGTTTTCCAAGTAATGTTTTTACAGACGTTTTTCAGAACATCATCTCTGCCGCTGCTGTACATATATTTCTGAGATTCTAGTTAGCACTGGAAGCCTGAATCTAGTGTGTCAGATTTTAAAAGTTGAGGAGAGGGGGAAAGAACCTCAAATTACAAAATTTCTGCTCTCCAAGGGCAAAGAGTAGAGGGAAGGGTCTGTAAAAAAAAAAAAAAATTAAAAGAGCAGTATTATATTTTTGGCATTAAACTTCTCTATTTAAATTTACGTAAAGATACCATCAACAATTTCCAAGAATTTTTTTTTTAAACATAAAACCCTAAACTTATATTTGTGAACCAAGATGCAAATAGAAAACCTCCAGCACCTGGCAAGTTCTTTCAGGTTAGTCAAAAACCATGTGTTAATTTGAGTCGTCACATCAACAGATGAGGACAGGAGGACTTATTTTTGTTTAGGGGCATTTCAGCAAAAAAGCTAAAGTGGGAAACAGCCGGCACAAAGCTTCCTCAAGCCAAACCAATGAGAGTTTATAAAGGGTTTAGTCCAGTAATGCACTGAACTGAACCTGCTAAACTGAAAACTGTTCAACCGTTTGTTTGTCCTTTCAGTTACTTTCTGTAGCAATCACCATTAGTGCTGATTTTATTAATGACTCATAGAAAATGCATTTGTGTTTCAGCCAAGGATAACCACTAATTGACTTGAGTGAACAACACACTCAGGTTTGGCTTCAAAAAATATGATAAACAAAATTGCAATTACATGAACAATATGAACAGCAGCAAATGGGATGCTCCTGCAATTGAATTCATATGTTCCATTCTTGTTATCAGGAATAATACTATGTCAGAGTTTTTTACAATGCTGGTTCATAGTTTTCTTAGGAAGTAGTCTCAGTGACACTTCTGAAAAGCTCCTTAAGGCTGGAATGTGCCAATCACAAATATAAAGTGTCCTGTTAAAACCCTCCTTCTCCATCTCCCGTCTCTAAAATTAAAAGAGGCAAATGTTGAAAATTTAAGGATTTTATTTTAGTTGCACAGAGCTGTGGTTATTTCTAATTCTAACCCTGAATTCCAGTTCTAACCTGTCTCATATGAAGGAATGCAGAGTGGGACAAAACAGTAATGAGTTTGTATTAAATTGTGGCTTATCTCCTTCTGGACAGACCAAGAGTATTTTCTGGACTTCAGCTGAGAGGAAAGACTTTGTTTGTCTGCCTTGACTACATGACTTATTCAAGCTCCCAGGCATGTCAGGGCATATCTGAGCACTACCAGTCACACTTATCCCTGAACCCTCAAGGGGGTCCCTGACTACTAAAATAAAACACTATATCACAACTGCCTCTTTCTTTAAGGGAATGCTGGAACATGATCACTATACCTCTGAAATAAGCTCACTTTACTTTTACAAGGGCACTTAGTGACAGGACAAAAGGCAATGGGTTCAATCTAAGAGCGAGAAAGCTTAGATTAAACAGTAGAAATAAATTCTTTACTGCAAGGGTGATGAGACACTAGAACAGGTTACCCAGAGAAATTGTGGATTCGCCATCCCTGGAAATGTTTAAGGTCAGTTTAGTGGAAAGTGTTCCTGCCCATCCATGGCAGGGGGTTTGGAATTAAATAATCTTTAAGGTCCCCTTCAACCCAAACCATTCTATCATTCTGTGATTAGAAGCATGGGTTAACACATTCCATACACAGAGGACACATCGTGTCCTCTGCAGAGGCAGGTCAGAGCACTTGTCCTGTTCTGGTTAACACCATAACCAAGCAGTTAGAAATACCAGAACATCCCTCATGCAAACAGCTCACCATTGAAAGCTCCAAGCAGTCTTCATCCTCTCCTCCCTGCCACCTGCTGTGACAGGAACGTGCTTCCCTGGACACAGCTCATGTGATGAGCAAGTTGAATGGTGAACTGATTTAGTGCATCACCACAGCAGCCTCTGCCAGGGGTACCACATCACAAAGGCCTGGCCTGACACACTTTAAAAGAGACTTTGTGGAAGTCTGGTGGTAGCTTCTTAGTGGGCTACTGGGGTAATATTTGAAAAATTAGCCAGAGTTCCCAACTTCACAAGCAGAATCAATGCCAGACAGGGCATTACTTCAAACTAGAATCATCTGGCGCCGCTACACCTGAAAGAAAAATGGTAGCTGTTTTGCTCAGCATGGTCTTCTGAAACATCTCATGAGGGGAAACCCTTACCATGAAAAGACAGTGAAACATCACAGAGGAAAGTTAAGGTTTTTTGTTAGAAGAAGTGCTTGTACACTTTCTCTTGAAGTTAACACGATGTCTCAAAACCAACAGCTTCTAACGCTGGTGATACAGGAGTTCAGTGCTACCGATGGAAATGCAACAGTCCAACTTGACTAATTATTAATTTGTAGAGCTGGTCTTTATACAACAGCCATGACCTTGCTATATGATAGTAGCACCTTTGATTTTGAAGGCTGTCTTGCCATGTCCCTCTTTAACAGTTCCCGTAAATGTTTCGGTTGGATCTCAATGACAACAGAGCCTGTGCAGAGGACATGCTGCCAGTGATACCCAGTAGGGCCTTCACCTGTCATGTCATCAAGATGCAATTTTCATATATGAAAGGCCTTTTACAGTTCAAGACTTCTGCATGCTATCCAATACTGCAATACAGTTTTAACAGATTGGCTGTTTTCACTTCCTGAGCAGCATCTCTCCACAATAAACATATGTTGATGCTTTGTGTTTTGCTTAAAAAAAAAAATTACAGCTGATTGATTTCCCAGTATTTCCCTTTTTAGTTAGTTCCTGTTAAGCAGTAATATGCCTTTGAGTCCAGACAAATGCTTTCTGGACTCCTATCTGTGTGAGGATAGTCCTCAGAGAGTAAAGGATGAACAGATCAAGGGCAGTCCTGCCTAGAAGGACTTGGAGGTGCTGGTGGACGAGAACCTCAACACAGCCCAGAAATGCGCACTCACAGAAAGCCAACAGCATCCTGAGCTGCATCCAAAGCAGCGTGGTCAGCAGGTCAAGGGAGGGGATTCTACCCCTTTGCTCTGCTCCGCTGAGACCCCACCTGGAGTGCTGCATCCAACTCTGGGGCCCCAACACAAGAAGGACATGGACCTGCTGGACAGAGTCCATAGGAGGGCTACTGGGATGTTTAAAGGGATGGAGCACTTCTCCTAGGAGAAAAGGCTAAGAGAATTGGGATTGTTCGGCCTGGTAAAGAGAAAGCTTTGGGGTATCCTAATTGTGGCCTTCCAGTCCATGAAGGAAGCCTACAAGAAAAATGGAGAGGGACTTTTTACAAGAGCATGTAGTGATAGGACAAGGGAAAATGGCTTCAAACTGAAAGAGAGTAGGTTAAGATTAGATGTTAGGAAGAAATTCTTTACTGTGAGCGTGAGACACTGGAACAGGTGCTCAGAGAAGCTGTGGATGCCCCATCCCTGGAAGTGTTCATGGTCAGGCTGGATGGGGCTCTGAGCAACCTGGTCTAGTGGAAATCGTCCCTGTCCACAGCAGGCGGTTGGAATGAGATGGTCTCTAAATTCCCTTCTAAGCCAAGCCATTCTCTGAATCTATGACTACAAAACAAATCACTAAAGCAGCTTTTAGCACTTCCAAAGTTATCAGCTGGGGAAACTGAGGGCCTAACACAGGATTTTTTTTTTTCCTTTTTCCTTAAGGGTAATTCCTGTTATACATACACATAAAAATATTAAGAAAGTACAACCATGAGAGAAAGAAGTTTCCTCAAACTTGTAAGAGAAGGAAAGAATTAGAAAACTTAAAGGAGATAAGGCTAAAGTTATCACATTAAGTGCTAACTGCAGATATTATAGGTTACTATAGTCAGAACCTAAATAGCTGCAAAAATGCAATCCACAAACTGTGCTAACCAGATTACTTGCATTGTGCCAGAGCTGCCAGTACAGTTCTTCTAAAATAACTGACTTTGCTTTCTCAAAAAAACATACATGTATAGTCTAAAGATCATGGGTAAACATGCAAGATTATCAAGCTCAGCTGAAACTGCATATAGACTTACAACATACAGCCGGGCCTGAAAAATATGAAGCAAGATTCCATACCTTAATGCAAGCTGGTATGAATCCATTATCTATACCAGGTCTTCAGGCTATGACCATTTGATCTTATAAACATTTCTCAGTTTTTGATAGGTGTTTAGTCATTTAGCTCCTCGCTTTCTTCCAAAGGTCTGAATTTAGCAGCCAGTTGTACACTTTATTTTTAATTCATAATCTTGATTCAGTACTTCCTCTTGTGATTTCCCCAGTTGCAAGCTTCTCATACTTAATACCTTATAAAACAGGTATATCACAGCATTCAGCAGTGATTAATCTGGTGTAGAGAAGTTATGCATCTTCTCCACATCATCCTTATTTTTCCACAATTTCTACTCCTCACACTTAATGGTTCTGTTCCAGTTACAGCATCTTTTCATTGCCATTCATGCATTTGACAGTTTACGCAGGGAGTATGAAAGATTTTTCTAAAAGATCATCACAGAGCTTTTTAACTGTTGTTCCCTTTCAGACTAAGTCTTTGAGACCCTATTTCTATTTGGATAAAAATTTTAGAATTTGAAAGGAAAAATATATCTAAAATTTTTTATAAGACAACCTGTCTGAGAAGTTCTTTATTTCCAAAGATGAGAGTTCATTTAAGTTGTGCTGGCTGCACAAGCTAATAGACTGGACAGAAGAGATTATAAAATCATAGATTGTGCCAAGTTGGAAGAGACCAATCAGGATCATTCAGTTCACCTTCCAGCCCTGCAGAGGACACCCCAAAAGTTATACCATGTTCCCTGAGAGCACTGTCCAAACGCTTCTTGAACTCTGACAGGTTTGGTGCTGTGCTCACTTCCCTGAGGACTCTGTTCCAGTGCCCAACCACCCTCTGGGTGAAAAACTTTTTCCTGATAAACAACCTAAACCTACCCTGACTCAGCTTCATGCTGTTTCCTTAAGTCCAGTCACTTCCTTAAGTCCTGGTCATGAGAGTGAAGAGATCAGTACTTGCACCTCTACTTTCCCTTGTGAGGATGTTGAAGACCACAATGAGTCTCCTCTTCTCCAGGCTGAACAGAACAAGCAACCTCAGCTATTCCTCATACGGCTTTCCCTCAAGGCCCTTCACCATCCTCTCGGCCCTTCTTTGGACAGTCTCTAATAGCTCAATGTCTTTTTTATATTGTGGTGCTCAAAACCACACACAGTAGTTCAGTCAGCAACCAGCTTTTCTCTGCCTTCCCCATCCCTCCACCCATCTACCATATCAACACTTATTTAGGTAGTCAAATTCAGGAAAAAAGAGGGGAAAACCACTGCTCTGGAGACAGCAAGTACCAGATTAAGACGATATTGTTAATGGCATCAGAATACAAAGGAAAAACATATAACTGTCCTCTTAGGGTGCTCTGGTTAACTCTGCAGAATGAGGGGAAAAAATAAACATACTGAAAATAAAAACCAAACAAATATTCTGTAGCCACACAAAACAAAGAAAGAAAACTGACATGCATACAGTGGCAGCACTCATAAAAAAAAGCTACTCTTAATGCAGTTCCTCATTAACTGAGTGAATAACAGAGCGCTTCTGTGGCAGGGGACAGTACTGGCATGCCCACATGAACTCTTGTTGATTTAAAATCTACATTACTGTGATCATTATGATGTCTACCAGATGAGTGCAGCATACAAAGCTTCCTGTGACACAGCAGAGTCAAATAAATAAATTAATGCCAAAGGACTCCACAATCACAGGTGACTGGTAATGGGATTCATAACATTTACTAGATCAAACCTCTGGTGCAGGTCAAGAGCAGCAGTAAAATTACTGCTAACTGACAAATGTGTGGTGGACTGTGAGAAAGAAGCTGCTGGTTTCAGTCCATTTCCAGACTGATGGACAGGTGTCTGCAATGCTCACAACAGTCACCACAACTGGCACCTCAAAGTGTCCCAGAGAGACCAAGGGCTGTGAAATGCTCTGGCTCTAAAATGCAAAGCTTAAAGACTGCTATAACCCCGCCTTACCTGAATCAACTTCCACACAAAAATGGAACATATGAGAAAACCCACCTTTACCTCTGGAAATATATTCCAGCAATTACTAACCCTCCCAGTCAAAGTCTTGCTTACTTCCAGTCTGAATCTGTGACACATCATTTGCCAGCCACAATGGCAAGCAGTCCTGATATGGACTTTCCACATGGAAATGTGAACATTCCACAATGTCCACATGGACACTCCACAGAATGCCCACCCATCCCTGCCTCCTCTTGGAGATGACACCTATATGGGACAGGGTCTGAGCACCTGTTTGACAAGAAGACCTCAGTACTTTGCCCTCTCCCAGGACCCACACTGTCCTCCTTCCTGCATTGCAAACAGCAACCACTGCCCAATGCAGCATAGGAAGCATTCTTCCTTCTACCAGCATTTAAACCTGTGGTTGTGGGGAAGAATGAGGAGAGAATGAATTAGATTCTCTCCTCTTACAAGCATTACATGCTTGTAAGTTCAGCTGCTTGGACATGACTGTCCACCACAGCCTACACTTTCCAGAATGAGATGTAGCTGTTTTCAGGCTGCTGCACAATCCAAATCAACAGTCTATTTAGTTTGGGCCCACATTCATCTCCATATAACCACCCCCAGAAGAAGGTTAAACACCTGGAAAAATTCAGAGACAAACACCTCAATGGACCTGCGACCATATTCTTCTGTTAAGATTAACAAGATTTACCTTTACATACTTTACTTTGAGCAACTGGAACAAAAATTTTTGTGATCTGCAAATGTGCTGAGGGTGCACTCAATCCCTCTATGTCCTTGATGAAGACATTAAACAGCAGTGGTTCCAATACAGACCCCTAAGGGGCACCACTCATGACTGGTTTCCATCTGGACATTGAGCTATTGACCCTCTGGATGTGACCACAAAACCAGTTCCTCATCCACCAGACAGTCCAGCCATCACATTCATCTCTCCAATTTAGAGAAGGGTGTTGCGGGGTACCATGTCAAAGGCCTTACAGCAGTCCAGACACAAGACAACCTGTTGGATGGATCCTACACATCACTGCCAGACACGCTGTTATCTAAAGCACACTTGGAGACATGTTTCCCCATCTACCTCTCAGTGTCTCATATTCTGAATAGGAATTTTAAAACCTAAACTAACTGAGAAACAGAATAGAAAAAGCAGGTGGCAAGAAACCTGATTATTCTCCTCTGTTCATGCCTCTTATGTGGATTTATAAAACATCTGTGAGTATCCCATGGGCAGCCATCCAAAGTGCTCTGGAGGAGCCAACTTGATTCACTAAGGCTACTGCCCCTGCGCATCTGTGGGAGCACACAGCACATGGTGCTGTTGGACACTGCTCTCACTCATTACATCTGAAATAACAAACCTAGTTCCACACA
The DNA here is from genome assembly GCF_026979565.1 of Vidua chalybeata. Classification (NCBI taxonomy): domain Eukaryota; kingdom Metazoa; phylum Chordata; class Aves; order Passeriformes; family Viduidae; genus Vidua; species Vidua chalybeata. The sequence goes on along the minus strand of NC_071530.1, from coordinate 69,208,235 downwards.
GTATGCACACCTTTCTCTTGGACATGCCACCTGCTATCCATAGGGTTTTCCATGAGATAGGTATTTGTATCACAGGAGCTATAAACATGCATCTTTAAATTAAAAAATTCTCACCAAAGTGGTTAAGATCCTGTATAATAATGGTGCGCTTCATTGGAACAATAGCCTCTCTGAACATATTTCAAAGTTTTATTAGTTTAGTTAGTTTTATTAGAGGAAAAGCTTCTTTGAAACAGTTTATACAAAAAGAACTAAAGGGCAATATGGCAAGATAGTTCAGGCCAGATTTTGGCAATTTTTTTCTAGTGTAAATCACTTGAAGTCTTACAAATGATTCTGTGTCTTGCACTTAATGCAAGTTAGCCATGTCTAAAGGTGTAAGAAGTCTTAGAATCCAACTAATTTTATACCTACTTTTTCCTGTTATTCCAGCTTGAAAGTACTCATGACTTCCTAAGGCCACACTTTGATTATGAGCCATCCATGAATCAGATATCCATACGGGTTTGTAAATGATGATTGAGATAATGTCCAAAACAGAATTTCTATAAGAAAACTTTTTTTTTAAAGTATATCTCAGTAGGCACATGTAGCCTAAACCAATATAATACTTTGTTGTGAAACTCTTCAATCATTTCCTAATAGCTTACTAACTTATGAGGAACTGAAGCAGCCTATACCCAAAACCTGCAGTATCTAAGTCACAGGAAAGCATACTTTTTAAAAGGTACTGTAAGCATTTCAAACAACCAGGTAAAAACAGTCTGTAACATCACAGAGAGGGGCAATGCCTCAAGTTACTAGAGTAGAAAACAGTTTTACAATCTGTAGCAAGCTGGTGTTCACCAGATAGACTGATGTTTGTTTCCATTTCTTCAGTGTTGCATTCTTGACTATGAATGACAAAGACAGATTGGGCATTTTCATTCTCTACCCACCAGCCCCACTGGGTATAGAATCGGTACTTCTGATACACCACTTGAAGTGCTCTATTCAGAGGTATTATTGCCTCAAAACAGTGATGAAACTTCAAAATCTGACAAGTAAGATGTTGGTAATTTGTGACTTCTGAGAGCTACAGTATGCATCCATATTCTTTGTTCCACACACAGGCAGAAAAGATCAAATTCTCTTTGATAACATGCTACTAAAACACTACTGGCTTTTCAGTGTCTAAAAACACTTACCTTCCTTAACGTGCAAGAAAGCTTTGTCTAATGAATTACTTGTAGCATTTCCTACATCTCCTACAGGTTCCTACATCTCCTACAGGACTAGGGAATACTAGGGATAAAATATTCTTAGTTAAAGACAAAGGCAACTACTGCAGAAGCAAAGGCAGCTTTTTACAGGTGATCAGCGAAAGATATTCCCTTATCACTGCAATTGCATGTTTAGAAGTCTGAAAAACATCAGATGATTTCTGAACACAAAAGTAATCACTTTCCATGAGTGAAATTTGGGGAGAAAGGTGATGAGGGATACACATAAGGAAAACATTCCTATTTGATTTCAGTGGACATAAGAACAATCCCCAAGCTCGTGGACACATGAGCTGTAACAAACCCACCTAAAACCTGGCATGGATGTAAATAACAAAGGAAGTAACGAAACCTAAGAGAAGTTTTCTAGGCTCTTGTTCCTAAACAGAAGCATTCAGTCACAATCACTGCAGTAAGACCATGACTGATAAAGTAATCAAAATTATCTCAGCTCCCAAATGGAATTTGAAATCTTTACACTGCTTTAGGAACTGGAGAGAAGTTTTAAAGGAACTTTGCTGCATGCAGAGAAAGTCGAAGCCACAACTGGAATCAGGGGTGATTAAAGCAAGTCCATCCTCACGTTGTTCACGTGTTTGCTCATGTGCCACTGTTACTTTTGAGACACTGCTGTGAACCAGATTGGGAAGCGATCTGGGTAAACATAATCCTTCATGTCTTTTGTAGTGGTAACTAGAGGAAGAAATGGTGACCTGGTTATATTTAAACCACAAAAGCTCCCAGTTCTATTTACCATGCAGCCTCACAAACAGATGCACCACCACAAGCAAGGAGGTGGTGTGTGGGCTGCCAAACTACCACCACCAGAAGCACTGGCCTGAGGCTGCAGCTGATCTGTACCATAATCAGTCTTTCTAGTTTTCTAATCATGATAAAACAAAACAAAATTCCATTCATTTAAAAGACCAGCACCCTAAAGGCATCATGACATCTTTACTCAGCACAAATGTTTATCTCGTCAACTAAGAGCACTCTTGAAATTCAGACTTAACAAGCATCAGGCACAACACAAGTCAAATGGACAGTGTAACAAAGGCAACAGCTAAAGCACATTTTATTTTATGAAGCACATTTATAAATCTGCTTCAGCACATTTATAAATTCAAGGTCAACCCAGAGTTCACCATTACCTTGATATTGGGGTTGATTGCGACTACTGGGGACACCTCTTGTTTGGCTTACCTATTGACTTGCCTGGGGGAAGTGGAAATTCTGTAGTTTAAGAACTGAAATCACTGGAGACATTTTGCATGAAGAAAAAGAAAAGCAGAGATTCCCAGCACCAACTACTGCCTTACCCACAATTTTGCCACATTTCATGAGAACGCAGGGAAGGAATGAACAAATTTTAGAGGATAATAGTTCCTGACATAAATCAAATAGCCGGATTTTAAGATGCAGCAAACCCAGGCACACTCTGCTCCAAGGTAAGCTGGTGTAAATAATAAATCACAGCATTCCAGCACAGGAGACCTGTATCCTGTTCCCAGCTCCCTCCCTGCTCAAGATAACAGTAAATACAGGTCTTCAGATGAGTTTCCCTTCAGTAAAATGGGAATAATACTTTATGTAAAAGTTTTGGAGACTACAGATGCCCTGCTATTTTAGATCTATTATGTGAGGATCACTGGTTCCTCCCACACTCCAAGCCTAAATAAGGCAATTTCACATAGACAAGGACTGCAAACCCATCTGCCATAAAGATTCAAGGAAGGGGCCAAAGTACAAAGAAGGGTTAGTACTGGGGAAGGAAAGTTTTTTATGTGATGCTTAAACTCCACACATAAGAAAGCTTACCTTTACTATTAAATTAATAACATAATCCCATTATTGTGTTATACAGATTGCCAGTGTAGTTCTCTTCCTTTGTCAGTTAAATTTCTTGTTGTTTTAACAGCAGCAACAATAAAACCTGTGGCTGGATCTCAAAATTACAGCTTTCAAGAAAATCAGTCTCAAAACACCAATTGCACAGGACAAAAAATTAACCCCAAGATGACCGTGACAGTCAACTGCAAAGGAAGGATTTACTGTGGAGTCCCCCGCAACTCTTACCTCAAGCATAGGGCGGGCACTGTCATGGATTGAAAGAATGTGCGTAATGTTATTCTTACTCAATTGCTCTACATCTCGGGCATCTGTGATAGAGGGGAAAAAAGGAAGATAATTTTTTTAATCTCTTGATATAGCATTTCCATTATGCATGTTGAAAAGTTACTTATTGTTGATACATTTCCTTTTGAAGCTGCATAAAGTCAGGCAAAACCTCAAATGCAGCTGTTCTAGAACACCATCATCAGAGTGGGTAACGGGAAGACACACTTTTAACTCCAAAACAAATTATGAACTATATAAAGACCAAGCTTAAGTGACTCAGGAATGTGTTCTCAAGTCAGAAGTTTCATGTATTTTGCATCTGAAATGTAAGTCTGTGCATGCCTGTGTGCAGGTGATGGCCATCTGAACATGCACTAAGAGCTGTACAAGAAATATCTGACCTCCCCTCTACCCACAAATCCCCCTTCAGGGAATAAATTTTCACTTGGGAAACAGACCCTGTGATATCCTGGTCTGAGAATATCACTTGAACTGAGGTCTCTGCAGACAAGCCAAGACAATAACAAGATTCTTCTTTTCTGTGAACCAGTAGAGAAAAATATGCATTTAGCAATACAAATTATAATTTTAAGTCTAAAGAGAGACAGGTGATAAAGATATCAAATGTATGAAAAAGCAAAATGCTACAGCAAGGATGTGCAGTTGTGAAAAGGTGGTTCCTAGACCTTTAACCAAGGGGTTTCAGACATTCAAAACTGGAAAGAAAACTGGTGTGACTGAAAATTTGATGCTAGATATGGCAAAACCATAGGCTTGATTCTATGAGAAAAAGAGTAAAATAGGCAATCTGTCATCAGTGAGCAACTTTCCCCATACTAAACTATCAGCATGTCAAAAAACAACCTGAAAGAACCACCAATACAGGTAAAAGTTAGCTTGTGCCCATCTACTTTTGACTTTTTTGCTTGAGACTGGCACAGCACACCATGGTAAGTACAGCAGTGGTTTTGTGATGGGAACACCTGCCTTCGAAACCTGCCCATACAATCTTTTCACATTAGCCTGGTTGCACATAAAAAAGAGAGCACTGACCACAAAGGTTTCAAACCGGCTCTCTAGGTACAAAAATAATAGCATCACCTGTACGTTCTTTATGTACATGCAAGAGTTCAATTAACATCTCTTGGGTTGTCTTCTTATCCCCCTACTATAAAGTTTCAATGCCTTTTCTACATCACAAAGAAGAGCTGAACATTTAATTATACTGCTCATAGACAAGATCCAAGTGAGCACAGTAACAAGCAATGAAATTTAAACCTAATCCAATTATGAAAGCTTCTCTACAGCTAATAAAATGAAGAAAAGAGTCAAAACTGCAAGGATTTTACTCACTACTGCTCAAGCCTGCATGATCAACACAGATGCCTAATCCTTCAGGAGAGAATTAACACAAATTCTGTCTGAAACAGAATTAAAGCCTAGCTTCACAGAACAAATAAAATTTCCTAAAAATCTCAGAGAAAACATTTCAAAGAAGAAATGCTAATGCTTGCCAGGTGATGTCTTCTAATACACCTGACCTTCAGATTTTTTTTAACAGTTCGTAGGACAACCTCAATTCCTTAGGGAATACCTAAGCAGGCAAGGATTTGTAAGCCCAGAAACCAGCCTAAGTGCCCCTAAAAATCACTGTTTTCTGTCTTACAAAGACTAAGGGCAGACTTCAGAGACTGCTGGCTGGAACTCATGGTGTTAAGGTACACCTAGCACAATGAGACCCCAATCTCTAATTATCAGGATGACCTACGTGCTAAGAAATGTCTTGCCACACAAGGCAAACTGCTTTAAAAGAAGATATGATCCAAATTAAATGCTGACTGCTTTGAACTAGTTTGAAAGGCCTAATGGACATAGTACAACTCAAAAAGACTGAAATACCTTAGTTCTTCAGTTAACAGAGACTCGGGCTAAAGGAATTTCAGCAAATCAAAACTACAAACTGAGATTTCAGATATTCCTAGAAACAAGCTGGAAATGGCCATCCCAGACCTACATCAGTGGGTAGCCAGCAAGTCCTTCATATAGTTGTGAAATAAGCATTCAATTCACTAAAGCAGAGGAGAAAAAGCTTCCCAGCTACTATCTGGATCTAAACTTCATATAGTTTACAAAGGGGAAATTCCCCTGGTTCCCCAGCACCTGCCTTAGGTCTCTAAAGATACTACAGATAAGGCTATTTAAACAGCAGTACAAATAAGATATCCTGTCACTCACAGTCTCATACCATAAATAACAAAAAAATATTAGAGGTTATGTAAAGAACCACCAAAAACCAAAAGAACCACAGCAATTCTAACTTCTTTGCTGTGGCACAATGCTGTACAAGCACATCCAAGCTCACATTTTGAAATCACAGTGTGAAACACCCCATTTTCAAATTTTAAGATTAAACCTACCTATCAGAGCCCTCTCATGTGCATCCTCTAAAGGGTGCCTCAAATGTGGTATTATTCTTCAACAACAGGTTACCTAAAATTCTGTTTCATTAGCTTCTCAGCTAATGCAGATGTGGACTTTTGAGTAAAGCCTTTGGGAAACTCTCTCTGCACACAAAATGACACAATTCACACTGGGGAAGTCTTCCTCTCTCCCTCCCATATTTAGCCTTTTTTCCCCCTCAGTTTCATACTGTGACTCCAAGCTTGATCTCTACTCATGCAGAGAGCTGCAAACGCTTATATACCAAAGCAATGTCAAAGTCATCAAAATGGGACCGAGGCCTCAGAATTTGTATCCCTGGAGCTCTGGGAAGCAAATCACCTAGTGCAGTGTGCTTCCATCCCCCATCAGCAAAAGAGAGACACAGCTCCAACCCACTGCAGTTAAGACACATCAGTGACTGAACAACTCCAATACTACAGTGGTGAAGTCGCAAATGTACCTACAACCATCCTCTCTTACTTCAGTATTTTAGTGCCTCCACAGAAATGCAAGGTGAGGGATAAGGACTTCCTCTCAGACAAGCCAAGTCAGCCCAGCATGTACAACAGTATTAAGTCTCAATCTGCAGATGTATAGAGACAATTTCATCATCATCAGATCTTTTTGGTTTTATTACATAAAGCAAATTTTTGTCTACACTTTCTCTTCTGCTTTGGAGAGAGCTAGATAGAGAGACAGCCACCTAAAGAAGAACATCCTCTGCAGTGGTTCAGAGCACTAAGAGCTATTACTGATGACGGTTTCCCATCAGGAGAGCTTTGTTCCTGAATCCAGCTATGTGCAGTTACAGACACACACACACTGTGTACATGAACAAAAACTCCACCTCTCCTGTCTCAACTTCACACTTTGTTATAAAATATATTTTGTCCCATCCTCTCAGAAAGACCTTCTTGGGGAACAAGAAAGATGGGGAAAAGAGGTCAGTACTCTGTTTAATGGAGTACCAATAGTCTTCCTTCAAAAAGTGAAGCTGAAAAAGGAAATGGTATCTCCATCCTCTCTTGTTTTCAGTACCTGATATAAAGCCTTAGGAAATGGAACTTAAAAAAATACTAAGCAGATGACAACAGGAATGAACTGACACTAGAAACACAGCAGAACTACTTGGTGGGCATTGCCTTTTATACATTTAGTAATGGGAAGGGCAGAAACTTCCCCAAGACTCTCCAGACCATCCACAGCAACACTGGACTCTTTGGGGAAATTAAACCTCATATTGTGGCTTTCCCCTTCAAATTAAAAAGCCCCCAAATGTTCCATGGAAAAAACCTTGAATGATTACAAACAAGGAAGATCACAAGCTCTTTAATATTCAAGGTACAAACACTCTTGAATCTTTGGTTTCTGCTACTGTCACACCTCTTTGTTTGAGCATCCATTAAGAATCTCTCATTAGAAGAAACAGATTTTGTTTTCCATTTGTGCAGAGAACCAGGCTGTCCTGCCAATTCCTTAAGGAACAAAGCAACCATTTTTGTTGTGAGCACAGGTGACTTTCAAGAGCCATCAGGTTTCCACTGAAGAAGACAAGTGGACATGCAGTCCCACAATAAATTCTTTGTCTTTTGAGAGGACTGCATTTCATCTGTAAGGTACAAACAAAACAAAACACATTTTCTCAAAATCAGAGGCAGAAAGAAGAGTTAACTTCCTCTTTCTTTTCCCTCATTTTTCCCTCTTAGCCCCCTACTCTCCCATTTGCAAAGAAATAACTACTCCTTCACTTTCACAGAAAAATCCCAAATGTTGTTTCTTTCTGGGCTTTCAGACCAGACTCAGTCTTGTATTTTATATGGACATCTATGGTTCTTCTTGAATTTTTCTGCCCTCTAGCTGTACAATCTCAAATAAACCCTCTCAGGAGCATACTACACATTTCATTTGCTACTGATGAGCTGAGTCATGCTTATAGAGCCTGTAAGAAAAAGCACTTGAACACATGCCAAGATCTATGCTTATTCAGGAAGGTTTTTCAGAGACATACTCAAGCTCTGTGGACTTAGGAGGATTTCAGGAGATACTTCAGTGCTTTCCATAATCAGCACTCCATGTAACTTTCTACCCTAAAGACCCTTAAGGTGATTACTAAAGCCCCTCTCATGTCTACGTGCTTAGAGGTTTGTGCAGCACCAAACGAAGCAGAAACAGCAAAATCAGCTCCCATTTCTGCCACAGGTTCATTTCACAAGCTGTTTCTGGGCCTCAGTTTATCTCCCAGTCAAATGCAGAATTTGCACTGCTCTGTCATAGACTGTATTTAAGTTTACTAGGCCTAAAAGCAGAAATATAGCTGAATGGTGAATAATAATTCCCCAATCGGAGCAATTGCTGATTGCCTTCTCTAGACAACAGCCCTCCAGAATTAGTGTTTAACATCTCAAACATCCTACTTTCACCCATCAGAAAGGCACCCATCTGGAAGAACTGTGCCTTTTCCCAGCCTGCAAGTGCTCCCAGAGGTCTTCCATGCAGCAGCGAGACAGAGTGTGAGTAGGATGGTACTTTGATTTAGCTCTGGAAACTCTGCATGCCCAGGCTCCCTGAGGAGCCTCTGGGGAAAGACTATCCTCCAGAGGGCAGATCAGAGCGATCACTTCAGGAGAAGCTCCCTCCTCTCCACCCCAGCTCAGGGACTCAGACGGTGCCTCGAATTCTCAGCCCTGTGTCTGGGCAAGATGCACAACACCAGGGATTCACTGTTTCCTCCTCTTACTGACAAGATGCAACTTTATTCAATTTCAAGCTATCAGTCTTAATCTGAAGAATGGGAGACTGGTCAAAAATGCATTACAGGAAGTAATTTTGTAAACCCCTGTCTCTACGAGTAGCTACTCATTTCAGCTACCCAAATCCGGATATTCTGACCAATCCCAACCGCACATGCTGCTGAGTATTTCTCAGTCAGTGATCTGCTTTGTGGCAGTCTCAACGCTCACTAGTCACTTTTTTAAAAAGTCTCATAAATCAGAACACGCCCCAAGAACATTGGGATCAAACTCCTCCAGAAAAATACACTGGTAATTAACCAACAACCTGTTCCTAAATGGGATGACTTCACTGCACAGAGAGCTTGCTGCAACTGCTCCTAAGCAGTGAGGCAAGGGGATGTTGAGGGACAAGGGATGCAGAAAAGGGTAAAAATTGTAAAAACACACTCTTGTATTAGTGAAGGACTGTAACACCTATCTTTTCCTCTCCAGGTATGGTAGCTTATCTGAGATTATAACAGGTACTTGTGAGGGCAGAACGTAATGATTAAAGGCAATATGAGCAAAGGTCATAGCAGTAAATAAACTGAAATTTTTGTTCGTGTTTTTAATTCATTTTAAAAACAGACTCCATAACACAAACACTGGGGTTAAAGTCAACTCGTCTTTCCTCTCTTTTACGGAGGTAAGCAGAAGCATTACACCCTCTGCTTCTTTTTCAGCGAGGTTCCCAGAAACGCTTTCCACTTACAGCCCCTCCACCTGCACGCCTCTGCTCTCCGCGCAGGCGTGACCCGCCGTGCCATTCCAGGGCCGCTCCCAGGGCACACGGAGAGTGAGAAGCCCGCAGGCCCGGTGTGGGCAGAGATGCTGACTCACTCCACAACCCTGGCCAAGTGCCCCGCTCTGAAGACAGAACTGCACCAGCAAACAGATGCTCCTGCTCAGTTTCACTCCCCTGGGCAAGGGCTTACCAGCAGGATGACCATGGTGAGAGGGACAGATTGGGAGCCACATTACCAGGGCCCATCCTGCCCACCCTACGTGAAACCTAAAGGACTCTACTATCCAACATCTCCCCAGTTCCACCCCTCACCTGAATTACTTCACGAAGAGAAAAGAAAATAAGAAGAGGAAGCAACATGGCTGTGACCAAGTTTTAATTTTGTCATCAGACCATGCAGAGGTCCATCAAAAGGGCTTTCAAACTACCCTCCTGGCCTTATTTTCTTTTTTTCCCATATTTTTCTTTTTTCTCCTTTCATTATCAGCATGAAATCACCTCTATCCTCTCATTTTCCTTACCATGGCATGATTAACTCCCTCACACAGTAGCCATTGTATTTGTGTTTATGGTGTGGCAAAAGGCAGCTTTCAACCTCACATGTACCTCTGGGCTGCCTTCCAAAGTGATCAGCTCCACATCCCAAGGGGCAGCAAGCACTGGATCCACTGTATGGGTCAGCACATCCAGAAACAGGTAAATCAGGCAAAAACCAGTGAACTCACAGGTTTTGGGATGGGGAGGCATGGAAGGAAGAGTGGGCATGAGGCAGAGAGAAGGTGCAGCACCATCTAAATCCAGTGTAGACGTTGCCAGCCTTAACAGACTGGGTGTGGTATCATACAGCCCAGGAAGAGCAGGATATCTATTGCAGCAGCCCCTGTGAGCCCTGCTTTGCTGTTTTACCCAAGCATAGGAAATATGGGGTCTGCATCTATCAAAACAATTGCACATGCACAACTGGTTTACTTCTGAGTAGGGAGAGTCAGCCAGAACTGCTGCTAACAGAGTGCTTTGAGAACAGGCCATTTATTTGGATGTCTGCATAAGGTTTCCTGTGATTTCTAAAGGTGTCTGTTTTTCTGTACACAAAAAATAAGCCTCATGCATGAAGGAAAAAAAAAAATCCATAGAAACTTACATCTGCAACAGAGACAGTGTGAGTATCAGTGGTCAGGCTGCAACCAGCAGACATATCAGTCTCACGAGCAGTGACAACAGAACTCTTTAGCAGTTGTTATAAATAACCAAAATAATGAAAGCAATGAGCAGGGGGCATAGTAAGCCTTTACTTATAAGGAGGACTTGCAATAAGCCTTACAAAGAATCTGCCTGGCTCACAGACTTGCTTGCTAAGCACAGGAATCGTTTGAGGAATTCTATCTGAAGCATGCTTCAAGGAGATGGTATTCATTTTACTGTTCTCAAAGTACTTCAGCACAGCACACAGATGAGAGAGCAAATGAGTTCTTCTTTAAATGCTACCAGGTGAATCCAGACATGAAGCAAGATGGGGTTAAAAAGCTACAGAGATGCCAGAGAATTCTGAGTGCTTGCAAAACAACACCTTAAGACCCCTGTTAAGTAATCCTAGAGATAATAATAAAACTAATCTTACCTTTAAAGTTGCCAATGAACAAGCCAGGCAGAATCTGTGAGAAAGAAATATAGTATCAAATATAGATATCTTGTGGTAAGACAATTTGACAAAGTTCAATTTGCATACAGGATGGAACATACTACTTTAGCAGACTATTGTGAAATGCAATCTAAAAAATGCTGACAACTTTTGCAACCCTCTCAAACCAGATAGCTCTAGGCACACTGAGCTTTGACAGCATTCCTTGGCATTAGTGGGGGGGGAGGTTGTTAATCGTGGGGATTCTTTCACTTAATGGAGGCTCTCCAAGGACCGCAAATGTAGTTTACAAATTACGAAGCAGCCTCACAACACAGCCCTCCCCTGCCCCCTGCAGCAGGGTAACAGCTACCCTCATGGAACTAATGATGAAACTTCACACAGCAAAGGTGATTTGCCTAAAGTTGCTAAGGAAGCTGGACAAAGCCCTGCAAAATGACATCCTTCGAGGCTTCTGAAGTGCAAAGCCATGCAAGTCGGGGCTGCAGCACTGTGGAGCTCTTAGAAGAAATCACTGCAAACAGCGACTTGTGTGTTCACATAGAAAGGGAACTGCTGAAAGTCTGTGAAATGCATGTTTCTCTCCCAGATCTACCCATTCACCCCACACTCTCGGATGCCTGCCTGCACAGGTGTCAGTTACCCGACATTCTTTAACTTCACATCAGTCTCTTTCCATAACAAGTACTAGGTATTTGGGGAGCTTCAAGGAGTTTCAAGGTCTGCCCAAGGACCAACATGTGCATGAGGGCATGTGCATGCACAGAAACAGAGGCAGGTGACACCTGCCCCTCCCACCCTCTCATAACCCTCCCAAACTTAGGAACAGCAGGACAGACATCAAAAACCCGCCAGGCACGCTGAACACACATTTGCTAGCCAAGATTTTTGTTCTCTGCCACCTGAAGTCTCTGACCTGCACCCACATCCTTTGAGGAGATCAGAACTGTGGTGGTGAAACGATATGATCCATTTTTCTTCAGTCCATGCATAGCATACCACCAATACAGATATATCAGCACTGACTTCCTATAGCCTTAGCAACGCCCCACTGTCACCACAACAGCAGCAACAGCCTCTCAGGCCCAGCTATTTAAAGGGAAAACTCCACCCATTTAGCTCAATCCAGCAGCCATGAAGTCCTGAAAGTCATGAAGGACTTTTCATTAGGGATCATTGCCACAGACTCAGTTTCACTGCAGCCTTCCTGCTGAAAGGTGACCCAGCTCACCATGCACAGGTTAGCAGGGCCAGCAGAAGAGCCTGTAAAACAGCTTCTGACCTGCCCTAACTTCAGAGCTTTCATCTGATCAAAGCATTGTGTTCGCTGTTATTTATCGAGCCTTGCAGAAAACAGAAAGGCTGCAGCATCTCTTGCACTCCTTGCAGCTTTGGTTTGTGCAAACATTCCTCCCTTTAGGCTTTGCTGAGTGATCACTCTCTGCCTGCTGTGTCACACCAGCTCTAAACACAGGGCTCAATTCTCCCCCCAATACAAAAAGCTTCTCCAGGACCCTTGCTGTACCTTATTGCTTGCAGACCCCATCTTGAAAATTAAGGGCTGATTGACAGCACTGGCTCATCAAGAAAACAGTTCTTTAGTCTTGTACAAATGGGCACCTGTACATTTTGCAAAGATAAGCTCAGACAGCTTTCTCCCTTTTCCTTCCCTCTTCATCTGTACAAATACAAGATTCTTACAAAGACAGCAAAAATGTCCAGGGCAGTTTCCAATGCCAGGGTATTGTGTAGGGTAAAGAACCTTTATAACATCCTGCTGTCCCCTTCCACGACCACAAGACTTTCAAGGTTTCAAGGGACAATTCAGCATTTCAAGCACTCTCGATGACACTGCTAGAAGTGCAGCTCTAATGCTGCATCCTAGGTTAGGAAAAAGAAGCCTGTAGCTGCTCCAGAGAGGACAGTACTCAAGAGTCACTGCCAAATAGGCTAAATTCTGCAAACAAAATCATGTTCTAAAGCAAAAGGGGCTTAAGTTATGAATGAATTCCATCCACAAGATCACCCCAGGGAGCTCCCTCAACTTCAGTATAAAAAAAGGAAAAAAAAAAATTTAAAGCTTCCTGGCATTTTAAAATAGCTGTCTGGTATTTCCTATCTGCAGCACAAATCTTCCATCACACCACTACTGCTGTAGACTAAAGCACTTTAGACTCCAGGACATTATTTCTGCATCAAATGTGCATTCTCAAGAGAGAATAAAAGCCTAATTTGAAGTCACAGCCATTAAGCTTTGACATTAGAAATTAAAGATATTGAGAAACACTGGGGGGTTGCAGAAATGAGGTTTCTTGTTGGCAAAGGAGGAAAAATCCAGAAGTCTGCATTTGTGCATCAGGAAGCAATGCTGTATGATAGACAGGTAATCAGGACACTTTGCGACCAAGGACAGATGTTATCCCTGTTGTACTAGTCATTCTAGAAGCAAGAAACATTACTATGGGTGAAAGCTACCTGAAAAGAAGTGAATCTTCATGTCATGCTGACTAATACTTCAGCACTCGACTATGGCTGGGAACTTTCAGCTGTGTCATCTCACACTGCCTTCAGTAACTGCAACTCCGGGCTGTGCAAAATGAAGGCTGGCGGCAGCTAGGGGCGTGTGAGAGAGAAGGGGTGGGAGTCAGAAGAGTAGAAAAATACGGTGGATGCTTTTGTGAACTTCTCAACCACTGCTATATGAATAAAAACAGTAGCTTCTTTATGTGATCCGAAACATTGAGAAAATGACCACAGAACAAGTAACCGATGTAGAAGAATGCACAACCAAGGGACAAGGACACCAACGTCTCTCCTAGTTTGTACCTCACATGAGAGCAGCTCATGTTCTCACCTTGCACAAAGACCGAGCCCTGGAACAGACAGTAATTGCTAATGTTTCTGTCAGTCCTCTCTGACAATACACCTCTCTGGAAAATGGCTTAAAGGGCTACTTTGCTGCTGTTTCCTACATCAACAAATGCTTATAATAAAGCATCTAACTCCTTGCCTAACACTGCTTCTGGTTGTGTTAGTACTGCTGGGCACTCCGGAGAAGTCCATGGGGCTTTCTCAGAGATGTCTGGGCACTGTAAAAGGAGAAGACAAGCCTACCTTTGCTCAGTAGTACAGGAGAGTGGCACACATCAGGGAGGGGTATTTGCTGCTGACATGAACTGGCACAGCTTTCTCTGACTTCCATAAAATTGGCTACCTCAGCTATAACTAGCCACATTGGTTTAAATTTCTTATTAATCAACTCTTACAACAAACAGGGCTTATCTGCCCTTTTTGCAGAGATAATACTCAAATCTTCTGAAGAGTTTACGTGAATAACTGTCATTTAACTTTAACAGAACTAAACAACAACTAAACCCCAGGAAGAGCTCTTCACCAAGATCCTGTTCACAGATAGTCAAATCTTGTTACCATCTCAGCCGCTAGACTTCAGCTCCTGGAAAACATCTTTCTACATTTCAACCACAGACTTCAACTTGAACTTTGAATAGAAGTCAAAGTTAGACATTAACCATGAACACAAATCAGACTGCTGAGACAATTTCCTAAGTCAGACTCCATTACTCATTCTGTAAAATATACATCTTAAAAATACAAGAAAAAAAGGTGAAGTACTGAAAATTAATACTAGGCAGGTCAATGCACATTCATAAGCTGATTCTCGTTCTTCTCTGAAGAGAACAAAAAAGGTATGTATGAACAAATGCTTTCAGTTTAATTTGGGAAATGTCAAAAGGCTTGGATGGGCTTTAGAAAAAAAACTAGGCCAGGCTAATTTAACAGAGAAAATTAGGAGAGAAAGACAAACCTCACCTAAAAAGAATACCAGGCCTCCGGCCCTTATCACTCTAATGGCCACATAAAGTCACATGCAATTGCTATTAGTTATGAAATACATCAGTACAATGGGACAGAAAAATAAAGAGGGGACCATGCCATTGAGAAAGGATCAGCAACCAGAGGCTGTAGCAGTCCTAGCAGTCCCTGGAGCTCTTTCTTACCACACCCATTACAAGCCATCATTAATCCTCTTCCCTTGGCATCTGTACAAAGGGACTCCTTAAATGAAATAATCCACCAACAAATAAGCTGATTCTTTTTTCCTACCATCCATATACAGGTCTACCACAAGAAACACACTTCAGCTGGAAACTAGGGCAATCTGTATTGACTGCCTACACTGAGACAAGCAAATACCACCTACATCTGTGCTGACGGCTCCATGCTTCTGTTTGCCCCTCCAGCTTCGCCGACTCACAAGATCAGGAGGAAGAGATGATCCAGAGGCACATTCAGAAGGTGGCATGTTCCGGACCAACATCTGGGACCCCTACAAATATAAACCCTGATGGCCAGTACCCAATATGAATGTAGCCTCCTTAAAGGAGCCAGCCATTCCCAAACTGCTGAACAGTTCAACCTCTTGGATACAGCTATAAGAAAGGGGAAAAAAAATCCAAGTAGTGTTATGCTTGTCCTGAAAGCACCAGGTGGTACATGTCAGGGCAACATTTAACAGAATTAAAATTACCAAACTGGTCAGTCACAGATTGCTAATTCCTACCCACACAGTACCACAGTAAAATGTAATGCAGCTTCAAAGGCCTGAGAGCTGTCTTTTTCGTGGTTTTTTTTTTTTTTCTCCTTAGACTGCAACTTAAGCATCCCATATTGTGTCCCTCTAAACATTCTGATAATTTCAAGCATTCCAAGAAAAATACTACAAATATATCAGAAGCCTAAAAGGAATTTCTCTAGCTGTATTTCTTCCTAACTGGCCATTTCTAGAAGGCTAATATCAATGAGTGGCTAATATCACAGCATTATTCCCAGACTTTGAAAGCAAAAACTGAGAAAAGGACCAAGGGATGTTCTACCTCCTACGCACTAACTCAGTTCTTCAGCAGCCAGATCTTTTCCCTGCCGAAGGCTTCTATTTCAATCTCTATCCATAGGATGGAAAGGCTTTCCCTTCCACGTGGCACACTAAGCACTCTGGATGCTCATCAATCTGACTTCCAGGGGCAAGGATGTCAGAGTGGGACAAAATGTGAGGAGCTATTTCTAGGTGTTCTCCTCTGCTTTGCCACAGGGCACGCACACAGCAAAACAACTCCCAAAGCACTCAAAGCAGGATGTAAGACAGAGGAGATGACTCAACTTCTGTTCCTCATAGTAAGCTATATATAAAAGGCTAGTTACCACCACACTTTCAAACCTGGGTTTTAAACAGAGGTGGAGATACTGAGAAAAATCACAGTGGCCCCTAGGTAACCACCATGACATGCCAGGGGAATCGGTGCGTACAATAAACCCCCTACTGCCAAAAGGCCAACACCCTTTGCAAAACAGATCCATCTTCCTTCCTCTTCCTCACTGCGATCTCCACTGGGGCCGAGCGCTTTCCTGTCCCACCGGCACCGGGCGGGCCCAGCCCTCCAGAGACAGCCCATGGCCAGCGGCTGCTCCGCGCCTTGGGAGCGGAGCGAGCTTTGCCCAAGTGACCCGACTGGGTGCCGCGCTCGCTGACAGCCCCACGCCCGGGTCCTACCGCAGGTCAGGGGATGCCGGCTCTGCCCCACGGCAGCCCCCAGGGCTGGGGGCACTGAAGCCCGGTACCGGGCGCCGGGAACTCGCTTCGCCCGGGAAGGGGAAGCCCGGGCACATCACCGAAACCAGGGCCCCCCTCTCGCCCGCCCGCCCGCGCTGCGGCTGCGGAGGAGGAGGCGCCGCGCCCCGAGGGAGCGGCGCGGCCGCGGTCTCCGTCCCTCCGCCCTCGCCCCGAGGCGGGGGACCCCCAAAACCGAAGGGAAAAGCCCTCTTGCCCTGGCCTTTGTTCCTGGAGCGGCTGCCGCGGCGCAGGGGCGAGACAAAGGCGGGGGCGCCGCGGCACCCCGCCCGCCCCGAGGCGGGGAAGGACAGCCACCCCCGGCTCCGCTGCGCTGGCCCGCGCACATGCACTCGCGCACGGCGACAACGACGAGCGGGGTTACCTTGTTCATCCCATTCCCCATGGCTTAAGCGACCCGCACGCCAGCACCGCGGGAGAAGCCGTCGGCCGCTGCTGCCAGCGGCGGGTCGGTGTTCATGGGATAGTGCTTGCCGAGGGGGGACTGGGGACGGGCTAATTGCTAATTAAGGGCGGCCGCTGCTCGCTGCTGTCGCACAGGGCGAGGCGCATCCCTCTCGCCCTGGCCGCGGCCGTCGCCCTCCTGGATGCCGGGCGGCTGGGGGCGGGTTTCCGCTCGGCCGCCCCGGGGAGCGGCGAGAGCCGCGGGGCCGCGCTGCCAGGAACCACCTCCCGCCGCCGCCGCCACCGCCCCGCGCGCGGCGCGGCCCCCGCGGGCCGCCCTGGGGCTTGTAGTCCGCGCCGCCGCGCCGCGCCGCCGCCGCCCGCCCCAAGGAACTACGCGTCCCAGCGACCTCCGCGCCGCAGACCTGCCCCACCTGCCGCGGCCGGCGGCGCCCGGCGGGCGTTCCGGGGAGGATGAATAAGCGCCGGCCGCGGTGGCGGAGGGGCTGCAGCCGTAGCTCTGGCTCGTGTGGGTCGCTCCTCGGCATGGACCGCCCGCCGGCAGTGCGCCCAGGGAGGGCAGGGCTGCGGCATGCGGTGCGGGAGCGGGCAGGTGCTGCCCGCTCGCCTCTGCCATCCCGAAACCCGTTTGGTTTCGGCTAAGAAAGGACTCTGGCAGGAGGCGCCAGGCCTTGGGCACGGGGGGCTGCTGCTATGGCTGCCCACTCTCAGCCCGTGCCGCTCCGGTGTGCCGCTGCCCACCCCTGAACTGAGCCTCGCCCGGCCTCCTGTGCCCTGTTACGGCACCTGCGGTGGCTCCTGCTCCGTCATCCCAGCCGCGCTGCGGGCAAGCTGGGATCGCAGGTAGACAAAGGACATTCATGTCCTAAACTCAAACAGACGGACACACAGGAGAGAGCAAATTGTTTGAAGCAAACATCGCAAGATCATAGTGACTGAGATGGGAAGACAACTCTGGAGGCTGCCTCAACCGTCTTTCTCAAGCAGGGAAAGATGCGTTTTGCTGAGCCGTGGCAGGCGTGGCTTCAAAGCCATGCTCACTACTTCCACCCTCATGCTTTGCTCCGTAATGCACAGTTAAGCGTGACATGATAGAGTCGCATCCCTCTATGCGTGGGGATGTGTTTTTTCAATGTCTGGTGATGGGTATCTGGTGGTTAGTGAGGGAAATTTTATCTCAAGAGTTAATTTGATGGGGGATATGCACGGTTTGAATATGCAGGGAAAGGATACTACTGCATAAGGTCTCTCCCAATAACTGGTGCAGTAACACCACCTAAAAAACCTGAAATCCTTAGTGGCTCAAATGTAAGACAAAGGAGGATGCTGCTGTGTGGCCACCATCGGATTTCCTGTGCATTTATACCTGTGTCAATGGTAGATGTGTGTAAAAAGTGAAGATGTCATTTTTTGGGCTTGCCTTGGTAGGACTAAGTAGGCAAGGGGCAGCTGCAGTCCAGCACAGTCCAGTGAAAGGGTGAAAGATGGAGAACGTGGTAAAGCCAATGGGCAGCAAGGCCAGGTATGAAATAATGGATTGATGAACTCTCTAAAGGATAGATTAGTGATAGGGGACTCTTACCTTGTGTCAGTGGGTTGCCAGTACAAGCAAACTCCAAGGGAAAAATTTCACTACCTCCAGTTGCAATCAAACATCAGCGTCCTTGCACTACCCTTGATAGTACCTCTCTTCCCCTTTCTTTAGGCAACCCTTGACACC
Source organism: Vidua chalybeata (assembly GCF_026979565.1). Lineage (NCBI taxonomy): Eukaryota > Metazoa > Chordata > Aves > Passeriformes > Viduidae > Vidua > Vidua chalybeata. The sequence continues at coordinate 69,189,486 of NC_071530.1, read as the reverse complement.
TGCCTGACGTAAGACTGAAGTAATTCAGAGAATGAACCCTGTGGAAAGCTGAAGAGTCACAAACCCACTCCCTGTGGGGTCAGACCAGTGCACACAGAGACAGGGATCAGGACCAGCCTGATCAAGAGCTGATGCTGTTCCCACAGAAGGCAATGGCACACCTCAAAGCCAACAGAAGTTAAGTTTGGGTACATGAAAAAATGGAAAACCATTCCTGAACCTCTCCCTCCCTGAGGCTCATCAGAGTTTGGGGGCTGTATCATGTCATTGTCAGGCTCAAAAACAACAGAGCAGTCTCTCTGTAAGGCCAGGAAGAATAGCAATCAGATTTAATGTGCTGCCCTTCTCCCTCCCTACTGCTCAAAAGCACAGCAGTGAATTTTATCTCAGATATCGGCTTTAATATTTCATTGGCAAAGCTCTCCAGGATGTAATTTACATTATTCTCATTCCACGCAAAATATGAATGGGGTCCAAATGGTATGAATCACAGCTTACCATAATAACTGTGAAACACATTGTATCCCCAAAGTGAAAATTGTCAGAGACTCTGGCAAGAAGGATAAAAAGTAAAAATATCCATAATAACTGCAGGGATCTGTGTTGTGCTAAGAGGTCCAGGGTAACTGGGAGATGTTGTGGTCAATTTGCTGGAAGCCTGGGTTTGTCAATTTACTTCCCCATAACTCAGTTCCTTTATCTGAAAAACATGAATAACAATATTTCTGACCTTTTTTCAAAGAGCCCTGGAAAAGTACTGTGCATGGGGAGTTAATGTGAAATTATTATATTAGGCAATACAGATGCAAGTGATACAAGTATATCTAACTTATTATCTGACATTCTTCTGAGTAGGAAGTGTTGAACATCCTCATTGTTCTGAATGGGAAGGGTGGTCCTCTGTTCTAATTTCAAGTTTGGTGATTCTCTTCAGGATGCCTACTTCAGCCTGTACTGTTTTCCCATATTAAACTTTTATGTCATCCATGCAATGTTTTACAGTGAAAGAGCAAAAATTAGAGAAATTATAGAGGTATACAAATATACCAAAAATTAAAAAGCAATGAGAGGAAATCCACTTCTCTCTTAAACATTTATCCTTATGTATAGTATATCCTTTGCCTCTCCACAAATTTACAGGGGGAATCCTGATACTGTTGCCAGACCTGCCTCTCTTACCCAGTTATTCCAAAAAGTGATTGTTTTAGTTCTTCAGCCAATTGTTTAATAAAATACTGCAGAATTCATTTATGGGGACAGGTCTTCATAAGCCTAGATCCTCATAAAATGTTTATTCATTATCACTTCTCAAGATTCATTGTTACTTCTCTTATTCCTTGAGCTTGGTATCTGCACTGGTTTTAATATTTTGAAAGTTCATTTTAAAAAGCGAGCTATCCTGAGATGAGTGGACTGAATAAATTAACTCAGAAAAAAGCTCTTGCTGAATCTCACAGTCTTCAGTCGGTATCCCTGCAAACAGATCACTTTAGCATTGTCTGTAATTCCACAAATCCAGGGATTTTCCTACTTCTTTGTGATATGAGGATCATAAATTGAGTAATCCCTACTTCTTGACTTCACACACAAATGTATCTGGCAATGTCAAGTCTTCAACAGCAGTGACCGTCTTCTAGGCAACTGCCTGAAAACTAACAACCAACCAAACTGATAATGAAACTGAACCTTCTTAAAAATTCGACAGAACTTCTGCTTTGACAGTATGTTGAGCTTATGTTTAAAATAAGTAAGTAAATACTCTCTACTTCTTATCTTCTGATCTCACCTTCTCTAAAGCCTGAGGTCACATGCAGCCATAGGCAGAAGGCATGTCAGCTATCCATGATCTGTCAGGAACTGATAAAACCTGGGCTGGGTTCCTGGGAAGCAGCGTCACAACTTAGTTCTCAGAGGTGGCAAGAAGGGAGATAAAAAGGATAGTTGGTCAGAAATAGCCAGTGGGATGGTTTTCCTCTGAAATAGAGCAATTTTACAGAAAGGAACTGTTTCATCAGAAATAGATAACAAAACTTTAACATTCATAAATAGCACTGGGTTTGTTTTCTAACTGTTCTGAGAGGGAGATCAATGTTGGGGAAAGACTTTGGAGGACTCATGCCCTTTTTTTTAGTATTTCTAGTTGGTAATAAACATTGCCAAAGCATTTCAAAACCTGTTTTCTCTGGATAGAAGAGATAACACCTTGATTTACTGCCATGTAGCCTCAGACCAAAGTTCATTAATCGCTTGATGAATTCACTGTCTTAAGGCAAAATTTGGCTTTTACTATATCTCTGTGAATCTGCCATAGCTTCATCAAAATCAATGATTTTGCAGCAAGCTTTAAGTCCTGAAAATGAGGGGAATTACCACTGTGGTTTACTTCAGTGAAAATCAGCTGTCAGGAAGCTGCTCTCAACAGGCAGAGTAGCTGGAAGACTGTAATTGTGCCTTGTACTCCTCTTGCTTCCCCTTTCCATTAATGGGTAATATCAGCAGCCTGTAGAGTATGCCAGGATATGAGGGCTGAGCCAGCAGATGAGGCCAAAGTGGTACAAAGAAGGGCTTTGCAGAAGGCAGGGATTAAAAAAAAAAAAAAAAAAAAAGGAATCAACAATTCAGACAGAAGGAACAATGCCAGAGAATGGCTGAGAAAAGCATGTAGGATAATTTAGATGTAGGTTAGCTGCCATGACAACCATGTACCAAATTACTTCACTTCTGTGTCTCTAAACCTGCCAGCAGCTAATTTTGTTTGCACGTACCTCAGGTTTTAAAACAAATTAAACCACCTTAAAACTCATGAGGGATTGCAAATGACATGCAGACACTGGGACTACTGTGGGATGCTTGGTTTAAGCATTTAGAAAATAGAGATAGAAAAAAATAATAGCCCTTGAAAATTCTGATTTCAGTAAGTGGCTAAAAAATATGTAATTTCTTTAACAGTCATAGCAGGCAGTTTTAACCCTGCATTTGTACTGCTTTGCCTTGCACATATTTATCAGGTCAACCTGATACTTCAAATGTGTTTATAATAAAGTGGTCTTAGCAGCGGCTCTGTTTCTTTTTCACTGCAGGAAACTGCTATGTTATAAAAAGAAAAAGACATTTTCTTATACTCCAGGATTCTTTGTAAAATCTTATATCCCTAAGGAATAGAAACAAGGCTATCAAAGAGCATGCTGCAAGGCACATGCATATTATTAGTTACTAAGAATAGTCCTTTGCTGAGTGTGAGTGAAAATATCCAAATGCATTCCCTTGATAAGTTAAGCATGTATTCCTCTCTCTGGGCACACGTCTAAGTGTCCTCAAATGGAAAAATAATGTTATAGTAGCCTAACCTCTACTTCCAGGCCATGTGCATGTAATCCTAGAGAAACACAACAAAGTCTTCACAACACTTCTATGGAGGAGGCCCACAGACCATTATAGCCATTGGACTCCTCTTGTAGGGTCCGTGGAAACTCTTCAGAGTAGAAAAAGGTCAGGTTTTTTGATCTTCCCACTGAAACCTGGTGAACATCATTGAGATGTTCAGCCATCAGTTGAGAGGCATTAGGGCTTGACCCCCCCAAAATCAGCAGGAATCTTTGAATCAAGTGCACAAAAAGCTGTGGTCAATGCCAGGAGATAATTCCCCATCCCTCCATCATCACATGATACTCACTGTAGAGTGTGATATTCAGTAATCAGGGCCTGCCTCCAGGCAAAATGCTGGACAGAGATCTTTATTTTGATGGCATTTTCCCAATAGCTTCTCCTTAATTCATCTTAAGATCTGTATTTGAAAAATTGAAAACAGTTCTCAATTCCATGTTATGTTTTCTTGGCCAAAATTTGAGATAATATCCCTTAAATACTACATATTAAATACTAATACAAACAGTTTTGTGACCACATTCTCCAAGAATATTCAGTTACCCTGTGAGGCCCTTGCACCGTTGCTTTTGTAGCTCACTCTTGATACAAGAGTCTTACAATGCAGCATTAAGTATTTGATTTTTCTTGCAGAGTTTTCACTTGGTTTCATTATTTTACCCTGTTGCAGTTATCTGTGTCAGCAGAGTTGCTCCAAAGTTGCTTCCAAGCTACATGGTTACCTAAAACTTCTGGCTCCAATGCATCTGTGACTCAGCATGTCCAGGACACTTCATTGTGCTGTTTGGGAGTGGTCTGTAGCACAGCTGGGAACAAGAGATGAGTGGGAAGCAGAGCACAGAGCATGCTTACAGCCAAGTCACCTGCCTCTTGGAGTGTGTAGATGTAAACCCTTAAGATGTTCTTAGGTTAAGCAGCAAACTCAGTGCCCCTTTCCTTCCTGCTTTCTGCAAGTTAAAGTTAAAAATGTATTTTCTTTCTAAGTATATGGCCACCTGAGACACCCTGGATCAGTATGTTGCAACTACTATCATCAATGATTAAGTACCTTTCTGGATGTGAATCATGCCAAGCTCAGGAAGCAGTAACAATGCCAGGACTTCAAATTCTGCTGTTGGAAAATCCCTGTTCTTCTAACATCATCCCCTGCTGAGCACTGTGTCTCCTGAGGAAAGTACCCACTGCTGACAGACCGTCCCACTTGATGTGACCCAGTTAAGTACAGATGGACACCTGATGCTGATACGTAAACCTGTGCTCCACTGCACACAGTGTAAATTCAGGGTCATTAAACCAAAGATATTTTCAGATATTATAATATCCAATATGCCTTGTCTGGCATTACAGGCACAGTCATCAGTAAAGCTGTGTCACAGAAGCATTACTAGTCTGGGATGGCTACTGTCTGCTTTCAAGTTGGCAGTTCATTGGTCTTCTTTTCAACCAGTGCCTCCTTCCAAGGGAAAAACTACTGGAACTGCTGATACTCTGCTTACACTCTGCTCTCTTAGCCAATGTCTGTCTCTTTTTGTATCTACTACCCCTTGCAGTTGCAGGAGATATTGGTATGTCTGTCTCTGAACTCTTCAGGTGTTACTGTGATGTTTTATTGTGGTATTTTGGACTGTCAGTCAACCCTGTGCTAAAGCACCAGAACACCCAGTAATCTTCTAAACTGGCAAGGTTAATCCAGGGTCTCCTTGTGATCCCTTCTGAGGCTTTTTTGTTTGTTCTGATGCTTTGGTCCTTTGTCTGGAACTTGAGACATTGGTTCTCAGGTTGTGTACCTCTAATGGTTTCACTTTCCTTTGTGACTCCAGGTTAGATCTAGTCTCTCGAATTGTTCGTTTGACGTAAAGGTATAAGAGCAGCTCTTCTAGGCCATAGCAAAGATCCATACAGCTCATTTTCTCTCAGCAGTGGCAAGTAGTGGATACCTATGAGAAACAGGGTAAGTACAGAAGGTTCCTTCCTCTTTTATATCTTCCAGTTTCTGGCAACCAGCAGGTCAAGTTTGTGAGCCAAGGGCACACCCAGTCCCTGGACTGAATGTTAAGCTGGTGTTTTTGTGGTAACATTTGCAGTGACTGCAAGAGCTCTTTTTTGAGTGACAACTGCTCATTCAGAAGCAGTTATTAGGGCTGCATTTATTAGGGCTGTATTTTTCACATATGCAGTCTTTTGTATTTATCAGCATTGTATTTTTCTGCCATTTTACTACCTAGTCAGTTGATAATGTGAGTTCCTTGTGTTACTTTCTCAGGCAGATTTTGGTTTTGACTGTTGGAAACAGCTTTGTATCATTAGGAACTTTGACTATCCACCATATTTTTCCAGCCCATTTGTGGATGTGTTGGACAATGCAGGACCTGTCCTGATCTCCTGTGCTTGCCTTTTTGAAAATTCCTTTAATTGTGAAAAATGATCAGTAGCTTCCACCTTTGTTTTTCATCCTTTAACCTGCTACTAATTCACAAAAGGATCTTCCTTCAAACAAAGGCTTTTTAATGAGCCTTCTGAGGTTTGGGGATTCCTCTGAAAAAATTTCTGAAAAATGCTATTATACAAATTCTGGGAGAAATTGGAATAGAGAAAATGGTGGAGAGCAAGGAGATGTGTTTATCTTTGAGACCAGAAAGGTTTTAGTCTTCTTATGTTTAAACTTCCCCTTAACCTGAAAAAATGGTGTAGTCTTCCAGAGCACTACTTGTGAAAAGGCAGCATATTTCCACTGAAATCCATCTGGCAATGCTGATAACGTGGGCTGAATGTTCATCTTATTAGTAGAATTACAAAGGTTTTTTTTATTTACTAATTTCTTTGAACCCGGTTTTGTAAGCAAGAATACTTTTGTCTCTTTGTAGTGAGCAATTGTACTCTGTTCAGGAGTCAAACCCACTGGGAGGGAATGCAATACTCAAACTCCAGTTAGACTTGGGTGGAGTTAATGCAAGTTTATACTGAAGTTCATGAAGGTACAGTAAGGGTTTGCATTTTTACTGCCTAACAGGAACAGCTTATGCTGCCACTGAAGTCAGAGTAGCTTAGTCACTGTTTTCAGTAGGAAAAGGAGCACCATTTGTCATACAAGATTCACTTGACCTATCTTTTTGTAAATAATGAAAGAAGATGTCTCAGGAAATTTCACAGTGTCTTTTTTTCATTTGATTATTATTCCACCTGCTTTGATGGTTACTTTATTTGTCATCTGTCAGAAAATGAAACTCCGTTTATACTCTTAATATCCGAATAGAGCTATAATGCATGTACATGGGCTTGTATTTAGGAGTGGTGCCAACACTGAGTAATTTTAATGTATCATATGGTTGATAATATCTGAACAAATATTCTACAGTAAGTCACTATAGAAATGAAGGTAAGTTTCCTGTGTGGCTAACAATATTATACTAAAATACAAAAGAAACCTGACTGGGTTTCAGTTATGAAATAATAGATACTGAGCCATTTTCAGGTTTGCTCCATATTGCCAAAGTGTTTAAACAGGTGTGTTTCACAAAGTTTGTGAAACAAAAGCTCACCTCAAAGTAAATCAACATTAGGAAGCAAAACCAGTGCTGAGTGATAGTGCTTAAAAATTGAGAAACAAGAGTGGTTTTAAACAGCAACTGAAAAGATGCTTTGATGTTTTTTAAAGCACTCCCCTATAGTCTAAAACCATGTTAGAGTTTTCTGTGATTATGTACAAGACACTGCATCTTATATCGGGGTAGTTCTGTAGTTTGGATTATGCCCATCAAACATTAACCTTTTATTGTAATATGTGCATGTCAGCAGTTTCTGAAGATTAAGAAAACATGCTTATGAACCTAACTGCTAAAACCCATTCTTTTTATCTGGAGCATGTGTACAAATGAGGAAAAAGGGCAATAAACTTAAAAGCCTTGTTAACTTCACTTGACCAGCAACTATACTTATGGTTTGTAGAAAAAGGCAAACTCCTTTGCAGTGAATGCAAGGGTAGGCCAAATGTTGTTTGCTGAATTCACATGACATCTGTAATCAACACGTTAACTTGATGACAGCTGAGAAAGTACCTTTGCCTTGCACTGTGAGCTGAACACCCCCCATTGCTGCAGAATGACAGGTGGCCTCCCTCTGAAACACAAGGCTCAGCAGTAACACAGGCAGGAGTATTTGGGTCAAAGACTGCTAGCAGAGGCAGAGGTGGATAACGTGATCTGAGGAGAAATTAAGAAAATCTTAAGGATTCTGTCTGATTTTACATAAGTCCCTAAAACCTTTAATTCATTTGAATTCACTGAAGGCAAATGGCTTCATGCCTTTAAGTGCACAAAAACCTTGTGACAGCAGGGCTTGCATTGTGTAGCTCTCTGACATGACTTAGGAAGATAAGACGTGAACAATGGCGAGTTATTAACATGAATAATTTTCCATGCAAATTGGAAGCACTGCTGAACAATAGGATGGCTCTGGCTTAATGGCATCAGGATTTCTGCAGAGTTGAGTATAAAATATCACAGTAGGAAAGAAATAATGGAGTCAAAAGCTGCTAGAACAAAACTGCTTTGAAAAATTAGCTCAGGCAGGTGGACCACAAGATCCCTTTTCCTGGAAGTGTTTCCAGAGATTCAGTGCCCAGAAAACATGCCTGGAAAGCCAGAGCTAAAGAAAAACCACAGATTTTCCAAACCTGACGAAGCTTACAAATCTTCACCAGATTCACCTTCATTCCACACCTTGGAGACAGCAGGATTATGACAGATGCATTTGCATCTGTATTAATCAAATATGTTGTGTCCTTCAATATAGGAAACAGAGAAGCAACATGAGGAAGATGAGCAAGTTAACTTTTCTCTGTGTCTCTTTGTGTGTTATCGTATTCGGGAGAAAGGATGTAGGAAGGAGGAGGGCTAGTGGGAGATGAAAGCTACATGTTCCTTGGGGTAGGTAGTTGCTGGTCTGATTTTCCCAAGACTGTATCTCTATTACATGCTCAGCTGAGCAGCAGAGCTGGCACTAGTCCAAGTGGCAATATCTTCTACTGGTTGCAACACCAATCCCAAGAAGTTCAAGGGAAAAAGGGTTCTCACAAAAGATAGCAGCTGTTCTGCTCCCTGCCTGTTCTGTCCTCTCCTTGCTGAAGCCTGCTCCACTTAGACACACCTGACATCCATGGGAGTGATCTGACAGAAGTGTTTCCATTTTACATTTTGGTGGACAGTCTATGGTGCAGCAGGATGTTCTCTGAAACAAGCAGACCTCTTTTGATTAATTCACTCCAACAGTGGTGATAATTTTAGAGCACAAATGACAGGAAATAATTTTTTGTGCAGTTCATCAGGAAATAGAACAGGGCAAAGCACTAACTATTGAGGAACAGGAGCTATGACATGCTGCCCATGCTGCATACTCAGTGCCTCTCTGCCTGTAAAAGGAATTCAAAATATAACATTCGTAAAAAGGGCTGATTTTGCTGAGTCAAATTGATCTATTGTATGACTGTGTGTTCAAAAACTGCCAATGTAGCTTATGTTCTATTGGAAACCAAAAGGTGACAATCAGCCAGTTCCAGTCCATCAAGTGCAACACTGACTGAAATCAGCAGAGCTGTATCACTTGCCCCTAAGTCTGAAAGGTTTACAACAAATTGCTGACATGGAAGAGATCACTCAACCATTTGTAGTACTAGGGAAGGGGAGAGGGAAAGATGGAAGGAATTATACCCTTAGAACAAGATTGCTGTGTGTCTGTGTTTGGGAAGTCTACACTGCTGCTACCTCTGTGAGCCTTTCTGTGGTTACAGTCAGGATTTCAGTCTCTGTGCACCTTCTGGTGCACTTGGCAGTCTGGCACCTTCAATACATATTTGATTATCTACTGGAGGTCTTGATGCTAATTCTTAAAATTAACAAGCTGTTTTCCTCTGCCCATGTGAAATGAGAAAGGAAGTGTAAATTTGTTTGCATGTCAATTTCTGTTGCAATGATGAATCATCACTCAATACAACAGCTTTTGTATTTTGTACACAGGTTTTCTGTCTATGTGGAAGAAAGAGTACCCTGTTTCTGCAGTCTGATAGCATAAGTCCAGCCAGATTTCTAAAGTTTATGATAGCTTCTCTCCTTCTTGAAACTTTTCTCCAGACTATCATATTATGTCCCTTAATATTTTCTATGCAAACCTACCACTTTCAGAGTGGCCAAAATATAATGTGACACAAAGGGAGCGCTCCTGTATACATTGAGTCAAGGCATGAAGGTCCTTGCTTCAAAAGCCTGAATTTTCTCATGCAGGACTGAATCAAGTATCAGCTCCTTTAGTTGGTCACCTAGCTGCACAGAGGTAAAATCAGGGGAAAACCCCTTCTTCAGCACAAGTGATGATGACAGCTGTTCCTACAGAAGGTGGAATTCTTCCATAGTGACTTCAGAACAGTATCAGATTTAGAGTGGCCTTTGGCTCTTCTTGGCTTTAGACACAGATCTCTTTTTAGTGAGCCTTCAGTGACCCTCTTGTGTTGTTAGTTTGGTGGCTGACCAGTGAGAAGGTTGCTATCTCAGCAAAAATGCAGGAGAAATCGTGACAGCTGTGTGGGCAGCAGCAAAATCAGAAGCACTACACTTCTTGGAAATGAAAGACAGGCTTTGAAACTACTTCAAGATTAAGAAACAGAAGAAAGCTATCCAGTTCCTGAGACCAGGTACCAGCCTTAGCTGCATCCAGACATCAGCTTGACTGGAGTCTAACCTCACAATGACACTCACTGGCACATTGGCAGTGAAGCCTAGATACACAAACTTGTGAGGAACTAATGTATACTCCAGCAGGTAATCTAAACTTAAAGAAGGTGCATGTCCCTTCCTAGGACCTGAAATTTTACTCAGCAGTTGAATAAACCTCCAGGATGCTGTTTAGCTATAAGCCTGATACATGGTTTGCTTGCTTGTTGTGTGCCTATGACATTCAAGCTATTGTTTCATTATTCCGTGGCACCCTGAGACACCCTTTTGATAATACAGTAGTTCTGCCTTGCCTTGGGTGTCACACTGCCTGTGGCATGGAGGTGAGAAAACTGAGCTGATCTAGCGCCTATCCAAGTACACGGCATTACTAGTTGTGCAATGTAACTCTCAGTCTCAAATATTATTACTTATGCATTTTTCCGTCACAGTTAATATTCTGAGTAGTTTCAATTGTCATCTATGGGTAGAATTTTCAAAACCACAAAGTGTCAGCCTAACTCTGCTTTCAACAAAATCGACAGGATTTTTATTGACCTTGAGTTTGGGTGATGGCTGTGCACTATAAAGCATTTCATCTTGTATTGGGACAAAAAGAACCTCCAAAAGAAGACCTGCTCCTGAAAGCATTTGGCTAGTTAAATATTTCTTTTTAAGTCTGTCTCTGCTGCCCCAGAATATTTTAAACATTGGGAAAGGTACCATGAACATATTAGACAAATGGGGACAGAAACCTGGTTTAGAAACTTGGACAGGTCAACCATTGAAAGGATAACATCTGCAAGATCACATAAGAATTAACTGTCTGTCTACCAATGAAAATAAATTTTAAGTTTTCTTATTCCTAGTGCTCATAGGAGCCTTTTAGAAAGGTCTCAACTCTTTCTGTGCCATACTTCAAGGGCTTATACAAAATTGCTTTTGACCTGCCATTTCTCAAACCTCATTCACTGACAACTTCTGGCACTTTGTCCTAATGTTGAAATCATCCTTTTAAAATTAATGATTGTACCATTTTCCAACATCCTATACAGTCTTCTAGAGTTTCACGCCTGGTCATAGGGAGGCTGGTTAAGCACTCAAACAGGTGCCCAGAGAGATTGTGTGCAGCCAAAATCCAACTGGGCAAGGCCTGAGCAACCTGATCTGTCTGTGACACGCTCCCTGTTTTGAGCAGGAGCTTGGACTACATGACCGCCAGAGATCCCTTCCAACTTCAATTAAGTCTTGGACTCAATGATTCTGCTTCTTTTTCCCATGTACAACCCACTGTTATGGGAGATCTCACATAAAAATGCAGCTATTGTAGCTCTCCCCTGCTAGCCTTGGCCTTTCACAGTTGTTTTTTCCCTAATAAATGCCCTGTTTCAGTATTTTCTCATGGTGTCTAGCCATCAGTTTAAAGACAACACAGACAGAACTTCAAGCCTTTCTTCCAAAATTGTCAAGTTCGGTCTCACTATTAGCTACCATCGTTTTCTTATCCAGTTTTTTAAGACTACATATTCAAGCTGTATCTAAACATTGCCATTTCTTTGTACATCAAATCTCTTACACTCATCCTTCCCTTTCAGTAATGAGGGACCTAAGATAGGGTTCCAGAGATGTGAGCTTTATATTAGTATTACATCTACTTCTGTACAATGCTTTGTGGGTGTTATTTGGTTGCATTTTTTCTGCATTTTGGTGAGTCACTTGAAATATTCTACAGTTCCACAGATTTTTTTTCTGCTTTCCATTTGTTTTTTTTCTTTTGTTAAAAGACTTAATCTTCTCAGGCAATTTTTAAAAAAGGTAATTTCTAAAAACTAAAATTAAGATTAATACCATGGTCTTAGCTCTCCTTCTAGTTCTCATGTCATATCTTTACTATTAGATGATAGGAAGGGTAGTTGCAAAGATAGTGAATTTAAGATTCATTACACTTGATGTTGTTTCCTGCATTTCAGTAAATCCACAGTGCAGGGCTTCACATGAATTAGCAGTGCTTCAGCTGAAATACATGAAGACTTTGAGACATCTAATCTACATTTTGAAAGCAGGGTTCTTTATTTAAACCTGCCTTTGGTATCTATTTACCTACTGAAGTCTAAAGAGTAAGCATAACCAAGAGCTAAAAGCTCCACCTCAGAAAAATAGGGATAACACTGTTTCCACCTTCTTAAACTTCTTCTGGGTATGACAATTTTAACATCTTTCCAGCAAGGAATATATTTTAAAATATATTTACAATGAATAACTGGATATCCACTCTTTTGAATGAGTGGAGAGATTTAAACAAAAATTTAAAAAATAAAAGCCCCCCCCCCAAAAAAAAAACCCAAACAACAAAACACCACAATTAGGTTGTACTGTTTCAGCTTTTAAAAGGCAGCCTTTTAAGAAATGCATCTTTTCTTATGCTGCAGCCTTTCAGAAGAGATTCCACTTTCTAAGAAAATCAGTGAGAGTAACTTCTGTCATTTCATCTTGGTCCTGTAAGTTAGGCTAGGAAATGCAGCTGAAACTAAAATCTTCCATACAGTTTCTGTTTTCTGAGAGTATTTTTGAATATCAGGTGACATATGTGGGTGGGGGAACTTCAAGATTAGGTTTAATCAAATCTCAGCTTTTGCAGGAACTTCCCAGAGCCTTTCTCACCATTTTCTCCTGACTGAAACATTTTGCTAGTTTTGGGTGCATTCCAATTAGAACCTAAAATATTTTGTTTTGGTTTGTTGTCTTGCGATGTTCCAGGTACTCCCAAGTTTCATTTCACCATTCAGATCTATCCCTTTAGTCTTCTATTGTGAAGCTAGACCTAAAATGTTACCTCTGTATCTCATATGCAGACCACATTCAAACAAATCTGGTGATTTCCAGAAGACTTTTAGTCTGAATAAGGAAGAAGAAAAATTTATCTTCCACCACAGACAATGAAGACAGAATTGACAGGACTGAAGAAAACTGAACCTAGAGTGAAAGCAGCTTCTTGATACCATTTTAGAATGGAAAGATGAAAGATAGCTTCCCTCTGTTTCTGTGTAGAAATATCAGTCATTCAGTAGTGGTCAGCAGAAGAACCTTCTAATACAAGAGAGTAGGTTCATAAAGCAAGAGTTGAAGAGTGAACAAATAATCCAGAACAAAGTAAACGCTTTTAACCATCTTTCTCACGTGAAAAAAAAAATAATAAAAGAAAAAGGCAAATGGAAAGTTAGAGCTGGAATTTGGGATCAGAAAGAAGATACTTGGGAAAAGAAATTTATTCCACACAAAAAAGGAATAAACTATTAAGTTTTCCAGCAGGAAAAACGATTAAGATTAGTCCTTACAGCTATTTAGTGTGTAATATAATGGGTCTCTTTTCTGGCTGAGAACTTTCAGGATGTCAAACATGTACTAAATCATATCAGAAGCCATCAGTTTCTTTCCAGTGATAACTGGTTAAATACACAGTGATTTTCCTCCTCCCTTTAGCTTGCTTTCAATTGCTCATGCCCTTTTCTTTGGCTTTCTCCTTCTTCTCACCTCACAAGTATCAATTTTTTATCTGCTTTCCTCATTTAACATCTTATCTTGCCATCATGATCCTTTCCTATTCCAGTTCCTGGTCTCTTGTGCAGACAAGCTTTTCTTGTCTGCCTGTTTCTCCTCCCAACACAAATAACCTTGATTATATCCTATTCTTAATTCTGCTACTTCTACAGATTTTTTTCGCTCTCATTTCTGTTGGAATAACATTGATTAGGAAGCAGATAAATACAACTTTTATCAATAAGGCAAAACGCCTAAAATTCACATACACATTGCCAATATTCACATACAGGACATTGACAGAAGTGTAAGCAGCATATTTTTCTCTTTGAAACCAGTGCAATGTACACAAAACTTTTCCTGTTGATTTTAAATTTTTTTTTTCTGAACTCTATCAATTATTTCTAGTTGTTACTTTCCAACAGCTGTGTTATCTTTCTTTTTTTCTTTTTTTTTTTTTTTTTCACGATGTACCGTTATTAGTTTGGGTTTATTTTGATTAGTTTACATTGCATTGGTGAGGTTTTCATGCTGGGTAGGATTTGTTTTTTTTTTTCCAAACCATCCACTCAGTTTTTCTTCCTTACTACATTTTAATTTCTTTCAACTAATTCATCCTACACTATCTGTGTTCTCCCTTAACTAAATACAGCTATTTCTTGCAGGCTTGATACTTGAAACATGGAAGAGCTCATTCTTTTAGAATTATTTTGTAACATGGTCTCTACTTAGCAAATGCACCTAAATGATGATTTTGGATACTCCAGGTATGTTGCACATGGCACCTGTAAGCACACTGTCTAGAACTGGCTTTTTAAATTACATCTTAGGCCTCCACTAGTTCAGTTCCTGGCAGTTGAGTTCAGCTAAACTGTTTCCATCATAGTCTCTAGTGACTTCTTTACTGCAGCTTACAGTTCCAGCACTGCAGACTTCCCATTCTTGGTCTGCTGGTTGTTCTTGGCATAACTACATCACTTCTGAAAATTTCACACTCATTGGCTTCAGGGTCTCCATTCTCTCCTGATTCTCCTCCACCCTGTATAACAGCTCACAAAGCTCTTTGGAGGCATCTTCATTCCACACCAGCACTACAAGGAGGATGGGGTATTCTACCAAATCCTGAGTTTGATTCCCTTCTCCTGCCCCTTACCTCTGAATAATCACTCCCCTGGTTCACTTAACAACTTCATACTCATCACTTACAGATCCACATTTCCACTCTAGGCATGAATCATTTTAGCCAGGCTAACAACTCAGCCTGTCTTTCCGGGCAGCTCACTCTGGCTGTGTAATCATCAGTGGAAGCTTAATATGGTTATTTGTTCTCCCCCAGTAACTGCTTTTCCTAGCTTTGGCAACATAGTTTTGCACCATCCAAGTGTTTCAGCTACAATAATATTTTTTTTAATCTCATTTTTTGAGATACCTCTTATCCTTGCTTTTTTATATCATGTGAAATTTAACCCAACCAGTTTTCTGTTTGTAGGACCCATCACAGTCTAGACCCTAATCTAGTGACTGCATTTTTCCTATTGAAGTGCTGAGTATGAGAGGTCCTTTCAAATATATTGTTACACCTGTCACATTTTGAGATCTACACCTATGCTTTTTTCTTTTATCATGCTGATGTGTGCCTTCATGTTTCCCTGTAAAATGCTCCATTACAACAAATGTGAGTCCTAATTACGCTAACAGTGAGATAATTTAAGTTCCATCTTCCTTACTAGACTGTGTTCCACTGTTTTGTTTTTTGGTTACTCTTAGATTATAAGCTCCAAGAGGGGAGAACCACCTTGACAGCAAAAGGGGTTTATAGTGCCTGAGTAAAAATTCTAATTTTAATAGAAATATATGCAAATTAATAATATCTTGTCCTTGTATTGTTGTACAGTTCTGTACAGAGTTCCTAAATACATATATATTATATTATATAATCCTCCTGTAAATTACACATTTTCTAAATAAAATTTACTTCTGAAGTACTCTGGGCAAGACTTATAAATGCTTGCATATTGCAAATAATTGTGTATTGGGTTATTTCATTTAATCTTATTTACTTACTAGAGCAGATGCGCCCCATATTTCACCACATTCAAGTAAAATGACTCCATAGAAAATATATGCTCAGTCTGGAAACCCTGGGAATCAATAAGCAATTCATAAATACAGTACAAATTAAGAGCTCTGATGAGCTCCCTAACACTTATACTTGAGCAGATATATTTTATAATACCTTTTTTTATAAATCAGCATCCAATGCATTGCAGGATAATGTCTACATATGCCACTATTGGAATATGATATGAGTGCCAAGTGAAGTAACTATGCTGTTGCATGAGCAGAAAAATAAAAGCTTTTTGCATATAAGGATTTATTTGAACTGTGAAGATTCTTGATCTATATATGAAAATTTATAACAGTGTATTTGGAAAGAACTGCTACAGAAGAATATCCTAAAATTGCCGGAAACTAAAAATGTGAATTGGCAACTAAAGAACATTTATAAATATACCATGTAACCACTTTACTATACAGAAGCATATGTAAAAAATTTAGGAAAAGGTGGCAATGATAGAAATAGCTTAAGGAAATGGAAATTCTGCATATTATGAAAACTTCTTAAGAAGCAGAAGTAATTTGACTTTTAGATTTTTTCCTGAATTTAATGAGTTTGCTCTCATTAAATGCTGTATTGCATGATTTATTTAATGTAACACCACACTCTGCCGAGTGACATACCTGATTTAAGGAGGTGCCAAGGTAAGGAAAATGAAAGAAACCTGTGCTTTTCACCTTTCAGGGAAGTTTTTACAGGATCCAAAATTTATCAACTTTTTTATCGACATTTGATTATTTCTTAATACATCTTCTGCTGTCATCTACCTTATAGTTTTTTTTAAGATGGGAAAAAAAACAGCACTGTGGTTTTTCTAGTCCTTAATCTATAGTAAATTCAATCCACTAACATTTTCAGTATCATTCAGCTGGAAAATTATATTTTGGGGTAAAGATCTTGTGAAAGAAATAGAAAAACTTCCTTTTGTTTGGATAGATTGAAAATTCTTTTTCTGAGTTGTTCTCACAAAACAAACTGTTTAAATGAAGGCAAAGTTTTATGTAAATTTTCACCCTAAACACAGCATAGGATAATGTCCACAGTTAAGTTGACCCAGTGATCTGTAGTCATTAGCAGACCTGGAAATAAATACGGAAATAATGGGTTTGATTTCTAGAAACATTCACAAGCAGCTGATCTACAGAGCCTGGTTCCTGTCACACTGTACCTGCCCCAGTACTTATGCATGTACAGATACAGATATCTTCCCTGCATAATGTCTCACCAGTCTGTAACCTGATCTGGTACATGAAATTCCTACATCCCTACAAGTAAAGCTAAGCTTTATTTTTTAATTCTGCAAATATCAGAGGCCTCCTCTCCTTTCATCTGATGAAATCTCAACATGTTCACTCAGCTTTTTCCCACTGCTTTGTGAGGCAAAAGTTCCCATCACTTTCCACAACGTGCTTTCACCAACTTTCCAAACTCGTTATTTTCAGGGAGTGGGATCAAGATATCCAGATTGTTTCACCATAGGACAACTAGTAGGCTTATGAGTCAAGTCTACAGGTCTTCCAAGTTCAGTTACATCTACTGGTGTGCACTGAAGATTGCCCACAGAGATGCCTTAGTTTCTCTGAAGCAATTTCTAGGTCCTTTACAGCCCTCTCACCTCTTGTCCAGCTGCCTGGGACTCCCCCAGCTGTGGCTGAATGTGGATTTCCCCCTAAATGGGGAAGTTCCCCAGAAGAGACAGGACTCACAGAGAAATAAATGCAAGTCTCCAGTTGTACTGAGCATCAAAAGGATTCCCCAAGGGACTAACAGAGGTACAATTTTTTCTTCCCATGAACTACCTCCTCTCTGAATCTTGTCCTCACCCTTCAGAAAGAAGGAAAAAAAAACAGCACAAAAATAAAAGACTGAAAAATAAGTACAAGAATCTCAATAGCCTAGCAGAGGATGCACAGTCAGAAGTGGAAGCAAGGATAAAGAGGATCATGCATCCAGATATGGCATTTCTGCCTAATATTGGTTTTGAGAAAATGGCCTGGACCCCTGGGAGCTCGACCTCAATAAAGGCTGAGGACAACCTGAGTACCACATTCTGCTCTATCACACTTGAGAAGCAGAGAGGAGAGATTAAACTCCCAGGAAAGCTGGAACAGGGACAGTTGGCTCATGTAACAACTTTCATATTCAGCCCAAGATATTTCTGGAGGAAGTAACTCAGAACAAGAGGGAAGGATAGGTCAGTCCAACTGACCTTGAAAGGGGTCTGGCTGTGTCTGCAGGTCCATTTTTGTTGCTAGTGATGCTCCTTTTGTGAAAATACTGTCCTGTTGCTTAGCCTGACTACAATACATGAATCCAGTCCTACTTGTGAAGAATCAATAGGAGTTTGGTATCTGCGGAATCATGAAAATTGAGATCCATGCTGCACCAGACATTGTTCTACTTCATTTAGTAGAAGTTGAAATTGAAATATGGATGAGGGCAGAAGAAAATCTCTTCATTTGGTGTAATTTTTTCTCTAATATCTACTACTTTGAAACTTCCTCTTTTGTTCCACTTTATACTGTGTTCTGTCCTCACAATTCACACACTTTCTATTCTCCATATTCTTCTTCTTTCATTTTGGTTTAATGATTCAGTCGCATCTTCTTTGGGGTCAAGAACAGCTTCACGTGGTAGATGTGTGAAATGTGGGGGCATTTACAGGAACTTGGAAGCATTTCTATTAACATTCCTATCAAAAAAGGAACCTTTTAAAACAGAATTTGGGGTAGGGGTTTTGTTTTTTTTTCAGATGAAGTAGTTTCACAGAGTGTCTTCAGTGGTTTTCCTTTGTAGAAAGAAAGAAACTAAAAATAACCACTATTAAAGCTTAATGGTAACATCTGAATAGTTTCAGAATGAACTTTAATTACCTCAGTGCTTTTTGTGTCTGATAGTGACATCTTTTGTTTACACTGAAGTAGTGCAACCAATATTCTTTACTCTGCATTCTTGCTTTGAAGAGTAAACTTTGTAGCTGCAGTTCAGTGGACGTACATTACACAGTATGAATTCTTTCACCCATAATTCTAGTTTTGCTGTTTCTCTTGTGTAAGTGATGAAATGAAGATTCAGATAAACACTGAAATTAATAACTTATATACTCTGTATCTGAATCAGATCCTGAAGCTTCCAACTTGACTTCCCACTTCCTTTCTTGTCTCTACACTGCATCTTGAGAAGAAAAATTTCCACTAGATCCTTATGCCACAGATACTAATCCATGTTATTACTTTCTCCCCCTATTTTAAGAAGGCATGACTGAGAAAGAGCCACAGGGGGAAAAAAAAATCTGTATTAATAGTTTCCTGTGGGTGTCTGTCAATATATCCTGTCACAGTCTAAATCAGGGACTAACTTTTATGTGAAGAATGCAAAAATTAAAGAAATTAAAAATTAAGAACATGAATCTCAATAACCCAATTTTAATATTTTCTTCTTTTGCATGTACAGATATTTTAATAGTAACTTCATTACCAAAGAAAAAATGAACTTTAATCAATCATGAAACCAAAAATCCTAGAAGGTAAAAATGCTGGTCAGAGTAAAACAGTCATTTTGCTATTTTACACTAAGAAACATTTTTATTTTTATAAAATACAGTAAAGCAGTAAAATGAGTATGAATTAGAGAGTGCACATTCCTTTACCCACAGCAGTCTTGCCTGGAGAAATTTGGGTCCATATTATGCTCTTCTTCTCTTCAGACTGACAAAATAAGCAGTGAACAAACAATATCATGAAATATTTAGACCTATGGCAAAGAAGTATGACTCTTCTACTAAGTAGTGCAGCAAGATCAATGTGCAGGTGTTCATGTCAAGCCTTTTCAAAGGCTTTCAAAAATCTGTTTGTAATCCTTCTCCTACAGTCTTGCTCCATTGTGGATTTGAGCACACCAAAAAATCTTCATCTCTGGGGTGAAAAAACACCCCAGATCCAGGTGGCAATCATGCCAAATGGCCATGCCTTGGTTTACCTCAGTGAAAGACCCAAGTCAGGTTCATCAAGAGCCATCAGAATGCACCTTTTGGTTAGCCTGATACCCTGAGCCTGCTGTTACCATACCAGTCTTTAGTACATAACTTATTTCAAACTGCTAGGCAACAAGTTTGAGTGCTAAATGCCAAGGCAAGAGTAAATGCTGCATGGTTTTATTCAAATATGCTTACATTATATCTTCAAATAGCTTTGCCATGTGTAGCACAGTTATGGGTGAAACCAGCAGCTGCCTCTAGTCTAATGCCCCTATACCAAAACCCTTCAACAGATTTAACTCTTCTTCCCCATCTGCTGCTCTGTTCTCCCCTCTAAGGGCAAATTCCCAGAGACCTCTGGTTCTCCATTCATTATGTTCTCCAGAAGGCTTTTGCCAGTTGTTACCAACAAACAAGGATTTATTTTGAGACTTCAGACAGGTGAACCTTTCTTTCACCAGCCACAATGTGTTTCTTACTCCTGGAAGCCAGTAGCTGTGTGGCAAATTAAGAGTCTGCCAGTTTTTTGCCACTTGAACTCAAATGCAAAACCAGATGAAACAGCCACCATCTCCACTTCCCTAAGTGGCCACACTGGACCTGTCAACCAGACTGTGCAAAGCATTTATACCTGCACAAAAAGAGTGGAAAATCTCTACAGTGCTGTCCTAGGTTAAGGAAAAGGACCCCCTTGCAATTGTATGTGCAACTCTACCCTGCTCTGAAAATTCTTCTGAGTGGGAGTAGTAAGACGAGGCAGAAAGCTGGCTTAGATCTTGAGAGTGCCAGATGGGAGAGAAAGCTTGTGATGAGATGCAAGCCACAGGGAACAACTTTCCAGGAAGGCAAAGTTCCAGAAGCTACCATCAGGAAAACAAGCCTGTGAGAAAACAAGTCACAGTCTTTCCAACCAAAATTTGCCTCACTTTAGGTATCACTGAACATTCAGTCTCTTGTTGTCCTGAAATACTGAAGAGCATGACCAACTACTAGATAGAGATGGGAGTAACAAGGACCTTACATTTTCCAAAACCTTTGAGATAATCTAAATGTTTTTCCTTCATGCCCATGCCAACCATCTTCTAAAGAAATTCTATTAGCACTCTAGGGTTCATACTAACTGTTTTCTATTGATACAAACATCAGTTCATCTACTTGTTGTAGCAGAGCTACAGTGATTTTCAAATAATTTCAGATCAGGAAACGCACCAGATAATGACAGCTATTTAAAGAAACATCACACAATTTCCACACACTAACCAGGAAGCAGATTCCTCCTAGCACACAGTATGAAAACAAAACCTTCCACATCAAGGCCACTTGTATTTTCTTTGCTGTAATCAGTTTGTTGACTGGTCCCTGAGAAACTTCTCTTTACGACATTGCATTTTGCTGTTATTCTATTACTGCTCATTCAAAACTTGGAGGAAAGCACAAAATTATTAAAGGTGATCTCAAATTTGTGGCACTTGCAAGATATCCAAAGCTGTTTTGCCATAGACTTCCTCTGAATAGTGCTGGGCAACTTGTTTCATCATTGTGTTGGGCCTAATAAGAGAACAATTTTTTTTCACCAGAGTATGGTAATATCAAATACTGTGCCAGTGGAGTAATTCAGATATCATAAAACAAACATAAAATTTTGTTTACAGCCCTTAA
This sequence comes from Vidua chalybeata, assembly GCF_026979565.1. Lineage (NCBI taxonomy): Eukaryota > Metazoa > Chordata > Aves > Passeriformes > Viduidae > Vidua > Vidua chalybeata. The sequence continues at coordinate 69,168,110 of NC_071530.1, read as the reverse complement.
TGTGCTCTTCAAAGAAAAATTCCAGGCAAAGGGAAGAGCGGTTGCCCTGCACTGGGGGCGGAGTTTAGGAGTTTTCTATCATTAATAACCTCATTGTGAACTGCGAGTTGCAGGGAGCATACACAGCGCCTTTATCATCCTTGTTACCTATTGCCTCTCACTTGCAGAGGATGTGGGTGCTGTGGGTTACCAGAAAATGTTTGTAGAATGTGTTCCTCTTGCTTAAGAGCACAGTTCACAGTGAAACCAACTGTTCATGAACAATTCCATACCGCAGCCTTGGATCTCATTCATATCTGCATGGGATTTATCAAGCACAGGGTTGGGACCTGCACTGGAGCACTCTTGTCTCCGAGGCAATCTCCCTTCAGGAACAATGAGCTGAAAACACTGTTCTACTGCCCTTGAAGGAGTGAAAACACATCAGGGATCTTCTGTTAGTTTTGGCAAATGTTGGCTGTAAAAGTCAGTGTGGTGGTCAACTCAAACCATTAGTCACAGATCCCCACTTAAATCAACCTGAAATAAAATTGAAGCGAAATTTCATTCAGAATGTTTTTCTCTAGCCCACTGGATACCATCATTCAGCACATTAAATATTATTTATCATCTTCCTGTACATTTGGCAAACCATTAGATCCCTGGTAAAGAATGGAACTTCATAAATCTGAGATGATTACTTTCAGCTTTCCCAGGAAACTCCTAATTGTACATAACTAATTTACTTTACTGTATATTTGCAGTGTTACAAAAAACACTGGTTATTGAGTCTCCCAAGTGACCTCCATGAAATTAAATTTTCTAATAATGCAAGGGAGGGAAAGGATATGTTTAGAAAGGAAACCATGTAAGCCCTACAAATAAAAAACTGAAGAACTACAGTTCTAGATGGAGGAAAAACCCTCTCTGTAAAAAGCATCTGGGAGTCCAGCAAGCAGCCAGGAAAGGTCCAAGGACACAGAACGAGTAGGAAGGCATTGATTTCAGTTCAAATTTTTAAAATTTTATATGCAGTCAGTGTATCAAGCTTTTGGATCTTTTGGAAATATTCATTATATAAATTTAGTGAAAATGGCTACCTCGTTTTTGCTGCATTTGCTAATAGAAAATATCTACTTTGGAAGAAAAAAAAATATAATAAAAAATATAATTCTATGCTTTTGTGCAGGCCTTATACTCTGTCCTTTACTTTTATTACATATGAGAGTACACACTTTTCATGTAAGTACAGGCATATGCACATATATGTAGTGACTAAAAGGAAAAGAAGTTCACAAAAAATTAAGCCAAATTTATGTGGCTGGTGAGATGCGCTGGTTTTAATCTTACATACTATCTCTGTGGAGACTTGGGTATGAAACTGTGCCTGGCACACACCTGAATCAACAAGGCAAGAGGTGCTTTCTGTAACATCTGTAGTATACCCAGCCCCATAACTACGCAGGAAGACTGGGAAGAATAATCATTTTCCTGGAGCTAATATGCCAAAGGGCAAATTTTTTCACGTGCTTCTAAACAAGATGTGGATCTAGATTTGCTTCACCATCGAGTAGGGACTTCCCTTGATGGGAAAATCATGAGTATATCATGAGCTTCTCCATCACAGTGATTTTCCAGGCAGGTCTGAAAGAGACTAGAGTGGCATCTACAAATCCAATATTAAATTGAATTAATTACAGAAAGTTCAATGAAAATTTCTTAGCACACTGCATTTGTGTAAAAAAACAAAAAAAAACAAAAAACTAAAGAATCATCCATCAAAGGCAGCCCATCACTACACCGCTATCCTATTTCTGATCTGTCTTTGACATCAAGATTCAGCTTCTTATAGTGAGCACCGAAGTAATTGGCAGAAGTTCAATTTGTATGAATTGTAACATATAAGCAATACAGTACAACTTCATGCAAAACATCAGCAGCCGACTTCCTCCTAGTAACAGTCACAAGTTGAACTCAAGAAAGATCAAGAGGAAATCATACTGGTTTAATTTTTTAAAAGGATACTTAGAAAATTCACTAGAAGATAGTGTTAGCCTTTAATAAAGGGATATGATGAGATTTTAGGATCTTTTTGGTTTTTTAATTTGGTTTCAAAATAAATGACTGGAGTTTTGGTTTAGGCTTCATCTCATGTTTATCTCCCCACACACTTCTAGAATTCCTTCAAACCACAAATCAACTTCTTAAGAGATGAGCTTTTTTATCTTTTCCCCTCTCTTCTCAGAACTCAACCATTCCAACCCAGAGGGCTCATGTTTCAAAGCAGCAAGACTTCACACTCATCAGTAAACTTGAGATTTGCGAAGTTACTAGGAAATACCTCTGTATTCAGGCAAAGTTCTTCTAAAGCAATAGAACAAGAAGGCAGTAAAATTGATACAAGACAGCATGATGTACGTGTACAGATTTTTGAGGTGCAATTATGGATCTTGGCCTTTTCTCAGGAATTTAGATTAAAATCAATACAAGTGTGGTCAATTTACTACCTGTTGGAAAAGGCGACACAGAATCCCATTGCTGGGACCATGCCGGGCCCAGGGAGCACTTGCAGGGAATATAAGAATAGTAAATCATAACTCTACAGCTTCACTCAGCTTCTGAAGAATTAAAATGAAAGATGTTATGCATATGGTTCAGGAAGGATATTGAAGTGGCCAATTTTGTCTTGTTCAAAACCCTGGAAAGCAAGGCAGGAGACTGATGAAGGGATGGGTGTACTCAGAGAGGCAGCAACCATCAGGGAAACAGCAGCAATTACTTCCACCATTCTTCTGTTGCCCCAGGAGCATCTCAAGGCTTTCCTAAGCTCCACCATATTTCACTTTCCAATTCTTCCATTTTTGTCTACATCTACGCAGCCTTGACATCCTTGGGCTAGTTCTGGCACCGGGCTGCTCCTGGCTGCACCTCAGGGAACATTGTGGCACTACTCGTGTGTGAGACAGTCCAGGCCACCAAAAACTGAAGGGTTTTCTAAACAGGCATGGAAATGAAACGATGCCCATCACAGGATACAGTTACAAGGAAATGAAGGCTCAAACAGATCCTGGAGAAAGGGAGGCCCACAGGCCTGGTGGTACTGTTGTTACTCATAATGTAATTTCATTATGTATGTGGTCCCTTTGCTTTCTCTCACAACTTCCTTTTCAAAAGCTTGTACAATACACGTGCTAAGATACCACACTACTGTTATACTGGGACCAGCTTCTACATGGCTGCCAGACTGCTCAGGATCTGGCCTTTTTTAATTCCTTCATGCAGCCTCCACTGTTTTTGTTGCATTTTCTAAGTGAGCTCAAAGCCTATTCTCTTCTGAGTCCTTCAGCATAACCCTCAGCAAGGCAAATACAAAGTTAAACAAATCCCAAAATATTCAGCAGGACTTAGACACCTCCACAGCAGTCCAACAGAGGAAGGAAGAGGGAAGGAAGGACAGGACTTTTAAACAACTTCTTCTTTTTCACAAGCTCTTCCTCCAAGAGCTCTTGCAAGACAGCATTGTAAAGTGAGAAGCTGCAGAATCAGGCTTCAGTTTGATGAAATCAATTCACTGCACAGGATTTTCATTCACAGCATTTAGTATTAAGGCGGGTAGTTTGAAAAGCTTTTTTAAAAGTGCCTTTTTTTTTTCTCCTGGTAGTTATATGGAAAAGACACTATAGAACAGACCTGATCTCAACTCCTCTAGGACAGCTCCTCCATAAAAGTGTGGACTGACAGAGATTGTGAGATGTCTGTTTTGTAATAGAGACAACTGCCAGGATTAAATATTATTTATTAGTAATATTAATATTAATAATATTAACATTGATCTTTTATGATAATTAAATATTAATAATAGACTATTAATAATGTTAATATTATTTATTAGCAATATTAAACTACACTGTTCCATGGATCAAATCCTATAGAGGCACCTACTGGGGAAGTATGTCTGCTGAAGTTCTGTCACTAGGTTCCTCTTATATTTAACAACAGTAGCAGTTCAAATCCCAAGAAATTCAGCACATCCTTCCATCTTTCATTATAAATTTGAGATAAAGATGTGAGACTTTTTCTGAATATGGCTTCATTTCTGAGGTAGAGTTTTGGAATACAGACACGGAGATATAACTTCATTAAAAACTGGGTTTAAATCTTTTGGCTTCACTTTTATAGAGGAGGTGTCTGTAATTGCAGCTGTACTTAGTCTGTCTGCAGTAACTGTTAGCTATTCTAATTAATGATGATCCAGGCCCTTTTAAACTCTGTAACCTCTGACATTAAAAGCTGCCAGTAAAATTTAAGATATTTATGCAGGTAACAGAAATTGCATCTTGGACTGCATATGTTGGCTTTATAAACACAGGTTATCAAGCAGTAAAAGCTGACATTACATACTGAGGTAACTCAGCTGACTGCTTAAACCTTGTACCCCACAGATTAAGATTAAGTAAAGACTTGTACCCAGTTTAGGTTGAGCCCTTCTGTTGTCAAAAAAAGTTATTTCATTTTTTATCAATAGTGAAGATTTACATCCAAGACTCACAGTCTTATATTCATGCAAGTTATTTAGTTTTGATTCTGGATCTTACAGCAGACTTGTTCTTGGTATTCATGCTGACAGCTGTTTTCCTATTAGACCTATATACTATCTGAATGCAGCAAAGTTTGCTCTATTTGGAAAATCACGTACAGAGGGAAACAAAGGCCAACTTTCTCTTCTTTCACATTGCATGACATCACTTCCATACAATCATTTCTCTCCATACACCCACATTTTTCATTTAAGAACCAAAATTATTACTACAATTTGGCACATGATGCTGCACAGTCCTGGGCTCTGGGAAAAACAGAGTTAATTTTTAAAGCCCAAAGTCCAAACTTGCACAAGCCGCAGCTCATCCCTTGGCTCTGAATGTGTCTTTCTAACTCTAGGAGAAGGCAGAGGAAACCTTCCTGAGCAGCATCCCTAACACATGGCAGCACTGCTGCATGCAGCATGATTTCCGCATTTTTTAGATGCTGCTGGCTCTGAGCCAGGTCTCCCTTTACACAACATATCCTGTAGCACAGAGGGGTTAGTATGTCGTGGAACACACCTTCAGCCTAAAACTACTCATCTACACAGCCCTCACCTGCAAATTCTGCAGGGGGCCAGGAAAAAATGATGCAGTCTAGACATCTGACTAGACCACTGCCATTTCCTTCTCATCACACAGATTCTCCACCCCAAGAAAAGATCACAGCAGGGTTTAGAGGAAAGTGAACACTGTAACTGTTCAGTACAGCTACTAAAAAATTATCAGCAAGATGCTCACACACACAGATCCTGGAGGCATACGCAAGCATGCAGTCCCACATCTGTTTCAAACAAATGGTATTTTCGTAATCTTTTATATGAATCCCAGCATGTAATTGTAAGCAGGCAGTTTTCCAAAATACAGTTGTGTTGTACAAGTGAGAAAGCAAATAATAGATGCTATGTACTACACAAAGAACTATCACAGTGTCATTCTTCTCTAGAGACCTTTCTAGTGAAAGAATGATTTTAGGTTTTATGCTGCTCCAGGGTGGCAAGTCAAGCAAGGAGGCTGGATGTGGCAATCAAAATGAAATTGAAATTTGTCTCTGAGAACAAGACTTTCCAGAAGCAATGTCATGAGGAGAGGACATGGGCATTAGAAAGTCAAATATCAGCCCTCATCAGAAACCATAAGATGAGCTTTAGGAGCATTACCTGCCATGTCCACGAAAATAAAGGAATTAGTCACTACATCATAAAGGATGAAATTATTACAATTAGTGAACACTGAAGGCAAGACATTCACACAGCCTTAATCCAAGTCTTGCCCCAGCACATATAAGGCTCAGCAGAAGCCTGGCATGTTTCCAGAAGGTCTGAAAACACCACTGTGCTTCAGAACATATTGCTGGGGAGAATCGTTTGACTAAATGCCTCTGCAGCAAAACCACCGACACCTACGAGGTTATGCAAGCAGCTCAGTGTTTGTCCTATGATACTGCTAGAGCAATGCTCAGAGAAATTCAAGTGTGAGCCATAAACCATCAGGTTATGTATTCAATTATATCCAAATCTGCCTGTACTGCAACAGATGAAGTAAAAAGTTTGAAGTCTGCCATGAAACAGAGATGTTTGAAAAAGAGCAGTGTAAGTGCATCTTGGTTAAAGATTTTGGTAGAAAAAGAAGGGAAGAAATTGGTTTCTGTTAGTCCCAGACCAAATGTTCCTGTTCAAATCCTATCATATCACTAATAAAGCAGATGAGTAGTTATCCACAGAGGTTTCTATTCCCTTATTGTTTTTTTAAACTCAATTCCATGACTCATTTACACAGGCCAGGAACATGTAGTTCATGTTCTTGTTCCCATTTCTCTCATATTTCTGTTTATATTTTCATCTCCTTTCTTACAGTTAAAACAACCTTGATTGAAGAGATTACATGACAGCAAAGCTCTAAACCACCTCTAAGATCAGCTCTAAACTACCATCTTAATTTACAGCTCTGCTGTGGAGCAACATTTGGTCACAGCAACAGCATTCTTGAGCAGAGTGCATCCAAGCTTCATCACCCTTGGCCCATTTTCAAGCAGCGGAGCAGAATGCTGTCAGCCTTCATATCACTTGTGGACTGTGATTCCCCAGAGAAACAGCAGCAGGAGGGGAGACGTCCTTCCTCCCCTCACTCTCCTGGAACACACATCTTGGGCACTAATTGACCTTTTGAAATAAGCATTCATGATAACCAGCATTTTCATAACCTTAGCCTTAAAGCCCTTCTTTCAAAAGTAGCTTTTTATTTCTGAGTGCTCAATCTGAGCTTGCTCTCATGGGTGCCTATTGCCAAGGGTTCTCTAAGGAATATACGGATACAGGGGCTGAGTGGCCCTTTGGTGCTCCCACCCCATCTCTTTCAAGATCGGCATCCAAAAATCAAGATAAATGAACTTGAGTGAATGACTGTTCAAAACAGGAGTCTATGCAACTTTCCCATGGCCAAGGAGATTGTCAGTGGAAAAAATTAATTGTTATTACTTCCCAGATTTGCACATATTCCCCTGACTGTTCTACCTCTAAACCACAATAATTTTTCAGAGTGTATTCACTATCACAAACACTAATGCACACTTTTCCAGGAACAATTGTGCTATCATTGCAGTAGTTTGAGAATGGGAAGAAATTACATATATGAGAAATTAGCATACCTTGCTATGCTATCTTCCCACAAGGTGAAACTGCAGTAGTGAGGGATTCTGTTATGGGACAGAACAATAAAAGGGAGAAAAAAAGGCTATGATGCCTCTTTACCCAAAAATGTATGGAGAATCCTTTAGGTTGATCATTTGAGTTTGCAGAGAGAGGAGAGGGAAAGGAACTTATCTCTCTTTCAATTTTCTACTTGGGGTTTTGCTGTAAGCTTTGGCTGCTGCTACATTACTTGTCAGGTTGAGCCCCTGAACCACAGAAATTAATCCCAGAACAAACTATTTTGGCTTGTGAGGTGGTGTGAACACAGGATGCTAGATGACAATAGGCCACAGAAAAGGTCAAAAAACCCAATGGGGGAAGCAATGCACATGTTGAGTGCTGTGAGAGTCATGCTGAGTAGCTGCACGGATAACTGAGTTTGGGGAATTTCTCAGCTCTGCTCATTGCTCTTGGGGTTTGCAATACTGCAGATAGCAAAGAGAGGGGGAGGGGAAGGGGCTGGGCAGCACAGATGTATGGCAAGGAAGTAAATCTCAAATGTAAGGGCTCTGTGTCAGCAGTGTTGGATCTGCACTACTAGTTAGGGTGCTGCAGGGAAGTAACTTTGTTCTTGTGCCTTTTGCATAGGAGGTCTGGGAGCAAATGGGGATACCCCACAGCAACATGAAAAAAAAGAAGTATGCATATAGCTGTGTGACTAATGCCCCTTAGTGCCTGGGACAAACCTTTCTGAGCCATACACAAGTCTTTGCCAACTCTTTCATGCAGACCAAGCTAGAGGCAATCTAAAGTGATGGGGCACATTGAGCTGTGTGAATTTTAGTTCATACTACAGCAACAAACTTAATCTTTTTCAAACCAGAACTCCCAAAACACAAGCAAATCATTGAATTAACAACAACTTGTATGAATATGTAATTTTGCATTGCTCTAACCTCCACTCCGTCAATTGCCAAAACGTTGTATTGGTCGTCCTGTAAAACTGCAACATCTACCCTTCAGGGGAGCTTACCAAGCTGGCTTCTGCAGTGTACTGGAGTGTACACCTCCTTATGTGGGAACGCCTTCCTCCTTTCCCTGCGTGGAGAGGAGGTATGTATGGGTACTGGTTACATTTCTGTGAGATTACCCTTTCACACCTCTGATGACTGGGATCCCGAGAGGGCGGGAGTACCTATCAGATATGGTAACGCTCTAGCCCGGCAAAGGCTTACGTTGTATATTAATGTTATAAACCTACTATTTGTCTGAGAGAATCATAGCCCATGGCAGCGCTCGGGCCCTGACCTGGCAGGGGCTAAGAAGGTGGGATGCAAGCAGTCATTTCCCAAGGGGCCACCAGCCAAACCCCACCTGCTCCCCTGGGCAGCCCTTTGCTGGCTGCAGCCTGCATGGGGTCCATTGGCAGAGAGAGAAGAGCCAACATGGACATCCTGGAAAAGAGGGTTCAGGAGTCAAAGGGCCACAGAAAGACAGATTATCTGTAGCCAGCCAACAGTAATGCAAAATCAAGTAATATCAGGAATATGTCTTGAATCATCTGCTTCCCCAACCATTTTGGTACATCCCAGGGGGACAACTACCAACAGGCCTCCACTCCCATACACAGAAGCTGGCACATATCTTTTCCCAAGCATGCACGTGCTGACTATTTTATTTTTCCCCTCCTATGTTATAGCCCAATGATTAAGACTAGAATTGAAACCCTGTCTCCCTGGAGAGAATTTTATCACAGGTTTTGCACTTCAGGGCACCTCAGCCACGAAAGTGTAGAAGAGCAGGAGGTGAGGGCTGGGGAAAGTCAGGGCACCTCCGTGCTGGAGAGACTCCCACCTGCAGAAGAGAGCGCAGGCAGCAGCAACTCTTGCATAGCACGGCTGTGGCCTGCTGGCTGGCCCTGGTAGTGCAGAGAGGAGTTTGGATCCCAGCTCTGGCTCTGGGGGTTTTCCCTGTATTTCACACTGCACAATCATTACCTATATAATTCCTGATCAAATCCTAATTAAGAAAGTTTTCTCCTGGTGGATTTTGAGCATAACAGATTGGACAACACGCAGTTTAAGGGGCTGAAGTTTTGCCCATAGGCGGACTGGAGGTGGTTTTATCTTTTTGTTGAGCCTCCCTTTGTCTCTAAGCATCAGTTTGCCTATCCATCAAACATTAATCATTACTCTTAATTTGTATCAAGTACTATGATAACAATATCTGTTCTATGAATGAACTATTAAATGTACAAGTGAAATCCAAGGTATCTAGATTCTTTATCTGACATATAAAACAGACCGAGAAAGGATGGTGGAAGCAACAAAATAGCTGCTCAGCAGAGCCACACCTGGCAAACACAAGAAAGATTTTTATTAACTCCCTATTTGTTTTGCAACTCCCCGGACAAGGGAGAAAACACACTGGTATGGGGGATGGACCTGATGCTCCGCGCGGCTCAAGGTGTTTAAAGCAGCTCTCGGTGCCGTTCTCGGCTCTCCAGCACCCCCAGCTGGGCTTCGGCAGGGCAAGCGCCCTCCTGACTATTCTGTCGCTCACAACAGGCTCAATTAGTTGGGGGCACTAAAGACTGAAACGTTGCTTTGCTCCTATTGAAGCCTTTGACAGTCGGGTTTTGGTGGAAATCCAGAGGGGCCTCCCCCCCGAATATTGGCCTCTGCATAACATTATCCTTTTGAGCGCTGATTAAGTAGATGGATTTGTTTTGAAGACAATTGTCACTGAGCTGATCACTATTTCCAGCGCAGGGTTGTTAATCCTGAGCCTAGGCAGGGCACTGTGTGTTAAAACAATTTTCCTTTGATGACTCTTTTACCAGGATGGCTAGCGCTCAGCTCATGGGATGGTGTGTTCCTGTACAGGGCTTGATCCCATACCATAGCTTGATTCCAAGTCAATAAAAGGCTCAACAGTAACTGGAAAGCAATCACCAAGTTACTATCATGGGTTCGTCCCATAACAAACTTCCAGGATGAGGTCATGGCACACTGAGCAAGTGGGTGCTCCCTGTTCATTTCCCTGGCTTTTTTCCCCATGGCATTTGCAGGTGCACAGAGTGACCTGTCAGATGTTTCAGACTGGTACTCTGGCATGTGAGAGGAACCTGTAAAAATTCCTTTGGAAAGAATATCTAAAACTAGTTGCTTCTGAAATACATAATGTCACACATGTCACTGGACTCACCAGAGGCAGCCCCTTATGTATGTTCTGCTGCCTCTCTGTGCTTGATCACCTGTATAGGATTGTTTTCCCCACCATAACAGGCTTCAGGCAGCAGCTGGGCTTCTTTCCAGCATTGCTTTTCAAATCTAAAGAAGCATCAGCTTGAATATGAAAACAGAATGCCAGCATGATGGATGGTCTTTTCTCCATAATAGACAAATGTAAATCTTACATTAGGGATAGAAAGCAATTTTGATGTGCAATGACTATTGAAACAGGTCCCACAAGTTTTTGTTTCATCTAAGGGAAGAATTATTGGCATAGAAAATCTGCTTAGTCCCTTCTTCACCTGTCTCCTGAAAAAGCTCAAAATCTTTAAAACTGTATTTCAAACTTGTTCAAAGTCAGATAGGTAGAGCTGTAGAATATCAGCAGATTTTAAAATACTTTCTCAGAAAACTATGCTCAGATGTATTCAAGTTTTTTTTATATCATTGCCATTCTCAGTTCAAATACTCCATAAAGTACCTTGCCCTGAAATTAAACTGCTTATTCATTGCCTCTTTAAGTACCAGTTAATATTATTTTCACTCCATATTTACAGTAACTATTCCACAAGTATTTGAGGGAGAGTGCAGACACTTCTTATTGCCTTTTGCTATCACAAATGGGGCAAAGAAAGACACTCACATTTAGCAAAGAGTCTCATTGTTCAGATGCAAAGACAAATCCTAGATATGCTGTGCTTTACAGACAAAGACTGAATTCATAGCCAGATTTGAAACTTTAGCCTCTCATCAAAAGAGCATTTCAGGCCAGACTCCTCAGTCAAAAATTACAGAAGGGATTACAAATTTGAAAGTAACAAATTTGTATTTGACTGAACTAGTCCTCTTACACCTGATCTGCTAGCAGAAGCTGCAATTCCATTTCAAACGGATAAAAGCCTTAGATATATATTTAATTTATACACTTTCATAAATATTTAACATCACAAAGTTTAAAAATAAGCTAAACAACTGATAAGTGATGTTTTCTGGGACACTATCCCTGTTCTGGGACACTATCCCTGGTTTGCTTTTGATTAAGAGACTGTATTACAGACTTAACCCCAGAGGTTACCATTTTCAATTTCTGTTACTTATTACCATACAGACAGACTGAGAAGAAAACAGGTCACAGTGAGAGGCTGTTAGTCCCACAGTCCTCCTACTTCCTTCCTTCCTTCCTGTTGCACAAGCCCATCAGCCTTTCTGTCTAAGGAGAAAGATCAATACAAGAGTGATTGTCATCTTTATCACATGACAAAACAAGCCTACGAATTAGCTCCGGTGTTATTGTGGCACGTATGGGGAGAAAGACCTATCTTCTGTTGGGTATTATTTCTCAGTTTCTCCTTTTTTCTTCCTTTTCAGTGCAGAACCACAGTACTCACTGTTTAGAACTGTTCCCCTAGTCGCTATGTTCTCTGCAAAAGTCACGGAAAACTAATCTTAAATAGGAATTCTCTCACACTAACAATTTGTTAGCAACGTTTTTCCTTGCTATTTATTATCACTGGCAGCAAAGATTCTAAAAACATTTTGTTTGGGGCGGAATTTGCCTTAGGGATTAAGTGCTCGTCCTCGGCGGAGGCTTCACTTCTGCTGTAAAGGTAAACCCTCACCCTGGGCGCTAGAGGGCACAACAAATATCCTTTAGATGCACAGTATCTTAAAACATTGATATACTACTCCAGAGACGGAACCATATAAACAGTAAACTTCGTATCAATCCTAGGAAAAGGCATAAGAATAGTTAAAGTAGTTCCTGTGCGGTTATATTCTAATATATTTCATTTATCCTAATGAATTTCTTTTCTAATATGACCATCCCTTGCACTCTAACCCACAGTAAGCAATTTGTATGGAACAAAATGCACACATACACACACAAATACGATATTAGCATTTCCACACGGATTTATACAACAGCTATTGTGCATCACAACCTTGTGTGCTGTGTCATCTGATAAAGTGGGAGGGGAAAACTTTCATCTAATTCAATTGCTGAAGAAATCAATCAACCTAAGTGCTGCATGTGCTTGTACTTTACAGTGGCATCTGTAATGGCTTTGATTGTGTTTATGGCTCAACTCTTTGCTGCCTTGAAGCAACAAACCTGTCTGTTTCAGAGTGGTTTAGATGGAAGTGCTGAGCTCTCCTCTCCTGGATCCAATGACAGTGGGAATGGCTCAGAGCTGCACCAGGGCAGGTTTAGACTGGACATTAGGAAGCATTTCTTTACCAATCATTCAGTGTTGTTGTTTCCCTCTAATCCTCCCCAAGGGATTTATTAACAAGAACCTGGGTTACCCTCATCTTCTGCAGTAGGTCACTACAGCACTCATCTGCTATTGCATGTTAAAATTTTCAGCAATTCTTGACATAAAGACTGGAGCTTTCCTGTTCCAAGGTCATCCCAGTGCCTAAGTAATAAAACGATGCCCACTTCCTATCTTTTCCTTCACCAAAATATAAAGTATTTTTCTGCAGTGAAACAGCTTTAACAAGAACTGATCATGTACCCACTCCAGAATAAACAACTTGCAGTGTGATTTGGGGGTCGTTCTTTAAGAATGGGTGCTTGGTTTCTCTCAAGCTGAAGACAGAATTAAATCCAACTCATAAACTTTCTAAATAAATGGACCAATAAGCAAATACTGCAGCAATTAAAAAAAAAAAAAAAGTATTTCCACCCTCCTCTGCTATGTGTCCAATGCCTGCCCCAAGAAAAGCAATAGAAAATCAAGTTTCCTGATTAGATTTTCAGAGAATAAAAGTTACTCATCTTCTTTAGATGGTTTGGGGCTACAAATCAAGAGTAAAAGTATTTTGGATACCAGTAGGGAAGTGTACCCATAATATATCTGAAGAATAGTATTTAAGCTACAAACCTGTGCCAAATTCCTCCAATAGGTAAGTCGTTCATAGAGCAGAAGGGTTGTTTCTAACCTCTATGAGAACTAAGACCAGCACAGTGTTCTGAATGCTGCTCAAGAGGTTAAACAAGTGAAAGTTATTTTCAGTCTTTGTGAACCATAAGAGATGCTTACAGGAGACAAACCAACCAGATTGGCCTCACTTTTAAAATAAAGGGCTTTGAGCTGACTATCACCACACAGGAGTAAAATCTTCTAATTATGACAGATAATTTCACACACTCATCAGCTCAACACTCCATAGCAGTCAAAAAAGCACAAATTTTACATCAGGAATTAGAAGGACCATGGAGCAGAAAATCATCAGACTACTGGGTATATGTAAGGCATGTCCACAGTGTGAAAACTATGTGTAGAGATGGTTCCTTCACTTCAAGAAATGATACAGCAAAACTGGAAAGGGGCAGAGAAGAGCACTGGGAAGGATTAAAAGTACAGAAGGGCTTCTAAAAACAAATCGCCACCGAAGAACAGTCCAGGAGAAAGGTGGTTCAGCCGGCACATGCTGCAGGTCCACAAAATCACCAGCAGACAGGGGAGAAGAGCACGGATTGACGCTTCACTGCCACTCACAGTGCAAGAGCTGCAACTGTGGGGTATCAAACGAAACCAGATGAAAAAAGCCGGAGCCGTGGCTGCGGGCGGCGCCGATCCTCATCCCGCCCCGCGCTGGCGCTGCCCTAGGGCCGGCCCGGCCGCGTCGCCGAGGAGTCAGACTCGATGATCCTTCTGGGTCGCTTCCAGCCCAGGATATTCAGTGATTTTGTGAAGGGTCTCTCCCAGCCCCGCCGCAGGTGTGCTGCGGGCCCCGAGGAGCAGGTAAGGGCAGCCGGGCTGGCGCTGGGGCCGGAGCGCCGGGGCCGTTCTGGAGGCACTTTCCAGAGGGCAGCACGGGACCCGGAGCGGCGCCATGCACCCGGCGATTCCTCTCGGACCTGTTCCAGATGTTTCTCACCAGCGAATCTCTCACTTGAGTTCTCAGGCAGCACCAGATTATCAAGAGTGAAGCTCCCCAGCGCTCCCCAGCAATGGCAGGTAAGAGCAAATCCGGGTGAAAATGCTGCTCGCTCCAGCCCTGGACGCTGGGTGCCTCAGGGATGGGGCCTCTCTGCCGTGTTTAGTTGGGACGCTGAGGTCTTACTTTTCCAAACGACTGAAATTACTTCAGTAAGTGATGCCTTGGAAAACTCCAGTCTCTCCAAACACTCTGCCCAAGTGCCCTCAGCTCTACCAAAAGGGAAAAAATTTGGCAGCTTTGCAGAATCAAACTGAGCACCTTGGGGAGCTTGTCCATCTCCAGGCACTCCCTAGGGCTGCCTGTTTGCTAGGAGCTGATAGGAAGAGCAAAGAGGCAACCGATCCTTATATTCCAGAATAACATATAGAAAGGAGTTTAAAAAGGTTGTACACATGTTGAATTTATGATAGCATTTGACCTGAAAGTTTTAATTGTCTTTTTTTGCAGAACTCTTGTTTCATGGACACTGTGCACCCACGTGAAATAGTTACCTCTTATTATTTAGGTTAAAAATGAGCTGTTTTTTCATCAAATATTGAGTTCGGATTCTACTGTTTTCCATTGACACTGTAAACTTGCCTGTCACCTGGCAGGTGTTGCTCCTGGCTGAAGCTGTGTCCCAGAGAAACTGACCTCATGAGATACCTGAATTTTTGCCTTGGAAGTCAGGAAATAGGAGCTGCATGTTTTGCAAACCTCGTCCCTTGTCCCAATAATCCCTATAAATTTGGTTCTCTGGTTATCTATAAACAACTGCAATGGCATAGAAAATATTTCCTTTTTCCTTGTTGACTCAAGAGAAGGGGCTGTGTTGTGCTGATGTAGGGCAGCGTGACCTGCTATGGAACACCCCGTCTGTCCACTGAGTTCCACCTAGGAAAGCCCAGTGTAGCACAGAATTGCTGGGCTGGGCACATGCAGCAGTCAGTGCCTCAGGAGTCACTCAGTGCTGCTGAGCAGGAGTCAAATGCTGCCACTGTCACTCTGCTTTCACTGCTTCTGTGTCCTTGGGAAAAGACACTACAGAAAGAGTGAGGAATGAGCCCAAGCTCTACAAACTGTTCTGCACTTGCCTCCTAGAATCCAAATGGTCTCCTGGATCTCTTTCTGCCTCCAGGGAAAAAAGTCCTGATAGTCTATGCACATCAAGAGCCCAAGTCCTTCAATGGATCTTTGCTGAAGATTGCTGTGGAAGAGCTGACCAAGCAGGGCTGCAGCGTCACCGTGTCGGATTTATACGCCATGCAGTTTGAGCCCAGAGCAACAAGGAATGACATTGTTGGTAAGCCCAGCCAAAATATGCCTCTCTCAAAAAGCAGTGACTTGTAAGACCCCCTTCAGGTGTCAGAAGGCTGAAAAAAGTCTCCCTGAAATCTTCCCTATGCTGAACAACCCCAACTCTCAGTCGGTCTTGATAGGAGAGGTGCTCCAGCCATCAGATCCTCAAGAGATTAATAAGAAACAAAATTCATTAATAGGAAACTTATTCATAACCAGACATCTGCATTGCTGAAGGTCCACTCCTGAACATGAACTTTGTATCTCAGTGAGATTACAGACAGGAAAAAACACGTTAGCACGTGTCCATAATCAGCCTCTAAAGACCATTTCTCATGGAGAGGAAATGCCTTCAGATGCCCTTCTGGGACTTGCTACAGTTTGGTTCACGAGGCTACAACTGCCCCTGTCTTCTGCTAGAGACTGATGATCTGCTCGTGGAGTCAGTAGAGCTGGCCAATACTGGTTCCCCATCCCTTGGTGAATTTCCCAGTTACAGAGGCAGGAAAGCACCTCCACAGTGCTTACAACTGCAGGATGGCCTCAGTGAGCCCTAAGGCAGAGGCAGAACAATTCACAACATTCTCTTAAATCTTCCACCTGCATCCCCAGAGTCCTGAGGCAAACCTAGGTCCTCATATTGCACTTCCTGTGTCACTACAGCAAGGTGCAGCTTTAGAACGCTGAGATCCTACGTTCCTCTCATTTTTGAAATCAAGCAACCATCAGCTGGGTTGATGATGAATATCATCCAACAAAGACAAGAAAGTAGGAAAAATGGAAAGCAGTAACTCAGTTTAGAACTATGAATGGCAGCCTGCATTCAACTCTTATCTGGCACTGATACTGCACAGGGGGCAAGGAATGACTGTTCAATTCTACCCACAGGTCACCTGCACAACTCAGAAGCGTTCAATTATGGTGTGGAAACCTGGGAGGCTTACAAGAGAGGAGAGTTGTCCAAAGACCTGGTTGAAGAGCAGAAGAAAGTGCAGGAAGCAGACCTGCTGATTTTTCAGGTCATTATTTTAAACAGAATTCAGTTGTGATGTTGACTTTAGGTAAATGGTACAGTAAAAACTACAGAGCAGTAGTACAATGATCTGGGTCATTACTACAGCAAATCCACTAATTGAGTAGCACAATGATGCAGGTTGAAACAACAGCAACCCCGGGAACTCTCCAACACTGGGCCAAACTTCCTGATGGATGCACAAAGACATATGTGACCCTGGATGTCAGACAGGCTGGCAGGAAGCAGAGGAAGGATTATTTCCTTGTCAAGGAGCTGGGGATAGCCAGTGAAGTCAGGGAATTGGGCTTTCCCTAGCAGACTGTTCTCATTTGTTGCTGAGTTGCAGAAACATTACTGGGAATTGATAACGGAGCTTTACAGCCCATCTCTATTCTCCACTATGCCAGCTCTGTCCCCAGTGTCTACAGATCCCAAAGTACTGTGAAGGGAAGTAGTAGCCTTACCTTTCTTTGTGTCCCTGTTGGCCTTAGACATGGCTTGGTGGCATCATGTTGGCAGGGTTTGAAAAAAAGTCTTTCCTATGATACCCTGGCATTTGTCAGCAGACTGTCAGATCAGAACTGATCACCAGATGTCAATCCTGCTAATAACATATTCGTTTCTGTTGCATTTCAGCCATAGGAGACATGACTCTGTACAGTCTTAAATCTGAATAAAATGGCACCCTCCAATTAATCATATTCCAACTTTATTCTGGATGGAAGCCCTCACATACACCACAATGTTGGTGTGCTGTAGATGCTCGGGTCTGGCCCTATGCTTTACCACAAACAGAAAGCACTTCAGCTTCTTTTGCCAGGCGCTGTTACTACCTCTACTGACAGAGAGCTGGAGAAGGTACATACAGGATCTGAGGACAGGATTTGTCCTACAAACCCAGCCTAAGGGTGGCCCAGACTCCCTGTGCTAACCAGGTCATTTTCTCTTTGCCTAGTTTCCCTTGTTTTGGTTCAACATGCCTGCAATCCTGAAGGGCTGGATGGACAGAGTCTTGGTCCAAGGCTTTGCTTATGATTTGTCAAAGGTTTATGATGGTGGTTTGCTCCAGGTATGTTTTTGGAATTGTTTTATTAAGATCAAGGCTTGCACCATGTTCTATGGGGCCTTGTTCACTCTTTGCCATTGTAGTTGTTTAGAGCTCTCGCTTTTCACTGCTCTGAAATAATGCTTTGGTAACATGTTGATTGATTTTCTGGGTTTTTAACACTGTCTGGAGGGTAAGAAAATAAGGAGACTGTTGCATTTCCTAAAGATTTACACTATCTCCTAAAGACTGGCCTACTATGTGAGCTATATAATTTTTTAGGAGCATAAGAGTATCCTGTGGTAGCATACAGCTTGCAAACGGTTAAAATCAATCCATTTCCTATAACTACAGTCCTCCTGCGACTATAGCACTGCTCTTATCTGTAGTGACTGACACACTAGGTGTCAAAGTCCTGTTCTGGGATTAGATGTCAAAGGTTGGACTTGAACTATAAAACTTAATCAGAAATCTGAAATACCCAGAGTATGAGCCTCTGTCACAACTGTCTACTCTGAACCTTTTCCTCTCTGTAGCTTTTCATTTGGCATGAGCAGTATCTCATTGTCAATTCATACATTTTTAATTCCCCACAGCACTGAGAATCTACCTGAAAATTCTGGCCCACTATCTCTGATAGATCTTATTTGGTAACAAATGTGGTATCAAAAAACAATCAATATTAGTTTCACATTTATTTCACTGCATGTTAATCCCTGTTAGTTCAGATGTTCTTAACAATTTCAAACATTTCAGTTTCTTTAAATTTCAGAAATGGCTGCCTCACTGACATAAACAGGCATAATCCTCAGTGATCACAGCTGCAGATGGGTACAGGCTCAAGACATTTGGGATACCGCACTGGAAAAATGTTCGTTTGATTACAGTAGCTAAAACTGAGATGAGAGAAGCTGAGCACCTGGCTAATACCATAATCACAGAAGCAGAAGAAACATGGTGGTTAAGCAAGCCCAAGTTTGAAGGGAGACTTTAGCATAAAATTTCTGCAGAGAGGACAGGAATAGAGATTTTTCACAGTAACAGAGGGCTTTCCAGACACAGTTTTCCAAATGTTGCATAAGGAAGAAAAAGGATCAGCCCTCCTTCACACAAGGGTGTCAGACACATAATTTATTTTCTTTTTAACCCATCTCTGCCCAAAGCCCAAACACTCAGTCCATTGACGTAATTGTATGACATCAATCTTTGCCTCAGAACTGCCAGTCCTTGGAACATCTGGGGAGGAAGTGGACACCCCCTCCTCTAGAAATTAATGCTGTCCAGGTTCCCCCACATATCTTTGGAACTATTCAGCCACTCTTCTTTAAACATGTCCAACTCAAGCACTACTTTCCTAATTCTAGGACAAATTATCATTGTTTTCTTTCACTACGGGAGGAAGCAAAGAGAAATATGCAATCAGAGGCGATATTCGCTATCTCCTATGGCCCATGCAGGTATAATATATGAATATAAGGATACTGTTTGCTTTAACTTTTACTATTCCAGCTACTTATAAATAATTGTTTTATTGATTATTTTATACAAAACATAATAAGAAATAATTAAGTTGCCTGCTCCAAGCATCTGCAGGTTATAAACCGGACTCTAAAATCTTGAGATTACTTCAAAAGTCCATAGAGTTTTAAAGTTGTTTTGTCCCCCTTCCTCCAGCTTGCAATCTGGGGAAAGCTTCTGCTGTCAGCTTTTCCAGTGTCTCTGCTGTTACAGGATTTCCTTTAGCTTTAGCGTGCAGAATTTCTGTTCCCTGAGGTTATCCAATATGTGAAGGATGCCATAGTCTCATCCCCACTGCAGTTACCAGCTCCTTACCCCTGAGGAGCTGTCCAGCTGCACAACTCACAATTAGATGTGACAAAAACATGAAACACAACTCTAAATTCAGAAACACACAGAGAGAAAATGGCAAGCTGAACTTCCACAGGCACTAGCCTTCATGCAGGATCATATGGCTAAGCCAGAGGCAAAAGCTTAAAAACCAAACCAAAAGAAAAAAAAAAAAATCCAGGAAACCAACATGGAAGTAGATGTGAAACACACTGCAGTTCAGGAAAAAACTGAGGAGGTTCAAACAAAACAATGAACTTTAGACTGTCCCTTATCCCTGCAAATTGAACAGCGTACAGCATCCAAAGAGGACAGTCCTGTGTGTTTAACAGCAATTTTCTTCCCTTCTCCTGATAAATGCACAGGTTTAGAGAACCTGGCTGATATCGGATCAGAGAAACAGAACAGATCTGAATCTTCCATGCTCTTCATATGAAAGTAAGAGTAAATATTTCCTGAGGCTTTTTTTTTTTTTTTTTTTTTTTTTTAATCCAGCATGGAATCATGCACTTCTGTGGTGTCAAAGTCCTTGAACCTCACATCTGTTATGCTCCAGAGAATGTCTCTGAGGAGAAGAGGAAGAAGATGCTGGCTGCCTGGACCCAGCGTCTGAAGACTCTTTGGAAGGAAGAACCCATAGACTGCTCTCCTGAGTGGTATTTCAAGTAGTGTTCAGGTGCAAGACTACAAGATTTTTTTTTCTCCATTATTTTTGATGCTCTGTCTAAATACCTGAACACTAATCTCCTAATTCAAGCGCATTTTAAGAATCTTGAATACCACATCTAGCAGTTTAACTGACAACATAGCATTTATCTTCAGTGATTCCCAAGGGATTCCCTTCAAGGGTGGGTGCAAAACTCTTTGTGTTGTTCTCCTTGCTCACATAAACAGTGTCATCCTGCCTCCTTATGGTTGATAACACACGTGATATTTCATGGCAGATTATACCATTATACTGCTTGTCAAAGAGTGAAGTACATGGCCAAGTTTATTTTAATATTTTTTTTTTCCTTTACCAGGGAATATCTTGCCCATAACCAACTTTTCATTTTAAAGCCACTTGTCATTGGTTGTGAGAGCTTTTGCCTTGGAGCAACAAAACCAATCATGAGTAGTGTTGCAAAAGGATGTACCATTGCAAAGTGTCTTACACAGGTGGAAAGCCTTGTGGGCAGCCCCAGGCTTTTAGACATATTTACAAAGCAATGTTAAAGCCATAACAGATACCAGAAAAGTGAAAAAAAATGCAAATTTTGTATATTGGTATATGCATGAATTGCCTTCCTTTGTAGACTACAACTTCCATTTGTAAAGTATGCAACTTCCTAAAATCAAATGGACTTCTCTATTTTGATTACCCTTTGTAGAGGCAAAATGGAATCCTAGTTTTTTCCTGCCCTCTCACACCAGTCACCTGTTCCAGTTTGCTCCTGTACGAAGTGAAGGGCCACATCCAGCAGAGACATTTCCCAGGAAACAGAGCTGCCCCAAGCAGTTGCAGATGCCTGCTGTGGGGCATGTGAGCCCAAGTTTTCAGATTCCACAAGGGTGCTGCTGTTGCATGCTTTGGAAGCCATCAACTGTGCAGTGGCAGTGGGTGGTGAGCTAAGAGTTATTGTCCTTGGCCTGATGTTCTTTTAGTGTGTGCTATGCAGGGCATTGTGCTGGGCTGCGCATGTGTTCTGACACATGCCTTTTCCAAAACTCAGGGGAATTTTACCACATAGAAAACCAACAGAGACTCGTTTGTGCTTAGTAAGGAGAGAGAAAGGAAGTGACAGTATTGCTGCCTTAGCAGCACTGGAAATGTTACAGCCATTTTGAAGTAAAGAATAATTGTCCTTCTAAATCACATTATGCTAAAAGTCAAATGTCACCCTGCCAAACCAGCATTGATGTCATGAGAAAGAAACTAGAATCAGGTGAGTAACTCGTAGCTGCACTTCAGGCTGGGGAGAAGGGTATAAAGGAACATGCTTTCCTCTTCCATTTAGTCTGGGTATTTGTTTTCTGTTACTGGTGGCCCTGCTCTCCCACAGATGTCTAGGCAGTGGTCTGATCTTTTTCTATGACAATTTTTTCCAGAAATCAGGGTAGTATTTCTTTTATTTGGTGTTCTGAAATGGCAGGTTAAACATGCTTGCAATTGCAGAACAATAGAAGAAAACAAACAGATACCCATCTGAACTATGTTACCAAGAAGCCTCATAGCCTAGAGAAACCAAAACTGGTATCTTGCAGCAAGGTGCCTTTAATCCAGGTTTCAAAAAACCTGACATTTAAACCAGGTGTAGTTCATGCTGTGGTTTAATATTTGGTTCCTGAAGCAACATCACTGAGGTGAGCTGCCTGCTTGCAGAGGAATATATTTTGTAATAAACTATTCATCAAAAGTTTGTGCTGAAGAGAGAAACAGCTAACAACTAATACTATGCACAATGTAAGTACTAGTTCTTTTCATTTCTTTTTTTTTTTTTTTTTAAGAAAAATCCTACTGTGTTATTTGCTAGCTTAAAGCCTAAAGAGACTATATTCCACAAAAGAGATGCAAAGAATTAAAGCTGATGGTACACTCAAGTCAGTGCTGGCTAATTGTGTCATCATTCTAAGAGTATTAAAATGCTCATGCATTTTAATGCAGCTTGTTTCATGCAGCTTGAATACACGGGAATTCTGATATATTTGAAAAACTCAGGAAGGAGACAATAGACCAGATTCTTCCCCAGGACTGTGGAGCCAAAATACCCCATAGCTTTCTCTGAATTGCCCTTGATGAAATGAGAAAGCATTTTGTTGACATCCAACAGAGAGAATAAACCAAGACCTAGCCATCTTGTCCATATAACAGACTGCCACAACTGCAAATACTGTACCCCAGTGAGACATACAGAGCAAAGGTGGTTCTTCACTGGAATTCAGTAAGAATCCAAGAGAAAATAAAATCCTCTCAATGTACTCTACACATACACCCTTGTATTTCTGCCATCTGTTGCTAGGCCACTGCTCAGCATCTATGGGAAATGTCAGGTAGTGAGTGCTCTTTTGAACTTAACTGCAGTGAAAAGTTGTGGCTGCAGTCAGTCACCAACCACAGTGGTTCTCAAGGCCTTTGGAGCCTCCCATTCTGCATTCACACTCCCCAGGGGGATGCAGCCCTTCTCCACAAGCATCACCTCTCTTAGTTGCTGCAGTTTCTCCCACCTCAGCCCTCTGAGGGTTTAGAGAAATACGAGTTTTGGTGCACAAATGATGCAAAATTAGCTAAGATCACAGCTTCTTTCTCTAAAATAAGCTCTACAGCATAATATCTTCATGACTGTTGGACAGCAGGGGATCAATCAAACCAGATAATGCTTTACTTTTAGATTAAAAGGTAGATAATACAAACATTATAGACAAGTATTTCCTTAGAAATACTAAGAAAAATATTTTACTTTTGCCCAGCAATGATCCCCCTCCGCAGAATTCTGGACAGGGTATAGAGCCCAGAATTAATATGCCAGCATTGAGTAATCTCCAGAGCTGGAAACCTCCTATGTGAGAGAGCACTCATTCTTGCTGGGCCAGGCAAAGTGTTAAGCCAGGGATATCCAGAGAATGAATACTCTCAGGTCGCTATAGATCTTGAAATGGAGAGGAAAACATCTCTAAAGAGATACCTGGCAGCAAACTACAGGAGGAGAGGAAGGAGACTTAAAAATTAAACCTTTGTTGTCATTTTTTTTCTTCTTTCTTTTTCCTAAGGTCTCAGAACGAAGCTGTTTATTTAGTTCATCCAATACAGGGCAGTTTTGATACTCAAAGAGAAAACTTCTTGAAAGTGATCACCAAGGCTGTCCTATCTCTCCAAACCCAGAATGGCCCGCATCCTTCTGTGTCCCACCTGTCTTTCCCATGAGACACCTTCCAGAAAGCTGGAAGGGAGGAGACCCTGCTCCCAGCAGATGCACGTGTGGGCCAATACAAGGCACAAAGCAGACAGTGTCATCCCTGGAAGAGCAGATAAGGGTAGATGGATGGTTTAGGAGCTCTCATACTGCATTGCTGGGAGAAATGAAGGACGAGCTCTGTACTTGGAGAAGAGCAGAGGCCCAGAATTAAAAAAAAAAAAGTATCCAGAGATGATGTAGGTGTCACACGCTGTTACAGCGGCGAGGGCGCGCTCCCGGCCGAGCGCGGCCTCGAGCGGAGCCAGAGCCGCGGGCGGCGCCGATCCCGATCCCGCCCCGCGCTGGCGCTGGCCCAGGGCCCGGGCCGGCGGGCAGCGGGGCCGCCGGGAAGGAAGGGCCGCCAGGAAGGGCCGCTCGCATCCCCGCCGCAGATGTGCTCCGGGCCCCGAGGAGCAGGTAAGGACAGCCCGGCTTGCGCTGGGGCCGGGGCGCCGGGGGCTGTTCCGAAGCCGCTTTCCATAGGGGCGGCACGGGAGCGGGAGCGGTGCCATGCACCCGACGCAGCCCCGGGCCGAGGCGGCCGTGCCGCGGCCGCCAAGCGCCAGTCCGAATTAGACTGGAGGAGAATTGCTGCTCCAGGGCCCGGGCCGAGAGCCGGGCGCTTCCCTCCCGCTCCGGCGGGCCGCGCATGGCCGGTGCCCCGCTGTGCGTGAGTGCCTGTGGTCGCACTACGGCACATCTCCCGCTGAAACAGCGATTCCTCTCGCACCTGTTCCGGATGTTTCTCACCAGCGAATCTCTCACTTGAGTTCTCAGGTAGCACCAGATTATCAAGAGTGAAGCTCCCCAGCGCTCCCCAGCAATGGCAGGTAAGAGCAAATCCGGGTGAAAATGCTGCTCGCTCCAGCCCTGGACGCTGGGTGCCTCAGGGACGAGGCCTCTGGCCCTTTGGGACATTGAGGTCTTACTTTTCCAAACGACTGAAATTACCTCAGTAAGTGATGCCTTGGAAAACTCCAGTCTCTCCAAACACTCTGCCCAAGTGCCCTCAGCTCCACTGAAATGGAAACAAATCAGCATTTTTGCAGAATCAAACTGAGCACCTTTTGGAGCTTTTGATGTACAGTCACTGAGCTCCATTTGTTGAGATCTGGCAGGAACAGCAAAGTTGTAACTGCTCTTGAAATTCCAGAGTAGGGTGTGGAGCAGATATTTAAAGAGTTTATAGACACATTGAATTTATGATAGCATTTGACCTGCAAGATTTAATAGTCTTTTTTGCATAGCTCTTGTTTCATAGACACTATGTACCCATATCCAGAAGCTGTGCCGCAGAGAAACTGAGTTCAGGAGATGCCTGAGTTTTTGTGTTGGCAGTCAGGAAGCAAGAGCTGCATGTTTTGCAGACCCTGTCATTTTCAATAGTCCCTGTAAATTTCCCTCTCTGGTTATCTATGAACAACAACAACCGCATACTAAATCTTTTCTTTGTGTCACTGATGAATGATTTTTAAGAGAATTATTAAAATTGTTGGACCGATGATCAATAAAACTTTGAGCACACCATGGAGCTCTTTCAGCAGAGCCTTGTTACATGCCTCCCAGATATTTCATACCTACACACCTGCTTGGACACTCAGCTTACCTTGAATACCCTTTGACAACAGTTTGAGATACACATGACAATCTAATCTCTGAGAAAAAAAAAACCCTGTTGCTCTCTACAGAAGTCACTGTGATTATGCTGAAGTGGGACAGGAGCATCTTTAATCTCTACCCCAGTGTTGTAACTTGCACAGCACTGAAATGAAAGATCAGGAAGGGATCCACCACTGCGGTAGGAAGGTGTTCTAACCTCTAAGATGTTGTTTGCATTATACTTTCGGGCAATCTGTCTGGCACTGCTTTTGGGTTGTTCTGGAATCAGAGCAACAGAAATGTTGTCTCGAGAGAAGGGGCTGTGTTGTGCTGATGTAGGGCAGCGTGACCTGCTATGGAACACCCCGTGTGTCCACTGAGTTCCACCTAGGAAAGCCCAGTGTAGCACAGAATTGCTGGGCTGGGCACATGCAGCAGTCAGTGCCTCAGGAGTCACTCAGTGCTGCTGAGCAGGAGTCAAATGCTGCCACTGTCACTCTGCTTTCACTGCTTCTGTGTCCTTGGGAAAAGACACTACAGAAAGAGTGAGGAATGAGCCCAAGCTCTACAAACTGTTCTGCACTTGCCTCCTAGAGTCCAAATGGTCTCCTGGATCTCTTTCTGCCTCCAGGGAAAAAAGTCCTGATAGTCTATGCACATCAAGAGCCCAAGTCCTTCAATGGATCTTTGCTGAAGATTGCTGTGGAAGAGCTGACCAAGCAGGGCTGCAGCGTCACCGTGTCGGATTTATACGCCATGCAGTTTGAGCCCAGAGCAACAAGGAATGACATTGTTGGTAAGCCCAGCCAAAATATGCCTCTCTCAAAAAGCAGTGACTTGTAAGACCCCCTTCAGGTGTCAGAAGGCTGAAAAAAGTCTCCCTGAAATCTTCCCTATGCTGAACAACCCCAACTCTCAGTCAGTCTTGATAGGAGAGGTGCTCCAGCCATCAGATCCTCAAGAGATTAATAAGAAACAAAATTCATTAATAGGAAACTTATTCATAACCAGACATCTGCATTGCTGAAGGTCCACTCCTGAACATGAACTTTGTATCTCAGTGAGATTACAGACAGGAAAAAACACGTTAGCACGTGTCCATAATCAGCCTCTAAAGACCATTTCTCATGGAGAGGAAATGCCTTCAGATGCCCTTCTGGGACTTGCTACAGTTTAGTTCACGAGGCTACAACGGCCCCTGTCTTCTGCTAGAGACTGATGATCTGCTCGTGGAGTCAGTAGAGCTGGCCAATACTGGTTCCCCATCCCTTGGTGAATTTCCCAGTTACAGAGGCAGGAAAGCACCTCCACAGTGCTTACAACTGCAGGATGGCCTCAGTGAGCCCTAAGGCAGAGGCAGAACAATTCACAACATTCTCTTAAATCTTCCACCTGCATCCCCAGAGTCCTGAGGCAAACCTAGGTCCTCATATTGCACTTCCTGTGTCACTACAGCAAGGTGCAGCTTTAGAACGCTGAGATCCTACGTTCCTCTCATTTTTGAAATCAAGCGACCATCAGCTGGGTTGATGATGAATATCATCCAACAAAGACAAGAAAGTAGGAAAAATGGAAAGCAGTAACTCAGTTTAGAACTATGAATGGCAGCCTGCATTCAACTCTTATCTGGCACTGATACTGCACAGGGAGCAAGGAATGACTGTTCAATTCTACCCACAGGTCACCTGCACAACTCAGAAGCGTTCAATTATGGTGTGGAAACCTGGGAGGCTTACAAGAGAGGAGAGTTGTCCAAAGACCTGGTTGAAGAGCAGAAGAAAGTGAAGGAAGCAGACCTGCTGATTTTTCAGGTCATTATTTTAAACAGAATTCAGTTGTGATGTTGACTTTACGTAAATGGTACAGTAAAAACTACAGAGCAGTAGTACAATGATCTGGGTCATTACTACAGCAAATCCACTAATTGAGTAGCACAATGATGCAGGTTGAAACAACAGCAACCCCGGGAACTCTCCAACACTGGGCCAAACTTCCTGATGGATGCACAAAGACATATGTGACCCTGGATGTCAGACAGGCTGGCAGGAAGCAGAGGAAGGATTATTTCCTTGTCAAGGAGCTGGGGATAGCCAGTGAAGTCAGGGAATTGGGCTTTCCCTAGCAGACTGTTCTCATTTGTTGCTGAGTTGCAGAAACATTACTGGGAATTGATAACGGAGCTTTACAGCCCATCTCTATTCTCCACTATGCCAGCTCTGTTCCCAGTGTCTACAGATCCCAAAGTACTGTGAAGGGAAGTAGTAGCCTTACCTTTCTTTGTGTCCCTGTTGGCCTTAGACATGGCTTGGTGGCATCATGTTGGCAGGGTTTGAAAAAAAGTCTTTCCTATGATACCCTGGCATTTGTCAGCAGACTGTCAGATCAGAACTGATCACCAGATGTCAATCCTGCTAATAACATATTCGTTTCTGTTGCATTTCAGCCATAGGAGACATGACTCTGTACAGTCTTAAATCTGAATAAAATGGCACCCTCCAATTAATCATATTCCAACTTTATTCTGGATGGAAGCCCTCACATACACCACAATGTTGGTGTGCTGTAGATGCTCGGGTCTGGCCCTATGCTTTACCACAAACAGAAAGCACTTCAGCTTCTTTTGCCAGGCGCTGTTACTACCTCTACTGACAGAGAGCTGGAGAAGGTACATACAGGATCTGAGGACAGGATTTGTCCTACAAACCCAGCCTAAGGGTGGCCCAGACTCTCTGTGCTAACCAGATCATTTTCTCTTTGCCTAGTTTCCCTTGTTTTGGTTCAACATGCCTGCAATCCTGAAGGGCTGGATGGACAGAGTCTTGGTCCAAGGCTTTGCTTATGATTTGTCAAAGGTTTATGATGGTGGTTTGCTCCAGGTATGTTTTTGGAATTGTTTTATTAAGGTCAAGGCTTGCACCATGTTCAATGGGCCTTGTTCACTCTTCTATTGTAGTTGTTTAGAGCTCTCACTTTATACTATGTTGAAGTATTCTATCAGCCCTGCTTCACACAAGGGTGTCAGACACATAATTAATTCATTTCCTTTAACCTATCTCTTCCCAAAGACACACTGTCCACTGTCTAATTGTATGACACCAATCTTTGCCTCAGAACTGCCAGTTCATGTAAGGCCTGGGAAAGAAGAAGTCACCCTCATCCCTAGAAATCCATGCTGTCCCGGTTTACCTGAATATCTCTTGAACCATTAAGGCACTCTTCTTTAAATATGTCTTAATTAACCATGACTTTCCTAATTCTAGGACAAGTTATCCCTGTTTTCTTTCACCACGGGAGGAAGCCAAGAGATGTATTCAAAAGAAGGTATCGGTGGTGATATTCGCTATGTCCTGTGGCCCATGCAGGTAAAATATATGAACATTTGGTTGTTGTCTACATAATTTCTTATCATTCCAGATATTTTTAACAATTGCTTTATTGGTTTTTTTTTAATATGAAATATAATACTTAATAGTCAAGTTGTCAGTTCCAAGGATCTGCAGGTTGTAAACTGTTACCTAAAATCCTGGAACTACTTTAAAAGTCCACTGACTTTTAAAGTGAAGTCCACTGACTTTTAAAGTTGCTTTGTCCCCCTTCCTCCAGATTAGAATGTAGAGAAAGCTTAACACTATCAGCCTTTTCAATTTCCCTGCTATTACAGGATTTCCTTTAGCTCAGCCTTGCAGGATTTCTGTTCCTCATGGTTTCCAAATTCATGTAGGATGCAGGGCAGGAGGGGAGCCACACATTACCCTCGCAGTAACAGTCAACACACAAAGTTAGCATTCCTCTTCTAATTACTACTCTTTTTTCAGAAGTACCCAGCATGGTTTGGGAAATATAGGTGGTAAGGCAACTTTTGCCAGGTTCTTCCTGATACAATACAAGAGATGAGCCAAAATTCCATGGTCTCCTCCCCATGCAGTTACCAGCTGCCTGCTCTGTGGAGATGTCCAATTGCAGAGCTTGCAGATCAACATGGCAAAAAAGTGAAACACAACTCTAAATTCGGAAACACACAGAGAGAAAATGGCAAGTTCAGCTGATTCCACAGGTACTGGTCTTCCTACAGTATCCTTTGGCTAAGCCAGAGGCAAAAAGTTTAAAAAAACCCATTTTAGATGTAGATGTGGAACACTGCAGTTAAGAGACCCATCTGAGGAGTTTCAAACTGAACAATGAACATCGGGCCTCCTGTGATCCTTGCAAACTGAACAGTGAACAGCTGCCAAATAGGGCAATTCAGTGGGATTAACAGCAGTTAAAAATAAATTCCCCAGAGCAGAGTAAATGAAGTTGCCCTTTCAGTATCTTGTGTGCTATTCTGCTGAATGCCTTCAATAGTGACTGCCTAGATAGGTGGTGAACTTCTGTAATTTATTTGCCTTCTCCTGATAAATGCACAGGTTTAGAGAACCTGGCTGATATCGGATCAGAGAAACAGAACAGATCTGAATCTTCCATGCTCTTCATATGAAAGTAAGAGTAAATATTTCCTGAGGCTTTTTTTTTTTTTTTTTAATCCAGCATGGAATCATGCACTTCTGTGGTGTCAAAGTCCTTGAACCTCACATCTGTTATGCTCCAGAGAATGTCTCTGAGGAGAAGAGGAAGGAGATGCTGGCTGCCTGGACCCAGCGTCTGAAGACTCTTTGGAAGGAAGAACCCATAGACTGCTCTCCTGAGTGGTATTTCAAGTAGTGTTCAGGTGCAAGACTACAAGATTTTTTTTTCTCCATTATTTTTGATGCTCTGTCTAAATACCTGAACACTAATCTCCTAATTCAAATCAAATTGATTTTAAGAATCTTGAATACCACATCTAGCAGTTTAACTGACAACACAGCATTTATCTTCAGTGATTCCCAAGGGATTCCCTTCAAGGATGGGTGCAAAACTCTTTGTGTTGTTCTCCTTGCTCACATGAACAGTGTCATCCTGCCTCCTTATGGTTGATAACTCACGTGATATTTCATGGCAGATTATACCATTGTTGCTTGTGAAACAGTATGTGGCCAAGTTTATTTTAACACTTTTTGTACCAGTTGCCACTCTTTTTTCCTTTGCCAGGGAATATGGTGCCCATACTCAACCTTTAAAAGCCCAAGATGGATTGTGATAGTGCTACACTTGTCCCTTGGAGCAACAAAACCAGATCATGAGTAGTGTTGCAAAAGGATGTATCATTGCACAGTGTCTTAAACAGCTGGAAAGCCTTGTGGGCAGCCCTAGGCTTCTCCAGATCCTATCTATATAGCAATATTAAAGGTATGACAGGTACTAGAAAAGGGAAAAATTAAATATGTATGTAGTGATATGTGTATGAATTACCTTCCTTTGTAGACTACAGCTCCCATTTGTAAAGCATGCATCTTCCCAAGGTAGAGAGAAAAAGGAATCCTGTCTGTTGCCTGCCCCCTCACACCAGTCAGTGTTGGTGTTTGAGTCTGGAGGGTGTTTGCTTCCCCTCCAGCATCAGCATCGATGAGATCCTTGGAGATCTCCAGCACCAGTAGTTAGTGAGGCAGAGCACTAACCCGAAAACCTGCAGGTCCACTGTGTGTCTATGGGTCATGATCTATGGAACAAATTATTTGTCTGGCTCTTAATATCCAGGATTTTTACCTGGAACTGTGGCAGGATTATTTTTGTGCTTTAGAGTTGTTAACCCTAATTGGGCATATGGGAAGGGGTGGGTTTCTCACTTAGCTACTGAATTTCTTGCTTTGACCAGCTCACCTAACTGCTGCCTTTGCACTTTGATATTAAAAGAATGTGGCCTCCATAAGAACCCATCCCCTGAGTCCCTGCCAAATGACACCTAGACCTCTGTGCATCTGCCATACCTGCTTTGTGGCAGTCTTGTCACACCCCAGCCTTATGGTTCCTTAGGGACTAATTGGATAATAAACATGCTGAGTCCAATCTCTGGAGGCTCAGTGTAAGCTGATAGACCCGACTGGAAAATGCCACCATGGAAAGGGTCAGTCTTCCTGTTTGCTCCCATATGAAGGGCCACATCCAGCAGAGACATTTCCCAGGAAGCAGAGCTGCCCCAAGCTGTTGCAGATGTCTAATGTGGGGCATGTGAGCCAGAGTCTTTAGGTTGCAGAAGCAGGAAATTTGCTTTGGCTCAACAGCTCTGTTATAGGAAAAGGAAAGTGAAAGGGAATAAGGAAGACAGTGTTACACACCTAAGTTGTGGAGAAAGCAGATTCACACTTTAAAGACTTAAGGAGAACAACTTAAAGTTACTGAGAGAAATCTGAGCACAAATTTTAAAATTGCATAGAAGAGAAGTCATCCTTCTATTCACTGTGTTCAATTAGCAGACTACTCAGGAAAGAAGGGAATTGAGGTAAAAGCAGAAGTTCCAATGTCAAACCAACATTATTGCTTTGGATCAACTGCAGAGCTTAGTGGGGTTAACTATTAGATGAAGAGCCAGACTGCCCTGTATGTTGAGGATACTGTGCTTGACACTATCTGGCAGACACATGCCAGCTCCCACACATATGGTAGCACTAAATTTTAATAAGTTGGTTGAGATTTTTAGTACAAAGTATGTGGATGGTTGAGATTAATGCAAGTTCAGTTAAAGTTAAAAGAAAACTAATAGGCTTATTAAATTCCCATTAATGCTAAAATTGAAGACTTCCACCCAGATAAGTTCATTATTGAGAAAAGCACTAAAAATGTACCAATCTTTTTGTCCATTTCAATATAATCTTTCCTTCTCCTCAATCAGAATTAAGATATTTCTCTGTAAATTCAAGTTGCATTTCTGGATCAGTTTATTTTCCCTATTCATTTAATGAAGGAATGTCAAAACTGGTAATGCCAACCTCTAAGCACATAAAAATAAATGACAAACAAACCTCTTTCTTTGTGTAGTGCTTGTTGGCAAATCACCACTGAATGAGACTGACAAGTTTTTAACCAAGCAATTCTAATAAATTCAGCCATCTCTCTTCCCATCTTTAAACCACACCTTTGGCCCCATACACAATGCAAAGCTAAACAGCAGAAAAATCAAACCAGACAAACCAACTAACCATAGAAAGAAAAAAAAACCCTCAGAAGTCAAATGTTATGAAAAAATTTCTGTGATGTTTGGGTTTGTAGAAGATCGAAACTGCACAGTTGGCCCACCAGAGATACCATGTCTATATTTGCATTTGCTTTATTTACCTGACAAATGTCCCAGACTCTCTGGACTGCAGGTTCAATAATGCTCTCCTTGTGATACCTCACAGTGTGGATGGACACAAAATTGCTGCATTGAAACTACAGTGAGCTCAGTGTGACAATTCAGCTTTTGGTCCTGAGTCTCCTCTTTACAGTAAGTGTGATCAGCCCTTGCATCAGGAGCTGTCAGAGCATTAAACTCCAGTTCTGTCTCAATGTCAGCTGATCCAGCATGGGTTGAAAACAGGAATGTGCTGGTCCTGCATCAGTTCTACTCCTTCCACTGTCATCTTCTATTTTTTTTTTCAAAATCCTAGAAAGGAGCTGTTTATTCAGTTTGCCCATCATAGGGCAGTTTTGATACTCAGATAGAAAGCTTGTCCTTGAAAGTGATCACCAAGGCTGTCCTATCTCTCCAAAGCCACAGCTGCTCGCATCCTTCTGTATCCCACCTGTCTTTCCCATGAGACAACTTCAGAAAGCTGGAAGGGAGGAGACCCTGCTCCCAGCAGATGCACGTGTGGGCCAATACAAGGCACAAAGCAGACAGTGTCATCCCTGGAAGAGCAGATAAGGGTAGATGGATGGTTTAGGAGCTTTGATACAATACTGCATTGTTGACCATCAAAGAAAGAAATTAAAAACATAATTGTGGGCTGCTGCTGCCCTACCACATTGATATGCCACTGCTCTTCTGTCACTGCCACTTGACAGCAGCATAGGGAATGCAACAGTTTTCAAGAATGCGAAAAATCATGGCAAAGACGTTAGACACTCATTATCACCAAACTTTTCAAAGATGAATGGCAAAGGGATGGCCCTTATGTAAAGAAGCTGTGTTAACTACACACCTGACATCCAGAGGAGGCTGAACTACATGATTTAAGGTGATTCTTTTGGTCATGTATTCCTGCAACTATCCCCAGGACTGTAATCTGTGTTAGTAACTCTGTTGACAAACCAAATCCTGCCTCGGGCCTTCCTGAACAAAAAAAAAAAAAAAAAAAAAAATCCACACATATCCAGTGCTAAATATTCCATAGACAAAGGCATTTCCAACATGCCTTGAAGTGTCACACTGCTCTCAGAATCAATAGCATCGCCAGATTTTCAAGGCTCATAATGCCCAGAGAGTTCAGGCAGTGACAGCATTACGGTGTGGCACTGGTCGGACTGCCCAGATAGCTCGACAGGTGACAGAGTTACGGTGCAGCATAGATCGCAGCTCCCAAAGAGATGGAGCAGCGGTAGAGTCAAGATGGGACACTGATCCTAGTGCCCTGAAGGTTGAGGCAGCAACAGAGCCACAGTCTAGGAGGGACTGGTGTGCCCAGAGACGTCAGGAACAGACAAAGGCACTTCTTGGGAAAAATCATAGTGCCCAGACAGCTGAGGCCGGGATAGACCCTGTGTGCCACCAATCGCAGTGCCCAGAGAGCACAGGCAGTGACAGATACTCTGGCGCCACCGATGCCAGTGCCCGGAGGGCTGTAGCAGCGACAGAGTCGCGGTGTAGCACTGATCGGAGTGCCCAGAGAGCTGAGGCAGTGACAAAGTCATGGTATGGCTCGTAGATCGTAGCTCGTACATCGAAGCTCGTACATCGTACTCGTACATCGTACATCATAGATCATAGCGCCCAGAGAGCTCAGGCAGTGACAGATTATCTGGCGGCAGCGATCGCAGAGCCTGGAAGGCTGAAGCAGCGACAGAGGAACGGTGTAGCACTAATCGGAGTGCCCCGAAAGCTCAGGCACTGACAAAGTCATAGTGTGGCTCATAGCTCGTACATCGTAGCTTGTGGATCGTAGCTCGTAGCGCCAAGAGAGCTCAGGCAGTGACAGATTCGCAGGCGGCAGCGATCAGGGTGCCCAGAGCGCTGAGGAAGCGACAAAGTCGCTTCTTGGCAATTCTCGTAGTGCACAGAGAGGTGAGGCAGTGACAGAGTCGCGGTGTGGCACCGATGGCAGTGCTCAGAGAGCTCAGGCAGTGACAAAGTCATGGTGTGCCTCGTTCATCGTACATCGTAGCTCGTACATCGTAGCTCCTACATCGTGCTCGTACATGGTGCTCGTACATCGTACATCGTCGCTCGTAGCGGCCAGAGAGCTCAGGCAGTGACAGATTCTCAGGCGGCAGCGATCAGGGTGCCCAGAGCGCTGAGGAAGCGACGAAGTCGCTTCTTGGCAATTGTCGTAATTCCCAGAGATGTCAGGCAGTGATAGAGGCGCGGTGTGGCACCGATGGCAGTGCTCAGAGAGCTCAGGCAGGGACACAGTCTGAAGCGGCACCGATGGCAGTGCTCAGAGAGCTCAGGCAGTGACAGATTCGCAGGCGGCAGCGATCAGGGTGCCCAGAGGGCTGAGGAAGCGACGAAGTCGCTTCTTGGCAATTCTCGTAGTGCCCAGAGAGGCGAGGCAGTGACAGAGTCGCGATGTGGCACCGATGGCAGTGCTCAGAGAGCTCAGACAGTAACAAAGTCATGGTGTGCCTCGTACATCGTAGCTCGTACATCGTAGCTCCTACATCGTGCTCGTACATGGTGCTCGTACATCGTACATCGTCGCTCGTAGCGGCCAGAGAGCTCAGGCAGTGACAGATTCTCAGGCGGCAGCGATCAGGGTGCCCAGAGCGCTGAGGAAGCGACAAAGTAGCTTCTTGGCAATTCTCGTAATTCCCAGAGATGTCAGGCAGTGATAGAGCCGCGGTGTGGCACCGATGGCAGTGCTCAGAGAGCTCAGGCAGTGACAATGTCATGGTGTGCCTCGTTCATCGTACATCGTAGCTCCTACATCGTGCTCGTACATGGTGCTCGTACATCGTACATCGTCGTTCGTAGCGGCCAGAGAGCTCAGGCAGTGACAGATTCGCAGGGGGCAGCGATCAGGGTGCCCAGAGCGCTGAGTAAGCGACAAAGCCGCTTCTTGGCAATTCTCGTAGTGCACAGAGAGGTGAGGCACTGACAGAGTCGCGGTGTGGCACCGATGGCAGTGCTCAGAGAGCTCAGGCAGGGACACAGTCTGAAGCGGCACCGATGGCAGTGCTCAGAGAGCTCAGGCAGTGACAGATTCGCAGGCGGCAGCGATCAGGGTGCCCAGAGGGCTGAGGAAGCGACGAAGTCGCTTCTTGGCAATTCTCGTAGTGCCCAGAGAGCCGAGGCAGTGACAGAGTCGCGATGTGGCACCGATGGCAGTGCTCAGAGAGCTCAGGCAGTGACAAAGTCATGGTGTGCCTCGTTCATCGTACATCGTGCTCGTACATCGTCGCTCCTACATCGTACATCGTCGCTCGTAGCGTCCAGAGAGCTCAGGCAGTGACAGATTCTCAGGCGGCAGCGATCAGGGTGCCCAGAGCGCTGAGGAAGCGACAAAGCCGCTTCTTGGCAATTCTCGTAATTCCCAGAGATGTCAGGCAGTGACAGAGTCGCGGTGTGGCACCGATGGCAGTGCTCAGAGAGCTCAGGCAGTGACAAAGTCATGGTGTGCCTCGTTCATCGTACATCGTAGCTCGTACATCGTAGCTCGTACATCGTGCTCGTACATCGTACATCGTCGCTCGTAGCGGCCAGAGAGCTCAGGCAGTGACAGATTCGCAGGCAGCAGCGATCAGGGTGCCCAGAGCGCTGAGGAAGCGACAAAGCCGCTTCTTGGCAATTCTCGTAGTGCACAGAGAGGTGAGGCAGTGAGAGAGCCGAGGTGTGGCACCGACCGCAGTGCCCGGAGAGCTCAGGCAGGGACAAAGTCATGGTGTGCCTCGTTCATCGTACATCGTGCTCGTACATCGTAGCTCCTACATCGTGCTCGTACATGGTGCTCGTACATCGTACATCGTCGCTCGTAGCGGCCAGAGAGCTCAGGCAGTGACAGATTCTCAGGCGGCAGCGATCAGGGTGCCCAGAGCGCTGAGGAAGCGACAAAGCCGCTTCTTGGCAATTCTCGTAGTGCACAGAGAGGTGAGGCACTGACAGAGTCGCGGTGTGGCACCGATGGCAGTGCCAAGAGAGCTCAGGCAGGGACACAGTCTGAAGCGGCACCGATGGCAGTGCTCAGAGAGCTCAGGCAGTGACAGATTCGCAGGCGGCAGCGATCAGGGTGCCCAGAGGGCTGAGGAAGCGACGAAGTCGCTTCTTGGCAATTCTCGTAGTGCCCAGAGAGGCGAGGCAGTGACAGAGTCGCGATGTGGCACCGATGGCAGTGCTGAGAGAGCTCAGGCAGTGACAAAGTCATGGTGTGCCTCGTTCATCGTACATCGTGCTCGTACATCGTAGCTCCTACATCGTGCTCGTACATCGTGCTCGTACATCGTACATCGTCGCTCGTAGCGGCCAGAGAGCTCAGGCAGTGACAGATTCTCAGGCGGCAGCGATCAGGGTGCCCAGAGCGCTGAGGAAGCGACAAAGCCGCTTCTTGGCAATTCTCGTAGTGCACAGAGAGGTGAGGCACTGACAGAGTCGCGGTGTGGCACCGATGGCAGTGCCAAGAGAGCTCAGGCAGGGACACAGTCTGAAGCGGCACCGATGGCAGTGCTCAGAGAGCTCAGGCAGTGACAGATTCGCAGGCGGCAGCGATCAGGGTGCCCAGAGGGCTGAGGAAGCGACGAAGTCGCTTCTTGGCAATTCTCGTAGTGCCCAGAGAGGCGAGGCAGTGACAGAGTCGCGATGTGGCACCGATGGCAGTGCTGAGAGAGCTCAGGCAGTGACAAAGTCATGGTGTGCCTCGTTCATCGTACATCGTGCTCGTACATCGTAGCTCCTACATCGTGCTCGTACATCGTGCTCGTACATCGTACATCGTCGCTCGTAGCGGCCAGAGAGCTCAGGCAGTGACAGATTCTCAGGCGGCAGCGATCAGGGTGCCCAGAGCGCTGAGGAAGCGACAAAGCCGCTTCTTGGCAATTCTCGTAGTGCACAGAGAGGTGAGGCACTGACAGAGTCGCGGTGTGGCACCGATGGCAGTGCTCAGAGAGCTCAGGCAGGGACACAGTCTGAAGCGGCACCGATGGCAGTGCTCAGAGAGCTCAGGCAGTGACAGATTCGCAGGCGGCAGCGATCAGGGTGCCCAGAGGGCTGAGGAAGCGACGAAGTCGCTTCTTGGCAATTCTCGTAGTGCCCAGAGAGGCGAGGCAGTGACAGAGTCGCGATGTGGCACCGATGGCAGTGCTGAGAGAGCTCAGGCAGTGACAAAGTCATGGTGTGCCTCGTTCATCGTACATCGTGCTCGTACATCGTAGCTCCTACATCGTGCTCGTACATGGTGCTCGTACAGCGTACATCGTCGCTCGTAGCGGCCAGAGAGCTCAGGCAGTGACAGATTCTCAGGCGGCAGCGATCAGGGTGCCCAGGGTGCTGAGGAAGCGACGAAGACGCTTCTTGGCAATTCTCTTAATTCCCAGAGTTGTCAGGCAGTGATAGAGCCGCGGTGTGGCACCGATGGCAGTGCTCAGAGAGCTCAGGCAGGGACACAGTCTGAAGCGGCACCGATGGCAGTGCTCAGAGAGCTCAGGCAGTGACAGATTCGCAGGCGGCAGCGATCAGGGTGCCCAGAGGGCTGAGGAAGCGACGAAGTCGCTTCTTGGCAATTCTCGTAGTGCACAGAGAGGCGAGGCAGTGACAGAGTCGCGATGTGGCACCGATGGCAGTGCTCAGAGAGCTCAGGCAGTGACAAAGTCATGGTGTGCCTCGTTCATCGTACATCGTAGCTCGTACATCGTAGCTCGTACATGGTGCTCGTACAGCGTACATCGTCGCTCGTAGCGGCCAGAGAGCTCAGGCAGTGACAGATTCGCAGGCAGCAGCGATCAGGGTGCCCAGAGCGCTGAGGAAGAGACAAAGCCGCTTCTTGGCAATTCTCGTAGTGCACAGAGAGGTGAGGCACTGACAGAGTCGCGGTGTGGCAGCGATCGCAGTGCTCAGAGAGCTCAGGCAGTGACAAAGTCATGGTGTGCCTCGTACATCGTAGCTCGTACATCGTAGCTCCTACATCGTGCTCGTACATCGTGCTCGTACATCGTACATCGTCGCTCGTAGCGGCCAGAGAGCTCAGGCAGTGACAGATTCTCAGGCGGCAGCGATCAGGGTGCCCAGAGCGCTGAGGAAGCGACAAAGTAGCTTCTTGGCAATTCTCGTAATTCCCAGAGATGTCAGGCAGTGATAGAGCCGCGGTGTGGCACCGATGGCAGTGCTCAGAGAGCTCAGGCAGTGACAATGTCATGGTGTGCCTCGTTCATCGTACATCGTAGCTCCTACATCGTGCTCGTACATGGTGCTCGTACATCGTACATCGTCGCTTGTAGCGGCAAGAGAGCTCAGGCAGTGACAGATTCGCAGGGGGCAGCGATCAGGGTGCCCAGAGCGCTGAGGAAGCGACAAAGCCGCTTCTTGGCAATTCTCGTAGTGCACAGAGAGGTGAGGCACTGACAGAGCCGCGGTGTGGCACCGATCGCAGTGCTCAGAGAGCTCAGGCAGTGACGCTGTCACTAGGCGGCACCCCCGCCGCTTCGAGTCTTCCGAGCCGCCTCCTTCGCTCCGCCTCCTCCTGCGCCGGGAGCAGGGCATTGCTTAAGTAAGGGACGCTGGGGGAGAACCCCATTACCAGCGGCCCCCGGGGAAGCGGCAGGATTCTCAGAGGCCAGAGCACGGTAAGTCAGGAGCGCGGAGCGGGGGCAGCGCAGTGTCCAGAGAGCTCAGGCTGGGACAAAGTCACGTTGTGGCACCGATCGCAGTGTCCAGAGAGCCCGAGCAGCGACAAAGCCACACGGTGGCTGACAGAGTCAGGCTGTGCCACCGATCAGTTTGCATAGAGAGCTCGAGCTAGTGCCACAGTCATCGTGTGCCACCGATCACTGTGCCCAGACAGGTCGACAGACGACAGAGCTACCGGGTGGCACAGATCGCAGTGCCCAGACAGCACGACAGGTGACAGAGGCAGGGTATTGCAGCGATCGTAGTTCCCAGAGAGCTCGACAGGTGACAGACACGGCGTGGCAATGATCGTAATGCACAGAGAGCTCAGGCCGTGGCACATTCTCTGGCAGCGATCGCAGTGCTCAGAGCTCAGGCACTGAAAGGTTCTCTGCCGGCAGCGATCGCAGTGCCCGGAGGGCGGGAGCAGCGACAGAGGCACGGTGTAGCACTGACCGGAGTGCCCAGAGAGCTGAGGCAGTGACAGAACCATCGTGTGGCACCGACCGCAGTGCCCGGAGAGCTCAGGCAGTGACAAAGTCATGGTGTGCCTCGTACATCGTAGCTCGTACATCGTAGCTCCTACATCGTGCTCGTACATCGTGCTCGTACATCGTACATCGTCGCTCGTAGCGGCAAGAGAGCTCAGGCAGTGACAGATTCTCAGGCGGCAGCGATCAGGGTGCCCAGAGCGCTGAGGAAGCGACGAAGTCGCTTCTTGGCAATTGTCGTAATTCCCAGAGATGTCAGGCAGTGATAGAGCCGCGGTGTGGCACCGATGGCAGTGCTCAGAGAGCTCAGGCAGTGACAAAGTCATGGTGTGCCTCGTTCATCGTACATCGTAGCTCGTACATCGTAGCTCCTACATCGTGCTCGTACATCGTACATCGGCGCTCGTAGCGGCCAGAGAGCTCAGGCAGTGCAGATTCGCAGGCGGCAGCGATCAGGGTGCCCAGAGCGCTGAGGAAGCGACAAAGCCGCTTTTTGGCAATTCTCGTAGTGCCCAGAGAGGTGAGGCACTGACAGAGCCGCGGTGTGGCACCGATCGCAGTGCTCAGAGAGCTCAGGCAGGGACACAGTCTGAAGCGGTACCGATGGCAGTGCTCAGAGAGCTCAGGCAGTGACGCTGTCACTGGGCGGCACCCCCGCCGCTTCGAGTCTTCCGAGCCGCCTCCTTCGCTCCGCCTCCTCCTGCGCCGGGAGCGGGGCATTGCTTAGGTTAGGGGCGCTGGGGGAGAACCCCAATCCCAGCGGCCCCCGAGGAAGCGGCAGGATTCTCAGAGGCCAGAGCACGGTAAGTCAGGAGGGCGGAGCGGGGGCAGCTGGACGGGGCCGCGCTGCTGCACCGAAACCGAAACCACGGTGGAGACCCCGCGAGCGAGAGACTGAGAAGTGGGGGTGACGGGTTCCTAGGGGAGATGGCCCGGCGTCGGTGTATCGCCCCCTCCCATCCCGGACCATCGTGGAGGGTCTCCTGGGCACGGGAAGGGGAAGTGCTGGGCGATGGCGCGGTGCGTAGGAGAGGAGGCGGCCGCGGCGGCAGGAAGCCGCCGGGAGGAGAAGGGCGATATGGTAGATCGGCCTACAAGGAACTAGGCCAGAGCAGCCCCGCGTTAGGGCTTCCCGGCTTCTCGGCGAGTAAACGCTTTTGGCTGTGGCGAGGCCGCGCGGGGCTGAGCGGGAGCGCCCGGCAGCGCCTGTGGCGCCCGTCTCCGACAGCTATGGCCCGGTGCGGCGCCGCAGCCGAGACAGCCTTTCCCGATTCCCATATGGAATGCACACTTTTGTGACCTGAACCGACTGTTACACCTTTGCACGTGTACTGGCTACTGCACAGATTCTATCCTTTCCTCTGCTCCTGTGAAAACTTGTGTTGCATAACACCTTTGTTTCCCTTGTATTGGCTTCTCATCCCTTTCCCGCGGGATCCTTTCTGTAACCTGTTGACGATCTGACACATGTATTTTCTTTGCTATTTCCAAGAGGAAAAAAGAAAAAAAAATCATTTCTTAGTGAAAAGATGCATCAGCTGAAAAATCTGAGCAGAAGGGAAAGGTTTAGATGGAGTGGGTTATGACATTTACAGCAACAGATCTGAGATACCCTGTTTTGAAACATCATTGACAGAGGCAATATTTTTGTTATCAGCTATAGCAACCCTTGTATTTGTCTCCTGTTGATCATTTGGGAATACCAGCTTTGGCTTCTGTTCTTTATTCCTTTCCATTACTGACTGATAACTCAGTGCTCACTGAGTTTTGCTACTTGTAAAGATGCTATTTTTCTCCAGTTAAAGTTTGTAACACCTCTTAAGAACTTAGGTGCTGGAAGCATCATTAAACTACAAAGGCTACATGTTTTTTCATATTACTGTGCTAATGTGCTCATCGCTCCTCCTTAAACGGGGGGGGGAGGGGTCACATCATTACAGATTTGTAACTGCATCAGATCAGTTACAAATCGTTAGAACTGAGCAAAGCACTTTTGAACAGTGATTAGGAATATGACGTGATGACCTAATGTCCAGGTTATGATTCTTGTGAATTTATATGCCCTTTAGGCGTTAGAGGAGAGGACATAACCATGGTGTTAAGAAAAATGCCACAAACCCATTTAGCGCAGTTCTATCCTCTTCTAAAGAACACCAGTCATACTGGTGGACAGAAATTCCTCTCTTCTAGCAACTGGTATTCAAAATTTTTATAACACATGTTGGTACTTGGTAAATATGAACCCAACCGAATACAAATGTTCAGAATAGTATACAAGAAGAACTGCTTTAAAATTAATCAAGTATACAGATGACAGCTACTTCACAGAACATAAATTAATCACTAGAAGTATGCATAGCTTCTATAAGGGTTGGCTAAATTAAACTACAAAAGTTCTATTCTCTTAACCACAGATACATAATGCATAAATTGGTGTGTCCTAAGTATTGAAGATACATATCAATTACCCTGTATTTCAATAAGAAGCAGTAAGGTTGGAGTGAACCTGAGTCTTTGAGCTTCCATCCTTGCTTTTTTATAATTTGACCTTTCAAACTATCATAAGCCAATATCTCATGTTAAATAGAATAAGTAGTCTTTGCTTTAAAGCCTGGCTAGACATTGTTTTCCTGTGATATTTGTTCTATGAAAAATCCCCCAAAACTCTGGGTTTGAAATAAGTATTTAGATCAGAGAGCTTCTAGTCAGAGTACCTCATTACTTAATAAGAACACAAAAAAGAAGCAGTAGCATCTTACCATGCCCAAGGGGGAAGGTTCCCTCCCATCTAATAAGAAACTTCCTTCTTCTTGAATGTTACCCAGCTCACTTCAACAGACATTATGATTTTAGAAGTTATTACTTCTTTTGAATTTCCAAGACTTTTGAATTACTTATTTTGAATTTCCAAGACTACACATGTAGTGACTACATGTGGCTTGATTGGAAGGAACGGGTAATTAACATTGTAAATAGGAACAAGGTTCTGCATTTGTTGCAGTTTTGGGCCGAGATATTTTTTGCCAGGTTATATGGTATTGAATGCCAGTCCCAAGCTGTCAGTGGTATCAATGCAACTTTAGAGATTTGCCATTCAAAAATACACATCTACACACGCAAGTCTTATAACTAATACCTAGATGCTTAATTGCTGTTAGCATGGAAAAAAATAATATACATAAGTGACTTCAAACTTATTCTTGGAAGGGAGACCCAAATAAAGAAGCAAGATGTTAGTTTATGCCATGTTGGACTCTCATGATTGAATTTAGTCCCTTGTACATGTGACATCCACCCCATCTGCACAGAAGTCAGTACGACCCCGCCAGCAAATCCAGATAACCATCACCAGAAACTTCCAGGGGGATGAAAGCTCAGCTATGAAAGCAGCAATGGCACTGCTATGAGTAATTTGTTATCTATTTGATTGGCTGTAAAGGAATTTAAAAAACAAAACAAAAAAACCCAAACCAAACAACAAACAAACCCCACAAAAAACTAAAAACAACCACAGAAAAACCCCTACCACAACAAACAAAACAAGAACAATTTCCTCTAATCATTATTACGCATAGCAGGATTTACCTTCTTACTAAATGAATGCAGCCATGTCCTCAGGCCTGTGCTCATAATGCAGGCTAGCACTGCAGCAAAACAAAGCCTGCATCTTTTTGAAGTCTGTAAAGCCAAAGCAGAAAACTTGGAAGAGAGGATACTGCTCTGGGTGTAGGGAGGTTGTTCCCTATCTGTACTATGACAGCCCGTAGAGTCTCTATGTGTACTTTGAAAAGAAAGCTCTTGCTCTATCTCTTCTACAGGCACAATTCATTTATTTTTTTACAAAATTAACTTATTCTTCCCAGTTTTGGTTTGTCAGTATTGAACTCATCAGACCATTTCCAACTCAGCACTGAAATGTCTGTCTTCCCTCAGGTACCTACCTTCCACCCACACTAAGTCCTTAGATCCCAGGCTCCCCAAAGAGGCTGTGCTAATGAGGCAGTCAAAGTTAGGCTGCAGCTGATGTTCACAACAACATTAAGCAGTCTTTTCAATTAGAGATTGGATGATACAAGTGCACTGTAGTTTGCAGGAGTTAGCAGTCATTTGCTGATCTGGGAAAACTTTGTGAGTCCCTTTGTTATACAAGTTAGAGCTCTTAGTTACCCAAACGAGAGCCAATCTACTGTTGCTGATAGTGGCACTTAGAGGTGGTGCCTTTCTCCCAGCCCCCTCTATCTGTGTCTGTGTCGTAGTTACCCAAGATGAGTGGAAAATGAACAGCACTGCC
Source organism: Vidua chalybeata (assembly GCF_026979565.1). Classification (NCBI taxonomy): domain Eukaryota; kingdom Metazoa; phylum Chordata; class Aves; order Passeriformes; family Viduidae; genus Vidua; species Vidua chalybeata. The sequence continues at coordinate 69,124,371 of NC_071530.1, read as the reverse complement.
AGTCTCTTGGACTTTGTCTTTTCTCAGCAAACTCTTTCTTTACCTGATGTAAGATGCTTAAGTTAAAAACTTAGTGGGGGGGGGGGGAAAAGCAGAGCTTGTTGGCTTGTACTAATGCTAGCAAAGCAGCTTGCTGGCATGTGCTGAAGGCAGGGGCTGTCTAGCCTGGGAAACATGTTAGGCAAGAGATTATCACAGCCTTATCAAAGATGCCAAATTATTCTGGCATCCACTTGTGTTTACCTACCTATTACTTACCTGTTACTTATCTGTTACTTACCCATTTCATAGGATACCCCAAACTCTTTTTGTCTTGATGCACTTAGGAGTTACTACAAGCCTTCATAATTTCTTTGTTCCTCTTCTTTTAATGAGCAGAGGAGAAGTTGCCATACATATTCCTTCCTAGCACTTGTCACTTTGAGTTCATGTGCAAATAAGTTTCCCATAGAAGCTGAGTCCTTTATTTCACCCTCCATTAGGTTGTTTGGTTTAAGCTTTAAGCAAACTCTTTAAAGCTAGGTTTGCAAAGATGCCTAAAAGGTAGCTTAGGGTTATGTAGGAATCTGGGCATGTGTTCAGGCAATTCAGAAAACAAGATACCTATCAGAATCATTAGGCACTACCTGCCTTTGGGACCGGCTCTTGGTTTTTCTGGGGTTTGGATTTTGCACATGTGAAGTGCAGGGACAGTACTGATCTACTGCATATTCTATGGATAAAAACTATTTATCCATACAGCACTTTGAGATCCTCAGGTGAAGAAATGATTTTGCATCAACTGAATATAACTGTAGTGAGTTGACAGGATAAATCTTTAGATTTGATTCTGTGAGAACCACAGCATTTTTGGCTTCCAGCTGAGCATTCATAAGGGTCATGAGAGTTTATGTTTCTGTCCCACTCCTTAAATGTACACTTATTTAGTGGAACAGCTAAATGCTTTCAATGACACTTCTTTTTCTTCACTTCTTTTTTCTCCTTAATACTGCAGGTCCAGAAGCACGAGGGTGCTTGATTTTGTTTTAATTGCTGAGCCACAAAGACTGCAGCCATGTCTCTGGAAGACATCCACATGAACACCAAGGATTTGTTTGAAAAAAAGCAACTAGATGCTGGAGGATTTGGAACAATTTATTTATGCTTTCACAAGAAACATGGATATGTAGCATTAAAAAAAGTGTATACAGGACCACAGCGCACTGAGTAAGTTACAGATCTCAGTTCTGATTTTCACTTCAGTTAGTCTAAGTCCTCTAAAATCAATTAAGATAAATCTAAAGGGAGTGTAATAATTTCAGGTCTTTGGCTTCTGGAGATACTTTTTGTGGGGAAAAGAAAACAATACTAACAGCTGTCCTGCAAATTTTCTTCTTTTTTCCCTCTTGAGACAACTTTTTTAGCTTAACTCATCCTTGCAGTGAAGTTCCTGGTCTTTGTTACAAGGCGAGCACTATCATGAATTGTTAAAAGTCATGAGAACTCTTGCACACTTACGGAAATGCAGGAACCCAGTAGCCACACGATATTTTCAAACTTACAGATATGTTTTCAATGAAATTATCCAACAGTAGATGTCCCCTAGGAACTAAACGCACATAAATTATCAGCAGGACTCCAACCTCATGTGTGTTAATACCATGAATCTAACCCGCTCTCCCTTGAGAAAGAGGAGTGAGCCAAGCCCACGGATTTAATTCAAAGATTGAATTAGCTGTTGATTTCAGTGGATTCAGGTCACATTGCAGCTCTACTACCTCACAGCCATAACAATCCTAAAACTCTCCCATGAGTCATCCACTAAAGAGAGACAAAATTCCATGTTTTTTCTACTTTGTGTTATGATAAATAAATTAACTGAGTTTTTATTTTGCTGATAGAAAGCAGATTAAGAGATTCTAGAAGTTTGCAGCCTGCAATGACAGTTTGGGATGACTACAGTTAAAATGGACAAGTCTGACAAGTGTATTTTTGGGTTTGTGTTTTTATTTTTTCATTACACAGGCTCATAATTTTGTTATTTCTTAAAATATTGAACCATAAGGCTTTAGCAGATTTTTAAACTGAGCCTAATGCAAACAAAACAACTGGTTTCTTCTCTAGTAACACAGAAGAACACAGATGGAGAAAGCAGTTTCCTTTTAAGTCAGAGGGTAGGAAAGCATTAGCAAGCAGTATAGTTTCAAGATTTTCTTACATCTTTCCGTCTGATGACTAGAACGGGAACAATAATAAAAATACCACCCCTTCTATTCATTATGTAATGGATACTATCCATTTCTAAGACCTTTAGTGAGCTCCCAGCTATGTACCTTTGATTATTGATGGGTTGTACTGAGGCCAAGGTAATTGTTAAACCAGTAATTGTTAGCAAATGCTGTCATCATTTAGCATGTGTGTGGCTCCCTTGTAAGAAATCAGTTTTGAACTTGAAGGCCTTTGGAAACAAGACCTCTGTACGTTTCTTGTACTAGAAGTAGTGGAGTGGATGTGGATCTTGATCCTTCTTGTTCCAAGGCTCGTTCAGCTCTGCCCAGCTCTCACCCCAGTTTAAATATTTGCACATCTACAGCTACCTACAAGAAGAATGCTTATGCAGTTTCTTAAAAGCAGGCCTTAAAATCAGACTGAGCAGACAGTCTCTGTGTAAGGCATTTGAGCAAAATCTTAGAGAATATAACCTGGCATGAACAAATCTGTATCAATTCAAAAGCAGGTGAAGGTATGGTTAATCTTGCAGGGGTTGTGGGGATGTTGACATTTTTGACCATGGTTTTCATCATGAATCAGTGTGATTTTCATCCCTTCTCTCTTTCTAGGCTGGCTTCGTTCTTTCATCCCTTCGTTCTTTCTACACTTAAATTCAGTGTAATTTCTGTTTTACAGGTACAATGTTTCCCTTCTTGAAGAAGGCAGGATTATGCGCAGACTGCAGCATGACCGTGTGGTAAAGCTACTCGGCGTCATTTTGGAAGACGGAAACTACTCGCTTGTGATGGAGTATGTGGACCGGGGGAACATGATGAAAGTACTACAGAATGTGAGCAGTCAATTACTTCATCCCTTAGGGTTGGTGAGCTGCTTGAAAGAGACAGGATGTTACTACCATATCCAGAGAACGGAGTCTTTAATTTATTACTCTTCTTTTTGTATTAAAAAGACAGTGGCAACACTGCCTTCTCTAGAGACAGCAGACAATGACAGTGGCTTTCTTGTGCATCGCAGAGGAGCAGACCAATTACAGATTAAAAAGTTCTAGAAGGGCTGTAGAGATAAGTGGAGAATTTGCTAAATATGTAGCAAGTATTTGTAAATATGGAGTGACTCTAGAGTTATTTTAATGCCAAAATGTCAATCCAAGAAGGACCGTAGAACCCTAGAATATCCCTAGTTGGAAGGGACCTTGAAAGATCATCAAGTCCAGCTTGCACAGGACAACACCAAAAATCACAACCACCCTCTGGATAAAGAATCTTCCCCTAATATCCAACCTAAACCTCACTTAACCCAGCTTCGTGCCATTCTGACAGACCCTATCACTGACCACCAGAGAGAAGAGATCAGTGCCAGTCCCTCCACTTCCCATCATGAGGAAGCTGTAGACCACGATGAGGTATCCCCTCAGTCTCCTCCAGGCGGAACTGACCAAGTGACCTCAGCCTTTCCTCATATGCCTCCCCCCGAGATTTTTCACCATCTTTGTGCCTTCCTTTGGAGACTCTCTTATGGCTTTACATCCTTCTTAAATTGTGGCCAAAACTGCACACAGTATTCAAGGTCAGACCATACCAGTGTGGAGCAAAGTGTGACAATCACCTCCCTCAACCCACTGGTGATTCAGGTTTTTCTTATCATAGCTTAAGCAGAGATACCCTTGGGACTGAGGAACTTTTTTTAAAGACGGAGTTTTAATTTGATTGTTGTAGTTGAATTTTTTAATAGATGGCACTTCTTGTTCTTTCTTTTAGCTCTCAGTACCTTTGTCCGTGAGAGGGCGTTTCGTGCTGGAAATCACAGAGGGGATGCTTTATCTGCATGAGCAAGGCTTTGTACACAAAGACCTAAAACCAGAAAACATCCTTGTGGACAGAGACTTCCACATTAAGGTATTTGTTAGAGTGTGAATAGAGAAGGTTGGTGATTTGGGTTGAAGAACCCACCACAGCTATGCTGGTTAGAGTTCCTAACTTGGTGGAATTGGTAGATGAATGCCTTTGTAGTTTAGTGAGCTATCACTGAGAGAGTGTTCCCTGAATTGCTGAATTATGGTGGCCTATACAACCTCTGAGTCTGAGATTTGCACAGTATTCCTCCAACTGTGAAAAAAAAATCACTGAGGGCATTAAAAAACAATGTTGAGAATTAACAAGCTATAAATAACATAACAATTAAAGGAAAAATATTAATATGGCATTTGAAACAGAATAGAATGTTTTATGTATGATGTCTTTTGTCTTTTATTGCTGCAATTTCTCCTCCTGCCTTCACTTCCTTTTTTTATTCCTTTCTTTCTTTTGTCTGTTATCTTCTCCTCTTTTGTATACCTCTTTTCCCTTAGTCATCATTTTAAAATGCCATCCAGGAGCTACAAAAAACCCCATCAGGACACTACTTCAAAGAATGGTTTATAAGCCTATTCCAAAGCCCTTCTATTAACTTTAGTGGGGTTTTGGATCAAGACACATAAATATAGAGGCTACTGTGGAATAACCTGAGGGGAATTTGCAGCAGTCCTCATCAAATATCCTGTCTCTGGTCAAGGTGAGTTGTTGAAATAATGACCCCATTACAGTTTGAAACTATAGAATAAATTTCTGTGAAGAGAACTCTGCCATTTTCTATTTCTCAAAAATAAATTAGTGAGAAGTTCTTCGAAAAGGTTAATATAGTAAGTGCAGTAAGAATTACAAATTTTTTTCTTTTCCAAAAATAAAAACCTCATCATGATCTGCTTTAATTGTAAATTTTATGGGGAGTTGGGTTTCAGCTCGCTTATATGGACAGGACCAAACTAGGCTATCATCACATTTCATGACAACGGGATCAAATTCAGAATCAGATAAGACTTCCTTAAGCAGCTTGATCAAAAGTATAATTTAAGGCAGCTGTTGTACAGTATATCTGCTTGAATGTGTCTAACATTGTCAATAATTAGAAAGGAAAATAGTTGTTCCAGGAAATTGTAAATGTAGAAAGATTTGTATCATACTCTTCTCTATCACTAGACCTCCTCTCACTTGTAGACATGAACCTGGACTCCTACTTCCTTAGCAGAATGTTGCCTTGATTTTCCTCTGAATACACAACCTCTAAACGTAGCCTGAGGCTTCAGAAATTCAAGAGGAACAATAAGCTAGCTAGAGGCAACAAGAGAGAAAAGTGAGTTAGAAGCGAGGCAAGGTGTCATCTCACTTTTATCTGAAGTAATTGAGTTACACGACTCTGACAGCAGCCTATGGCCAAGAGAGACAGGCCCATTTCCTTTCAGCTTTCCCCTCCTGTTGACCTCCTGTTCCTTTGTGTTAGCACTGGTGCTAATGTGAACAGCCTGTCTTGATTTAGGAAGCCAAACCAGCAGATTACCATTTACCTTGTTGGCAGTGCTGTCCTTCTGCTGGGGAGCACTTGGTTCAGCAAGCTGCTTAACTGCCTTGCACTGGGTCTTCCCAGGTAAGTGTCAGTGCTGGAACAAGAGGAGCAGAGGGAACACATAATAGGATACGGTGGGAGAGGAGGGAAAGATTACTTTCTTCATCACCAGTCATTAGTCTAGTTGCAAAACTGCACCCTAAAGTCTCAATAACATCCCATTGTCAAGCACACAGTACCCAGGTATCTCTGCTTTAACCTATTCCATGCTATTCTTTTCCATGTCTGTCATACATATTATACCATTTTAGATCCTCTTCTTTCCCTTTTCTGAAGGAAGATCTAAGGTGGTTGAGTTACATGGAATCTGAATGGAAAGGGCAGTGAGCGAGGAGGCATATCTGCCCATCTCATAGATTGATTCTAAGGTTTGAATCTTAGATTCTTCTCCTATGAATCTTCTGTTCTCCCCTGAGCACTGCAAGCAGACCTTAAATATGATTGCCAATATGAATGAAACCAAATTTCTTCTATTCTCACATTGTGCAAGAGTTCCACAATTAATAAAAAAAGTTCAGCCTAATGGCTCCCAATTGGCAGTGATACTTTATTTAGAACAAAAACCAAACCAAACAAAGAAAAACAAGAAAAAACCAAAATAATTTGTTTTCCTTTCTTAAGTTGTATTTTGTTCACTATTTAGTTTTTAGATAAGTTATTAGATTTGTATTAAGACTTGATAAAATTGAGCACTGAATGCAATACTTGTTTATCTCCTCTTCATTACAGCACTAGTTCTGACGTGTCTCGTTTTTCAGATTGCAGATCTCGGTGTTGCCTCCTTTAAGAGCTGGAGTAGGCTGACCCAAGAAGAAACTGTCCGACAGAGGCAAATGAAGAACACTTACCAGAACAATGCTGGGACCCTTTTCTATATGGCCCCAGAGCATTTACGCAGTGTAAATGCTAAACCAGTGGAGAAATCAGATGTTTACAGTTTTGGCATTGTGATCTGGGCAATTTTTGCTAACAAAGAGCCATACGAAAGTACGTTACTTCCCAAAGGATGCTATCAGAAAAATAAGTTACAAATATTAAGCATTTGATGTTATAAAATTAAGATTAGTAGATTGCATTACCTCTGGCCTATAATTGCACTGGTTTGGCACCTCATGGCCAGTCAGAGGAATTAGTTGCATCATTCCTGACTTCTAAGCACGGACAAGAACATCTGAATGAAATGCAGCCATAAGCTGAATCTACTCACATCTACATGGTGTGGGCACAAACCAGACTTGGTGGCAGAAATTAGGCAAACCTCAGGTGGGCCAGGATGGAAACTTTAATTGACACTATTTCCTGAGGTAGACTAGTTACACATGGAATGAGAATGAATGGTGCTGATTTCTCATCATGCACCAATGGGCTTATGTAGAACAATAGAAGCCAACTGTGGAATTCCAGAGTAACATGTTTATAATTTTGAATGGATTTTTTTGCTATTTAAATGGCTAAATGTTGCCTGTGTAGCCATCTTTGTGTTCATATCTAATACAGAGCTGATGCACCTGAGAAGCAGGTTCTAGAGAGGTACTGTCACACTCACACTGCACATGTCTTACATATAAAAGTAAATCCATTAATCTTAAAATAAGTCTTTAATCCATGGAAGTCAGAGAAGTGGATTCAAATTCACTAATATAAAAAATTTGTAGCTGTAATCTGGACCTCTTTGAAATAATGTTTTACATACCCACAAACACACAGGGAGCCACTTCATTGTTTCTTTTACCTATGGAAAGGTAGCAAAACCCATGAGCAGAACCTGATAGGAAATTTTGTCTTTCAGATGGTATAAATGAAAACCAGATTTGCTTTGGCATCATGAATGGAAACAGACCAGACATAAAGGAGATCACTGATAAATGTCCAGTGGAAGTTATTGACTTAATGAAGCAGTGCTGGGATGAAGATTCAGAGAAACGTCCAACGTTTGCAGGTAAGGCATTACTTTAGGATTTGTATTTGTTTGAGTCCATTGATAGCTTATAATGCAAGAAAACAAACCTGAGTATTTTCCTCTTGAAATAAGGTGAGGTTTTTTTTGAAAACTGAAATAGCCATGCACATGTTCTGTAAAGCATGCTCTCTGTACTATGACCAAAAATGGGATCTGATCCAGCATTTGCAGGTTTGAGAAATCCTAGTAAGTGAATGGAGCTAATTAAGACACTTTATCCCTGATAATTTCTTTTCAGCATAGTATAATCTTATTGCTGAAATTTACATAAAACCAATATCAAGGAATATAGTATATCTTGACCATGACTGAGAAAATATCCTATTCAAAATACTCTAGATTCAAAAACTGTCCTGGTTATCCTTCCATAAGCAATGTGACTGACTTTGATAGCTAATCATCCTTTCATATGGTCAGATGGCAAAACACTTCCAATCAGTAGAAGTATTGGCTGAATGGTCTGGGAAGGAGACTAAGAGCAAATAAGTAAAAATTCTGTATCTCATTGTCTCTTCTTTCTGCTTCAATACATAGTGCCAAAAAAAACCACCAACCAAAAAATCCCTAAAAAAACCCAACAACCCAGAAAACCCCAAAACAACAAAAAGAGGGAAAAAAAAAAGCCCAACCCACAAAAAAGACCCCAACAAATAACGGGAAACTGAGGTTTGTATTTAGACAGGAGCACCAACTGCTTTGTATACAGCAGGTATGTACTTAAATACTCACAGGAAATGTGTATCCCATGAGGAACCCACCTACTATCTCCATATTAAACATACATAATCTACTGCTAGTAGATTAAGTTTATACTTGAATTGGATCTTAGCTTCTAATTTTCCCATATGCAAGTCAAGGAAAGTTGCTCTCAACTACTGATCACAGACAGATTTCACCCTAAAAAGCAATACAACAACAACAACAAATCCCTAGAAGTCATCCTGTTCTTGTTACTGTTTGAGACTAAATGTACCATGTGAACAAATTACAAATGTATGTATACCTTTCTTGTTTCTGACATCGTAGAAGTCTTCATTCTTTATTCCTTTTCCATCAAGACTGTTAACAGTACAAGTCACTTTTACTTTCCTTTGAAAACTGTTTTCACTTAGTTCTTTTATTTTTGCAGAAATCAGTGAAAGATACAAGCCATTTTACTATGAATATCTAGGAAAAAATATTGAAGAAGATCTGAAGAATTTAAAAGTGAGTAGCTTTCTAAGCATTTTAAGGTTCCCCACGTTGCTTCTTCCCAGCCCCAATTATGGCCAGATTCTGCCACTTCAACACTGATCATGCTTGACTGATATGATTTCCTGCTGTGATAAAATGGCTGGATTTGTGAATGACAGCAGAGCAGTGCATGTCATTTATCTCAACCTTCAGATGGTTTTCAACACTCTCTCCCAAACTACTCTTGTCTTCAAGTTCAGATGTTGCTGTCTGGATGAGCAGATGAAAACAGGTTGGATGGTGAGTCCCAGAGTGGAGCAGTTGATGGGTCCTACTTCACCAGGCCAAAAGCAGCTGCAGGAGTGCAGTGGGCTGGAACCTGACCTGGTTTACTCCTCTGTCAGTGACCTGACAGAAGCGATGAACACCAAACTAGAAGGACTAGTCAATACAGACACAAGGATAAGGCTGATAGCTGCAGGCTGGAGGAATGTGGTGACAGCAACCTTGTGAAATTCAGAAAGCACAAGAGGAATGTGTTGCACCTGGGATTAAATACCCCTGGCTTCAGTGCCAGCCAGGGGCTGCTCAGCCAGGGAGCAGCACTGCCAAGAAGAACCTCAGGGTGGTGAAGAGCAGCGACCAGCCACAGCCTGCCTGGCACCAGCAGTGTCACAGGCAGCAGATCTGCTCAGATCTTGTTAGTCCTAACAGGAGATGGGACTACTTCAGCCCAGACATGTAATGGCTTTGGAGGACAAAGCAACCTGCCCCTATGTGTGAGGAGTTTGAGAAGATAGAGCCAAGCTCTTCACAGCAGCGCATTGTGTGAGGACTAGAAAAAAAAAGACAAATACAGAAACAAGTGGGTGTAAAAGTGAAATGAAAAAACCCAAAACTTTTCCCTCTGAGGAGAGCAGAGCAGTGGCACAAGTTACCTAAAGAGGTTGTCCAGTCACCCTCATTGGAGGTTTTTAAACCTGACTGCACAAAGCTCTGAGCTACCAACTCTGATCCCATAAGTGACCCTGTTTTGAGCAGGAGGTGGGCCCAATGTCTCTTTCCACCTGAGGGGCACACTGATTCTATGATGATATTTTGCAAAAGCTCCTCATATATCCACTAGGTCTCACTCATGAAATAAAATGTTATTCCTATCAATTCAAAAGTGGCAGAATCTGATTTAAAGTAACTTCATAAAATTCCTGGTAACTTTTGCCCTGCTTTCAGGCAGTGTCTAATGAGTCTCAGCCTGCTTGAGGGTCAGGAAGCTATTCCATGGTAATATTAATAGGTAAAAGTTAAATTCAGATAGTTTTCCTGAGGGTGCAAGTTGTTTTTTTCTTACTTTTCTGGCTGTAAGTTTAAAAACTGTGATTAAAAGAATAATTTCCTGACTGAAAACAAGAGAATCAGAACTTCTTGAACAATTGGGCTGATAATGGAACCTTTTTATCACAGATATTATGAATTTAAGCACTTGACTATATAGACTTCACTCACAGACAATACAGACAGTATTCTTAACTAAGGAAAAAAAAAAACCAAAACAAACTTCCTTGTGAAACCATTCTTTCACATTTTTTTAAGTGCTTCCTTCTCACCAAGTCTTCAATTGTGGAAATGAAAATTACTCATTTCATGTGCTGTTTAGGAAGCACCGGTAACTGTTCAAAAAAACAACAGAGTTTTACAAAATGAAACTGATGAAACAGATTTCTTGGACTGATTTGATCAAACTCCCAATATGAACTGTATATATGTCTAATTTGTGATAGCAGCTCCAAATCAGGACCATGGCAAATTTTACTACATGCATTAGCTCTCTGCATGTATCTTTTGTCCCTCATATCATAGGGACAAAATGACTATTTAGGAAATAGGCTGTGAGTTTATTACTTTCTCAGGAAGGAAAACATCCATTATAATCAGAGCACAGATTGCAAAGAGTGGATCCAGGGCAAGTCACTATGTGAATTACTAGTACAGCTTTAGTAGCAACATGGCTCAGAGAGTTTGGGCATAGCCTCCCTTCTGCCTGCCCAGCAATCATGGAAGCCTCCTAACTAAAAGGATCACTGTATCACAGAATGGTTGAAGTTGAAAGGGATCAGAAGTCATTTGCTTCAACCTCCCTGTTCAAACAATTCCATTACTCAAGTAAAATCTAAGGACCAATGGTTGTAATGTGTGTTAGAATGTTACCTTTTGCTATTGAAGGGAAGTAGATTTTTTGGGAAGAGATAGGTAGGAATTGTTGGGTTTTAATCTGTAAAAGTACTTGGGTTTAACTAGAAAAAAAAAAAAAACCAACATGAACACAAATGCTACTTTTGGAAATTATTTTGTGAGTAAGCAGCACTTGGGGAAGTTGAGAAAGAATTTTTCCAGGTTAATAAAAAATTACTTCCAGCAAAGCCTGAATAATGGGAGCATCAGAAGAGTAGAACAGGAGTAGATTTGGCCTTCATTCTAGTTAAGTGAGGATGAGGGTTATAGAAAGGAAATTGCACTGCTTCTTTCTGAAAATTTACCCTAAACTCCTCATTTCTAATAATCTTCATAAAAGTCAATGTGCCTTTACCTGAATGTTAATTATTTCTCACCTCTTCTTCCCTGTTGATGAATGAACTTATTAAATATAGATCCACAGAACAGGATGCATGTTTGCTACCTTTACCTCAGCAGCATCCCCTCACCGAGATTGCTTGCCAAAAGTCTGGCTATTAAATACAAGTCAGACAATCAAGAGCCACTCTGGATTAAGGTCACATTCATGTAGGCAAGGGTATTGTTTGGCCAACTCAGAGTATTATATACTGCAGTTATACTGCAGTCCTCCCTCCCTGCATTGAAGAAAAGATTTTGCCCACCTATAGCAAAGCAATGGGTATTTCCTGTCAGGCTGTGCTATCTGAAAGAGTATGGGATCTTTTCTCAGAGATTCACAGAATCTGTTCATCCAAGTCACTTCACAGTGAAGCTGTGCTGTTTCATACTCTACAGGTACACCCTTTGTTTAAGCTTTTGCCTATAATTTGATCATTTGTTTTTTCTCACATGCAGAAAATGTGGCCAGAGACAAATGAACTGCTGCATAGCATGGAATCCCTTCAAATAGATGCTGTACCAGAAGATACCAGCAATGGTCAAGCAGGTAAGTCACTAGCACATAATTATTCTGTGTATTTGCCAAAGATAAAGTTGTGTACAAAGCAACTTAAGGGTTATTAAGAGACTAAATTATTCAGCACCTCAGAAAGAATTGTAATCACTGAGATGTTTTTGTTCCCAGAAGTCACACTTAAAATTTCCATCTCCTTTTATACTCTTAGGCTTTCCTCTTCCATGCCAAAAATTTTGTTCAACATTAAACTTTTACAGTGGTCACCTTCAATAATTACTTTTCATACATGATCTTTCTTCTCATCTTTTTATTCGTGCCAACTGCTTGGTTTGTAGGCTTTAATTTCATTAAGACTTTTTTTTCCCCTCCATTCTTTCTTATGAATGCTCTGAATATGACCAAGATACATAATTGTAAAATATTCCTTTGTTTAGGACCTTGCTCTCTAAAGAATCTGAGGAACACTAGTAGATAGTTTTTTCTCTCTTTTCTCTTGTACCTTCATCAAATCTTGGAGGAGTTGCATGTTTTGTGATTTTATAGAGCTTGCTCTCTACTATGTGATAATATATCTAATATAATAGACTTGTGTAGTAATGTATCTGGAATTCTCTTACCAAGGTTTCTTAATGTCAAGGGACACAGGATCTTATTTGCAGCACTGATTTACAAGCAATAATAAAAAATCCAGTAAAGATAAAATTCTGCTGATTTATCTAAGACATGATTAAATTAGTAATGTTAAACTGTAACATGCAACCAATAAATCTTCCCCAAAGCTAGGTTTCCCACAACTCTTCCTCAGTAGGACTGATGGACTTAGGGCAGCCCCACTACTGTATTTTTAAGTGAGTGTAGTTACATTTCCTGCACAGAAAGAATTGTGTAAGACTGCTGCAGATTGCAGATGCTCTCGTGTTTTAAGTACAAAAGACTTTGTTGTGAAACTCCACTGCAGAAGATGCCATCTTGCCAGCCTGTCAGTCAAAGGCAGAGGTTTCTCTAGTCAATGGGCATCACTCAGACAGTGGTAGTGAAAGGCATCCCACAAGATCTGTTCATACATCTCAAGCTTGCCCTGGAGAGCAGATGCCATATAGTTTATGCTAATACTGAATTGCTAAGAGCTGTCACTTTGGATGGGGTTATTTCTGTGCTCTAGCAGTGGTAGCAAAACAAGCAGAGCAAGTCCGACTGAAGGTGTTCTAATATACAGCCATCCAAAGGAACTAGTTTTGGTCCTGCCTAATATGGGCTGAAATAATGTAACTTTGGGGGGGTGGGGGGGTTGGGGGTTGAGGAACCCAGTTCACTAGCATTATCTGAGCTAAATAGAAGCACATAGATACACTTTATTCAGTTTTACAGTGCTCTGTAAAGCTTCCAGCAATGTATGATATTTTCTAGAAAAGTATGAAGCTTTCAGAACTTTAAGACAGCATCTGTAGTCCTACCCTTAAAAAAATAATTACAAGTAGTGCCAAACAGATTTTTATGTTTCTTATTTAGTCTTGGAATGCTACAGCATCATAAAGATTATAACTCTAGCTCAGTTCTGAAGTAGAGCTTCCTTTGATACTGAGAATTACATTGAAAGGTATAGATGACACACACTATTTTATCTGGTAGACATTACTTGTAAAAATGTATTCTTTGGAAGAGTATTCATCACGAAATATCCAGACAGGACACTTTACATAATAATTTTAAAATAATATTTTAATGACTAATTATTTGTGCTGTATGAAATTACATCTGTTATTACAGTGACATTTTCCATCCTGTTACACCTCAGTTTTGCACTGATCAAACTCCAGTTAATGCTAGAGGAGACACACCAGTAAATCAGATCCTACAAAGGCCTCCAGGAATGTTTGTTTCAATGGTTGAAAACTTGATATCAACACAAGCAGAGTACAGTGAATTCTCACATTACTCAAGATAGTGAGATTTGAACACTGATAGCTTAAGCAAACTTGTACTTCCTAGATAAAAATCTGTTCTACTTGTCAGTAAAGGTGTGTTTTATTTTATAGAATGTATTATGCTGGAAGTAATGTTTTATTGAAACCTTTTAGATATACAATAATAATAATAAAGTAGGTTAATAGATCTTACTATCATTGCAACAAGTTAAATACTTGCAGCATTTGAATGTTTTCAAACATTTAATGTTCTTCCATTTCAGATCAGCCTAAATCTCTACACAGCTCTCAAGGTCCCATGACCAGTGAGGTCAACGAAGCCCTGTTTGCTGCCTTCACTGAGAACCAGCCCGTTGAGAGCTGTGATACCTCATTTGCACCTCCTGATAATCTGGAAAGAAAACTTCAGCACGAATACAACTACCATGCATTTGGGAGCCGGATGGATAAAGCAGTTCCACCTGTGGTACACAGCCGTGAAATGCTAGAGGAGGAAAGGAGACGGAGAGTTTCCCGCGATCCGTTTGCAAAGCCATCCCCTACTTCTCAACTGAGTAAGCTGTATCCAAGAGCTGAGAAAACAGGATCAAACACTAATCCGTATATCTGGCCAGCTGCAACAACACCAAAATGGGGAAATGTAGATATTTTTTACGGGCCCAATCCCAACAGTCATCCATCAGGAAACCCAGTAGATGCCTATGGATTAAGTTCAGTCAGTAACTTTATCCCAAGTAAACCTCCTGTGCTGGAATCTGGACAAAATGTGAAATCACAGACCAACGTCAACTGGAATTCAAAGAATTCAGACACAGATACAGGTGAGATTCCTTCTCCAACACCTATGTTTCTGAATATGTTTTCACCTATTTTTCCTCTATTTAGCTCATCGAACAACCTGCTTATTGCAGGCTGATCTGTAATATAGAAAGAGTGAATTTATTTCATTAAGTTCTCTTTGTTTATTCAAAGTTAAAACACTAGCTCTGACTTCATTATGCTGCTTTCAGTCAGGCTGCCAATTTCCAATGAACTATTTCTAAAGCATCAGTGTAACAGAAGAGCATGAGACCCAACAGCTGACTCTTCAGCTACCAGCCAAGGAAGAACAGATAGCAAGTGCTGCCAAAGCAGCTCCCAAAACCAGGAGCTGCTACTAGTCATTCTAGGAAAGCTGAGGAGACCTTTGACTCTCAAAACCGTCACATTCATACCATAGGTTCTGCTCGTGCAGAAACAACACTTGTAGCAACACTTCAGAAAATAGATGGGTATTTTTTACTTGCAGCAAGCTGAGAGACTCCTGAACTTAGGGAGCCAGCAAGGAGCTAAGGCTTGTATTTGGTTTCTCCAGGGAGCTCTGCCTGGTGCTGAGGGAGAGCTTCTGTTGGTGTTTGCTGGTAAGACATGGAGTAGAAAGGTATGAAGACAAAGAAGGAAGAGAATATGGGGCATTAACAAAACAAAAAAAGTTACAAAGTGGTAACTGGAGACCTACAAGATACAACTTTGAGGCACTAGAGACAACATGAGATGCCTGCTCCTACTCTTGAATATTTTTAGCATGGTATTATTTTCCAGGTCATCTCACATGAAAATGCCTAGCTTTTTACAAGCAGAATACCACAAAGATGTTATTCTGTTAAATTATTAATGCAGAGGCTGTGATTAGTTGTTTATGTGAGTTTATTTACTGAAATGAATCCAAGGGCTGTCATGTCAGAAGGCAGGCATTAAAATTTTCAACATCACTAATAAAGGAAAACCTTCTGTTTGAAAGGAACAAGGAAAACATTTATTATAGGAAGGTTGTGTGAAATAGTGTAGCAGATAACAGACTGAGGTGCATAAGAGCTGCATTTCAGTTCCTCATTGACTTGTTGGGTGGCTGTAATCCATCTGCTCTTGCTGCCTCAGTATGAGTTGCAGAGCTCATCTGTGAGCATCCAAAAACTCACACTAGGGAGTTTGGAATTTGCCAGTTTGAATACCTCATATGTGCAACTCAGTCTGAAACTGCAGTGTGCTGTGATCCCACACTTCCAGGTATTCCTACACCCACATGGGAGCCCATTGTCCTCACTGAGATCCAAGGATGGTTAAGGCTATTAGTAACTCAGCAAAACCTCAATAAGATCATTGCTTAAATTAGAGTTATTCAACAAGACACAATGCTGCTAATTAAAAAGCTTCTCATCTCTGTATTTAAGAGCACTGTATACTCACATTGTTACAAATATGGCAGTCATTGTTAAGTATATCTGCTTTTCTATTTACATAATGCTTTTGGCATTTCTTTGGTTTTTTTCTCTTTCTACAGGTTACAGGGATTCCACTTCTTTCACAAGGGGAACGTTTGCCTACCACCCTAGTGCACCCAGAGTAAGCCCAAGTAAGTGCCCTGGTAGCCAACAGGCCGTGCCTTGCATCCTAACCAGTAAAGCAAGAAACTTCAGAAACTTGAAATAATTCCTATTATTGCTTAATACCTCTAACCAGTTTTCAGTATCAGTAGGTAAAATTAATTCCTGTCTCTAGCAGGACCTAAACACACATTAAATATGTATTTCATAAATCAAGGACAACATATTCTTTAATGTAAGAACTTTAAAAATATGAGAGCATTGCAAGATCTCCTGTACACCTAAACTAGTCACTTTCCTAGATTAAACTTCAAGTTGCTGTCACTCTGCCCAGCTCTGGAACCACATGCACATTTGGGACACTTTGTCCTATCTTGCTCTGCATTTTAATATTAATTTCTAGCTACAGGCTTCATGCTGATCAGCCTTCATTGCGGGACAGGTCTCTACAGTTCTACTGGCTTGAACCCCTAAAATCATGTAATATCCTTCAGGAGTTATTAATATATGCTCCTTTAAGTTGTGTTGCTTGGGGCACTCTGAATTCTTTAATTAACCCTTTCAAAGGGTTGTCCAGTTTCTAAGTGGTCAACACTACAAAGAAAACTTGAAAGAGCTTTCTGTCTTCTTGACTCCGCACCCCTTAAATGATGACCCAAGCCTGAGAAGCTGCAAAGTGTAAAGGCTTGGGAAAGGAGATTTATAAGCATAGTAAGTTTTCCTGTTAATACTGTAATATTGACCAAGTATGTGTATACGTTTTCATATCTTATGCTAAATTCATTTTGTTGCCAGATAAGAACATAGCAAACATGAGGTTTCTTTATATTTTTAACTACAAATATGATGTGTTTCCTGAGTCCTCTGGCTCTTAAAAAAAAAAAAAACAAACCAAAAACCCAGAAATCATAATGTTATGAGTAGAAGTAATAATGTTATGAGACATGATAAAATGCATTCCTTTTTTGCAACTTCATCAATCTAATCATACATACATATAATATTTCTGACTTGCAGTCCCAGATTAGCATATATTAAGTATACTTAGTCAGATTTTCATACATAACTATAGATTTTTACACTTCACGTTGCAATTCAGTGTGTAACAAGAATGTAACCATGATTCCAGGTGATTAAATACAGAGCTTGGTGTATCATTTTAAGTATCTGTACTTCAATTTTAGACACAGGTTGTGAGATTCACCATTTAAGCTAGAGTTAGAATGTTTAGTGGATAATTATCAAAGCAGAGTTCAGACAACACTGTCAAGAAAAGTGAAATCACCTAAAATGAATAGTGACTTAGCTTCATGCTGCATGTGGAAATCAGACAACAGTAAACAAAAGACCAAATTATGTGTTTTACTAATCATATCTTATGAGCAGCATGAAACAATTTGCTGTAGTCTCACAGAACTCAGAAGTCATAACTGTAAACCTGTACTTACATTGATGAAAAGGAAAGCTGAGAGGCAGAAGTGAGGCTTTAAAATTTAAACAAAAAGAACATTCGAGTCAAGGCTGACCTCCTGAAGCTGTTAGGCAGCAGAAAGCAAGACTGCTACTATGCATTTCCTAGGCACAGAGAACATTATTTACAGTCTAGTAACTATCAGCTTGGTTGTGGCACTCTGTCGTAAAATAGACTGGGTTTTCACTAAAGTACACTCGTGTCACGCTGCAGAGTGAAAATGCGCTCAGAGCACAGTTGCCAGTAAATGGTTATTTCTACATCAAATGCAACGAATATCACTCCCCTTATTAGTGGAACTTTTTCCTCCTTATGTTACTTCTTGACATTTGAAACTTATGCTGTTGTTTGTAAATTTGTGTTAAAATTCCCTATACAGATGATTCAATCAAGTACAACATAAATAACAGCTCTGGAATTCAGATTGGATCCTACAATCACATGAAAATTGAAGAGCAGAATCCACGTGTCAGCACTTATTCTGTTTCTATGGAAGATATTGATACTCATTATGAAGAAGTATTTGGTAAGAGAAATATCTCCCTGGTTTTCATGTATTCACCCCATATAATTACCTGAGAATCATTTGGTTTGGAACGTATAAAACACTCACACTAGTAGACGCAAGGCTAGGATTGGAGATCCTCACCTGACTTCTAGTTTAAATCGTAGAATATCCTGAGTTGGAGTGGACCCGTGCAGATCATAGAGTCCAGTGCCTGACACGACACACGGAAAACTAAAAGTTAAACTGTGTAAGCAAGAGCCATGACAACTTTGTTCAGATAGAAGTGGGACAATT
This sequence comes from Vidua chalybeata, assembly GCF_026979565.1. Lineage (NCBI taxonomy): Eukaryota > Metazoa > Chordata > Aves > Passeriformes > Viduidae > Vidua > Vidua chalybeata. The sequence continues at coordinate 69,105,901 of NC_071530.1, read as the reverse complement.
TTGAAATGTACTTTATTTTAATTGGTCAATACTGAATTAAACTATCTCTGTGTATTCCTAAGTAACATTTGTGTTTCAGAATATAAAACATATACAACTCTTTAAGAACTCTAGAAGGGTTTTTTTCAATCTTGCAGGTTTAAGTGACAACCTATGATAGCTTTAGGTCAAAGAGCAAATCCAGCAACTGACCTGTGAATACACATGTTCTGTCTGGACATTTTTTGCCTACCATCACTGGCTTATGCTGCCTCCATGAAATCCACTTCTGATTGCCTCACTAAGATTCGGTCTCTAGATATTACCAATAAATAGCTGGGGGAGGACAGGAGAGAGAGAGTGAAAGGAACAGAAGAACTGTTGAATGATGCAATTTTCTTACACTCTTCTTTTTGCAGACAATACTACTGTCCTGACAGAAAAGCATTTGAATCTAGTGAGAGAAAATCTGGCTAAGCAGTGGAAGCACTGTGCTCGGAAACTGGGTTTCGGTGATCCCGAGATTGATGAAATTGATCATGACTATGAACGAGATGGACTAAAAGAAAAAGTTTACCAAATGCTGCTCAAGTGGGTAATGAGGGAAGGTGCCAAAGGTGCTACAGTTGGAAAACTCGCCAAGGCCCTCGTTGGCTGTCAAAGACTGGATCTCCTTCGTAGTTTGATGAAAATCCAAGAAGAATAAGTTTACTGAGAACAGACTTTCTAGAGTTCTCCTTTTTGCACAGACTTTTTGGAATTATTTTTTTAACCAACCAGTTAATACCTGCAATAAATCAAAAAGTTCATGTCACAATATTTCATCTTCCAAAGGATAAAAAGAAAGCATCTTCCTTCCAAATAGAACAATTGCCCAAAGATAACAACAACAAAATGCAAGACAAATAACAATTCAAGGAGAATGCATTACACAAAATTTTTACATTCTAATCTTGAAACATGTTGGTAGTCTTGTTCAGTTCCAAAGATTGACCTATTGACCTATTGCTTGAAAAACTTGTATAGAAATCAAAATCAACCCTAGCATTTTACCAAAAGTGCCAATACTTATCATGCCAGTATTTGACTGGTCTAAGTCAATAATGTGTTTCAAATATTTTTATAATTTTTATTAAATATAGATTTATAGAATTATACAGAACAGCAGCATAAATAAAAGCAAAGCCTATTTCTGGCTTTAAAAGTCTGTAATTGATATTTTATAATGTTGCATTAGATTTTTACATTGTTTGGTAGAAAAGATTTTCCAGGGTAGAAGTCTCATCTGCTTTATGAAATAATGAAAAAATAAGTTAAATCAGTATGCAATCCAAATTAAAATCTCAGGAATACATGAGTTTTGGGAAGGGAAAGGTGCCTTATTACCTCTTGACTGAAGACCCATTCTCCTACCTGCTCTGAGGGCTCAGTGTCACTACATTCTGAATCTCTTCGGCTGCATTTACATTAGTACATTAAGTGTGCCTTGAAATGTTACTAGATGCTGAGGTAAAATGGGCATGCTGCAGCCGGCTGCCAGAATAGCACATTCTTTAATCCTCCAAAATGTTGTGCAAAAGTTGTTGTGTTTCACAGCACTCAGGTTGTTTCTGGGGAACACTGGAACAGCTCTATAGTTTAGGTGATGGTATCCCAGTGCCTGGAAATGTTCCTTGTCACTCTAACTTCCTAATATTGACATAATCTCAGTATGCAGTATCTATGAAAAAAGAATTACTTCAGGTTTTTTGTCCAAAGAATTATGCCAAACTCTTCTTTTGAGGGACAATGCCTCCTGTTCCATCAGATTTACAGATATTTCAAGCAGATGTTTTGGAGCAGGTAATTGTTTAAGCTGTACATAGAGCACTAGGTGTTCATAATTATTAATTTTAATTGTCAAAAAAAAAAGCTAAGTAACTTAAGTAACTTAATGGAGTGCAGTTAGAATGGATTTCTGCTCCTTGATACAGCACCCACCATTTCAGTGGAAGCAAAATGAAACTGTAATCAAAGCAAGCATCTTTAAACCTACTTAAAATTTATTGCATTGCCTTACAGTTTTGACTTAGCAACATGCTAAATTTTCTATAAACTCTTGAGTACAATATAATGATATGGTTTGTCTGTCTAATATAATAAGCATACACTTCCCAGAAAAAGAAAAATTATTCTTTAAACAAATAGAGCCAGCAGTTACTGTGTTAGTTCATTAAACAGATCCCTGAACAGATCACAAAGTCCATTTATGTTTTGTTAACGCCAGATGCACTGTATTGCTACATCAAATCCTCAGCCCCCCTTGGTTTTTAAAGTCTCCCATGTCTGCAGTCTTTATTTAAACAATATGCAATTTTTCAATCATAAGATCTTTGTCTTATTTGGTACACAGAATGAATGGTGATCATTTAATGGACCTACATTAAATGCTTCATTTGCTCTTTATTAAAGCAAGTCTGGACCTTACTTTCTGAAACAAGAACAGAGATGCAGAGCACAAACATGAAGCATTTTAGAGCAAGACTTAGGCATGGGGCAGTCCTAGATCTTTAATGCAGGACTTGGGAGACGAAGGTCATTTTAGCTTTGGTGCTTATCAAGTCCAGTTCTAGACTAGTGCACATAGTTCATGTGACACTGTAGATGGTAGGAAACCCATTTGAACTCATCTAGAGACAAACTCCTTCACCACAGCCCTTGCAGAACTCAGTCACAGAGAGGATTCAGATTCCTCGGCAGAAGGGCTAAAGTACTACAAGTCCTTTAGCATATTGTGGAACACCACATAGCAGGACACAATGCCTGAAAGCAGCAGCCAGGCATGCCAAATTAGAATACATATTCAATCATAAGGATGATGAATTACTGGGATAAACTACCTAGGGAGTCTGTTTACCTTCTTATTATCTCTTAATTAAGACTGGTCTTGTTTTTTAAGACAGCTATAATTGAAATCAAAGCTATAAGTCTCAGTACAAGGTTAACTAGGTGAAATGTAAAAGCAAATGGTGTACAAGAGGTCCAAGGAAAAGTTAGTGTTCTCCTCAACCTAAAAATTTACAGAAACATTAAGTATGGAAGAGAAAGAGAAGCTAATACTAACTTACTAGATTGCTCATTTCATCTACCACCCCATACCCCTCTCCCCCTTCTAAAAAAAAAGAACAAAAAAAAAAAAAAAAAAAAAAAAAAAAAAAAAAAAAAAGTAAGGATGGAGCTGATTTTTAAAAAGCAACCTTTCACAAGAGATAAAAAATGCAGGAAAATAATGGGGACAAAGATGAAAGAGAGTGATGTATTATAACATAGATCTGATACCTTTCATGGCAAAACAAAGGAGAGAAAGGTCAGAAGAGAAATTTCACATCAAACTGGCAAGCTAACAGCCTCAAGGACAGAGGCAGCAGTAATGCAGCAGCCTTGCAGAGATTTTTTATAAGATTGGTGAGGTACAAGACAGGGAGGAAAAGGCTGTGGGTTGCAGCAGCACCCCTCCTTGTGGTCTCTCCTTGAAGAACAGGAGGTGAACTCATCCAGTTATGCACAAGGACATTATGTTTTCCCATTTTAAGAGAGTAAGTGCTTGGAGACTTTAGATCAAATACAACTCAAGTACAACCCCTGCCCATTAGCTACCCTCATCTCACAGCAGCCAATCTGTGCTGAAACTCTTAAATGCAGAGAGGACTGAGTCCATGTAATTCAAAGCAATTAATTTGTTCAATTTTGTTACTATGCTGCCACTAACAGTGTACAGGCAGCTAAGGAATATGAGGGATTTTTACTCCTTCCAAAATAGTTGCTAAATAATACCAGTTAATAATGCTGCATTAAAAACTCAGACATTATTGCAAGTATTTGATATGTGACCTCTGAACATAAAACTCCTCTTCCTCAGAGGCCAGTTTCCAAGGAGAAGCAACAGTCAGCACTTAACCTCTGACTGATCGAACAGCTTTAAGTGAACTATGCCACTTTTCTTTGATGGATTTTTCAGCACTGTTCAATAATAAATGAAAACCATCTTTCAGCATGGAGGCACACAGGAAATTGAGCAAGAATCCCTAAGCCTCTGAAACATGCTCAGCCATGTACACAGTGAGACAGAGCTACAGGGAAACAAAGTTAGGAAGCATCATCCAGTACAAGCAGGGACACATTACAGCTAAGTAGCAATTGGGAGAGCTTTCTTCACTGGATCCTAGTGTCCTCCAAGCATTTTTTCCTACCCCTTCCTCATTGCAGTCTCTACAGACTACAGAAAGTGCTCCTTGCAGCATGCTAGGTTTCCCTTCTAGCATACCAATTAGCAGTAGGAGTCAGCCGACCATGCTCATTTGTTCCTCGACACACAAAAGCAGCTAGTGAAAGTGCAGCCTTTTAATACAGCCCCTGGGAAAAAGGGAAGGGGGAAGGCAGGATCAGAACAGGCTCTAGGCTGCAGAGACTAGAAGTGATCTTTGTGCTGGAGGAAGTATTGCCTATGAGTGAAATAAAGCAGACCAGAGTGACTTATGCTGGGTTTCCCCCTCCTCTACAACTCTTAAGTAGGTCACTTCCTTTCTCTTTAGCACAGTTTCCTCATCTTTTTGTACAGACACTAACTTCTGCCAGAACTAAGATGTGATCTGATAATAAGCATTGCAGCCTATAGAGCTCAGAGAGATGCTTGATAAAAGCTGCTTGAAACAAAAACCCACACTAATTTCCTTAATAAACCAGTAATACTGCTGGATTTTGAATGATGAGTTGCAACTCCTGTGCACCCTACACACACCCCTCCCTCTCTCATTAGCTGAGAGACCTAAATGCAGCGCTGGAAAGGATGTCTTGGTCACTGAGTTCATCAAAATAGATTCACACAACCCCTTCCATAAACAAATCAAGAACGATCTCCTAGATGTTACTCTTGCCTTCTCCAAGGGACAAGCTGTTTCCCCCTTCATACCAGAGTATCTGGAGTAATTTCAAGTCTCTGTGTCTAGAATGTCCTAAATATGGTCAGAAATTATACCACGATTATGCCTGGATTTACAAGATGGAGATTATATTAAACTTTGAAATTATGAAACCACCTCCCATTGAAGTGCCCAAGTGCAGGTGTGTCAGATTTATAATGCAGTTATTCATCAACATACAAAAGATATGCAGACACTGCTTAAGTTGACAGACACTATCCTTTGCGAGCATAAGAAAACTGCAGGCAAGAAAAGAAAATAATTACATACTGTGTTTTAGTTTCTTCCTCAGTCTGAAATGTTCTCTGAGCCAAGGTATCTGGGATCTTTTTCTATGATCTGTTCTGATTATGACAAAGCATCCTTTCCTTTGTGTCTGGTTAATATTCTAACTAAATAGGCCTCCTGCTACAAAACCGCATACTGCCACTCCCCACATTTCACAGCTTCAAAAGTCATGCCATATTCAGTCTTTCTCATTTGGAAGGTCAATACCCAATCACAGAAATACCAGTATTTTCACATCTTTGTTCTGAATTTGGCAATTCCCCACTACCCAAATCTTACCTCTTTGTGGAGCTGAAGCAACAAGATTTTTCTCCTAAGATGAAAACATAGCAATCAACATCCAAGAGGCACAAGAGCCCAAGCAACAAAACAGTCCTGAAATAGCAGGATATTTCACCTCATAGAAGCAGCTAAAATAAATGAGGCAAAAATAATCAGCCAGTGTGTTCACAGACTCAGGAAGCAATGTCTACAACAGTACTTGGATCACTGGAGACCCCAACAAGTCACAGAGATGGCTGTAACACAGCTGGAGCAGGGGCAGGGACTGATGGCACTGTGCTGAGGTGAAATTAGGCTCCAGGATCCATGAGCCAGGGTGTGGGAGAGACCCCAGCTGAGGCTGATTGTGGCCATTAAAGCCTCTTAGTGCCTTGATGGTCCTGACAAATGAGCTCGTCCTTGAAAACTCCAGAGTTAAATCCCTGCTAATGCTGATGATTCCAGTGTCTTGTATGGGATCGCAGCTCCTGATAGGACAATCCCACGTGCGGGTGAAAATAATGCCTCTTGAGAATTGGAATTAGTCTTTCTGCCTGATGATCCAGCAGATCTCAAGGGACCCACTATGTCAACAACTGACTAGGTATTTTCTAGATTTTCTACAACCTGCAGAAGTATAAAAATAGCAGATACATATTTTCTATCCAACCACGAGTCAGAACACTCCTCCTTGCAATTTAATAGGCATACTGGAAATCTCACTGTTGTGCAGTTTTGTCCCTTACAAGAAGTTTTGGAAAACATTTCCCCTGATGTTCAGGTCTATAAGGAACAAATCCATGCAGCACCATCAGTGCAGCCTGGCTGCAGGGACTGTGATGGTTCCTCAGAGGTGACACTCAGAGGACCTCAGAGGTCCCACTGTGCAGCAGAGATGCCCTGCAGAGCAGTGAAGAGATGGTGCAACACTAAGGGGGTCAAAAAATGAAGGGAAATCTGTCCTCAGGAATACATCACCTGCAGAGCAGTGCTATCTCTTCTAAACATTGTCTTTTCCTTTTTTTTTCCTTTTTTCCTTTTCTTTTCTTCTCTATGCGATGGCCAGAAACAGGTAGTTTCCAGCCTGAACCATCAGAAGTAATCAGATAAATAAAAATATTTTATGGGAGTGGTCAGGAAAACTAGGGCTCCAGTTGTTCTCAACTCTTTCATGTGTGTAAAAGCAAGCCAAAAAGCAAAAAGCTTTGAGCAGCCTGTGTCTGGGTTGCTCAAAGCTTTTCCTCTCCCTTCAGCCAGTAATTTATGAAAACATATTTGAGGAAATAGTTGAACTGAAATACTGTATTCTCCCAGGTGCCCATCATTATGTGCAAATCTGCTTTACTAGGAAGACTGGGTGTTCTGGCGAGCTGAGTAGGTTGAATAGGGTTTGAATCTGCGAGTTTACACTGTTTGTCCTCAGATCATCCACCACCTGCATTCAGCCTTGGCAGAGTCCTGCTTTCACAGCTCTACCTGGCGCCATTTCCCTGTGGGCCCAGACAGCAACCCTCCTTGAGCTGCTCCCCTCACAATGCCAGTGATTTAACACACACACAGACAAGGGTATTTTGCCAATGCCATTTCTGCCCAACTGCCACACTATTTTTCTCTCTTCTGGCCAAAGAAGGCAGGACACTGCCTGTGGAAGGGGTTGCATGCTCCAGGCACTTGGGAGAGGAATGGCCACTTTACAGGCCTCCTATACCCCAGAGCTGCGATTGCAGCTGGAGACGACACACTGTGCAACAGCTCAACTGCGACAGCCTTTTCTACAGAGACACCTCCCCATTTCTGTCACACTGACAATGGACTTAACCCTCCTGAAACTTTCCCAGATCTAAGTGGTACATAAATCTCCCCATCTCCCTTTTCTCTCATCTGGGAAGGGCATTTGGATTTACCTTTCTACTTACCTCTTCCCCCAACCCTACACTGTATGACAAACCCTTTCTACCTCATCCTTCAGCACACATTCTGAGAATTTGTTATGTTTCCTTCAGCCTTAGTAAGTAACTGGAGGAAGAATAGATTTAAAGGTATTTTAACCAGCATGAAATTGGATACAAGTTGCAGACCTTTCCCTCTGAAAGCTCATAGTGACACACGAGATAGGAGTCTCTTTTGATTCACAGAAAATGCAGAAATCAGAAAAAAAAAATTACATTTTTACACCAGTAGACCAAGCTACTTCTTTGTCCTACAGAATAGCCAGCCATCTCCTCCAGTCATTTTCTACCAGAAAGAAAATTAGACAGTGAGACTCACAACAAAGATGAGCCTCTGAAAGTAGCCTAAGAACCAAGGAAACTGCAGGGGCTTGTAAATGTCACCAGGCAAAAGCGAAGACAGCTTGTCCTGATGAAGGATTGCTTGTAATTATCCATACTAAAGCCCTTAATCTTAAATGGTTTGATCTGCTCAGGGGATAAACCGAACCAGTATGCTTACACAGCTGAGTTAATCTCTTTATGCACTGGGATTTGTTATGACTGTCATTCGTCTCTAAGTCTTGTTAGTTCCATGCACACATATGGCAGTGGGGTGAGAAGGATGACAACTATTCACTCTCAGGGCAGTCACTGAGCTTCTGCGGGGCTGGAATACGTAACACTGACCTGTCCTGAGGAAATTCCTCTCATCCAGGTATAAGGCCTTTAGGTCTGTTTCAAGCTTTATATCAGCTCTGCAGCTTTCTGCTATTTTCCTCACTACCTTCTCCACCATCACCCTGGCTGGCTGTGACTCAGACTCATCCATTCTCCTCCGTGCTTGGAAGACAGACACCAAGGAACACAGCTGGACACCAAGGAAAGCAGTTGGTCTCCTTGGTGTTTTATGTGCAGGTTGTGAGAATATGCAGAGGAAAGCCGGGCCAAGTGCTGTGTTAAACGAAAGCAGCCAGGCCGCTTCAGAAGTGGCCAGCCCTGATCAGTACGGGGACTTGCCAGGGCAAAGCCTTTTGCCAGATGTTCCCCACAAGCAAGCCCTACAATAACATTGGTGAGGCAGGGTTAATGATTCCTGCCAAGGGCTTGGGAACGCCTGGACTCTGAGACGCTGAAGGCACCGCCATCGGGGAGGCTGCACTATCCAGAGCTCAGTGCCCCAGCTGCCCAGGGAGCCGTTCTCCAGGCAGACCTGGAGCCACAGACGACCCCGTGTCCTCTGTGTTCTCACAGTCCATGGAGCTTCTGCATTACGGGCAGTGCTGGAGGGGCAGTTCATGGCTTCAGCTTCCATTCTCTCCCTGGGCTGGGATCTTTGCTCCCTGCAGACACCCCGGCCGCTGCCGTGTCTCCGTTTGTCTCCGCCTCTTGAAGAGGAGGGAGGCGCTCACAGTGCCCCGCTCCCAGCCACGGCCGACGGCGCAGCCAAGCACCTGTGCTGCGCTGGGCTATGCTCTACTCTTGGAGCGTACTCATGGGCTATGCTCATACTCTTGGAGAGGGCAAAGCCCTCAACCTCGTGCTCTCAAGGGGGGGCAGCACTATCCCTTCCATGGCTCCAAGGCGGGATCAGGAACCGGGAAACGATCCGGGAGGAGGGACCAACAGGCCCGCTCCGGCCCCACAGCTCCCGCCGGGTGACCAATCAGCACCGCGTGGGGGCGGGGCCACAGCCCAGAAGCCAAACCCTCCCAGTCCTGCCCTGAGTGACAGCGGCGGCCACCAATCAGAGCGCGGACAGCGCGCCTCCCCTCTCCCTGCACAGGCCGTGGAGATGGCCCCGCCTCCCGCCTGGCGGGGGCAGGACCCGGGAGGGGAGGCGGGCCGGTCCCGCGGGGGCAGGACCCGGGAGGGGAGGCGGGCCGGCCCCCCCCGTCTCTTTCCCTTCCCTTCCCTCCCCGCCGCGCCGGCCTCGGTGGGTGCGATGTTTTGCCGGAGCGGGGGCCGGGCCCTCCGGGCTCTGGCGCTGCTGCAGTTGCAGCCGCCCGCCGGGGCAGCGCCGCTCACGCCCCGCGGACCGGCCGCTTGCTACGGGTAAAATCCACAGCCCCTCCTTCTCCCTTTCCCTAGCTCCCTCCTCCCTTCCCGCGGCTTGGGGAAGGGGGTATTTGTCAGACAGGCGGCGGGATGCACAAAGCGTGTTAGCAGAGGGGGTGGTGAATCGGATCGGGAGGGAGGAGGTGACAAAGCGGGGACTCGGGCAGTGTCCTGAGGAGCCTGCTCCTGCTTTCCCTGCGCTGCAAGGACCCGTACCAGGAAGGCTCCGCAGCGCCGTCTGGTCAGTGCCTGTCACCCTCCCCTGTGGCGGTCCCCGCAGGGCAGGACGTGCCGCTGACCGCCAGCCCTCGGCCACCTGCTGCTGGTAAGGGGCTCCCTGGAGGTCGCCGAGGTCTCCAAGAGAACACGTATCTAATCTAGATCATACTGCTTATTCCGCAGGTCCTGTTGAGGAAAATTGACATAGTACCGTAATATTTTCCCCTGCGCAGAAAAAGAGCAGGTCGTATTGTAGCACAGCTGGAACAGAGGTAGTTCCCAGATTAAGCTGCACTCCTACACAGTACGAGGCACAAGATCTGCCCACTCTGCATCTGTGCTGCCTTGGTAAACATAGGCAGTATGTATCCAATGCTTCTCAAAGAGTTGTACACCTTAACATTAATAATTCAAATACCAGGGTGGGTTTTTTGTTTTGTTTTACCAGAGTTTCCAATTCTTTCAACCAACGAAAAAAACATTCTTTACAAAAACTTAACAGAAGTGAAGTCATCCTACTGACAAGCACACTGTTGAAGCCTGAAGATTTCAGGCTCCCAGAAATTTGGTATTGGAAGGACTAGATGCCTTAGATGTTGCCAATTCCAATACAATTTCTCAGTGCATAAAAAAACCCAACTCATTTGTTGTTAGTCCAAAAAGTATTGAAAATACCCTCTGTTTGAAACTCCTGGATTTCAGTGAACTTCACACTGAAGCATAATCCAAGAATGGAAAAGCATCACAGACTCAGCAAAATTCTCAAGGCCCAGATGTTAATAATTAATCGTAAAAACTGTGAAAAAATCGTAGAACTGTGTGGAAAAAAATCTGAATAAGGAAAGCTGAATATGTAACTCTCTGTTAAACTGTACATTGCTAACCTGTTTCTAAAAATGTAACAAGATATTCATTATTTCTATTTTGTTAGAAACTGAATGTGGGTTTGGCAATTACTAATCATAAGCAAAAAAACCCATCACATTATTTTTAAAATTTAATAAGAGCAATGTGCTGATATACTGTGGTGAGAACTATAATAAAGTACCTGTTAACATTGATGGCAAAGCAAAAGATGGCATATGAAGAATAATTAAAAAAAACCTTTATAAAGAAAAAAAAGTGAAAGTCAGTATTCAAAAAGGGGGTAAGACAGCCATATGAGTGCTACATGCAGAATTTGAATTGTGAGATGCAATAAACCACATCAAATGTGATACGTGGACTATGGACTATAAGGAAGTGCTTGTTATATATATATATATATATATATGTTTATTGCATGACAGGCAAACTATCATTTGGATCACATTAGCATACCAATTCAGCAAAACTCACTGAAGTTATAATTACACAATTAATTTCTTTGAGTTGTACTCTTGCCACAGATCTGCATTTGTACTCCAGTTCTCAAACTGGATCTGCACATAAGGAGCTGATACTATTCTGCACAGCCACAGCTTTTATTCAGGCATGTGGCATGATGGGTTATATAGACCCAAGATTTTACTTAAAATCAAAATTGGCTTTGTATTGAAGAGGGTCTGTGGTTTAACTGCCACTTATGTATTAGGAACCTGAGTTTGCAAGCTATTGTTCATTTTTCTTATGAAAAGAACTTAAATTAGTGGGATTGTTTTTACCTGTAATCCTCCACTTCTTCTCTGCTCTCATCTCAGTGCAAAGTGGTTTTCATTGCAGACCCTGTGGTTCATGAGGAGCAGCAACAATAGATTGTGGTTTCTCTGGCAGATGAAGAGGCTCAGTTTAATAATAGCAAGGTGAACACCAGCCATTTTGAAAGTTATGTTGTGACAGAGTGAGGTTTCTCCTCTTTAATGTATTTATTTCAATGTTTCTGTAGCCATGTAAAGCTGCTTTTATATTTTCCTGGTTGCACCATCAAGACTGTTTTCCCACCCCCAAACCTTTAGCCTAGGTATGAATGCTACATAGTGGTCACAACTGAATAATTCTCTGCTCCTGAGAAGCTTTTTTTTAATCTTCTATGCACCCATGAAAGGCAAGTGACCCATTAAAATCTCATAGTGTTATCATTAGTATCTAGGAAAAGTAATTATTCTGTATACCTGGAATGACCAGGTAGTAATAAAAAATTAACTCTCTGAATGTTTTCCTATTTCTCTCCTCTTTCCCTGTCCCTAGTACTTCAATAACATCTGCCAAAATCCAAGTGAATGGAGTCCACCTGCATTATCAGCAAACAGGAGAAGGAAGCCATGCAGTTCTTCTGCTTCCAGGAATGCTAGGTTTGGAGATTTTATCTTGTCTTTGTAGAGCAACCACCTCTTTATCCAAGTGGTCTCCAGCAAGAATGCACAACACTATTTTGTAATGTATTCAACACCTGATTATGGAGCATTGTCATTAAAAAAAAAAATTGCTACACTTAAAACAGAAGGGAAATTGCAGAGTTGTTGCCATTAGTTAACAGTCTTCAGAAGATTTCATTTATCTTACCAGGCACCTTTTATACAATGTCTTGACTTACCTAGTGGTCACTTGGACTTTTGGATTTAACTGTGCAAAGGTGGTGTCCAGGACAGGTGGCAAATAGCTACACAAGGTGGAAAATAGCAGAAGGGGGGAAAAAACAGGTCAGCTATATTTGTTACACAGACTGAATTAGGAATTCCTTTTTAGAAGCTGGATGGATTCCAACTAAATTTATAGACATAATGTAACCCTTACAGTTTATTGTGAAAAAAAGTCAGTGTTAACATTTATTTTTTGCTTAAAGATGTATTTTCATGTTTTGTTTATTCAGGACAACATCATTAAGATTCTCAGTGATTTTTTGAGACGGACAACAGGTTCTGCTAGCTAAGTGGTGTCTGTCCATTGAAAACACTGGGTTTGATAACAACCTTTTAAAATTAACACAGCCTATTTTTTCTGGGTTCTTGCAGTTCTAAAGGTTCCATCAGACTTCCCAACAGTTCATGGCAGGCTGTCAGTAGGACTGTTACTGTGCTCAGAGTTGGACGAATGCTTAATTGAATTGCTGGATAAGATGATAAAATGTCAAGAACTGAAAAGCAGGAAACATTTGTTCTTGGCAGCAATGTTTTCAAGTCTTCATGGAGTGGTTCTTTCTCTCAAAGAATTCTCAAAGGGAGGATGGAGAAAATTAATACTAGTAATTATTCAAGTAGTCATATGTTTCAATCTATTGATTTTAAACAGCTTTTTAAACTAGCAATACTGTTGCCAATGCAAACTCTTTAAACAGAAATAATTTATTTCTTCAGTTGTGAGCAATATTATTATTATTGATGATGATTATTATTATGTATACATTGCTATCATCATAGCAGGCAATATAAAGCCTCTTTTATAACTTAGACCTGCTGATGGTATCTGAGGACTGATTTCTCCAAATACCTCTTAAATGCCTTTAAATGGCCTTTTTAATATAGCAACAGATAGCAAATTTCATATTTCAGCACATTAAATTTGAATAAGTTTTAATCAAATAGCATTTGATACTATTACCACATGACCACAATACAAACAACACAAACTGCTGTCTTTCCTTTGTGCTAGGTTTACCTTCATTCATAGATAGCTTAGTGCAATAGACAGGAGTACTTAATTTTTAAATCCTTTGAAGGTCTGAGTCATTTATAGGAGGAATGGTTCTGAATTGGAAAAAAAAGCCGGTATTTGGCTTAATTTTACATATTAGAAAAATAAAATTTTATAATTTTATGCTTCTGTGTCACCACAGTCTCCTCAGGCAACAAAGTATTTAAAGATCAGCTTTAAGCACCAATAGAGATGCTTTATCAAATAATAACTGTCTGGCACAGTGCTTTTTCACTTACAAATTTTCCTGCCCTCTCAGTGTCACCTGTTTTGCCCACGTAAACAGCAATGACCATGCTGGTGCTTTAAATCTGTCAAATATAAATCCCTACTCATGTAACTCAGTTTAAGATACTGTATTTAATCATATGAGAGAATACTGTTCTTGATAACCTTTCATACCTACCAGAAATAGTTTGCTCTGAACATACTGCAGATGTTTCTAAAGATTTTAGTTGTGGCACTTCCTGTCTAAGAGTTGCAATGGATAGTTACAATTAAAGATACTTCACTGTTGGATAATCTCTTATTTGGAGTAAAGTTACAAGTTTTCCCCACTTTCCCTTTAGAGTATGTATACTATGTATGCAGTATGGTGGTTAATAACATTGAAAAATTATTATGTTTTAGGGAGTGGTCAAACTGATTTTGGACCGCAGCTTAAGTCTATGAATAAGCAACTTTTCACAGTTGTTGCTTGGGATCCTCGGGGTTATGGAAAGTCCATTCCTCCATCTCGAGACTTTCCTCCAGATTTCTTTGAGAGGGATGCAAAAGATGCTGTGGATCTTATGCAGGTAAATCTATTATGAGTTTGTTTTTTTTTTTTTTTTTTTTTTTTTTTTAGTTGTTTTCCTTAGATTTTGAGAAGGAGGAAGGTTGTTTCCAGCAGACAGCAGATTAAGAAAAGACCATACAAATGAAGGCTTAAAAGCATATACACACTATTCTAGAAAATATTTTCTTCTTCCACCTATTCCGCAAGATACATAGAGCTTCAGCAGTGGGAATTAATATAAAACAATATGCTTTTGTTCTAAGGCCCTCCCTTAGAGTTTTGCAGCCAAAAACCATATAAGTTTAGTTAAATGTGTGTATAAGAAACAAAGTCTATGCAAAGTAATTTAATTGAAGGGATTACCATACTGAAGGGCTCTTAGGAAATTTTCTATCAAATAGAATCTTGGCATTTTGCCTTGAGCAGCCCATTTTAAGCAACATTTGATTCTAAAAATTAACTTGATGCTTTGCATTTTACAGCATATTACTGAAGTTATTTTTGTGGGAAATCAAAGGCTTCCTGTGACCATACTAAATCTTACTAATTAACACAGCTATTGTGGTTATAAATAATATGGCCTAAAGCTGTTATTATTTCTCCTTCTTGCAGAATTTTTTATTCTGTGTTTCTGTGTTCCTCTTTTATTCTGTCCTATAACCGCTGACACTATTTTCTAGTTTAGCTTTTAACTAATATTCTGGCTTTTTTATATTAAGATATAAAGTCTCTTTGGTCATGTTAAGAAAGTTGACAGAGCATTAAAATTCCAAAAATATGAGGCAAGATTCAGACAGTCAGTCCAACTGTATTTCTGTAATAAACAATAACCTGGCTGAAAACCCATCTGAAACTGGAAATGTGACCTTCCAGGTGGATTCTGCAGTGAAACAAAGTAAGTCTGGCAGCAGAATCAGGATTAAGACACAGATTTGCCCTCTAACCATAAAAGCTATCTCTCTGTACTGTAAATCTTCAATTTCTTCTGCTATACTAGCAAAGAAAATGAAGTTGCTGCCATGAATAGGTGACAAACTTGCAGTCTAAATGGTTGTCCCCCTTTCTTGTCTCTCTTTAAATACTAATAAATGCAAAATATTAAACAGAACTTTCCCCAAAGGGAATGTAACCATGTAGCTTCCAGTCAAATGGAAGAGCAGCCTACCAATCTCTAGAGCTGCCAAAGCAAATGAGGCATAGCATCCTGTTTTTTTGAAGATGTTTCTCAATATAAGCATATAATAACAACTTACTAAATTGTTTCCAAGCGTGGATGACTTGCTTCTATTTTAGGATATTATAAAGGATAGCACAAATCCCAAGGAATCATTCCAACTATGATTTCCAGAATATAATAGTTTATATACATCATCCAACCTACAATAATCCAAGAAACACATCCATATGGGTGTGCCTTCAGAACCTTTGTTCTAGTCTCCTTCAGATTCTGGTGTCTCTGCTGGAGCTGTGAGTGATGCAAGGTTTCTGTGAAATAACAAAAGCTGAAATTCTGTGGAATATTTAGCACCTTTATGCAGAAGTCACTGTTCTGTATCTCCATTTGTCTTCTGTGAAGGAATTGACTTGAATTAAAAGGAATATAATGCACCTGAGTCCACTTTGCTGCCCTCCACCCCAATGTCTAATGCTAGCAAAGTCAATAGCATTAAAACAATCATTAGGGAAATAATTAGTGTTGATATTTTAGAAGTTCTTACTCTTCAGAACCACTGTCCTAGCAAAAGGATGGGCTTGGGCTTCTGTATGTTTTTGTAGATCAACTGTAACTTTTGCTTGTGCTACACTCCCTGTGATGCAGTGAAAGCATACATGCAGTGCAGAGTGATGTTGTGTTGCAGCTCACTGTTCTATGTGGTCATCAGATTGCATTTCACATAGGCCTGGATGGAGAAGGTGACTTCAAAAGAAATTTTGTTCACTCACTGAGTAAAGGCAGCACAAAATCACCCACAAAACTGTGCTGTGCAATCAGCTTTCAGGTTATTGCCCATGTTAGGTTAGTGACCTGTACTGTAAGTAGTTAAAAATTAAAGCAAGCAAACATGCACACCTTATCCAGCACATCTGTTACATCACATTGTTTTTCTGAAGGCTGCAGAGGATAAATTAAATTCCTCCTGCTGGAAAGGCATCCTGAGATACCCCAAAGAATGCATCAAGATAAAGGATATTAAACACGAGAAATACTGGAGGCAAATAGATATCAAATAACCTGGCATGAAGAACAAGAATTTAATCAGCTATTCCATCCATCAGCCAACTTTGAGCTCCATCATTTGCTACTGGCAGTAGGGGAACAGTAGCAACATCAAAAATTTAGCTTTTACAAGCACTGCTGCCAACCCCCAGAATCTGCCAAGATACCAGGAACCCTTCAGGAACACAATAGTGAAAGTTGGACACAGATGAACTACCTCTTCATCAGACCAAGGCCAGCTTCTGATCAGCTGCAAAAATTCAAAGTTCTCTTTTCTTATTATCAGCTCTTACTTCGCGTGTCCCTTTCTTTCCCCTACCTTATTTATTTTCTGTTTAGTAATTACAGCTTTGCAAAGTGAAATCTAAAATTGGTCAAAACTACAGTGAGCAGAATACTGAGGATGAAGCCAAAACCAGAAAGGCCTTGTAGGGATTGAAGTCTGCTAAATATTGAGTTGATTAGTAAAGTTGTGCCTCACTTGAGCATCAAGTTTACAAGCAAAGTAGAAACTTCTTTTTCTCCCTCTGTTTGAGGAAGAGTTGTTTCTGTCATTGCCTGCATTTTTGCTTTCTTCTGGCACAACAAAGCAGGCCTGGATTTCCACCACCAAGCACCAAAGCAACTAATTCAACTAATTTGCTCTTTTTGCTCCAAAAGTACAACATCCTCCTTAATTACATCTAAAAGGCTGTAATTTCTGCAGAACAAAAGCAAAAAAACACTGTGAAATATATTTTCTTGTGAATGAGTTCACAAACTGCAATTCCTGTATGCAAAACTTCAAGTATTACTTAACCATTGAACTGTTTGTTGGTTAACCATCGTCCCTCTACAACTTCCAGATGAGTGCCTTTACCTTCCCCACTCTTTCTCCACTGAACATAACACAGACAAAATTCTCTCACCTGTGACTACCAGTACTCCCTACAACATATAGTGGTTTATAAGGAAACAAGAGTTTCAAATTCTAGTAGAAAGCATTATAATAGAATCATAGAACATGCTGAGTTGGAAGGGACCCATCAGGATCATTGAGTACAACTCCTGGCCCTGTGCAGGACACTCCAAGGCTCACAGCATGTGCCTGAGAGCACTGTCCAAATGCTTCTTGTACTCTGTCAGACTGGTGCTGTGACCATTTCCCTGCGGAGCCTGTTCCAGTGCCCGACCACCCTCTGGGTAAAAAACCTTTTCCTGACATCCAGCCTAAACCTCCCCCAACTCAGCTTCATGCCATTCCCTTGGGTCCTGTCACTGGTCAGAATGAATTAAGGTCTTGGTTGTAGTATTTTTTGCCCTAAGCTTTCCTTTTGAAGAAAGAAGAATTTAGTTATTAATATTTCAAATCGCAACTGACCGTGAAGTAACATTTCAAACATACAAGCTTCAGAAAATGTGAATAAGCAACTAAAATTTGATACAATCCTTTAGCAAATACTTTAAGCATTTTTTGGTTGTTACCAAAAAGCAGATTTTTTTTTTTTTAGCTCAGATAGCATCAGTAAACCAGATCACTGGCTTGCTTCCATTTTTCAAGTCTTACACTTTTCTTTTCTTTTTCTTAAGTTTAGCTTAATCTTGGATTGCTTACCATCCACACTGTGGTAGTCTTTGCCAACTTCACACCAAGAGAATACACAGATTCTTCATATCATCAGGCTCTCTGAAAAGGTCTTTACTCTCCATTTTAAATCAACTTTTCTTTTTTTGGAGGGCTTTTTAAAACACAGCAAGAATCTAGTAGGACTGCTTCTTGTTTCATTAAAGAGTTATAGAAAATTGAAATGGCAGGTGTAATTTTTTGTTTTCTAAATATTTTACTATTTTTAGCATTTTTTATGTATAGTAAGAAAATTATGTTTTCTAATTATAAAAGCTAACTATAGTTCAACTACATAGTGTTGTGCCTAAAATGCTACAGTTAATTTTCAAGAAATATTTGACATTTGGCTGTAAAGCCAGCTGATGATTTGCATATAACTTTCTTGTATGAATCAAGGCACTGAAGTTTAAGAAGTTCTCCTTGCTGGGATGGAGTGATGGTGGGATTACAGCACTCATTGCTGCTGCGAAGTACCCAAATCTTATCCACAAGTTGGTTGTCTGGGGAGCAAATGCCAGCGTTACTCAAGAGGATGTGAGAATTTACAATGGTATGTACCAACTGCATGTTGTATTCTAAATGAATTATTTTACTTTCTACTTGACCCAAGGATCTTAGTCATGTAACAGCTAAGTGGAGACAGAGCTGAGGACAAAACAAACCTAAAGAGACAGGACACAAAATTCACTGCTAGGTATAGGGAAAGATTAAAGTTACAGTGAGAAACTCTCTAACAATTACTGTAAGGGTAATATAATAGATTTTTTTAACAAGCCCTTACCAATTTACCCTGATGAAAAACAGAAGTTACAATGGCTTATCAGCAGTTTTCAGAAAGTCAAAGTTTTGTTGCTATAACAAATTTCTAAAAATAGATTACAAATAATGCTATCAAACCCCAGGTTTGATGTCTTATCTCACATCTTGCACAACCCTTTTAAAACCAGGTCCACAGATAATTACTGGGCTAGCTCATTACAGCTTTTGCCTCTAGGGGCTATATAATACAGACAGTAAGAAAACAAGTTCATAACTTACCTTTTAAGTTCAGGAAGCAAATGAATCATTCAAGTTAATGTCCCAAGGTGTCTTTACCATTTGCATTCCTTCAGAGTTAATTATTATCATTAGAAAATCTTTGCAAAGTAAAGAAATATGGGATTTCTGATCCTTATTCCACTCATGTGAAATAGAACCTGAGATCACTGCTCACTATAAAGAAAAATAGGAAGAAATGGCTGGTGAACTCCGAAAGGGGCCGTATTTCCTGTTGAACATAGAAATGAAAAGGGTTAACCATGTCAGCTCTCAACAACTGTAACCCAGTATAGTTTCATTTTAGTGACTGGAGTTTGATTTATACCAGCTGTGAAATCTCTCTGGCTTCAGCAAAATTACAAGTGTATATATTGCACATCTGTATTTACCTCACCTGTACTAAAACTTTAAATGGTAGTAGTAATAGTAATATATTTTTTAATTCAGAAAGCAAAATGCTTTTGAGCTCTGTAAAATGCTTTATTTCTTTGCATGTTTTTATACTTATGAATTTTTTGTTGTATAACTATGAAATGGACATCTCTGCACAACAGACTAAAATGTAAAAGAAAAATTAAAAAAAACCCAAAACAACAACAAAAAAGAAGCCCTATTTACATGGAGCACCCACTGCAATATTGACCTCTGTCCTT
This sequence comes from Vidua chalybeata, assembly GCF_026979565.1. NCBI lineage: Eukaryota > Metazoa > Chordata > Aves > Passeriformes > Viduidae > Vidua > Vidua chalybeata. The sequence goes on along the minus strand of NC_071530.1, from coordinate 69,086,308 downwards.
TGTGAACTGTTGCTTTCAACATCTCTCCCTGGCTGATAGAGCTCAGAGAGTAGCAGCACAAGTCTTCTACAACTGGCTTATCAGTGCATGTCAGCTGCATTGGACGGTTTAGCAGGAAAGAAAGGTGTTGATTTGGTATCTGTGTCCTTTCAACATTAGCTTCTCCCTTCTCTTTTTAAATTAATGCCAGTCACAAGGACAAAACAGTAGATTATATGGGAAACAGTTGTTCAATAGCACCTAGCCTGGGGTGAGCAGACTCATTTCCAATCAGATGCTGTTATAAAATACTTTCAGTTACTGCTACCTTTGTCATTTGGCTGGACATGTTCTCTTTGTTAATTAACATCTCATTCCTTTCTTCCCTTAATTCCCTTTTGAAACCAATTAAAACCTTTGCTAGTGGCCTATTTTGCAGTTTGATGATTCAGTACTGTCCTTGTCTCTGCTGTGCCAACTTTGTTTCAGATTTTGTCAGTACAAAGCTGCACAGCTGGAATATAGTTTAGTGAAAATAACCCTCTTGAATACCTAGTTTGTGAGCAGTACCAAAAATTTTAGAGGAAAAAAAATTAGAAAAATCTGATAAATAAATAACTAAAATGTCAGATTATTTGTACAGTTTTAGCCAGCCTGTCATGAGTCACAGATCTGTACTGAGTCACTTGTTTTTGTGTAAAACTATGGCAAATGTACCATGATGTCAGCTTGCTGGAATGCCTTAGTAAGAGCTTCCTTCCTCTGAGAGTTGGTAGGAGCCATGGAAGAACTTCCATCCATGAGGTGATGCAGAAGGCTAAAGGATAGGAAAAAGAATGGCCAGGTTTAGAACACTGTTATAAAACAATCCCATTTTTATACACAAGGTAGCCCTTGAACTTCTCTTGTGAAAGCCTTCCAGAAAGAACCATCAGAAGTTTTAGGACTGAGTCCTTTAAATATTATGTTTTTTCTGTTTTTCCTTGTGTTCCTCTACAACTCAGATGTTCCTCAACAACTCAGAAGACCACAGCAGAGGTTGTACCACTGTCATTTTTACACGTTTTCCATACTATGAATTACTTAAAATATTCATTGCATTTTCGAGTTTGAAATACATACTTGCAGTCTGGTTTGAGAACTTCCCCATATTAGGTGTGGCTTGTACCTTTTTGCTGGAAAGGACATGACATATTTCAACTTTATTTTTTGTAGGCATCCGAGATGTTTCCAAATGGAGTGAAAAGGTCAGGAAACCACTGGAAGAGCTGTATGGACATAAGTACTTTGCAGAAACCTGTGAGGCTTGGGTAGATGGAATATCGCGCTTTGCTGAAAATTCAGATGGTAAGGCTTTCACAATGTTGAACTGAGGCAATTAGAGTAGCAGGCAGTTCTGGATAAAAAAAAATTAACAGCACTTCTAGCAGCCAGTAAAGGAAGGACTCTGCATATAGCAGTAAAAGCCGGGTCTGACTCACACTCAGGAATAACACAATTACTCTGTAGATGGTTCACAGAACCAGAAAGGTACGGGAGGAAAACATTTATGGAAAACGTTAGCTGATGAGGCTTTCCTCTTGTTCCACCACAAAACTGCATTATTAAGTCATTGTTTTTGTGCAGACTAAATAGGAAGGATTCTGCTCAGGCAGAATCTTTCTCTCCTCTTCTGTCTCTGTGTCAAAGGATTATCTCTTGATGACATAGTTAAGATGTACCAAAAGTAAGGCATGCTCTTTCCACTTTTTGCAAAACAGAAGAAACAGAAGAACTTTTTGCAAAACAGAAGAACTCTTTCAAACCTTGTAGCATCTGGGTTAAAAAAGAAGGTACTTCAGATTTTGAGAACTCAGAATTAAAAAAACACATTTTAAAAACACTATTGAAGCAGCTCAGATGTTTAAAAATAAAAAACCAAAAAAAGTTAAACTAGACAATATAATTGTTTATCCCTGAAGATTTCTGCAATTACTCTACATAGACCTTTTCAGACAAGGATATTATGAATAATAATCTGCAGTTCTATTTTGATTCAGAGGGAATTTGCTTTTAATTTGCCTAAAGCAGTAATACATAATGTATAAAAAAGAAGTTTGTAACTCTTATCCACATTTTCCTGTAGCTCTCATAATGAAAGATAGAAGGTGATGTACATTAACAGGCAGCAGGTACTACAAAGAAAATGTTCCTTCATGTCATTTTTTCCATAAATTTTTGTATAGGATCAACACAGGACTAGGATTTCTCCCAGTAAAGTGATGTAATAAATTAGGTTCCAATTTTACCTTTTCTGGAATCTCCTTAAAGCTATTTTTTTTTTCTGAAGTACAAAGCCCAGGCTGGTGAATCTGTGGCTGTGACATCCCTTCACTGCCTGCACATGCCTCAGACACTGAGATAAAGTGACTGTGAAAAACAAGCCACCAAGAAACATGTAACAAGGAGCTGAATTACCTAGATGCTGAAATATGGGTCACATATTGGGAGAAGCCTAATGTTTGCTGCAAAAGATGAGCAGCTATCACACTGCAGGGTTTTTTTCCAGAGGAAAAACAGTTTTCCAACTTAGATTACAAACAGGCCACCTTGCAATTAAAGTTAAAACACTGCAACAAAAGCACAGATACAGCAGATATAAGAAAAGGTGTTAATAAAACCCATCAGAGATAAGAGGAGGACAGCAAACCCAATATAGGTCAAAAACTCAAGCTCTTTTTAAAACTAGGCTGTTTTCCCTAAATGAAACAGCTTTTAGTGTAAAATACCATAAGAAATGAACTTTTAGAAGGAGCCAACAATTAATAAAACTGAGTAAGTTGCATAAAGTTGCAACATCCAAGAGTCTTCTTGCTGTTCCATGCTTTTAGAGTAAATACAATTTAATGATTATTGTACCATACCGTTTTAGTAATGAAAACTGGGAAATAATAGTTTGACTGCCAACTATGTTCCTAGATAAATAACCTAAATTTACATGGTGCTTGTTCTGAAAAATAGTCAACATTTCTGCAGGTATTAGAGGACTATGGGTAAAATGTTCTAAATGCAAATATTTAACCAGTAGAACAGCAAACAAAGGCTGCATAAATAACCAAACAATTGGAAAAACTGTGACTTTGGAGCTAAGGAAAGTGTGCATGTATGAGCATTAATCTTAGAGCTGTTGGTAGCTGCAAGGTGACAACTACAAATAGACAAAGTTATCTCAAAGAAAAATGGAATATAAAGCCCATCAAAGATGTTTTGCCCAAAGATTCCCTTGCAAGAATGTGAGAAGTTAGGCAATTAATGTGAGAAGTTAGGCAATTAATTTGGAAACTGGGTTACTAAGAAATGAGGGAAAAAAAGGGAGAAAATTCAGAAAAGTCTTTAAGCAAAACCATTAATATTACTTCTCATGATATTAATGACTAGTAAATATAAAATTATGAATGGGCAGGGAAAATAACTTTTGAATAGCTTTAGTACAATTAATATCAAATGGTTATGCATTTGTACTGGGTTTGCATGGCCAGGTTTTGGTACCAGGGGAGTTGCAGGGTGCCTAGAAGCTTCCTCAGTGTCTGGCAGTGCCAATGCCAGCCTGTTCCAAGATGGAAATACCACTGACCCAGGCCAAGCCAATCAGTGATGGCAGAAACACCTCTGTGAAAGCATATTTTAAAAGGAAAAGAAGTTACTGCACAGATGTTACTACAGACAGAGAAGAGCAGAGTGAGAATATGTGAGAGGAACAACTGTGCAGCCACCAAGGTCAGGGAAGAAGGAGGGAGGTGCTTTAGGTACTTGAGCTGAGATTTCCCTGCAGCCCATGATGCAGACCCTGGCGAGACAGCTGTGCCCCTGCAGTCCATGGAGGTCCACAGGGATGCAGAGATCCACCTGCAGCTCTTGGAGGAGCCCATGCCAGAGCTGGTGTAGGCCCAAGAGTGGGCTCTGTACCTGTGGGAAATCCATGCTGGAGCAGGTTCCTGCTGGGACCTGCAGACTCAAGGAGAGAGGAGCCCACCCTGGAGCAGGTTTGCTGGAAGGACTTGTGACCCACTGGGGGACTCATGCTGGAGCAGGCTATGCCTGAAGGACTGCACCCTGTGGAAAAGTGACTCACCTTGCAGCAGTTTGTGGGGAACCATTGCTTGTGGGATGGATTAATGCTGGAGAAGTTCACAGAGAACTGTTGCCTGTGGGAGGGACCCCGCACTGGAGCAGTGGAAGGACTCCCTGAGCAGCAGCAGGAACAACCTGTGATGAACTGACCACAACCCCCACTCCCCATCTCCCTGCACCACAGAGGGGCAGGAGGTAGAACCAAGGAAGAAGCTTCTAAGATTTATTTTACTTCTCATTATCCTGCTCAGATTTTGTTAGTAATAAATTCAGTTAATATCCCCAAGCTGAGTGTGTTTTGCCCATGATGGTATTTGGTGAGTCATCTCTCTCCTGGTCCTTATCTCAACTGGGGAACCATTCATTCTGTTTTCTCTCCCCTGTCCACTTGTGGAGGGGAGTGATGGAGAGGCTTAGGTAGCTGTTTGACATCTAGCCAGGGTCAGTTCATTAAATTTAACATTGCAGACAGCAATGGGCCTGGGAAGTGCAACAAGTATGAGTACAGCCTAAGTTAATTTGTTCCGAAAAGGTAGAAAATCTTGTAACCTGACAACTGCTGTATCAAAATGCAGCTTAAACTGAGGGCCATAAGACTCTAAGGCTGAAAAGAACAAAGCTGGCAATGAGATTCATGTATTGGCTTTGAAGAGTCAAAGGGAGCCTGGGGGAAATGTGGAACAGAAATATTTCATTCTCTGTATCCTTTTGTGCTAGTGTCCATTAATGGAGCAAATTGTAGTGAAGTAAGATTTTGGAGAAAGAAATGTTAATCATACTCCTGCTTACGCAGTTCTGTAGATTAATCACACAGAATCCAAAAGGAGAGGCAATAGCTAGAACCCAATGGAGTTCAGAGTCCTTTATGAAAGCAGTTTCATCTTTCATACAATTTTAAACCAAAGTGTGACCTTTGTTTGTTTTTTCCCTAGGTAATATCTGCCAACAGTTGCTGCCAGATATTAAATGTCCCACATTTATAATTCATGGTGAGAAAGACCCTTTGGTCCCACAAGCTCATGCAGAATACATTCATAAGCACATCAAAGGCTCTCGGTAAGTTAAATGATGGAATTTTTATAAAATTCCTTGTTGAAGGAATGAAGTAGTTCAAACTCACTGTTAAAAAAAAGTATTTGGACAAGTTCTCTCTGCCACACAGAGAGCGATTCTGAACTTCCCTAGCAAGTTACAATGCAAATACGGTAGCTAGACTTTTCTTGCAATATAAAAAGTACAGTATTTTAATAAGCTCCTTCCTAAAGCCCTCTGAGAGAAACCAAGTTCATTCCTTTTCCTCTTTCCACTACATAAACAGAACTACTCCCTAAGCTTTATCAAAGCAAGCAAAGTTGTTTGTTATGACCATTGCATTCCTTTTGCTGTAAGAGATCTCATTTCTGTCCCATTCAGTAGAACAGGAAATTTAGATGCTATGAATGGAGAGATTCCCAGTTATTAGAGAGAGAAACACAGTTTACTTCTGTTTGCTGTACCCTAATAGTGTGAACAACCTCAAGGATTCTGTTTCCACCTGTCCCATGAATTTTCAATGTCTGTAAGAAAAGCGGAATGAGGAAAAAAATGTACAGGTGTGCTCAGAAACATTATTATATAAACAAGAAAAATATCAAGAAAAATCTGCTTCATGTGTGTTGTGGTTTAACCCCAGATGGCAACTCAGTACTAGTCATACACCTACTCATGGGATCAGGGACAGAATCAGATGAGTAAAAATGGAAAAAAAAAAAAAAAAAAAAAAAAACCTTATGTGTTGAGATAAAGACAGATTAATAGCTAAAGCAAAAGCCACACATGCCAGCAAAGTAAAACAAGGGCTTAACTCACTCCTCCCACAGGAAGGCTGGTGTTCAACCATCCCCAGGAAAGCCAGGTTCCATCACACGTAGCAGTTACTTGGGAAGACAAATGTCATCCCTCCGAACATCCCCCTTCCTTCTTTCCCAGCTCTGTATGCTCAGCACGATGCCATATAGCATGGAATATTCCTTTGGTCAGTTGGGGTCAGCTGTCCCAGCTCTGTCCACTCCCAACTCCTTGTGCACCCCCAGTCTCCTCCCTAGTGGGGCAGTACAAGAAGCCGAGAAGGCCTTGATGCCGTGCAAGCCCTGCTCAGCAATAACAGAAACATCTCTGTATTATCAACACTGTTTTCAGCACAAATCTAAAACATAGCCCCATACCAGCTGCTGTGAAGAAAATTGACTCTATCCCAGCCAAAACCAGCACAACTTGAAAATTCCAGAAAGGCTTCCTATAAAAAGCTGGGGTTTTACCAGCTGAATTTTCTTCATGAATTTGCATACAAATGCAAGCATTCCATTACTACTTAATAACAGACTGTGATGATTAGCACTGGAGAACAGAAGTAGTGAGGGGGAAAAAAAGCATTTTTATGAATGAAAAGTGTAGGAAACTGTTTTGCTGGTGTCATCTCAGTGCAAAAATGAATGATATCTCAAAGTCAGCCCTGTGGACTGACTAGTAATGCATTCTGCTACAGGAAAGATGAGAACAAAAGATCTTTGTAACAATCACATGCAGGTGTTTTATTTCATGTCTGCTGGTTTATCACTCCTACATGCCCTGTCCAGAACAGCTTGGTTTCACTGAGCTCCAAAGTGCTCCAGATGCTGACTGACTAAGGCAAATTATCCCAAGAAAATAGACAAGAATCTGATAGCTTCTCTTTGGAAGACAAATCAAAGAAGAAACACTGTTAGAAATTGCCATCCAATAAAATATAAAACAGTGATTCTTTGCATGCCTTTGTGCTGAAGGGCACCCCTGTATGCTTATTTGTCAGAAAAGAAACCAGACTAATGGTGTTCTCAGAAATTAATGCTTGGGCACATGGTCCTATTCTTCCCTGGTTGCATTGGAAATGTCATTTTCTATTGTGAAGCAGAAAGAAAAGCCTAAATTCAGTAAGTTTTCAGTAACACAGGCTTCTACCATCATTTTTTCTTGCTTTGACTTTTATCTAGTAGTAAAATAGAAAAAGCTTCTTATGATTATAGTGCAGATACATTGCTGGCTTCTCTCATAGTGAAAGAGTGTGCCATCATTCTGCATTTGCATAGTATGACTGGAGTTCAGTAGCATTGCAGTAGTCAGCAACATTAACAGCAATAGGAAATAGCATGCACAGTGCTTTAGTTTGTGCATTGGTGTGCTGCTTATCTTTCAAGAAACAGACTTAATGAAATTCAGACAGAATTCACTAGAAAAGCTGGATATGTTCACATGCTGCTGTTTTTTCCCCAAAACAAAACAGCACTTGTCACCACCAAAAGGAGGTTGATTTCTCTTGCTAAAGTGGGACTTGGACATGAAGGCAACATGGTATCAGTCGAAATGGTTTTAGCTCTATAGGAACTGCTTAGGATGTGGCAGAACAAAACAATACAAAAAATTTCCCACCTCCATACAAAGAAGTGTACATCCCTGATGTATAAAGTTCTTTCTCAGAAAGCAAAAGTAAGTAGAATTTTAGACATGTCAGACTCCTATTCATATTATAGAAATTTAACCTTATTCACAGGTGCTACTTCTAAGCTTTTGGTATAGCCAGAGAAGTTCTGACTTCCCTTTTTATTTTAATGGATGAATGGTTTTAGTTTTGGATGGTCTTTTTGCAGAAAGATTACACAAAGTACAAATACTAATTAAGTTTAGGTAACAACAAGAACTCTACACTTCACTGCCTAGCACAACTACTGTTCTTTGAAAGAGGCAAAAGTGCTCAGTTCCTTTACATATTTTTCAAAGATGCATCTTACATAAGTTTTGGAACTTTTCTCTGAAGATCACCAGAAAGTTTTCTGGAAACTGAGTCTAGGACACAAAAATTTGGTTTAGGCTTATTTTATCCTCCACAGAGTGGGATAAGTAGTATGCTTGCTGTTCCAACTGTTGCTGTGGTTCACATTCCAACCACATACATAAGGACAGTACTTAAGAGTTACTACAGTTCCTTACTGGGTAACCAAGAGCAAGGAAAATACAACAAGCATTTTAATTACCTATACTCACAGAATAAAATGTATAATCAGTGGGGTTGGTTTTTTTTCTCTTTTAAGGTTGCTTCTGATGCCAGAAGGAAAGCATAATTTACACCTGCGTTTTGCAAAAGACTTCAACAGAGAAGTGGAAAATTTCCTACGCTGACATGAACTGTAAAACAAGTCAGAGGTGCTTAGCCTTTGCCTTGTTTAGGAATTTTGGCTGGCTTTCCATTTTCAATGGAGTTATAGGTAGGTTTCAGTCATGTAAGAAAAACATTAAACATATTTGCATGAGAAGCATATGTCTTAAGAAGACATAAGCCTCAGCGACCAGATCATACCACTGTAGTGCAAGATTTCTGACATGTCTTTAAACTTACTTGTTGCCACCCAGGCTGAACAGCTGTTCATTGTCCAATAGAGGTGTTAAAAAAGACAGAAACCATGATCTTGAATACATGCCTTTATGTGCTCTTAATATTAAAGGACAAAACACATGGTAAGAATTGGGATTCAGAACTGTTACATTGAGAAATCTGGCAAAGTCACAAAAGCTGAGAGGATAATTGGGTACATGGTTTCTAGAAAACATGCTTCACCACCACTATCAGAAGTCATTCAGATGCATGCCTGCTTTACAGAAGTTCCTTTGATACCAGGCAGCTTAAGCCTCATCCTCCTCTCCTTCCTCTTCAAACTCACCCTGCTCATCAGCAGTGGCATCCTGGTATTGCTGGTATTCAGAGACCAGGTCGTTCATGTTGCTCTCGGCCTCCGTGAACTCCATTTCATCCATGCCCTCGCCGGTGTACCAGTGCAAGAAGGCCTTGCGCCGGAACATGGCCGTGAACTGCTCCGAGATCCTCTTGAAGAGCTCCTGGATGGCCGTGCTGTTGCCGATGAAGGTGGCCGACATCTTGAGGCCGCGCGGGGGGATGTCGCAGACGGCCGTCTTCACGTTGTTGGGGATCCACTCCACAAAGTAGCTGCTGTTCTTGTTCTGCACGTTGAGCATCTGCTCGTCCACCTCCTTCATGGACATGCGTCCCCGGAAGATGGCGGCCACCGTCAGGTAGCGGCCGTGGCGGGGGTCGCAGGCGGCCATCATGTTCTTGGAGTCGAACATCTGCTGCGTCAGCTCGGGCACCGTCAGGGCGCGGTACTGCTGGCTGCCGCGGCTGGTCAGCGGGGCAAAGCCCGGCATGAAGAAGTGCAGCCGCGGGAAAGGCACCATGTTGACCGCCAGCTTGCGCAGGTCGGCGTTCAGCTGGCCGGGGAAGCGAAGGCAGGTGGTCACGCCGCTCATGGTGGCCGACACCAGGTGGTTGAGGTCCCCGTAGGTGGGAGTGGTCAGCTTCAGGGTGCGGAAGCAAATGTCATACAGGGCCTCGTTGTCAATGCAGTAGGTCTCGTCCGTGTTCTCCACCAGCTGGTGCACAGAGAGGGTGGCATTGTAGGGCTCCACCACCGTGTCCGACACCTTGGGCGAGGGCATCACGCTGAAGGTGTTCATGATGCGGTCGGGGTACTCCTCCCGGATCTTGCTGATCAGGAGGGTGCCCATGCCGGAGCCCGTGCCTCCGCCCAGCGAGTGGGTCAGCTGGAAGCCCTGGAGGCAGTCGCAGCTCTCCGACTCCTTCCTCACCACGTCCAGCACAGAGTCCACCAGCTCAGCGCCTTCCGTGTAGTGCCCCTTGGCCCAGTTGTTGCCAGCCCCGCTCTGACCTGCAGGGCAGACCACAAGCCAGGTGCCACATCAGCGCCCCAGGGACAAACACAGATGATGCCACTGCCCCTTCCCCATGGCCCCTCCCCTCTCTTCCATCCCCACTCTGCTATGGGGATTGAAGTTCCCCAGGGTCACTTGCGTACCCACACCAAGCCTTTTCTCTGTGTAGAGTTTCTGCTCTGGGAACTCCTCCATGCCACAGTCACTCACCAAAGACAAAGTTGTCGGGACGGAAGATCTGTCCAAAGGGGCCGGAGCGCACGGAGTCCATGGTGCCGGGTTCCAGGTCCACGAGGATGGCACGGGGGACATACTTGTTACCTGTGGGAGGAACCAGCAGCAGCATTACAGCCCTGCAGTCAGCAGCCAGTGTCACAGGAGCCCTGCTGTGCTCCCTTCCACCTCCCTGCATTTCTCTGGAGAGACACTGTCACAATCAAGACTGCCGTGTTATCAGAGCCTCTCTGAGAACAAAGGTCTCTTAGAGGAGTCATTGGCAGATGACAGCTCGTGCTCAGGGATATTTCCAGCCTCAATGAACTGTCATGGCTGCCCCATTTATTTGAGGATATCTGAGCAAGCAGGCACTTACCAGCAGCTTCATTGTAGTAGACGTTGATCCTCTCCAGCTGCAGCTCACTGTCCCCATGGTAGCTGCCCGTGGGATCAATGCCATGCTCATCGCTGATAACCTCCCAGAACTAGAGGAAATTTTTGAAAAATTACAATTAGCCATTTTCAGTGCCAGTGGAAACAGCTGGCCAGTGCCAATCACACACCCCCGTTGCAGCCCATGCATTCCGCGGCCCTGACCACTCCCTTGCATGGCAGAGCAGCTGCCGGGTGGGAAGGTGAGTCAGTGCACAAGGGCTTCGCTGGCCGCAGCAGCTGAACTAGCAGGAGGCTGATGAGCAGCCATAGCACTGAAGTGCAAGTTAATTCCTTTGTACCTTGTATCCAAAGGGTAATCATCTCTGGCTATATCAATTTAGTGTCCTCCCATTGTCTAGCATTGGCTTAAGACCCGTAGCCAGGACAAGATGGCAACACCTGCACACGTTCAGTGATTCACTGAAACACCTCCTGTTCTCCCCCTCGGCAGCTGGCGCCGTGGCCGCAGAGGGGCGAGGCAGCACGGGATGGCCGCGGCTGCCTGCGGGAAGGCCGGGCACGCCGGACGGGAGCGCGGGCACATCCCTGCCCCGCCCAGCCCCGCAGCAGCTCAGAGCGGCACAGACGGGGGGCGGGGGGGAAGCACGAGCCACGACGCCTCAGCAAATCCCGGGTCTCTTTTTATTTCGGGACGGGCTGCGCGCCACCCGCGGGGTGCGACCTGCGGGAGCGCCCCGCTTCCGCGCCCGTCCGTACCTTGGCGCCAATCTGGTTGCCGCACTGCCCGGCCTGGATGTGCACGATCTCACGCATGGTGCCGGTCTCTGAAGCTGCCCCTGCTGCTGTTACCGTCTCCTTCGCCGCTACTCCCGCACTCGCAGCTGCGGCGGCCGCGCCCCTCGCCGTCCCTTAAATCGGGCGCCGCGCTCCGCCCCGCCGGTGACGTGCAGCGGGAACGGCGCGGGGCGGGCCCGGGCATTGTCTCCCGCGCATTGGGCTCCGCGTCCGAGTCCGGTCCGGTCTGGGAGGGGCAGGCTGCGGGCCCCTCCGCATGCTGAACGCCGCTGGCTTGGACTGCTGGGGGAACTTCGCCTTCAGCCGTCGGGGAAAAGGCCGGGATCGGATACGACATGGGCTTATCGTGGAGTGAAAAAGAAAACAAAACCGCCTAACTCGTCTTTGCACACCTGTTGGAATTCGTGCCCTTGCTTCCTTCGCGTCTACTATGCCACAGCAACAAAGTGCATGCTGCTATGTTTTATTAGTACCCTCAAGCCTGTATTTCTAGCTCAGGCCTGCTTAATCATGTTTCAATATGTTTGAAGCACAAGCATAATTTTTCCATAGCTCGGGCAGCTGAAACAAGTAGAGATTGGGGGGTGATGTTAAAGCCCACAGCCAGTTTCAAGCACAAAACTCTGTTTTAGATAGTGCTGCTAAACGTGTGTACAAGAAGCTCTAATTTCAGGAACACAGAGGGCTGGCATAAAATTTTATGCTGCTGCTAAAGAATGGCTTTTTCTGGGAGTTATCCAGCAGTGATAGCAGTTTAACACACACAGGAATGGAATATGTTTCTTTTTTGAAAGTGAAGTTATGTTCTGTGTTACCAGACACCTGCCACACACCTCATTTTGGAAAACTTTGAATCCCGCTAGTAGCATCTCTGCTTGATCTCTCATAGAAAACAAAAACAAAAACAAAAAAACTGAGAAAAGTACATGGTGGATGACCAAGGGAGGAGGGACAGTTCAAGGACAACAAGGAGAATATAATTGAACCAACCATGATACACACCTGTGTCTGCAGTGCTGCCAAGGAGAGAATATCTGAAATAAATGTCAGTGGGGTCTGTAACTGATTGTGCAGAAACTATTGAACTTGATTGTAACTTGATTCACAGCTCTAATTTTTTTTCAGAAGTGAAAGTAGCTTTGCTACCCATCTGGCCACCCTGTTGAGGACTGCTTTATACTAGCAGCAGGGAAGGGAGATGACAGCCCACAATGAAGCAAGGAATAGGCTGGTAAAGAGGATGCAAAAGAGTGTACCTTGTGTTCAGCATAATGGAATTGGAGAGAGTTCACCTTAAGCACAACATTAAAGCACCAAGGGGACAGCATGGTGATGCAAGCTCTAAAACTTTGCGAAGTATCAACAGGCTCAGCATAGTTAACATTGTTTATTTTGTGAAGGCTTTTGAACTGTCTCCTATAACATCCCTGTAGGCCAGTTGATGAGGTCTGGCCTAGATAAATGGACAGTGAGATGGAGTGAAAACTGGCTGAACTGCCAAGCTGAAGGGTTTAACATCAGCAACATGAAATTCACGTTGAAGCCAGACACTGGTGCCATACTCCAGTGGCTGATCCTTGGCCAACACCATTTAACTGCTTCATTAATGAGTTAAATGGCAAGAGAGTGCACCCTCAGCAAGTCTACTGATGATACAAAACTGGGAGGAGGGTCTGACACACCAGGGGATTATGCTGCCAATCCAGAGTGACCACAGTAGGCTGGAGAAATAGGCTGACAGGAACCTCATGCAGCTTAACAAAGGGAAGTGCAAAGTCCTGTACCTGGAAAGAACAACCCACTGAACCAGTACATGCCACATGCTGGGGACCACCCAGATGGAAAGAAGCTTGACCAAAACCTGCCTGGAGATCCTGGTGGACACCAGGTTGAACATGAGTGAGCAGTGTGTCCTAACAGCATGGGTTGTCCAGCAACATCCTTGTTTAAGGAAGATTGTTACCAGCAAGTCAAGGAATGGGATAAGCTGTGGTGAGACGCATCTGGAGTTTTACATCCAATTCTGGGCTCCCCAGTATAAGAGAGAGATGTCCATTTTGGAGTCAGTCCAATGAAAGGCCATGAAGGCAGTTAAGGAAGTGGAGCATCTGTCATACAAGGAGTGGCTGAGAGCTGGGACCAATTTTCCTAGAGAAGGCTCAGGGGAGTCTTATCAGTGTGTATAAATGCTTGATGGGAAGCAGTAAAAAAGATGGAGCCAGGCTCCTCTCAGAGGTACACAGTGACAGGAGGAGAGGCAGTGGGCATGCCTGAGCAACACATGATATCACATGATTATCAGTGGATGGACACAGACTGAAAAACAGAAATTTGAACATAAAAAAAAAAAAAATCCAAAACCAAAACCACTTTGCTCTGGTGCAGGTTGCACAGATTGTGGTGTGTCCAGTCTTGGAGTCAGTCAAAACCCTGGTGGGGACAACCCTGATTAACCTTTAGCTGACCTTGTCAGGCAAAGTAAAGGACTAGACTAGATGGTCCGAGAGGTTCTGTCCAACCTCCACAATTGTGTGGTTGTATGAAAGGGAAAGAAAGGAGTGGGAGGCTGTGTGTGATCAGCAACACCAGACTGACAGTTTATTCATCTCAGTTTCTCACTACAGTATAACATTATATTGCAATTACAACACCTTCAAAACAAGAAGATTTTTGCAAAAGTGAGGTAATAATTGATGTGGAAAATCATGATCACTATCAAGAATAAAGTCAGAATGATCAAAACAGTTTACATAATACTCAGGTTAGCTATGCTTAACACAATATAAATCAATGCACAATGTCACCAGTTTCACTCTTTTTTTTTTTTCTCATCAACAGCAGGAAATCCTAGTGGCTAAAGAAGTACCATATCTTTGCCTGGAATTCGGCTGCTGTGACCTTGAAAAAGTGCTTTGGCTATATTTTCAAAAGTAGCTCTCAGTTTGCTCCAGTGAATTGACGTTCTTATCAACTGTAGCTTATTTTCTTCCCTAGTGCAGAAACCTCAGCTGCTGTGAAATGTCATGAGCACAGATTGGCTTAAGCTTTGCAACACAGGGAATTAAGTGTGGTGCTATTCCATGTGGCTTTTGCAATCACAAAATATCCAGGACTGTCACTGCTGGCACTGAGATCTTTTCACCAAATTCTTTAGGAGTTTGTGTTCTTTATATCCCAGCTGTCGTCAGGATTTTCCTTTGACATATTTTGGCAACAGGCAGCTTTTGTTATTGTTCACACCACTTATGCATATACATTTATACTTGCTCTAGGCATAACCCACCTTTTTGGGCAGCAGCAGGCAGTTACGTGTAACTACTGCTGGAACTGCAACACAACTGCATCTCTGGTATCTCTGAGAGATCCACACAGACACTGAAGAGCTTCTTGGGTGCCAGAATATTCCTGGCAATCCACAAAGGCCTGGCTTGAAGCATTATGATTCTTCTCTTGAATACACCTGGACACTCCTTGAAATGTTGTCTTCCCACATGCACACAGTGATCTCCTTTAGAGTTATTCCACTAAGAATTCTTTTATTAGGAAACTAATTCTTAGATACTGTAGTAGTGGTCTCTTTGTAGATTCCCACTGTTTCTTTTAGGGTGGGGATGTAGCTCCAGGTTTTATTCTGTGTACCTAGAGGGAAGTACATATTTACGCATACAAGTTCCTTCATTTTCAGCAATGCTGAACATCCATGAACACACAGTGAACTGAACTAAATGTCAATTACTTGAATGTCAATTCAGAACCTTTCCTTATGGCAAACACTTTAACAAATCTTAGTCATCAATGATACTTCAATATGGGAGTTCCCTATTGTTTTGGGTTTTTTTAATACAGCTCTATAAATTCTAAGTTGTCAGAATAGCAAATGAAAGCAAAAATTCTCTTGTTCATACAAGGGCAGGGCATGTGCCCAGGAACATTCATGGACCCCTTGGCAGCTGAAACTCTGCTACAGCCTCCTCCCTGCCTGCATCAAGCCCTGCCTACCCAGTTTCCAAGGCAACGGTGGAGCCTGGCGATGGAAGCACAAGGGAGGCAACAGGGATCCCGCAACATTTTCATGTCTGTCTGTGATTTCCCATTGTTTGAGAAAGAATCATAAGTGTTCAGATAGGAAAGCTTCTCATGCACAAAATGTCTGCCCATGGCTTTATTCTCAGTTATTTGTGATGGGTGATATAATGCGTTGCTCAAATATTTATATCAGAGACTACATGGCTTTTTGAGTCCTTCTGTTGGTACTCAAATGAGCAGGCTCTGTTCGTTACATTATTGTTTGCCTTTTACCTGGTAACCTATGACATTACCAGTTGATGAGGACTGTATGAAGTCACCTTTGGAACATGATGCTTAATAATTTGCAATATGCATTAAGATAGAAGAATATTCTGCCAGCAAGAGGATGGAATAATTGTGAAAGTGATTTTAATGCTAATAATACAATACCTAAAAGGGAAATCTATTTTTATTTCAATATTACAACTCACTGCAGGGATCAGAAGCTATTAAATACAACAACGCTGAGCATGTTTTTATGAATGAGCAAAAGCAGTTTCATTGTAGAGCCCTCTGAACTTGTGTTTATTATACCTGAGGGTCTATGTGTTTCATCAAGAACAAAAGAGGAGAGAGGATAAGCGTGTGAGAGAAAATCACATTACAGAGCAATTTGAGACACAGTCAATTCTAAAATACCCCATGCACCTTTAGAGGGGAGAACAGTTTCTCAGTGAATCTAATATTTCTTCCACACCATATGGCTCCTCTTGTGAATTTAGATTATAACCTCTGAGAGTCAGGCATTTCTGTGCATGTGCTTGTACAGGACACAGTAAACAGAACCTTGCTTCTGTGGCTTTCAAAGTCACCATAATAAACATGATCACATGTCACAAAACGATTCCAAAAAGGGGAAAATGTGGTGATCATTGTCAGGCAGTGATTTACTGAGAAGATAAGCAAAACAATGCAGCCTCATTATTTCCTTTTGGCACACCAGATGTGATGGAGTAGCAGCCAGATGGCTCCTGCCCCCATCCAGGCTGCATCTACCTTTTTTAGATTGCTCAGTAGATGAAACACATCTCATATCCCTATGAACTGGGTCCTCCAGTCAAGAGATGACTAAGATTCCAGCATCAATATAAATGAAATGCTGATACCATGTTTTCCAGGGCAGTTCATTTCCTGCATGTCATCGAGAACAGGGTACAGATAGAGACTTTGATCTTCTAGTTACTGTTTCTTTTGTTCCTTAGCCTCCTTGCTTTCTTGCAATCTGATAGTTACTTGTAACTCAAACTGACACTTGTAACTCAAACTGACAACTCTGAACTACTTCTTGTGAGGTTTGCTAAGAGATGCCATGGTTTGTGATGGGATTCAGTGTACATTGTTTAAAATTGTCCAGATTCACTGCAGGAGAGTTTAGGGTGATGTTGCAGTAAGTGGCTGAATCAACCAAATACCTTGTTTTGCTCTCTCCTCCTTCCAGCTGCCCACATTTTCCTCCTTCTTTGCACATGTTCTCCCTCTGGCACAGCACCTAATAGAAGAAAAACCTTCTTCCACCCCCTCAGTTTTCTGTCATTAACTGTGGAGTTAAGGAAAAGACTGGTAAAAGGGTCAGACATGCCCTGGAGTTGGTAAGAGGAAATGACACAGAGGTAACACCTGAAGAGGGGCAAGGGGAATAGGAATCCTTTTCAGCAGTTGGAGAATTCTGAATCAGCCCCGCCTATGGACGTAGCCGTTTTCTCAATGCCAATAAAACCTCTAATCCCTGCCTGCTAGGGTGGAGGTGGAAATTTCTTGGCTGAAGTTTCAAAAAAACAGCCACACAAATTTATTAATTATAAGACCAGCATTAGGCTGCATGCAGAGAAGCATGATGTAAGAAGTCAGTGCATGAATTTCATTAAGTGTTTGTAAAGCTTGTTGTGAGACCATTTGAATTCTGCTTGAAACCCCTGTTTAATTATTCACTATGGAGGCAGGCAATATATTTCTATTACATTCATGGAAAATGTGAAAACATTTTTCACTGCAAAACAACACAGAACCTTTTACTGAATAAGCAATGCAACTTCTGCCAGAGTAGCCACTTCACTTTAGCCACTCTGGAGCAAGTGTGGTTTTTTCCACATTCTGTTTTTTTTGGTTTGGGTTTTTTTTTTTTTTTTTTTTGCAATGAAGGAGGCATTCTTGTGAGAAATGGAAAAAAAAAAAAAAAAGAAAAAAAAGAAAAAAACCTATGCCTTAAGCTTTCCAAGGAGGCCTAGTGAGAAAAATAACCTGATTATAAAGTATGACAGATGGATAAATTGAGACCAGTTGGAAAATCTCTACACTAGAAGACTCAAATGTTAATAAACAAGAATTTAACAGCATTAACTTGATTTCTTCCCTTACAAGTGGAATTCTGCCCATAAGGGAAAAATTACTTTGAGTGGGGAGGAAGGAATGACCTATTCTTAAATTATTTATTTTTTTACCTCGATATTGTAAATAGATAGCCTTCTTATACACACACTTCAAAGAGACACAATTTTTCTTTCTGGCAGATTCACAAATAAAATTCTTAAAATAGGAGTGAAGCTAGGAGCAGGGAAACAGTTCACTCCTTGTTAAACTTCTCAGGGAGAGGAGTTGTCACCTGTACTGTGTCCTTTGCTGGCAGGATGTCTGGGGATGGGCAGGCTTTCACAGTGAACCTCACACCCTCCCTCTGCCTTGGTTTCCATTGCTCAGAGGGCTCCAGCTGGACAACTGTCCAGGAGACTTGGGGCCAAGAAATGTCTTTTTCCAAAATCTATGTCCTGAGGCATTTTCCTGTGACAAAATGCTTCAATTTTGAGCTTTCTTGTAGGCAAGCTAAAGATAAGACCCATTTAAGTGGGAGTATCTGAGAACAAATTGTCTGCTCTTTCCCATTTTAATAAATAACAAACAGACCAGGACAGGTGATCGCTGAAGTATCAAAAGGCAGGTGCTTAGTATGAATGGATTTTATTGGAAGGTGAAAAATTCTCAATTTTTTTTTTCTTTTTAAGTCACATACAAAATCAGCTCCTTCTCTGTAGAGATTTAGTTTTAGCTGAAGAAAGGGGGAGAAAAAAAACCTTTACTCAGATTAGCCCAGACACATATAAAGCATCAAAGGTGCCACAAGCTTTGTTCTGTAGAAATGTAGAAGCAGCTGAAAAAACAAATGGGACAATTGAGAAGGGGATTATTTGTAAACAAAAATCAGTGCCTTCCTTACAATGAACAGGCTTGGAGGAATAATGTTACCTATTACTCCTGTGCAGGCTGCCATTTCTGAAATATATTTGTTCATTATGCTTTAATGTGAAGAGGAAAAGTAGAATAACATCCTTTGGGAGAAAAGTTGTGTATCAAATAATAGGGGATAGCCACATGATTTCTCCAGAGAAGATTTTACTTCCTTATAGCTACAATTGCAAAGAAAAAATATTAGGCTTCATTAAACAGAAAACAGTAGTTAAAGCACCTCCCACTGTGAGGCAGAATCTAATATAGATTAACAACCCTTCTTATAAAAGTAGTAATAAAACAATGAGATGTGGGGGGTTGGATTTGGGTTCTTTTGAGTGGGAGAGAGGGGGGCATTTGGAAAGTGATTTCAGTGGAACAACTATGTAACTTGCCCTACTGAAAGCCATTACTGGGTTTCATCCTGATCTTACACATAACTTGTCTATGGGGATTACAGGGAGGGCAAAGGACAAAGGAAACAAGAGGAGAATGCTTTCTAATGCAGGGAGTATTGTAAGAGGCCCCAGCTTTTTCAAGTGAGGGAAGGAAACTTGTCCCTCTAGCACCACTTTGCCAGAGTTGCTCCAGGACCAGAGCTGTGCTTTGCAGTAGTGCATGGCAGCACCATCCCATAAGGACTCTGTCAGTCCATCACACTTTCTTTAAGCACATAGAGCTTGCATATCTAGAAAAACCTACTAGCACCACACACTTTTGAGCTATGTAGCACATGATATTGTCATCCATGAGCAGATTAGCCTGCACAGATGAGAGGTTTGCCCCGTTTTTGCAGGGAATTCACTGGAGAGAAAAACCAAACATCTGGATTATCTTCTTCCTTCAGGCTTTAAATCCTATTGCTACTTTGGGTTATTCTGTTCATTACCTCATACCTTGTGGAAGGATACACCTGTCAACAGAATGGGCCTCTGGTTTGATTCTTAGACTATCATGTCACCAGGACCATTTTATACTTAATGCAACCCAATTTTTGATTTATATAGGCACTTGATGTATCTTGGGAAGATGAGAATCATTATTGCTCCCACTTGAAAGACTGGAAAACATCTGTTGGAAAACAGATGTAAGTTTACAATCCCATTGCAAGTTTTGAAATATCAAACCACATACTGGATTATATTTCCACCACACTGTTGCTACAATGGTTTAGACTGAAGTTCGAGAAATTAGGAGAGAGGGCATCCCAGTGCTACCATGACTCCTGCCATTTCTATGTAAATTAAACCTGCATGCAGCTGCCTCCTTGTTTTTACAACCTTGTTTATCTTTAACCTCTTGCACTTAACAGCAGTCAAACACTGATTGGTTTCCTTGGTCAAGACACTCTACTAACATGCTTAAAAATTCCACACATTTAACAAAAGGGAATTAAAAAAAAAAAAGAGAGATTGTTCTCTTCCCCTACACAACCAGCTCCAATTGTCAGCAGAAGAGAATGCTTCCCTTCAGGCCACAACTGATCTACTGAAATGAGAATAGATTGCTCTATACTATTAACTTACATCCCAACACAAACCAGTCATTATAAGTGGCTTAATCTGCAGACCACTAAATTTGTATTATCTATCTGCATTTCTTCCAATCAGGATGCCTCATGCAAGACCTTTAACCCTAAAGGTATTGTTCATTATATGGACAAATATAAATCTACAGCCAGGACAGGTTAAGGCAGTCAGATAACCTAATCTGAAATCCTTCCAGTGGTTCTGCTTTCTTTGTGAAACAGAAAAATTGCAACCATAAAGACCGGTGAAGATGCGTCTTTGTTGTTTGGCATATAGCAGTCAGCTCCAGTTTTTATAATGAAAGAGCTCCTAGGTAATAAATACAGCTAAAGATCAAAGACAAACAAAAATAGGTACTGCAGTCCCAGGCCCAGAATGACAGTCAACCTCCCTGATGTTTGACTTACTGTTCCTACCAAGCTTTGAAACTTCTCTTCAAATCTTTCAGTATCCCCTTTTTCTATATTTCTCAACTCCTACTGAAATCATGGTTTGATTTTTAATTTTTAATGTTTATGACTGGCAAATAAGACATGTAGAATTTATGAAAGGACATGTTTCTTTCTAGAGTATTTCTATTTCTGGGTTTTCTTCTGCTAGAACAAAAAAAAAACCAAAAAAAACCAGACTACAAACAATGGCAAGCCATGTAGGATGGTGTCCTACTTTCTAGGAAGGGAGCTGTAGTGAAATGTGTCACTTGGGTAGCTATATTTAAGGATTAGCTAGAGACAGAGTGTAATTACACTAAGAATTAGACGCTAGACATGTTGAATACTAGTGAAAACTGCTACAGTGTCACAGCTGAAAGGAAGAGCTCTACTATCAAAGACCAAGGTCTTCACTTTTAGTGAAACTGTTTAGATTCGTTTGCTGACTCAAAGCTATATGATCAACAGTTTCAAGTGCAACCCAGCTAGGTAATTTCAAGGCAAGGTTACTGTGGCAACCAGATACAGTGTTATTTCCCCAAAGGGCTTGAGGCAGCATGTATTAACTCAGTTACTAAAACAACCTCAATTTGTCTAATGTTTAATCCTTGAACGGCTCAAGTGTTAAGAAATACAAGTACTGTTGTGGATATACACAGCTGTATTTGTTTACTGTCAGTCCAGGTAGTTTAAGAGCTTCTCACTCCTCTGTACACCAGAAACCAAACCTACAAATGAGAGAAAAGCTTTAGGAAGTGCCTGTTGTCCCACACACACCAGTGCAGCCAGGCCCATCAGCAAAGAACAGCATACATTCAGAGCAGAGTCCACAGGCAGAGGACTCAAACAGGCAAGATATTAGTTATGCACAGCAGCTCCCTTTTAATTCTTTTTTCCAGTAATGCCTTGCAAGCATTTCAGCAAAGGCTCACAATAGAGGCTGCACACATGTGAATACCAGCTCTTTCAGAGCAGTAAGGACTGCAGTAATTGTAGCATTGGTAGCAGTTCTCATAGCAACACTGTTTTTTAGTGCAGGACCACTCTCCTAAGTGGTATTTGGATGAAGTAAAGACTAAGCTTACATATGGGGTAACTACTAAACTCCAGGAGGGATTTCACTCTTGCTCTGTAGGAGGATTAGGATCTATGAAACTTTGCTAACTACTGTTAACAATGTAGATTCATTCAGGGTTCTTACATCCCATAAGAAATAGGAACACCAATCCTCCCCTCCCTCATTGCAAAGAAATGACACTTACCTTTGCAAAGATGTGCAGCAGGGTGCAGCTGCACTGCTCTCCCCTGCCTGGGTAGAGGTTCATGTCCTGCTGCAGGGACCAGGAGCAAACAATTGCCCTGTAAACATGTAACTTGGAGACAGCTGTTGTCAGAGGATCTACAGGTGACTAAGATGGTATGGTATGCTCTGGACACGCGTTTGAGCCTAGAAATCTGCCCATCACCCCCTATCTCCTAAAGGGAATTGATCGCCCTGTAGAATCAATCCCTTTACAATTAAGGGCAGGTTAGTGGCTATTTTTGGGAAACAGAAATTTTATTCTTGAAGAGAAAAAGCTTGCGTTTTCACTTGAGCTCTCAAGTTGCCTGCTAGTACAAACCTATGCTTCTCTGCATGGAATGTTTGTATTTAGAGAGGAGAGTTGAGGGGAAGAGAAGCGAGCTCAGCACCGAGTCAAATCACAGTCAGCCACCCATATGCCTGTACTACAGTCTGTGGAACAAGTTAAATAAGCTGCTGGATGGCAGTGGGGAAGCCTGCAGCTATCCTGTCAAATCAGTTTTGACAGTCAGTAATGTGGAATTCAATACCTTCTCTCTGACCTCTCTACTATGTATGTCCATAAAGACGAATTGCACAATTCAAGTGCAGTGACTTGTTTTTATCAGATAAAGCAGCTTTTGCCTCAACAGTTAGCTAAGCTGTTAAACACAGGAGTTTCTGCAAACTACCTGGCACCCTTAGCTGAGCTACTACGTGAGTTTTCACGTGCTGCTAAATTCACAGCCTGAGAATTCTTGTTTTATTGAGTTTAACCTTTCACTGAGGTTCAGGAATAAACTGAGAAGTGAAGCTACAGAAAACTACACAAAAATTACTTGCTTAACCTAGAAAGAAATAAAGTAGAGGAGACAGTTTAGGACACAAAAAGACTTTATGTTTGAGAAGTTAACCATTTCAACAGAAGACTCTGAAGTATTTTGCAACTACTGTTACATTGGACAGTCAAGGATACAAAACTGCTGACAGAAGCAACAGTGGAGAGCACCAAATTAAAAAATGCATGCTTCAGCACAACTGCACAGATTCCTTCTCTCAATGAATACTTGCCTGCTCAGACTATACTTAACTCCTACCCATATCAACTTTATGCCTCATCCTCTTCTCCTTCCTCTTCAAACTCACCCTGCTCATCAGCAGTGGCATCCTGGTATTGCTGGTATTCAGAGACCAGGTCGTTCATGTTGCTCTCGGCCTCCGTGAACTCCATTTCATCCATGCCCTCGCCGGTGTACCAGTGCAAGAAGGCCTTGCGCCGGAACATGGCCGTGAACTGCTCCGAGATCCTCTTGAAGAGCTCCTGGATGGCCGTGCTGTTGCCGATGAAGGTGGCCGACATCTTGAGGCCGCGCGGGGGGATGTCGCAGACGGCCGTCTTCACGTTGTTGGGGATCCACTCCACAAAGTAGCTGCTGTTCTTGTTCTGCACGTTGAGCATCTGCTCGTCCACCTCCTTCATGGACATGCGTCCCCGGAAGATGGCGGCCACCGTCAGGTAGCGGCCGTGGCGGGGGTCGCAGGCGGCCATCATGTTCTTGGAGTCGAACATCTGCTGCGTCAGCTCGGGCACCGTCAGGGCGCGGTACTGCTGGCTGCCGCGGCTGGTCAGCGGGGCAAAGCCCGGCATGAAGAAGTGCAGCCGCGGGAAAGGCACCATGTTGACCGCCAGCTTGCGCAGGTCGGCGTTCAGCTGGCCGGGGAAGCGAAGGCAGGTGGTCACGCCGCTCATGGTGGCCGACACCAGGTGGTTGAGGTCCCCGTAGGTGGGAGTGGTCAGCTTCAGGGTGCGGAAGCAAATGTCATACAGGGCCTCGTTGTCAATGCAGTAGGTCTCGTCCGTGTTCTCCACCAGCTGGTGCACAGAGAGGGTGGCATTGTAGGGCTCCACCACCGTGTCCGACACCTTGGGCGAGGGCATCACGCTGAAGGTGTTCATGATGCGGTCGGGGTACTCCTCCCGGATCTTGCTGATCAGGAGGGTGCCCATGCCGGAGCCCGTGCCTCCGCCCAGCGAGTGGGTCAGCTGGAAGCCCTGGAGGCAGTCGCAGCTCTCCGACTCCTTCCTCACCACGTCCAGCACAGAGTCCACCAGCTCAGCGCCTTCCGTGTAGTGCCCCTTGGCCCAGTTGTTGCCAGCCCCGCTCTGACCTGCAGGGCAGACCACAAGCCAGGTGCCACATCAGCGCCCCAGGGACAAACACAGATGATGCCACTGCCCCTTCCCCATGGCCCCTCCCCTCTCTTCCATCCCCACTCTGCTATGGGGATTGAAGTTCCCCAGGGTCACTTGCGTGCCCACACCAAGCCTTTTCTCTGTGTAGAGTTTCTGCTCTGGGAACTCCTCCATGCCACAGTCACTCACCAAAGACAAAGTTGTCAGGACGGAAGATCTGTCCAAAGGGGCCGGAGCGCACGGAGTCCATGGTGCCGGGTTCCAGGTCCACGAGGATGGCACGGGGGACATACTTGTTACCTGTGGGAGGAACCAGCAGCAGCATTACAGCCCTGCAGTCGGCAGCCAGTGTCACAGGAGCCCTGCTGTGCTCCCATCCGCTTCCCCTCGATTTGCTGTTGAGGACATGGAGGGTGTGGGAATTTGGAAAGATCCGTAAATAGGAAAACAAAGCAGCCATTTAAGCTGTGCTGGGGCGTCTCCCACTGCGGGGAGGGCTGGGGGACCCCTGCCTACACACCCTTTTCCCCCTCCCCCGGGAAGCTCATTACAGAGAGGCGTTACCGGTGGCTTCATTGTAGTAGACGTTGATCCTCTCTAGCTGCAGGTCGCTGTCCCCGTGGTAGCTGCCCGTGGGGTCGATGCCATGCTCATCGCTGATGACCTCCCAGAACTAAAGGGACAGAAGGGTGGTCAGTGCCGCCACGCCCCTCTCTCGCCCCCCGGTCAAATCCTCGCCACGTGGCGTGCGGGGATTCGCCGCGCGTGGGTGCGGCCCCCCGGCCAGAACCGAGCCGCTACCGCGCCCTGCACATTCCCCCCCACCGACGGGAGGGGCGTGGCACTGCCCGGCGCCCCTTCCCCCGCCCGCCTGGGACCCCTGCAGCCCGCGAGGGGCTGATGGACAGCAGCTGATACCCCCGCCCTACTCTTCTTCCCCAAGGCATGCCGCACCCACGGCGCGGAAGCCCCACCCCGCTTCCCCCTAAGGTGGAACAGCCGGGACCCGTCCCGCGCGGACCCTCCCAGGGACGGGCGAGCCCGATGGTGCTCCGCCGCGGGAAGCCGGGAATTATCCCTCCCGGCAGCGCTATCCCCGGCACACGCGGAGCCCGGCTGAGAGGGCACCGCCCAAACGCGCGGAGTCCCGGGCGGACGAGCGGATCGCCAGTCCGTACCTTGGCGCCAATCTGGTTGCCGCACTGCCCGGCTTGGATGTGCACGATCTCACGCATGGTGCCGGTGTCCGAAGGTGCCGCCCCGCTGCTCCTGCCGCCTTCACCGCCTGCTCCGCCCGCTCCCGCACTCGCCGCTGCGGCGGCCGCGCCCCTCGCCGCCCCTTAAATCGGGCGCCGCGCCCCGCCCCGCCGGTGACGTCATGCGGGAGCAGCGCGCAGTCAATGAGCGCGCGGGGGTGGGGCGGGCCCGGGCATTGTGTCGCGTGGGGGGCGTGGCCTGGTGCGGAAAGGGCGTGGCCGGGGCGTGGCCGGCGGGAGCGGTCGGGGCGCGCCGCCGCCGCCCCGGTTCGGCGCTGACTGCGGGGACAAAGGCGCCGAGCGCCACATGGGGTGGCCGAGCCGGGCCGAGCCGCCCACGTGTGAACCGCGGAACCTTCCTGCGGCCGCCGTCCCGCTCTTCGCCCTCCCGCGTCCGCCGCCGCCGCAGCCTTTTGTTCCCCGTGAAGCACAGCCTTCCCTGCCGCAGCAGCGGGCGTTGCCGTCGCGGGGGTGGGAGGGGGAACCCCGCGGCTGCCTCCGACCCCCGCCAGTGTCTCGTTCACACGGTGCCGGCGGGACACTCCCTCCCCGTGGAGGCACCGTGTGCCCGCCGGCATCACCAGACGCCCGTAGTTGCCGCCCGTTTGTCCGCACAAGCCCGCACCGGCGGTCAGGAGCCCCGCGCCCTGACCCGGTTTATCCACTCCTGGCACGACGCGGGTGGGCTTCCCTCCAGCACGGGCTGCGGTGATGCTGTCCGCCAGCCCTGCCTGCCCTCGGGCGGTCCCTGCCTGCCTCTCCTCGGTGCCGAGCTCGGCTTCTCTTTCTATGCCTAAAAAGGTCGGATTAGATCCGAAGCTGAGCCAGGAGCCGCTCTCCAGCCAAGTGCCCTGCTCTGCGCTGTCACCCGTCCGGCCGCAGCCACCAGTGAGCCGCAAGCAGACAATAGCGCGGGTGCTGCTGCACAGGGCCGGGGGCTTGAGGGGGGTGGTTCCCTCAGCTCTGCAGCAAACGGGTCTTGCTCTTCGCCGCTTCGTTGCGGATTTACAGATGCTGAGGGATGAAGAAAGGAAGGGCGGGGGGCGGGGAGCAGGAGACGGTTGAACATGTGGTCTCCAGAAATGATTTTTGGTCCCTCACTTTATCTTCCAGCAGCCCCGTATGTCACCGCGGGCATTACAGGGATGGCGGGGGCCGCGGCAGCGGGCAGGGCACGGCACTTGCCCACGCCGCGGGAGGAGGAGGAGGAGGTCGCGAGGAGGAAGAGCACGGGCAGGGCGGCACGGTTCCCGCCGTGCCCGGTGCCCTTCGGGGCGGTCAGCCCGGCGTGGCGGCTCCTCGTCGGCATCGCCTGATTCTTACCACGGTCTCGGTGTGCGTGTGCAGCGGAGGGAGGGTGCGGTTCCCTCGGGAGGCTGCTCCGAGCCACCGACAGCCCAGGCAGGCTCCCCGTAGCCAGCGCCAGGCGGGACTCGGCTACCCCATTTTAGTGACCAGCTAGATGAAGGCTACTTCATCTATTCTACACTTCAGCTACTCTAGAGGTGCAGATTAAAGCATATCACCATTTTCAACCAATTATTTCTTCAATATATTTCTTCTTCTTTCTCCCTCCTTTGTTCTGTACACGTGCCGATGTCCCTAATCTCTGTAACCTGGTTTATGCAGATCGACAATCTTGCCGATGCCTCCAGATCTGATTTTACCTTTTTCCAAGGCAATCCTCAGCACAACCTGGTTTCCTCTGATTGATATACCAACGCATCCACACCTTTCTTTTGTTTGCCTTACGGTGAGAAGGCATCCCATCTCCAAAAGGCGTGCTAGAAAATACAGCCTCACGTTTGTCTCTTCAGTAGTGATTTTGAGAAAAATTAATCCTATCATTTGCAGTCCCTGTGAAATCTGTTTTTATTGGCCTAAGCCAGGAACAATTTAATTGTTTGGTTGACTACGCTTCACAAACAATGTGTAGCTGTAATTCCAAGCGAACATTTTTTTTTGTGGCATGCTAACTGCATAATCAACATCCTCATCTATAGTTATTTGTCCAAGAATAGCTTGCAGATTAGCAGCTCCAGGGGACCACTGACCGCTTCAGGTAATGCTTCAAAGTAATGCCAGTCTTTCCCATGGCTGCGGCGGGTGTACTCCTGAAAACCCTGTCACAGCAAAACTCGGTGACAGCAGAGCTGGTGCAAAATACAGGTACTGTGACTGTTTGCTACTGTTATTTCCAAGTATCCTGCATGTTGTACACTGCATATTAGTTTTTTACGAGGAGATAACTGACATTTCGGTGCGAAGGAGAGTAGCTGATTTTACACATCCTCCATACCTACGCTAAGCTCATTCCTAACAGCTTGAGGCTTCAAAGGAAGCCATTTTAAAATCCAATTCAGGGAAAACAGATTATTAACAGTGGAGGAAAGAAACCCACCCCAACAGCTTTGCCTTAAAATAAACTAATACACCTCTTTGAAGCAGGGGAGATTCAAGTATATCTACTATATAGAACTTGTTGAGACTGTAAGAAAAATAAAATAGGTGAAATGTTTATTTTTAAAATAAATAGCTGCTTTTCAGAGGGATGAGAGAGGAAACCCAGGTATAGCTTTTCTGTAGCGCCTAGCCCAGACTCCTTAGAGGTGAATGGCAGACGTTCAAATCACTTCAGGAGACTTCAAAGTCCATTTTAATTCTAAGGTGAGTGTTTGGGACGGAAGGCTCCTCAAAGGTTCAGCACAGCTTGTTGTGAATTACTTGCAGAAAAATGAAGTGTTCAGCTGTTGGCTGCCCGTGCCTCTCTCCCCCCTCTCTGGATCTGCCTCACACTGCTGTGTCTGTCAGCGCAGCCCCTGCCCCAGCCTCGGGGCCGGCCCTGGCTGGGCTCCTCCATCCCCATCTCCCCGGCAACCGCCCCCCCGCCTGGCAGAAACGAGCTGCACAAAAAACAAAACCAAAAAAAAAAAAAAAAAAAAAAAGAGCTGCAACATTTTTACTCGCCAGGCTCATTTCCCAGGGTGTAAAGGCACTGTGGGTAGGGGACTGCGGAAACGGCGGCAGGGCGGGTGAAATGCCAGCTTGCAAGGTTGTTCACAGTCGTTCTCGATATTAGAGAGAAGGGCGTTAGAAGAACAGAGAAGGATATTAGAAGAAGAACACAATCACAGTCAAGAGTTTGTTTAACGAAACTCAGAGGATCAGCTCAGTTTTATCTAGTTTTATCTCCTCACTCTCTTTTGCAGTTCCCATTCTCCCACTACAAGGTTGGGTGTGATCACAGTCAGAGCCTCTGTCTTACGCTATTGAAGTGAGCACTGATGAGAGAAAGTCCTGGTTTCCTTGCTGGATGCAGAAGGTTGCAAAAGCCAGCTAACAAAAGCCCAAGGGAAAGACGTAGTCATTTTAATTTATAATAGAAAATATGTGCTTTTGTGGAATGTGCTGTAGCATAGTTTGTGGGTCATTAGAACGTTTGTTCTAAAAAAAAACTTGGACCTGTCCCATGGTTCAGCATCACATTTCATGGAGATCCCACTCCTTGTCTGTGGCTCATCTCAGAAGGATGGAAATTCCTTACAGACCTTGAAGTTATGCCCAAACCCCCAAGAGAGGCACCTAGACCTTCTGTATATTGAGGGAAAGGATGCTGTATTATACAAAAATTAGAAGTTTGGACTCTCATGAGTTGGGGTCTTAGACCATAGACCAAGCTGGACATCTAAGGTGGCTCATTAGGTCATTTAGGGCAAGCCAATATTTTGCTCCTCAGTGTGAATCATTGTAACTCAGCAGAGAGTCAGTGACGGGCGGGCTGGGAAGACCTTGGGTACATTTGAGAGGAACTCAGAGTGGTGCAGGTGGAGAAGGAACATTTTGAAAACAAAATTTTGTTGGGTATCTCGTTTCTATGTGTCTTCATGGTTTTGTGTACAGATTGCTTGCAGTCTGCGTCAGTGGCTGGAGCCACCTGTGCCAGCTGCTGGGACAGGACGAGGCTGGTAGTAGCCACAGCTGTGTGCTGTGACCCTCATTACCCTTGCTCCCAACAAAACCCCTGGCTATAACATAGCCCAACTACATCACCCAGACCCAAATTCTTGAGAAAATTCCTAAACTGTGGGAAAGCCAGCAGAAGAGTCCCCTTCCTAACAAGAAAAGGTACAAATGCAGGCAGAGAGAAGATTATAGGAACATGATCATCAGTGGCTGAAGAACAGGGTAGAATCAACACCAGCATGGAAAGCTGTGAGGCCCTAAAGGAAGAAAGCAGAGAGGCAGCAGAAAACTGCAATGCATCAACACTGAGGGTGTGCTCACGGGAGCAGCAAAGTCTGGTCCTCCTCCCTCTGCCTGCAGCTGCCCGGCCAGCACACCAGAGTCTGTCTCTGCCCATCAGTGCAATGCTTAAACCCCACAGCTCATCAAGGCCAAGCTGTCTTCAGGTCACAGTAGCCCGGGTTAATGCCAATGTGTGCCCGATGAGACAGGCGATCACAGGGTGATCCAGGACTGGACAGAGAAGGGTGGTTACACTCTCAGCAGTGGCCCCATGCCATCCTGTCTGCTGGGTGAGCTCTGGTCACCCAACAAGCCCCAGTGGGTGAGGTCTGGGCCATGTTCCTGCTGTATTCACAGCCCCCATGTCCTCCTAGGCAGCCCCCCAGAGGAGCAGGGTCACCCCTACAGTGCTGCCACACTTGCCAGCAGGGCCCAGGGCCAGGGCAGCTGCCCCGTAGCCCCTGCCAGTGCTGCCCATCCTGGGCCATCCCTGGCCTCATCCCTGCTGAGGCCAAGAACTTCTGGTGCATCGTCCCCACAATGGGCTTCAGCCACATCGCAAGATAATTGTTTTCTCTTTTACTGCTGCTACAAGTTATTGTTCCTAGTGAATAGTTAAAACTCTGTGACTGTTTAATTTTTTCTGAGAGCACCTGTGTGCTCGCCAGTTCCTCTTTATTACAGAATGTAAGGGTTATTTCCATAAAACAAGAGCTGGAGCAAGGCAACCACTCAGTACTCTCAGAAAGGAAACCCCCCAGCTTCAGCTTAAGGACTCTCACTGCAGCACTTTGTCAGCAAAAATTACAGCAGTAAGAAGCCCCAAAGGAGGCTCTAAAGGACATCCAGGACCACATGACACCTTTCACGTGCATAGTGACACATATTGTGCACTCGGTTTCCCATAGCACATAATGGATCTGTGTCAGTGTTATTTCCTGGTTCATCTCGTTCACACTAAGGCTGATGGGCATGCCCCCATATAAGCAAATGATAATATTAATAATAATGAATCAAGCATCTATAAAGTCTTCAAGAATATATAATACGTGGGAATATAAACTACAGAAGTGCAAAAGAGAGATGAAAAATGGTTTCTCTAATTAGGAAATTACTAGATGACGAGAAGCAAAGAGCAGGTAAGGAGAGGCAAAGGGCAGTTTGCCTACTACCGGGTGAGAGTGTTGATGAAAAATCGATCTGCTCTCTAATAAATCCGCTTGCCTGACCCCAAACGTGGCAAGATGTTGAATGGACGCTGGGCTCCCTGAACCAATGATGGGAAAGCATTTTGATTCCTGTGTGCTCTGCTTGCCAGGCATAAATATTAATAAGGTTCCAGCCTCAGTGCTGTTGCTGATGCAGCTGTTTCTACATTCATGTGGAACAAATTCAGTAAATGCAAAAGAGCAAGGCATGAAAGAAAATATTCACTTGCTTGTCTGAGTTATTCTTGAAATCTGGTCTTGTTCCTTTCTTTCATAAGCAGGATTTTTTTGGGGTGTGTGTGTGTGTGTGTGTGTGTGTATGTTCGGGCTGAAGTAAAATGGGACAAATTTGCACAGTTTGAGGATCTTGTTGCAAATGGTAGTGTCAGAGGGTACAAAGGCTGGCAAGACCCTCATTTGGGCCGTCAGGTTAGAATCTGGAACCGCAGCGCTACAGGAGCCACATGCCCAGCAAATACTCCTTTTTTGTTTCGATTCTCCTTGGTTAGAAAAAAAAAAATTCTTTCCACCCCAACGACTCATCCTTGAAACCCCGATAGCACCACGCTGCCCTGCATCAGTACTAAGTCTAATTTCTACTGAATCTGTTGCCTCCCTCGAGCAGCTCGGATTTGGTATGTTAGGGAAGCAGGAGCCTTTGTAACCGCTTTGAACAAAGAAATTTTTTTCAAGGTCTTCTGCCACCACCCTGCTCTCTCCTCCCTGCAGTTACATTGCGGCTGGCAGAGCTGCTTGCTGTACGAGTGTGCTTGTCAACTCGTTAACACTTTCTTTTTCCCTTTGCTAAAGGCATGATCGTGCAAATTAATCGTAAAGACCTTATCAAGCAGCTGCGTTGGCCTCTCAGGTGCCTTTGGTAAGCATTTTCAGAAGAGTGGAAAGAAAAGAAATATGATTTTGAAGGCTGAAAAAACCGGTCCCAGATCACACATACGTGTATTAAATATCTGTCTTACTGGCAAAGAAAAATGACTGAGAGATTTCTCTCTCCCCGGCACCAGTTGCTGTCCCGTGTTGGGCTGGAGGGAGCTGATCTGGGTGTCAGGAGCTCGCAGCCGAGAAAAGCAGGGTTTGGGGGAGCTGTGCTGTGCTGTCAGTGCAGCAGTACAACCGTTCTTCTGACGGCAGGATTTACACAAAGGCTTTGATCGTCTGGTTTATTGAAGCTGGAAGCATCCTCACCAAGACAGAACCAAGAGCACAGCTGAAAGCACCATTTCCATCCCTTCCTTCCCCTTGTGCTTTAAGGAATCCCTGAGCTGGAGCTGCAGTGATGAGGAAAAGGCGGTAAAATTGGGGTGCGGTGACGGAGGACCACTGTGCCAGCACTGACATTGTCACTCGGGGACATCCGTGTAGGTGATTGATAGGCGCTTGTAGGGGAGCAGGGGAGAGCCGACCTGCGCCCGCAGAGTTGTCTGGGTTTTATGAGCTGAGGCCTCACCTTGGCACAGGTGGGGATGCAGGTAGGTTAAGCAAACCATCCAGCACTACCTCTGAGCACACACTGCAGCATTTTACACAATGGCTAAGTGAGGTTCATCATTACAAGGTTTATCTTCTGCTCACAGGAGCAGCTATTTTTTCAATTGATTTGTGTAGAGGCTGGCTCAGATTCTGAATGCATTAAAAAAAAGATATCACTTCCAAATTACATTAATTCCTTTGTCCTGTTCTCTCCTCCCATTTTTCAATTTACAGGTCTTCACAGGATTTAGGGATACTTTTCACCAATTTGCGTTTGCCTCACGAGAAACATTTAACTTCATGTACACAAATCTTTCAATCCTGAGGAAGGTGACCATCCACCTCAGAACACTATAATAGCAGCAACTGTGCCTGGCACCAGCTTTTTCAAACACAAAAGCAGAAAAGGGTGATAATTTCTCATGCTTTCTGAGAGGCAGCAGAGAAGGATATTTTTCAGCTGCTGTTCAAGGGTGGGACACAGACTTTCTGAAGATGTAGTTTCAGTCTCTTGGGATCATACTTTGAAAATGCATTAAAGGGACTGATAACATTTTCCTAGGGTAATGTGTTCTGACAGCCAAACTATTCTGTCTGTTCTGTTGTCATGCAAATAGGGAACACCCCCATCTTTGGCTACAAGCATGAATTATTATTTTAAATGTTTTTAACTAAGGAATTTGGAAACAGATCACTGAGGTGACATTTGCAAAAGTTATATCCGGTGTAATCACCAGTAAAATCAGATATACCGATGAGGTGTCAAACAGTAGCTGTTTGACATACTTGTGCTAGGAAATAAAATACACACCAGATCTAAATAATGATTTTCAAGAACTGTACTAGGAACTTGGAGACCCTGGCCAAAGCAACCATATCCTTGTGGATCAGGTGACATTTGCTGCTCTCTAGTTATGTACAAACTATTGTTTGAGATACTTACTCCTTCTGTTAAACCACTGTGTTCAACAGAGCAGGAAGGAGAAGCCAAGAGAAAAAACTGGATTCAGCTGAGGAACTTCTGAGTGGAGACTAGGAGGCTGCTAAGGGACAATGCCAGGCCTGTTAGCTTCCTGCCTTGCCCAGGGAAGAGGATGGAAAATAATAAAAGCTGATTTTGTACAACTAGTTTTGCTTGCTTGCAAATGGAAAAATGAAAAGGCCATGGCACCACTTTAAAGAGTAATGAAAGAAAGTGGCTGTTAGGAGAACCAGACTGAGAGGCAGGCCCTTGCTGGCATGCTGGAGAATGGGATAAGCTGTATGCAGGCACATCCAGTCAGACCTGCAGGTGAAGGGTCTTGTGATAGAGACTAATAAGTCCACAGCACAGCGTAAAGAGCAAAAGAAGATTCATGGAAATCCTGGCATCAGCAGAAGGAAAGTACCCAGAGGGGTGGGGAAGAGACCAGAAGTGCAGCAAGTTCCATAACCATGGCAACAGCAAACTATCTGTCAAAAAAAGGAATTTCATTCCACTCCCAAAGCAGCCTGAATCTCGGTCAAACCTTTGTTTATGTGGCTGCCAGTGCTGCATGTTGAATCAGTAATTTCCATGACTATGAACGTGACTCTCTGCAGCCTGAGCAGACAAGTGAGGCCTTGAGTCTGCAGCAGACTGACATTCCCTCTGGTTCAAGGACACCACATACCCTCTGCCCTGGCCTTGCACTGGTCTAGGTGACCCAGGGACAGAAAAATATCAGGATCCACCAGGTGTGTTGTATGTCACATAAGATCTAGGAATTGAATTGAGCAATATAAAGGAAAACATTTTTCAGTACTATCTTATGGGTTTTTTTCCTTCCTTTCTCAGTTCCATCAGCCTTTCACACCTGTGCCCTTCCCTGTCAGATCACAGGTATGTAATAACCCATTGCTCCTGCAGATCTCACTACAGCTGCTGACATCTATGGGGAGTTGATGTTGGTAAGATGCTTTGGGATTCTCCACCATGAAGTGGTCTATCTGCATACAAAATATGATTTCCAGTTGACTGCATAAACCTCTTGTCCCCAAGGGGAGCAATGAGTCACTCCGTGTTAGTGCCTCCTGTCCAGCAGCTACAAAACCACAAGTCTCAAATGCTCCAGCAGATCTAAGGCAAGGTCCTCCAATGACTCATATGACAAGGAAAGGAAACTTTCTGATTTGATAACAGCAGAAATTTAGTCTGGGCTCACCAAGGTCCTTACAAGCTGCGTGTCACACGGAGTTGTGTTCAGCTGCAGGGAGATCAGCAACAGTTATTGTGCTCTTCTAGTCTGCAGAGGAGTGAAATAGAGCAGGGTAGAAGGGATTTGCAGGAGGCCACTGGGTCAGCTGGGCACAAAACCTAATAGCAATGATTTCTAATCAAACACGCTGTGCAGAGGATCACAACTGACAGAATTGCTGTGCCACCTGCATTACAGGCTTCACCCCACATCTATGGAAATCCTCACAGCTGAGGTTACAAACTCAGGGAGGAAAAAAAATCTGTTACCTTAAGTCTTTTGGGAATCAGGAACTTCATTTCCTTGTAGCAATGCCTGCCTAGGTACCAACATGTATGATGAGGAGGTGTTGTAGCAGTTCTTGTATTTTGCATCTGCTTACTAGTGTTTTTCAGAGAGAGCTGGCTTTGATAGTGCTTTGGATTGCAGGATTCATAGCATGAACTTGGTGCAGTCCCCTTGCAGATCTCTTAAGCTGATTTTCATACAAGTTCACAAGTCTGATTCCTCCATTTCCTGCAACTTTTTCAGAAATTCCAGCCCGGATTCTCTTTGCATCTCTATTTCTGAGACTACAGCTCAGGCTGATCAATACTTGACAAAGTGTTTTGAGTCCTCAGGTTACCCCTATGGCCATAGTTAGATGATTCAGAAGCAACTCCCTATAACAACTAACCAACAACCCATGCCAGGATCCCAGTAAAATGTTTTGACCAGTTTGATTCCCCAGACTGACTCATCATCATGTTAGATGAGCACGAGAAAGAAGGACTGGGCCAGCCCCACCTTAAACAGGTTTAGGTGGCCACAGCCTCACAACCATGGTAACAGTAAAGTGTAAGCGGAGACATTTCTCCCTTTCTTGCTTGCCTGATTCTGCTCCCTATAATGACAGCACAAGTTTTTGAGCAGTGGCACAACAATCTATGTCAGAGGATGGATCCAGCTGAGAAAAAGCATTCAATGATAGGGAAAAAAAAAGGGGGGGAAGTGTTTTTTCCAGATCCTCAGGTGCCTTGATGTAGAGGGAGAGAAAAGAGCCCCCTCAGCCATCAATGCCACTGATGGAAGTCTGCATACAATGAGCATCCAAGCCTCAAACAAAGTAGATCCCTGGAAGCCTGGGACTGCAGCACAGCTACTGCAGGAGTAGCCTGGTGTCACGGAGCCTTAGCAGAGCAGCTGGAAGGTTTTGCTTGGCTTTATCAAGGGTCATTTACTCCTCTGCAGAAGGATGGCAAATGAAGAAAGCTAGAATATCCTAGGCATCAACAAGAGGTTCACTGACACACACTTCTTCTTGCATGACACCTGCCTTCTTGCATGTCAAATTCACCTATATTCATGCAGGAGCCAAAGCACAGAATACATTTTGGAATCAGAAAAAAATGCTGCTCTCAGTGATATACCAATTCATAACTGTGCTTTATGGGTCTTGACTTCTCAGTTACCAGGAAGAAGATTTACTCCTCACTTAAAATTGTACTGGAGGGGAGATGATGATCAGTAAAAAAATCAAGGTTTAGGATCTAGTGACTCTTATGGGCAACCTAACTTTTGGAGAAGAACAAGGTAGATAGAAGTACGTACCTTTAAATCACCTCTCCCTGATCTCATCTGAGCAGGAATACATACACATCCATATAAACGTGCAGTGCTTTTGCCAAGGTGTGTTTACTTTGTCATTATTTTTTTCTCTCTAGTGTGTCACTACACCTGAGGCTCATTGCAGCGTCATACCTGACAAACAAGGCAGACTTATGGGTGCTGCTTTCAAGGCCACAGGGAAAAAAAGATGAGCATTTTAAAAGAAATGCAAGAGGGTCCATACACATATAAAGTGCTTTCTCCTCTCATTTTGTAGGGATTCTCATGGCCTTGCAGTGCTGTAATAAAGAAATTAATTTCACACTTGATGGTCTGGTTCTGCACAGCTCTACTCACACACCTGCACTGCAAATAAAAATGCTTAACCAGCATTTTAGTCACTAGATGAATGTTTTTCCTTTTCTGAGTTTAAACAAGGATTTAGCATGATTTACAGAGAGCAGCTGCATTTCACAGAAAAGCATTGAATACATGGATCTGCTAATGTGCAGAGGAGCCCTGTGACTTACTTTTAGAGGTCTGCAGGGTTTAGAATAAGGGACGTTAGAAGCACTTTGGAGAAGACTCCTGGTGAGAAGAGGAACAGATCACAGCATGATGAAATAGGGGCAGTTCCCTGTAGGGAGAAGCAAGTCAGGAGACAGCCTCGGAAGCAACACCAGACATTTGCACCTGATGTGGAAAGACCAGCGAAGAAAACTCTTACTTCAGTCCAGCAGATGACTTTAACAAAGGTTCAGCACACAAACTTCTACTTTGTAGGAAGACACACTGAGCAGGAACTGTTAGAACAGATCCTCCACTAGGACTCCATTGCAGAATCCAACTCTGACCCAGTATAGCAAAGAAACTGGCTCTGAACACTTAGAGAAGGATTTGCCTGCATAAATAAATCTGTCTGCAAAGCTGTGCAATGCCTTACTGTTCACTCTCACCTCCTTTCAAGTCAATGGAAACCAGACAAGAGGGGTTCCTTCTCTCTCAAAAGGGAGACCTAAAGCAGCTCAGGTGAACTGTGCCCTAATATTTCCTCTTCACTGATCAAGCAAGCTTGGGGCAAATTCCTCCATCACCTGCAGGTGTCTAACCACAGGAATCTCACCACCACCACCTGTGTAGCTGCCAGCAGACATTTTATCCTGTTCTTAGAATTTTATTCCTGCAATGCTCCTGGCTCCTGGCTGTTTTAGCTGGCAGGCCTGCCTAACCAGCTGCAGAGTCAACCTGCAGCTGCAATAAGCAGAGTGCATGCAGCCAACACTCTCGCCCTTCCAAGGTGGCTTTTGTCACCTATTTGACTGTTTTTATAGCTGTCACAGGCAAAGTGTCGGTTTGCAACAGGCTGTGGGGACAGGTTTTTGAGCCCCAACACAAGACTCAGCTTCTGCAGTACCTCACCTTGTGGGAGGCCAACCCATGTGGAGGGAAAGAGCTGGGACTGGCTGTAGAGTCGGGGGCATGGGAGGACCAGCACAAGCCTGATGCTGTTTCAGCAGTGAGGCAGGGGACAGACATAGTGGGGGGCTGACACCATACATCCCATAATGCTTTGTGCAAGAAGCAAGTGACAAATGTAGGGCAAGGGAGGTGGTGTGCAACCCCCCCTCTCTCCAAGCTGATCCTGTGCCATGGGATGTCAGGATATGGCAGCTGAGCCGGGCTTAGCTGCCTCCCGGGATTTAGTGTCAGTGCGGCAGCATGGGCAGAAATTAGTACAGGGTTGAGGATTTTCTTTGGCAGATGCCAGGAGAACTGGAGCGGCTCAGGGAAGAAAAGTGATGAAGGGTTCCTTTCCCTCCACCCGTTTCTTCAATGGAACAATGAAATCTTACCATTTAGAAATAGAAATTTTGATTTCCAGCGGTATGTAGGAAACTGGAGGCAGAGGGAAATGCTGATTAAAAAGCCAATCTGTACCCTTAAAGTGCTTGTTCTTTGTGCAGCGATGATTGCCCTGCCGGCGGCGTGAAAATACACGTTTCCAATTGTAAAGGGCCCGCGGCCATCAGGGAGCCGACAATATTCTTATCAGCAACAGACGGTACAGTTACTGAAAATCCTCTCCAGTAATGACCGACTTTGGTGTGCTCCGGCTGAAAGAGTGATGAGCACAAAATTCACACTCCAAGTAGGGCTTTTAATTATTCACGGCTCCATATTCTCCAGAGCTATGAAAACCCGAATCACTTGCTTTGTAGATCCCCAATGCCGAAAACCTCCACAGCTGAATGAAGCCAAGGTCGCTGTGACCTTCCTCCCCCTTCCCGAGGCTGCACAGCACCACGCTATCCCTTTCCCTTTCGTCTGAAACCCCGGGGCTCCTCTCAGGTGACTCCCGGAGCCATCGATGGTACGGCGCGCGTCCGCACGCAGGGGTCACCTGCCACCTAGTGGGGCTTCCCCATCCCTGCGGCTGCCTCCGCTTTATCCCTCTCCCAGGCGGGAGCGCGGCAAAGCCCGGGGAGGCGTGAGCCGCGGGAAGCCGTGCACGGAGTGGGTGCTCACCGGGGCTGCGGGTGTGTTCCCACACTGGAGGTGTGCACCGGCGGGGTACTGCGCACCGGGAGGGGGCTGTGTCTTTTGGGATGGGAGGGGAATAGTCGGAAATGGAGGGGGTGTGCACCCACCGGGGGAGTGCAAGTTCAGGGGGTAGGGGGCACGGAGGGGGCGCGCTCCCAGGGGAGCGTGTTCGTGCTGGCGCGGTCTGTTCACGGACGGAGGGGAAGCTCGGGGAGGGGCGTGCACGGAGCGGAGTGCGGGCACCGGTGTGCGTGTGCGGGTGTTCCCTGGGGAGTGGGAAGCGTGCATCCCCCGGGAGCCGGACGGGGCGGCGGCCGCGCAGGGCCGGTGCCGGGGGCGGTGCCTCCCGGCGGGGCGGGCACGGCAGAGCGGAGCGAGCGCCGCCTCCCCGGGGCCGCGGGGCGGGCCGGGCTCAGCCTCCCGCTCGGGCCTTGCGTGCTCAGGCCTGGACGCGCCGGGAGAAGCGGCGATGGAGGCGGCGGGCGGCGGCGGAGCGGCGGGCGGCATCGCCCTGCACGACTTCAGCGGGCAGCTGGGCGAGCAGCGGGTGCACTTCCACGCCATGCGGCTGCGGGACTCGCTCTTCCTCTGGGTGGGCGCCGCGCCCGCCCTCGCCAGCCTGGCCGTCGCCATGTGCAGCCCCCGTGTGAGTGTCGCAGCCGGCGTCCCGCCCGCTCCCCGGAGCCCCGCGGCGCTGGGGGGTGGCCCCGCCGCCTCTACCCCGTGCTGCCGGGACTAAACCGTGCCCTGTGCTGTGCTCCGCTTGCAGGACAGCATCCCGGTGGCCGCCTCGCTCCTGGGGGACCCCTCGGACACCGCCTCCTCCTGCCTGGCGCAGCGCTTGGGTAGGTGCGGGTGCGCGCTGCGGGCGGGCGGGGGTGCGGGGAGCCGCCTCCCACCGGGAACGCGCGGGTCGGGACCGGGCCGTGCCTCTCTGGTGGCCCTGAGCCACCAGCCCGGGCCGGGTGGGTTCAGAGGGATGCGGTGTGCGCTGCCCCGGCCGCAGAGCCTGCGCTGCTGCAATTTGCGGCAGCTTCCATGCAATCCACCGATTCACTTTTATTTTCCCATCCGTGTGCGGGTCTGTGGCACCTGAGTCAGCGGCCTTGGGCAGGCTGGGCACTATCAGAAGTGAATTATTTGATATCTTTATCCTGGCTTTGGGTGTGAGGCAGGGCAGCACATGCTGCACCTGTAGAGTGGGGTTTCAAGTGACCTCCTCTCTGTAAACCTGTGACACTGCTGTGCTGGTGGGCGGGGTGGCCGTCATGCCAGGCACGTGCATTTTACCTGAAGATGAAGCCACATTCCAAGAAGTTCTGGCCTGGGAAGCCCAGAGTTGTCTCACAAGATGCCTGGGCTTGATCTGACTGACCCAAATGGGCACTGCTCGGGATGCTTCCTTTTCCATCACATGCAGTGTGCTACAGCTACTGCAATAGCCGAAATCCTGAATCGTAAGGACAGCTTGCAAACTCCCATGTCCATATTAAAAAGATTAAAAACACACGGCCTAGTACATCCTATCACCTTCACAGTTTTGACAGCTGTGTCATGCTGGTTACTCATCATCACTCACCGGTGGCTGATGCAGCTCCAACTGGTGAACTGCTGATGTGCTTGTTACCAAGTTTTAAAAGCAACATGCTGAGCTGCTCAGTGTCATCTTACTTCCTCTGTTTCAGATGGAAAGGCCACAGAATTATTAATGATCTGTGTGCTGATCTCAGTTTCAGACAGTATGTCCTGAATTTGTATTGTCAGGCACTTCCATGAGTCTACAACACCTGCTTCTCCTTCATGGCCACATATAAAAAAGGGTTGCTCACAAGACTAATCTTTGAAAAACGGTATTAGCATCTTTTCTTCTTCACAGTAACTTGTGTTTTAATATACACTGTTTTAGTCTACCCTGGTGGCACAAATTTCTCTACACACTGAGTTCAATCCTTTCTACTTTAAGTAATAATTTTATGGGGTACTGTATAACACAACTTCTTTATGTGTAATTAGTGCCTTATCCTTAGGAAGTCAGTCAAAATGTAGTCAGAGAGGATTTACTTTGGATAAAATGTAGTTTATTCCACTATTCCAGTTCATTCCAAATGGAAATTTGGTCTCCTTGTCATTAATTTCTTCTGAATCTTGCTGTAGTCTTCTGTGTAGCATTGCAGCCCAGCTGACAGTTCTAAGTTATCTTAGTGATTGCCATACTTCTTTTGTTGTTTTTTATATACATGTGCTTGCTATCTCTTTAAAAGATTTATTACATGTTTCATAGCTGAAGTTCATAAGAACTTACCATTTCTTCTGTTAGCTCTTTCAGTGTTCTAGGACAGAGGCTGCCTGAGTCACCTGACTTTTCTCCTAGTGAGTTGTCTCAGTTTTGCTGCCCTTTTTTCTTATCCCTTTTTTCTTTTTTTCCCTTAAGGTACTTTTATTATTTGCACTACTGATTTCCCATACTTTGTTACTGAGACTGATACTGTTGCTTGGTAGTGGTCTATAGGTTACTCTTTATCCTTGGACTATAATGTACCTTCCTATTTTCTGTTTCTTTGTGTACACCTAAAGGTGTCTTTTGTTATTTCATCTTACATTTCTGAGCTGATTGTGGCCCAGCTAGGCTTTTGGTCCATGTTCCTCTGTATCCATGACATCTATCCACTGGGTTGCAGGTTTCCTTGCCAGTCAGTTCCTTTCATATTTTTTTAATATACTGTTCTTGCTTGTGTGATGCTGGTAAAAGTATATTATTTTGGGGAAGGCCTATAAACCTTTTCCACCATTACTTCAAAGGGGAAAGTCAATAATACACTTATGGCTTTGAATAATTATGTGCTTGCTCTTTACCTGAGCTTCTAGGAAAAGAAATACATATTTTTTAATCTCACACCGCAGTCTTTAGGCTGGCTTTTGGCAGTCCAGCAATTTAGGTCAACTCCTGGTCACTTAGTCAAAATTTATTTATTTATTTATTTATTTATTTATTTATTTATTTATTTATTCATCTATTTTAAAAAATATTTACATTAAAAAATTATTTAAAATTTAAAATTATTTATCCTGAGACCAATGGATCTGCAAGGTCATCAACAATTATCTTTGTTTCACAAAGTGCTTGGTAAGGAAATCTGTGCTCCACCTCAGCTAGAAATACGCAGATTTGCTGTTATTGGTGTTTAGTTTTTCTCTGGGAATTTAAATCCTTGTTACTCCCACACAATCTGTAATAGCAGAGATGCTATTCACAGCCAAGTCTGACTTGTAGTTGTACTTCCAAGGTCGCCTTTTTAACCATACTGACATGTGGTAACCTTCAGGCAGGCAGTTTTTCTTGCCTCTCTTGTCCCCACCATGCTTGTCACCCTTTTTTCCGTGCAGTTTCTTATCTCCACAGGCACTAGCAGGAGTAGCATGCGGTGCCATTTTTACATAACTATTTCTATTTCTTACACTTGCTAGTCACATTCCATCATCTGCCATGTGTTCCTGCAATGTCAGGTTTCCTGCCCTGGAGCAGGAGTTTCAGTGCTGTGTGCATCACAGTGCACACATTCTCCTTTTGTTTTCTGGATAGTTTGGTAGGGGTCCTAGCCACAACAGCTGCATTTTGTGTACTGGCTCTATCTCCTTCCTTATTTCTGATTTTTTTTTTCTGTTGCTGAAGACACACATACTTCATTCTCATCCCTCTTTCTATATATATCTATCTACATCTGCTTTTACATCTGTTTCCCACCACCCTGCCTGATCACTTTGGCACAAGATGTGTCTCACTAGTCAATGAACCCGAATTCTAAGAATGTTTCCTGTAGGATACTGGAGGCCAATTCTTGAGAAGGTTCTTGTCCATTAGTGCCTCCCTCACGTGCATATCCTGAAATCACAGTGCTTTGGGCTGCAGTACTGATTAGGGCCATGTCTTCGGTCTTCCTTCTATAGGGACTGGCAGACTCTTGGTGAAGATCACCTCAACCTTTTCTTTGAATATTTCTCAGCTGGGCACTGGTCACTTCCATCAGCTCTTTTCCAGCATAAATAGTCTACAACCTCATGTCTAACATTTGTCCTGCCTCTTCTGCTCCTGCTGGGCTCCTCTTCAAGCTTTGGTTTGGGCCTTTGCTCTGTACATGAAGTTGTAGGAGCAGATGCGTGCTGCTGTAGTTTCTCCTGGTACTCAGCACATCCTGGACAATGGCTGTCAAGGATGTTTTTCCTCCACTTTGAAGAGCCAGTGGAACAGGGGTTATTAACCAGACTGCATGGGAAGCAGACCAGCTGGAGGGCTTTTTAGGTAAGCCTTGTCCTTTGCAGTTTTCTGCCTTACTCTGAAGCTGCAGATGGTCTTCCACAGAGGCATAAGATCTGCCCTCTTTTGTCCTTTCCGCAGGAG
Source organism: Vidua chalybeata (assembly GCF_026979565.1). Lineage (NCBI taxonomy): Eukaryota > Metazoa > Chordata > Aves > Passeriformes > Viduidae > Vidua > Vidua chalybeata. The sequence continues at coordinate 69,043,395 of NC_071530.1, read as the reverse complement.
TGCACATGTCCAACTGAATCCTCAGGAAGCAGGGACAGAAAAGGTCCTCCTGCCCCTCAGAGCTGGGGCAGAGCCCTGGGACTGGAGGTCCTTGGCACAGGAAACCCAGAGGGACTCCCAGATTCACACTGTTCTGGGAACTGGAGCAGCATCCCAGAGACTCTATAGGCAAACATAATTAAGAAGCTGAGTTTTGACACTGCAGTGCACTATATAGTTTTGTTAGCTAGGATAATGGCATTAATTAGTTCAGAATTAGCATTGCATTCATTTAGGGCATGATGATGAAGCACTAGTGCTTACAAAACATGCTGCTTTATACCACAAAAATCTAGTGCCAGGTGCTCATTTTTGCAATCAGAGCAGCACGCTGCATTATATCAGCATTTTGTAGTGCCAAGTCTTAAAAGGCAAATGAATCCTTACATTTCAGAAGCAGCTCTATTTACTGAGTCAGGAAGCTGGTTACCTGTTGGGATAGAAAATAATAAAAAAATTATTTACATAATGAAAATGTCTTAAAGGAGTTTTTAAACTACATTTTATACATACATATATATGAGTTTCTGTATTTAACTATTTAGTTAAATAAATAATAAATTAAATCCTGTTTAGAAAGGATTAAAATCTTAGACGTCCAAATGTTTCTGTTTTGAATTGTTAAAAATTCAGATGACATTTTTGAATATTCAGCAGAACAGTCTGATTTGTGTCTGGGATCATTAGCTCCCAGCTCATTCCCGGACAAGAATATCTTGTGACCCAAATACTATTTTTTGTCTTCTATTTTACACAACTCAATTTAAATTTAGTGCCTCTTTTTCCTGTATATTGCTTACATTTTTCACAAAGTTTAGCTTCAGTAATATATAAGGAGGGCCACAAAATTTTTATATTACCGTGGTAAACTCTAAGTAGGATGGCATTTTGTTTATAAAACACTTCTTGGTGTTATCTCTTCTACTCTGATAATTAAGTTTTCTTGTCCCACTGGACAGTTTTTTGGTCACTGTTAATTAGCTCTGTCATGGAAGGCAGCTCATAATTTTGTAGCACCTCTCTCTAGGTACTTGTCATTACAGTAGCCTGGAACTTGTGCTTGGCTTCATCATGTTCAGCAAAGGCTCTCCAGCTCCTCCTTGGAGCATTCATGGACCCCGTATGAAAAAAGGTTAATGGAAACAAAATTGATAGCAAGCTTAGACAGAACTGGTGCATAGCTTTTTGGGGCCTTTTAAGGCTTATGAACCTTTTAAGGTTCATGAAAATAATTAATTTGGGCCCAATGACTTTCTTGAGCACTTTCCTTCTAATGTTTTACACAGCACAGATTTACAAACTCGTAATTTCAGTGCTAAGAGTCCAGTACAGTCTGTGGTGTCACTTACAATGCAAGATATTTAAAAAGTGTCCAAATATCCACAAGGCTCTCCAGTGACCAGTGCTGTCTTGTGTCAGGTCAACAACTAGTTGACAATCACCAGTCTTATATTGTTCACTTCTGTGATGTGCAAAATATTGCCCAACTCTCCTGTGGTCAGGGACTTGTTCTGCTTTTCATTTATAACTGCACTCAGCACCACAGGAGTGAAGAACATCTTAGAAATCTGCATGATGTGGCTTTTTAAGAGGCTTACTCAAATATCATAATCACTTTACTATAAGAATAAGCTCTGGCTGACTATTCTGTTTTGTGTTTTAGCCAGCAAGACCAAAAAGCAGATATTTGTCAGCTACAATCTTCAAAACACAGACAGCAATTTCACCTTACTCATAGAAAACAGGATCAAAGAAGAAATGACAGCTTTTCCAGACAAGTTCTGATTGTGCATCATTGTAAAAGAAGATGAAAGTTTCGTTTCAGAAAAACTTATTGCAATTTTCACACTGACATTATTAGTATATTTCTTTTGTATTATTTTGATTGAATTTGCTGTTGTTATTAAATATAGCTACACTTGACTTGGATTTTCTTTTTTTCAAATAGAATTTGAATTCTAAAAGCAAATTTTTTTTTGCTACCCTGCCAAGTAGGATAGCAAATGGATGCTGCAATGGATGAACATGATTGAAAAAGTGCATGTGGTGTGTGGCCTCTACACAGTACTGGGATCTGATGGCAAATCAGTTCCAAATGCTATCTGTACAATTAATCTACTGTGTAGTAGCACTGAACATAGTATAGCAGCTTTTAGTGTTCAAATAAAGAAACTCCACATTTTTGTATGGTAAAGCTGTGACATGAGTGTTACTTTTGTCCTTTTAGCCCCTCTTGGTTGTAGTACTGGTGGTAAATAATGGATTTCCTCCTATCCCTTGGGCACTTAGAACATGAGAAGGATTTCACAAAGGGTCATTTATGCATCCCTGAGGACTACATAGAAGGAAAAAGCATAAGCCAAGTTCTGAGCAATAAGTCAGGCTGCTAGAAGAGCATCACTTGTAAAATTAGCATATACATAAAATCAGAGAGTTCTACTACCATGACCACCAGTGAAAAGCATCCTGCTGCTACATCTCTGGGCTTGCTTTCAGGTAGGATGGGTATCTTTTCAAAGGCAGATCCATTGGCTGTTTTGTTTAATGAGACAGGAGCCAGGAGTTAACTATCCAGGTTTTCCAGGTTTTGGTGTTTTTTTTTTTATTTTTTTTTTTTATTTCTTTCATTCCCAGTTGAGCCCTGACTCGAGCTTAAGCATCAGCTTCTGATACAAACCAAAACTAAACTACTGGTGCTGCTTCTAGACAACTGTCCTAAGCACCTGATGAATTTACTTTGCTGTGGTGCCACAATCAGCAATTAAAACCTGTAACTGAGAGGCTGCTGCTGTAGAAGGCACAGCTGCTGAATCTCTTGTCCAAAAGGGTTTGAACACCCAGTGGCTTCAATGTCTCAGATTTGGTGTGGGTGCACAGGGCCCCTCCTTACCTGGTGGGAACAGCTGCCTGTCCTTGGCTGCAGTTCAAGATCAGAATAGCAAAAAGCAACTGTTGAAGGGTATTTTATTTTTAATTTACACCACCCAGGAAACAGAGTCAACTATGCTTCTGTAATTGGCTGTAAAGGATAATTACTTGCAAATCAATGTGCTGTTTTAATTAGCCTGGTTTACAAACAGCTCATTCTGTTTGTAGAGCAGGGTAGGGCTATTTGCTGAGGCATCAGCTGCTGCTGGGTGTTTGAGATGTCACTGCAAGGGAGCCAGACGAGGGAGAGCAAACTGATGGGACATCGTCGTTTTATTCTGTACATTTACATACAAAGTTCTTCTCAGTAGGTACAACAGATGTAACATCATGCAGACATTTAGCTTGTAAGACTGTTTTCAGTACTTGATTTAAGCTTGTGCTATGAGGAAGCACCACCAGACTATTCAATGATCAAAACATACAGTAACAAGATTCTTTAAAACTTCATCAGAAACTGAAATGGGGAGGGAGATCTCGCCCACTAGACAAAACACACCGTACTCCTTTCCCGAAACAGTTTACACAATACATTTAAAATGAGGTTTGTAATTCCATTTTTTCTTAAAAAAAAAAAAAAAAAAGTTACAGTGGGGGAGATCGTCCCCCCACTCAATAGTGTTGTCTTATGTGCCGGCTACAGGCGCAACTTGACTTGACATTCACAGAGTTCAGTTAATGGCACTTCTGCTTCCAATTTGGTGACCAATAAAGTGTTTGTCTCCAGGAAATGGCAACAGTTAAGTAAAATACTTCCACTAAAAAGGACAACAACAAAAAAAGCCTGCTCAGTGAAACCCAAAAGTAAATCACACAGCCCCCTTTCAGAGTGGCCACACAACACTTGCAAACAGATGTTATCCATTTGCAGTGTGTCCAGCAACAAAAGCAGTAGTGAAACCTTACAAGGGGGACAAAGCCCCCAAGATCAAGCATAATGTCACTTCACATTTTTGTTTGAACTTACAAAGATGGAGAAAGCCCTTAAATGGTAAACCCAAAGAAAAATCTACTGATGGGCTTAGAGGTTACTGAAGGTTCACAGAAAAAGGCCAAAAATGGACAAGACAGCTTGGACTGCTTTTCCTGTTGTGGTGGCCAGAAAGAGCCACCTGAGAAAAGCCTTTCCTGGTGATGGCTGCAGAGGAGACATGGCCAAGGAGCCAATGGTGCAGCAGGCTGGGACCCCAGCAGAGAGTCCTGTCCTGCTGCAGGACTAGACAATGCAGGGCAAGCATCCCCATGCTTCCTTTCTGCCCTGATGCATCACCTGGTACCTGGCTCCTCCACAAAAGATAGGTTTAGTGAAAGCTTTCCAACTCCGTGAGCATGTGTGGAAGAACATAATCATCACAGAAGTGTTCATGTTTTCAGGAAAAGGAGCAAAACTAGAACTGCCAAAGCAGAAGTTAGTTTTTACTTTATTGTGACAGAGGCAGAGGGCCAGACTGACTAGAGAAGCTGGGGCTCCCTTCATTGCAGATCAGTACCGACTACCTGGTTTCAAGCAAAAAAGCAGCAAATCAAATCAACTTAATAAGATCTTTTTCTTAACAAAACAAACAATCAAAAACACTGCTGCATTTTCCTGTCATCTAATGTATTTATTATCTAAATGTTGATATGTTTAAACAAGTATTCTTTTCCCTGTGCCTGTCTGTCATCGGAGAGCAACCACCAGAATAGGAAACGATAAAGCGCTGTGGACAACAGCGGTGAGCTCACCAGGACCACTGACAGTGCTGGAAGCAGCCAGGTTTACAGGCCTGTGGATGGTCTGCAAGAGCTGTACCACAGCTTGAGCACAAGGGCCATGAAGAAGACCATGAAGGAAGGAGCCACTGGCTCCACAGCACGATGGATGGCAGGGTGCTGCTTTCTGCCTCTGCGCTTGCACCTTCTCCTCTCTCAGGCCCTTTTTCTCTTCCCTGAAGCCTTGCTTTGCTTCTTCAGCTTTTTGTTGTGAACCCATTTCTTTCGTCCCCCGAACATGTGTGGCTTGCAACGAGCATCTCACATTGAAGGCAAAAGGTACTGCACAAATTTGGTGTGTGAATACTGCACGAGTGGGGAAGGGCTGGGTTCTTTCCTCAGGTGAACACAGACTGCAAAGGTCTCGGCACAGAACAAAAAGAAACAGCCGCACTCAAGCCTAACAATAAAACTTGAGTGTAAGGAAGATCAGGCTCTTGCTGTCACAGCAAGTTTAGCAAAGGTGAAAAAAACCAGTAGTTTAACCCTGGGCAAAACTACCATCAACTGGTCCAGTGTTTCTTACCAGGCTCAAGAAGAACCCAAATGTCCACATCATCCTCTGTAAAAATTAGCAGCTTTAGGACAACATTGTTACTCTGAACACAACCACCTCTGTTGCTTCTGTAGGTCTGCCTGTCCCCTTGCATCCGTCAGCGTCTGAGGCTGTGCTACTTTACTGCATGGCCTGCCGGGAAGCATGGCTCTTTGATTTATTAGGAACTGTAAGAGGACATCGGCAGCCTAATGGAGGATGGAAATTGTTAGGTACAGCAGTTAATCGACAATATATACAGCAAGGGAGGAAGGGGGAGGGAAGGTAGAGGAGGAGAGTGCAAATGAGCACTTTCCCTGCATACGAACGCAAGATGTACATCAAACAAAGTGGGAATCATACGGACACTCAGTACAACACTGACATCCTGCTTCTCTGCTTGAATGTCTGCACTACCGAGCAATCACAAATGGATGGCCTGAGTGGGAAAGGACAAGAGGGAGGGAGAGAGGGGAGAGTTAACTACAATTCAAGAAAGCTGTTTACAAGGTCCTTGCATTGAACTAGATCCTCACGTTTGAGTGAGAACCAAAAGCCAATGGCCAAAGGAAATAGTTTGGGGGCTGGAGGAGAGAAGTCAAGTGGCCACTATCAAAGTGCCATCTGCACAGCAGGAGGTAAACTGGATGTTCACTTTGTGTAGAATTAATAAAATTTAAGTAAACTTTTTTTCCTGAACTAAAATCTTACAAGAGCAGTTGGGAAAGTGGGGGAATAAGGGTGAGTTCATTGTATATTCTTGGGTCAGAACCAGAACACATAAGAGCCCAAGACAGTTCAGTAAGTCATTATTCACAGGCTACTAATTAATTCCTTTCCAACAGTCATTTAAGCAGTTTTTTCCACTTAAATTGAAAGCCCAAACCCTGATTCTAAAAACATTTAAGACAATAAATACCAGGACACTCATTTCCCAGGAGCAGAAATTCCAGCTATGCTGCCTTTTGGAATAAAGGTATAGATCATTGCCCATGCTCCTTATTATTTGTCACTGCTGGTCTGTGCTTTTTTCCTGGAGCAGTCAGAGATCCTGGGCCTCCTGATAATTATAACCATTCTAGACAAAACTCATTTTTGCATCATTAGTCAAATCATTTGCATCATCTACATTATAATTAAGGACCAGTGGCAACCACCTAAAATAGATGAATATATTCTTAAAATGCAGAAAGCTGATTCTTATTGAAAAACCAGCTTGTTGGGGTAGGATTTTCTCCAATGCATTTAGTGAAAACAAAAAGGGACTAATTTAGAGAGTAACTTTTAAGTGCACGTGGGCTATAAAGACAAATATAAGCTGCCTAAAATGCAGTCAGAGTTTGAGTCACAACAGTTTTTGCTTTGCTTTCTCTTTTTTTTTTTTTTTCCTTTTTTAGTGTATACAAACACAGCAGGCAATCTGGGCCTTTCTAGACAGGCAGAAGAATGTTGCACAAGTCTAAGTCAATTCAACTTTGCAGTGAATCCCTCTTTCCTTTAAAGAAACACAAAAACAAAACAGAAAACAACACTCCCCCTCCCCCCATGGTTTCTTTCTTGGAATGGCTGCACCTCTTAAAAGATGGCTTCATTTTTGTGATCTATGAAAGGAAAAGGAAATAAAGTGCTTCTTGAGAATAAATCAAAATAAATATACATATTTAATGGCAGGAAAAAACGAGTTCTGAAGGGCTACTGCCAGTCAGGTCTTTTCTTAAATGAGTCTTTTCCCCCAACACTTTTCAAGAATAATCTGCACAACTGTTGAAGATGCCAAAATTTGCTTTAGTAGCAGAGTTGAATTCCTCTAAGTTTGTGTCTGCTCCATCACTGGTTTGTAAAATCTGTGCAAAACACCTTTGCCCGAAGTGCAACTCCTCCCGCACAACAGCATCAAATAAAATACAAAAGGAAGAGAAGAAATATAAGAAGGGGAAATAAAATAATTAAAAAAGAAAAAAAGGAGAAGAAAAAAATCCACCCAGTTACATCGACTTCATCCCGTTGGCAGTGGTGTTCTCCGAGATCCCGTCACTCACAGCTGCTGAGTCATGGAGGCCAGAGTAATCCTTGAGTTCAGAGTTTGTCAGGAGCAGGGGCTGCTCCCCCTTCTTGTGCGGCAGGAGGGGCTGCCGGGTGTAATGTTCCCCATCCGGGATGTTCTCAGGCAGGTTCTGGTTCTTGCTCTCGGGCAGCAGTAGGATGCAGATGATGCAGATGAGTGTGCAGCAGGCAAAGATGACGTGGTGGAGGAAGTAACCCTTCTGGTTGTGGAGCTCCATGATGGGGGCGGTCAGGCGGCCGAAGCCCGCGCTGGCCAGCACCAGCCCCAGCCCACCTCCCCTGCAAACACAAGCAGGGGGGAAATAATTACACTCAAGTATCATTTCACACCCATTTAACTGCCCCCATATATGAAGAAGAGAAGCTTTACCATGTGAGTGTGTAGCTCTAAAGTGCTCCCAGTCCCAAGTAGTCCCACGTTCAGTGAGGGAAAACCAGATTTTGCTTAGCATGCCACCCTTCTCCACTTGGACAAGACACACCAAGGAGCAATAAGTGCAGAAGTCAATTTTGGCTGCCTCTAAAGTATCTGGCACCATTCAGCAGTGGAGGCAGGAGATTAGACTTTACAAGCCACTGCCTTGATCCATTTTACCAAATACTGAATACTGGAATATTTTTCTACATAAAATCATGTTATGGCTGGAACTTCTCAAACACTGGAGATCTAACAAAATGCATAATTTTCAGAAAAAAAAAGAAGTGTGAAAATAGACTCATCTTCCTCCAGCTAGAGGCACAGAATCTGCTTGTGAAAGGCTAGTTCAGTGCTCTCTCCTGATGCTTGGCTATGCAAGCAAACTCTCTTGCAATTCCTAGTCTTGCCTATCAGCATCTCTCCAGACTCTGGTGCAGGAGGCCTGGCACACCTCACAATCCTGGGTCTATCTCTGCTGGCTGCCCCCCAACAGAAATGGCACTGTAGGTGTTTCTTTGGGGTGGGCCATTCCCTCCTGCTGTGACATGACTGAGGTCTCCTGCCAGCAGAGTGTCATCCTTAAATCACTCATTTTAACAAAAATCTGTAAGAGTGGCAGCTCGTCCTTCATTTTCCAAAGACTCTGCTGCCTGCAGAGGGAGACCTCCCTGTGAGTTTAATCACTGGCACCCTGCTTCCCTACTAAGCCTGTGAGGGCAACACACTTCCTCAGGGAGATGCCATCTATTCCCAAACCCTCTGCAGATCAGAGGGGTTCAGTTCCTGGCCCAATGCAGAACTGTTCCTATCAACAAAAACTGGCCCTTACAGAAAACCACTTGCAGAAGGCAAATGGACTGCTTTATGTCAAATATTTGGGAGAAAAACAGTTTCCCTGACTATTAAGCATCCTGGAAATCACTGTACAAATAAACCTAAAAATGCCAAATTCACTCAGCCAGCCATAGTGTTAAAGCTAATCTTCACTCAATCCTTTCCAAAATCCACTGCTGCTTACTTGACAGCTGAAGTACAGCAAACATAGGTTTCAAAAGATGCTCTTGGGACACTGACTGGATCAAAAATTCACGTATGTATGTTCCAGTTCTTCAGACTCAGTAGAGCATCTTTCACAGACAACAGCGACTTCCCCAAATGCTGCAAAAGCCCTTATTAAAAACTTGCCAGCTTTCTGATGGCAATTTAGAAACCCAGCTGAATGCAACTATTGTGCAACTGGCCTCCCTGCAACTTCATTAATACACTCACATGAGTAATTGACACAACCAGTCCCAAATGCATGGCAAATCTCTCTCCAAGTTGGCTCTGGAGCAACAAAAGCCTGGCTCATTTACATCAGTGATTGCAATGGCTAAATTGTATCTCAACCCCCCTGAGAAGGACCTGAGGTGAGTTTTAAATGCTGCTGTAGAAGGACATCAAGCAAGCTGAAAGAAAACGGGAAAAGGCAACAACAAAGACGGCTCTGTCATTTATGGGTCAAGTGACTTCAGATTTACAGGGGGGGGGAAAGTTTTTCCATATGACGTCAGTAATTAGAGTAGGCATTACTTTTTCCAGAGCCATCAAAACCCGGCAGAGGAAGGCTTGAAAATACATTTTGAAGTGTCCTAAAAGGAGTTTCTTTAAGGTTTAACTGCACTGTATATGTGAAAATGTGAAGGGAGAAAAAAAAAAAAAGAAGAGAAAACTGAAAATACTGTCAGGAATTTTTTGTTATTTCTGTGCACGTCAGGAAAACAGCTATAGGGCAAAAGAGGCAGCACGCTCATGATTCACACTGTTTTTGCAGGTGACAAGGGGCAGCAGGTGGAAAAGAAAAACATTCTGAGTGCTTTGGGGCATTGCTCCTCCTCAGCACAAGGAATCCCACGGCAGGGGCCAGTGTCTGTACTGCAAACACTCCAGATGCAGAGCGGAGCCTGGAGAGGGAGTGCGAGGGCTGCTGGCACCCACAGCGAGTCCCAGCTTTCTCCCTTGCACCTCTGCCTGCCAGTGGCTGCTGTGGGGGGGCTTTCCTATGGCATGGCCCCATGGATGGTCAATCACACCCACTTTTCCAACTGCTGCCCACTGACAGTGGGGAGGGATGGTTTGCATGAGGTTTATGGTCCTAACGTGGGCAAATTGCAAAACTTAAAATTCTGTCCTCAGAAAGGTCCTGCTTGTTCATGGGGTAGAATTTCCTTGCTTGCTGCCTCAGTGTTTTGCCAGAGAGCAGCAAGACATCCTCACTGACATCCTAAGGGAAGGGTCTTGTCCTTCTCAGCACTCCTCAGGAGAGCAGAGAATTGCTACTCCTGTCTTCAGACAGCATGTCTGCGTTGAGCAAATGGGTCAACACACAACATGGCTCAGAGTACAAGTGAGCCAGAGAGATGCCCAGGCTAAAGGAAGCTTTGGGAGAGCTCCTGGTCCAGCCTCCTGCACAAAGCAGGGCTAGCATTGAAATCAGATCAGGTTTTCCACCTCAGCCACTTCTCAAAGTCAGCCTGAAAACCCCCACAGCTTTTCCCTGCCCATACATAAGGGACATTTTGTGCACTCAGTCCTAGGCCAGAGATTCAAGTAATACACCAGCATACCCTTGGCCTCATGGAGCAGGCACCACCTTTGAGCAGCCAGGCCTTATTCAGGTCCCAGTAAACAGGTCTGCATCCCACTGTGTTGAGGAATACATTCAGTGCAGGTAGCTGGGTGGGAAAGATGTGGTGTCAGCTGCAGATTGAGCCCTGGGGGGTGGGACTCCAAGTCATCTTGGAGGCTGTGAACTGGTGCAGAGCCTCTGTGTGAATGTGAATGAGCCGAGTAGCTCCTGGATGGTCAGACAGGAAAGTTTCCTCAACAACTGGAAATTTGGCTTGAGGCAGCTATTGATGGGAAAAGACCCTAATTCAGCCATTGCTGCCCAGTCTTTGGCTGTGTGGGCACAAAAGCAGGAGACTGAGAGAAAAAGCCAGAACCATCTTCTACTTGATAGTAACTGAGTATGTGGAGGATGAGGAGAGGACATGCTATATTTTGTTTAGCCTATTCCTATTTAGTAGACATACAGGCTGTAGTGGTGTGAAGATTATTCCATAAGGATTATCAGTGAAACTTGGTGCTTCAATTCAGCATTTGCATGGAGGTCTGCACTGAAGTCCCAGGACAAAGAAGGGTGGCTCCTGATGAAGCCCCTCTGCCTTCTGCCAAGAGACTGGGGTGCAGGGCACAGATCCCAAGGACCTCTCTGTGACACATGACAGTGTGGAACGTTCATGTTGCTGGAGCAGGTGTCACCTCTTGGTGATGAAGATCTGGCTGTTCTCCTCCTGGAACTGTTCATCTCAACACTACAGCAGCAGAGATCCATAGGTGCTGTGGATTTGCTATCATGCCACTGCTACCCCAGGTAATGGTAGTGTTATTTTCCACTCTCAGGGATTTGCAGACAATGGATTTGATCAGGGAAACCCCAGAGACAGCCCCAGTGCTCTCTTTGCCTTCCTTTTCCTTAAGGTTGCTTGAGATCCAACCAAAAGCATATTAGTATCATACAATATTGGGTTGGAAGGGACCTTTAAGATCATTTAGTTCCATCTCCCAAAGGGTATCCATGGTGTTATTTTGGAAAGCAGGTTATGAGAGAGTAGCCAGATCCCACCAAAAGGCAAGACAGAAGGCAGCTTAAGCACACCTCTGCATGAGACAGATTTATGCACTGCCCTGAGTTACACCTCCTAATTACAGTCCTCAGGGGATCATATTGTGGTGGTAGGATCACAAAGCAGTGCAGTGTGTCATCATTTCTGTAAATAAACAGGGACCCTGAGGCATATCTAGCTGTTGTCACTCGCCTGGTGTCACCCAGCAGAGTCAGGAGAAGCAGAATTTTGGCTCCCAGCCAGGATTTTGTCCCCCTCCCTGTAGCAACATAAGTGATTTAAGGGAAAAAAGCTTGCTAAGTTCAGACTGCACATCTGACCCTACTTGGCAGATTCTCTTCTGGCTGACATGGTCAATTCCTTATCTGTGTGTCTTTCAAATAGAGCCAAGAAGAAAATTAAAAAGGCATAAAAACACCAAACTGATTGACACACACATAAATAAATAGCTGTTAGTGTTTCAGGCTGCTGTATAATCTCACTCCTCACACTGCCTTTTCCCATGGAAATAATGTTATCCGTAAAATACATTCACAAATTTAGATAGCCTGAAAAAAAAGACCACGGAGCAAGGAGACTCTGGCTACTCAGATGACAGTTTTGCAGTAATACTTTTGTGAAGTTATTGAAAAGACATATTATTTGGAGGGGACCAAAAAAAAGTATCCTCTTTCCTTCACTCTCTCTCCCTTCCACCCATATGACCTACATTCCTGAAAAATTCAGTGAAGTCAGAGCAAACTCCTGAATTGCTGTGGCATTGCTGAAAGCATAATCCAGGACACAGAAGCACAACCTTTGTGCTGTGAAAGATAACAGTGCATGTATAAAATGATACAAACCCCTGACCATACAAAGATGTGTTATGGGAAACTCTCCAACAAAGACCATTTGTCTAATTTTTCCTATTTCCCAGGATGAAAGTGCTCCTCTTTAGAAAAACTTTGAGCCTCTGCTAAGATAGGTCTGTATGTGAAGAGAAAGAGAGTTTTATCTGAAATAAAGGCAGAGAGGCAGGCTTGCAGAGGATCTCTATGCACGAAAAGCATTTACACTGCATGTTTGAACACCTTCCTTCCACTGAAGCATCCCTGCAGCTGTCCTGGTTAACCTGCCCTATGGAGTCAGGGGTTGCTGGCACCTATGTCCTCCTCTGCACAGTCGTGGAATTTCTCCTTCAGTATCAAGATGCAGACTCACCTGATTGCTGCTTGAACAAATCCCGCAGAGTTAGTGAAGCAATGACAATGTTCAACTGCACAAACTGGTTCAGCTGAGTATTTAAGACCCTACCAAGCTGCAATTCATGTGCTGCCAGGCCTGCTGATCATCACCACGATGGGACACAAGGTGGAGCCATGGAAAACAAAGCCTCTCTATACACAGACACGCATTTACTTTGCACAGACTGACTGCAGCCACTGCAAAAAGCAGCCCCTAAGTTGCTGTGAGGTCTCCAATAACGTGAGGCTTCCCCTCCCATACAATGTGTTAAGTCACACAGCCCATTATGGATTAAATGAAGATAATTTTGTCCCCATCTTTTGAGGGGGGCTTCAAAGTCTCACCTGATTACTGTGGGTGTGATTTCAGCACAGAAGAACACGCTGAGGCTTCCAACAGCATGCGAAGAAAACATACCCACGATGGAAAACGCAACAGAGAATTTGTCTTTGACACTGTCACTCATACCTGGCAAGACAAGTGTGTTCATAAAAGGTAAGAATGAGGTCAAACTTCTAAGGAAGAAAACAATCAATGAAGTTTATACTACTCTTTTCCCTCAACAGGAATTTGAGTAATTTTGTAATATTAATTTAAAACTGGTATTTATAAAATCCATTACCCAAGCACCTGAGATACAAACACACATGAAAAAAACCCCATAATGTGATGCCAAAAAATGGCAGTGATCTCTGATTTTTTTAGGTAAAACCCATGAAAAACCAAAACCTTTGGCCAGTCTTTTAGGCACCAGCCTCTTCCCTCTCATGTTTGACAGACAAGTGGAGGCAGGTAGTGTTCCTCAAACTGCCAAACATCTTGTACAGTGGGGCTTGGGCACTGGAGAGGCTTCCAGGACAAAAGAGGAAAGAACTAGAAGTGCTCCCATCTCTGTGCTAAGCCTCTACATGTGATCAGACTGCAACCTCTGTTGTAACTCCCAGCTTGACAACTCTGGGCGAGAGCAGCCGATGCCAAGGACAGGGAGGCACTCAGGACTGTTTGCTCAATCATTTCTTGGCTGGATGGCAACAAGGTTTCCAGGAGCAAACAGTGTCTATCAAGCACTTGCAGAAACTCCAGTAAATCTAAACAAAGCTCAAGGAAACTGTCTCTGGCCATGATGACAGTACATCTCTCACTGAATCCCTGCTTGCCACCTTCTGTGGGCAGGGGTGGGATTTCTGACCAGGGTCGTACAAGCTCACGTGGCCTGTCCTGGCCAGTGAGGAGGCCACATCGCTCACAGACATTATTGCACTATACAGGGGGAACACATCACATCGCTCACAGACATTATTGCACTATACAGGGGGAACACATCATGCCTGACAGGAGCACTGGGGAAAGGACTGGAACTTTGCAGCCAATGCTCCCTCACCTTTCTACACACATGTCCCAAGGTCTGCCTGAAGAAAGAACTGCTTTGTGCAGTCCCAAGCAGGCATGCTGTCTGGGTTGGATCCAGTGAAAATTAACACCTGCTTTTGTTCTTGCTGAATATATCAGCTGTCAGGAGAGCAAAAGGTATTTGGGAGCTCTCTGGTTACATCTTCTGAAACTACTAGCAGGCTACAGCCTGCTCAGGGCTAAGCTCTTTCTGCAATGCACCCCAAGTCTGGGGGAGAGAGCAAACTCTGCCAGTTGATGAGGATGTGGGCACAGCACCTTGCAAACCATGGGTCTCTGGCCACTCTTACATAGCAGGTGAGGCTACACCATTGACCCCCTCAGAGAGTCATGGCTGCTCAGCAGAACAGACCTTGGAAAAGCTGGGCAAGGACAGGTCCATCAAATCTGCTACACAAAGGTAAATTTTGTTCCCCTGTAGTTTGTTACTGCGCTGCTCCTACAGTACTTCATCTTGGGAAAGTATTTTTAAAGGTGTTTAACTCCCCTTATCTAAAGAGTCCTTAAGGTGTTTTAGTTCCCTATTCTTTTCTGGAAAAAAAATTTCTGAGATTCTTGAACTGGGAATGTTGCTTCTCAGGAGACTTTCTGAGAAAGCCTTACCCTGCATATCAAACCTTGGGGGACCTCTGCACCCTCTCTTGACATGCAGAGGCGAGCCTGTGTGGAGGGGATGCTACACACAGAGGCTGTGCATAGATGAGCAGGCCTGCCTGTGAGTGGGGTCTCAAGGCACTGCACAGAAGTGGATTTCCCCCTGCACCCCTTTGTGGCAGCAGCTTTGCTCTGGGTGCTTTGGCCCAGGCCTTTTGGATCTACCTGTTCCTGGGGGAGTGCTTCCCACGTGATGCAGATTTGTCTGTAAACCATACCTGAGTCTGGAAGTTGACTGTATTTTCCAATCACTGGATCCAAGACCATGGAAGTCAGAAAAGGATGAAAAAGAGAAAAAAACCCAAGAAATATGTTTTTTATATGTTTATTCATCTGAAAAAAAAAAAAGGGTAAATCCCACATGCCACCCTAGCCCCACCCTCTGACTCCAAATCTGTTAATCCATGCCAAAACCATCACATCTTTCCCTGGCCACCAGATAGGACAATCTGTTTCCAGGCACATCTCAGCTGGAGGACAGCATGCTAATGAGACAGTGATAACAAACCAGCAGTAAAGCATATTTAAAAGCCCCAGAATTACCACTGGGATTAACACAAAGGCCTCTTTGTTGTTAATGAAGGGGAAGAAGAGAAAATGCCCTCCTGCTGCAGCCCTGAGGGAATGGCCAACAGAAGCTTGGGTTAGAGAGCAAAATCTGAGCATCAGTGCTGTCAGACTGGTGGGAGACCTATTCCTCTCCAAAAACGTGAGCTTATGGTCCATGTGTCACAGTAGCTACCAATCCTAACCACAGAGGAGCAATGGCAGCACTGGGCAGCAAGGGGAAGGGCATCAGCACAAGCTGGGCACAGCCCTGCTGGTCATCTCCCACCCCGATTCTGTGACTTTCCAGGTGACACTCCAGAGTTCAGAGAAGGGGTCAAACAAGGAGAGCTTCCAGGTCCACTGCAGGTTTGTGGCTGGTGAAGAATACCCCTCTCTCTCTCTCTCACCATTCTCAAATTCTGATTTCATTTTCTGAATACACACAAATTATGCTAAATTAAAACATGAAAGATGCTGTGACAGGTTTCATAATAAACAGGCTCACTGCTTCTCCCCAGACGACGTCTAGTTCTTCTGAGGAAGAGGTGGCCATGGTCAAGAGTGGGGAGAGCTGCTCTGAAGTTCGAGGCTGCCTTTGCCTACTCTTCTCACAAAGAAAAGAGTGGAGTCAGAAAGGCTGACAAGGGCACTGCATTGAGAGTGCCAATGTAGCATAAGTCACCTAAAGCCATGCCTGATCTTAGTTCTAGCAACTTGTCCCATGAAACCACCTAAACCTGTTATGGAAAAGGTTGTAATGAGTCCTACAGGGTGCTGCCTCCCACCTCCCTCATACATTTTTTTTGAAAAAATGCAACCAGATTAGTCTGGAGCAGACTAAGGGCTCTTACACACTCTCTCAACTAAGCAAGAGCGTGTTTATTGCCTTGACATCCTCAACAAACATCTCCCATCCTTAAAAACAAAAATTAAAATGGGCAAATTCAGTGTAGAGACACCCTGATGGACACCCTCAGAAGAGCATGGAGTTTTGGGAGGTTGCACACATGCACAGTGCGAATTTGCATGTGAATGGTCTCAGTCCATCAACAGACATGGTAAGGTGCAGCCATGGGGCTTCTTCCACTCTCAGCTGGGATTGCTGGACATGGTAAATATGTGCTCAAAGGGAATGTAAATATCTGTGCCAAGCTGGGAGCAAACACACATGATGCTGGAGTTTCCTCCAGGCCATGAAAGAGGATTCCTGTTTCCCTCCTACACTCCCACAAATAGTTTGTTTGCTAAAGGCGAACTTAGTAAATGCCTCTGGGAAACAGAGTCTGTAAATATGAACAATTCCTGTTGGCTTGGAGCTGCCCTCAGTATGCAAGAATGTGAAAGCTTTCCATCCTCAATGCAAAAGGTCTTTCTTATTCAGGCCCTCAATTATTTCTAAACTTAGAAATTAAAACCAGCAATAACCAGTGTTCTGGTGTTCGTCTCACATCCAGTTTGTCCAAAGTATGTCTCAACCCTCTCCCCCCTTCCTTGGGGTGGGGTTTTATGGGACAGGGTCTAATGATTAGACACTGTGAGAGTGGCAAAGCACATCCCACATTCCCTCTGCTTCAACACCTCTCTGATTCATTAAGTTCAACCTCCTCTACCAATAAAAAATGAAAAGAATGAAATAAAATTGAAAAAGGAAAGGGAATATTTCTATCGCAGTTTTAATAGCTGAAGCAGCTCAAAAGGGCCAGATGAAAGTTACTGCCTGCAAAGGAAGAGGTGGGACACTCACTTTTTGAAGGAACAACCATTTGAAATGCTGTGTCACTTCCCAAAATCATGTGTATACGTTCACATGGACTATACATACACAGCGTGTTAAAAGAAGGGTCTTTCATCTGCATGATTTCTGTGCTACCTTTTTATTACTTGTTCATAGCAAGATGCTAAGAGCAGGCAGAGGACATACACCTACTGCTCTAACTGCATGGTTTAGAGGACACTTGAGAAGTAGACTCGAGTGGGAAAGTTTTCCCTTCCCAATCTCGATACAGCTCTTTCCCTGGGGGATGTTGCACAAAAACAAAATTGAAAACGTTTCTGGTTTCCTTGCTTGTTTTTTTGGTGACTACCCCGGGTACAGCACCAAAGTTCAATAAGCTTCGCCATGGGAATCATCCAGAATACAATGCCTTTTGTTAATGAGCCTGAGAAACAAGTGTTTGGGGAAACCTTCAAACAAATTCAGATTCTAAAACTATGCAGGTGTATCACATGACAAATCTGGGAAAGGCAAAGGAAATGCTAGTATTTCCTGGTCCCTTATTTGCATGTGAAGCTTGCAGGGTCCTGAAAAGCTCTCATCTCCAACTTACAGTTGAGAAGGCCCAGCTGCAGAAGTGATGCCAGAGCTGTAAGTATCATGAAGAGCAGGAGTCCTCCTCTCCTCCCCAGAAACCCGACCACAGGGCACATGGCCAGGCAGGATGCCAGCGCAATCC
The DNA here is from genome assembly GCF_026979565.1 of Vidua chalybeata. NCBI lineage: Eukaryota > Metazoa > Chordata > Aves > Passeriformes > Viduidae > Vidua > Vidua chalybeata. The sequence goes on along the minus strand of NC_071530.1, from coordinate 69,025,701 downwards.
CAGCCATGGTGTAGTAGTCCGCATAGAAGTTGTGGGTAATCGCCATCTTCGCTTCATGCCCCATCATACTTTTTGCAAAACAGTGGTGTATGCCATAACCAGTCAGCCTGGGGGAGACAGGAGAGGACAAGAGAGACCATTGCTGAGAGGGCAGAACACACACTGCAATGTTTTTCAGTGTGGGGAGGCATTAATGCAGGAATACAACACCTTAAGAAACTTATCTCTAGGTGCCACTGTGAAAATAAGCATTGATAAAAAGAAGCAAAAGAAAAAAAGGTTCAGTTCAACCAAATATTTGTTGATTTTATTCATATAGCTGCTGCTCGTGGTATGATCAAGGCACGGGGAACTTTAGAAGAACTCCTAGTGCGTGGTAGGTTTTCCCATTGTATTTGAGAAATCCCATTCCCAGAGCAGCACATATCTCTGTTCCCAGTGCACCTGCTGACAGCTACAGAGCCAGCACTGCTGTGACAAAGTAGCCTCTGTGCTTGGACAGCAAAACACCAGGAACACCACCTGCCTGTGGCATTTGGTCATACTAAATACAAGCATTACACCTCACTTCCCAAGCTAGCCTGTTAAAACTGAAAGCCCCTGAGAAAGGAGTATTTGAAGTTGTATGTGCTGCAATGATTATTGCAATTATGAAACAATAAGCTCTAATTCAGTCTACACATTTACACCACCCTTCATAGCAATGTGTCTCCTCCTCTTTAAAAGGTTTCTTTGAGATGCCACTGATCAACATCTTACCATCACATTTCACACATCTTTCTTTTGTCTCACCCTGTGCCTCCAAAAAACAGAAGAGGGAAAAAAAAATAAAGGGAAGAAAGAGCAGGGGGCTGGATGTACAAAAGTCAGATGAGAAGCCCCAGCATCACCCCTGATATGGTATAAAACAGCAGCAGGGGTGCTACAGGAGAGGTCAATGCTCTCAACTGCACCCATCACAGCTCAAGTACCTCTGTCAGGAAGAACCTCCTGTCCCTGGCACCTATACAAGACAAATCTCATGCCACAAATTAACAGTGCCTGAGAGGCACAGATCCAGGTCTCAAAAAAAAAAAAAAAAAAAAAAAAAAAAAAAAAAAAAAGCAGGTACATTACACTGATACATTTCTATACTTCTGAAGGTCAGGAATTTGAAGATCTGTCAGTGTAAACTGGATACCAAAATAAGCATAGAAACAGTGGCAGGGATATGCAGTCCCTGACTGCATGACAGCCCACAGGGATATGCAGTCCCTGACTGCATGAAAGTCCTGAGGAGCTTTTCTTGCAAACTTATGAATCAATGCTCCAGTTCAAAACACCACCCTCAATACCAAACATCTTGCCCCTGATAAAATCCTAATACAAGCGCTTGTTGTTACACAAAAATGACATTTGCTTTGATTAACTAGATTATAACTGACTCCTCCCATAAGAAAACTATTAATCAGCAAAACAGTAGTAATAAAAGGGCAGAGTTAACCAGCTTTTCTTCTGTATTTCTCTTCTATGCCTGCAAACACAGTTGCAGAAGTTGCTATTGAGGCCATGACCTATAAAGTAAATTATTGTATCATTTGGACTTTGCTTTCCAGCCTGTTCCCTAAGAATTACTCTATTCTCTTCACTTGGTGAGCAGCTTAGAATAGTTACTTTTAAAACGAAATCCTTGTCTTCCTTAATTTCTTTTTGTTCCCTGCAAAAAGTTCCTTCTCCATGTACTAAAAATTCAGCACAGCCCTGTCTAACAGGAATAACAGAAGTAAAATTAAATATTTTTTCCACCCCTTAAAAACAAACTAGAAATCTATTTCCTCAGACATACGTCTGCTTCATGCTCTGCTTGGATGGCAAACAGCCTTCATGTGCTAATGCCAGAAGTTATTTTTTTGACTGCCTAGTTTGATTTAGGGAATTTCCAAATAGACAGATTAATGTGGGTGAGGGAAAAGGGGAGAATTCCCCATGTAAACAGTTTTCACAAATACATTTAACACTGTCTCTTAAATGTATTTGGTGAGCTTAAGGAAAAAGCACTCTTTCAGAACAGAGGTAGTCCCTCACTTGTGGGTGGAAGAGAGACACAAAACTCATAAAACCAGAGTTGATTCTGCAGCCAATAACACTGGAGACTGACCCCTGAAGTCTGTGTGCTTCTGGGTGACTACTTGCCCAGCATGGGGGCTGTCCCCTCTGGATGATGACTGATCCACAAGCCTACTAACAGGAGTGAGAGCTGCAGAGTAGTGCCCCGAAGTGAGGAAGAAAAAGCCACAAGAGGCCGACATACTTTGAAACTTAGCAGAGAAAGGGGATTCCCAGCCTTCTCCAGTCCCACCTCCCATTTGAAAAGAAAACCGTGAAAAATTCAAATGGGCATTTTACAAGACGGAAAAATTAGAAAATGCACTGCTGGTGCCCTTCCAGAATTTTCAAGCCAATGTATTTCCTCTTTACAAGGTGTTCAGTTCTGGACAGAAGGTCTCAGAGCCTGTAACCTGCAAAACCCTCAGGCTGATGCTTGTTTTTTCCCATATTAGCATGTCCAAACTGAAGCCTTAAGACGCAAGCATCACATTGTTTTGTTGGAGACTGCACATTCTCCCTGTGACCCCCTGCACATAATTTGGAAATGCTGAGGCACTTTGTAATCTGCCTTTGAAGACCCACCAAGGACAGCTGTTATACAAGGGAGCAACTTGTATTTACTGACAAGCAACCTTTTCCTCTGCACCACAGCCCTATCAGATATAAACAACTTGAACCTGTACTCCTGGGGCATGAATGGTTTCAAAACTCCCACCTGGGATGCCAAGCAGATGTCTGCATGCATGAGCACCTATCAGCACATGGCCACACGAGACCACTAGTGACAGCAACAAAATTGCAGCACGGCACCTGAGAAGATGCAGTTCTGCTGCCTGAGACAGCCAGTGAGCTCCTCCATGTTTGCCGTAAAAAATATAGTTCCCTGCAACTATTGGTGTTTTTCCAGGATCATTTATCAGAGATGTTAGTGAAGGGTCCCACAGTAGGAAATAGTGGAGCTCCCTCATCACTTCCCATTGCTGTTCTAGTTCACTGACCACACAACTATTTAAACAAAGAGATCGGACTTACGAGTTGACACACAACACTACGATGTTTTTCCACAGGTTCCTTGTTCCCACCACTTTAACAATGCAGACTTTCTTTGGTCTCCTGGTGATTTCCTTTTCCAGCTCTGAAACAAACCAGATCAGAATTATCATTTCACTGAGGATAATGAGAAGGTTTACTTGTGAACTAAGATATTCTGAGGGATGTTCTGGAAAGCAGAACACTATTGATTACATTTACAGGAGCTATTAAAACTCTGAACTGCCTGCCTAAAGTCCAGCACAGGTTCCTCCCTTTCTTCCAGGCTTCCCTTCATCTTCTTGGGGCAAAAGAACTAAGAACTCCTTCATACTCCAAACCTTCTCCCAGTTAAAAATGTGTATGTAAAGTGGGAGCAGTATGGAGCTTGACCCCAACAAGCATGATAGCAAATTTCTTGAGGAACTTCAGGATTCTGTTAATTTTTAAAGCCCTCCACAGAGAGGACTGCACTCGTGCAGCTACAGGCTCTGCTGCCTTTGTGCAATGCATACCTAAAAAGCCATGGAAAGGACTGGAGCTCAAACTCATTTTTCATGGATCATCTTCTGAAGTTTGTTCAAATGCAAGTTTCAGAATGAAGTGGCTAGGACATTATGTCAGCTCATCCATCTTCCACTCCACTCCCTTTTCAAATGTTTAAAATTTTTCTGATGGATGTCCTAAACTTTAAGAAATTTCCTTAACGAAAAATCATTGAGCATCAGCAGCTGTGGTGTCTGCACTTCAGAACTAAAGCCCCACCATGTCTTTCTTCTGCTGGGCAGCTTCAAGTGAACTTTTCATTGCAATGCTGAAATAACACACAAGCCTTACAAATGGTGCCTCTGATGCCCTTGTTGGCATGGGACAATAATGAAGGGCACTGCTTATTTCTCAATTATCATTAAGTTGGAGCTTGAACACCTAGCTAAGCATGCCAAAGCAGCCACTGTTTCCAAGCTACCGGATCAGTGAGCAAGTCCAATAAAAGCAGGAGAAGCTGCCACTATAAAGAAGCATCACAAAAATAATGCCCACCAAGAGCACAGACTAGGTCTGTTTTTTGAGGTAAAGGCTTTCACTGCTGCTTTCTAGCCTGACGGTGTTTAAAGGCAGCAGCGTGGCCCTGTTGTGAAGGGCGCACGAGTTCACTTTGTGCATACTCAATGAGCTCCGGTGTCCTCAGTCGCCCACACTGGCCTGCCCTGACCTCTGCCTTACTCTGCTGAATAGCAACTTCCTAAAGAGATGCAAGACAGGAGAAAATAAAAGCAAGCTGGGATGGAGGAGGGGGTTAAAAAAAAAAAAAAAAGTCACCTAAATTTACAAATGAAACAAAAAAAACCACAATTGCCAGCTATTATTTGGAAAGTGGACCACAAAAATAATAAATCAAGCAAACACTATTTACATGCAAATACTTTATCTATTAACTGCTCACACGTCACTCCTGGTCTTCTCTCTAGAGTAACTACTGGGAAGGCTTTCGACAAAAGCAGCAAAGGGTATTTTACATTACTGATTGTATTTAGGCAGAATATTGCTATACTACTTTCCTAACAACCTGATAATGGCCATTTTTCCCCAGATTCTATGCAGCATGAAGCACACAAAAGCAGAAAAACTAAGGTGGAGCAAAAGAAAAAAATTGTTAAATTAATATTTGTTAAAATATACATTTAAAAATTGCTTATATTAAAATATAAGCAATAAAATTTTAATTTAACCAGTAATTAATTAAATTATTAATTAATTAAATTAATAATTTAATCTAATAATTGCTTATATTAAAATATAAGCAATAAAAAATTGGAGCCTAATCTTAAAGAACAAAATCAAAATAATTTTTGTAGCAAGATTCTAGGAAGGAATAAGTGAGAACAAAATAATTCAGAACAATGGAAGCAGTTAGACAAAACATAATTGTAAAGGCCATGATTGAGCCCAGGCCAAACCTTCTACAGCAAAAAAAGTCAAAGCAAGCACTAGAAGAAGCACAAGGATTTTGAAAGGCTGTTGGTGGGTGTTTACTATTTCAGCTGAAGGGCAACAATGAAAATCACTACCCAAACAACACATATTGCACAGATTTCATGTGGACAAAAGGGTTCACTCTCAAACTAAGAATGACCAGATCTGGCCTATAAAGTAAAACATCTCATCATCTGTCAGCAGAAGATACATATGCCATATTCTTCAGATTTTCTTAATCTGATATGGTTTTTTGTTTGTTTGTTCCTCAGAGAAATTTTTACTTTTTTCTTTCAAGACAGAGAGTAGACTTGTAAATACTTGCTGTATTGAGCCACAACTTAATAAAATCAAGAGAAGCAATGATCAACTCGGTTACACTTTTCTTTGCAACCGAACATTATTTTGCCCTCCACTCCTCCTTTGTTCATATATCTGGGCTTTCTACAATCCATATGTTCTTTGTTTATTGTCATGCATCCTTCTCACCTGCACTCAGATCCCCCCTTTTAACCTTTCTTATAAATCAGTGCTTCTGAACTAGTTCCCTCCAGTGTTTTTCACTGAACTGCTGTTCTGCCCTCAAGTAAAGGCTCACTTGGTTATGTATACTGTCAAACAGCTCCTGTGTCAGCTGCAGTGAGGATCACACATGACAGGGGAGCTCACCCCTTCTCTACCCTACTTGCAGCAGTCTTTCTGCAGTGGACCCTTGCTTCTGCTCTCATGGGGGTTATACTCCATGGATACAGCGCAGCATTATACAAAAATGTCTCAATTCCAGATGTAACAGCATCACAAGCATTACAAAAAGGGGGGAAAAAAGGAGGGAAAAAAAAAAGGGGAAAGAAGAATCTGGTCTCAAACCTTACACCAAAGAATGTAAACAGAACCTGGCTTTTTATTGAGAGCCTTGTGACTCCACCAGCTATTTACATCTTCAACCCTCTACGACGTTAAAACTCCAAGTCTAAGTTATCTGTTTTAGATGAATGACTTGTCTCCAAGTCTCTAACAGAATCCCTCTTTCTGATGGCTTTCTCTCTCCTTTGCTTCTAAGAATACTAGTGAGATATTCACCAAAAATCCCCACTGCACTGCAAAATTAATGAGCTGCAATAACCAAAATATAATTCTAATAAGAAAAAATAAGCTATGTGACTTGCAAAAAAGTCACCAGCTACAGAACTGCCTCTCACTTAGGTGACCTGCTGTCTTTGGAGGGAGCCTGTCTGCATGAAAGGACCTGCTCTGACTTTGATGAGCATCAGGAGAGTGACAGCTCTCAAGCTGACTGACTTCATAAGTCAAAGTTAAGATATTAAAAGTCAAGCCAAAGTCTATTAAAACCTCATAGAAGCAAACTATTTCGCTCTCAGGACTAATACCAGAAAAACTCCCGTACCCCAAACTTACTCTTTGATTTTACACAGAAGTCACCAGTACAGAAGGAATTTGCATTAAATGTTTCAGTTTTGATCTACCAAAAGGGAGAGTGTGGAATATAAAAATATTTCTACCCATTTATTCAGAGGTTCCTAGTAAGTTTTCCCATACTCCAGAGCCTACACACACTCTAGGCTTCCTATTCAGGGACTCAGTAGGAAAACTGTCAACAAGCTAACTCTTTATATCTCAGTGGAAATTAGAACTATTCACTGGCAGACTTTAAAAGTCTCATGGGAAGGGGAACCCTACCAGCTCCCAGCTCGCAAAGCTGCTGAATTCTCAAAGGACCCTCTGCATTTCAGGAGCATGCTTTTCAAAATCAGAAAGTATCTTTAGAGGCTTTAGATGAAGCCACCCTTCTCTGCATCACTTGGCATAGACAAAACAGACAAAAGCCCAAATCAAGCTGCTGAAAAATTATGTCCAAAATGACAAGTGTCCTGTGGTGATGGACTTCTGCTGGATTTTTCAGGCTGCTAAACGATACTGTCAGTAGCTCTTTGAACATGAAAAGATCTATGGAAGCCTAGCACAGAGACTCAATCAATCCCTGGAGCATGACAGCTCTGCAGCAGGAGGTGGACCAGTCTGAAACACAGAGGTGAAGCAATCTATTCTCAGGCAGGCAGAGTTACTGGTGCACAGGTTTATTTATACCTTCCAGGACTTTTGTCCAGCTCTCAAGCCATATACAGAAATTATGAGGTAGATAAAATACTGACTGATGGGCAGAGAGCAATAAGGGATAGAAAAAGAGAAATCATAAGTGGATGACAGGACATTAGTAGTGGGATGACTCATTTTAAAAAAATTCTTGTTTAATTATCTGAGTAGTGAGCTTAGTAAAAACCTCAGAAATGTACCAATAAGATCTGCTGGTGACAAAGTGAGGCACTACCTTACTATCAAAGGTAAGTACAATGCAAATGGGGTGTCAGAGGGAACTGGGTGAGCTTGAGATCCAGTGTGTGGCAAAAGCAAGTGAAAATGTGAAATACAATGCAAATGCAAAATTCTCAGTGATGAAGGGGAAATGTTTCTGGTGGAAGATAAGCAAGACCTGTGTTGGACTTGGTTATTTACTGCTTGAACACAAGTGACTACATAGCACCAGTTTAATGCAGCCATGAGGTATTTGCAATTCAGACAATGAAATACTGGAATTCTTTTACAATTCTGATCATCAATATTTGAGAAATTAAAGCTCCGGCAAGCTGGAGTATTGTGTTTATAAAAGGAGAGGAGACAGAGGAGAACTTCATCTCAGTACAGGAATAGGACTGCTCTCTTCTCATATAGCATGAGGAAAAAATGATTTAAGATAGGCACAGACAGGACCAAATGGGAAAGGGAAAAAACAAACCCAGACAGCTATAGTGTATTTGAATTGAATGCTAAAATGTATCTGCAGTACAAGAGGAATATAGAGACTGGAATGGCTTTCTAACAAAAGCACTGGACATAAATACTAACAGCATTTAAAATGAACCTCCTTTCAGGAGAGCAACTCTGTAACTCTAGGGGTATAACAGCTAAGGACTGATTGCAATGATTTAATTCAATGCTTTATTTCTAATTGCATTCAAAAAAGACCGAAAAGTCAGACATAAGGTTGCTGTTGCAATCTTCAATTGCTCATGTGCATTATGGTACAGCATGTAGATCATCACACATTAGTTTTCCCCCAGAACGTTCACTGCAGTCATCTAAGGGGCAGGTATTAAAGACATCTCTGCCTTTCCCATTCAACATGTATCCCTCAGCCTCATTATCCAAACTTCCCAGTGAGTCAAAAAATCATAGATTTCCTTAGAGACATTCCTACAGTGCTGTCAGAATATACGTGTATTTCATAAATGCAAATGAAATAATCCCTACCACCTTCTTTTAAGAGTAAGGGCAAAGATTACTCCTGTTTTGGAGGCAGGGAGATAAAACAGAGAGGACTTGTGTCCAGAATGAGAAAAAACCATGCAGCAATATCCCTTGTAGGTGTTGATATAAATCCTCCCATCTTTCTGCAAATCAAGCCCCAGAATTACATGCTAGAGACAGACACTGAAGAAATTGGGATTAGTGACAGCACTGAAAGGGCCTGATTCCAGGGAAATCTCCATCATCGTACAAGAACATCCCTAACAGACCCAGAGAATGAGTACAGCTCTTCAGGAGGTTTTCAGCTTCATTTCCCCAACACTGTCCTTTTTCTTTCTGCAACCCTCTGCCTCATTCACTACACACCTTCCAAATTCTGCAACAAATGAGGTACAGACAAGAGCTTCATTCCCACATCATCGTCCATCCTATGCACTGATTCGTCCATCCTATGCCCTGTGGAAAAAATAGGTTGTAATCATGTTATTAAAGGCTGTATCATCATGCTTTCATGCCAGGAGGCCAAGCGGGGGTTGCCCAGGCAACCTGACTTGCATTTCCCAGAGCAGAGTTTTCTAACATCATCAGTGTTAAAAAAAAAAACCAACAACAACACAAAGAGCACCTCCAATGTCCTTGTGTGGACCTGTGGCCATCGAGAGATTGCAGATACCCACACATGCATTGCTGCTCTCTGTTGTGGGAGCTCTGAGGGAACCTCAGCAAGCTGAACAAGCGAGTTGGGTAGCAGGGAGGGGGGAAGCAAACATTTTAGGAGTGGATTTTGCAAAAGAAGAGCTCTGGGAATGAATCCTTGGGCTTGACAGCTTGCTCTGGCAGGAGGGGGAAGCAAATGATTGCAGTCCCTTTGGTCTCCATGCTCTAGCATGTTCTTCCTCTACAGAATGTTCTTCCTCCATTGCTTCTCCCCAGTCCCTTGCTGCCCTTGCTTCTCTAAATCCCCTCCAACTATCTTTATTCTTTGTTCCCATAACTTTTTAAAGTCTCTTATTTTCTCTCTTCTCTGGCCACTGGTTCCCTCTTACTGCTCTCCACTTCCACTTGGTTCTCGAGGTCTCCCTCCTACCCTTCACATCCACATCCGAACTCACCAGTCCTCTCCCCTCTGGTGCCCGTGGGCTGGGGAAATGCCAGCAGCACCAGGGCTTGCTGCCAGCCCTCTGCACTTGGATCCTGCCCTGTAAAGCTGGCTCCTCTGGGAGCATAGGTAGCACTGTGCACAAAGAGCCAGTGTGCCAGCAGGGCACAAATCAACAGGCTGGAGTGCAGCCAGCCAGAGTCTGCAGAGGACTCAACTAGTGAGAAAGAATCATTCAAACTGAAATAGAGGCTGACAGCCCCCTCTCCTTCCTTTCTTTTTTTCTTTTTTTTCCTTTAAATTTTCTAGCATATTTGGCTTTTCCCAGTGGCATCAAAAGGCACATTCTCACCCTTTCCCCCCGATCCCTCTAAAACCTGATACTGTCATATATCACTGCTACCTTTGCTAAGGATACAGTCAGGGCATGCATGTGCTCTCCTCTTCCATTACTATAGACCCAGCCAGGAGAAGAGGACCTAACTAACCTGTTTTGCTCTTGTTAATCACTATAATGTACAGTACACCCTGAAAGAGTTGCTCAAACTCCACAAGTTCCTGCTACTGGACAACAGGGGCCCAGCAGGAGAAACGCAGACCCTCCTGAAACTGATTTAACATACAAGAGGAGAACAGAAATCACTGGCTGGGTATTTTTTTTTTTTTTTTCATTTTGAGATAGAAATCTCTGTGGCTGACACACAGCCTTCAAGCAGCACCTTGAACTGTTTTAACTACATTTCCCACATTTACCTAACCACCCCCTGGGAGCTCCATTAAGTTAGCACCATTAAACACCCAAGAAACAGGATCTGGCAAAGGAGCACATCTGGCAGGCTTGTACTTCACTATTGCATGGAATCACCTGTATTATAGAACCAGGAAACTTGCTTTTCTTCTCCAGCTAATACATTCCTCATCTATCACAAGCTTTAAACCAGTAGTGTAGTGATAGGTGTGAATGGTCTAAGGATATGAGTAAAGCTTTATAGGGAAAGAGACTGACTTTCAGACATAAAGCATTTTCACCCTTTCCCCTGCTATTTACCCAGTGGAAAAGGAAAATACATATAATTACATAGATTCAAGCCTCATGCTTAGGGAAAAACTATATATGTAGCAAAACAAAACAGAAAAATAGCTTATGTTTAAAGAAAAGTAATGGCAGCATGTTGTTCAGCAGCAAGAAAAGTGAAAGATAATTAGTTTTTTTCTTCAAAGGGAAACTCCCTGAAAACCACAGCTTTCCTAACTGCAATCCACACACATACACACACAGAGTACTTATCACCACCACACCCCTGCACCTTCTCCATGTTGTGTCCTGCATGCTAAAGTACTGCCATCTATTTGGCTGCTTTACCTTTGCTGTCCACCTTTTGTGATTACATCAATACAATTTCTCGAAGCTTAGAAGGGATTTTTGGGAAGGAAGAACTATAACCTCTGCCCACATGAGCACGGCTAGTTTGTGTTTCCATCCAGAGACGAGCAAAAAGGGAGCTTTGTTTTTTCAAAGCTGGCCAAGCAGTTAATTTCATGTTAAGGAACACCTGAAATGTCTCCCCACACAGGGGAAGCCAAAGAGAACTGCAGAGAGGTGGGTTTCCATGGAAACATCATGTGTGACACTTGGGTAGCTGCTGCTACGGCAGTGTCTCAAGTGGAGCATTTCCAAGCGGAGCATTTCCCAGGATACCCAAACATGGCAGGGCTGGGTGCTGGTGCAGCCAAGGTCAGCTTGCAGCAGAAAATCTGTTCCAGACAACAAACAGACCCTTCAACCCCACACAAGGAAAAAGAATGCATTCTATACAAATAATGAAAACCACCTAAAGTGTAACACACCTTCAAAAGGTGTAAGGATGGTTGGTGCTTTACGATTTCCAATTCCCCTAAACACTCTTTTCTCCTGTTTGTTAAACAATCTTCATACTTCCTTATAACTTATGACACTAAGGTCAAAATGACTGTCCCGCAGCTGCACTGTATTGTATGTTTGCTTCTTGTTCTACAGGGAAACAAGGAAGAGATGGTGAAGTTGCTGGAGAAACTGGTAGTGAAAAACCTGTACTGAATTAATATTATCAAAATATTTAATTTGCTTGTGATTGAAGCTGACTTTTTTGGGTAATGCTTTGAAACATTTGTCAACAAAATTCAGAAAGGTGTTTTAAAAATGACATTTCAAGACACAGTTGAATAAAAATAATTTCCCTGATGCAAAAACAGATTTAAACTTTTATTTCTAAAAGAGGGCAAATTTTAAAGCCAACTGGTGAAATTTTGAGTCAAAACATACTAGGGGTAATTTAACCAGGTCTAATTCACCTATGTTTCTTGAGCATTAAAGAAGAAAACACAACCACATAAACCCAAAAATCTCATTATAAAGGCAAATTATTCCGGCCCAAAATCACAAGGTACACCAAGCACTCTAAAATAAAGCCACTTAAAGCTGCTAAGGAAAAAGGTCCCTTTATGGAATCAACATCAGCCCTGGGACAGGCTACTGAAGATAAGGGCAATGTAAATTTACAACACCCTAGACTGCTATCAACACCCCTTGTCTCACTTTAATTTGTTTCCCATGTAAGCACACTCCCACTCCATCTTGCTGTCTGGGCATTGCCCATCAGCTTCCCACCCTCATTTTCTCCTGGCAGGGGTTGTTACAGCAGCTGCTGGACCTTTCAGCTGCAGCTGGATCACTGTATGGACTTTTAGTTGTTGTCTTTAGAGACATCTCCCAGGAGAGCACTGGCAACCACTCCAACCCAAAGGACTTTCAAAAACAGCAGATAAATTTTGCTTCCTTTTTCCCCCCTCCCACCTCACACATGGGCCGCCTCCCCATGGAGCAAAGAGACCCTACAGATGGTTAGTGGCACTCTCCACTATAGGCAGTGTAGCCAATGGACAAGCAAAAGCTTTCAGAAGGCAGCAGAAATGGTACAATTCTTCAGAAAGGAATATCAGCCTGCTCATTGCTCAGAGTGCAATTCAAAATTAAATTTTCTTGCATCCCAGAAATACTTTGAAATACCTCTTGAACACTTCTTCTTTTTACTATGGGACTCATATTAAGTGCCAAAATAGGTATATATGAAAGAAACTCCTGTAACTCCTGCAATGATCTGTTATGTCGGATACACTAATTTGACTGGTATGTATGAGCAAAATTACAGTGGGATTTTCAGTTGGAAGGGACTGCAAGTGAGCAGTTTGTAATTTAAATGCATTGGGAGTAATTCAGTCACAGGAGGCTGTTACAACAATGCAGCGAGGAATAATAAACAGCAACACAATGGCCCCTAACTAGAGCAAAACAGTTTCTAGCCCTTTCAGATGGAAAACAAAGAATAAAACAAATCACAAACAAAAATCCCTCCACACGGATAGGAAAGCTCAACAATGGAATCGAGGGAAAACAAGGGATATCTTCTTCAGGCTCAATGGCACCCTTTCTCCCACACAAGTACCAGTTTTTTACCCATTCCATGCTAGAGCAACTATGGGCATGTTATTACAGCACACAAGAGCAGAGAAAGGGTTCCTTCTCCTCCCTGACCCACTGCAAGATACAAGGCCTGCAGCTTGATCACATTCTTAATTCAAGAATCCTACTGTTTTCCTGTCCTCACTCAGACCATCAATACCCCCATGCACCCAGAATGAGAGAGGTGGTCCTTCCTTCAGTAGTTTGTAGTTAATCTTATTTAATTCTTTTGATACTGCTCCTCTTTTACTCTTCCTACAGAAACACAGCTTCCCTCCAAGGCTGCATCAGAAAAGCCTTTAAGTGTGGGGCTGTAGAAAGAATTTAAAGAGAAAAAGTGAGGGAAGAAATAATTAAAAAACCCAACAATCTCATCATCAACAAGGAGGTAGAAATGACCATGTTCTGAATAATTTATGAATTGCAAATGGTGTTCTACTGACAACTGCTATATCTAAATGTATTTGCAGTCAGAGGATCCATAGTATCAAGGGGTGAAATAATGCTCTGTTTTTCCACATGAAAGGAAGTCTCCTCCTTAAACAGGAGTGTACTCCTACCATGAAACTGCTGAGAAAAGTAATCAGTCACAAATAATAGTCATAAAGCCATTTTGACATTTAGCATTCCTCCATGGGCAATATCATTATACATGGCTTAAATAAATCCCTCTAGCACACAGTTGTGTCTTTATTATTCTCCTTAAAGGAAACACAGGTAATTAGTTTTTTCTTTCCCCTAAAATACATTTTATTACATCTGCAAATTCAAGAAGCTGACTGACAAAAGCCAAATTTAGGAATTGGTTGGGAAACCGCAAGGCCAATTGTTGGCTCAGAGACCCATCATTTCTCAAGATCCATAATTTATTCCAAGCAAGACCTGCAAGAATGAGGTGGGGGGCATATCAGCAGGTTAATGACAGCTCTCACACTCCTAATGTTTTTCAAAACTTTACCAGAAAAACGGCATTTACACTGCAAAGCCATGTTGTGTGATGCAGATCTGTAACCCCAGATGCACAACTACATGCAAGCCAGCTAATTAACATCAGTGTGCTGACTGCATCAAAAATCACACCAATGACCTGGATATGTATACCAGAGATCCTGAATTGGGCTTTCCATCTGTCACTGTTGGAGACTGCATTATTCATTAGGTACTGATGTTAATGGTGACAGTTTCTATCCTGGATTAAGCCTGTTCCAGTGCTGACTGATGGAAACTACAGTTACCCCAGAGACCTTTGACAAGGATCAGACAAGTATAGGAGCATCACTTCTACCCACTGGCACAGCTACTGGCTGAGGTTCCCCTGCAGCCCCTGGGGTCACAGCAGGTAGTGCTGGAAAAGTGAGGGAAATGTTTCCACCATTTTCTGACAAGTGGGTAGTCCGATACAGATTGCAAATGGCAGTGCAAAATGGGTGTTTATGGGTAGAATCAAGCCTGTGAGAAGGAAAAGCAGAGCCTGAACCAAATCTGGCAGGTGCACTGGGGAGATAAAGATCCAGAAGCTCTTCGCCTTTGTTGTAATTAGACAAACACACATACACACACACACAGAGTCTCTTCTGCACAGCAATCTGCAAGACAGGATCTTGGCTATTTCGGTGACAATTTTGGTGATGAGGGGAGCCAGCTCTTTCTAAAAGCATCAGTAAACCAAGGAATTGATACTTCAGACTCTCAAGCAAAAACTGCACCCTACCACTGTCACTTGCAGCAGCCCTCCATCCCTAAAGCAGCATCACTCAGATGATGCAGGAGAGGAAAGCAAAACAGCTCTTGGAGCAAAGCTTTAAAGAGAAACTCTAATGTAGTTTAAGTTTCCCGTGGGGCTGGCACTTTAGAAAAGGGGGATTGAGTGCTGCTGCTTCTCCAAACCAACAGAGTAAGTGCTGGGTGATGGGCAGGATCCCAGCAAGCAGCTTCCTCAAAACACAGTTTCCAGAGGCACACAGAGCTGAAGGCGCACTCTTGTAGCCATGGTAAAATTCTTCAAGAGATGTCTCTAAAGACACACGGCACTGCAAGACAAGACTATAATTACTAGGACTGTTCAACAGGCCATGTAGTTTTTAACACAATGCTGGAGTTTGGAATGGATTTTCCAGAGCAGAATGAATGAATGAATGAATGAATGGATGAGATGATTTACAGGCAATAAATAGATAATTTAATTCCAGGCAGTAATGCCATGTGCGGCCCTTCGAGAAGAGCTGGGGGATTTGCAGTTGTCTGTCCAACTCACCGGGCACCACTCCTTTGATGTCGCTTTCTGTGTTCATCCTGTTCTTGTGCGTGAACTGAAGGATCAGCTCCTTGGATGCCTCAAACTGTTGTGTAGCCATCAACCACCGAAGAGACTCTGGGAAAATACTTTAAAGAGGGAAAACAGGTTAGGGCTGCTTCCAATTTTCTGTCAGAGGATGAACTGGTAGAGTTTTAGCTGCTCATTTAACTACTCAGAAGCTATGTAATTCAAAATGCAGAAGAATAACTTATGAAGCAAAAAAGAGGGAAAACAGATTCGGAATGTGCAAATTTATGGTATTTTCTTTTACCCTGATTCACAAATCATAGAGCAAGTATCCTATCACATGGAAATACGACACATTGGAATTTTATAACATATTACAGGTGCTCTGTCCATTAATATAACTTGAAAGAAATGAGAGGAAGAGGCAGTGCTGTCTGCAATAGACATTTGATGCCAAGAAGGGAGTGAATTAGATGAGCAGATCACACATGGTAATTCAGACCAAAGAAAGGAAAGAGCTGACAGAAGTAATTTGGATTCCCTTTTAAAGACAGAGGAAAGACAAGAATTACTTCTTAGGATGATAAGCTTCCCTGACTAAAGATAATTTTTTTTTTTAGTTGCCTTAAAAACATATACATGCATGCAGTTTAAAAAGTCCAATTTCCATCCAATTGTTTCTTTCAAGCACTCATATTAACCAGATTAATGAGCTTAACTGGTCACTCTCCCTTTTTTTTTTTCAAATGAGTTTATTTTAATGCAAAAAAATGTACATAGTTCTTAGAACAAACCCCCAAAACCTCCCATACTTCTACGGACATGAAAATTTTCAGCTCTCACTCTATTTTTTTTCATGTTAAAACCTTGTTTTTACTACTCTTCCAAAAGACCTTACTAAAAACAAATTTAACAACTACTTTTAACTTCAAATACATACTAAACCCTCAAATTTCCTTCACAAAGCACTGATCTTTGCTGCGGATGCTGCCCAGTTCTCGTCCTTCTAAGAAGTCAACTGCACAATTATCGTACTATCTCTTAGGGCTGATACAATTTGGAAGACACCTTAGCAAAGCCTCCAACTGAGACAGAGAAAGTATTTTTGGAAGAAGAAATAAAAAGGAGGGAAATTAGGCAGACTGCAATCTAAATGATATCAGCCAATAAAAATATACAACTATGATGACACCCATTCAGCTTGACAGCTTATTTACCACCCCTTGTGCTGCACAGATAATTTGGCACATCTTCCAGCAGAAAGTCTTGTAAAGAAAAAGCATTTTTTAAAGTACTAAGAATTTTTTGAATGCAAAATCTCTGCATGCTTGGCCCTAGTGAGGGTACAGCCTCAGCCACCAACCTATAAGTTTTAGATTTTCAACAGTCTGCTTACAGGTTTTAAACAACAAGTCATGTGATGACCACCCACACCTAGGGAAAGGAAAGGAGCCACAAGGATGGGCTTCACAGGCTGGGGACAAACATGTTTCTTATCTTCTGGGTCCTGGACATTTCTCAGACTGGAAGTGCTGAAGCCTAGCATCTTTCAGGTGCTCCATCACTCAGTGTGAGCGGCGAGACTTAGGGACACTTAAAAATCTGTGGGCTGCCTTGAGTCCAGGTCATCAGTCCAGTTGCATTCAATAAGAGCTCCCATGGTCACAAATTCTCAAACAGTGTGACACACTAAGTCTGGTTGCACACAATGGACTCTCATGGCCAGAGCAGAAGTCCACTCATGTTCAACAAATCTCATGCCAGATGCAAAAGTGTCACTTACTGAGCAACAGGAATGCAAGTTCTTGGGTTGCTGGTGATAAATATGTTGTCTGAGAAGGCACACACCAATAATACTCAAAGTATTGAGTACTCAAAGAATAATACAGCCATTGACAAATGCATTAAATTGTGAGATGACTAAGTAGCACTAAAAGTATGATCACAAACACAAGCTTACTTTTTGAATTTCCTGAGGAAGCACTCACTATTGCTGAGTGTTCGAGTCTTACACAACAGGTGGTGAGAAAGGAGATAGGTATAGACCGTCAACGGTCCCAGGATACAAAGGTGAAGCCACCTCTGACCTCCTTCCTCAGTTAAGCTGCATTCATAATGTTTTCTTTGAGGGAAGGGAAAAGGTAAAGTTACAGGTGATGTCATTTCATGTTTAGGCTGGAATTTGGGTGACTTCAGTTATTAGCATATGGGGGGTGTGAAAAGCAATACATATTATTGAGTTAATGTCACAAAGTTCAGCTTTTGGTCACCTTTTGGGTCATTCCTTTGGCTTACAGTTCCCATCAGCTGCATTGTTTTAAACAGAGCATGACCACAACCCTTCTGTGCCACTCCATCCTTTGTTTCCTATCTCTCTTAGAGCAGTACACCAAGCTCCCTCAGTGTTCCTGCTCCAAGGTGTGCAGACAGTTTGCTCCTGGTGAACCACAGCCAGTGCATGCACTCCTTCCTGCTGACCTTTGGTTTTCAATATTTTCCTTGCATAGCTGGCTGATAGTCTGCTACCTCCTCCATCAGGAAGGAAAGGGCCATGCTTTCACTGTCAAGGAAAGAACAGGGGGTGGGGTAGGGTTAAACTTTCATCTCCTGTTCCACAGCTGCTGCTGCTTGGGAGAGGAGAGGAGGATGACTGGAAGGCACACTGGGGAAGAAAGCTGTTAAGTTTGAGAAATCCTAAGAGGAGAGAAGAATCCTTTATAAAGACCAGGAAGGTACCACATGTAGCTGGAAGGAGAACTGTGATTCTGTGCAGATGGATGGAAAATGGATGCCCACGAAAAGGCTGCAATGTGCTGTCAATTAGGGGTCTGCCTCAGGTCAACAAGCACAGTTATTGCAACTTTGTGTCTTGGTGCGAGTAAATCCTATCTAAAAGCACCAGAAAAGAACCAGCCACCTCTTCTCATTTCTTCCGTTTTGGTTAGAATGAAGCAGGAGTTCATTTCAAGTTATTGATACCTTTACTGACATTCATGGATTCATCCTGTCTGGAGCTTCCTTTGTTCAAAGGAGAAGAAATAAGGCCTGTATAACTAAAGTTCCCCTTCCCTTATGGCTCTAATACACACACACACACACACACACACTTGAAAGGATTCTAACTTCTATTACATTATCTTTATACACCTGTCACAAACCCCTGTGCCCATGTCTGAATTACATGGGTGCCTTTCTGCCCTTCCAGAATGACCTAAGAGCCCAGTAGGGGTATCTGCTCCATACTTTTGCATCCAAGCCCATCTGCCTATCCCTCCTAAACAAATCTGCTGCCTCTCCCTTTTCCCCCATCCATGCCCAGCTTCCCAATCCACTCAGCCATGCACCTCCTGGGGACTGTATAGCCTGCCATGTGCATGTGGCCGACAGAAGAGCAAAACCATAGGTGGAAAGAGGGCTAAGCCCCAGCCCGGAGGGGCAAACAGCACTCTCACAGCAGGAGATGGAAGTAAAGAGAGGACAGAGGAAGGAGGAGGCAGTGCAGGGGCTATTTGCAGCATCTATTGACTCACTGCTTTGGGTACACGATGGGGAATTAGCAAGCAGTGAAGTTTTCCAGTTCTTCTTTTATTACCAATCAGTTAGTTTTCTTCCTTTATCTGTAACACATGCTACGGGTCCATGTTCCATTTGGAAGGAAAGAAAGAAAGAGGTAATAAAATGGTAACGCTTCCCAGAGAATGTGCAACAGATGGAAGCAAAACCCTAAGAGAAAAGTACGTACTGTACTGACAACGTAATTAAAGAGGCATCCCAACCAAGGTTCATTTCTGCAAATGCAAAAACCCTGGGCAACACAAATCCTGATCCTCTGGCTATTACCACTACTTATCAAGCTGCTATGCTCCACAATATATAAAGGGGACTTATTTGCTTGGTTTGCCTGCCCTGCCCAGCTAAAAAGCCACAGAGCTCTTGCAGATTACAGAATAATTTTTAGCATTTCCTCTCCCTTTCAATGTCACTCAGGAATGACCTCTCAACATGTGTGAGACCCTGCCAAAACTACCTGAAAGATATGGGGCCTCCAGAAGACTGCTGAGTTCTCCATGCCATCCCCCATGTTCATTAGGCATCTCCATACTACTGTACCATACTTTTGGACACAAATATCTCTAAATATTCTGTTTGATATTGTGTTTTATCTAGTGGTGGACATCGGGTATTCCAGTTGGTGGGCATTACTACATGAAGCTTTGGAGCAGACCAGCATGTGTATAACACACAGCAGGTAAGGGAGAGAAGAACAGCATCGTAGATTAACAAGAACACTCTTCATTATTCATCGAGATTAACACTGTCAAGATGACAGCTATTTAAATGCTGTATGTTGGAATACAGGGGCAACCCCCCACCCCTGCTGTCATTATCTTGCAAGGGACTTGTAACTCTCCTGAGTGCACATTTTGCCCATGCTGAGGCACGTCTACCTTGGGAATAAGCAGTGAAATCCCCACTGAGGGTTACCACGGTCAACACAGGAGGGCTCTGTAAGAAGTTAATACAAAAATACAACTGTTACACACTGTAACAAGTTTTTACATGTTGTAACTGGTCAGGCATTACAACTAGCAGCCTAACTCGCCATGGTACGTAACAAGCTTGGTCCTGCACAGAGTAGTGGTCTTTTCCCTCATTTTTCTCAGTGTACAATAACGAAATATTTTAGACTTGTTAGTGTTCTTATTGTTATGGTTTTGTACAACACTACTCTCATAAGCCTCTGTTGTCTTATGCCACCACTGCGTGTCACTAAAGAAAGATTTTTTGGAATGTTTATAAAGTCATGGTGGAGATGGACCTGGCACTATTCCCAAGGTGAAAGCCATCCTACTTCTCTCAGGACAGCCGTACCAACACCACAGTGCCACAGGCAGAGAGGAGTGGGACCGCTTGGGAGCGGGGAATTCCTTGTAGGAACAATCCCGAGCCACTGCCTGGCACAGACCAGCCACCCAGACTTCAGCATAGCATGTGCTAATTTGGGCAAAATCAAGTCTGGTTCAGGGCTGACTACCTCATGCATACAAAACATCCAAGTGTGCTTGTTCCAGGGCTGACAGATGTTATTTGTAACTTTTCTTGGATCAAAGAAAACAGCAGTGTCAGTCCAGAACCACAACATAGGTATTAAGGGAAAACATAGCCATGCAGTCACAATCTGACAACAGCTAGGCTGGGATGCATCCTCTCAAGAACTATTTTGGTCTTTAAAGGGGACATGGCAGCCAGAATAATAACAAAGTGCAACTTCACCTCCGTGGAAGGGGACTGTCTCCCAAGTGCCCACCGTGTTGCAGGGTATAGCATATGTGCATGCTACAGCAGATTATAAAGTTATTCTGTCTTATTTCAAAGTCAAGCTTTGCACAAGGTGAGTGGAAGAGCAAAAGGAAAGGCTCATATGTATTGTGAAGCACACACGCTTTCCGACAGTGGAGCATCTCCCAAATCCAACATGAGGAGTTCGTTGGCAAGGGGAAGAAATACTTACACCCAGTAAAACAGCATCAGCAGGAAGGGACAGATGATGACTGCCTGGAGGACCTGCCAGTCCCTGCAGAGGGCAGCCAGTCCGGGCATGAGGAACTGCCCCGCCATCTCGATGAAGCTTGCCACCATGGTGACCATGAACCGGTGCCCGGGAGGACAGAGCTCTATCCCTGAAACACAGAGTACACAGACAATCATCCCCCATCCGCAAAGACACCCCCAGAGCATCTCTAGGAAACTTTAAGGGAGTTCATGTCCTTCAGGAGCTTTGGTCAAAGCTATGCTGAATCAAATAAATTTTGCTTCCTTCCGTAATTAGGCTCTAGAGAAGCTCATTAACAGCTGTCTGTGGTGCAAACATTGCAACTTCCATATACCTGCTGTATCCTCATTGCCAGATTTCCTTCAGTCTTTGCCTAAGGCAGAGAAGTATTTTACCTAACAATAAGGTGTTTATTTTTAAAAGGGAATGTATAGTTAAACACAAGCCAAAGATCTTGGGACATGGCTTTTCACATTTCTCAGAGACACCATCTGCCTTTCCAAACAGTTTGCTGGGAGGTGAAAGAGCACAGCTCTCAGCAGGATGCAGGCACCCAGGATGCCACCTGCCCACACCTTAATATGCTCTGACTCAGCCAATTCCAAGCTGGATTTTGCTGAGTGTGTTGTTTCTGGGTTTGCTTTTCCCAATAGCTTATCTTGATCAACTTTCAGAGAGGCCAACCTCCCATCTGTCTTATCCTGCCTTCCATCCTTCTTTTTGCTGTGGGGCAATTTACCATCACCACTGATATCTTGGTTGCCTCAGCTGTCTTGTGACAAGTGAGTAGATAAAACACAGTTCACTAGATCAAATGTTTCCTTCAACCCTGAATTCTGACTAACTTTATTCAGTCAGAAGATGAATTTATCAGAATCACAGCCAAATAACAAAATTTTTAAAAGTCACAGAAGAAATAGCAAACACAAAAATGGGACTGGCTTGTGGAATTTTTTTTCTCCAGTAAGATTGTAATAGAAGTTTCTATATCATATTTCCCATTTGCCCACATTCACTTGCACAGACTAATACTTTAGCTCAATAAACCTGCCACAAATGTTGTGTAGCACTTATTGGAATGCTGATACAGAAAGAGGCCTGGAAACATTAGTGATATGTTGCCGTCAGCATTGTTGCTTTTCTATGGGGTGTTTCTTATGGTGGTTTTAAATTACAATTTAATGGTTATTAAAATTTTTACTGAAAAGCTGTAAGAAAATAGGAAGAGATGACTGTTGCTCCTTCATTCACTCTCTAACCTGCAGTTTGCATTTATCACTGTAACACAGATTTAAACTAATAGACCAGGAATTAGCTTGTAGATCAAATGTAGGATTAAACACCACACATTTTGCTCCCTTTCTTTTCAGCCAATACAAAAACTACCAGTGGATTTTTGCCAATACAAAAGGAAACTGTGTCTGTTGTCAGGCAGCCCAAATTGTCATTAGCCTAACCACAAACACAGCAGCTTTGGAAATGAAAGGGGGAGAAAAAGCTCTCAAAGACTCTCACATGCTATAAATGGCTTTTACGTTTTAATTTGGTAAAAAAAGATTAAAACACAGAGCTCCTTATGACATTAATATGGTTTCATTCTTACTAATGAAGTATCCCAAGCTTAGGAAATTTTTACTGTTCTATGCAAAGAGGTCACTTCCGTTTTATTTCTCTAATCTCCAAATATAAAGTGCTTCTGTTTGTTTTTCAAAACCTTACAAGTAACTCACACTCCAATATTCCTTCTTTAAGTACAAGGTCGAGTTTTGTTGCTATAGAAACAGGAAGTCTGCATTAGATATGCTCTAGCATTTCAATTGCATTGCTCAGGTTAGTAGCAGGTAAAAAGAAAAATAAGCGAGATATCAACTTTTATATAAAGTCAGGAAGCGGTGACCAAATAATAAAAGTATATTTTATTAAGACACTGGTGCACAATAAAAAACTCTACATGCAGCAGTTATTCATTCTATAGAAAGAAAATAGCTTCAGAAATTGTTTAGCATTTATTTTCTTCTCTGGAATATCACATGCATATGATCAGTTTCTGCCCTTTCCTCTAAGAAAGCTGGAGATGACAAGAAAATAATCTCTGCTCTAGCTGGGTGAGCGTGGCTTTCAAGCAACATCAGCAGCATATGAAATACCACATCTTTGTTGAAATGCTTAACATATTAGGACAGCCTACTGACTTTCCAACATACCTGGCTTCAATTTGATATGATAAAAGATTCAGCACTGCAGTTTTCAGCAAGCATCTGTCTGTCAACCCTTTCCCACCTCTGCAGCAAAGCCACTCTCACAGCAGCCTTGCCCTAGCAGCAGGAAAGGCACCCAGCTGATGCTCACACTGGGGCCTTGATGCACCCAGGCACGAGGCTCTGTGGTTGCAGCAATTTCCACCCAGTTCACATGACAAAAATACTGACTCAGATAAAATCACTACAAGACTGAGATCAGCTTTACCCACCCATGGCAAATTGAGCAAGCAAGTTCCAGCTCCCTGAATCAATGAAAAAGTTTCCATATCAATTACTTTATGGAGCATGGAGCAAACCCTCATCATACACACTAATCACGGAAATTACCGTCAATACCAAAAACTCCCAGATACATCCATTTGCTCTACTTGGAAAATTTTGTGTGGGCAAGGAGACATGCATATGAAGGATTTTGCTTCCTTGCCCAGCATTCCTACTCTATGCAGCTCGGTCAGAGCAGCAGAGCCACATCAGAGACCTAATTTCCCTAAGGCCCAGGTAAGTGATCTTATGGGCAAATGGAATCCTGCATGCAAAGCCATCCTATAGCACTCGGGCAGTGAAATCAGGCATGCTCAGGCCACATGGGGCAGACTCTCCCATGGTCAATGGGCACTCAGCAACACTGGACAAACAAGCTGGACCCAGACAACCCCTAAGGCGAAACTGCTCCCAGCCTGAGGGCAGCTGTCTTGCCACAGGTGTGATCCAGACCTGGGCCCCACAGGCATCCCAGGCACAGGGCACTGAACACATGAGACTCGCTGCACAGCATTATTGCACCTCTGGCTGGGAAATGTGGAAACCGGCTCCTGGGGCCAGATGTGTTATGCCCACGAGCACTCGGGTTTGCTGGGGTGTGAGTGAGGGAGCTACTGAAGAAGCTCTGGGGGCTCAGCCCCACTGCCTTGTGCAGGAGGTCACTGCTCTGGGTATCAGCAGAGAGGCAGGGTAAAACCACAGGTCTGACAACAGCTTAACCAATGCAAATCCAACAGATACTGGTGACAAGAGGTACAAGTCTTTACACTAAAAAGGGCAAAATGTCTTTGCTAACAGCTTCTCTCCCTGGCACTGGGATGGATAAACTGGGCTGGTGTCCTTTACAACAGTTTTTCAGGCAACCTCTTCTGCAAAGAAGATGGGAAAATGAGATAAAACCACCATAAGTATGCCACAGCCTGACATCTGAAATGCTGACCTCTCCCCTTTCCAACTGGTTTTTATCTCCCATCCTCTCCACCTGCAGCTATGGAAGGAGCAGTCTATGAACATACAGACAGGACACTGGGAAGAACTGCAGTATTACTGGGTTAACATCAGCTCTGTAGCCACAGAGCATGGCCCTGCATAGCCCACCTCCTCCAAATCCCACCAGGCAAGCTGTCACTGCCATGGAGGGACTAAGAGCCACATCCTGTCCTTTCTCACTCGATCTTGCACTTGCACACTGGTAACAATCTGTTTCAGATTTCAGAAACCCTCTCATTTTTCTTAGAAGGCTGACATTTATTCTCAGAATATTTGCACAAGGATGAAAGCCAAATACTTTTATTAAAAAAAAAAAATAAAGAAGTTAAGTCATTTGCAAATAGCATATCAAGAGGAAAAAGAGGCAACATTGAAGTGCTTGAACAACTCTCTAGCATTCACTCGCCCATCTCCAGACCCAAAACACAAAGCAATTCTTGTTCTGCAGCCCAAGTTATAGCTCCATCTGAAACCACAAGGTAGCAGCTTTTTGTGCCTTTCCAGGGTTCTCTTCCTGCCCAGTTTCCATCTGTAAGCTACCAAGACTATAATTATATAGGAGTATCCCTTGGAGAAAATGGCCAAGTCAAAGCATCTGCTGGCCAACAGCATTCACACTGAAAAAATCCCCAAGGAACCAGTCTGATTCTAGATTCACATTCACAGTTGCACATTATATTTAAAAAAAAAAAAAAAACACAAACAAAATCCCCCAGTTTCTGTCAGTTTCCCTCATATTACTGCATACCCAATACTCTTAATTCCTTCCATCTTAGCACCCCTCTGCTTCAAAAGGGAGGAAAAAAATGAGATGCAAGTAAACAACACTCATAATTTGAGAAGAATTCTCTGGCAACATAGCTTTAGGAGTAAAATGTGGGACACCAGAAATTCCCAGTGGCAGTAACAGCCTACAGCACCAAGGCTGTGTTTGCCTCAGCCAAAAGTCAAGCACAGGATGTGACCCTAAGAAAGAATTTTACCTTTGGACTCTGCTTTTCATCAGAGCACAAAAGGAAAGAAATGCTCAAAGAGTATTTAGTTTCCCATGCTGTTCAGCACCTCCAGCATGTCCCACCACCTCCGTGCTCCCTGAGGTCACCCTTTCGGCACGATGAGCTCTGCCACCTCCGTCACAATGATCTTGAAGACTGCTGGGAGGTGACCCTGTCCCTGCTGCTGCTGTGTTTCCTAATTCCCACCAAGCTTGCTCAAACCTCTGGGATCTTGTCTTCCTCCAACACTCTCTGTGGGATTTGCCCTCTGCTGTAAACAAATTGTCTCACTGGATACTCCTAGAATAACATGGCCCCCAGACTAACTTTTGGCTAGCTGACCAGATAAAATTGCAGCAAAAACTATCAATAACTCCTAGACAAGTTTGCAGCTGGCTGCTAGGGGGACAGGAAAATAAAATCCAGCATATCTGCTTATATACACTAATTTCCCTTTGGTTACTAGACACAAATTTCTAAGAACTGCAAGCCCTACCTATGGGCTATGTACACTTCTCATCTCTCAGCACACTTCTGATTCAGTCCTGGCTGAAATGGCCCAGGCTAAGCCAACACTCACTCCTGCTTGAATTTCTACAAGGAGCACATTATCTTGATTGCCTTTGCTGTCACCAGAAGGAAAGAAGCATTATGTGTAAATACAGTTTATTAGGGAACAGTAAATGAAGTAACTTGTGGAAGTAAAGGTTATCACACACACTGCAGTGCACAGACAACCACCAATTGATGTAAGCACAGGACAGAGACAGAGTGAAAGGGAAGGAAAAATCTAATTTCCTCTCTGGAGAAATCCAATCCACTGCCAAGAAAAAAGAACAGCAATAGACTGAACCTCCAATGGCCGAATAATAGTATTATTTTCCCCTAACAGCACATCAGGACAGAAGTTACTCTAAAATACACCTGTGAAGTGACACAGGCGGTCCTTCAAAGGTACTTTTCTACATATCATCGATTTGGTGAGAGTTCTTTTAAACAGATGGTAGTCCACCATTTAATTAACACATTTAATATGTGTCAAATCAGTTGCCTAAGCACTGACATAAGCTGAGCTGACGGAGCCGTCAGGCTGGCACCAGGGCAGGCAGCCAGCACAACACCTTGCCAGATGTGCAGCAACACATTTAATTTCTGACCTCAATAGATTGCCTGGAGCTATCTTGATAGGGAAATATCTAATCAGAACAGAATTCTTTCTTATCAAAACTAATTCAGATGACCATTTGGTATACAAAGACCAGGATAGTGCCAAAACTGATGCCAGGCAAAATACCCTTTAGATATACTGCGCAGTCTCACAGAGAGGCATAGCAAGAAAAAAGTAAATATAACTACACCTCTCATGCAAAATCCAACTAAAACACAAGGTGCAACCTTCCCACTCTTTACTTTCCACATGCCTGACTTGCTCCTGTAAGGCACAGGTGAGTAACACACCATCCCTATTTCAGGCCTGGTACTGCTCAACTGTGTCAGGGTATTTTAGGAGGAGCTCTCCTCTGAGTTGCAGACAGTCTGTAGCTACCCACAGGCGAGGGTTTGGACCACAAGCACAGAGCCAGGTTAGATTCAATGCAGGGTGTTTACTCAAACCTCATTAACTCGGTCGCAGGAGCTGTGGACTTCCCAGACACAATGTATATGCAGCACAGCAGGGCAGGGCAAGGCTGACCTCAGCTCCTCCAGGGACAGGAGACCCTGAGCAGAAGCTGCCTGACCAGCGTGTGGGATGCAGAGATGTCTGCAACTATGCCCTGGATGCAAGCTGTTGCCCAGGGAGCATCAGTGGCAGAGAAGGAAACACGTGCCATTCCTCCGTTCATCCCATGGCATCTGTATTTGCCAAGTTTTACATTGCACAAGACAAACAACATCTTACAAAACAGATGGCTGACTGCATAAGAAACCTTTAATATACCACGCTGCCTGCCATATACAAAGCAATAAACCCAAAGAAATGTTAAATCACATTTGAGGTGCTGCAGTTGCCATCTATCCTACTTCTAGAGGAAAGCAGCAGCAGCATCTCTGCAGCTCCCAGCCAGCACTGACTTTTGGTGACAGTTCCTGGATGTGAATAACAGCATTCTGGAACAACACAAGGAGAATGCCCCTGGAAACCTAAACAGCAGTGACAAAGAGCATGAGAAATGGGTAGATAGAGAAGATACTGATTTCAGTATAAAGATGGCTTAATTGAAATGCAATTTAAAAGTGATTTAAAAGCTTTACCATGACATATGTTTTTATCTATGTTAATTGCCATCTATAAAAAAAAAACTCCCCCACCTCCAGTCTAAAATTTCCTACCTCTCTTAGGATACTCTCCAAACCCATATAAATATTTGAATATTTCTGCAAAAAACTGAGATTGCACAGAAATATATGAGACTCTTTCTTGTTCCAAAAAGGCATCTTTCTCTATAGGAAATGCACAATTGGTCACAGCAATGCTTTGCAAATCTAACACCTCTGCTGTTCACAACAGCTGGGTGCCTTTTCTCTTAGCAGGATCTAAATCATTATTGACATCTTTTTGACAGGAGTGCATATGAGAGGAGCTGAAACAAAAACTGATGTGAGATACATCAGAGGAGCTCATTTTCTTTGATGTTTTAGTTGAAAGGGATCTGCATCTGTATTTGTTAGTGAATTTTTAACAATATTGTAGCTATTTAAAATAAGAACAGAGAAGAAATTCAATAGCTGGAAATCTGCACTTCTCCTAATTTATCAACTGGCAAACAATATTCCAACAGCAGCTGTTTCAAAAGCTCAGTTTGCAACCTGCAGATGGATGCAGATGGATGATGGTCCTCAAAGAAGCAGGAACAAAGAAGTAACAGCGTAACACCTTGTTTCAGGTCTATTAAACACTTCCCAGCTCACTGAGACAGCAGGGCAGCCCCTCTCTCTGCAAGCACTGATCTCACATGAGGTGCTCCTCCAAGGAGGATTTTTTTCACCATTACCATCATGCTATTGGATGAGTGAATAGATGCACTGAGCCCTCGCTTTGAGCACACTGTCAGCAGAACTGTATGTTGCTATCAAGAATTTGACAACAGAAGACTTGAGTTGGTTGCAGCCTAGCTTATCAAACAGAAAGGACAAGAATGGAAGAAAAGTAAGTGCAGGATCAAGATATGTGCTTGGTACTTTTTAGGTCATAATAAAGCTTTGCCTGCCCTGCATCCTCTCCCTCAGATCAAAGGGAAACAGCTTGCCTGAAGAACCTCACACCCAGAGGCACAATCCCTGGAAAGCACTTTGCTCCTTTCACTTGTGTCAACTTCATAACAAGCCCTGAATGGGACTACATCCACAGAGTCTAAGCAAACACTGGGTGCTGTTTATTAAACTCTCATAAATACAATTGTAACCCCATACACATGTGCATATATATAAACTTAGACGCATATTTATGGATATGTGTATATATACACTCTGATATAACTGTAAAGGCAAAAGCCCCTAGTTCCTTTTCCTCCCCTGATCCCCCTGTGATGTCAGAAGCAATTAGTGGAGATTAGGGTGATGCCCTGAATAACCCATCCCATCTCAGAGGACCTGAATTGCTCAAGTGGCATCACCACGTCGGAGAGAGCCCGGAACAGGGCAGTGCTGGCTGACAGTGCGCAGTGAGGGCCAGCAGAAGTGCAGGCAATTTAATCAAAAGCAATTAGTGAGCCTCTCTGTGAAAGGCTGTCACACATTTGGCCCCCAGGGCAGCCTTGTTTTTAAAGATTTATGCCACACACTCTGGATAGATATTTAATGAACACTGTGAAAGGGGAACTGCAGGGATGCAGAGCCAATGAGATGCTGTATTTTGAGTGCTTTAAGCATGCATTCACATGCATTCACTGGAGAAGGAGATGCCACTCAGACTAAGGGGTGACTTTTGCATTAATAATTCTCTGTCTCCAGGGTTCAGCATTAACCCTGACACAGGTCTGGGGAAGGCAAAGGCAGGCAGACAGAATTGGGACACCCACCCAACAGGAGAGAACCATGCCAAACACTGCACACAACCACTGTGCCTGAATAAAAACAGTCAGGACAGCCCCTGGTCAGATCTCCTCTAATTTTAAGCATAAGAGGATACAAAAAGGAAAATGAGGCTGTGGTAATGCATAGATGGTGAGAAAACTTCTCCTGACACAATAGCAGGTGGTGCACAGTTAGAAGTAGTACAGATATTGTTCTTCCTCTTCCATTTCCCAATGAGCTTTTATCTTCCAAGTAACATTCCCATAAGGAAAGAAGAATATATATTCTAGGGAAAAAAGAGGAAAGACCAGTGAAGATTTCCTTTTGGTCAATTGATTTTAAAGTGAAAAAGATATGACATCCAACCTTGGGAGAAAATCTGCTTCCTGAAGCAATGAAAATTCTATTTTTCATTAAAAATCAAGTCTTCAGTATCTGGTTACAGGCTTTTATTCCTTATGTTAAATACATGATCTCTGTGCTGTAGAGAACACCTTCCACCACTCTGTGCACACGGAGTGCTCTGTATGGCGGGGTCTGCTTGTGACTGGTTTGTGGGCAGTTCTGCAGTGAAGAGTGTGATCTAATGGGCTCTGTGACAATGCACAGAACTTGTCAGGGAAAGAGCATTCCCTTTCCAACCCTCTCCAAGCACATCTCTTCAAGCCAAGGGGAACTCAGCAGGTTAGCACCTGTGGGTGCACACACACAGAGGTGAGCACATCCCTCACTGTGCTGTTGTCACATACAACATAAAATGACCTCAGGATTGCCAAAGCTTAAACATTCCTTAATTTTCTTCCTTGCTATCTTTAAAAATACCAGACAAAAGCTTTTGTGAAAGCTTTTTTCCTGTTATGTACCAGAATTCTTTGATTTGGTAAAACCTGATTAGACAGGGAAGAACAATAAAAAGGGAATTGGCATTACAATGCCTCCAGCATCTCATATTTGCATGTAAATTGCTGTGCTAAGGATGTCTGTGCAATAGCAAACCAGACCACCCAGAAACATCCATTGGGATTCAAAGTTTATCCAGAATCAACCCTGAAAAATGTGTGAGTTTATTCAAGAGTTTCTCACAGCCAAGATGAATATGTAGTTTCAAGTAGTAATATATCCTGTTAAAACTGGGGTAAGAAATAAATGTTTTTGCTGAATGGATGGAAAACCTCCTATTGCTTTGCAATAACTTTGAAAAAGGGAAAGACAATGTTTCTTCACATCTTCTTTCCATGGAAGCTGGCAAGTAGGCTGGGAATAGATGGATCTTCCTGAGTAGAAACCATCCTCCCATGGGTATGTTCACTTTTCTGTGGTGAAAGACCTCTTTCAAGAAAACTCCTGCCACTTACAGAAGAGCTCAAATATGGCAACACTTGCTGAGTTGCTCCAAATAAAACTAGAATGAATTGCTGAGCTAATTAATAGCCCAACATTAAAAGGAAACCAAGCTCCTTGGAAAGAATCCAGCTGCAATTCACGAAAGCGGATTTCACTTGTTTCGATTACAACAGCAGTAGACTTTGTACACATCACAGCTATGGCTAAAATTGTGAAGATATATGCCCATACCCACACCTTGAGAAATGAATGACTCTTAGCCTTCTCTAAGCAGCACCTAACTATTTCTCTATGTGATTTTCTGTTTCAAATGCAAGCTCTTTGGCTGTGCTGTACCTGTGGTGGTACAAAGCCAAAGAGAAGAGCTGTGCTTAGGGGTAATGCTGTCTAGGAGACCACCCAGCAGAGCCTGGTGTAGACTTCACGTTGCCTAGGGACAGTCAAGCTGTACTCTTAAGGTCAGACAATCTTAGGGAGGTTCTCTCTGCAGTAAGTTCTGCTACTGACTTTGAAGACAAATGCACACTACAAGCAGTTTCTCCATTATTTGTATTTTTATTTGTGCATCAATACTTTGTTTGCTTATAGTACATAAATGGCAACATGAATCTTATGTGATATTTCCTATGCAAGAATTGTATCGTGTGTGGTGTTAGATCACCCCCGCTAAGGGAACAGTTTCAGGTACTTCAAAAAAACCTCCTATATTTACCACCCTTTTGTAGCAAGAGAAAAATGTATAGAAGGTGGGAGAGTGAGAGAGAATGACAGAAAGAAGATTATGGTCATGAGAGGGAAGAGAGATAACTAACAGAAGGAGTGCCCCTGGCTGATCATATCAGATTTCCTTCCCACATTCAGCTTTGAATAATATGTGTCAAGCATTGCTTGACACAACAGAAATAATTCAGTTACTGTTTCCAAATTTTCCTTTGTATCTTCTTGCAGAGCCAGCAAGGGAATAAAAAAGGACTGAACTGAAAAAGTACAGGAGATGAGATACAATTTTCAACTCAAACACCAGTTTGTTTCCTAACCATATTCAATCATATAAGGGAACATGGTAAACTACATGAGAATTCCTATCCATGAGAAAAATGCTGAGAGATGGGAGGAAAAAAGCCTTTGTGGCTGATCCTGCCTTTCCTGGTGTGACAGTGGATCCTCAGCACCCCCATGCAGGGTTCAGACACCACCACCTCCCAGGGCAGGTCCCTGTACCTGCAGGCACACAGCAAACCTGAGCACACTGTGGGCATGTGTTCCTCCTGGCATAAACAACACAGGAATGTCTTAGGGGCTTGAATATTTCCCAGATCGGGTAACCACACATCCAACAGAACAGGAAACACTCTCCAGGACTCCATAGCAGCACCAGGCACATGGCTCAAAGGCAAAGCATCCCCAGGAAAGGAGGGCAGAGCCTTTTGTCAGACTATTCACTCCACAAGCTTACAAACTACTTTCTCCAGCACTTGTGGGAGCAAGAAGGAACTGATTTCAGGCTACAAACCTATCTAACAAGTTGCACAGTCCAATTAGGAAAACCACCTTGTAGCTTATATCCAGATTTTACCAAGTTAGCAGCTAAAGAACTATATCCAAATGGTATTCTGGGTTACATGGGAAGTAAGCATAACTAAATCTTAAAGATCTGTTTTTGCTAAAACAAAGTCTGTGAACACATAATTTGAAAAAATAAACATATACAAATGTAAGTGAACATTAATTTTATGGAAGCAGAGAAGACAAAAACTGCTCTCCCGTCTTGCTGAGTGATGTTTCTAATCAAAATTAGAATTTCTCTAGACCCCTAGAGAAAGCTGCTGCACAAGGCTGTCCAGCACTGGACAGTAAGCAGGTCTCTTTACATATCCCTGTCCACTTGCATGATATTCCCAGACACAGGGAAGGTTTAATCACTGTTTTCTCATTTAAAACAGGGCACAGACAGAGGAACTGGAAAACTTGGAATTCAGACTGGAACCACTGAGCACTTGGTCTGCTCCAGGTGGCTCCTGAGGGCTTTGCACGGGGAACCACCTTCCTTCAGCATTGCCTGCCTCAATGCAGAACACCATATTTTAGCTCAGGTTTTTAAGAATAGGGCCTTCTGTTATTATCACTATTTGCTTAATTTAACAGCAATATGAGGCTATATTTGGCCTATGCCACAATGAAATATAGAATTTAGAAATCAGAGCTACAAAATTAATGAATAAATAACAATTCAGTTAAGCCATTTCTTCCTCCCATTTATAATTTAGCCAGATGTTTCACATGGAAGCAGGAATATCTTTTCTACCAAGAGTATGAATAGACAGAAGTAAACAAAAAAAACCCTTTTCTAAATAAACCAACTTCCTTTCCAGCTCTTGCCTAAAGAAGAGGAAATGTCAGGCATTCACAAAAGCTAGGTGACATAACACCCTGAGTTGCTCCAGATGAGTGAGTTGCCGGATATCTGCATCAGAAATCACAAATGTGGGAGCAGCCCAAGGCACACAGAACCTGCCCAGCTTTGTATCCAATCTCAGCACAGTGCTGGGAGAGGGCACAGGTACCACCTTATCCCAGAGCAGCAAGCAGGGAAGACTCCTGTTATTTTGCTCGCTCTGCCTCTTGCACCCATTGCGCAGAACCAGTGCACTGGTGGTGAAATAAAAAATTACCTTTCATGCAGAAAAGAATTGCAAAGCAGTTAATTAGCTTTTGCCCTCTGTTTCACTCTGCAGCAAGAGACTGTCAGCTCCCAGGGCACCGGGATGTGCTGTCATACAGTAGAGCTCACTCCCCTGCCCTCACCTCCCTGCTTGTATTTTCCAGCATTCACTGCCAGAGGGTAAATTGCCAGTAAATACAGTGGATGAGTACTCCAACAACACACAACCAGCACAACAGTTTCACTACCAGCAATGAGTTTCCCTCACCCCAAAATCCAGACATCACACACCCGCACCTTTGTCTACATAGAGTTATTTGTATAACCTTCACCCTGGGGTGGTTTTTCTTTTAACCTGACCAGGAGCTGTTGCTCAGATCACTTTGCACCTGACTGCTATGGGGCTATAAATAACACATCTACATCACAGCCTTGTACTCACCCGCATTTGATTAAAATAAAGTCAACTAAAAGGCAGACCACCTCTGAAATGGAAACAAATGGATACAGAAGGGCTGAGGAGTTGAAAGACAGAATTTCTGAGCTAGATTACTGTCAGGCTGCCATCTCCATTGCTGTCTGGTATCACCAGTTTCTGCATAATCACTTAAACAAAAATCAAAGCAGAAAGAAAATACTAAATTTTTAGAGGGTGTGGAATTGAGGACAACACATCAATATAATAGCAACAATACCACCACCACCCAGGGACAACTTAACCACGTTAATATATTCACTCATGACTGGCAGAAAGTGGTATGCAAGCCCCTAAAAGGAGAAGACAAACACTGGTAAACAAAAATGGAGCAAAGAAAATGATCAGCCCCTGCCTTGCCCCAGGCTGGCGGCGCAGTTCACTGGCAGCTGGAGATGGCTGAGCCTTGTCACTTGTGGTCTTCCTCCCTTTAAAAGAACTCAATTTATAGTCAGTTTTGGAACTCCAGATATGAGAAATTGGAGGCACTGATGGGTTTTAGGCAGCATAGCTTGGTTTAATATTGACCCAGCTGACTGGCAAAGTATCATCTGCAAACAGCAAGGAAGATTAAGATCTGAAGTGCGGCAGCAACTTCATTTCCAAATCCTTCTGCAACACAGGAAAACTCCCTGTGCAGTTCACCACACAGAGGAGAGCAGGGAGCAAAAAATATCCAAGCTGTGTTCAAAGAAGGAAAAGTGTAGGCGTGCAGGGCTTGCACTGATTTATTACTGGCTTATCAGTAGCTAACATATAAAACCAACTATAAAAGCAACAGATGTAAAATATTTTCTATTTTAAAAATCATTGCACACTCTTCCTTCCTAGAAGGTACAAAGACTCAGAGCTGACTTTTCAGTTTGAACAGATGCCTGCACAAGCATAACAAAGAGGGAAAAATGTTAAGGAGGAAGGAAAAAAAAAAACCCAAACCCAGACTTGCTCTCCCTCACTTAATCACAAATAACGTAACAAGTGTCCTTGCATTCAAGTACAGGTCCTAAATACACAAACTCTAAGTTTCATTTTTTTGGGAAACTGAATTCATTGAGAGGCATGCAAAATAAATAAAAATGTTTGAAATTGTTTCTAATAAGGACATCTTCTTGTCTAAATATTAAAAATATTTATATCACATTTAAAGCTCTAAGCCTAACCATTAATTTTCATACATCACACCAGATTCAATTCTGTTAAAAGGCTCTTCCCTTTTACTCAGCAGTCAATTATTCATTAACCTCCTAGAAACATTCAAAGAAGGCACAATTTATTTCAGAGACAGATAGGAATTTGTAATTATAAAGATATCTGAATTTAGTTTTTTTTTAATGACAAAAACAAAACATGAGGCAACAAGACACCTAACTGGCCAACATCAGAATGAGCTCTGTAAAAATAACTTTGGGCACGATTTTTGATATTGAAAGACCCATATGATCACAGCATCTGCAAACATTTTCAGCTAATGAAACTATGCCCAGAAGGAGTCTTACATTAAAACCACTCCTGCAGCCTGTGAAACAAGGACCTGGACCCAACGCTTCAGTTATGCTTCCACTTAGTCACTGACCACACTATTTCTGCTTCAACAAAACATGCTGGATGTTAAAGGAGCCAAACAGATATTTGTACCACTGCAAGCATCACCAAGTGTAACAGACAAGGCTTAATTAAAACAAGAGTACAGTGTATATCCAACCACCCTAAGAACATGTTTCTCTTGATTATATCTCTTACCACCAGGTATTTCACATCAAACAGGAGAAAGTGTCTCTGTTCCAACCCCTTCCTTCCATGGTTTCACACATAAACCACTTAATGACTATGTGCTGCAGCATATGCGGTCAATATTTATCCACACTTCCACTACCTACCTTGTATCACCAAAGGACCCTAACACAAAAACTACTGACTCAAAATATGCTTCAGTCTTCTTGCTTAGGGGCTGCCAGCTCCTGGGACAGGGTAGAGCAGCTTTGCACGAATCCACTGCAATAGTTTCTTTCCAGCTCAGAAAAGCAGCAAATTAAAAAACAACAAAAAAACCCCACCAAAACCAACAACAACCAAAAACTAAAAAAGAGGAAAAAAAAAAAAGAAAAAAAACACCATTATCTGCAATGAGATGGTGAATTTACCTAGGCATGAATGCAGCTTGTAACAAACCTTCACTATGAAGTAGTCTGGGTTTCTTTCTCACGTCTTGCCAGAAAGGTGGTGGGCTGAGGGAAGAGTATTTAATCTTCATGTCCTGACTTTTCTGACTCAAGTAGGGCAACTACAACTGGCCCATGGATTTTGGAAAAAAATTATAGCACTTCAGAAGAAGGGGAAACTACACATGCCTCAGTATCAGTAAGCATCAGAATGCAGCTGACTTATATTGCACTCTCCAAAAACCAGGTAATTAAAAATATCCAGTCTCCTAAAGATTCACAAGTTGGGCCCCACAACAGCTGAAGCAAGTTTTCTAAAGTTCAGATGGGTAGAAGTTGAGAGCAACAGGCAATATTTGAGACATGATTTCATTCTAAATTCAACAGAACTAAGATATTGTATTAATTAAAAACATGTCTGAAAACAGCTAACTGCAAAATTCTCTGGGGTGCGATTAACATGGTGCTGTTTGCTGCTGGGACACTCAGATTATTTGATCCCCTTTACTGGAAAATGGACTACAGTTCTTCCACTTGAGTGAACTTCTCCCCTCTCTCAAATTTTTGTTGCAGTGAGAACAGAAAATTGTTTTGCCATTAAAGAGGGATTTTTGTTTTGTTGGTTTTGTTGCTGTCTTTTCTTATTAAAAACAAACACAAAACTACTGCAAGCTTTAAGCAGTGATAAGTAGGAGCAGGAGTGGCAGTCTCCAGCAAGGGGGTGGCAGACCTTTCTGCAAATGCATATATCTAAGAACACCTTGTGCACGCTAGACCTGGCCAGAGGTTGCCTGGAAGAAGCCATGCATGGCTGTGGTGCAATGAGCAGCAATCCTCTAGCACAGGAGTTTTTGGATATTTGCACAGATGCCAACCCACTCAGGGCTCTCATCCCTGCCCCAGATCTTGGGGCTGCTTTGACACGAGGATGATGGTGGAGGCCATGTGGGGAACAGAGCATATCACAGGAGTGGAAGCAGGTATGGCAGCAACCAGAGGCACCTTCTCTAAATATAAAGAGGAAAACAAAAGCCCTAATTTGGGGCTAACCCTGCCACACCACATGCCACTACTGTCTCAACAGCAAGCTGTTATGTCAGAAAGACTGCTGGTCATGCAGCCCTGGGGAATGATGTTTGTCACCAAAGCACCACAGGCACAGCAGAGGAGACACTTATGTTCATGAAATATGATCCTCACCACATTCCTTGTCAGGTGAGCAACCAAAGCACTGAATTCCCAAATACACATGCAAATGTAGATGAGATGGGGTGGATAAGGTCTGGTTTCCATAATGCTTTAAGATAACTGGTAATGTCTGCAAGTGCTATAGATTTTTAGATGAAGCACTTCATAAAAGAAATCACAAAAGTCTAGTAGTACCAGCATTTCCCACACATACTACTCCTTGAACTAACTGATCCCTATAATAAGTTACACACTGAAGGGTATGAAGATCCAAAGCCCAGGGTCTAATGCACTTTATATAGGATTAGAAAAAAGCAAAGCCATGACTGAAAAACTTAAGTTCTCTGTGACTGCATTCCCCATGAGAAGCTCACTACAAAGCACTGTACAAGCTCCAAATGCAAATGTCTGTTGGATTGAATGTAACAGACTGGAACACTAAAGGGCTTAACATCTTTGGAACGAAATAAAGAGGGGCAATAGAGAAATAACTTAGTACATTTACAATGCTGGCAACACAGCAGATTCCTGTATCTTATATTAGAAAACAAAGGCATACCAATCTGTGTTACAGACTTAGTGCCGTGGGCCAAATCTGCTCCTAATCCAAAGGCATAGATCTGAGTCTTAATAAATAATCCCTCAAAACAAGCAGCCTGACCTGCCCTCTTTTCCTCTTCCTATTTGCTTCTGTGTTAGATGCTTGATGGAATTTTCCCCCAAATCTAGCCTTGCCATTGTGTGCATTGCAAATGCTTCAGCAGGCACCACCAGATGCCTCTTTGAGAGAGGCCAGAGTCTCCTCTGGGACAGCTCTTTCAAAGAATAAGATCTTCCTCCATTACATATCATAAGCACACAAATGCAAGTGACTGAAGAAGTAAGAATTTGGAGAACAGTAATTTCTTTCTCAGGAAAAAGATGAAGGATGTATTCTGCATGGGAAATCAAGGAGCAGAAGAGGTGATGTGGAGGAATTAAGGCATTTCTCTTCCTTAGAGATACTAGCAAACAAAATTTGCCTATTTCATTGGTGCAGTCCTGCTTATTTCCAAAACCAGGCAGTGTATCAGGTCTGTGCACTGAGTAGAGATATGGAGTGAGCAAAGAGAAGCATCATTTTTCAGAGATCCTGGTTCTCTCTTCCAAAAGAACTACATCCCAAGCAGCTTGGCACCCAACCCCTTCCCACAGCCAAATACCGTACACCTCAGACATTCCTTGCTTCTGGTACAGGCTTACCACCCTTTGTATCAATTTTTTTCAGCTATGGCTAAATTGCTTCCAGCATCTGAGAACACTTTCTATTCTATTGCATCTTCAAGGTAGACTTTGACAAAGATGCTTTTAAATAGTGTCTAAAGCTTGCTGAAATCTAAAGTGCACTGAAGTAAGCTGGTGACCTTTGACTTGACAATTTCATTCAGACATCTCAAAAGAAAAATTAAAGCAAAAAAATTAAATTCAACAGTTAACAGCTAACAGGAACAGTTAAGGAATGGGAACAACACTTAAGACTGAGACAACTTTGGGTTTTTTTCCCCCAGAGAAATTCAATGCATAAAATAAAATATCCTTATAATTTCTTCTTAAATCACTGCTTTTCCTTTCCCCACTGGGTACACACCCATCCACTCAGATAAACACTGACCTTTCTCATTCCCAAACTCCTGACAGAGGATTTGTGCCAATCTCCCTGCAAACACCACTCAAACAGCCTTCCCCAATGCAAGAACTGCCGCACAGCACAGGAGTCAGATAAAGTACAAAGGTCAATTTAGAAAGTCAAATACTTTGAATGACATTTTTGTTGTTGCTCTTGCACACCCTGAGGTGACCCGGGCATCCTGAGATGGGGTGAGTGATGTTCCTTCTTACACAAGCAGCAGGATGCTGTTGACAGGCTTCAGTTTTAACCTGCTGACAGAGTGCACTGCAGAGATACCAGACAGCCCAGGAAAACATCACCTTATTTTAAGACATACCCCCCTTCCACTTACTTTTTATCTCCAATACTGCGCTGCAATACGTAGGACTAGTCTTTCTTTCTAGAAAACTCATTCAAGTGTGTGGCTTTTCATCTGGAGATAGTTCAGGTATGACAGCTGGCTGACTCTTATTTTCAGAAAAGGTTAACAAGCAAAGGCAAGAGCTGCTAGGGTGGTTGGGGGTTTAGGAAGTGAGTGGGAACCCTTTAAATACAATTCACACTTTTCTGCACTTTTAAAGCTGGAATTATATCAGCTCTATTTGAATCTCCAAATAAAATCCTTTTAATTTTACATTTGCAAAACAGTACCCTTACCATGAATTAAATTAATTCTAAACCAATTAAAACTGTATTAATTCAAAACACTGTTCAAGGAAACAATGGTTTGCTTCTCAAAGATTTCAAGCAAGGCAGACACTGAGCTTGCAAAAGCTATAGACCAATGCTCTGAAACAAGAGTTTGCAGAAGGTCTAACTCAGCTCCTGACAGCTAAACTTTTCCCCAAATGACAAAAACACAGTTTGTAAATGTAAGGTTGTTTAAATAAACGTATTTCTATGGGCTCCCAAACGTGCCACTGAAAGCAAGCTATGGGAATTGGGAAGTTTCAGGATGTGGAAAGCTTATGTTTCTCTTCCCTCCGGCATCCACTATGTTATCTACTCTATCTCAACTCTGAAGGACATGATGACCAGAAACAAAAAACCACAATGCTTCCTTTGTTTAATGACAGGTTAACTTGAAAGAGCAAAACCATATTTTGGTAAACTTCTATTTTGCTCAAAGAGAAGATAATTTGAACAAGCTTTTGTTTCACTAATAACTGGTCTTTAAATGAAGTGCTTTTTAATTTCATTTTCCATCCAAGCTCATCTTGGCAAAGACCACACGGGAAAACAACCATTAATCAGGGATCTGAGCAAGTGCAAGTTACAACTACTTCAGTGAGCACATGTACACATCCAGCATGCACCCACCCAGTTCTCCAGGAATAGTGACAAATGAATGTGACAGCCATACTTAATTACAAGTCAACACATTTGAATTACTACCAGCCAGTGACCACCTACTTCCTCTCAAAAAGCATCTTAAATAATGGATTTCTGACTTTACCTTAAAGTTTCAGCCTTGCTGTCTGAAGGCAAGAATATAAAATCTATAGCCAGTCCCTGACTTTCTGCATACTAAATACCTTGTCTACTTTAAGATGCAAAATTGGGATTTTGGAAGCACAGGAACCACCTCATGCACTGACTAGCAGACACCCTGCAATTTTGGGTATTACATGAAGCACTCTGTCTACTTCACTTCCTCCATTTCCCACCAATTTCTTCTTGAAGTCTGGCTGACATACAGAGCATTCAAGACCTTTACATTTTAAAACTGCTCTGGCCATCCTTTCATTACAGACAAAAAGAAGGTTTTCTGGCTCAGATGTTGATGGTTGTCACTAGCCATGTTAAAAACCAATCAAGTGAATCTTTTGACCTTGCTTCATACAGCCAGCAAAGCCTTAGTCTTAGGACTAAGTTAAAAAAAAAATTAAAATGCATCAACATCACAGTCAAATATGCAAAACCACTCACGGTTCTCTTACAACAACCAGCCAAGTTCAGTGCTGGACAGGCTTGAATAATATTGTGCAAGGCAGGACAGCAATATTTCATAGGTAGAGTTACAGTGGTAGACAGATGAGAATGGATCAAAATCATCTTCTGAGGAGGAGGCAGGGTATTAAAAAAATTAAAATAGAGTTCATATGTTCTAGTGCATGCAAAAGAGATTTGTCAGAGTGAAATTGTCCTGAATAAACTTATTAAGCCCACATGGTTGCAGGGTGCCTCTGATCCCACAAAAGCCATCTTAAATCCAGATTTATTGAATCATAAACTTACAACCTTAATATTCTGGGCCACTGTAACTATATTTTATGGATATGAGTTTTGTTGAGACAAAGAGCTGTGCAGCTATGGGGCAGCAAGGGGAGGCCTGACCACTGCTACAACTTCTTAAAATTTTTTAATGCTAGAAAAGCTCTCCCTCAATTAGTTTGGAGAGGGGAGTGAAGAGGGCTGTTTATTTTACTGCTTTGGCTTTTTTATGTTTGGAGATATAAGAAAGACAATGTTCAGGAATAACTCTGTGTGAAGCTTTAAATGTGCATTAAAGGAAAAAAAAAAAAGAAATAAGCTCATCTCTCAGGGGCAAAAATTGATAGCACACATATAAAACCACACAAAACCAAGCTAACAGGTAAAATACATTTATGGAGCTAATTATAATTTTGTCCGAGAGATTAGATAAATATATTTAAATACACTAAATAAAATTTAAATTGACTTGCATGTGGGTTCACTACAGTCTCCCTCTTTAAATATATCCCTAAGCAGATCCATTCCATTTCCCAACACAGAGTCTTACTGCGAGACGCATAATTTTATGATCATGACACATTCTTCATATTTCTCATCCTCTTGTTTAAGGGGAAGTCTAAAGATTACATATCCTCACAAACAGCCTGCTCAGGCAGGAAAAATGTGGAGTCCTGGAGTCCTGTCAGACAATGGTCTTTGCTTGGAGGATGGAGACATCTCACTGTGACTGCTGTGCTGCCCCTGGCTCAACTCAGCGGCCATGCTTGGATGTATTTTTTCAACAGGCACCAGCCACCTCTGACCAGCAGATTACCTCCACCTGCACCACTCACCAAGGCTCCAGAAGACTTCATATGAGCCAGGTATCTCAAGCCCTGCATAGCATGGGTTTCAGTCTCCTGCAAAACAAGTTGCAAGAGCCACCAGCCTCAGAGCTCTGCACCTACTTATTTAACCCAAAAGGAGAGGCCACTTCCTTTCATCTCCAGGCTGTGTCTTTTATTCAGCTGCCTTTAGGGGACTCCTCTGCTCCAGGAGCAGGAAATATTTCACATCACAGCAGTTTGTCCAGGAAGCTCTGAGACACTCAAGCATTTTCCAGCCTTGTCAGCCATGCAACAAGGCTTGATCACTAGAGTGTAGTTCACAGAGTCATTAGGTCAGTCATTGCCTTGGTTATACACAGGCATGTACAAGGTTCTAAGTGAAACTTCAATGGCCACCTACACAGGAGGAGGGTGTGGGCTGAGATCTTATTTACAGGAGCACTCAATGTTCTAAACATGTGGAAACTTGGCAATGGTGAGCAAAGCTTAAATGCCTTATGAGCTTTTACCTATTTAGCTAGCTACTTTTAAAGCACATGCAAATGCCTCCTCCTGTCCTTGAGCTGAAGCTGAGAGCCCTCTAAAGGTGTCAAATGCCAACAGTGTTGGAGTTGGTGGGATGGTATTGCCCTGAAACAAAACACAAAGCTGGGCCAATATACTTTGCTCTGTAGGTCTGCTGACCTCTCTGGTTCCAGTTGAACCTCCTCTTTGATTTCTCCTTCTGAATTCCCCAATTGTCAAGCCTGGTTTCAGAAAGAAGGCCAAGGTAATGAGGAGGAGCTGCATGCCAGGTTTGTGGTGTGTTGCTGGCAGAGATCCTTGTAAATACAGGAGGCTGAGCCAAATCCCCAGAAAGGATCCATGATTTACCGTGGTATATATGGTACTTGGGGCAGCCCACATTGTCTTGTCTGAAAGACCAGCTCCCACTCCAAGCTAGGGCTTAGAAGAAGGCAGGCATCTTCTTCCTAACTGTGCTGGCCCTCTAGTCCTATTCTTCTCTCTGAATGTCTTCTGCTGAGCAAAGAAGCTTACCTGTAAGCAGATCCACTAACAAAGCCTGAACCATGCCAGGTCCTTCCTCCACTCTGAGGAAAAACCTTGATTTTGTGTGACCTTTGTCTTGATTTTGTGTAACTGAATCTGGTCAACAGGCTCAAAACTGATGCAGACACAGGGTAAAGGAGAAAGTAGTGAGGCAAGGAGGAGGATACACTGTGACTCAATGGGCTGCATGAGTTAATTTTTCTTAGGATAACTAGTTTTTAAAAAGTTAAGTTAAATGGAATGAGTACCTTGGCCTAGAGGCACAGAAAATTTAAGGCAAAGTTGTGGTATTTGGAGTACTGTTTTAGATTGTGGTCTGTGGTAGAAGCATGCAGCAAGACTTCATTCAGGATATTTACTTTACAAGGCAAGTCCCCACCTGATGCAGCCACAGAAGACAAGTTACAAAGCTGCTTTTAAACTACAAAGCCAGAGAAAGGATACTGCTAGAGGAAAAGCTCATTGCTTTTGTGGGAGTTGTCACACCTTCAAGACTGAGTGCTCTGCCCTTCTTGGCACATGGAGACCTGTTTGAGCATTTAAATGGCTCTTCTGATTAACACTAATTTACTCTGTCACCAACTTAAGTAAGCCGCAAAACTTACCTGAAAGAACCACATGAATAAGTTCAATTGAAGATCTGTGCTGCTAAAATTAGCTACCAACCCATTAGAAATATCAATAATTTACCCTTGGTGCAGCAAGGGTGGGTATTATGCTCTGACGTCCACCTAGTCCTAGCAGGTACCATAAGTTGCTCACGACTCTTCCCTTACATTCTCTACCTGTTTTCTACTGGAAGATTTCATCTTAAGAGTATAGAATCAGTTAATATAGAAAATGTACAGAAAACTTCAATATAGCAAAAAAAAAATTGCTTTTCCTTCAGGTCAAGTTGGTTTGATATTTCAGAAAAAAATCTGGAGTTAT
This sequence comes from Vidua chalybeata, assembly GCF_026979565.1. Lineage (NCBI taxonomy): Eukaryota > Metazoa > Chordata > Aves > Passeriformes > Viduidae > Vidua > Vidua chalybeata. Next base: position 68,981,850 of record NC_071530.1, on the reverse strand, counting down.
TATGCACAATATGAGATCGTATGTACTATGGAGAAGGGAGAATGTGTTGGCAGCACAGAACATGAAATGATATGGGCAATTTGGCTGACAGCAGGAAAGATTGTTTGGATTAAATAAAAAGAAGTGTTGAATGTTTGCCTGTACCAAGAAAGCTTGACCCTTGCTTTTGAGAGGGATATATAAATTGGTTTAACAATTTAACAAAGTTTCAGTTTTGCAGTAGTCAGTGCCTGGGAAAAAAACCCCAACCCTTTATGTTGCTACTTGTAAACTGCTGAATCTCTGCAAACATGTTTGCTCAACACTCTTAGCACTGCAAATACAACACCAGGAAGAACTATTTTTTCCTCCCCACTTCTGCAGGGGTTCTCTGCCTTCCGCAGAGTTTATTCAATATTGTCACAGTCTATCAGTTCTGTCTGGCACAGGGCAAAATGAAAGCAAAACACAGTATTCTCCCCATTCTTTCCAAACGTTTAGTGATACAGATAAACTAGCAAACTGGATTTCACTTCAGCACCTGAGAAGCAGCTTAGAGTAAACACCTTACAGTAACACACTGGAGAAGCAGTGCTCTTTGCAGTAAGTTGGGTGTGACAATGCCCAAAAGAGTATGGAGAACCTATAGCACTAGACAAATCCAGTCTGATATCTGTATTTCTGCATCAATTCTGTCAGGCCCAGTCCTTCTACTGGTACAAGCAGCTATAAGCATTTACCCTGAAGGAGTAACAGTGCTGCCTTACATAAATAATGAACAGTTCAGGTAGAAACAGAGCTCAAATAGGGAATCAAGATCAAGAACAAACAAAACAAAAGAAAACTCCAGTGAACTAACATGCTTTGTCAAGCTGGCAGCCAAGCAATCTGTCTTCCCTGCACTCCCACCTTACTGTCAATTATCTGATTTCACTGCAGTTACTTTTACTTCACATATTCCAATGTGTCACCTCCCTGCTCACAGGTACATGATGATACCAATAAAAAAGACATGGGAAATTCTGTTAAATAACAGAAGCTCAGTATGCAACTTGCTGGTCTTTCACAAGGCAAACTGTATGACAATAAACAGAGAGAAATATATATCGCAGCAACAAAGAGAAAACTCACAAACACACAGCCAGCACACATGCAGTGGGAATCTCTGGGAAGCTTTTCTGTGTTTTTGTAGGGTTTGTGTGGGTTTTCTTTTTTTTTTAGTTGGGTTGTTTTTGTGGGTTTTTTTTACAAGAATTTTTTCTTTCTCATTTGCAAATAAATAGACTTGAAGTTTAGAGTTTGCTGATACCTCTCAGTTTTGATCCAGAACTACTTGTCCTCCCCATATGTAAAAAACTTCCAGTGGGCAGAGAATCTCACCCTGAGCATGAAGAAACTGCAGTTTATGTGTATCTCAGGTCTACATGAAGCAACCTGCCAGTTTGCATCCAGTTCCTTCAGATGACTCTCATACTTGCCAAAGAGTGCCCAAGCTGCAGGGAGTGAGGAATTTCACACACCCCATCAGATCACTGCTTACAGGCTAGCACATCAACTCTACTGAAATAACAGTGTAAATTTTAAAGTTAAAAGAATAAAAGCTATTAACCCTTCCCAGAGTCAATTTAAGGAAAGGTTTTATGTTTGAGATGACAGTCTTCCCTCAGAAGCTCATCACAGTTTTTCTGAAGGAGGAGTGGAATAACCCCAAAGAACAGGTAAAAATTAAGCAAAACTGCCACAGTCTGGTCTACATCTTGCTGATTCTATCTTAAAAAAAAAAAAAAGACCTGAGTGACAGTGCAATCAAGAACATTATCCTCCTACAAGAGGAAGAGGACATAAACAATTATTTGGGCCACATGAACAGTAATGGACTCCTGTGCAGAAGAGCTAAATGTGACGGAAAACCAGAGCATTTCCAAATTAGCTGGAGCACAAACTGAGACCAAGAAGCCAAAACTACTTTAGATAAGGAAGTGCCTGAACTCAGCAGATGAACAGAGGTAAATGAAGCCTCCTGTGACTTGAAAGGTACAAGAAGTGGACCAGGCTAGAGCAACCAACTAGAGTATTGTCCCAGGACATAAGATGATATGAAAATGCAGAAGGACCAGAAAGATGTTTGAAGGACACAAACAGAAGGTCATCCACCAAAACCAGAGCACTTCAGAGCTGTAGCAACACAAGATGACAAAGATAACTCTTTAGTTATTGACAGAGCCAGGCACATATCTCAGAAGAGGTAGGTAGGTAGGGACAATCATTCTGGGGAAAGAAATGTGCACTTGCTTTCCCAGTTTCACATGAAGTCTCTGCAATATCTCCCAGGCTACATGTAACATACAGAAAAAACAGTGGCTTCCACTGTAGGCCCTGGATGATAGTCTTTCTCTTTGCAGAAAGCCATTCACACTTTATTTGTACACCTACCTACACCTCCCTGCTCTCCCTCCTCCACTGTTATTTTTCTGGTTGAGAATCAGTCTCTCCTGCAGCGTGGAAATCAAGATACTGCCAAGAAGCATCACTGAATGTAAATGAATTTATCAAAAATGAAGGAAGCCTAAAATACTATCACAACCTGAATGTTCCAAATAAGAATTTCTTATTCCTGAATCAGCATATTTTACAGCTCTCTGTATGGCTTTCTTTTCCTGTTATTGCTTCCTGTTATTCTGCGTCATATGAGATATTTGTACCAAGTACACACAGAGCGGCTTATCAGGAATAGTCTTCTTTCACACTTCCCCCAACCTTCCCAAGTATATCTAATATAAATCCTGTCCAAATTGTTTGGGCTTTCATTTAAAACTGAAATTGATTTTCATTCCTCAGAGAAAAGTTCCCTCTCATTTTTTAAAGTTTCTGTTAAAGACTTTTTGCACACATTTTAAAAACAGATCAAGCAAATTCTAAATTTAGAGTTTTAGCTCAGATGATCTTCCAAAAATATTCACATACATTTTTCTATTCATGTCTCTGTCAAAGTTACTTGGAAAATAATTAGCAGTATCTTTGTTGTGGCTGTCTAGGAGCTGTATATACATGCACAATGGCAGAAGTTTCCTGGGTCATTTCTAGTTCATTCCATTTTTGGTTCTACAAATGCCCACCCACACAGTGATTATTATTAATTAATATAAGAGAGAAAGAGAGAGACAAGTGGGGTCAGGGGGAGGGGTGAACAGAGAAAGGCACAGAAGAGCATTGTCATCCTAGCAAACACATTCCCTTACAGCTTCAAGCATATTAACTACTACCCTGAACGCAGACTGACTTCCACTCAAGCCCTAGCACTTCTCAGAATTAAATCACACTGCTCTAACATCTGAGCTTGTCATCAGTTAAGGCAATACCTTCATGTTCATGAGTTCATATATTGCCTGAAGCACTACTAGTGATAAACAGAGAAAGCAGACTTAACAGGATTTTAAAAACCTTGCTAAGACCTAGTTCTTGAACCCACCCTTTCCACAACAGCATTAAAAAAGACCAAAATAAACAGGAGGAAAATCTTGTCACTCAGTCATTCAAAAGCTCTCAACACATCATTCACCTTTGCTCTGAAATGCAGAAGATGCATGCCAATCGCTCCAGCAAGAGAGGCAAGGCAGTCACCTCCTCTAAAGCAGAGCCAGAAAATAGGCTGTTGAATAGAGATGATCAAAAAGAGAGAGGCTGTGAACTAAAAGAGGAAGCCATCAATTTTTAAAAAACACTGATGGAGACAGATTCAAGCATATACGATTAACAGCTGGAGACAGAGCTGGTGCAAAAAGGGGCACAGAGGAGGCCGACATTACAGGAAAGCCTGATATACACATTTACAGGACAAACAGCAAGGATAAAAACAAATGAGAAAACCTGGAGGAGTTATAAGACAGCAGGTGCAAAGAGGTTCCAGATTTACAGAACCCTATTAGCTGGCAGTGCTGTTACCTATTGCTGATACAGACTAAATCCTATTTTATTTAAGCTGCTGGAAAACAAGTACAAAGTTGATGAACGCCTGGCATTATCCTTAGGCAGAAGGTGCTGTATGCACTCAGGCAGCTGCCAGCACCGAGCTAATTGAGAGTGTGGTCTTGCCCCAAGACCACAACTATAATTTTAGCTCATTACAGCCTGCATTGGGGTGTGCTCAGTTTACATCTTTGCATACTCTTCTTTTAATATTCTGATGAATAATTTAGTTCCTATGGCAAGCTCTTTCACATTCAGGCATTTTTTCAAGCCTGTCGATGTGGTTCCAAAGTATAGAACTGGAAGACACCCAAAAGGGGCTGTATGTGTTCCTCCCTCCTCTCCCTGTATTTTCCCTGTTCTGTAAAAAGCAGAATGCAGAATGCAGGGCAGCCGAGAATCTCCAGCAAGATGCGTTACCCTAAGGAAACTGGAAACATTGCACCATCCTGGTTTGAGTCACAGTGGAGCTGAACAACAAAGGAAAGGCAAAGTGCTTTTACCTCCCTGAAAAGCATGCTCGCATAATTCATCTTCCCAAACACCCAGCATGCATTTGAAGGCTTGCCTGAAACAGGGTCAGGGGGTGCTCACAGGGGACTCAGCTCCACTAGGAGCCAAGTGACAGACCTGTCAGGATCAGCCCCAAGACAGCCAAAGGAGGCTGTGAGGTTTCCTCTTGCTGCCACTTTGCAGCAGCTTCCAGCTGTGCAGGCAGGTCCTGTTATGGAGATCCATCATCACTTCCACTCATGGGTGCTCCCTGTGTGTCTGTTGCTGGCAGCTGGCACCCAGCTCTTCCTCTCACCCCTGGCACTCCCTTCCCAGTAGGAAAACTTACCTTGCAGATGACAGTACACATCAGCATTTGATATAGCAGTGAACCAGCTGATTTCTTGCACCACAGAAGCAAATCCTCTCCTGCAATGTACAGGAGAGAGTCTACCCAAATTCATATGGCCAGAACAGAGAAGGTGTTACAAAGGCATTTTTTTATTTATAAAAAAGAAGGTACTATTACAGCATATGCTTGGTATAATAAACACCCTTCCTCCTACAATCCTGAGTTAAGCATGAATTTCTTCCCTAAGTGCGTGGAAAAGAATGTCATGAATATCCACTTTGCCATCTCTAGCATAAGGGAAAAAAAAAAAAAAAAAAAAAAAAAAAAAAAAAAAAAAAAAAAAAAATCCTTCACTGCTTTATTTGTCAGCCTGACCAAAAGGAAGCTCTGCACTTTGGCTGCTGAAGTCCTTCACACACACACACACACTCACACACTCCCTGCAACATGAAAACTACACCACATTTCCAAATAGCGTCACAGGTTGTTTACAGAGACAGGCTGACTAAAGATATTTTTATCCTCAGCTCCCAAGACCAATTTATAATTAGTACAGCCTTTGAACAAGATGCACTTGCAGCACAGCATCAACACGCTGACTCAAAATAGGGCTTCTTGTAGTGCCAGTGGCCTCCCCAGGGCAGCTCTGCTTGATGGCTTGTGGCACAGAATGCTGGGCCACAATAACACAGACACTCTGTGCCCCAGGGCTGGCTCTGGGGCACAGCATGGCCAAGGAGCTGGGCAGTGAAGGAAAACACCTTGCTGCTAGCCCTGAGAAGTTCCCCAAGAACTGGTATTCCTTCTGCTAGTGGACAATGCAGCTGCCACCACAGCTCTCTCTGGCCTCTGTACCACTGGTCAAATGTCAAAGAAGTTTTTCCCATTTCATGGATATCCTTAGACTTGCTTTGCTACTCTGCAAAAACACTTCCACAGCACAGCCAACCAGTGTGTTTCCATGCAGTTCACATTACAGCATCCTTCCTGTACCCCTAAAGCCTTCCTACAGCTCTGCTGCTCAGCTCAGAGGGTGCTGACTCTACAGATCCCCTCGGAGACATCCCCAAGCACAGTCTCAAACATAGGCAGCTGCCACAATGCTTTTCACAGCATTCAGATACAGCACTCCAGCTAAACAAAGGCTCTCTTGTGCTACTGCTGCATGGCCTGAAATGGGGTGAAAAGAGCATGCCATGGAATATGACTGCCAGGAAGTTAGGGAGAGGCATGAAGGGGTAGGAAAGCAGAGGAACACAGCCAGATGAGGGTGAACAGGCAACCTGGATCGAGCTGCCTCCTCCTCCTCCCCACAGCTTGGTTTGAGTGAAATACCCACAAAGCATGGCACTTTCCTCCCCACTCTGCACTCCTGAACAGGATTGCTGAAAAGCTGTAACACAGCAAGAAGGGCCTTCACAGTACCACGTGCTCTGTGGTGCTCCTCTTAAGAGATCTCCCACTGCTCCGCGGGCAGGGAACAAGCAGGCACCACCCAAAGAGCAGCATCTCTTCCTGCCTCTGTCCAGAGGGAAAGGGAAGCAAAGATAAGGCAAACCTTTCAAGTCTCATTTGTGGGATAATAAAATTATAACCCTTTGTTTGTCCAGGACCATTGATTGTCAAGGCAGATAGTTTCACCCAGCAGTTAACCTTCCCAAATAAATCTATGCAGAAACACACAAAAAAAGAAAACAAGTGAAGTCTATAGACTGCAGTGACATCCACCTTGAATTCTTCTCTTCTTAAAAAAGAAAGTCTGTGGGCCTAAATGCGACGAAAAATATTGATGACAACCTAACAATCCTCCCAGACATAATTAGCAGTCACATTTTATTCAATTATTAGGTCATGGAGATTTCTTTCTATACTTCACCAGCTTTTGCTATGGGGAAGAAAAAAAAAAGCAGCAGAAACCTCATGAGTGAAGCCCACATTAAGTTAACTTGGCTTCTTGGACTCCTTTGGCTTCAAATAAACAAAAGCATTGCCTAGGGACAAAGTTTGACACCTGCACTCATGGCACTCTAGGAGAGTTTCAATACAAGTGAGAAACCTGATTGAAACAACCACTGAAGTGACCTGAGAAACATTGTCCAGGGAGAGCTGCTTAATTAAGTCGACCCACACTCTTACTGGGAAAATGTTGTCCTATGTCCATAAAGCAGGCATTTCCAGACCACTGAAGGTAATCCTTCAACTCTGCCTTTGCCCTTCCACCAAGCCAAAACTTGCTTTACTCTGTTCTGCTGTCAGTTAACCAAAAATTAGTACAATCATCTCCTACAGCACACTCTGTAATCACAAACCAACACTGATTTCTGCAAGTAAAACCCTCACGTTTTCCAGGAAGACAAAAGATTAGTTGCATATGTGCAAGAGATAGCACTTACTATCTGCCATGGATGGGGCAGTGTGCACGTATGGGCTGCAAACCGAGGTTTCTGAGACCCCAATTAGCCTTTGGTGCCCCAAAACCAACCGTTGCATTGCTTTGCCTAAACCATCCTGACTATAACAATTATAACAAAGAGAAGTAATCCCGTGGAAAACACTGGCCAGTTTCCAAGACAAATAAATAGTTATAAGCTGAGAACAGCTCAAATACTAATTACAGACAATAGTAAGTTGTGTGGTGCATGTGGAGTAGACAGAGAGAATGGATAAAGCCTCTAATGCGAAGGGAAGCAAGAGAGGACACCTTATTACCCCTACAATGCAGATGGACTACAGCCAGGGCAGTATAAAAAAAACAGTTTGTTGTTTCAAAACAAACCTCTTGAGATTCTGTGGATGCTGTACACAGAACTGGCTCCCTAAGAGAAACTGTGTCTAATCCCAGCACAAAATCATCCTCTTCAGTTCCTGGAAGGAAGAGTACCTGAGCCTGTGCTAATCAACTCACATCACCAACACAACTAAGCTCTGAGCTATTAGGGCTTTGTTTTCATTTTATACAACTATTCCTTACAGAAAGCTAAATTTCAGAGAATGAAATTAGTAATCATTGTTTATAATGTAAAATCCATATGGCTTTACAACAGAAAAGCAATATTTCTGATGGTTTAAAGTGTCACTGCTACAGCAACAAACCAAGGCAAATTGTGTAACATTGCAAATCTAGAAACTTGTGTGCTCAACCACAGTTAAAATAAAATTAAGAATCTTGTATTTCCATGATTGCCATGGGAATGGCAATGACTTGGTTCTGATGCAGCACCCTTGCATTAGAAGCAGATATTTTGCTGCAGACTGACCGAAACGAGGAAAGAAGCACTCCACACTCCAGACTGAAAAATAGTACCAGTGTTCCTCCCAGCCATCAATTGTAGCCAGTGCTCCTTGTGTGTGTAGTTACAGCAGCTCCACAGGGAACAAAGCAGCACAGGCCTGGTTTAAGTGAAAACTTCCCCACCAGCGAGGCTGGACAGTACAACCATGCTGCTCCATTACTTCTAGACAATCTGTATGATGTCATTTGGAGACTGAAGAATGTCCTAACTGAATTAAAAACAGTTCAATGAGGCAGAAAACCATAACTTTTTGCCTCTGGAAACCTGGATTAAAACCATGGCTTCAGCCATGAAGGTAAACATCATGTGCTCTTAACTGCATCGGCTGCTGCTACAAATAGGGGAAAAAAAACACCACTTGTCAAGGAAGATTCTGCTAAGATGCAATTGGAGGTGCTGAAAAGACCTTCAGAACCAATCTCTGCATATATGAAAAAATTAAATGCAAACACAACAGGGAGGGGATCTATTAAAAAAGGATCTATTGGCCACTAAGCAGCTCCACATACTAGCTGGAAACAACTCTTATTAGCAATCAGGACTCCACATTTTCATGTCTCTTTTCAGTGTTTCAGAAATACATGACAGAGTCAGAATCCTGTTATTACTTTTTTCTATCTTAAGTTTCCTTGTCCTTCCCTCTCCCCAGTGCACAGATGCAGCTTCAGCAGCTCCTATTTCATTCCTTCTGCTTCATCTGCTCTCCCACAGAGGTATCCCTCTATTCATAGTTAGGAGGGCTTGCATAACTGGCTGCCCCAAAGCAATTACCTTCATCAAAACATTTCCTTCTTAGAAGCACAAAAACTACCTTGAGAAGAGTGTGTTGCCTCTGTCATTCTCCACACTTCTGTTATCCCACATCCCAGCCTCACTTATCTTCTTCCCTTTATCACGGGGATCAGAAATACATCAAACATACCTTAAAGGATAAAAGATATTTTCCTTCATCCCATCTTGCCTAGCACGACACTGAACACACAGATGGAGATTCTTCCTCCTGAATGATGCATTGGAGCATGCACAACATTCAATCCACGGCAGTCATCATTTACATTTGATGGAAATCAGAATGGTGAACAAGGCAGACTGTGAGCATGGCACACAGTATTGATTCTCCACTTGACAAAAGAGCTCCTAATTTCAGATAATTCCACCAGGAAACTTAATGGGATCTTCACAAGCAAACGGGAGTAGCTGAGCATCCTGCTTCACCCCACTTTCACTGTGACAGACATTACATACTAATTCAGCACTTTTCTACACCAACAAGACAGGAAAGGAAAAACACAAAGCGCACAGGCACCAAAAAACTGCAGTGCCTGCTGACAGGTCTGAGGAACATCTCACCAAGCAAGGTCTCTCCCAAGAAAGCACGGAAAAGCCCTGAACTGATGCAGTCATTGACATGGGGGAAGGAGTTTATCCCATAGGCAGCAAGATCTGTGTTTAAAGGCACACATTTCCCCACTCCTAGCTGGAGACAGAAGTGCAACAGCCCTTTCAGTCATGCACATGCCTTCTTTCATAGCCTAGTTCAGAAAAACCTTCCATTTACCATTGCTAGTTGCTAATGCACCGGCCTGCCAAGCTAATGTAGAAGAGATTTGTAGAGCAGCACTGGAGATTTTGTGTCTGAACCTGGCAGCAGAGAGGGATTAAAAATGCTTTCTATGAAGACATACGAGCACACGATCAAAGACGGAACAAGCCCCCCTGCAGCAGATTCTTGCGGTACCACTTAGCTTTCAGAACAAGGTGGTAGACTTGGGGATGTTAAGAGTGCATTAATCCTAGGCAAAAAGCCTGCAGCTTCCAAAGGGTAGATTAATTATTAAACCAGCAGCAATAAAAATATTCAGCAGCTCAGAGACATATACCTATATTATAGACAGATAAGAGTGCCAATAACCTTGAACTTCAATTTATAGATTCACTCCTCCTTCCCTGTAGATAGCAACAGTTATATTTTCTAAATTGTTCTTACAAAGGGAAATTGATGAAAGTGGTGGTTTAAATTGGCTAAGAAGCACAGTGTACAAAGTAGTAGCATTTTCGTCCATTTTTCTATTTTCTCTCCTGTTAGCACCCAGAAGAATAGAGTATGTTTGGTTCCCTGACCAACAAACCAAAAGAGGGAACATGACAATGATTAAGGGCTTTTAAGTACATCTATTTTTCTTTTAAAATAATTGGGATGGAAAATACTGGGACATAAGAGATTCGGCCTGTTGGAGTTTGAAGAGACACTCCTTAACATCCTTGCCTTTCTAAAGTCAGGTTAGTCAAGTTAGAACACCCGAAACTCAGATATTCAGAATAGGGATGGGCACATGTGCCCTCAAGACATTGTAGTTTTGGGGTTGCTGATATGTACATGCAAAGATCACCCAGTTTTGTCAGTGAAAGCAGAGCATATTTTGTGTTTGAATGAAGAATAGTTGTTATCAGCTGACAGGAATTAAGTTTCACCTCAGTGTATTCAACCCAACTGAACTCCAAACCACCCATTTATAGATAGGAAATGCAAAAAAGCAAAAATAATGTTTTACAGTGTTTGGCTGTGAGTCATTGAGTTGAGCAATTCCAGCTAGCAGTATTTAACATTGTTAAATTAATATGTTGGTAGGGAGGCTGGAATCTCAGCAATTTCTCAACAGATTAATTTACTGTATTGTCTCTCAAAGGGAGGAGCTTGAAGTCTCTAACGTGTGTATCATTATACACTGAGTATTAAACAGGAGAGGACAAACAATGGCCAAGCTGGCTGTCCTCCAGTTAATCATCCTGCTTTGACTCAGATTCATCTGCGAGTTGCTGTTGAAAACCAATTGCTTGTTTAATGGAGCAGAAAGATGAAATAAATTTCAATATGCATCTCTAAAGTGTCCCTCTTATGTAAAAGTGCTGCCTGAGGGAGCAAGAGACACATACATTTCCTTCTGCTTGTGCCAGTTTTACTTCCAATTTGCTATCTCTACAGGTACCAAATTCTAAAATTATGTGGAGAAAGAAGCTGCAGCTGAATGCAAACTGTCTCTCTTTGGTTCAGGGCATTCTCAAGACACAGACAGAGCTTCTCCGGGGAGGTGACAGCTATACACCCAAGTGAGATTAGTTAACACTGACTCATCAGGTGTTTCATTAAGGAGCTGTGTCAAGGAAGAAACCAAGTGCGGTGAGCAATGCTAACGCCAGCGGCGCGGTGCTCTGGGGAGAAGTGGCGGCTGCTGGGGTGGAGGACGTTTCAGGGACAGACGACACTGGCACGGCTGGGAAAGTCAGCCCAGGCCTGTCTCCAAACCAGCAAAAGCCATTAAGTGGCAGTGCCTGAAAATTAGGATCAATAGTAATGCAGAAACACACACACATTATGTGCTTTTGGTCAGGTGAGGAGCATTCAAACCAGATCAAAAAGGATTTGTTGACTGCAGGGCATCCCATAATCTTTTTCCATACCAACACTTAAAGGCAATAGCATCGTTTGGGACTTCACCTTTTTTTCCTCTTTCTTTTTAAACAAGAAAACTTTCCTAAGCTGAGAAATAATTCAATTTTACATTCTAACTTGGAAATTACGAGTTAGAATGTTAAAAGCATTAACAGAGAACACAGGACTTTGCTGTTGATTTTGCTGTTGTGTTTTTTTAATTATGATTTTATGACAGAACATCCACACGTGCACAATTTATGTGATCCTTTGCTAACGTAAACCGGAAAGCAGAAATTTATGCTGCTTTAGGAAAGCATAAGACAGACCAGTCTGGACTAGTGGTCAAAACACCACCTCCACAACCCACCCACGTGTTCCCTGTGCCTTCTAGCCACATTCCATTTAGTCTGTGGCTACCATACAAGGAAATATTCCTGTGTCACAAATGCCTGTGTACCCGCTGGCCAGGTACTGCACTGCGCGCATCTTTACACACAATTTCGGGGTGCCAGCCCAACTTTTGCAGTTATCTGGAAAGCAGGCATTCCCAGAAGCATGGCTAGCTCCCTCTGTGTCCCTCACCACAGCTCCAGGAGCAGCCCCAAGGTGCTTGAGGCAACACAAGTGACAGTGGACAGTTTGCCAAGGCGTTAATGTCACAGGCTCCAGGTTCACAGTGAAGATGCTTGATGTGCTTGGTGCCACCGTAAGCAATTTTCATCACTCCAAAGCCTAAGAGATCATGCACATACACAAAAGTCTCCTCTTATGTCACATGCAATGCATTAACATTACAAAAGGAACCAAGCACTCAAGTGTTCTAGAATTAAAAAGCCTGTGTTTACTGCTTGTTAATTGACCGCCTGATCTCATATAAATTTTATCATCACATGAATAACTAAGCTTACACTGTGCTTTTTCACCACATTGTCTTAAGGGGATAAGGTACAGAAAAAGACTAAATGTTTCCAGCTCCCACAAAAAGGATGCAATAGAAATGAAGAAAACACAGACGCCAGTACTTGGGAATTTGTTTCAGTGAATTCCAGCAGTGTGCAGGACACCAGGAGTAATGTCTGCAGATCTGGGGAGCAACTGCCGCTCCCACCAAATGTCCACACTACACACTAGTATCAAATCAGACAACATACTGAGCTGGAAGTGACACACAGGATCGAGCCCAACACAGCCCTGTACAGGGCATCCCCCAGAGTCAGACCATGTGCCTGTTCCAGGCCATTCTGGATTACAGTGTTTTCTGAAAGCCGGTCTCTGGTCACTAAGAACTTGATGAAGAGGAAGACAGGCAAAGGAATTGCGTGGGAGGCTATGCCAACAATAGATTATACATGCTATCTGTGTGGGATGAGGAGTTTCTATCCCAGGAGAAATTTTAATATTTTGACATCTGCTTTCACCAAACCTGTCCATGTTGCTTAAAGATTCCCATGATACAACAGACTAGTTTAGCAAGGAAAGAATCTGCAATGAAAACATAATCCAGGAATCCAGAAATGAGGAATAAAACACACATAGCATTTAAAAGTAACACATTATCACATTTGAAAGTAACACATTATCTCCAGAGACCAAAGATATTAAATGTGACCCAAAACAAAACATCCAAGGTTTCTCCAACACAGGGAGATGTCAAAGAAGCCAAATATTTTCTGTAGAAAATTTCTATTACAATACAGTTTTCAAAGAAGAAATGTGTGTGTATATGTGCATACGTATACATACACGTGTGCATATATATAAATTTTTATTTACATATATTTATTTTTAGGCAATCTTCCCCTCCTCTAAGACACATACTCCCATACGCTTTACTTTTCTTTTAGTGCTTCATCATGTGTCTTTGACCAGTTTGCTGCCATTCACTCACTCATCTGCCTTTGGTAGGTCTGCTCGTAGTATTCCAGAATTCCAAATGAAAAAATGCCACAACTTGCCACTAAAAGCAGTTGAGTGAGTCTCTTCCTCTCCCTGACCTTTTCATGGGAGGGTGGCCGGCTCAGCTGCAATCCATACATGCACCATTCCTTTAATGGGGGTTCAAAGACTGTAGCCATGTCAGACAAGGTTGTGTGATGCCATTAGAAAATTTTACACTTCAAGAATTCAATTTTCCTCACAGAGGGGTGCTCTGATTTTTTCCCTTTTGACTGTGCTCCATCTGAAGTGTACTGTGCAGTACACAAGAAACTCATCTAAATACATTTCATCCTGAACACAGAGACGTTGTGGTATGAGCAGGAAAGAGCACACTACTGGTTATGGTTCCCTTATCTGCACCAATTCCACTGCTGTTGCAAACACACAATAATCCTGGGGTGGATCTGTCAAAAACACAGAGCAGAGAAATGAAGAGTGGTGGGAGTAAGATTTTGAGAAGTATTTTTGATTTATTTTGTTTAAGCCACATCACCTTGTGCAGTTGATTTTAAGTGCAGCTACAAAACCAGCCAAATTGGCATGTGGCAGAAAATTCTGACACTGGCAGTGTTTTTTGAGAGCTGTAATATATGGCTATGCTTTGTTCAGTTTTCAGATTTAGCTTCAGGAGATAATGCTGGCCAGGATGCAGTTTGTCACTCTGTCACAAAAGTCCACCTTCCAGCATTCTCACCTCACTTGGCATTTACCTCCAACATTTGCATATGTTTGCTCTCCAAATGATATTTCAACAAAAGAGCAGAAAATCAGCTCAGCAAATTGAATTTTTCTTAATTTGTTGACTGGATTATGTGGCTGAACTAAGCCAGCAGAGAGGAAGCAGATGCAGAGTGGAATGCAGGTGAGCAGGGCTGCTCCTCCCTGCATCAGCAGCTGCTGGGATTCTACCAGCTTGGGAGTTAAGGTGCAGTTACCTTAATGCAACCACATTTCTCCTGCATGGTAACCACATTAACAGGAATATCCTGTTAACAGCTATATCAATTCATTACTGAGCATCAGTATCATAACAGGATCACAGTTGCATCACAGATCACAGTTGCAGCACAGTTCCCATGCAGTAAGACTTTTCCTTGAAGACCTTCAGGGGAGCACCACTACTCTGAGGAAGGGGCAAATGACCACCTAGGCAGCAGCTCTGCTGGCCCCCAGACTCACATCACACTGACAACCCCTCTCTCCACAGGTACCTGTGCCAGGGCAGGATTAGGCTGATTCAGAGGTACCTGTGCTGCTGCCAAGATCTCCAGGTACAGACAACATGGAATGGCTTTGCCAACCACATCCTATTCCTGTCCTCATTCACCAGTTTGCAGAACAAACAGAAAATGGAAGTTCCAACAAATTGTATGTTTAGGTTACTCAAATATGTGATAATTTTATATTTACAGTTAAGTGAAATTAAACCTAATGAATTTTACACTGAAGGCCTGTCTTGAAATTGTCTCAAGGTTTACATTTCAAAAATACCATTTCATACCAATTACACATTGTACAAGTGTAACTGCCATGCAGTATATTAAAAAAATCAGCTTAAATATTGTTTGCTTTGGCATTTAGCCTTCTTGCAGTAGTAGCTGTAATTTAAGTCACTAAAATTCTGTTTGAAATTAGAATTATGCATAACATTTTGCAGACCGGTATTCCAATTCAGAATCATCAGGAAAAACTTGTTTTCACATAAATCTTAGTGAAGACTCCTAATATATTATAACAAATGTTGTAGTGTACCTTTCTCATAGATGTCTTCTCCAAAAAATAAGCACTATTTCATTCTACTGTTGAGAAAGTGAAACTCACTTTTCAGTGAGTACAGTTTTCAGTACTGCCATTTATAACAAAACAAACAGGAGACACAGCTGAAGCCTAAACACATAAATCCAGAAACTTCCTTTTGTATTTCCTACTTCACACAGTACATTTAAAAATAGAAATGGGCATACTGTAGGCAGACATTCTCAAGCAGCCACCTAATCAGCAATCAAAAATTAATTCAGAAAGCAGAAATAGTAAATTAAAAAACAAAAGAAAACAACAAAACCCTGAAACCACAAAACCCAAAACCAAACCAAACAAACAAGAACACCCACATGCTTTGACAATCCCAAAGATTTTGAAAATGTTCTGATTAAAGGACCAAGGTTGTAGGAGCTTGACAGATAATTCAGCACAGAAAACATATTTCATCATCTTGGCCCCCCAGTTCAAGACCTAACCTTTATTATCCCAAAGCCAAAAAATAAAATTTAGTCTCATTGAAGGGTGAAATTTACTGAGTAAAACTGATGGGACAGCAACAAAATGACCTTTTCAAAGCAATTCTTTACAGTACTGAAATATCTGATTGATGGTTTACTTTTCTGCTCTTCAAGGTTAGCACTGCCAAGTTCATGATCAAGATGTTTTAGTTGGAATTACAGATTTTTTGTTGTCATCGGCAGACTGAAGGGTTTTATTTATTCTCTAATTTGGATGTTGCTAAGAAAAGCCAGCCAGAAAAGTGGAAATCTCGTAACTAGGATCTCGTAACTGATCATATTTGGTTCTCCAACTGAGCTTCAGAAGTTTTCAATAAATCCAAAGCCAGGCTTCTCACTGTGAAAGCTTAAATAAATAAAGTTAAAGCCATACAGATCTCTGTAAATTATTTTTAAGAATTGCTTTTCTCTGCTGCCAGTTTATCTGCTCTTCTCGAATTTAGTCAGTGCCTAGAAAAGGTAGAAGGACTTCCATCTGCTACTAGTTCAAAGACAGCTATCCTGAAAGGAAGAATCAACCTAAGACATATGTTTCTCAATGTATTAGACCTGCTGTCTTTGCCAAGATGCAATTAAACACTGTCTAATCTTTAAAAAGCCTGCGAGAAAAAAGTTTTAAATTCCACATTTGAGAATGACCCACACTGAATTAAGTCAAGCTTCACCATGACTTGCAGCAGACTAATCTGTTTACACCAAGGGAATTTCCTGACCCGAGGTTGCTGCAGTCAACTTGCAAGAATTGAATCATTTGCACTTCAAGCAAACTGCAAGGGCTCTTAAACTGCTTCTACAGGGGCATTATGGCAAGGCAAATTTATACCATGGCCCTTGCAGTCCCTCCTCTCTCCTTGACTCCCCAGGCACCCTCTCTCCACCTTTGTCTGCCTAGGCTTATTCCACCCTGCAGTGAGCTTTTGTGAGGAGAAAGACCAGGGGAAAACTGACTTAAAACCGAATGAAACAACCAAATCAACAGCTTTCTGCTTGTTTACACTGTTGAATCAGTTCACTGTAGGACCAGCAATAGGTGGGAGCACCAGCCAGGGAAGGATGGGCAGAGCCAGGTCAACTTAGGCTGTCCCTGAGCAGCTGCCAGATTCTCCTGCAGGGGAACAGCTCCAGCCTGTTCCTCCTGCACTGTCATTTAGAGATTTTAACTGCAGAAAGGATCAGACACATAAACAAAAGGCCTTGTCCTGCTTGGACTGGCAGGTGGGTTATTTCTCCCAGAAGGCCACTCCTGCGAGGTATTCCACCTGCACCGCACTGCCATGGGCAGAACCACACTGCAGCTACTGGCTGTCACCTGAGCAGCGCTGGGCAAGCAGGACATGCTTCAGGCCCGAAGGAGGGATAGAGATTATAGGCAAATAAAAGTATCCTAGTCAGAAGTCAAATCCAAAGCTCTCCTGGCAGGAAAAAGCACTGGTATGCCCAATGCAAGTCCCAGCAGGTACTAAAAACTTCCCTGCCAGAATCCCAGCAAAGGACAGAACCGAGGCAACAGTGCTACTCACATTCACACATGCCAGCATGATGTGGTGCCAGCTTTGTCTGGCCATCTTTTTGTTTCCAAAACAACTAGGACACAAAATCTTTAATTGCTGCTCTTATTCTTCATTGGTTTGGAGCAGATTTCTTATTTTAGAAAAAGATCTGCCACATTGTCTTTTATCACAGCATGAGAGAGGAGGCAGTTGTGGTATATACTGTATAGTCTGTCTTTATTTATTTTTCCTTTTTGGGTCATGCATTAGCTATTCTTCTAATCTTTGGCATGTGTTACTAACCTTAGACCCACATGAAACACCTATCCTCAGGGAAAGACCACCATTAAAGAAAAGGTCAGGATGGGAGGAAAGGCACCTGCATGAATGCTTTGTTATTGAAATATTACACTCAGTTAAAAAGGATGAAGTCTGTCTCCTGAAAAAGTCAAATCCATCAGGTTAAAGGTTTGCAAGATGCAGACTGGATTTTGGATATTTTCTTCCAGACTTGCACAGACACTAAAGAAAAAAATTAAGCAGAATGGGACAACTGATTGGACAGAATGGGACAACGGCTGATTCATTATACTAAACTCACATGTGACACCTGGAAAGACTAATATGAGTACAGTCAAGGTTGATGTAATCAAAGCTTCTCCTGCCCAAATTCCAAAGCATTGGACTTCAGTAATTGGGTTTCTCCGTTGTACAGACACAAGAGAAACAATTTTTTTTCAACAGATGACAAACACTGACAGTTTTATTTATTTATTTAGCTTTCAAAGCAGAGTCA
Organism: Vidua chalybeata; assembly: GCF_026979565.1. Lineage (NCBI taxonomy): Eukaryota > Metazoa > Chordata > Aves > Passeriformes > Viduidae > Vidua > Vidua chalybeata. Next base: position 68,963,832 of record NC_071530.1, on the reverse strand, counting down.
TTTTTAATGGATGTATAATTCAAAAGCTCTTTAATTAATTTTCCTCAAGCTTCCTAGAGAGACAGATTTGGCTTTTTGCATTGAAAAACAAGTCAGTCAAGTTCTAGGCAAAGAACCCCAACCAAACCTTTCAAAGTCAAAGTTATAAATGAAACAAAAATGGGATGTTATTAGGATCACTGGTTGCAATTTCACCACATAAGCTACTTCCAGTATTACAGAATCTTTAAGTTGCTCTTATTTTTCCTTCCTGTCTTCAATCCATTTTTGTTTGTTATAATAATAGTATAAAACTCCACAGAAATTCTTCCCTTATATTGCTTTTTGCCTCACCACATTATTGATTCTGCTTCCTGTGCTTTTTTTGTTACTTTACTTTCTTCTGTTTATCGAGTGCTCCATATCCAGGAGACAGCTACAGTGTCTCCAAGTACACGACTGAAATCTGAGTGAAAGCAACAGTGGAACTGGAAAAAGTCCCTGAAGAGCTGGCAGGCTGACACTTTTTTCCTTCTGGACAGCAGTTTCACATCAAGCAGAAAACTCTAGGGATCCGTTTATTTATTTATGTTGGACAACAGCTCTGGTGCTTAAATATCTGTTGAACTCATTGCTTCATAGAGAAAATGCCCTCCTCATTTCCCCATGGAATTAATCTCAAGTGTCTGGATAAGAGCAACATAAAGTAACCTACCTATGTCTTAGTACCAGCACACACAGGTTCTCCAGTCTGCATTTTTAATAAAATCACAGTTCCAATGCACAATGCTCCAGCAGAGCTTGCCCTCCTCCACTGCACCACGGCACTTCTCCGGCCCTAGCCCAGCCGAGGCATGCGCAAACACTGCTCTCCCCTGCTGCTTCTGCCAGAGATTATTCTCCTCAGAGAATAAACAACAGCAGAATGAAATGTATGTCCTTAACCTAGTACAATGATTATGTGAGCTAAGCCACTGATGGAGATGCATTTGCACTTAAATCCTGACTGCAAGGGAGAGGGCTGAGGCATCGCTGCACAAGAGGGTGGTCTCTGCCATGGGACCAGGGCAGAAAGGAAGGAGTGGCCACAAGAATTGTTAGCCTGCTAAGAATTCCTACAAGCACAAGCCAGGTAGAGAGAAATGCTGGGACATCCAGGAGCTGAGGATATCACCCGGAGAGGTGCAAGAACATGGATCTAAAATTTCTGATGCAAGTACTGGATTGTGCTTTCTTCCACAGTTCAGCACAGGCACTACATCAAGGGACAGCTATTTTTCCAAGCCACTGAACCTTCTTCAAACACCCTTTTTCTCTAGTATACTATCTGGGGTTTTTTTACCAGGCCTAAATTCAATAATTGTCACAAGAAAAGTTGGAAGTTTCCATACTGAATGTGTACATGACTAAACCAGACATACAGCTTATATATCCAAAACTGGTGTAGTGCAAAAATTTGCACATCATTCATTAAACTTCAGTAAACTGATTTCTTCTCTCACAATTCGTACCAACCCCAGAATTCAAAGAATGTGAACAAACAAGTTTCCAAGATATTAGCAAGCACTTAGGTCTCAACTTATCTCTAAAAACTACAAAAAGTGTCTGTACAAGTTACTTAAGAAGGGACCAGATGTTCTCAAAAGACAAAAACATAGCTCATACTTTTAGGTCCATCAATAATTGCAGGATATAACTTATGAACAAATTCATTCACAATGCTACATCAAGGAGTTTTCTGTAAAAAAAAAGAAAAATGAGTGATATGAGAACTGGGATGGTGTGTATGATTAAATTCTGTACACTGTCAACAAATAAAATGAAGAATTAAAACAAAAGTGAACTTCTTATTGTATCTGACTAAATAATACACACTTGTAGAATTACTGCAATGAGCACTGCCTGCATATTTCATGCTTTGAGTGAAATTTAATTAACTTGAACTAGTAAAAATCCCACAGGGTTATATTATTTGTAAGTGAGAAAATAGGAGTCATGTCTGCGTGACTAGGAATGGGAATTTGGGTAGCCTTGTTTAATTATGGTTCCTCTTGAAAGGCACATAAATATTTATGTGAATTTGTGCACTGACATTTGTTGCTGGACTTGAACATTCAAAGTTGCTACAGATAACTTCTATATGTACCTTCTACATAGACACAGCTTTTCCTCTATGCACATCCTGTTGCTATAACTTGGCTTGTTTTCCTGACAAGCTAACCTGTAGGGATATGCAGGAAAGGGAAGTAAAGCACTGTTCATTCCTAGGTGATTTATGAGCCTATGCGTCCTTCCTTCTGCAGCAGAAAGTTGGCACACGCACACACAAAAAAATGCGTGTATGTCTGTGCCCTCACTCGAAGAAGCATCTGGGGGAAAAACAAATCCAGCCATGAATGCTGCCTGTCTTAAGTTCAACTCCTGAGAACGTCACTGCTCATCTCATTTCCAACACTAGCCCATCCTGTTTTCAAGTGCTGCCAAGTGCTGGGACACAGATGAGGAACAGGGCAACTAAGACTCAGTAAGCCAACAGTCTCAGCACAATGGGCTTCATATGTACAACTTCTCTCTGATACTCTCTGCAAAAAATTTAGCTTCCTGCTAGGAGAAATTAACAAGATTTAAAAAACCAAAGTCACTTGGACATGGCCTGCATGGATGTGTGCACATGTATTACAGGAAGCTTTTACTACCAGCCACCCTACACAACACAGAACATGAGCTTGGATCTATGTAGCAAGAAAAAGCTATTTAGCAGCTGTCTTACAGCAAGAGGGAAAACACCCAACAAACCAGCAGAGGGAACAGACACTTCACAATTTATTCTTACAGTGAGGCTATAACACCAGCTGAGTCAAAGAGTTGCAAGTCAAAGGCAACTTTTTGGATTTAACTATTTATTTTAAACATTCCCTTATAGTCTAAAGTCATTCGTTCTATGAGCAGCTGAGACAATGCAAAGGAATTTGGAGGAGGAAGAGAAAAGCCCCTCTCATTTCCTTTTAGTGGCAGCAAGCTTTCAGCTGTGCAACAGACTTATGAATCTATTTGACATTGTTCAGAATAAAAAAAACACCAATTAAAAAAATTCCTAAAAGTTCCTTACAGTTCTGAACAGTTACATATTTGCATGACAGAAGGTAAGATTTTGCAGACTGAGCATACCTGGAGTGTTAGAGCTGCTCTGGAACAATTAAATGACAGACACTTTAAATGGTAAAAATGCAAGCTGTGTTCTGAGCTGGGGAAATTGCAAGTGTACTCTAATCTCATCTGGTTGTCATAATCACAAGTGCAACAACTGCAGTGTTCCATCTTAATTGCATTCACAATTGACCAGTCATACAAAAAGTACCTCAAATAAAATTAATTCCTTAGGCTTTTTGTCACATTGACAACATACAAGATTTTCAGCAACTGAAATGGAAAAATTGATTAAAATTATATTTGCTGCAATACCTGCATCAAGCAAACATCTTCTAACCTTCCAAGGAGCTTTACAAAGAGCCTACTTTTATTCTCCTCTGGCATACTTGAAGACTTGGTATAAATTAATTTCAAGTGGGCTGCCTTCAATGGTACACTTTTTCAAGGATTCAGGACAATATATTAGCAATGCTTCAAGGGCACCTCTGCTCCAGAAGACATTGTGTAGGAGTTAAAATAAGGATGAGGGTCCATGTGCCCTAATGGCAGACATTGTGTCCTTCAAAAGGGCACCTACCTACCTACTCTGACCATCAGAAAAGGGAAGGAAATTCAGCAGAAGTACTGAGGAAAAAGAGACAGACCACTATGAGTTGTGATCTGACTATAGTGAGGGAAGCAACATAGAACAGGAAGATTTATACTTATAAGGAGAGTACTGTAATTCCAATAATCTTTTCCACTCTTGCATAAATTGAGCCCCCAGGCACTTGATAAAAGACATGCATAGAACTTTTTTTGAGCAGCGGAGAGCTCCTACAGCATACTACTTTTTTTTAACAGTTCTCCCACAAAGCTATCAAAAATTGTAGCAGTGCTGTTTCCAGAAAATTACATCCCGGCTCAATGATAGAACAGCCTGTGGTGGCTATATAAACAAAGTGGTTCTGTATCATTTAACAATTAATGGTCACTTTAAGGTGAACCAGTTAACATTTTTCGTTCAGCGGATCCCTCTGAGAGCACTCCTACCAGATCTGCATCAAGTGACTCAGACAAAGGAAGGCTGGTTACATAAACAGAAGGTAGGTGGCTTAACAACCTTGATCTTATCACAGACCTGTCAGTGGAGAGAACTCCACGTTACTGCAGAGCTAACTCACATGTCAATGCACTGGAAAGGAATTAGATATTTTCCACATCCTACAATTTGGGAATGCTTTGCAGGGTTATTTATTGAGCCAGTTCAGATTACACAGAATAGCTTCAGAGCCTGCTGTTTCCAGTGCTTCACCTGCCTTGCCACGGCCATGCTTGCTACCGAAGAGTCATGAGAAGAAAATGGAGAATTAAATCAATTATAAACTTGGAATGCTTCAGGATTTCAGAGCCTATACACTTTTGAAAAATAAAGGAGAAAAAGAAAAAAGCATAAATCTCACCCGTTCTATTAACACCTGACTGGAGGCAAAATTATTTTACAAATCTGACATCACTACAGCCCAGCACTCAGAGCAGCTCCATTTTGGCACTTGCTTATTCTTCAGCCAGCAGCAAACTTTCTAGCACTCTGCTCTAGCTTTCCAGGACACACATTAAAAAAAAAATCTTAAGAAGCCACATTTAGCCTCTCAGATCACTGCAATTTACAGGAGTAACAGGTTAGACTGACCTAGCTATAAATGAGAAAGATACATCACAGCTGGACATCCTAACTGAAAGCCTTTGCCAAGCTTCCACAGGCTTTTGAAACACAACCTATGATTTTCAAAAGTGTTTCTACCTTTTTTCTCCCAACAGTGAGAGAGAAGAAACATGCCCACTCATTCTGCCAACTATGCATTGGAGGGACACCCCTGCTTCCTTGCTCCAACCTTAGATGTCGTCTTCTTTCCAGCAAAGCTATTTCTAGAGTTTATTTACCAGTTCATTCAAGTCTAGACTTTCTAATTTTGCAGCATAATCTGTAGCTCAGTCACCCATGAAACTGCTGAACAGCCTGCAATTGTGTGCAAATCGGCTTGTGCTGCCTGAGCTCAGGTACAGTCATTAGTGACAGCACTTTAATGGGAAGATCTTTAAACCTGCCAGGAGCATTTGCCTGAAAAATATCTCTTCCCTTCCTCTTCTTCCCCTTAAATAGTTTAATTAATACCAAATACTTCGGCTCCAGAAAGTGACAAAAGCAGGGAACTTGACCATGAAACAGATACAGCATAGGACAAGAACTGGAAGGGAAGGCTTTTTTCCCTTAATTCATTTAATGGCCCTGCCCAGTGTGAGCCACCAGTTCCACTGTATCCCCCAGGCCCAGGCAGCATTGTGGCCAGTAGATCTCCCAGAGGAAGCAGGGGACAAGAGCAGAGGGCACAATCTAATGACAACGACACGCTTGGTGGTCTCCAGAGGGAAGGTGGATGGCTTGCCTGGCAGAGGGCTCAGGCAAAGGCTGGCACCAGCCTGACTTGGGCAGCAGCATCTGAGAAGAGAGGGCTGAAGGGGGAACTCCTGCCCTCAGCCATGAGAGTTCTGGTGTCAGCTGATGGCAACGAGCCCTAAGGAAGGGAGCTGTGCTGAGCCAGCCAAGGCATCTGCCCTTCCCCACAAGCACCCAGGAAAAGGCTGCTCTATGGTCAGGGCCAAGGCAATGACCCAGTGAGACAAAAGTGACCCAGATGAAACGCCCTCCCCACCCTCAAAGTAATCAGATTTGCTCTCTCCCATGACTTCCACATTTGCTGAGTGTACTTGGTCCCACGTGAGTTGCAACAGCAAGCAGAGCTATCTGCAGTAAGACTGGCACGCCTTGCCTGCTGCTGCAAATCCACAGATACCAGCAAAGGCATTACTCAGGCACCCGTGACCCTGCTCAGGGCCCCCACACCTCTTCCTCTCCCTCTCAGCCTGTCCAAAGGACAATTCCTCTCAGGGCCATCTTAGGGCTTTCCCCACAATGGGTAAACTCAAACCTCCTGTCCTTGGGCTGGGCAGCAGGCTGTGGCATGGTGCATCCATCCGTGCTGAGCTAACAGGGGCAGAGTGCTCATCCTTCCTCTCTGGATATGCACACAGCAACAAATACCAAACAGAAGGCACTCTGAGAAAAAAAAAGAGTTTTTCCCCTGCCTTCTCTTAACCTCTCTTCCTCCAGTCTCCAATCTATACTCTCTTCTACGTTTAGCTGCTGGGCAGGCCATACATGCCCTTCCAGCCACCATGGCCAGAGCACTCCTTTTCATCCCGTCACCATTTCTCTCTCCAGGAGATTTTGCCACTGGTCCCAGCACCCTCCTCCAACAAGAGGTGGCCCATTACTGCAGAAATCAGCTAAGTAAGGAGAGTAGGGGACCCACCCAGCATACCACAGCAGGCTGTTCCAGCTCTGTGCATCACATTGCTGCTGAGTGTGGCATACTGGGAGACACTGTACCCTCCCTGACCATACAAGATGTGTGCTAACTGCTGAGAAGCACAGGATCCCATGAAGATTGGTAGGAAAACCCATTTCCAGCTAGGAAAACACTTCTGGAAGACAATAAATGCTCCTCCTGTTCCACATCAGCATGAAAGAAAAGCCTTTCAAAGCTGAATGTGTTTGCTTAGTGGAATAGGATCTGCTGCATTTCATTCTCCTGGATGATGCAAGGACCCACAGCAGGCAGGAGGTGAAAGTCCTGGGCTCATTGCTCCTCTGCTTCCCTCCCTCACAGCAAGCACCATCACCTGCACAAAGCCTGTCTCTTCCTGCACCTTCACTAAAAATTTCACCTGAAACACCTCTTCCAACAAAACTATGGCAGCTGCAGGAAAAAAATTCAGTTTAACAAATCAACATCCCAAGGTGGCTCCTTCACATAAGGCCTGAGCAGCTCCAAGCAAGAAGAGGCTGTACTTGGAGGCCACAAGAAGTGAGCTCAGCACAGCACCGAGGAAAGCGCGCAGAGGAGCACAGCGGCTCCGTGCTGTCCCTTCATGGAAGGCAGGGCTCATCCCTGGCACACTCTGCACCTTGGAGCACACAGCTCGGAAAACAGCACTAGGTTACAAAGAAGAGTGTGGTTTGGATGGTGAAGGCAACTCAATCTTGGCAGCTCTCTGTTTTAAAGACAGCACTTTGGTGTTCTTCTCACTCCCAAAGCATCCTGAACTGTTATTTACAATTTCCCCCAGGCAGGCCATAAATCCAAGCACAACTAGCAAGCTCAACACAGTGTAAAAGGATCCCAGAGGCAGACTAATTACCTTTGCAGGCTATGCAAGCCTATGCACTTTTCTTCTGCACAGTAGCTTTGGAAATTTTGGCTAATGGCTGCCACTAACAGGTCAAACTTTCCACTTTCCATTGTTCTGTTCAGGGCAGCCAGCTGGGAGCTCAGGGGCAACAAATCTCCAGGGGAAGAAATCAAGGTCATTAAGGGAAAGGGAAGAGAAGCTATGAATCATAAGAATACTCCACACACTTTTCTGATTCCGGCAGAAAAGATAGTAAGTAAAGACTGAGAGGAAGCCTAACAGATTTTATGAGGACTAAAATCTAAACCACCACCAAACAGAAAACCCTACAACTCCCATTCTCTTGAGACTTTAGGGATTACTTCTCTCCGAGTACTCTATAGCATGGCGACAACTTCTTTTTTGTTTAAATTACTTAATACAGTAAAAACTCGCTCCCCTCATCTCTTGAGACAGAAGGCCAGGGGATTTACCAGAGATACAGGTGCTGCATCTTTCACATTTTCTCATCTCCACAGAAGTGTGCTGATGTTCAGCCTGCAGCTAATTTCACACGGATCTCTCCTAACACCTACTAGCTCTGTTTCGGCATTGTCTATCCAGACAGTAGTGGTTATAGCAGACACTTGAATTTTAGAGGGGGTGGGGATAAAATAGCAGACTCAAATAATTGCTCTGGACCAAGTAGTGCATGAAGCAACCAGAATATGCCATTTTCTGAATGAAAGCCTGGGCTGACAAGCTATTGTCTGGTCTAAAGCAACACATACACTCTTTCACTCCAAGTGAAAGACCATCATCAAGTAAGAAAAACTAACGTGTTGCAACTGGGCTGTGAAAAATCCTGACAAGCCTATTGTCCAGCTGAACATCACACTGGTAATTGCTGAAGCCCCCTCCCATGGAAGCCACACAGGTTATATTACTTCCCAATAAAAGTGTCAAGTGTGTCTTCAGTGGTAGTTTCATTTTTTGGTATAAGATTCTCACTAGAGATTACAAGAGCAAAGGCAAGAGAATTAAAAAATAATGTATCTAGGGTACCATGTCAGGTATAACAACGAAGTGCAATACAGAACAAACTCTTGTCTGTTGCAGTCAGGCCTCTCTCCCCATGGCACAGACCAAAAAGAAAACAAAAACTGTGAAACTTAATACTACAAAATACTCTGTGCAAAGTAAGGATACTAAATCTTGATGGGTTAGATACCATCCACAATAGGAAGTAAATAAAATTTTATGAACATCTGTACAGCAACTTCCAGGCTATAATTAGATAATACTTTTCCAGAGCCATAATAAAGAGGAGAAAATTTTGTGTTTTCTTTGGTTGGTGTGGTGCTACCTGTTAATTACAAACAGCCAAGGAAGCAGAAGATGCTCCCTGGAACATATCCAAGGGACACAGATTAGGCTGGTGGCATCGTGGATACACCTCCAAAGGCAAGGCCTCCAGAGGGGGTTTTCAAATGCTCTGGCCACAAATTTACTAGTCACCCCAGATGGGAGAATGTAGATGTTTCTTACAAGCTTTCCCTCAAGTTTCTCTCAGAGATTTTTTTTCCCCCCTCATGAAGCAGACAACAACAACAACGCCGCCCAAACAAAAACCCAAAATTACGCAACCAAAAAAATAAAAAGGAGTTGATAAAAGGACTTCACGTTCTTCTAATACACTTTTGCTGTAACTTTACAATCCTGAGGCAGGGACACGGGATATTTCTGCAAGTTATAGAGAAAGTTCTGAAAAAGTGCCAGAGTACAAACTGCTAGAGGCAGCCAGAGTGGTCAGTCTCCCACTGAGCTCAATACTGCAGGGTGAAATCTACTCCCATTACACATTATGGCTATGACCCAGGTAACTTCTAGGTTTAAAAAACAACAGACAAACCCAAACCACCTTATAACTTTTAAACTGAACTCTGAGACAGCTTCACAGACTGCTTTGCAGTAACCTAAAGAGGCAGCTGCACAATCCTCCTTAGCAAAATTCGGGCTAAAGCTTTTGCAATCAATATGATTCTGGTTTGATCTGTTTGAACAAAAGCAGGAAGCCAGAGAACAGCAAACCACATTCTCGATAAAAACCCGTTTGTATGGGCAGTGAAGGAATACTCACGCAGTGCGTACAGGGAGAGGACTATTCCAGCCAGGCAAAATCCCTCGAAAAACCTGAGTGTGCTGAACATGGTCACATTCACTGAGAGTGCCACAGTCAGTCCAAATATCAAAATGAATATGACAGAGAAGAGCAGTACAGGCCGTCGACCAACCCTAAAAATAAGGAAGTATGGAGAAACAGTGTTAAAAGCCAGGATGGACATAATGCTGGATCATTAAAACTGGCAAAGAGTCAGGCAAGTCAGGCAATCCCTTCCAAATATTGCCACCCATTTTTTATGTTTGTTCATTCTTCTCTATTTTTTTCTTACTAAATCCCAGATTTCTCTGCCAGCTTTGCATTGACAAGTCCATCTCAGAAAGGATAAAGCAGCACATTGTATTGGTGCTTGATTTAACCAGCATTTTCAAAACAGTAAAGATAAACAAGGAAGCATCTAGGAACTACTGTAAGGCCATAAATGAGACCTTTGGAGATGAAAATCAACTTCTCAGAGTTTTTTGTAGTAGCACAGAAGGATATATGGTATTATATACTGCATGGCATAATATATTTTTAGCTGCAGAGGTCTCCTCTTCCCAAGAGACATGTACTTTTCAGACTCATCTACAAGAGCATCCAGCTCAAGAAACTACTTTTCTTGGTCTCATTTGTCAAGGAGGAGCCTAACAAACATGGACTGAACACAAAACAGGGCTCAGGTCACTTCACTGAGCCTTAGCGAGTTGATAATAACACTCTCAGGAAAATTGTGAGCTCCAAGTCCCTCCCATTGTATCCCCATAGCCATTGGAGAGACCTACAAAACCAGCCTGACTGGAGGGTAGGGTGAGGAATAAACCACTTCAAAAACCATTACAGGCAACAGGGGCAGAGGACTTGCAGCCCTCCTTTGCAGCTGCAACCTGTAGTTGTGTGTATTGGTACAGTGCTGATGAGGAGGAAGAGTTATGCTACCACTGAATGTGGGGGCAACTGCTGCAGAGTTTGGCTCTTTCATGTCCAAGGAACATGACTTTTTTAACTTCTCTTATTCACATGTTTAGTGTTTATAATTCCCTTTTCTCTCCCCTCTTTCTGAGCAAGGAGAATGATATGAAGCACCAGAGCGCATGGCTATTTTTAAGCAAGAATTGGATCATTATGTGGAGATTTCCAAAATTTTTCAACTTGTCACCTCCCACAAGTTTTCCAGTGGAACTGAGGATCCCTTTTAGTCAGCTCCATATGCCATTTTCACAAAGAATACATGAACTTGCTTTTCGTAGGCAGCTTTCACAGACCCATTCAAAGCAGACTGTCAGCTGCAAGCCAGCCATCAGGTTGAATGTCAGCACAATAAAGAGCATTTAAATCTCACAACTCAGTCCAGTTTCACATGCTGTAGCATTTCTATTCAATTATTTCAGCAGATTGTCACCAGCAGTTATAAAATACATTATACATATGCATTCACAATTAGAACTCCAGATTTTGCAGTACTTAAAATAAAGTAAGGAGTGAAGGGCTGAAAAAGAGACATCATTATAATTTTTTGCATTTTTGGGAACTGGAAGAGTGCACCAGTCATCATTCAGGCTTTTTCAAAGTCACACCTAAGAAAGTATTATCAAGGCTGCTTGCATGAAAACAGGTTTATTATTATTTTCAGCTATAGTATCATCTGTGAGGCCCCTCAAAGATTTAACTTGTTGGCATTAGACATTCAAAGCTTTTAAAACAGAACCAACATGCAAGCTGGAGAAAGCAAGGTCAAAGCAGGCTGCTCTCCATCAGGTTGCAAGCACAGCACCCTGGAAGATGAGCTGCAGTGGGGCTGAGGGTGGGAACACCATATCCTTGGCTCTGTGATCCACAACATACTGGGGACATGCTGGGCATGGGGAGTGACTGCTATCTGTGCTTCAGGTTTTGTATTTATGGAACATAGCACTTGGGCAGGGAGGGGAAATACCTCATGTAAAACCTCAAATACAGAAAAAAAGCCTATGAACTTTGTGTTATCATCTATCTGCACAGACTTTTGCAGTCCCATTTTTGTTATGCCAAGCTGTAATTCATACCGATTAGTATTTGTGGAAGTGTTTTGCAGATGAAAGGCATTATGCAAACACTCAGAATTAGGAACTTAATTCTCATCACAAGCCTGACCTGCCATTCCCTGATGTTGATTGAAAAAGACCTCATGCTTAGCATACTTCAGTTCCCTTCTGCCCCTCCTCCCACCCCCTGTACTCAAGGTTACCCAACATTAGGACACAGAATTTCTTCTACCATTATACAAGTTACAGAAATGAATAGTTGCTGCTAATGAAAAAAATTTACAAAATCCAAGAGCCTCGTGAGCCCTTAAAAATCAACTGAGGCCAGAAAAGCCCTCTGATAAGAGGCATTTCCCCACAAGCACAAAACTAGTCATCTTCTTTCACCAAGGCATGCAGCACATTTCTCAAAAATCCAAAGCTCCAGGGCAGCTATAAGCCATATATTTGGTGATCCAGCAGTGTTTTGACAGGATGGTGTCTTAGAGCCTTTTAAAAAAGCCTTTTATATGCAGACAGAATTCTGTCTAACAGTACATGGAAATGCTTGTGAGAAATTAAACCATACACAATTTCCTTGGTAAAACAGCCCCAGGATGCTATCTGCTGCCATACAAACTGTTCCAGAGAGAGATTATCACAGAAGTCTCAACCTACACTGCATGCTGTTATCTAGATCAAATGCTAAATGCTGCCTGCACAGGTAAATAACCAGGGATACAAGAAATCCCGGGCCTTTGAAGAATCTGCAGCCCCTACACGGTATGATAAGCAAATACATCAAAAAGATATTCCTAATGTCAATGTTGCTGCAGGAGGAGAGTGAATGGGCTGAGGACAAGACCTGCTCTTCCCATACTCCTCTGAATGTAACTTACCACCCTGAGATAAGCAAGCTTTGCTCTCGCAGCTGATCAAATTGCTCTTCCCATGCCATTCTTTGCAGCCTCTGTCTTGCCTTTGGGACTGGAACTACTCAAAGGCTCCAAATAGCATCAAAGTAGGTACAAAGCAGGGGCACTACAGGGCAATGAGAGGTACAGACCTACTGCCTTGGTGCTACATGAACACCATGCCTACCTGCTCCAGGAGGAAACTTTCCACACAAACCTCAACAGGCTCTGTCCAGAGCAGGCAGAATTGCCAGCAGCACTCTTTGCCTGTGGAACAAGTAACTTATTCAGGCATTGGACACAGCTGGCCTTCCCACAGCTGAGCATGTTTGCAGACCTTCCTCCTATAGATTTTCCACACAGAGCTGTCCCAGTGTGCACACCTACTGTGTTTTGAACACGGAGCACTCAGTTTACTTAGCAAATTGCCTTAATACACTCTATGGCTTGGCCTCATTCAGCTTTAAAAGCTACTTTCAAAGAGGAAAAGCAAAGCCTCTAATGGCACAAAACCCCCAAAACATCTTCTAATTATCTGTACTGGAGAGTGGTATATAAGTGAAATGAAAGCAGATTTTGAAATTTTATAACACTTTTTAAGCATTACTGTTTAATCTCCCTGGCTCTTGCTTGGGACTGACATCCTTTTTCCTTAATTTTCTCTTTCTACCAGGTACAATCGGTACAGCCCCTATGTATCCATCCCTTTACACAACCCACACCTTAGCAGAAATTCAAGCTGTGATTAAACAGCAAAGTAAATTCCATTTAGGTCTTCTTTTACCAGCCCCAAATGCTACTGCTAAGCAAAAAAAAACTATTGAGCACAGAAGTCCTGCTCTGTCAGGTGCATCAGCTGGCAATGTGGACCAAATAGGAGTATGAGGACCAATTTTGGTGGCAGCAAACCACGTCCATTCTAGTCATCCACAAAAGGGTCACTGTTCCCTCCAGCCAACAAGCTGCTTTTTCAGCTTTGCACCACAGCTGGAAACCAATTCTCTTAAATTCACTAGACATTTCTAGATATTTGAAAATCAGGGTAATTTTATGCTGCATTAGCTCAGCTAAGCAGCTTGCAGAGGGGTCCAACAAGCTCATGTGGCAGCACAAAGTACACACTGGGGACAGAAATGGATGGAAGCACAGGATGCTCCTTTTGGTGGCAGAGAGCTATTAAATCCGCTTACTGCAGTTCTCTCTCCAAGCCAGTGCCTTAGGCAACAAGTTGTTCACTTATTTGTGGCTTATTTGTCAATTATAGCAGCACTTTCCTAACTTGGTAATAAGTCTGCTTTCTCCACACTGATTCCATTTTAGGAAAGCCAAGCAAGATCCCTCATTCATTTCCCCTCTATACTTTCTATGGGTTCTTAGAGCCCCGTTTTACTGTGGTATTTTAATCAGATTCAACTGTATTTCATGCACGTTCCCTACTTCACCGAAAAGTCATGATTTGTCTCTTGCCCAAAAATTTTCAGTGACTATTCAGGAATTCAGATGCAATTTTGCTAGGAATGCTTGATCCAAATTACTGCAGTGCTGCAAGGGCCTTTTCTCTCCCAACTGGCTGTCAAGTTGCAGAGGTTTTATAAGATTTCCCTAAAAGGCAACTCTTCTTCTTTTCCTGTTTTAATGAATAGCAAAAGAGTTAACTTGGGGCCATTAAAAGCACCAACACTGGCAACTGTGCTGGAAGGCACAGGAGTGACTGGGACAGCACTGTAGAGCTATTGCTTCAGATGCTTCAAGTTTCCACTGAAATTATTTGAGTCATCCATGTAAATTTTTCCCCCGCTTCTGCAGTACAAGACCACCTTTTTAAATTAAAGCTGAATCCTCAGCATCATTGGGGTATCCAATAATGCTTTAACTGCCTCAATTCAAGGAATTGCGATCTACTCGTTTTAAGTTTAATACCCCAGTACTAGCAGCACATAAGTCAGCGTTAAATCCTTAACACAACATCACAATGTTTGCCTAACAAGAGCTTTAAAACAAGAACAGTTGAAAGGTTTGCAAAAAATGGCCTTCAACTCACCAAAAGGTACTGTGTAAGCACAGGGCTGACATTACATTAGTCATGTATTCAGTGAAATCAATGCTGCTTCCAATTTCTTTTGGTCCTCTTGCTTTGTTAAGAAAACAAAAACCAACCCTAAACTGAAGACTTTGCTTGTATAATTAGAAAATACTTAATTCTATACTAGCTTTACAGCTGCAATAAATTGTATCAGTGGGAAACAAGTAAGCCAAGTATCAAATAGTTTGTGCTACTTAGCTTGGTATAAATTACTCAGGAACAATTAACACACTTTTACACTGTTTGCCCATCATGATTGTTTTAGAACCTTAAAAATCGTTATGCAAAGGTTCCTAATGAATATCAAGTAGAAGACAATCAAAACAATATTTAATATTGCTATTTATTTATAGCTACATTGCATTAAAAGATTTTTCACTTACCAGTCGGCTATACATCCTGTTATCAAGTGGCCAAAGATTAATCCTACAAGCAGGGAGAACTTAGCAATGTGGACTTTCCAGGCAGAATCACAAACAAGATCCCACTGGAAGAGAAAAAGAGATAGATAAATTGAAATAAATTAATATCTCAGACGTGTTTAAACATACTAATATGATGTAGAGCTCCTCCCAAAGGTCAATTCTAGCACAAGTGCAAGGAGATGGCAGAGGAAAGCTTTCCCCCTCAAGTCTAACCCCAGATCCCAAGAAACAATGCAAGCATTCATTTACCTCAGTGAGTTTTATCAGATCCTTAATTATAAGATTACAATATCCAACAATTAAGGGTCCCCCTCTCTCCAGGCCACAGGAGGTTAGCCTAAGGGGAAATCTCCATCAGGCTCTGGCAGTACCACTGGTGCTGCTGGAGCATCTCACCATCCCAGCCCCAGACACCTATTACCAGAGCCCCAAGAAGGCCACCAGCAGCAAGCCTGACAATTTAAGAGCAAGTGCTCCAATTAATCTCCTCAGGGCTGCTTGAAAACATGGGGAAAAGCAGCTCCTTTGCCACAGACCCCTAACGGCCAATTGCTCCAGGCTCTCACAGTGTCAAGATGCTTTTGCTTTCAGAAAAGCATCTTGATTTCCCTATGTGGTGGAAGGGAGATGAAGACTGAATAAAGGCACAGCTTGTCAGGACAAGTCCTGACATGGAGCCTGACAGAGCAGCTGGAAGTCCCAGCGCAGCCGTGCAACTTATTGGGACAGCAGCCCCACAGTGACTTTTTCACAGCTCAGAGACCAACCAGACAGGAATTAAACCTCCACAATAAAGCTATACTAATACAGAAATTAACCTTTCTGTCCAAAGAAAGGGGAAATGGACCATTTCAGGCAACCTGTTACTAGGTAGGGCACTGCCTTATTCCCAGGAGAAAGATAGAAACAACAAGGTTTTTAGTGAGGCTTCCCTAAACTCCAAGCCATTTTCCTCTGAGGCAGAGGAAGCCAGAAGAACCAGACTGCATTCCTGGCTTTAGCCCAACATCCTCGTTGCCCTCAGACATGTAACGTAATCTTTCTTATGTGTAAAGTGCGGACAGTTACTCTTATACCCTTGAATAAATGTAAGAAGATATGTTTGCCCATGGTTTGTGAAGTGTTCAAATATTGATGGTAATGGCAACCACAAACTTTTCATGACAAATAAGTACAGCTAACTTTGGAGACTCAGATACTCCAGAATTGAAACTTTGCAGAATAAATGGCTGCTTGCGTGTAATGTAATAGTAGTGGCCTTTCTGACACCAGTAACTGAGGTTTCATAGTATGAAAAAACACAAAGTAAAAGTATGCAAATTATTTTTAAAAGTCAGATGCAACTTCAAAAAAACTTCCCTCAAAAGAGTTCAATTAGGTGCACTGCACTTTTAAGCATTTCCATGACACACAGCCCTTCCACAAACAAGGCAAGACTCTGGTCCAACACCACAGATGTCCTCACTACAATATACACCTCACCAAGAGGTATAACAATTTTGTGGCCTAAAGAAATGTGCCAGCACTCAGGCGCAGGCTTTTTGTTGAAGTTAAATGTATTTTGAGTTTTCTACTGCACTGATTTGTAGAAGTTGGGACATATATGTCTCATCTTCCACCCTACAGACTGGAGGCACTAAAGAACTATAAGCAAGTAGTATGAGGAAGGATTTTTTCTACCAAATACCTATGAATAATTTGCAGCAAAGAACTCAGCAAGGCACTGTGGATTATATTCCAAAAATGCTGACTTTTCAGAAGCAAGTAGAGGAAATGCAATTACCAATACTAAGAATTCTAGAACCAATCTCCAGCTAGCAAACAAAAATATCTGCCCAGCCAAGCTACAAACAAAACAAAATTCAGAAGATATATCTGAGGCAGAGGCAGGCTTTAAAATTCTCCAGATTCATTTTCACAATCCAGAAGGTGTATATGCTGCTTAAAATGGAGAAATAATTTTTTTGTAAAAAAAAAACAAAAAACTTTATTAAAAATATTCATATTTATACAAGAACAAATTTAAAATTTCAATAATTCATTTTTATATTAATTGATGTCAGAGGAACAGTAGTGTCCTCCAAGTGCAAAAAGAAAAAGGAGATATCTGGTGCCTTTCCATTTTCACAGCTTGCTGTTGCTAGTCAGCCACAGCCGACCCTCACGCAAGCCCCAGGCAGGGAACGTGCAGTACCAGATTACACGTAGGCAAAGGCTCGTGGCTGGAAGAGCCAAAATCTCATGAAGGGCTGTTGTGAAATTTTGGTCCAGGATAACAGATGTCAAACCCCTCTGGCACACTGGCACAGAGAGCAAGAGTTTAAAAGCAGGAGAAAAGTCAGTCTATCAGCTTGTCCTTCAGTGGTGCCCAAAACACACCCACTCCTCTCGATAACTTATCTGCAAGTCCTCCTTTGTTTGTTTGTTTTTGAGGCTATTGTCCAACTCCCCAGCTGCTCTGAAAACAAAAACATCTATTTCCTTGCAAACCCTGCGTCTGGCCCTTTCCTGCTCTCTGTTAAGCCTCACTGCAGGCCAGCAGAAATCAGAGCTGATCCTCCAAGCCCACATGGGCAGACTCTTGACAGACCAGGCAGCCCCTGACCTTCCCAAAATATCTCCCTCTGCAAAACCCTCCAAATTTGTAAATACGCAAATAGTGAAATATATCAAGTTGTTTTAACACGCAGTTCCGGAGAATCTGCCATGACCCGAGATTACTTGCTCAGTACTAAGAGCTGAATTATATCCTGATTTCTCCTCTGGCAGCTGTCACAAACTAGAGAGGGGTCACCATGAAGCAGTTACCCAAAATAAATTTGGCAGGACAGCTGTAGGTGCCACCAGGACATTCAACTTGCAAAGGGAGATGAGAATAAGGAGAGGGGAAAAAAATGGATGCTAGAGTCAAAAGCAGTCTCAGGTAAAGATGACATTAATAGGACAAAATACATATTTAATAGCGAGCGTATCATTCCCACATATCTTAACACAGCAGCAGAGCAAACCAGCAAAGCTTTGTCATGCTGAACGCACAGAGATTTTTGCCAGAGACCTGTGTTCCCCCTTCCCTTCCCCATGGAAAAGCCTCATCTTTGAAGAGCTAGAAATAAAGCAGGAACCTCTATACAACAGTGCTGCCTCTCTCCTTGCATACACCTGGGCTCGGCAGAGCAGGACAGAGGTGACATGTGCCCACATGGCACAGCTGTGTCCATAGCCATAGCACAGCTGTGGCAGGTCCTGCTCCAAGCACCAGTAGTTTCATCCTGCAAAGATGACACTCAGATTTGCTCCAAGGAGAAAGGAATGACAAGTTCCCATGCAGAACAAAACACTGGGGTGGGCAGAGCTGATGCCAGTTCAAGTGGCACTCCAAGTAAATCTGCACCAGGAGATTGTTTTGGCTGGAGATTGGACAGTAATCCTCTACCACCTCTTGCAAAGGGTAGATTAATCTGTTACAAGCAGGGAAACCATTAAATCCTATAACTGCTCTGGCTGTATCCCCGGTATCCCACTTGGGATCTGGCAGTGTCAAGCCTGAAGAAAGAATGCTTCTAACCTTTCCTGGGATTTCTCTGTGTGACTCTGGGTTTTGCATGTCTTTCTGTCCTCCATCCATCCTCCCAATACAAGAAAAGATCAGATAAAGTGACTTGGTAAACAAAAAGAACTGTATTGTTACACTGAAATAAAAATAACTATATTTAAAATGTATTGGTGGAAAAGGAACATTAAAGAGCAAAAGCTTCTTTTTTGTAGCACTACAGCATAGAGAATTTGCCACCTATGCAGATGTGCAATGTATTGCAAGTGTTTTCTCACATTGTGATATTGTAAAATGTAGGTGAATTTAACGGGAAGAAATGATGATGTTTAACATTAGTTTAGAAGGTTGAATGATTTTTTATTATAACTATGTTATAATATATTAATATACCATATAAAGGAAGATACTAAAACGACATATATATTTTTTTAATTACTATATTTAAATAACAACTTGTGACTGTTCTTGAGAGTTTAGACACAGGTGGACCTGATTGGTTATCAGGCTTAAATAACTCTCACTAGAATTTAATTAAGTAATTACTTTAGGTAAACAATTTTCTAAACATATTTTATATCGGAAAAACACAAGGAGCAGAAATAGATTTTTTTTTCCTCTCTGTGCACTTCTATAAAAATCTTAAGAAAAAGAGAAATGTACTTCTACATAGTGACAGGGTATTTTGGTCAAAGCTGAAGGAGTCACACCTTCAGGAACCTAATGTCTAACTGGTATCAGTGAGTCACCACCCATGTTGTGACTCACTATAATTCATGGCAAGATGGCGGACTATTTAAAACATGGGATTCTTGGGAAGACACCTGGCAAAAGGTAACACATGCAAATAGTAACCATCACGTAGCTTCTTTACAAAGGGTGAAAATCTGGACAGGGCTCATGCAGTGCATCACTACTTGCACTGCTATAAGTTGTAAAAGTAGTCTGCTGCGTGTTTGTAACTACAAACACAAGCTGTCTGAATTAAGGGCTCTTGTCAGTGGCCATAATGCCGTCTGTGGTACCTAAGCACACTGAATACTCATGGCTAAAAGGTAAGATGAAGATTTGGCTGCTTCTACCTTCACCACCTTATCATGAGGTATGCAAGGCAAACCCTTCTGTCTTAAAAAGGAGCAATGAGAAAGCAGGAGAGATTCTCTGGTACAACGCTAACCCAGAGTGGCACAAAAAACCCACGAGAGGGGCACTGGACACACCTCCCCCCCTCTTCCCACGCTGTGGTTTCACAGTCTGCTTCCAATGCTCAATGCCCAGATTGTTGCTGAAAGAAAGCAGCCCCTTCCCCAAACAGTCTGCAGGTGGATTGTAGCTCTGCTGTGACTGCTCTCTGCAGTGGTTTCAGCAAGAGGACACCAGAGGATCACCAGAGCTGCTGCCGTGCAAGGCCCTAAGCCGGGCATGAAGCTGCAGCCTTGGTCCTTCCCCAGCCAGGCAGCACCTGCCTGCTGTGTCAGCCTTCACACTCTCCATCTTGACGTCTCACACACCACCTATGACCTCCCAATCCCTTGAGTGAAAGTCCCACTTGGGGAACCTTGTCCTCTACGTATCATGTATGCCACAGCAGCATCAAACCCTGCCTGGGGAAAAGCCACCAGCTTGCCTGCTCATTAGGGAATGATTTTAGGACAAATAAATGAAAATAAGAATCAATTCTTCATCACTGAGGTATGCTGGGTCTCTTCCTTTGTTCTTCTCCTTCCTGTTCCATCTTTTTATAACCAAACCCTGTCAATTTACCCTACACAGAACTAGAATCCATCTTCTATACAAACACCTTATCTAGTGAGACTTTAAATATGTGATGCCTTCATATTATCTTAGAGTGTTTTTTTTCCTAAAAAACCCCAAAACCTGAACCAAAGTTATTTTAAAATATCATAAAATAATAATAAAAAAATACAGTTCTGTTTCTCATACAATATACATTTAAAAAGGCAAAACAGTCTCCAGGTACTTATTCCTGGAGGAAAAGCTCCAAGTCAGCAGACCAAGCACTATTAGAAAAAATCCCCAAAAACAAATAAGAAAGCAAAGCAGTCAGTAGTTCTAGTACAATATACCTGCCAGTAATTCCTTTTCACAGAACTGAATAATCTGAGCAGTACTCATAATTACAGCCACAGGACACCACTGTACCAAGATTTCCCTCTAGACTGCTAAAGGACATAATTTCCCTCCTCCCTTCCTCAACTCCCCACAAACATGACACTCTGTCAGCATTTATTCCTAAAGAAAGTATATGAGACCCAGAAAGTGGTGTGATGCTCAACTCTGCAGGAAATAGGCATGCAGTAAAACCACACAAGGGAGGTTGCAGAAGAAACCTCCCAGAGGAATGCTCCAACTGCAACACCTAAAACTGGAGGGGGGTGGGGGGTTTAGTGCCACAGGCATCTCTGTATCTCCTTCTCACTCATGGCAACATGAGAGCATTTCAACTATTTAACCTTCAGGGTTCAGAGTAAGGGTGCCTCTCCTTTGAGATCACAGCTGGGCAAAGTACCCCCGATCTGTATTTTAAGTGTCAAAAAAGTGTTCTTGAGGACACGTGGCATTTTTGTGACCGTCAGTACAATCAGCTGCGTGGAAATAGCAAGATCACATTAGAAAATAAGAAAATTAAGTAGAGTAAAAAACTAATAAATTTAATCCTAGAAGACTTGAGAATAAGGTATAAAATTTAATAATCTTATCTTCTTTTTTACCAGCCACATTCAGAACCAAACCGCTCCAAACAACAACTTTTCTTATGTTTTCAATCAGACACAAATGGACTGTAAACCAGAAGAGTCATTAAAAACACAACACACAAGAAAAACAACAAACCAGTTATTGAGAGGTTTTGTTTGTTTTCTTGGAACAGCTACTCAAATAAACCTACACCACACCTACGCTGGAATGCCTCAACTCAACAGAGCACACAGTCAACACCTGACTTTCAAGCGACTTCCTCTCTGTATGATGCTAGACCTCTAAAAGCCAAGTACATCTAGCATTGCTCAGCTTTATCATAAGTGGATGCTTTTGCTGAAATCTTTGACCAGTGCCTAAGTGCTTAGAATCTCAATACTTCAAAATAAAATTTTTACTGAGCAAGTACACACTGGTATTTTGAGAGGTTTATAATCATCCGGATTTGCAAGAACTTTTACTCAGGTGGCAAGATGAATATTGCTGGTACCACAGTATGACCTTTAGCTCAACATCTGCCTTCTTCCCACTCCTAACAAATCTGGGGCTCCTATCCCCGTACACTGGAGCTTGCTAACTCAACAGATGTGAGGGCTTGTTTGGTTCAGCTTCTTATCCAATCTGTCTTTCTTACATTGGAAACAACGCTTTCTGTACTTTTCACTTTCAGAAACCAGTAAACCATTTCTGACCACAGCAGACACCTGCCAAGGAAAACTGCAGCCCAGAAAAATTACTTGTGAACAGTGAACACAAGGTCATGTACACAGAAATTGTCAGATTGTTTTAACTACGGACATGACTGACCACCTGGGCAATGCACCATTTGAAAAGTAAAGCAAAGAAACAACTTTTGATGCTACCACAGGGACAAAGGTTTTGAGGGCATGGGGAGGGAGAGGAGTGGGGAGAAAAAGAGGGGGTGGCACATGAGCCAGGGGACATGTGCTTAGCTGTCTTCCAAGAAAGATATAATTAGATTGTGCAGCATAATATGAACCTATGAAAACAGCTTCCATCCTCACAAAATAGTACAGGACTGCATAACCATGGACTTAACAAGTTTCCTCAATAGTTCCTGTAGTTTAACATAGTTTAAGCTGCTGAAATACATCTCCTTGAAAACCACAATTTTCTGATATGCACGTCTTAGCTGTGTAATTTCTGCATTAATTTTTTAAGTGCATATCTTTTTAGTCTGGTATTTCAGCCTTAAAAATAAAGCACAAAGGCTCGGTGCCACACATTACTGTGTGAACACTGATACAGAACACAGCACTTCCTCTTGGTGTGAAAACTTTGACTCTAAGGCACAGGTTTCCTCAAGCTGCTTGAAACTGGTGAGGCAGATACATGGTGTCTCTTATATTAATCACCTCGGAGTAAGCAGGCTGTGCCCACCGTGTCCCACTGGGAGATGCTGTCCCACTCAAAAGCATATGAGCCTGGCTCCATTCCCCACCAGGCAGCTGAAAGGCCTTGCTAAAGCCTTTCAGTCATGGCTCAGCTTTAAGGGACATATCCCAAGCTTGAAGAGAAGGCTCAACCAACATTGCAGTCACAAAACAAGCTTGGAATTTCAAATATGCAAAAGGACACAAATTGACTCCATTTCAATGCCAGTAAACTAACTTGGAAAAGATTTTAAATTTAGTGTTCTGCACTAAATTGTTCCTTAGTGTATGCCATAAGCAAAAAAGACCCTCCAAGCTGTCCACTGGGCATGTCAAGAGAATCCTAAGATAATGCCCCCTGAGACAATGCAGAGCTGAAAAATTTCATCTACCCTTCAACTTCACACTTTAGTCAGGAACAATTAGCTCTTTTATTCCCAAACTTGCTTTCATCACAGATCTGTTTTTTTTTCCCCATTAGGAGAGGGAAGAAGGAAGTTTGCTAAGTAAATAATAATTGCTAATATGCTAACAATTAAAATATGATTTGTTAATCATATGACAATCTTCTGAATACTCAACATGATTAAATCAACTTTAGTAGCATCCACGTACCACCCACTTCTCCATAACTATTTCTTTTATTTTCAGTAGGAGTTCCCTTTATTCTGAGACATTTAGATCTTTTCCAGCCTTCGCCATCCACAGATTAGTCAACTAACTTGTTTCTCAGCTGATGTGATCTGCTTAGTTTTTCCCAACTCCATAATGTCATCTAACATCAAAGAGTTGGGAGATACAAAATCTTGCTTGCAGCCTTCCTGCACAGTATTTATTATACTATATTCATAATTTTCCACAGAGTAACATCAGGATATTTCAATATCTCTTTTACATCTCTGTCCTGCAACTAAGTAACTTTTCTACATGTATTCTGACATGGTTAGAGAACTTCACCACAAAACTGACTTTAATTTTCAATCTAGTCTTTGCTGTAAGACCTTGTAGCTGTTAGCCTCCCTCTGGCTGCATGAAAAGACCATGAGCAACCACGCCCATCCCTAGGA
This sequence comes from Vidua chalybeata, assembly GCF_026979565.1. Taxonomy (NCBI): domain Eukaryota; kingdom Metazoa; phylum Chordata; class Aves; order Passeriformes; family Viduidae; genus Vidua; species Vidua chalybeata. Next base: position 68,940,176 of record NC_071530.1, on the reverse strand, counting down.
CTGAGATACATGCACTGAAAAGTGGCATTTGAGTGCCATTCCTCTTGTTTTCTGCCAACAACCAAGTGTGTTCTGGACGAGGTGTGTGCCGCTGGGACTGACTTCACAACCAAACAAAAAAAGTTAAACTAGCTATCAAATTTGTATTTAGAACTGGTCTAAGCACTAGAAATAGAAGCCACATGTAAAAAACCCTGCAACATTGTAGTTAAATATTAACTTCCACTATTATCTCATTATCAAAAATAAGTTAATGCTTTGTGGACTGGTATTTTTCAGGCTGCCAAAACACGCACGCACAAAATATGTTGCAGGCTTGACAAGGTTGACATGGCAAAACCTAGTTTACTATCTAGTTGGGCTTTTTTTAAATCCAGGGAAAAAAAAAAAACAAACAAATTCAAACATGGCATAAAACTCTGAAATGGGGAAGGGTGAAGTGGTAGACAAGAGGACAAAGTCATTCCTCATGAGAAATACTTGCCACCTTAGATAAAAAGATCAGACACCTTAACTCTGACATGCAATTATTGCTGCCATGACCTTGCCCTCTCATCATTTGCAAACTATGGCTGTTGCAACTCAGGCAAGAAGAAAAGGAGGGAGAAAAAAAACCCCTAGGATCTGGTATTAATTCAGACCTAAATAAATATTAAGGGTAGGGAAGAAGGGAGAAAAATATTCCACTTGGTTTACAAATAAGAGGGTGAAACTGGCCTGTCAAGCTTGTATTGTTCAAGCAGACAACATTTTACACAGCCATGGAAGACACAGCAGGGAAAAGGTCTTACAATTTAATTTACAGTCCCTATCCTTAATAATATTTGTCGGGTGGACGTTGCAACACTGTCTTCATGATCATGGACTTTGGCCTGAAGGCCAGAAGGAAAGCAGGCAAGTCCAGAGTGCTGCAGAGTAGCAGGGAGACAGCACTTGGGCCAAAATGAATTCCTCCACCACTGTCTGGAGGCAAAGAACCTTTTTTAGGGAACCAGACCATCCTGCTCTGAAAACAATGCACAAGGGTAACTATAAATCACTTGCTGCTGGAGAAGGGGAACACACTGCTTCCCTGCATCTCACAAGCAGCATTCTTGATTCTCACAGCTTTGCTCCTGGGGAATCTAGATAGGCATCCCAGAATGAAGATCAGGATACATCCACTCACCTAATCTTTTGTCCTTGTTTTTCAGTGTTAACAACCAGCAATTGGGGCTCCCCCAGATTATAAGAAAAAATAAAAAATGCTAACAAAGCCTTGCACTACCCACTGAAATTTCCTACCCAGCCCAACATGCCCAGAGCACATTTAGCCTCTCCTCATCAGCTCACAGGACAGGCAGGAGGTTCCACCCCAAGCATGCCAGTCACACGGAGCACAGCAGTGATCCTTCTTTGTGGGAATAGCTACAAATCTATTGCATGTTCCCAGCAGGTATGACACGGCATGGATCAGCAGGAACAACTTAACACACGCATTAAGCCCTGCTGCCTGCCAGTTTTTACAGGCTAGTGTGGGGGCAGGCTTCCCAGCACCAACACTGGGTGTGGACCAGAGCAACTCCAGTAATGCTGAGCAGTTATCAAACACTAAAATGTGGTTTGCCTGGAAACCTCTGCAACACACCTCAGATGACAGGGATTGAAAGGGTGTTGAGACTCCTTTCTCCCTCCTTCAGGTTCCTTCCTTCCCCTTTGACTTTAAAAGGGAATTCAGAACGCACACAAAGTCATATGCTGTCAAAATTCAGCTGGTAAAAAATATAAAAATAAATTACATTACAAGATCTAAGTACATGTTTGAGTAGAGGTGACCAAAATCTGAGAAAAGCTGTTTTGATGGAAATTCAGTGCAAGAACTGAACACTCAGCACTGCTGCAAAGCTGCAGCTACAACAGGCTACTCTGATCTTCCACACATTGTCTGCAGCAAACCCCAGTCCTTTGTTCTGTAGCAAGATCTCAGCCTAATTAATTCCACAGTTACTTGCGGGTAAGCCAGCGCCAGCCTGGCTGCACTGAAGAAGAGTGGGAAGAGGAAGAAATATGAAAGGGATGGAGTGAGAGTAGCTGTCCTGAACAGGGATGACAGGTAAGCAGGAACAAATAGCCTGACAGAAAAAACAAAAGATACACAAAAAGTATCAAAAAAGCACTGTATCTCTTTCAGCATTTTCTAAATCTAGCAGCTCTCTAGAACTGATTTGTTAAGATTTAAGACTCTTCACCATTATTATGGCCAAAGTCTTGAAGTTCATAAATCTTGTGCTATTCCAGATGTTGTTTCATTAAGAAATGAGCCCCTGAAGTTTGGCTGTCCTGTAAGCCTTATCTCAACATTACCGTCAGAACTGACTCCAAATTATATGCTTTCCTGAGTGCCAGTTCCTTTCTTTGACAAATGCTTTAAAAAAACACGAGGTCACCTTTTCTAACTGCAGTATTGTAGCCAGGGTAAGAAGAGGTAAAACTGTTAGTGCACTTCAGAAATTTGGTGTTAGACTGCCTGCACAGCTGGTAAACATTCACCACAGCCAGCAATTACTGTCACAACATGGGCAGGGTCGGTATATTAAAATTACGTGACAGAGATACAGGATGTATTAAGGAGTGGAAACAAAAACAAACAGAACCCCAAGCATTTCAAACATCACATCTATCCAGGAGGTTTAAAAAAAAAAAAAAAAGGCAGTTGTTTGACATATATACAAAAATGACTGATATGAAAGGCTTATTTGGAAAGCTGAGAAGGTCTTAAATAAATTTCAATACGGAATTACCTTCCTGAAGGATTATTGTTAGTTCTAGCAATGCTACAAACTATTTATGGTAAGTTGAAATCAGATTCCTGTAACTGAGACGCTTTATCTTAAGGGTGATAATAAACATGAACTGCATGTACATTTCCTGTAATGAAAAATAATCTATGCCAGACAAAAACTCAAAACGACCTGAGTTCTGATGTCAGTAGCAGTCTTAATCCAGTCTCTGCTTTCTAGACCAACTACTTTAAAAGGCTTTGGCCAGTATATAACACCCCCAAATCAGTAAAACCAGTATCTATGCTCACTAAACAAGAAGCCTTGTGATATCACACATGGTTATTTCAAACATCGGATTATTTACTGTTTGCAGGCAGAGGAGAGTTCTTCACATGGGAAGTTGCAGGTGCTGTTCCCAAAAGAGCCATCCCCTTCCTTGATGCCCCTCAACCAGAAACTTGCCCTGTTTTTTCAGGGTGTTGCTCACTTGCGCCCTGATAATCAGGAGGCTCCGTCACCACACTCAGTGTGTGCAAGCAGGCGTCAGGGCAGCTGCAGCAGGACAAGCCAACAGCTCCCCTTTGCCTCCTTTTTAACAGAGAGATTTTTTTAAGTCTGTGAAGGCTTAGAGCAGTAACCACTGACTCTTTATCAGCTAACTTGCAGAGGGAAGAAGGAAAAAAATAGTTTGGGATCTCTCATGTAGCTGAGGAAGCCATGAAATAAAATAGTAGTAGATGTTTGCTCTGGTCTGGTAGTGTTTCTGGATACCTCTGACCACAGGGACTTGTTGAGCCCTTCAGTACCCATTAGAAGCTGAGAGTCATTCCAAAGCCTTGGTTGAAAGAAATTTAGAACAGACTTTCTGCCCTCTGCAAGTTAGGCCTTGCGTTAAGGTGCCTACACCCCTTTCAATCTGTTCAGTGGAAACAAAGTGAAGTAGTAGCTTCAATATTGCCACTTTGACCCAACTACCGCAGTGGGTACAATAACTCAAGGTTTTCATTGATTTGGGACTAGGTAGAAGCCAGTCAGCCAGGAACTAACATTGACAAATCCTGTCCGTTGCAGGGAAAAAAAAAGAAGCATCAGCATTTCTAAAGTCTCTTTGCAGAGACCAGCCAACTGGAGAATATGCAGAAACAAATGAGATTACAGGGACAAATGGGAGGAGATAAGGGTGGCACAGTTCTTATTTTGGAAAGGACCTTGTCAGAGGGATCCCTTCAAAGTAATTAATAACTATATTCTGAAAGTCCATTTAAAATGTACACCTATCCTCTACCACAAGAAATATTATTCTGCAAACCATGCCAAATTCATCATCGCTATTATCACAAAGAAATTTGTTTGTTTTATCATTTCTGGCTACTTACAGATACCATCAGTAATCCCACAAGGCAACACCATAGACTAAAGCACGTGTTACTACACAGAACAATTTATCTTCTATTAACCCAGTAGAACACCCAGGAAAAGAAGAAAAAATTTATTTTAAGAAGAAGTTTTCTACCAGGCTAATAAGCTGAATCAGATGAAGGTGTGCCCAGAAAAGTGCCAGAACTGCAATAAAAGCAAGGAGAAGGAAGATTGGTTAAGCATAGACATCTCCCCTTGCAGGAGCAAAGAGCACCAGTCACAGACCAAACCAATCCAAGTTCAGACATCCCTGCTCCTGGACCATTTGGCTCTTCTGACTTCAGCTCCACTTTTTTGGCAGGGACAATTTGCTAGAGGCTCAGCCAAATTGGCATGAGAATGTTTGAACCAGTGGCAAATAGGTAAAACGATTGCCATGTCACTTTGGAAAGAAGATGACTCAACCCAAATCAAGTGGGAAGTTGAGAGCCAAGCAAACAGCATTGCAGGAAAACAGGGCATCTGGAGCATAAAAGCAGTCACAACAGGAATTCCCTTGTGACTAGACATGGAATATTATTACATAATTGCTCCAAGTGATTAAACTGCAGCCTTTAACTGCTTCCATCTTACGCCAACCCCAAGAGGTGGAATGATCTGGAACATTGCAAGTGCATACAGAGTGATGCTGTGCCATCAACCTCTGCAATTTAATCAAGTCCAGTCCTTGCCCATCACCAGCTTTTGGTCTCCATTATACAAATCAGCATGCAGAACAGCAAACAACCCCACCACTTAATGCAATCAAACACAGAGGATGGGCCATCCTAGTAACAGAGTGAAAAAACCAACAACCATCAATCCTGTAACTACGAGCTTCCATAAAAATGTTGTCCCACGATAACAGCTGGCTTTGCAGATGGTCAGAAGATGCAGGTGCTAAAGAAGTTAGTGAGAGATTTGGAAAAGTCCCTGCTGAGTACACACTCTAGCTTCCCACTAAGCTTCATGGCTACAAATATTTAGTTGTCACAATGTTGCTCATTGTGTTAATGCAAATCATTTACCTGAAGCCCTTTGCAAAGGGCTAAAAGGAGATCTCAGGCTTCCCCACGGAAAAAAAAAAAAAATAAAAACAGTGTTTCTCAGCATCTGTCCTTTGGACACAGGTGAGATGATACATGGACAATTAAAAAGACTTTTCTAGCCTTTTGCCTAAGGGCTGGTTTAGGATGTACCTCTCAAGAAATACACATGCACTCTGTTTATAAGAGTATGGTGATGTTGATGTTGTGATAAAGAATAGATGAAAATCTTCAAAGAATCATTTAGCAGTGAAAAAGCCTGGCAAGTGCATTGTGCTACGGGAAGATATTTATGTACGGTCCAAGCTAAAGACCAAGATTTATGTGCCAAGTCAGGACATTAGCTCAGAAGGGTGATTTAACATGGCCACTGGAATCCCTGTGGTTAAATTATGCATCTGACCTCTTCAGTACATGTATTTCAGCAGTGTTAAATAATAAGCACTATGTCCTTTATTACCATTTCCAGTTCTAATGACTGGCAGCACTATAAAAAGCACCGTTCTCAGTGACTCAGTCAAGCAGGTCAGGATAATGACAGCGTCTGAGACAGCAATGCCAGTCTTCAAGAAAGGTGCAGGGCCACCGCTGGCTCCAGCAAACACTCCGAGAAGTGGGGCTAAACAAAGCACTGGGCAGGGCTGGAAATAGCAAGACCTCCACTCCATCAATCCCAAGCATGACACAGGCTGGGGGAAAATAGGCACCAAGGAGGGGACAGCTGAGAAAGCCTGGACAGGGATACAGCATCTGATGAAGGGGGTACCATTAGAAAAGAGGCTGTGGAGACAGTGGAACTTGACACAGTTTAAGGACAGCTATCCTACCCTTGAGGAATGGGGGGAACAGTGATGTCTCATACGTACGCACATCAAATATACTTTGTGCTAAATAACTAGAATTGTTTCATTGTTTCTGAATACAAAGCAATGATGGAGCATCCAGCAGCTGTTAGCTCAGACCACTGAAGGTAAGTACAAGAGGATTTACTTGCCAAACAAAAGTACATTTTTTATTAATATACTTTTGGCTCTCTTTATGATATTTCAATATAACCCCTGGCTACTACACTGATGAGCATATATTAGACTAAGATTTAATAAAACTCTATTTAGAAAGATGAGAACATTGCATAATACATTATAGAAATAAATATATTTTTGAGAAGAGTTAAGGGTGATGTGAACATCCAGTCTCTTGAATTCATCCAGAGCAGCTTTTTCTCACAAAGGACAGTGAGATGCTTGTAAGAGGAGTCAGCAGTTACAAGAATTGCTCCCACAGTATCAGAGCTCCTGGGGATTGATAAGAAATTAAGTCTAAATCAAGCTATGATGATGTTCTGTCTGAGTTTTTCCTCTCTTTCTTCATTAGAACAAAAACAGACAGCACCCCCACCCAGAAAACCCCCAAAACAAAAAGCATAAACTAAGGAGGGATCCTGACCCCGAGAAAGCAATCTAATTATAATTACATGGGATTACAAATCAAAGCAAAAAAGCGGCCAGGTTTTTGGAAGTGAGCATACAATAAAAATAAAAACTTCACACTGGAAAAACCCATAGTCTCAAAAGATGATTATTATTCTTTCTAATAGAAAACAAGTCAGCAGGGGCCACAGATGTTTGTTTATCCCTTAAAATTGATCTGCCCTTTACAGTAAGTTCTTCCAAGGAACACTTTTTTTATTATCTCTAAAGAAGCATGCAAGACAGCAAACTAACTCTCCCTTGACCTTTTGTGGCCAACTTGATGATGACCTTCAAAAGACTCAAGCATTTCCAAAATTTTTTTTTAAAGTTTAGACTAAAAAAAAATTCCAAGATAATTTTTTCATGCTAAAACTTCAGTGTTAAACCCCCAAACATATGAATTGCTCAGTCTCTGTATATAAAGAGAAGAAAATCTGACCTTATTAAATGTCTAATTTTCTTATACATTTCTGTGTCACAAACCAATCAGATCCAACATGTGCCTATGTTTCTCTCATGAAAGGAATGTAGCTGGGTTACCTTCCTTTTTAATCCTTTCTAGGTTCAAGGTATTGAGGGATTTGCTTTTTCCATGTTGCACACTCTTTCAAGTAACACAAAGAGAAACCAAAATTATTTTCAATGATTCAATATAAGTGTGTGCTGGCTGACCAAAGCACAATTATGTTGCTCATCTGATTGTTGCCTCGTTTCTTTATCTCAACTAGATAAACACAGTTAAGCCAAAACACTGCTCCCAGGCAGGAAGTAATTTTTGCTGATCTTAGGAGGGGGTCTTGAGATTAAGGGAACTACTTCCCTGGTGTAACCATTTCATTTTACATTTCCAGGAGCTCCAGCTGCCTGTTAATATCAATAAGGCCCATCTGCAGCCAGCAGGGCTTTTGCTGGGCCGATACTATAAACAAGCAAAAGCTTTCTGGTGAAAAGGTAAGGTGATTTTTTGATATGCACTACTCAGCAAATACGAAGCAAGAGCAGAAAGTGACACAGTCTCTTCACTAGAAATTTTCCACTTTAGTCATTACATGGGGAAACACAAACACAGCAGCATGCACTTTCTGCTTCTGGAGTAAAACAACTTTTGTGAGACATTTCTTTAATTGCTCTGCCAAGACAGTTTTCAAGAGAATACCGGAAGAATTTGGGAGAACTTTTGGCTTATTTTACTCACAACAGTCACCATTTTTTCAGCTTCCCCAAAAATCAACCTGGTTTTTGATGGGTAGGGCTGCTTTAGTATACTTGCACAAAGATCAACCAGAGCCCCCTCCGCAACCCTTTCCCCTTATCAGCTGCGGCACATGCCTACAGCATCTTTCCCACAGACACCCAGAGACAGCAGGACAGCACCAGGAACTCAAAGAGACACACAGGATCCCGTTTCAGGACGTAACTTTGCAGCTTAGTGCTGCAACCAGTGTGCAGGTACAAATCCACAGGCTGGACACCCAGTGTGACACCCCGGGAGGGAAAGGGCAGCGCGGATGTGGGATTGATTTTCTCCGGGTGGGAGGCTAACCCACGGGGACTCGACAGACCCAGCTGCAGCACGCAAGGACAGAACCGTGTCGTGTCCAGCTGCTCCCCTTGCCTTGGAAAGAGCGAGTGTCGAGAGGGTCCGTGAGGGCTGGACTGGACAGGGAGGGGGGCCGAGGGAAGTCGCCTTTCTCACCTTGCTCACGACGTTTTGGACGAGGCCGGCTCTGATGCGGTAGTGCCACTCGCGGCAGCCGCACTCGCTGGCGTTGCCCCCCGCGGGGGTGGGCAGCCCGGGCGGAGGGAAGATGCTCCCGTTGCCGCTGTGGTTGGCGTGGATCGGCGCCAGGGTCCCGCTCCAGTTGCCCTGCCCGTCCGCCTCCCGGCACCAGAAGTCGGGCTGGTCCAGGAGGAAGGAGTCCGAGAACTTGCTGAAGCCGATGACGAGCGCCGGGACCCAGGTGAGCAGCACCAGGGTCCGCTGGTACCGGCCGCCCAGCCCCCCAAGGAAGGGTAGCACCGAGCCGTCGTAGTCGAGGAGAAGCGGGCTGCAGGCGGCGGCGGGCGGCGGCACCGGCAGCGCCTGGATCTCGGCCCCGGCGGCGTTGGCAGGGGGAGGCCCCGGGGGGGGCGGCGCCCCCCCCCACGGCCCCCGGCACCGAGCCGTTCTCCTCGGGCAGCGGCCGGCCCCCGCCGCCCGCCTCACGGCGTCGGTCTATCGCCATCCAGCCGCCCGGGGAGGCTCACATAGGGGGGGCCGGGGCAGCCCCGGCTCCCTCGCGAGTCCTTCCCTCCCTCTGCTCCGCGCACACACACACGCACACCTTGCAACGTAAGATATTGCACACACGCTCCCAGCCGGACCCGGCAGGAGACGGATGGGGGAGGGAGAGAGGGAGGAAAGACAGGGGCGAAGAAAGGGGGAGACACCGAGGGAGCCCCTCGCTCTCTCCGTTTCTCACCCGCAGCCTGCGGCCACGAACCGCCGCAGCTGCCGGCGGTGCCCCCCCGCTCCTCGCCTGTGCGTCAAGCTGCACTCATCCCAGCCCTCCCTTCCCCCTTCCGAGAGGCACCGCCGAAAAGCAAAGGAAGGATCCAGCCGGATCCGAGCCGGATCCTTTGGCATGCGATGGGCCAAAGGAGGGGAAGAGAGAAGGCGGGGAGGTTGGAAGAGAAAAGAGAAAAAACAAAAAAAAACCAGCCACCCTGAGAACCAAACCCTGCAACAACAAACCAAGCAAAACCGGTGCAGCAAGGCACCGAACACGCCTCCTCTCCCGGTTTTGGTGAGGAGGGGGAGGAGGGAGAAGAGGGAAGGCAAAGGAAGGAGGAGAAGAAAATAACAGCTCCCGACACGGCTTCCCCGCTTCCCGCACGGCTAAGGGCTCCCCCCCGGCCGCGGCAGCAGCGGCGGCGGCAGCCCCCAGCACCTCCCCGCCGACCCTTCGCAGCCCCGCGTCCCGCACATCTGGCTCTGCAGCAAGGGGCCCCGCCGGCCCCTCCGCGGCCCGGGCTGCGGACGCGGTCACCACTGCCACCACCGTGCGCCTCCCGCGGCAGCCCGCTCGCCGCGCCGTGCCGCCGGCCGCACCTCCAGAGGCGGGCGGGCAAACCCACCCGGCTCCTCGCCCTCCGCCTCCCGGCAGCCCCCACCTGCCGGCCCGGCGCCGGCGCCACCGCCCCCCGCTCCGCCCCCGCGGTGCCGGGCGGCCGCACCTGCTCCCGCCGCGCCGCCGGCCCGGCCCGGCCCCCCGCCAGGGACCCGCCGCCGCCGGGGGCGGGCCGGCGCCGCGGGGCGGGGAGGGCGCGGGGCGGCTTCGCGGGGGCTCCGCGCCGCCCCGCGGCCGCGCCGCGCTCCGGCGGGCCGGGGCAGGTAGGGCCGCGGGGTGAGCAGGACGAGGGTTGGGGAAGAGGAGGAGGCGCTCCGGCTCCGCAGCGCGCTAGCTCCGAATCAATTATTTACACGGTTTGTGTGCCTTTAATAACGCAGCGCGGCTGCAGCGGGCTGGGCGGGAGCGCACCGCACCGCATCGCATCGCCGAGCCGCAGGAGCACCCTGTGTGGCTGAAGAAACGACGAGACTCAGAGGGAAGAACTGGAAGGTGAAGGAGGCATTTCTGAGACCCATAGGGCGGCGAGGAGACGTGCCTGCATCGCTTCAGTCAGCCTGTCACATTAGTACACACTTTGAAGAAAATTATATCCTGTTAGCACCTGACGTTAATTGTAAAATAGGCATTTCAAATTTGTGAAGGTTATTTTTATGTTAAGCTAAATTTACTTCAGCGTGTAAGTGCCTCCGACTATTTTCATCGTAGAGCACAGCCCGTGCATTACTGTACTGTGTGGTTATTTTTTCCTTTGTAAGAAGGGAAGGAGAGAAAACAGATCAATATACGCTTGTACACGTGAACACAGCTAGTGAGCAGAAAATGCTTGTGTGCATTAGAAGAGGATGGGTGTCATTGCCAAATATAAATGGAAGAGCAAGTTGTTGATGGAATTTCATGTACTTGATCTGGTCTCTGCTAGCAAATTTTGGTACACCATTAATGCCTTAGATCTTCCTCTCTTTAGCTCTTTCTCTTACAGGGGACACCAGAAAGATTTCATGTCTACACCACTTCAGTGTGTCTCTGTGTCTCTTTTGTGGGGCTTCCCTGGATTCTGCTCTGAGAAACACTTAGTACTTCAGAGGCCATACAGCCTCTCCAGATGACACTTTATCCTCCTCTCTGAATATTCCTTGCTGAAATGTGAATGTGGTGGTCCCTGCCAAGGGAAGTCTCCTCTTTCTGTGTTGTAGTGTCCTTTTACATCTGATGGCTGCTATCACGTCCCTGTGCAATGTTTTTTTAAGAGGACCATCTGCAATTTGTCTGACTCTGCTGCAGTTCTCTTTGGCCACTGACTGCTTGCAGCTCTCTGGTCTCTCCTCAGCTGGTGTCTGCAGCCCGTGCTGAGCAGTGCCCCAGCCTCTGTGTGTGCAGGGGGCAACCCTGCCTGCAAAAACAATTCTTCTAATTGCTTTTCAGTCATGTCCTTTGCTTTCCAAGCAACTTCTTAGGGTTATTTGGAATTACTATTTCATCCTCCGATGTGTTTACAGTTGCTCACCAGTTAATGCCAGCTCAGAAGGCTGGTAACGAAACACCCCCTTTGGAACTGCATTTATAATCCACCCTCTTGCTTGTAAAACACTGACAACTGTTTCCAAACTTCTGTACCCCCTGCCCAAATTTTTCAAATAAACTGAACTCCCTTCCTTGTCAGCACATGCATAGAGCCTAACTAAGGCACAGATGAGTGGAGTCCACTCTCCCCTCTTCCATAACACGGTCTGTTCTTCATTGCTTAGGGAAATTTGCCCAGATTGTCCCAGTTTCTAGCTGACAAGTTCATATTAATAGTTGCTTACCCTATTGTTTCCTTCTACCTGTCTACAAATTGTGTGTCTATTTGTACTAGATTTCTGGGACAACAGTCTGGCTTATTTATTTATTTTCAAATGCCACTTTTAAGGACAGGCATCAGTTTGTTAATTTCTTGCCCATCTTCCCTGGATTCTCAAAGATAAACGCTAGTGTTTCCAATGCTGTTTGAGCTACTTCCTTCACTACCCTGGCACAAAGTGCAGCCAGACTGTTGCTTTGAACATCTCGATGTTACCTTAGTACTCTTGTAACTGGTTCTGCCCCAGCCTGGGCTGAAGCCTTATTCCCTTGTCATTAATGTGTATCACATCAGTCACCTGATCAAAAGTGACCTCTTTTAGCCAAGACTGGTGCAAAGAAGGCCTGAGGCAGTCTGAGCCCTCTCTGGCATCAGTCAATAGCTTTCTCTCTCTGGTGAGTAATCCACTTGCCTTTGACTTCCTCTTACCACTGATGTACTTATCCAACGATTTCTCATTACTTGGGATGCTCTTGCTAGTTAAATTTTATTTGTTGTATTGGCTTTTTTTTTTTTTTTTGTGTTTGTCCTTACCCATTCTTGCCAAGAAGCATTTCTGCACTCATCCCATGGAAAGATCTGCTTTCTCTGTGCTTGCTTTTTGTGAGCTTATGATTAGCCCAATTGCTTGCCTCCTAACATACCTAAATTTCTTCTGAAACGTGATCATTTGTGACAGGTCTTCTAGAAACTCCCAGCTACCACTCACTGTCTTTTCCCACTAAGGGGAAAAGGCCTCATCATGGCTTGGGACTGGCAGGTTGAAATGTTGAGGGGAAGAGAACTTTAGGAATGGAGGTCTCAAGTTGAAGTTCTGAGGATAGAGAAATTTGACTGAAGAAAGCAAAGAATTGAAAACTGGGGAGAAATGGGAAGGAAGAGTCTTTAGAGAAGCAAGTAGGTGTAGTAGATTTGTAAAAAAGAGAATAAAGTCATACAGTACAATGAAAAGCCTGTAATGAGAGGTTACAACCCTTACTCAAACTGATCAAATATTTTTATCCCAAACACCTTTTCTGGGCTGCTTCTACATCCTGAGTTTTTGTTTGGAAGGGAAAAATTTCAAAGGTAGCATTTTCCTGAGGGTTACATATTTTGCATAGTAGGAGTTCTGCCGTTGAAACAGTGATCCTCAAGAGACTGTTTCTGAGTAGAAGAAGGTTGCAGACAAAAGAGGAAAGAAAACATATTTCTAGGAGCTAAGAAATAAATTTTTGATGAAGTAAGTTCTACTGAAGCAAAATGTTATGGGGAAAAATCTTTCAAGAAAAGAAATGTCTTTACATATTCCTGTGAAAACTGTTTTTGGTTTAAATGAAGAAATGAAAGTAGTTTTAAAGGAATATTCCAGATGGGTGGTAGACCCTACACAACAACAAATGCTGAAGTTACACATCAAGACTCTCTCTCCTGAGCAAGGCTTCATGAGGAGCTACATTTTGTGATCAAGCAAGGTTTCTCCAGCAGTGCCTTTTTGACCTGAGAGAGAAGAACCAGGATTGGGGTAATCCTTCACAAAAATACAAAAAGATACAGTTTAAAAGATAAGTTGTATTCAAGAAGAAAACAAATAAATATATTTTGATTTCTTTTATCCACCTTCATTGGGTTATATTAGAAAAGTTGTGCACCATTTTGACCTGGGTCATCAACAGTTTGCAGTGGAGGAACAGAGAAGGTGACTATTACCTACTCTGACAGGAGCAGTTTGATTGCCCTGTTGCAGAACAAGCCTCCTGTTGCAGAACAAACATCCTGTCTATTGGCACCCACTACAGCTTAAGAGGGTTTCAAGCCAGGACACAGAGAAATATTATCATGTTTACACAAAGGAGGGGGGAAAAAAAAAAAAAATCAAGCTCCCTTAGCCTTGGTGTTAGCATTTTCACATTGTTGGAAGGCCAGCCACAGTACTTTGAAGAACTCCTGGCATAAATTCCTGGTTTATGAGGAATTTGCAGCAACTTCATTCCATAGCAACAACCATAGCTATATTTTATTGTTTTATGGGATGCATGCTTCATTGCCTTTTTTGTCTAAAGGAATCTTGTACTGTAGAGGTGGAATTATCACAGTGTAATAAACCAAAGCTACTTGGTACAAAGTTTGATTAATAAACTTACCTATTGGAATGAAGACTAAATACCGGAGAAAAGCATGGTGTCTTCATAGGATCATATGAAAATTCAATTTGAAAAGGATCAGGAGGTCTCTTGTCTCCCCTCCTCTTCAAGCAGAATTGGCTATGGGGTTGGATTTGGATGTACAGTGCTCTATCAAAATGCTACAAGGGATTTTTCAGCTCAGGAGGGTCAGATGAGTACTGTCAAAGCTGGAAGTGAGGTAAGATAAACCAAAAGAAAAAAGAATGAGTTGAAAGTGGTAAAAGAGGCTAAGCCACCTGAGGAACAGCTAGAAAAGCCTGTGCTTATTTCAGTGTGCTCTCTTATAATCCTGATTGAACCAACAACACCTGACTTCCACTGTTGTTCTGATGTCAGCAAATATTGCTGAAACTCACTGGCAAAATGTTATGCCCCTCCTGATGCTGATGCAAAAAAAAATGACAGCCAATTATTTGTGTCATTTACTCTGCTGGCAGAGGTATGTACACCATATGGGGAAGCATGAAGCAGGAGAAGGGTTCCCATCCCCTGTCTCCTACAGAAGTGACTGAGGAATGTGGATGACTTTGTGTATTATCCTAAAACCAGAGAAAATTATTTGTACACTAATTATTGGGAAAAATCGTATGTGTTGCAAAGTCAAGCAATGTGACATTGGTAAATGCTGTAACTAAGATTGCTTGGGCAATGTCAATTTGTGCCCTAGATCTGGTGCACATACAGTCTGATGTGCAAACTTTAATGAATAGTGCATTATGCTACAACCTGTAATTACATAATCGCTGACAATTTTTCTTGCAGATTTCCTGTTTTGTTCAGTTGAAAGTAAATAAAAAACCAATAGATGCTCACCTAAGAAGCTTGATTCTCAGCACTTAAAATACCTTTAAGAATCTGTGTCTGAATGAGAAGCATTTCAATACTTTGTTCTCTCCTTGTTTGGTATGGAGCCCCATGACTTATTTAATGTATTATCTTCCACCCTGCCCTCATTGGACTTCTTATAATTCTCCCCTTTGAAGTATCCAAGTGCTTCTCAAATACTGATGCATTTATTTTCATGGTGTCTCTGTAAGGGGAAGGTTTATTACCTTCTTTTGATGTTGGTAATCTCAGAGGCAGATAGGTTAAGGTAAAATCCTTGATGTTTTGGGTACTTGCAGCTCGTAGCAGTTTAATATTCTAGAGCATGGTGAAGCATTTTGCATTTTTGAAGCCCAGATGCTGTTGGCAACTGTGATTGTGCAGTGTTTTTGCAAATCAAATTCCAGAGTCTCAAGGCATGCACTTACAAAATTAGACAAATGCAACTGGAATAGCACCATACAGTGCTTTGAGGAAGAGAGAGAAGCCTGAGATCACTCCTGGGCAAAGTGATGGAGCAGCTGATACAGCACTGGATTAATAAAGAATTAAAACTAGGTAAGATAATTAGAGTAAGTTAACCTGGATTTAAGGAAAGTAAACTTTATTCTACTACCTTTTTTAAAAATAGGTTTATGAATTTGTCTAATGAAGACAATGGTACTGTTGTGGACTCTTAATGACTCTACAGCAAGATAAAGATTCACAACCTGGACCAAGATGTTCTCACTGGTGCCACCAGAAGAATTTACCTCCATCAGCTGCTCTGACCATTTCCTATCTAGAAATTGGTTCCCTTTCCAACCTGCCTTCAGGGCAGTTCCTACATGGATCCCCTGCCTTACACACATGTAGATCAGTGAGGTTTACTCAGAACGGCAACCTGGATTGCATAACCTTGTCCAGATAATTTTCTTTGAGGGGAGTTCAGGAGCTCTCTCAGATACCTCTGTACATGTCAGCAGCCAGCCAGCTGACTTTCTAAGTGGTGAATTTAATTTTCTGGAGAAGCAGTGACTCTTCATCCAGTCTCCCACCTCACTTGTGATTCACCTGCCTCTACAATTAATGAGGCAGAGCTGTACTGGGAACAGATGCCTTCCCAGAAAGATGACCCACATGAAAA
The DNA here is from genome assembly GCF_026979565.1 of Vidua chalybeata. Lineage (NCBI taxonomy): Eukaryota > Metazoa > Chordata > Aves > Passeriformes > Viduidae > Vidua > Vidua chalybeata. Next base: position 68,924,429 of record NC_071530.1, on the reverse strand, counting down.
GCAGGTCCATCCTGTTTATTCAATAAAGCAAACATTCTGTGGACAAAAAAAGTAGTCACATAATTAAAGGCTTTTCTCACTGTATATACACAAGTATTATACACTTTATATATATAGATGTGTATAACACACAAACATTATGTGAACACACAGAGAAGCCAAATTAGACTTACACAAGCTATTTTAGTAGTTTTTGACTTTCAAGTGCCTAATTTCGCATTCTTCATGGAGTTTAAATGTAGGGCTTTTTGTCTGTGTGTATACATTAAAACAATGCAAAACACTAACAAGTGCTTACAAAGACAAGTTTTACAGTGTACATAATTTCTAGACACAGCTTGTTTGAATGCCTCAATGGACTGCAGTGAAATCAAGTAGGAATTAAGTCAGTCCAGTGGCTTTTTTATTTTAAACAGACTTCAAATACTAGAATTAAATAAATGAAATTAAATGAACAATTAAATTAAATTAAATTAAACAGGCTTTGAGCTGGATCTTTGCTTCAAAAGACCAAAGTCTCTAACAACATTCATTTTACATTCTGTTGGTCATAACATGGTAGCGAAACATCTGATGCTGAAAAACCACTCAGTGCAAATATATGTATATATTTTCTGCATCCTCCTCTAAGGCTGCTGACAGATTCTTAACAGAAATACTCTGGCTGAAATAGTAATACTTATTTCAGGAGCAAGATGGGTGCATTTTCACCTATTATGGGAGTCACAATCAGCTACATGCAGATACCTCCTGTCGCTTTCACTGTATAACTCAGTTTCTAAATGGAAAGGAAAAACCAAACAGCACCTAGGACATTCCTTAAGGATTATTGAAGGAAAGAAACCAGGACACCCTGAGGGAACTCAGTGACTCAGAGTGCAGTCCTCAGACAGATAAATTACACCTTGCTTGCAGCTTAACTGTGCAAGTGCATGTATATGCTACAGAAAGTAACCTAACAAATATAAGGATGGGAACTTAAAGACTTGTTTTCTAAAATGTATGAATCACCAAGTTTTCCAATCTTGCAGGACCTAACTGGAATATCTAATAAAAATGGAACCTTTAATCAAGAACCTTATTTGCACATCAGATATTTGCCTTTGATATTTTTCTCCCCTCTACACCTGGTTAAGAAGCATTCTTGATGGGGAGTTCTTCCTTCCTTGCTTGCTCCTATATTGTATATGCAAACTCAGACTCACCTAGCATCCAAATGGTTTTATCCCTGAGTCCATGCTGGCGTCAGACATGGGCTGGGAGCTAGGTTCAAGGTACAACAAAAGGACTTTAGCCTCTTCTTCTATATTTCAACGCAGGCCCAAACTGGATGTTACTCATGGAGAGGCTGAGAAGGGGCAAAGTCTCAATTAAATCAGCTTGTGTAGCCACATGATGTTGACATATATATACCCGTCTATTTGTGTGCTGTCTGGCACTCACTGCTGCTTGCACCCTGCAAGACCTGATTGCAGGTAGACTGGCCATTGTAGGTCACTTCCAACTCTTTTCCCTTCCCTTCCCTTCCCTTCCCTTCCCACAGCTGTTGATGCTCTCCCACTGCCCATCCACAGTGAACACCTGCACCTGTGGCTCACAGTTCAGGTCATTATTCTCCTGATAAATCCTTTCCAAAATGTCAAGGAGAAGAGCATATTCTCTCTTATCTACATATAAACCAAGTATGGCAGCACACATAAGGCTGAAGAGGGAAATAAGAGCATTAATTAGTTCCAGTTGTGGAAAGACAATGTTGATTTTCCTCAAGAAAATTTTTGTTAAACAAAATAATGATCTTAATAACAAAAGGGAGAAAAAGGAGTTGGGGAAAAAAAAGTCATAGCACAATACTTAACAGTTTGGTTGTATTTTCTATAAACATTTGAAGATTTGAGAGATAAGAGGCTTGCACTGCTACAGTTAAATAGTTTGTAATTATCTGGAAGCCAAGCCAGTTTGTGCAAATACAGCTCTGAAGTGTGGTCAGTCTGGCAGACTTTGTCTCTTCAGGCATAACCACTGATTTATATCTTACCTCATAAAGGTCAAAACCCACTTTCCAGCATGCTAACAATGATGTCTTGAGCTGTTAACCACCACCCTGGAAATGCCAAGCATTTCTATCATAATGGAGTTTTTTTAGTTGAATTTATGCACCTTGAAATTAAGGAGTCTCTGGACTCCTGAAATAAATAATAATAAAAAAAATAGAAAAAGCAAAGAGAGAGAGAAAAAGGGAGAAAGGGTGAAAAGGAGAGAGGTAGGCCTCTTTGTTCGTCCAATGAGCTCTATATTTTACACTACTAGAGCTCCAGCACCTGGTGCATCTGAACTGAAGGGTGAAATTCCAGCTAGTTTTGTTCTGGACCAGTAGGGTCTGGCTGACACATGCTGCTTGCCAGGATGTTTGCTCAGCACACACCCAAGTAGCTGAGGAAAGGTAAGGAGCATTAGTCATACCATGTATACTTCAACAAATAACCCACTGCAGACTTGTCCCAGCTTTTTTTCTTTCTGCTGCCCAGTGAGGATGCTGAATCTGAGAAGTCGGAAAATACAGAAGACAGTGTGGAAACTCAAGTTCCTTTGCAGCTGCAGATATCTAGTTAGAAAAGTTTTGCTGGGATGGAAAAGCTGCCAACAGCAAGCAAAGAATGAGATGTTACACCTGGATCAAGAAGAAATGCTACAAGGGATGACTCAGCTGGAGTTGGAGAGGTTTGGCTTAAAAAAAGAACAAACAGCAGCAAAACCTCCCCAGGCTTAAAAAACCCAAAGAAACAGCAGATTGTAAACAATAGCATGAAGAAGCAAACCTGGTATAGGATGATGTTGGAAAAAGAAATTAGGCTTTCATCCATACAAGATTTCTGTTTGTAATTAAGAGATAACAAAGGATTATTCATGAGCAGCTTTTGCTGTGGCCTTTCCCTGTTTCCCACTACCCACTCAACTGGTCAATGGGTGGTCAACCAGCAGAACAGGGAATCCTGATGGCCTCAATTGGCGAGGAGGAGGCTGTGTCTTGCTGGCAAACCTGTTTCTGGTGTCAAGCAAACCTTCTTTTCAGCCTGCCAGGGGTTCAGCCATTTTCCTCAGGAAGACATCAGCTGGACAATTAAGCAGCTAGCATTTACAAAGTAAAAAGTCTGCACTAGTGATTGCAGATGTTGCAAATTGTTCCTACTTGTGACGGCATCATGGGAGAACATCAAAGGCTTCCACCAGTTTTGTGGTTGTTTGGAATGAGAGAGGCAGTGAGCCCAAACCTACCTTGGCAAAAGCCTTCTGTGTTTTTTTAGCTGTCCTGCCAGCTGTCTTAAGCAGGACATTTCTTATCTCCAGTTCTTTTCCATAAGGATCAAGTGTTCCTGGTAATTTGGCTTTTGACAAAAGGCTCAGTATGGTAATTAGCTGTAACACTATTCCTGGGCTTTAGGCAGGAGGGAGATTGTTAGGCTAGTAGTGTTGACCTACTCGTGATCTCCTTATTCAGTGTCAGACTGTTATCCTGACCAGGCACCTCACTGGCTCCTGCTTAGTTTCATAAGCCTACCTGGAGCAGATGATTAACTGGTGCCCCATTCAGCTTCTCCTCTGCAACACGTTTTTGTGATTAAGAACCCCCTGGTAAAAGATGAAGATGTATTTGTGTAATTATGCAGGAATTCTCTGTTAACCTCCCTCAATTATTTTTAAAAGCATGTTGCTATGGGAAAATGCTTCTGGAGTCAGTTATTTTAAAGCTTTCTTCTTAGATACTTAAACACATCCTTCCACTATTTTCAGATTTGAGGGCAAACCTTTATCCAGCTGGTGAATGTAGATGTAAAGGATGTTGTTCACTCTATTGGGAATGAAGCATCATACCCAATGCTTCAAAACCTCCAGGCAAACCAGTGCAGTGCTTAATGAGCACTGACCTCTATTAAAAACTGAAGAAAACTACAGATAATAAGTTTTAAAATTTAGGACAAAGTTTCTTTTCCTCACCATCTTAAAAGTGGACAAAGTAGGAATGGTACAAAGCTAATAATTACTTCTTTTAAAAACAGAAAAAGAGGAACAGAGTCCAAGTTGGACAAAGTTCAGGAGCTGTTGTTTTCTTTAAGTGAATTTACCTAAAACTCCAGTGAGCTCTAAATCAGACTTTTCATTGCATAAGGTGCAGGCTCTGAAGCTTTGACTGATACTAGACATCTATATTCCTTCCATTTTAAGGGCTGGCCACTACTGTCATGGAAAACATTAATGTCAGCTTCACCTTTTTGCAAAACAGTCAGCATTTGGTTTGGCTGAAGAAAAAATATTTTGGAATGGACCTCAGTGACCTTCTGCAAATTGATAGCTGGCCTGAAACAGGCAAAGCTGAGTCACCAGTTGCACGGGGTTGAAATCCAACCCATACATCTGTAGCACATCTTGCATAGCCAGTGTAATTGACGTTGCGACGTTCTCAGGCTTCAAAAGAACCTTGAGAGCCTCTGATCAGATTTTGTTTGGATACTATATGTTACACGTAATCTCCATGAGGAGATGCATTTAGGCATATACTCTGCAAAGTCTGGGTATTTGGGAGTCTCCTGTTCTGTAGGCATTTTCCTGGGAAATTTCCAGTTCCTCAGAAGGAAGGAAATTAGTGGATTCCCAGTGTTCTGGTGGATGTGTTCCATCAGGTTTTTGATTGAAACAATGAATTCACTCTCTTTTATTTACGTGCCTATTCCTTTCAGGGTATCTGAAGTCCACAGTACTTGCAACCCCTTTTCAAACAAATCAAATACCCTGGGGAAATTTAAGCTTTTCTGGGGTGGGAGTGTAAGGACTCCATCACTGATTTGACTGTAGGTATTTACTGGACTTCCAAACCTCCTTCAACCTCCCACAACAAGTAGCGTGCAACAAAGTTTTCAGAAGAGGAACCTCTTTGTTGCTGGCAGGATGTTGTATTGTGTAGAGAGAAACAAACTGTAACATTTCACATTTCATGTCCCAATTTGTAGCCTCTCCTTGAGGAGTAGCTTTAAATCTCTTCTGTTTTCAGATTTTATTAACAATTTCAAAAGTATCCCCCGGGTAAATACATTCTGCAACAGTTTCCTTGCGTGCCAAATTCCCAGCTTACAGCCCTCCCTGACTGCAAAGGCTTTATTGTAATATTATTCTCAATAATTTGGTAAACCTTAGTGTTTGTGGGAATAATCCAGATCCTGAAAACACCTTCTATACCCAGTGAATGATCTGGGAGCACTCATGCTGTTACCCTCACATAGCAGGCACAGAACCACTTGTACTTTCTTATAAAATGCTATAATTTTGCCCACCACAGTTTAGTCCTTTCTCTTTTTTTGGAAAACTTCCCTCGTGGTTTTAAGAGCCATGGTTTCCATTATCTCATTTTATACAAGTGAGGTTGGCTATTTGTTGAGATTCTCTGAAACACCAGGGTCACAGTCTGCTTGCACACAAGGCCGCTGAACAGAATTTCAAGTCTGCATCTCCAGTTAAGGATGTATTTTCATCTTGCTCAGCATATAATGGCAGTGCTAGTCAGATTTTATTTTTCCCCCCAAGATAAACTGCATTGTATTTCAATCAGAACATTACAATTTTCCTTTTCCTTTCTGGAATTCAGAAAATGTAATGTATCACTGACTCTCTTGTTTACTTTGAATAATCTCATCTATTTCATAGGGATATACAAAAGCCCAACACCTCTAGAATTTGCCTCAAGCAATGTATTCTTTTTTCCAAAAAAGGAAAACACAGAAACAGTATAAAAGCTTTTTCTGGGCACTTAGTTACAAGTAATTTGAACCTCAAATTTGCAGTTAGAGAAACTAAATCTGTTGTCACCGGGTTTCTGAATAGTAGAATCACTGCTGGAAAAAAAAACCTCCAAACAAACCAAACAAAAAACCCCAGGGCAAACAGAGAAAAGTTGTTTTCCAGAGCTGTAGATGGAGCAAAGCATAAATTATGGCTGACAAAGTACCATCAAAGTACCATGAAGTACCTCTAAGTCTCCAATAGGCAATTGGCATTTGTAATCACTGGTGGTGGGGGAAATTTTGATCACTATCCAATCTCTCTTGCCTTTCCAGCATCTAGTTTAAATCCAATACAGATGCCTGAAGGTAGGAGCCTAGCATGCTTTTACAGCTGAAGGTCAGGGTTGGATGCCTCCAGAGAGATACACAGAGTGCACAAAGCTACCCTACATTGGTTGTTACATGTCTATTCGCCTTAAACCTTTCAGTCAGTCATGCCAGCACGGAGCATGATAAAGCATGTGCTTTCCTCTGTATTCTTTAAACAGTAGGAAGAGTCTAGGATTGCAGTATCTTAAGGAAAATGTGTGTTCAAAAACATCTGCAATATCCAGCTAATATGAATTGTTTTGTTGGCTTTGTGTGCATGCATGCACACACGCACATTATTTTTTTCCAAGGTCTAAGATGTAGTGAGGTACAAAAATCATGTTCCTTACCTATGGATTATACTGGAAAGGTGACTTCTGTAGTTCCTTACAAAGTGAACTCCCCAAAGACCTAGGAGGCAGAGAGAGGTGACACCATCCCTTGTGTCCTAGCATGGTGAGTCTTTGGTAACCATCTGTAAAACCAAGCCCCAGGGACGCAGGGCACCACCCTACTTTGCTCCCCCACTCTCCTTGGTGAGATGAGGGCTCCCACTCAGCAGCAGGAGAGCTGAGAATGTCCAGAGTCCCTTCACTTTGCCTTAGATCTGTGGGGAGAAAAGTGGCCACGTTTCCTCCCTTAGGGACTTGGTCCAGGAGGAGAGGATGCAGCAAGGAAAGACTAATGCTTTTTGAGACCTATTGTGGCAAGCTCTTCCAACTTTTAATTTCTTTTTCCTCTTCACTTCTTCACTTTTCAAGGAGGGGTGAGAAGTATCACAACATATCCCAGGGACCTTCAGCTTGGACCGTGCTACTAACACTTGGCTGATACCCTGGGGAGAGATGATCTGTCTGAAATTCATCTGAGGCTATTAGGAAACTGTGTTCCTTTGGGCATGAAGAGGACAAGTTTTATGAGTCTCTGGAGGGAGTGTGAAAAATAACGTGTAACTATTTAACCCTATTGTTCTCACTGAAAGTAGAGGAAGAGGATGTGTGTATCCTCCCGCTCACAGGAACCTTCTGGCAGTGAATTTTCAGTCCCTATGTACAGCATGAGAAGATAATAAGGACTAAAAGACCTTGACTTTCCACCAGAGTCCACATACAAAACTCACCTTTTTCTTACTTCCAGATAACAAATAGGTGGTAATTAATAGGATCAGTCTGTACAATCCTGCTTGGGACTCAATCTGAAAAGGATTCAATAATACCATGTACACTCTACTGGCTGTACATGGAATGCAGTTACTCAACACATTGGTTCTTTCCAGGTATTTGTGATCATGTCTTTAGTTTTTTTTTTTTTTCCTGAGAGGGGAAAAATTTATCTGTCTACTAAATTCTGTCATCATTATAATGCTTAGTCCCCAAGGCCAGAGAAATTATTTTCCATTTTCCATCTATATCCAATGCCTTCCTGCTGCACTGTAGATTAGCAGACAGAGGTGCTAAATTTAGTAGAATTAGAGTGCAAAAGTACTAATTAAACTAGTCATGACAGCCACTGCCTTTAGCACTGATGCCTTCCAGGCATCCTTGGGAAAAAGAAAAAAAAGAAAAAAAGAAAAGAATGAATTTACAAGTTTTCCAAGGAGCTGTGCTGGGCTGGAGTGGCAATTTTCCTTATATTATCTCACCTGTGAGGTTCAGTGCCAGCCTGTAGAGGACCAACACACTCATAGCCTGGAAAAACAGGTGCACTCAGCTGTCCTGAGGTGAGTGGGGCACTTGGGATTTGTGCTAGCTGGATAGAAGTTTAGTGTGCCCTGGATCCTGTCCACCTCTCTTTTTGGAGCTCGTATCTGAAAGCATCATTCTACTCTGCAGCAGAAATAGCAGCAGGATGGTGTAACTCAGCAAAAGAAAATATAATTTCCCTATTTGCCACTGCTAAAAACACAGTCTGGGGTCACTGCACTCAGATGAGGACTTTCTTGGGTTTTTTTCACTCCAAATGGAAGAGGGTAAAAATGAATTTTCTCTGAGTAATTTCTACCCTCATTTATACAAGAGCAATGACATTCCTTTTAATGATGCCTTCCTTTTAGTGACACCATGGAAACCTTGGAATTTTTAAAGGATTTGAACAGCATAATTCACCAGGAATTTGAGAACAATTCTCTCGCTGTGCCAGAGAAAAGAAATCAGCTTTTTCTCTTTGAAAGCAAAAGTAGAAGTCTTAAAACAAACTAAATCTAACTAACAAAATCCTGAGTTTGGATCTGCACTCGCTTGAAGTGAAATTCGTGACTAGTAATGATATACCACAAAATGTACCAGTTAAGTCCTAGCTGAGTCCTCGAAATAGGTGTTCAAGATGCATATATTTTGTGCCGATACTCTCTGCAGGAGTGAATTACACTCCAAGTTTTGTTTGTTTGCTGAAAATAAGAGAAAGCCAGCAATGCTTCCCGCAGATCCCAAGCTTACACTTTCATAGCTCACTCAAGCTTCTGGCATTTTGTGAAATAATTAAGGACTGAGTACAAATGCATTTTGGAGTTTGAGTCTATCACGCTATCGATATTTAAATGTACTGTCTAGCTGTATGTAGCTGTGTGTTCTAATTGTATGGCTGTGTTAAACTTCTCCAGCAGGTGCAACATGCAAAGAAAACCAGCACATCCCTTTTTAGACAATTTACACTCAGCTGTCAGCAAGAGCAGAAATGGACTGATAAGTAGCTGGTGTCATCAGCTGTCTGCAAATGGTGATGATACCATTGAAACAGATGAGATGAAAAAAATATGAGTAGATGCAGCAGGAGTGTCCCCACAGGCCAAGTGGTATTTCATGTAATTGTATGAGTGAGCTCGTATTGTTTCCTTGAAATATAAGAACTTATCTTAAACAATAAGTGCAGCTTATCAGTTCAGCACAAATAAACTGATAAGTTGGGCTCAATAGATTAGACTTTGAATATTGCTGTCATCTTTGATTGGCATAATGGGGAGATAGAGAAAAGCTCTTGAAACAAGAGGGTAAAAAAAGTCCATGTAAGATTTTGAATTTGCAATCAAGTGAATATTAATATAACATGGTAGATCCAGTGGTGGTCTGGCCCTAAGTAATAGTTTCACAAGACAATTATTTTTATGAAGTTTTTTTTTTTCAGAATGGAACATTAAGTTATTTTCTCCAAGATAGAGCAGGAAAACTGCATATGTCTCTGTGCCCCTGAATTCTGTTGTTTGCTCTTTCAGGTAAGCAGTTGGCACCAGTATGTTGCACTATACGTAAGAATTTAAATGCTCAGTAGCTGAATGCTAGTCCTTTGTAAACAAATTCTGGCTGTTTTGTCCCTTGATGCAGAGCCCATTGTGGCACATCCCTATCTCAGCTTACTTTTTATAATCTCCACATATGACTAGATTTTAGTTTCACCAGAGCTGTATTCTGAGCTAATTAGTGCAACAGTGAGCTGGGGAATAGTTGGGTGACATCCACTGTCTGACACAGACAGCAGCTAAAGGTGTGAAATTTCAACAACAGGGTTAAGTGCATGGATAAATTACCACAAGGCAAAACTCATGCTAATAAATCTTTCTCTGTTAGACGACACACACAACTATAAAATAAACCCCACACCACCTCTCTGCTTACTATTACGTGTTACATGGACAGCAAGTTTCATTTCAAGAGAATAAACCTGCATTCAAAGCTTATTCTTTGCAGCTGGCCATGTCAATATATTCCCAGGGTCATTTCACAGAGGGAGTGATGGAGGAGGCACAGAGAGTGATGATTTGCATATGTCCCATACCATGATGGTTTCAAGTCTGGCATGAGGATGCAGAGGTTCTGATTGCCAGTGCTAGGGGTGTAATGCACACCTCACCCATCCGCCTTCCCTTACTTTAACTTCATTTCCCCTTTGAAACTCAAGAACTGCCAGACTCAAGAATTGTGTCTGAGCAAAGCCTTCTCCCATGCCCCTTTAGTTACTCACACACCACTCATGAAGACTCTGTAATTGGTGAATTGGTGCAATGGCTGTGGAATTATGGTGGAACTACAGTAAAATATAGTGAGAATATAGACTGTGCTGTACTGTCCATTTTTGTAAGCATAATAATGAGTCCCCAAGAGACAGCCAATAAAGCCCAGTTATTCCATCCAAATGGTCCAGCTCTCAGAGGCTGGCAGGTTTGATCACTAATTGTGTGCTGCTAGAAACAATAAAAAATGTAGCAGGATCCTGAAGTGTTACTAGGAAAAACCCAACTTTGATTACACTTTTGATGTTATTTATTCTGCAAATCTTCCAGTTCCCCACTGGAGATCTGACAAACAATCCTTTCCTCCTGCACTGCTGCTCCCAGAGAGAAAGTGCTTGCTCATGGCTGGGCAAAAAAAACATCGGACAGCAATTACTTTTCAGGATATAAGCACTGCTTCTTAAATTGACTATAGCGATCATTTAGGAGCAATGTGATTTCCTTCCTCCCCTGACAGACATTGTGCTGCCTGTGCAGTATTCTCCATGGGGCCAAGTCCCATTCCACTCACTCAGGTCAAGTGCCTCATTTGAAAGTGACCTATGGGGTCATGAACTGATATCCCTGAGGGGGTAAGATCAGGGATTTAGGGTGGGAATGGAAGTCTGTATCAATCCTTCCATAAGCCAGCAAGGGCCCCAACCCATTAAGCCACTAAATAGCCTTGAATTTTAGATTTAAGTTACACCAGTGGTCTTATTCAAAGAGCATCAGAGTAGGGCAGGTATTTTACTCTTCCAAAGAAGGCATCTTAGACCACAGCACATTTACCCTAGGGCAAGTATGCCTGTTTTATTAATTGCAACAATATGATATTTCACCTCAGCCAGGTGCATCCTCTGAGGGTGCCTTTCCTTTCCCTCCCCTCTCACACACAGCTGGGACCTGCCTTTTGCATGGACAGTGGAAGATGTTCTCCTGTTTTCCTCATGTCTCAGTGGAGAACTTGCTCTCAGCTCGCAAGTGCTTCATCATAACTGTCTGTTATTTACAGACATCTGGTAGATTATTCTACCAGAATGACCTTTTTCTTTTAAGAAAATAATTTTTAAAATATTCCAGCTATTTTAGCTAAACTGGCACAAATTAGAGCAACAGTATTGATAAATAATTCTGTAATAACTGGTGATAAGTCCATGGTACACAAAGACACAGAGCTTCCTCATCTGCGTGTGCTGGAAATTCACAAAAATCCAGAAGCCACCACACTGCAGAGAAATTACCTTGCTGATATTTAAAGGATCATCAATATCATTGAATTCAAAGAGATAGAATTTCTAACTTCCCTTGACAGCATGCTACCTAAGTGCAGTTAAAAATACAGCCAGTGGCTTTTCAAGTGCAGGGTAATGCAGTGCTAGCAATTTAAAGTTTGTGCTCTTACACAGAGAAGTTGCACACTCAGCAATTTTAGGTTTCAGTCCTAGAGGTAGAACTGTGAGATTTATAGGGGATGACAAAAGTGATTTTGACCCACTGTCCTTTTCTGCAACTAATACCTTTGCCCTTCATGCTGTTGCTCTTGATTAACATTGGCGACACGGAGCCTGGGTACAGCATAGACGCTGCACTGGCACCACCCTCACCAGAGCTCAGAGTAGCTCGCTTCCAAGTGTGAAAACTAAGTCACAAAGCTGGTGAGTCCTCCCCCAGGCTCTTCATTAAGATTAGTAAGTAGTCATTCCCCAAATTCCTCAGCAGGTTTCCTGTTTTCAGGAAGCATTGTTGGCCACGGCATGCACAACTGGGGCTGCAGAATACTCCGTGTTTCCTCTTGCCCATTGAGTGAAGTGGCTGCATCATTACCCTGTGTCCAAAGCCTACCCTGTGTGCATATATATATATATATATAAAATTTAGTGCTGCTCATATCTTGAAAATACAATATTTAATTTCTTCATGCCCTCGGGCATGTAAGCCTGTTTTCTATAGTAGCTCCACAGATGGAAAAATTACAGGAAAAATTACAGGCACCTGTTTTTTCCCGTGTGGATTTTCTGCTGTAAAAGATCAGTTCTCTAGCTTGTACCTTAGAATGTTAACACAATCTTTCCTGCTGAACTACCATTTATTTCCTGAAAACTTACAGGAATATAGTATCATTGATATCTTGAGAACATTTATCAAGTTGAAATTAAATTTGTCAAAAAATTCAAGAATAATTGTGTAGGAAGACAGACAGAAAACATGACCATTCAAGCTTTGCTTATCTTAAGAAACAGGCTACGAAACCCACAAATGAATACAACAAAGACAGCAGAGGCAAGCTCTCTCTCCCCCACGTCTGTAAGCAACTACATCCTTCCGTTTGGTAAAGAAAACCAATGTTTGTCCCAAGGGAGAGGAAGAAAACACAATGTGAAAAGCAGTCTGCATAGGAAGTATTCTTAGCAGGCAAAAAAACCCAAAAAAGACATAGCAATTCCAAATTCTTTCTCTTATCCTTCAAAAAGCTCTTCTCCTCCCAGGACTAATTCACAGTACTGAAAGAAAGCCTTCAAGCCAGGTGTGCTCGTACAGCGCTGGATGTCGTCTGACAATGTCAGGAGGCAGACCTGCCCTCAGAGCCCTGTGGTCAAAATGGACTTGCTGGTTTGAAGGCTTTGAAGGCAAAAGTCCTTTGACCATCTCAAGAACAAGCATAATCCATTCAGGAGAATGAATTTCAACATGGGCCACTTTTGGCCATTCTGTGCCTGTGGCTTGCTGCTGAGGGGTAAAAGGCATAGCCAACAGGCAGAGTAAAATCCTGTTGGAAGCAGAAAGCTTTTACTGGAGTCTGTGGCCAGGCTGGATGCTACACATAATGGGACAAAAAAAAAATACACTGCAGGAAGTGACAATTATTTTGTAAGTTAAGCTCTCTCTTGTTAACAATTTTGAGAACAGCAGTAAAAGTCATTCTTTATGGGAAACTCAGCACAGAGAAGGATAGGAAACCAAAAGTAACTAGTGATGTAGTCTTTTTTTTTTTTTTTAATTTGCATCATAATTACTTTGCTTGCTATAGTAATTTCTCCTGTTATAACTTTCTTGTTTACATTCCTAGACTAGACATGGCACAAATTTCTACATTCCAGCCCTCACTACCATCTCAGCATTTGTGTCTGCTTTGCTTTGCCCTGCTGCTTCCTACAACAGTCAGATCCTGTTTCACTCAACACATAGTAGAGCTCTGGAGTGAGCATTTCTGAAGTACAGGAGTCCAGCTGTGGTTGGTAACTCCAGCAGAGACAGACAGAATGAAGAAAGTGTGTAACAGCTATCAGTTTGAGATACTGGTGTTCTGGGGGACAAGACTGAAAGAGAATTGGGCTTTTTTCAGCCTTTTGTAAGGTTTAAATACTGTGCCCATCCCTACCACCTCCAATATTTACTTTGAGCTATGTGAAGGTGAAAATAGCTGAGAGCTGGAGGCTGCATTTTGAAAGCAGGTAGCTCAAATAACCACTGCAACTGTAAGTGTGATCCTTAATTGAGATTATCTCCTTGATTTAGATAGATGGGCCAAGAGGTCATGCAAGGAGTTGATAAAAAACCAGAGAAACCTCTTTTGATCTGTTCCCTTCCCTTCCCTGGTGAACTTGCTCATGTCCTTGTAAGCACTGGTGGCACTAGCAGCAAAAATGTGTGTCCTGCTGTTGCCAAACATACAGATGCTGGCCATGTCCCTTACCCTGGGAAACTGGGACTTTGAGCTGGGAGATCACATGCCAACCATTATTTCATTAAAGCAATTACTCTGGGATGCACATTTCTCCACAGAAATAAGAGACCAGTCTACAGCTTCACTGACTTCAGCAATCTTAAATGCAGTCCCGGGGTTAGGCAGTAGCTCAAACTTACAGATTCCCGGTCCCTGAAAAGTTCTAGAATATCTTAAAATCACTCTAAGATCAAGTTTCCAGTCTTTTTACAGGCTGAGCTTTGCTTTTCCTCTCCTGCTTCTGAAATGCTCTCTTTGTACTTGGAAGACAGAATAAAAGCAACAACAGGGAAAAAATTGTTGTGTAGAGATGAACCTCAGCAATGTAATCTTTCTGTGTCAGTGAAAACTCACCCTCCTCTTTTGTTACTTGGATAATAAACCCTTCAGAAGGCTTACGCTACCTGGCAACCACCAACGAAACAAGAGTTTTGCCTGGCTCTGGTCAATGCTCTGCTTTATGCCAGTCTGTGGAGTAGTATGAGCCCAGCATCCTAATCTGGTTTAGGTGAGGTTCTCCATCACCCCCTCCTTTCCCTTGCCTTGTTAAATCCTACATCAGGCATAGCTCTTGTGAACCAAGCCTCACTGTGCAAAACTCAGGCAGACTTTCAAGCTTGTCGTGCATATAATTTCTCACCTCTGCTGAATCCTGAATACTGCATGAGCCTTCCTCGGCTTCCAGGTGGATTTTAGGCTGTGAGTGCTGCACAGTAAACTGAGAAGCTACTGAGAAGCAGTATTGCTTTCACATTTCTGTTTCACCCCATCGTTAATAAACATTAAACTTGCTGACACTATAAAACAGCATCCAGGGGATGGTTGATACCCTGGAAGCATTTGTACAAGCACAAATTTATAATTACATGTCCTGCTATCCAAATGCATGTCTATATGCAAAAGCCTGGAAGTACAGCTATCCACTAGATCTTAATGAAACTGAAGGTTAATAATGCTGTGATGTCAAATGTCTTCAGGATTCTGCTTCTTATATATTCAGCCATAGCTTCACTCAAACCATGATTTCCTTATTTGTTGCAGTATTGCTAAGTTACAGATATAAAAGTCTGGGGAAAAAAAGTGCTATGAGAAAAGGAACAAGGTTAGCATTTCTGTTTATCTTAGCCTTTTATGTTGGTATGGATTTTATTTCAAATAAGAACCCATAGTCTACTTCTGCTCCTAATTATCTCAAGCATACACCTCAGATCTAGACAACACATCTGTGGGTCAAGTCCTTAAACTTTGCGTAGAACAGTAAAAACTGCCATGTGGGTAGGGGAGAAATAAATTCTGTTTTTTTCCTCTATGCAGATTTTTCTTTTTAATACTTAATTTACGGATAATTAGGGGAAAATGGATGTGTTTTTAAAATCTACACAATTCAGCGAAGTTTTATGCTCAGTCTCTAACTCCTGTCAAAAGGAAACAAGAATAAGCAATGAGATGAAGATTATCATGCTAAAAGCTCATATTGTTGTAAGAGGAATGAATGAGTGAATAAATGGGCTAGCCTCTTGCAACAGCATTCTCAGTGCTGCTTATCCTAAAAAATGGCTGTGGAATAACCAAATACTTTTCAAAAAGGAAAAAGAGGGGCAGTCAAAGACCTAGAAAGGCTCAAGTTTAGGTGATTAAACTCCTGGCATTTCTTGTTCCAAGGAGGAGCTAAAAATGTGAGATGGAAAAGTATAATAAATTATGAATAATCCAAGGTGTAGAAATTCTGTTCTCTCTAACTGAAGACACAATGGTAAGGAGATACCTGATGGCTCTAAAAGGTGATGACTACAAAACTGAGAGGGCAAGGAGTTCACAAAGAGCAAGAACTTCTGTGCCTCAGGGTGTCATTGATCACAGCAGAATTCAGAGAGAGGCTAGACCATTTCTGTGACTACTGGGAATAAAGCTATATATAATTATAAAAATTTAAGAAGAGAAATTAAATGTTATGCTTCAGATCTTAAGCCACCCTGCAGTTATTAGAGAACAAGGTTAGACTGAGATCGGGAGGGTATCTTGTACATTCTTCCACACATCACCCTTGGGGAGGAGATGCTGGAGTGTGTGTGTGCTGTTTCAGGTGAGAGGTTTTGTAAAAGTCTTTGCAGTTCACATGCACACTAATGTGACTCTGAGGGTTTGCTTTGGAGACTGGGCTATTCATAAAGATACCTGGCCTAGAAATTCTTAGTTTCTATTAATATTTGGGTGATAGTATCCCAGAGGTACTTCAATACCTTTGCCATTTCCTCCCTGTCTCTTTTGTGGACACTTACTTGATTTATGGGATTTTGCTTTTGAATGTATGCTAGTGCTTTAGGATTCACTCCTTGCTCACCGGTGGTGCAGCAGTCACAGATGGCTGATGGTGCTGCAAGCTGCCTTGGTAGCACTCTGAGCAGGTGCTGGCTTTGCCCTGTCCTGCTGACAGAGTTGGAGTTATGGTTCCAGAAGAGCAATAATCCACTCCTGAAGATGTTCTGCAAGAGGCCTAGCTAGTATCACACTGCAGAAAGATTTTATTATTGTTAACCAGGAAGTCTTGGAGTACAGTGTCAAAGAACTCCATGTCCCCTCCAAAGTATCATTAATATAATTTTTTGAGCAAAAAAAGGGTTACAATATGTTTAGCAAGAAACCGTCAAATGAATTGCACTATATTCCAAATATTATTATTTCAAGCTTCACAATGAAAGCGGGACCATTAACTGAATACCTGCTGAGGATGATAGTTACAATCAGGAAAAAAGCTGATTAATGTCAGCACATATTAAAAGACTGTAGGATCTCTGTTTATTTTTCAGAGAAGCAACACTAGAGACAGTGACAAATTGTTGTAATTACAGTGTCTCAAGCACTAGATGCAATGTGTTCAAGTTAAAAAAAATATTTAAAATATGGATTTTTCCATCTCTAATTGGGCACAGTGCTCTGCAGTGCAAGCATCAACAGCATCCGTCAAGATCTTCCAGGCGTGACCTTGTGTCCTTGGTTGCAGCTAAGCCAGGGCACCAGGCAGAAATGTGTCTGCATTAGGGTAAGTGGGGGCAGAAATTGACTGAAATGAGGAATTTCAGCTCTTGCTTTGCCACTGCTTTATTAGAGGGTTTTTGTGATTGAAGCAAGGAATTCCCAAGCACGCATGGAAAGATGCTCCTATTCATTCTGTGTGTGTCTCATCTGACTAACTCATTCTGTAATCTAAAATTAGGGAGTCCCAGGAGAATATAACCTCTTTTGGTCTTCTTTTCTGCTGATCTAATAATTTTTGATCATAAGGAACTATACAAAAGAATCAAGCCCATTGAATCGTGCTGTGGGCATAGTCTCACTTCTTATAGACTGCCTCCTCCTTAGTCAGCTGTGAGATCAGTTCAATGTGTCAACAGCCTCAGGTGTTGCATCATTTGCCTAACATGGAGAGCAAGAGGAATGAGATGTGTTTTACTGGAGGTTGCATTGTTCTTTCAGGTTTTTCCTGAAGAGACTGAAAAAAGCCTAGGTAGGATCAGACAGGAACCCATCATAATGCTTTCTTGTCATACCTGTATGCCAGCTGCATCCACGTGGGAACCTGTACCTTGCACTCTGTCCCTTGTACAGTGTATTTTTTGGGAAATCACAGTGTTTCTCACATGCCTGGCATTTTATGATATCCCAGATTATGGCCTGCAAAATAAAGATGTAGGAGTGTTTGGAGACAAGTTACTGTAATGAAGAACAAAGCACTCATGCTCTCCCTAGAAAGATGTACATTCACAGGGACACTGTTAAGAGACTCAAATTTATCCCTGAATTTTAATCACTAATAGAGTGATTAAAATAAATAGAGCAGTATGATCTTGTAGGAGAGGCTGATATCCCCTTCTTCTATCACATAATTACACCATGCATAACAATTCTTAGATGATTGACAGAAACCCTACACTTACTCATGAAGTTCAGAGAAAATCCGGGAGTCAGAGCAGGACTTAGGTTTGCTGATTGCCATGGTTGTTACAGTAAGAGATTTTAAAGCTTCCTACAGTTTCTACCTCATAGTCTCAAGCCATTTCTGCAAGTACATACAGAGTGACAGGATATTGTAGACAACTGCATTTAAGATGCCCGACACTTCTCAGAAAAAATGCACAGTGGTTTGGCCATTTATGCAGGATGGGGTTATGAGAAATCATTTTTTTTTAAAATTTATGTCTAAGATGATCCAGTGTAGTTGGGCAGCCCAAGACAGTAACCGAAGGTACAAAAATCTTTTCAGGGAAAACAGGCATAGGACAAAGACTGCAATAAAAAAAGGTCTATTCCTTCTTCAATATGCCCCCTCCCAAATCTGAGATAAGGTCAGGCTACCCAAATCCCCTGCTATGCATCAACAGTTATCAACATATAACTGCTGGCAAAAGAGCTCCAGATCCCTAGCACTTACTAGCCTGGAGAATGTCAGCTTGCCATTGCTGTCATCTTGTCTGTGTTCAGGACTGAGAGATCCAATACCTGGCAAATGCCACAGACATCAAATTTATAGAGCTGAATCTTTTTGTTGTAGTTCGGGTTGTTTGTATTTCTTAGGTTAAGGTAGATGCTTGTGTGTAGCATAGGGATGCTTTACATTCCTCACAAAGAAGCAAGTCACCCACTTTAATACTCATGCGATAGGAAACTGAATTGTTGTACAGTCTTCAGTAAAACACTCCATGCTATATTTCCCCTGGTGTTCCTGGCTTCATCCAACACAAGGAATGAAAGGTTGTCACTTAATCAGAACTCATTCAATGTTTTGTCTTCTTGTCACTCAGCTTGTAGCCCTTGGCTTTCTTTATGGTGCGCTGTTCAATCCCCACTGTGGGGACAAAATTAATTTTTTCCTTATGGCCTCATCCTTACCACACATCCCTACAGCCTCCAAGTGCTTTGAAGTATTAACACGCCTACTTATGCAATCCCACTGAAAATACTGTATTACCCTCACTTTACAGAAAAGCTGCTGATGCACAGAAGGATGCAACTTTCTGGGAAGGTCAATATCATATATTCAGAGTGCACATGCCACTATTTTAGTTTAAACATTTAGGGTTTAATCCTCCACATGAGACTGCAGGTGGACATGCACAGAATGCCAACTGGAAGCAACTGAGAGCTGCAAAACTTCTGCAGTGCCTAGCAGGATGGGAAGGAATGTCTTTCTTTAGGACCATATTCAGCTGCCAAAGGCTCCTTTCCCTTTCTACCAATGGCTGCCCCAATTGTCATGTGTCTCCTAACTGGTTCTTAGTGAAAAAGAGGTGTGGAAAACAAGGATTCAGAGCCAATGGGATGGGAATGTATGGAAAGAAAGTGGAAGCCATCTAGTCTGCTTGCTTTCTGTGATGCAGAAAGAGGTAGGTCTGCCTTACTTTGAGCTCCAGGGCCAGCAATTCCTCCATCTTTCCAGGTATGCAGCATTTTGCTGTTTGCAGAGCTGTTTGCTGGTTGCAGAACTGTTTGCATTTTCTTCATGAAGCCTAACCTACATTTCCTTGCCATGGCTAAAAACTTTGGTCTACCTACTGTGGACAGAAAGAGCACATGTGTCCTCCTTTGGAGAAATTGGCTTCTTCCCTCAATCCCAGCTTCTCAGAGCAACACTCAGCATTCACGGCCCTGCTAGGAATGCAGCGTGTGATCAAACGAGAACTGTGCCCACGATACATGGTGGTGGGATGACAGGAGGAGCAAATCAGGATTTGGCAGACATCCTTGATGATTGCATTGCCTAGCTAGGTCTTTGCTGCCCACCACGACAATGCTCTTTTAACATCATTCTTCAGAAGAGTATTTACATACATGCATATTGTTCTTCATAATCTATTTATGTACACATGTATTTTAGTAAGTGCCCCACAAATTCGGAAACTGATGCAATAGGGTATCACTGCAGCAGCCACAGAGCACAGATCTGGTGACAGCCCTTCCCAAAAATGTATTGTTTGAAGTTCTAAGACTTACTCTTTGATGCTTCAAGCACATACTTCCTCTAATGCTCTTAAACAAACATCCAATTAAATTTATCAGCCACTGACATTCACATGTTTGATGTTGATTAGCAACTCTGTATTAAATTAAAATTTATGTCCAAGCTATTCTACCACATGGCTGGCCACAAACCAACTGCCCAGGAGCAATTGTGCTCTTTTAATCCAGCCCCATTTTCTCAGTACAGAGCTGAATGCAGTGGGAGGCTGTCTCTGGGGAGAGCCTTTTCTACTCATATTAGCTAAGTTCCCAGGAAAGGATTAGAGCAGATTCTTACAACTGACAGGGGAAAAACTCTCAAATTCTACTCACTGGATCTCAGTGCATCTGGTACCATTTTGTGTAGCTCCAGAGATGATCTGAGCGTGTACAGCCAGCAGGATCTTCTTCTGGTTAGAGTTGAAGAGTTCAGTGGGAAAACCAGTTGTTCAAGATAAATTTTATGAATGCCAGATAGTAAGGAACAGCTTGCAAAATCAGTCTTTAAATCAGCTGCCCCAAGGCTCCCTGCCACTACTGTATGTTTCTTCAGCTGCAGAGTGAATTACAACAAGTTTCCCTCTGTGAGTCTCTGCTCAGTGGAGATCTTGATGTTGATTGCTTCATCCTGCCCAGGATGAGGCTCACTGTGAGGGCTGGGCTTCTGCCTGGAGAGCCACACTTACTTGTAAGAGGGTGTACTTTCAGCTTGCTGAAAACACCTCTGAGGCAGGAGTGCATATACGTTAAGGATGAAGGCGGATAATAGTTTAAAATGTTTAATAGTATAGAAAGAGATAACTTATGTCATTCACTATGCTCAAATGAAGTAATATGTGGCTTAAAAAATAAAACAAACAAAACTCCTAGATCTTGTGTATATACTGTATTCAATATTTGTAGGTATTTCTGTTCTGTGCTACAGCTTCAAAAGCTTGCAGAGTTGTACCAAACACTTAACTCGTTAGCACATACCTACAAAAGAACCTCCCCACTTCTGCATCATCATCCCTCAAACGTAAACCACTAATGCAAAACAGTTGACCTTCCAGATTCCCTCAATTAGAAGAGTGAATAATATTCAAATTTTATCAGTACAGATAAATTGTGTTAATAATAAAGTGACTGATGATACAAACCATAAAGAAGGAAAAAAAGCATATGCCTTTTAACAATGTATATTGTAAATGTTTCAAATTATCTGAAACAATCAATTTCATTGCTGCTCATAAAAAAACTCTTTAGCAATTCACACCTAGGGCTGTTTACAACAGAAAACAAGACAAGTAGTTTTGACAGTTCAGTGCTGAGAAGCTAAGGAAAAGACCACCTGTCCATCCCTACTCCTAATGTTGCTATTGATTGGCTGTCTTGTAAGTGCTCTGGGAAGAGGCAGCAGGAATCCAAAAGGAAAATTTAAGCTCAATACTGAAAAAATTCACAGTGAAGGTCTCTATAGAGTGATGTCTTTGAACAGCTAGTAGCAGTCCAGCTAGCTGGGTCATTTAGGAATGGACTGGCCAAAACCCCAAAGCATACAAACCCCCATAGTCCCAGTCTTTATACAGGTAAGATAAAATGAACCTACTCAAAAGCTTTTTCTCTCTTTAGCTATTATTCCGGGGACAGTGGGAACAGAAAACTGCCCAATTGTAAAGGTGTCGACACTTTTGTGAATGTGCCCCAGCACTGAAATTAGTCCATCGTTCCAGAAAAAAAACACCCGCATTTCCTGTTTTTGCAACAGGAAGCCAGGGTCTCAGCATGATATTCCACCAGGAATAATGTCAGTTTTCTTCCCTGCTAGCTTGTCCTGTGATCTTGTCATTCAGCTGCAGGGCCATGTGATAGACACAGGTAATCACCAAAGCAACCCAAAAACTATAAGCTTTCCACAGTTACTTATGTTGTCACTTAAAACACAGCTTATGTTATGTGGGTCTGGAGCTTTGCTCAGAGTGATTGTAGAGCTCAGCCTTTCAAGCCCAAGGGACATTTTTATGCTCTCACCTGTGATGCTCTGGCCACCTCTCCCCTTATGAGGCAAGGCCAAAACTCCCTCCATAGCTGTAGCTTGTCAGTGCTGCCAATATCATGTCTCCGGACTAGAAGTCAAGTCCAGAACACTGTGGACTGTGTTTCTAAAAGAAACATTTTTTCCACAGCTTCCCTTGCTCACAGCTAAACTTGAGAAAAGTTGCTTTGACTTAACAGGGGGAGGCTCCTGGATTGTAGGCCATAGTACTGGCTATATTCAAGAAATAAAGAATTTCCTTTACTCTCACTGTTCAAAGTCAATAGTGGGGATTCTATTCCTCAGGTGTTGCTCAAAAACTTTTGCCCATTTATTCTGCTTCAGTGACCCTTGGTTTAAGTGTTAGCTCTCAGCAATACAGGATTAGTGAATAGACATGAAAACCAACTGTATTTAAAAATCCCACTTCAAACACTCTTTCTTTTAATTTCTTCTCTTTGATGCTGATATTTCTGCTGATATTTCAGTCTCCACTGTTACCTACAGAATCTACTGGCAGCAGAGGGCTGAAAGTCAGCTCAACAGATGCTGGAAATGCCACTGCTCCCACTGAGCTCATCTGAGAGACTGGTGACTCTAATGAAGTGCACTGAGACTGGGAGCATTGCAGAAGGAAATTATGCTTCATTCTGGAATTAGTATAGCAAGACATACTGTTCACTCAAGCTTCCTCCAAGCTGCGATTAATGTACAGAGACAAATCCACTAGTCTTTGGCAGTCACCAGCCTCTTTACAAGAGCATATCAGTCTGAATTTCTGCTTCCTATTGGCGAAGGCCACTTCACAGGCCTCTTATTAGAGAGTGGAACAAGCATCTTCATGCCCTCTCCATGGGTTGCCCCCCATAACTAGACCCAACTCTATACAGCCAGCATGGATCCATCTCACCCACTTTACTCTGTCTTCTCTGCCATGTGGACTACACAGCGCTTGGACAACTGAGTTCATGTGCCTCAAGGTCTCTGCTTCCAGGACTGACAAGTCTTGTCAGTCTTGTGTCTTTGTGCTTCCTTTAAACCACTTTCTCATTTTGGTTTTGTTCACCTCACTTGGAAGTTTTCTGGGTCATGGACCATTACTTTTGAGGATGAACAGCTTCTTCAGGTCCTGCTGGTTCCAGCACTTGAAATAATAAGCCACATTGATATCTGTGATGGTGCTGAGACAGGACAGCTTGGATTCTGACCAAAATATCAGCCTGACCTCCCAAATCTAATTCCAGACCTCCAGTCATAGAGTTCTGATTTTAGATTTTGTTCTAGACCTCTTTTTTTTCCTCTTTAAGAGACTCTTGAACAACTGTCAGAAAGACCTGACTTGTGATTCAGAAATGAAAAGGCTTGGCAATCACTTTGGCCCCTTTTTAAACAACATCTTAATGTACTGCTAAAAAGTACTTTTAGAACTCATGGAAATACGTTCTTCCACACATTCTTAGTGAAATAGCTAAATAAAGTGCTAGGCATTCATTTAAAAGAAAATAGTTAGAAATGTCACTTCACTTTAAAACATCATTGGTCATTTTCATATAGCAACTGTTGTTCATGCACTACCATTTAATTCAGCCATGTATCTAAAATCACTAAAGGTTTTTCCCAATATGTAATTTTCTCCATCATTCAAATATCATGGCAAGCAACACCCCATGGGAAACATAGTAAAGAGAGCAACCCTGCTTGATTAGAATTGCAGGCTGCGAGGCAAGCAACACAGAGCAAAATTAAAGGTCACCTGTGATCCCACAGCATTAACCCTGTGCCTGCAATTAAAACACACAGATATTGATTTTAAAAAGACTACCACAAGAAAACCCCAGCACATCATGAACAAGGGATCTGATGCCTCCAAACCAGAACGGCACGCAAAGAATAAACCCATCAAAGTGGATGCCCAAAAATTGTACCAAAGATTCCTGAAAGCTGCAATACTACCAGAGCATAATGCAGGAATGAGAGAAAAAGGGAGTTGGTGGGAGGAAGGAAAGGGAGGGGGGAAATGTCCTTTGATAACAGACAGAGGATGATGTTTTTTGGCACAGTCAATATTCCAAAAGAATGAGAACAATGAACAGTCACTGGGGACCTGTGGTCAGATCACGACATCTATTAAATGCAGAACACACAGTCTCACTTTGACTATTTCCTTTATGTTTTACTGCATCATGGGGAGAAGGGCAGTTGAGATTATAAGTGGTGAAGAGATGGCATGAAAAATTACAGATTTTGTTGACAGCTGAGAAATGAAAATGCTCTCAAGATGGGAGCCCAATTATTGATGGACACATGATGGCTTTGCTGGATTGAATGGTTCTCTAGTGTCTTCACCTCTGATGTACGGCTTCTTCGAGCAACAAAATATTCAAGCCTGAGAGCTCTTGTTCAGGTCTCAAGTTTATCCACTCAAAAGTTTTCGTAAATTAAAAACATGTTGGCACACTCAGGTCATGCACTATGAAATAAGCTTTCTTGAAACCCAGGCAAAACTTTCCACTGTTATAAAAAAGAATTTGCCTAGAAGTCCTGAACACATTAAAGTATGAAGGAGTAAGCAGAGAGGCTGCAAACAGGAAAAACCCTTGTTTGACTATATGAATAGATATATATACAATTTAATTCTCAGGAGACCTCACTTAATTTCTTTTTGAATTGCTAATGTTCAGAACTGAAATGCTGGGGTTTCTTTCTCAAACTGTTAAGCACACTGAGTTCTGAGAGCAGCTAAAACATGACTAATACATTTTTGCTCTTCTTCCTTTGCTCGTTTGTATTGCTATGGTTTATTTTTTCCAGGTTGCTGGTTTTTCAAGGGAGTTCGTTAATTCCTCCTCTGGCGTGCCTTGCATTTGCTCTTGTTCCCATGTTCCCAGGAGCGTAAGGGGAAGGAGCCTAGCTCTGCATGTTGAGGTTTAAAGAGATTAAATGAGGCTGGAGAGAGCCTGGCACTGTTGTACTTGTCAATAGTTCACCCCCAGCTGGTGAAAGAAGAGGGAAATTTTTTTCCAGTTTCTTCTTGGACTGCAGGACTTCCTTTAGCAAACTTCATTACTTGGCTCTGGTATAGTAATTTTTCAAACTGGGTTTGTGAATATCTAAACCTAAACAAACAGGAAACAATTACGGTCTTGGGCAATTTAGGGACTATCCACTGCTGTGAACTCAGACAGTGGAAGCAGAAATTTTGGGTGTTTGAGAAAGGGGAGAAAATTTTGTTCATTTTCCCTTGTGCTAGACTGACAAATGAAGACTATCCATCTGCTGGAGTGGGTGAGGATTCTCCCAATACCTGTATTTTTCCCAATGGCTGTCACAAAAGTTGAATATTCCTGCTTAGGTACATCCTGAAATCCAAATGCATGACTGCAGCAAGACTGGAAATTAAGCCCCTAAATGCAGAACTGTAGCTGATCATATATTTGAGTCAGGTTGGAGCTTTTGTCAGGTAATGGGATTCCACAAACAATAATTCCAACTTGACTTTAAAACATCTAGTGCAGACTATTTAATTGTGACAGTCCAAGACTGATGATGTTTTGTATGATTCCATCTCCTGCTGAGCCTCTCCCTGCAACCCCTTGTACTGTGTGTACATTCAACAGCATTTGCTAGAACAAGACTTCTGGGAATAGAAATTGGAAGACATCCAGATATTTCAAGCTTGCAGGCTCTTTGCATCATGTCCTATGCAAAACAAGCTTCCTTTATGAGGCTGGAATAGGCAGCCTATTGATGCCTGCATTAACAGGACAGAAGACCACCAAGCAGCAGGCCTCACAACAGCAGCGAGTCCTGCAGCAATTTGCAGGAGTTGCTACAGACCTCTGAAGCATTTTCCTCTGCTGAGACCATGGACACCCATTTCTGTTTCTTGCTCATTCCAGACCACGTGTGGTCCCAGTGTCAGCACCCTGAAGGGTGCAGCACCCAAATCTGCACCCCACCACTGTTTCCTGCTCCTCCAAAGTTTGGTGGAATCAGGTGCTCCACAAAGGGAGCACAGTACACCCACTGATGGAAAACCAGCCCTTTTTGTGGATAGCCATGCCAGAGGCAGTACTTTGCTACCGACAGGGCAAGTGTAAAGAGTAGAAAACCCTTGTCATAGCTCTCAGATGGCTGAAGACCATTAACTATGAACATTATGGTTCTGGGGAGGGGCTCTGAGTACCTGTGTGCTTGCTTGGAGAGTACCAGAATGCACCAAATATATAGGGCTGATGTGAAATATGCTGTAAGATGCGATGCAGACACTTAAGTTACCTGGCTAAAAAAATCAGGCCCTGCATCCACAAGTGAGCATTGATGACAATGGCCAGGTTTTCAGGAGCTGCAAGAACCGTGCAGAACTCCTTAAATCAGGGATCTTCCTTAAAAGGTAGGGCACATAAAACCAACTTCCAAAGCAGAGTTTGATGCACAGCGTTTTAGACACTGTTGTTCTGGGAGGCAAAAAAGTAACTCTTGAGAGTTCAGCTATATAAACTGTTATAAATAATAGTCACCCATGTGTAAAATTTGAACAAGTAATTAGTAGCAGCATTGGATGTGTAACAATGTTTGGGCTTTGCCTTGCACAGGGTCAGTGTCATAACCAACGAGGTTAATTAGAGGCACAATTATTGCTAATTATTTTCCATCCACAAGAAGGGCTGTAAGGAGAATCTGGGGAACTACAGGCCCTGTCAGCTTGACCTCTGTGCCCAAACCTGGAGATGTAAATGTTTATTTCTTAACAAAAAAGCAAGAGCAAATAATGGAGAAATTCTGGTTTTATATTGGCTTAACTTGATTTCCTAAAGCTTAAGCAATTTTTAGAAGCTTTCTGAAATAAGCAATTAAACATTAAAATATAGTCTAAATATAAGTGTTTCAAGATCTTTTTATTCAGCTCAGCCATTGACTGACTTTGATCCAAGATACTAAATAACTATGTTATAAATTTTTCTATTAGTCTGCTGCTAATCAGAAATGCCCTGCCCCTTTTCAATTTGGAGTTTGTCTGGCAAGAATAACAGGTTTTGATTTAAACTAGACTGTGCTTAATCATATTTTGCATCTGAACTTGAGTTCCCTTTAGATGTTGAAGCTAAATTAATAAAGTCTTTCAGGCATGATTTCTAGATAATCAATCTTCTAGAAGAGGACTATGCATTCATACCAAGCTAGGAAAAAAATCACACAGAACTGAACAGAGAGCATCAGTTAGAGGACACCAAGCAAATTATCAGCATTTTAGTTTCCCTAAGCAAGGGGCATATATTGTCACATTATCTATCTCCTTTTCAGCTTCTGGTAGTTAGGGACTTCAGGTAATTTCAATATGCTTATTATACTTATAACATTAGAGTAAGGGTCCAAACAGCTGGAGATGCCCTAAGCAGACCCACATCAATGTCCTGCCATGGCGTGGTGCCATGCAGACTCCCACCTTGGCAGATAATGGAGAGCCATCTAAGGAAGGGCAAACCTCAGAGATGCCAAACTATGAATGCAAACCCTTCAGAAGATAAGGCACTATCAGCTCCCCAGTCCACAGCATTTATTTCACCACTTGCCAAAGATCCCTAGAAGACCAAAAAGGTAACCTGCAGTCATGCATTTGCAGATGAAGGATTACTCTGTTCCTCTTTTTAGGAGTTTCACACTGTTAACACTTACTCAGCATAAGATCTGCTCAGGGGGTGGGTAGGGGAACTCGGAGCACAGCTCACTGGATAAACCCCAGCAGCATTTCTGGCTCAAACAGTTTCTGTCCCCACTTCCTGCCTGCACAGGGAGCCTCCAGCAAGAAGTCCCTGAACTGTGCTGGGCAGGTGGCAGCTCTAGACTGGGGGCAGTGCCCAGATCAGATGTGGCAACACTGGCATGAGGTCAGGCCAAATTATGGCCCAGGTCCTCTTCTGCAGAGGAGTGTTCAACAGGCTCATGGCTCAAGGTGCATGAATACCATGCAAATATCTTGACTGTCAATTTTTTTCCCCCTAATCTGTCCCCACTTATCTTACCTACAGACAGTGAGAAACAGTTTTTAGATCTTGCTGCATTACCCCACCCCCACATCCCATTGCTTATCTGTTTTCCTACAGCAGAACTGGGCAAGTTCCAGCGGGTAGCAGATCACCCAAAGGGAGACATGTTCTCATCATTCTTTGTAGCTCAGCAAATTTGCTCAACACTTTGGTGTGTTATTCAGGTAGCTGCATTGCACCTGATTGAGCACCAGATTCAGGAGGTACCACAAAAAGAACATTTTTACACTAAACCTCATTAAAATGAAGCTGAAGAAAGGAGGTGGCATTGCCGAAAGATTGTCTAGCAAGGTGCAAGCAATTGCCAGTTATAGTTAAAAAAAAATGCAAATCAAGCAGAAAAATTCTCAGTAAATATTCTGTTTGGAAAACATTTGAATGAAAGTGGAGAAGGCTGTAGCAATAACAATGGACTGTGGGGAGCAGCAGAAATGCTGTGTGTCTAACTCTGTGTCTCCTGAGGAGTCCAAGGCTCCAAAGGGCAGCGTATCTGCAGCACTGGGACTTGACACCAGGAAACACAATTCCTGATAACAGTCCATGATGAAGATATCACGACCTTGCTGGAAATATTCCTCAAGCTCCTTGCCAAGGAAAATGGTCGAGCACAAGCTATTAAGCTGCAATAGCTACCTACCCACTTTATTAGTGAGCACTGAATTTGTTTCACTTAAATGACTCTCAGGGGAACAAAGAGCGGAAACGGGCATTACACTTGTTGCATATTTACTGCTGAACTCATTCAGCTCCATTACAAGCAGGGGAAGATTTCAAAGCCTTTGCTCACAAGTTGGAATGCTTACCAAGAAGACTATTCATAGATACGAGCTAGGTCAGCATTTCCTAACTTTTTTTTTTTTTTTAAGTGGAAGAATTTAAGGATCTGAAAAAAGTCTTACATAGCAAGATCACAGTTTTCAGTAACAACCATATAAAAGTCAGGTTAACATTAGTGCTCAATTATTGCTTTTGTTCCACTCCTACCCCTCAATTAAATTTGTTTGCTCACATGACTAATGAGACATGCGAGGATCTGCTCTTGACTTTTGCCTCCTCTTCATTTGGATATTCATCTGCTTATATCTTACAAAGCACAAATAAAGGACTACACTAAAAGACATTCTCCCTGTCAACTGGATAACTCTGTTCCACAGAATAAAATAAAACTTAGCAGCTGCAATGCTCGGTGTGCATTTTCCACACAGTATATATGAATTGCTAAAACAAGCATTTGAAAGGTCTGAACTTTCAATTTTGCCATTAACTCGTTATTGCTACTGAAAATCCTGGATCAGGGTAATACAAGTCTGACACCACCTTTGCCCCATCTTTTGGACCTTCAGGATAGTCAAATTAATACAGCCTGCAAAATGACTTCAGCTTGCACCTATCAGGTGTGAACTGCATGGTCAAACAGAGCAATGCTTTAAAACCTTGCAAGGTGAAGAGGTTCAGATTTTCTGTGCAGGAAAATGAACAGTCAAGCTTCTGCAAAATCAGACCAGAGTCAGTTTATGAGCAAAACAGATGTAACTTAAAAGCCTGATTCTCTAAAAATACTCTCTGTTTTAAAGACAGTTTAGTCCTCTCGGCACCTTCTTCTTGGACATGACACTGAAGTTAGAGGGTCAACGTCTTGGCTCCTTTTCAGAGGGCTTTTAGCTGTACTCTAGTAACCCTCACCAGAGGGCTAGTCCTGGGAGTCATCAGTGCCTGCATTGCTTGCATTAGTTTTTGTCCCACTGGGAGGAATATCACACCTTCAGACCTGTATCACACATCCAGACATCTGTGTAGTCCAGGTAGTTAAACAGAGACATTATGAACGAATATTTAAATTTTAAATAAAGAAGGGAAACAGAACTTGGAAAAGCAGCAGCTAATTTCAATGAGAACAACTGCTAACTCTTGTGTTTCTTTTATGTTCTAAATGCTGATAGTCAGACCTGTTAAAAAGCAACCCTAGGCACTTAAAAACTAGGGAAAGGATAAATACATGTAGGGACAAGGAAGAAGAAAAGAAGATCTTTGTAAAATTAGGTCTTATCTATCAGTAAACAATAGCAGAATAACTATGCAAAGCACTTCATTCCAATTATGTCATCAGAAAAGCCAAATCCAGGAATAAAAGCCCAAGCAAATATGAAGGCATGTGTTCATGTTTGCAGATTTACTGTTGCTGGACTTTCCCCTTTCTTACCGAGAGTAAACAACCTCCGAAAGACCGAGCACACGGGGTGACTAACAACTATAACATGAGTGTCCCTGGCCTGCCTGAACTTCTTTCAGAAAGTAAAGGAAGAGCTCCATTCTTGCCAAACTGTCCCTTTTTTTTCTTGACATTTTCAAGCTTAGAGGCTGGAAGACTTAAAAATATTGCTTACAGCTTAGGAGAAGTCATATTATTAGTAAATAGGGTAGAGGGAGGGGGAAAAATAATGCATTTGTTTTTTTCTGTTTTTTTGAAAACGTCACCCTTCCCCTAAGCTGTAGCTCCTCCCCTTCACTTCAGAAATAACATTTCTGTGTTTTGCCCAAAGGGAAAAAGTAGCCATCCTTTGTGGTGTGGCACGTGAACAGTGCTGCAGGAGATTTTTGTACCTTTGGGAACAGGCAACTGGCAGCATGGTTGGCCTGATCTCTCCCTCAGAGCAGCCCTGAAAGGCACTGATAAGGTGTTTTCCTCCTCCAGCAGCAACTATCAGCATCCATAGGCAAAAGAACCACCACAGATGCTGAAAAAGCCATTTGGAACACAGAGCTAGAGGGCCTCATTTCCATCCCCCCCCCCCACCCCCACTCCCAAGCAAGATAAAAAAAGCACCTGATTTGATGGAACAAAGCCAGGTTTTCTGCCCAATTATTTTCTACTGCTGAACAATGACCATTTACACTAAAGATAAAAAGCAAATTCTGCAGTGAAACAGATGAGGCTGGGGAGGAACAGCACAGGCAGGCTTGGAAGGAATCCATGGAGGAAAGTCCCACAGAAATGCCTTATGACAAGCCTGCAGTTGGGCTTTGGAGACAACTGTTTGCTGGACAAGTGGTCTAGTTCCCTCCAGAAAGCTGAAGTAGGTGGATACAAGCAGAAATAAATAGAAAAGCCAAAACATAAATACAAAAATATAAAACTCCCAATCATGTTTAATATAAATAACACTAACGTCTTACTCAGAAGTGGGATTCCCCAGTTACTGTTAAAAGTCAATGTTTTGGGTAACTGAGAAAGCCAGATTAAAGCAAAATTATTATTTGGAGAGATTAAGAAGGTAAAGCAAGCCAAAGTGCTCTTCATTCTCTCTCATTCAGTTTAAGAGGGCAAGGTACACCACAGCACAAGTTTTATGCTGAATCAGTCCTTTCACTGTGGGTTGAAGGTGAGCAGGACAATTTTAAAGGTAGAGGAAAGCCCCACATAGTGGGATATTGCTGAAAAATGCACGAAAATGAAAGCAATACTTTGTTATGGAGAAGCATCCCCAGCCCTTATAACCACTAGCTTGTAAAGGATCAGAATGTTTTAAACTGCTTCAGAAACATCCTTCTTCTCACTGGTAGCTCTGGATATTTGCTAAATATTTGCTTAAATATTTTGCTAAATGTTTGCTAGCAGCCCTATTAGTGTGAACTAGGCATCTGTGAGCAGCCAGCTTCCTTCTCTAGAGTACAGCAGCCTGTCCCACCAGGGCTGGTGGTCGGCCACCTTCTCCACAGGAAGGATGACCATAACTAGAGACAGACATTTTGAAGAATAAATTCAGCATGCAAGAGAGGGACTAGAAAACAGGCTTTATTCCCTATACCTTTTAATGAATTTTGTCTTGAAGACGCTGAAATCTAATTTTCCACAGCAAGGGGAAAGAGAGTGGGTCTGTGATGCTCTGAAAGCTGGCAAAAATTCAGTAAGAAATTTCAGACAAAGTAGGAAAGACACAACTTTGCAACCAAATGAAAGCCTCTGGAAGGTCTGAGGAGGCTGATGTTTCCAGCACCAAAGGTTTTATTTTAGATCAAACATCATTTACCTTCCTCATTCATGCTATAATTTAATGGAGAAGGAAGCCAATTTTTCTCAGACAACCCCTTCCCAAACTCTATGCTCCATTTCCCCTTCACAGAGGATGACTTTGCACTATCAAAACTGCCTGCCTGCCCAGCACCTCAGGGGAATGCCACCACAGGTCTGCAGAAAATGGCTATTTTCTCCAGACCCTTTGATGCCATCCCTTACACCTTGTCCTACAGAAAGGCTTTCCA
Source organism: Vidua chalybeata (assembly GCF_026979565.1). Taxonomy (NCBI): domain Eukaryota; kingdom Metazoa; phylum Chordata; class Aves; order Passeriformes; family Viduidae; genus Vidua; species Vidua chalybeata. Next base: position 68,892,265 of record NC_071530.1, on the reverse strand, counting down.
ACACCCCACCCTTCTGCCACAGTGCTGAACCCTGCTGTACCCCTGTGGTGCTGCTACACTGTACAGCATCTACCCCTACTGTCTTCCCCCTCAATGCTGGGCACATGCCAGATAGCCAAAAAAGGGAGCAGCTGCTGTCAAACCCGGAGATGAACCGAGACTCCTCCAGAGCTGTGAAAAGTAATGGCAAAGGTGACACACACAGAGCCACAAAGAGGTAACACTTGTGTTGTAGGATCATTGGATTTTGTGCATTTGTCCCTCTGGGATTATCCAATGGCACACATGCACAATTTAGCACTGCCCCCTTCACCCTTTTTCACCTTTCTTCAGCCATTCTGGTTTTTAAGCAAAGTGGAGCTCTGTCCCAGCCTACGAGCAGGAGCTATGCTGGGACTGCAGGGGGATCAGCTCTCCCTGAGTCAGGTCCTCCTCATGCATCTGGTCATCCTAAAGCTAGGAACAGAGTGTTAATTCTCTCCCCCACAGCCCCTCGCTGCTTCTGCTATGTTATTATCCTTACAAAGCTATACAGAAGGAAAAACAGTCAGTCCAGAATAGTTTGGGAATGAAGGATTAAAAAAAAAAAAAAGGAAGAAAATAGTGACACTGTTGCAGACATATACACAGAGAAGTCTTTGTGTGCCAGAGCAAGGGAGCCAGCAGAGATATCTCCATCAGTTTACAGTAGCAGAGCAAGCTAGGGTGGAATTAGCAACAAATTCATTAGAATGCAGTTTAATCACACTGCCCAAAGGCAGGCCCACTAAATAATCTTGCTGGTGTGCTTTCAAACATCCTTGGACATTGTTGGATAACTTTACTTGAGGCAGGGTAGCTGTTTCTCCATCACTGTTGTACTGCAGGATATCCCCAGCAGTTTGGGATTAGGCAGGTAAGGATTAAAATCCCTTCCCTACCAATTTGCCTAGCACAGCAGCTGCAGATAGAGGGCAGCTGGTTTACTGCAAATGTCACTGGGTTGTACCTTTGATAGTCCCACCACAGGCTGGTTCCTCTTCTTCCTCTCCATACATTTTCCAGCCCCTCCTATCCGGTGAGAACTTTGAGATAAGCCCTCAGGACTGAAGAGCAAAACATCGGCAGAGGAGCCAGCCAGCACCCCTCCCACACACCCTGCAAGCCCAGGGGTCATCAAAAGGGTGAGGCAAATGAAGTGCCACAGAAGTCAAGCCCCATTTGGCTAAAACAGGAAGCAGAATGAATCTTTGACCACAGCTTGTGGGATGGTCAGATGTTTTTAACCAGGCTGTTGTAGCCCAACCAACTCTTGCCCCTCCTACAAATGAGGTTATAAATACCTATTTTGTCAGCTGGGCTATAGATTCAAGTTCTTCAGTTAGTGGAGAGAAAAATCCAACATTCTGTGAGCAAGTCACTGAACTGTAATCAGACCTTTAGTGTTTGGCTTGTATAGACAGGTGCCCAGCAAGGAGGAGCTTGGCTTCCCCCAGGGCAAGCAAGGCATGTTACAGAGCCATGTTGCCAAAGCTAAGACTGCCTGGCCTCATTTTGCTGGAAAAATGGCAGCACTAGCATTTGACACGTGTACTAGTACCCTACACCATATGTCAACACTTATTTTTTATAGACTTGTATGACAACTGCTATCAGAAGCCAAATATAGAAAGGTTTCCTAAGGCTAGCTCTACACTTACCTGAGATTTATTACACTAATGACCCTGTTCTCATATTAGTCAGTGTAATCTGTGAAGCATTCAAAATAAAGCCTTCAAGTGCCCTGGAAACCAAGATATATGATTAAGGCCAGATAAGGGTAGAAGCTTTTCAGTGATCTCCTGCCACTGTTGTATTCAGAGCTCAGGCAGCCCATTACGTTACTCTAATTAAAACATTTCTGCTGTCTTTCTTAGAAAAGCTTATTAATTTGAAATTGTGCATAAAGGCTTTAAGGATGCACTTTGAAAGCTCTGCAAAAGGTAGTGGAAAGGGAAGATTACTATTCTTGCATACCAGTACTAGTCAGACTCTTCATTAGAAACAGGTGCAATCAGCTAGAAAATGAACAGACTGTGATGTAAGATGTCAAAGTACACTTTGCAGAAAGACATTCTTCACTGAGACACCCCAGGACTTGCTGGAAGTTTCTTGCCATTGCCAGGGAAGCAATAGCAAAGTGCTCAGCCAGGGGAGCAGCAAGCCCTCAGTCTGTCTCCCCATTCTGTGGAAATTGCCACCAGCAGAATTTGGGTGTTTCATCCATTATTCAGTGGCTGCTGCCAGCTCTCATTCACATATATCACCTTGGGCATAAATAAGTAAAACACTGTACCTACAAACCAGTGACAGAGGAGAGCATTAAAAGGTAATGAGTAAGCAGGCTTCTCGCCTTTGCTTGTACTACAGTCTGACCTTTAATACAGCAACTCTTATGCTGAGATCTGGATCTTGGACCATTTTTATTCAGTTACAATCCAGAGAAGCTTTTTCACCTTTTTCAGTGACAGTTATCTTCTTTTTACCTGGAAAAATGTTCCACTCCAACCTATTCCAAGAAATAATTTTAGAATTTAAAATAAACCTATTATAATTTCCATTAAAAGTGTTACTATGGAGTATGGTATGTTCCAACCTCTCACTACTGCTTACAAGGATCCTCATAGCTTAACTCAGATGTAGCATTACTTCTTTTCTCAGGACCAACCTAACAAAAAAGAATTAAATCTTTTCAGTGTTGCTAGACATTCAAAGGAGATTTCTGCACCTCTAGGCTTTCTGTGCAGCCTTGACTTCATGCTATAGGCTAAGTCCTGAAGTAGCAGATCCTGCTTGAGAGACTGCCTCATTAACCAAGGCAATAATCACAGCCAGACTTTATGATCCTCATTCCTGACCTTCTTCCATGATCAGTGCACTACACTAGGCAGGTTACACCACTCTTCACTCTCACATTGCCAGCTAATTCTGGGAAAGGCTTCTGGATGCTACCTTATTCCAGAGAAAGATGTTGCAGAATGCTAACAACACATGCAGTTTGGTGCACTGCGAATTTCATGGTTTCTTTTTGCCTCTTCTCAGAGTGAGTATCTCTCAGGGCTCTGCAGAACCAGTGTAGCCAAGCCATAGCCAAGATAGCCACTGGTCTGACATTAAATACAAAACCCAAACTAAACAAAAATATGCACAGAGGTTTAATTATATACAACCAAATTCAAGTGGCACCAAGACTGATCAAACTAGAAACTAAACCTGAAGGGAAAAAAATAAACACGTTTTTCTTTCCACCAGGAGTCAAGATTGTCACTTGGCCACACATTGTATGTACAGTATTACAAAGATAAGAAAAAGAAGTAGGAGGTGGTCAGGACGACTCAAACCAGCTGCCCTCCCTCAGCAAATCTTGTAAGTAATTGCAAAGGAATTAGTATAACAAAGGCTTTCAGAAAAGAAATCTAGAACATAATGTAAATTATACCTATCATTGGTTGGCCTTTGGTCATCCCAAACCTTAATTATCTGTTTTGGTTTATTCATGCAGAAGGTAGCATATTTAAAATTTATTTGGAGAGTCATTTCTCTTAGAGTATATTATTAGAATATTTAGTATAATATTATATATAGTTATATTTTATAGCATATTATTAATATTAGAATAGTATATATATATGTATAGTATTACATATTCAACCATTCTTAGAATGCTGATGACACTGTCAAGCACACAAATATTTTACCATCTGCTCTGCCTGTATCTATTAAAGATAGCCCAGAAATTTAAAGCATCTTTGAGTTTCACGCAGGAGCAAGATGTTTCTAAGGCAGCACAACAAAATGAAGATATTTCAGAACTTACTAGTTCAACAAAACTGATCCAGGTACTTAATATTTCATTATATCATAGGGAAAGTCAAGAAGAGCCTTTATTCAAAGCTGCACTCACTTATCTAATTTTCAGCTTACTGTAAGGCAATAGAGATTTTGTAAGAAGCAGATTATAGCTAGGCTCTACATGTAGACACATTTGTATTGAGGAAAAGTAATTTCAACCTTGGTAGCATGTGCAAGTATATGTGAGGACCACTGCTGCAATGCTAACAATCTGGATAATGCATTCTTCAAAATCAGCAGTAGACTAAAATGCTTTCCTTTTGGAAACAGGGCGTGTTTCTAGATGTTCGCCTCAGCTGCTTTCCATCAACATTTTCCTCCTAAATGGAGAGCTTCCTTTCAATTTGTGTGATTGAGGGTGTGTTCACTGTCATAGGTCCAAAAAACACCTGCATTAATTTCAGCCATATTTTATGGAAGATGACATTTTTTCTGAGACTTCTGTTGGTCTGTGAGTATTTTGAACACACTGATTTAACAGAGGACTCTGGACTAAGAAATTTGCTGCTCATCATACAAGAAAGGAAGAGCTCTTAATCAAATCTAATAAAAGTTTGCCTGCACATAAGTAGACCCTGGAGAGGGCACAACTTTTGTCTGCCCAGCACCTACTTCAGCTTCTCTCCATCATCAGGCAGGAAGGTCAGTCCACTGGCAAAGTCTAAACTCTCTTGAAACACGAAGTCCAAGGGCAGGCACCATAAGCACAGCATCCATCAGTGTGAGATCCAGCAGCAGGGGCTTTTCTTCCCAGCTGAGGGATCTGCCTGATCATGAACAACCACAATCAGCTGCCCAGCAAAGACTTATCTCTTGAGGCATTACAAGGCATCAGATTTTCCCTCAGGATCTCTTCTAACCTGGTTTCATGTGACCACTCCTTCAGCCTTCTCTTGATCTCTTGCAGTCAGCACATTCACCTCTTTAGAGCTCTTCCATGAGCGAAAGGGTCTCTTTCATTCCTGCCTTACATATTCTTTCAGGAGAAAAGCCCCATGCTTGAGTGTCCTGTCTCTTCTCTCAACAGCTTCCTTCCTGAGCTGTGAATTCATAGACCCCTGCCAAGGCTCTAAGTAACCTTTCTCTTTCCTACCCTATAGATTTTTCCTCAGCCTATTCACAGACAGCACAGTTTGGTCTGAGCCTGCTGCACAGACAAAAGAGTATCAGCCTGGAATTTGCTCTTCTCCTTGGAAGTTTTGGGTTCAAGTCACAGGCAAAAGACAAAATGGCTCTTGACACAGATGGTTGCTTATAAATATAGACATATAGAGATACATGGCACCACAAAAATAGTCCGCTCCAGCTCCCAGCTTTTGGTGTGCTTTTGTGTTTTTCCACCCCCTGCAGAAAATGGAAGAAGTCTTGGGTGATCAGAAATTCTGCCCTAGTGGGAGAGCTCTAGAAAAGCCAGTAGGACCATATCAGAATTAAGTCATTGCAGAATTTAAGCCAACGAATATTTTCATGTGTCTTTCTGCTTTCTATAACCTAGTGTTTCTAGAGCAAGATGTCACTGGTTGGATTTCCCCAAAAAAATCCCCAAACAACCAAAACTCAGCAAGCCCAACCCCAAAAAACTCTAACAACAAAAATATCCAGTCAAACAGTCTGCAATTTCTGCTATGGAAACCCTTTATATATAAAGTTGGAGTGTTCCATTTCCTTTATGTTAAATAAATAAATTAATCAGAATTAAAATGATACATACTCCCCAGAAGAAAGGGCAAGACATGTCAGGGTAAGCAAAGTCATCTCAGCTGGCAAGGATCAGTGTCTCAGAAATGCCTACTCACCAGTAAAATACAACAATTCACTGCACAGGCAGATGCATGTCAAAGTCTGCTAAGAGATTATAAAACCAGGCTGGAAACAGTTAATCCTAAACATCTGTGTATACACCACAGAGCTCTCATTCATCCTGGGGGGAAATCTGTATGCCTGTTTCTCATTCCAAGAGAGTTAGCCATCCTGCTCTTGCAATCAGTCAGTTCACCTTGCCAGGCCACAACCTGAGTAGGAAATGGCATCAATCTGCTCTGGCCACTCAAACTTCCCTGAAGCAGCTCCTGTGCAGTTTGACAGGCTCATTTCCCAGGAATATCCACTAGGTATCTGCTTACCCTGGCACAGGGACAGAGAAACAGCAATATAAAATGTCAGATAGAGCTTGTCAGGGCTTGTCAACTTGGGAAGGGTTTCACTATTTCTCTTGGGGACAAAAGCTCTGGCACCTCCAAGAGGCTAATTTTCATGGTGTGACCAACACTTGGGGAAGGGGAGACAGGACATTTGCCATTGCTGTTGTCTTAAGAAAACGTTTCAAACAGTTGATGCTTTCACAGCTTGGCTGTGGGGGAAATACCATTTTTTTTTTTTTTTTTAACTTGAAGTCAGAAAGAAAAGCTGGGTTAAGAGGGAATCCACAGAGAAAGGCTGGGAGACAAATGCATGCCTGGTTAACACCACCTTTCCAGGAGTTGCTTGGCTCACTCAAGCAATCAGTGTCACCTCATGGCAGTCTTATCTCCATTTGGTTCTGGTTGGGTAAATTTCCATAACATCAAGTGGCAGCTGGTACTAACTGTATGGTCAGAAAAGTGAGTAAAGTCATGAAGAGAGAAACATCACTGATATATCCAGAAGGGATATTTTCCTCTTGATGAGTGTAAGGAAGGTAGCTAATTAGAAAATCAAGAAATTAGATCTACGAAGAATTTATTTTTTGAGATTACCAAAACAACAGAAGCTACACAGTCAAAGCGCAGTAATTGTTTTGCATATATCCTTCAGTTTCACTTTTCTAAGATGTTACTGTATGAAGACTAGAGAGATTTGAAAATCAGGATTTAAAGAAGATTCTCTGTTATGACCAGTCAAGACAAGGTACAGCTTGACTACAGAAAATCAGAAAGGAGGATGTATTCAAGAAGAATTTATCCTGATATTCAGGAATACCAAGTAGGAGCCAGGGCTCCATCAAACACTGGCCTCTTGTCTCAAACATGGTCTCTGCATATTGTCAATATAGATCTCTTTTCCAGCTTTCAGACCACATCCTGTATCACTTATTGCTAATTAATCCCTGAGGGGTTTAGATATTTAATATTGCAACATGAGAAGATGTCTTAGGAGCAAAAAAAAATAGCCTAAATCAAAGGCACCTAGGCTTTAACGAAAGAATTAATCACAAAGGGCCAGACTGCCTCTGGAAGCAGAGCTCTGCTCTATGCAGGAAAAAATGGGCATCACCTCCAGACTCACTGGAAATCTCAAGTCCAAGCCTGGAAAGAGCAGAAGCAGCCCAGGAAGTACTCCCATTTCTGACATTAGCCTGAACTCCTGCAAGGATACTGTGGGTGAAGGATCAACCAAGCCCACAGCATTCACTAACTCATGGCAAGAAAACCACTGGGAAATGGGTCTGGGATTTTGCCAGAAGCAGTTTCCAGGTCAGAAGGAGATTTACAAACAGTCACTTGTAACTGAAAACTAATCCACGGTCTCCATGACCTTTATGATTGATAGAGATATAAATGTGTGGGAAAAATGCTTGTAGAAAAGATGCCACAACAGAATGATTTGACAGGTAGAACTTTCCTTGGTTCTGCTGGCGAAATATGCCAAGCTGACAGATAGAGACAACTCCAAGGATTTCTGCCCACTTTCAAATAAAAAGGAAAAATAATGAGTAATTTTGCCTCTCTGCAAGGTGCTATTGCCCTGGCAACAACCCTCCATGTCTATGGAATGGCTTTAAACAGCACCAGTGGGCAAGGCATTGGTGAGTAGTCCAAGTTTGCCTCTGTGGAGAAAGGCAGCACATTGCCTTTGTAACACCTGACCTGCCCCACCAGCTCTGCTTCTTGAGCAGGGCTTGAGAGGATGCAAAGATATGGCCCTTACACTCTATGTGAGGAGGCAGTTCCCCTGCCTGGAGCTCTGACATGACAAAAAGTAGCTCCCACATTCAGGGCAGCTACAGTTTTTGCATTCATAGGCACAGATTCATAGTTAGGGTACAGATGGCATCATTATCTACTCCTCTTTGGTTTCCTACAGAAGTATACTTTAAAACAGCATGAGAATGAGGGCCTGTCATGCCATGGTTTGTCTGAAATTGTCATTATCTCTAAAGCACATGTCACAATGTCAAGATTGAAGTAAATGTATCAGCACTTTACCCAGCTGACAGAACATGACACCATCTAAGGAGGTTGACAGAAACAGTAAGTAAGGCTGAAAAATGTTCCAGGATGGGGTAGGGGAAATGTAACAGTGCATAATACCTTGGGAATACTAGGTTTCCTTGTGTTCCCATTACCACAGGATGATGTGGAACAGCTTATATGCAAGGTAAAGGGCACCCACATGTCTTGCCATTACTACTTGGGAGTCCTTAACTTCACAAGGTGCATCAGGCTCTCTTTGACTATAGTCACAATTATAGAGCATGAGCAGGTTTCTCTTAAGCCCTACAGTGGGCTCTAAGATTGGTTTCCATCAGTCAAGCCACTGTCAGATGACATTCTAGATTCACAGCAGAGATCACCATTTGCTTTGCCAGCTCTAAGAGCCTAATGACACTCAGGAAGTTGGAAGAAGCTATTTTAATGGGAGCACATAAGCACAGGAAGTAGTAAAGGTTTTCCAAAATACCCATTGTGCAAAATACCCAAAGGTTTTCCAAAATACCCATGTGGCAGAGCTCTCTCTCATGTCTGTGGATGCTAGCAAATAACAAGACCACATTTGAGTTAATAATTACCAGGTACACCAGGCCACCAGATCATGCTGCTCTAGACAGGCTCCACAGTGTCAGGCAGCTGCTCCATCTGCTGGATTAAGCCTCCAGCTAAAGTGGCTTAGCTCTACCCGGGTCTCGTGAATGTGGTCCTCTGTGTCAGTCAGTCGGTGAATTGCAGCTATGAATAGTTTTAGCAGTCCTTGGGGAGGTCATGAGTACTACGGAGGTCCTAGGGGTGTGGGTGAGTTGAGTCACCGGAGTAAGGAATAAAAATGGTAAGGCCATGGGCATGTTGGCCAGTCTCCAATTATTCTCTGATGAGACAGGCTCTTGAAAGATAATTTGTGAAGTGATGTGACTGAAGTCAAACCATAAATGAAGTTTCTTAAAATATATAAACAAATAAGAATTGATGCTGCTGTTTCTGGGTTTCTAGGGTACACAGAATGTCAAGTGACTAATGATGCATACAGAAAGCCTTGCAACAAAGGAAATCAGTATTTGCTGAAACAGAGCACATTATGGAGTTTCGCTTTTGACAGAACTGAATGCCAGCGTGTTCAATCTTCCACACTGATAGATCCAGTCAGCTCAGAGAAAAAAAAAAATCTGTATCACTCCACACTGTATGGTCACTTTTGTCTGAGTGAAATAGGAAGATTTAAAAAAAATATACTCACTTTGCACAGCTTTAAATGTCTACACAAAGATGTAAAATAAAGAGCATTAGCATTAGCTGCAATTGAAAACTAAAAAAAAAAAAAAGGTGGGTTGGGAAAAGATAGATACCTTTCTTTAAGGTGACCATCATGCCTGAATACTGAGTAGGATATTTCAGATAATTTGCACAGTGAAGATTTGGTTTAATTTGTGTCTTTTCTTCCCAGGGCAGATCACATTTATTCTTATACAACGTAAAAAAAAACCAAAAAAAAAACCCCGAAAGTGGAAAGTGTGATGAAAATGAAGGCTGGGACAAGGCAGTAATGAAAAGAATGAAAACTATGTCAGAGTACAGTGCACCTGATACAGAATCTCAATTCTCCATCAACTGAGGTAAACTCATCTATAAAAAAAGATTGTGCAGAAGACAGCTACTAATGCACAAAGGTCTACAAAGGTTGTTAGCCATGTAATAGGTCTGCAAATATTTTTTTTGGGGGGGAGGATCTCATTTGGGAACCACAGACCAACTGATTACTGTTTTCCTCCTAGCTGTGATGGAGGGATTTTGTGCAATATTGGATTAGCTGTCATTTCCCCATCCGTGTGACGGTTATTGTAAGTAGAATCTCTGCAAAGCCAGTTTCATCCTGGAAGTTTCAGCATAAATATAATATAGCATTATTCTTAAACAAAATTATTTACAACACCTGCAAACTAAACCATTATCTGTATCCACCAGAATTAATTTCACACTCTGAGAGATGTCACTGAAAGAAATCTCAAGATATGGAAGAAGAAGGTGTGGCCTTCCTAAAAATTGCTGGGATAGGCACTATCTTTTGGATCCTGGATATCTGTGCAGCTGTTTCATCTGCTGCTTTCCCTGTTTGGTGGGATCTGCTGAGAACAATCATCTCCTGTCCTCATTTATATTCTTTGGGTTAGAAGCTGGAACAAAAGACTAATGGCAGGGCTAGGTCTTTCCTGTCTGTTTTGATGATTTGAAAACACAACTGCTCACTAGCCACAAGGGGACTATACTTGCTGCCTGCATTTGCATCCTCATTCCTAAACCCTGAGTCATGGTGGGAGCACTGAGTTTAGCCAAAGGACTGCATGAGATGACTCATGCAGCATATATCCCTGCAGGGCTTCACAGCCATGCACCCCTTTCCCTTACTATTCTTACTCTTCTCCTGCCCCAGTTGTCCCTCATATTTTTAGTATTTCTTTGCCATGTCTGGTCCAAGCAAACCACAAATGCTGGTATTCTATGCGTGGGTGGGGGTCTCTGGGCTGTAGCACATCATGTGATTACAGACGACTGTAAGCCCTTTCTTAGCAAGGAAAAACCCTTCCAAACCCAACTAGTGAAGTGTAGTTTAGAGTACTACACAGCCAGGAATACAAGTCAAATAAAAATACTCAGTATTGTGTTCAATGTCCTAGCATATTTTACTCCTACTGCCTTGCAATGACTGGCAGAGATGTCTATCAGAAGATATTTGAGAGACAGCTACATCAAAACACAAGGATGACACATGCACAGAGCCTTTTATGATAGAAATAGGATGTCATTAAAATTCTTTTTCGCATGCAATGATGAACACACTACTTTAGATTATCAGCAATTATTTCAGATTCAGATTATTTGCAGTACCTTCAGTGGTACAGGAGAAGAACCCAGGGCATTTCCCTTAAAAACACCAGATGCTGACAGTGTTCTGTAGCCAGGGATTGTTTGTATTTCTTTTGTGTTTGATAGTTAAAGTAAGAAGAAGATAAAGTACTATCTTTTGAGGCTTGCAAGCTCCTAATGAGCTTGGTTCTGTGGTGAGAGTTAGTGGAGCCTGATGCCTTCCCTGAACAAACAGTCTGTGCAATGTGTACACAGCTCAGAGAATTTACTCAGTGTGGACTGGGAGTACATCACACCGCTTCCCACCCTCTATCACTGACTCCTCAGAAACTGACACCCATCCTGTCATACATTAATTTAGGGAGAAGGTCCTGGCTGACAGATTGTTAATAAGGGCATGATGTCTTTTACTTGCTGTAGTGAAGTTGATCTTGCTCATTGAAATTGTTTAACTGTAAAAAAACCCCAACCAATCGCCAAAACAATGAAACCAGAGAAGGTCAGAAGCCCCTAAATCCTTGCACCATAGACAGAATGAGTGTGAGCTGTCCAGATTCTCACTTACTCCTTCCCTGACCCAACAGAAATCAATCTTTATGTCGAATCCATCACAAAGCTCTCTGCCAAGAGGACTGTCAAAGGTGACAGATAGCACTGATCAGTGTATGATCTGTGCTTCACAATCTATAAGAGATTATGGCATTTTGTGCTAGCTGAGGTGGTGGCAAACTCAGCTTCAAGATGCACAGGCAGTGCTGTAGAGCCCAAGCCTGAGGTGTGGAAGTCAGGCCCACAGAGCCAAATTTTGGGTCCTCCCAATCACGGGGCTGGGTGCAGGGTCAGAGTGAGTCTGGGTCTGGTACACAGCCAGGCTCAGCTGGAGCCTGCCCTAGGTGCTTGCATCTGCTGGGGAAGGTTGGGTTTCTCTTTGCAAACAGATGATTTTGTGCCCATTAAACCAAACCTTGTTTACACCTGAACATGGTAGTGAATAGCTGTTCCCTTTACCATCAATATTCAAGAGGAAGTTTTGAACCCTATCCATCTGGTTGCCTAAGGGAATGCTATCTGACCAATACTCTCCAAAAAAGCTACAGATTATATGATCTGTGCTCTCACTGCCACTGCCTTAAAACATTTGCTGACTTTTTCTGCCCATACACAGCAGGAGCACTGAGGACATTTTTCTCTTCCACATCACTGACTCAAAGCTTTCTTTGAAATCCTATTATCTTTCCAAGGAAACTATACCACACCACAGTATGTGTGCGGCACAACCTACCAACCTCAGTCAGGGGACAGTGGAGTACTATAATGCACACCCTGGCTGCTATTTCTTAAGCTAGGATCTAAAAATCATTAATACTGATCCATGCCCAGAGCAAGTCCAATAGGGATTAGACAGGCTCACAGAAGCACATTTCTGTCAGAAGATACACTTCACATGATAACTAGATCCAGAAGCATCTTTCCAGATGGCAAAGATAAGCAATAATTGCTGCCTGCTGAAAATTAGATGCTACATTGATGTATTTTTCGGAAACAGGAAGCAACATAATTTAACCACACTGTACTAACAGTCTGTGGAATGGTTGTAAGCATTCTTGATTTGGTTTATGGAAGATCACGGTGTCTTTCTAACAACAGCAAAAGAAATGGTGGTCTGCTGACACACATGAACCTCCTTGCAGAGCAGATCTATGTGTGAAGCTCCAAACAGTTGTTGATGTTTCTCCTCAGGTGCTGCTGTGTAACTCTTCACCTGATTCACTGTGAAACCTCCCAGCCCCAAGGACTGGTTTACACAAAGTGGTTCCTGCCAGTTTAACTACAATCAGTTATTAAACTGATTCAGTTAATCCCTCAGGAACTCCTTTGGGGACACAGGTGTAATAATTTATATCAGTTATGACTTAGAGCAATTTACCTTTCAGTTGGTAAGATGTCATATCAATTTAAAACTTTGTTTCAGGTTCATAAACTACCAAGTTAAGACATAATTGCTATCACTGTGTTTCCAAGTGATGTTTTCCATAACTGATTACAGTTAAGTCAGTTCAACTACTTGCACAGATCAGCCCAAAATCTCCTGCTCCAGTTACATGGGTTTTGGTTTCAAATGTTGAGCAATGCACAAATGAATGATCCATCTGTTCCTGTGGTAAACAAAAGGGTAAGGCAGGCAGTACTTGACCCTGTTTTTAAAACAGCTCAACATGCAGAAAATGTATTGAGGAATCAGAGTGAAATGACAGCAGTGAAGAATTTGACACACAAGATATGCCTTGTAGTCCATCATCCCACAGCTCCTCAAAGACCCCAGCTTTAAGTCCAGAGCATTTACCAAGTGTTGGGTTTCATGTACATATTTCTCTCCTGTGGTTGTCCCAGACACTAATTATGGCCTTGTCTGTGTGGTGTGGCTACTCTTATGATACACAAGGGAATAGGTTCATGTTTCCAGAAGCTTGGGGCTGGCATTGCTGAAAACAAGTTGAAACAAAACAAGCAGTTTAGCTAAATGCTAGTGCCCCTGGTAGGGTGATCATCCCACTAGTAAAACTAGTTTTACTTCTAACCACCAACTTCAGATTCATTAGCTATAAAACCTAGTTAAATAAGTCAATTGAATTAATTTTAATAAAAATAAGTAACATTAAAGAAAAAATATTTCCTCTAGGATTTCTAGGATGGGAGAGGACCACCAGGGAAGACAGTACCTATGCTCTTACCTGATGGTTCTGCCAGTGCAAAAACAAGTGGTATCAAGCCCTTTTGCTTATCTATCTCTGGTTCCATCAGACCATCCCCTGCTGCAGACTCAGCAGGAAGCAGCCTGGAGCTCACTGGCATACCAGTCTGGGGAGGAGGGTGCCCTCAGGACGTGCTGGGGTGCATGGGACAGGCAAGCTTGCACTGCCAGGATGGTAGAGCAGAGCTTGCTGCTGGCACACCTCAGGCTTCTGACACTGCACAGCTGCTTGCCATGGTCAGGGCAGGGAGCCAAACAGCTTTTGGAGCTGCTTTCCTTTACTGCTCTGTTCTTAGCTAGCACAGGGAGAAAGCAAGGAGGAGGGGGTTGAAGTAGGCTGAGTGACAGCATGGTGCTGCACCAAGCAGGGTGGGTGAAGTCTCAGAAGGGGCTGATGTTCACAAGAAAACAGAATAGCTTCTCAAGAGGGGACTAGCTCTGCTCACAATTGTTCTATCACACTTAAATTGCACCTGCCCCAGGCCAGCACTGCTGTGTAGGGCGACATCTCTGCCCGCTGTCCACTGTAACCTGCTCTGCTTCTCCCTATAAAGGTTTTTAGGCTTTTTTTTTTGTACCTCTTGGGGCACTGGGCTGGGTTTGACAGCTTCTTTGAGGGAGTTTGTATATTTCACTTCAATTGTATTTCAGCTCAGTGAACGTGTGGTAGATTCTTTCTCAATTTCATCCCCAGTGGAGGATTTTTTTCCATTTGATGGACAAAAGTTTTTAAAATCCTCTACTATTTTGGGAGCACACCAGGTATCACAGCTGTATGCCAAATTATGCCAAGCTATGTCAAATTATTTGGTTTCAGCTAGGTTTCCTTGAAGTCAGCCTCTTTTTCCTTGATTAATTTCTTTATCTGGGGTTCCCTTTGGACAGTCTATGCTGTCCAGGCAGAGAATTCAGTTTTATTGCTACTGTTTGCTTTCCAGTGTATTATTACTGCTTGACACGACAATTTCATGAGTGCAACAGATGCAAATCCAACATCCTTACTTTTGTTATTCTTTAGCTTTTAGTGTGCCACTTAGCAGCAATAAGTGGTCTATAAAGTTTAAAGCCATCCTACACAATGTCAGCCTGCACTGCTGGAGCCTGCATTGCTTCTTACTCACCTGCTGTAAGGCGGTATCACAGAGCAGTAAAGAAAGAGATAAAAGCTAAAGCTAAACCCACTTCTTTTTCAGGGCACCTGCTCCTGCACTGCTCTCCACATCTCCACACTCTTGGAGCTGTAGCTGAAGGCCTGATGGATGGTCCCATGCTCATCCATACCGGCCTTCAAATGCCTTTCAAAAATCAATTCAGACACAAACAAGGGGGCCCCTCATTTTGCACACTCAGTGGCATGTCTTCAGCAGGAACATGCAAGATGTGTAAGGGTTGAAGCCAGCCTTGTTTTAGCTTTGCAACCATTTCTTCTTTCATCTGTGACTCTTGTCAAACCTCATTAACACTGAATCCGCAAGAATGAGCCTCCATGCTCTCTCACTCTCTAATTATACATGGCATTCCCTCTCACACCCAACCCCTCCCATGTTGGTAAGCAAATACACTGTGACACCCAGGCCAGCCTTGTACAGCTTTGCAGAGACTTCCTGCACCTGTGCTCAGAGCAGCCTGCTTCTCCTCTGCAGCCCAAATCTGCCAGGCAAAGAAGAACCCAGGTGTCAGTTCTCGCTGATGTTAAGACTAGGCTGGGAATGGCTCTTTGATAGCAGGAGAATAAATAAGTAATATTCCAGGGGCAGGTGAACCACAGCCTTGCTGTTCCTGTCATGCCCTCTGCTCACCCTGAAGGCAATTCCTATGAAAGCTGCCTTTGCCAGCCTTGCACAGCTGCACTAGCTCTTCTGAAACAGGGATTCTTCCTTGAGTGCTTCTGCAGCCCCTTTCTACCCACTGCACTCACATGAACAGCAGTCCCTGAACGAACTGGAGAGGTAAGAACAGAAGAGAGATTTAAAAAAAAATCTTTAAGTGAGACACTTGCAGGTAAGTGTGCGATAAAAAATGAGAAGCTCTGTGTCAAAGTCCATGGTAGTGATTCACTTTGAGGCAGCACAAAGGGAGAAAGAGAGAAAGGGTTATTTTTCCTCCAAAAGCAAAGAAATATTGGGCTTGTGGAAGAATTCCTTGAAAGGACAAGGTGCTCAAGAAACAGGATCTGCCACAAAGCAAGGATAACAAGACTTATTTTCCTTTGGAGACATAGACAGCAGTTCTTCCTGAAGCACCAATACAGCACTTAACCAGTTCTGAACAGTTCTTGCCACAGCTTTGTAGCTTAATTCATAAGACTGCCATCATTCACAGGAGGGTTTTCTTTACCTCCTGAACAGAAAAGCAAGACCCAACTACTAAATGGTTCAGTATCCTGCATTGCTTTGTATCCATTTGTTAGGTCCAAACAGTAAAAAGCACCAAGAAAGAAACAGACACCAGAGAGATGCTTCCTATGGGACCAGCATTGAGATGGACAGTGGGAGATACCACTGAAAGATTGTCTCATGCTGGGGGCAGCAGTGGTGGAGGATGTAGATAATGCCAGATGGCACAGGATAAAGTGTAGTGCCTTCCCTTACAGCACAGGGCTTTGAATTGTGCCTTCAGGCCAGTGCCCACCACAACACTCTTAGCAGCACTACAGGATTGCCAGAATGCTATTTCAGGCCCAGTGGCTCTTTATACAGTGGCTGGTTTCTGCCAGGGCCTGACACAGCTGGGGGAAGGTGGCTGCAGGCAATATGATTTGCTCTGCACAACAGAAGGTATTTGCTTGCTTATCTGCCTCCTCAAGAAACACATGATTTCTTACGGCCTGGTTTTCAAACAGATTGCAGTAGAAAATGCATCAAATGAAAAATGGGTGGACTTCTGCTGATACGACTTTTGTTTATAGGCCTTTACATACAGTATTGTAAATGACTGGCAATCCAAGCCCAGCAGGTTTGATGGAGTTTTTGATTCAAAAAGTCTTGTTTTATTGTCTGAATTAAATAGGGAATGCAAATAATGGAAACAAAAAGAAAATTGCCAGCTTAGATGGTTACAGCATCGGGACCTTGCAGTAGGCTTGGTTCTGGATCTGCTGTCTTCTAACAAAAAATCACTACATTCAACCCAAAGGAGGAAGCATTATTTCTCACCTAAGCTCAGTCTCAGCTGCCACCCAGTGGAATTAGAAATCTCTGCATTATACCAGCGGCTCCTACTGCTGCCTCATCACACTTGTCTACAAGATTTTAGTGACCAACAATAAGATTTGATTTGTCTGCAGTGTTCCCTGCCCATAGATTCATGTAGCACTTCAGAGGAACATCATCATTTCTATTTCTCATAAGAGAAACTGAGGCACAAGAGCCAAGTGCTCTTCCTGGTCACACTACAGGCCAGAAACAAAGTTTGGGATAGACCATGCCTTTCATCATGATGCCCTAAGCATGGCTGGCTGCTGAGCCAAAGAAGATCCAGTGGGTTCACCATCTGAAGCAGAGGCAACAGTGCCAAGCAGGGAGAAGAGACGAAAACACAGTGGAGGTTGGAGGTGGGATTGAACCTATCACTTATAACCTGGACAGCCAGTTCACTTCTCTTTGTGGTCTTCTGTGTTTGCTTAAACTGAAATGAGCAAGCAATGTGGTTTAAGAGATGTCTGCAGGGATTTTGCAAGCTGTCATGAGTTACCTTTTGCTCTAGGAGAGCATGCTCCGGTTACTGCAACACAAACCTCGGCATATGGTAGGATGTAGAGGTGAAAGACAGAGCTGTCTGTACAGCTGGAGGTGCAGCTCCTGGAAATAAATGGTCAGCCAGAAAGCCAGAGGTACCATGAATGAATAGGGAGTGCTACACAGAGGCAGGCACAACCCTAAAAAAAATACAGACAGAAACTGTCCTTGCCTTAGGCTATGATCACTTTATATGCGAAGGGAACATGACATACCTATCGAGTCTTATGGGAGCCCTGGTGTCCAATAACCCTTCATCTGTTGACCCACAATTAACATCAGCTTTAAGCCTCTATGAGTTATTTCAGTGAAAGAAAATTAGAAATAGCTGGAATGTTTCTTCTCCATCCTAGGCAGGCACAACTCTGAGGTGCAGCTCTGTCATAGCAGGGACAAAAGCTGGTAAATGCCATAGCCTGGGATGGCAAGGCCCCTAGAAAGAGGTAGTGACAGAAAGAGGAGGTATTTATTTCTAAAGACAAAGTGTATGCACGCATACACTTTAGCATATATATATATATATATATATATATATATATATGTATGTTTAGCATATATATATATATATATGTATGTATGTTGCTTGAAAGATTACAAACAATGTCATATTTACAAGAGACAGATTCTGAAAGTGCAAGTAAAGCTCAGCCTTCTCTGACCTAAATGACAATGTCAGGTTAAACGTATAAACAAGTTGTTTTTCAGAAGAGGAACGCTTTGTGCCTTCTGCTATGCTCCTGAAGAGTACTCAGCGGAAGATAATCATCAGTAAGAAAAAAAAAGAATATTTCTATAAGCTTATATCTTAAGGAAATAGCTGGATTTGAAAAGCACATCTTCCAGGCATTCAGATCTAGGTAGCACATAACACAAAGAAGTGACCATTGGGATGTAAGGGATTCAGGGGAGACTGGTCAGCAGCCAGCAACTCAGGTTATTCCTAGTCAAATGAGAGGCTTACTTTTCAACCCACTTTACAATTTGCTCTGCCTTTTCTCCTTTTACAAGGAAAGGTGAAGCAAACACTGAGCAGGAGGTGAACACACACATTCAGCTGGTCTCCAAAGTCACTGAAGACCAACTGTAGTTTCACAATATTTTCACTTTGCTACTGAAAGCTCACATCACTACTACTGAAAGCCTACTTCAAACCAAGAGCCAACAGTGACCCAGTGCTACAGAGTAATCCCAAACTGCACTAGCATTATCTCTATTTGATGGCATCATCAAGCAATGACAAAAATACCTCTTGCTAGATTTACCAAGTGAATGCTATTTCAGGAGATTTCATTTTCAAGCTTTATATCTTCAAGATAAAAAATGACCTACTTAACTTTTCATCATACCTCTGGAAGAAAAGACACTTTCTAGTGCTGTGTGAGAGAATTTTAAAACAGTTTCCATAAAAAAGTAAATCCCTGAATGAAATGTGCAGCAACAACAAGGCTCCCTTGGCATTACCTACTTAACCTCAAAACCACAACTGGTGCAAGTCAGTGGCTGACTGACTTCACTGATCAGAGGCCAAACCATGTTGATGAGGAAGATGAAGGGAATGAGTAGTGGTCTGTAACACAGGCAGCCTCATGCGGCCAGATCTAGGTACAGACAAGTCCAAGCAGAGCAACTCCATGAAAGTGCCAAGGTTCATTGTGGGGGGAAACAACTTGGGGAGGGTGGGGGGGGGAAGGAAATCTGTGTAAATGGAAACCTTATTTACCCAACTATCTTTGTTATTTAATCTGTTGCTCTGGTTTCCCTGTAAATTAAATCCAGAGAATGCACTCTGCCAGCCAATCACGTAATGCTGGACAACATGCCCAGGCACACAAGCTGCTAAATTGCCAACAGCCTTCTATCTGGAGTCATATAAGACACACAGCTGGGCTGATGGGCTTGTCCCCTCTCTAAGGAGGCCTTGACAGCTAAGATACCATCATGCTCTGACTAGACAGTCGGGCATGTAGGCAGCAGACGGTGTGTATGTGTTTCATTTGGCCCAAGAAATCCACAGATCAAGCCTCTTCAGTATGAGGGGATACCTCCTGTTCAGCTTGGTGTATTTGAAAGAGTTGCTGCAGCAGCTGTTGTGGCTGTTGCTACAAATGTTTATTCCCAAACCAGAACCGAGGGATCAGGACACCTCAAGAAAACTACCCCTGTATCCTCTGGCCAGGGCACTGGGCTCTGTTAGAAAAACCCACTTTGAGGGCATTCCTTTCGGACCTGCAGGTCCAAGCTGCTCAACACAGCAAGAAGAACATGCTACATGGGTCTCAGGGACCCTCCCCACCCCTCAGTCTGTGTTCCCATTCACATCTGGATCCCAATGAGCTCCTTAGCCTGGTGCTTGCTGAGGGTACAACAAACGCAGCCATTCCAAACCGAAAAATACAGGGTAAGTGATCAGGAGAGTGGGGTTTCCAATTTGATTTTCTATAACAGCTAGAAGTTAGTTCAAATAAACCTACTTCAAGTCTCAAGCAATTACAATTCTCCCCAGACTGCTGTCAACCAGAAAGCTCACCTGTACAGCACTACATCCTTATTTTTGTTCTGCATCAACCACATTATAATGAAACCATAGGTGAATGTCAAGCTTGTTTTAGGAGCTTTTTCTTTACAAATACCCATTTTTTTTTGCCTAAAACATTAGTAACCTTTTCATCATACGCAGACCCTAGGTTTATGATAATTTGTTTATAGCCATAAAAACTTAGAAGCTTCTATTTTCAAGACTTTTCTTCCTCATGATCTATAAACATGTTTGAAATGGCAAATGACTGCCCCAGTACATCAGTGTATGGCTCTGCTCTGTCCTATGTACTGATCTTTGAATGAGAGCTATAGATAACGTTGTTAAATACACCAATGAAATCTTTTTTAAGGCAACAAAGCAGTGAAACACAACCCACAAAGAGTAAATATATCTTAGTTTTGAAAAATAAGAAGATACCACAGGCATTTAACTTTCTCCCTGAAGATTACCCCTTCAAAACCACTAGGGTTTTGAAGTATCTAACTTTGGTCCTCTCCATTGTCTCATAAGATAACCAAAATTGGCAGTTTAACATAGCCATCAAGAATCCAGCTTTCTCATAACAGAAGTTATCTATTGATTGAAAGGTGATTTTCAACTTCACCTATGTGCAAAAGATCCAGGTGGACTCAGCCTGCAGCAGCAGCAGCCACCCTCCTGGACACAGTCTCTGTAGCTAAGGACATGATATATGAAGATTTTAATTCTGAGTAGAGTTTTGTTCAAAAATGCTCTCTAGACAGCCTATGACAATCCATCTATCCTTTCTTCTATTGTTAACCTGCCCTTCAGTAGGGAACAAATGAGCAACAGTTAAGTGGAAGGGACAGCTGAGGAAGTTTTTAAAACATTCAGAAATGGGTATCAGGAAATGACAGTTTCAATGTTTGCTTGTAACACTTTGCTTAGCACAAAAGAGTCATTCTGAGGATATAGAAAATGCCACAGTTGTTCTTTGGAAACTTGTATTCCAAATGATACATCAGTATTTTGCAGTTTTTATGATGTCCTGGCCAAGAGGAAGGACTGACTTGTATTAGCTTTAGTACAATATGATGGTTCCTGCCTCCAAGATGCTTAATGAGTCATTAAATTATTGAACAGACAGGCTACCAAGAATACCAAAATAAACCCCACAACAACAACAAACCCAAACCACAGGGAAAGGGACTTATTTGGTTTTGCTCTTGGGAATCAGTGTAATAAATGAGAAATATCTTGTCAACATTAGCTGCAAATACCAACTCTTTTGCCTGCATGAATTAAAATTGCTGGCAAGATTAAGAAAGAAAACTGTTTCTAAAGAACTGTTCTGGCTTGGTCCAATGACTATAGGAAGGTGGTTTATCTCTGGAATCTAGTGGGATTTCTTTGCATTTCAGGGGAAAGAAGATGACATTTTCTTGTAGCACTCCTATGCCTTCCCTATAAAGTGCTTATCTGCTGGATGCAAACAAGAATACAAGATCACCATGCCTATGCCTGCTTTCCCCACCTTCAGGACAGCTGCTCTGGGGACAAGCAATTGGTCACAGATTCCAGTATACAGAGATTGCCACTGACTTCTCTGCCTGGAGAGCTGGAAGCAGACTTCCCAGGACATGCCTCCTTTTTTGCTCACTTTTGCATCATCCTGAAGCCATCTTCCTTTTTGAAGGTTGTAAACCCCTTTTCATCACTCAGTTTGACACCAATCTTCATTGTTACTCAAATTACTTTAAACAGCAGAGCTCTGGTCCTGCTCAGAGTAAACAGGCATTTTCTGCAAGCATTTCCTCACAACTATAACCTGCCATCCCAAATCAGCTATTGCACAGGCACACGGGAATTTGGAGTGCACCAGTAATCAACATGGAAGCATGACATTCTGCAAAACCTCTGACTGAATAATGCTCACAAAAATACCTGTTTCTGGTACATTGTGGAGAGAATAATGTTGCATTTATCACTGAAGAAGCTGGAATGAATAGGATTACTTGAATCAATGAGATGATTGCTTTTCCTCCTACAACTCCCATTACATTCACAGCATCCTAAAGCTATCACAAAGACCAATTCCTTTCATAATAACATTACCAATCTAATCTAATAAAGAGCCATCAGCCAGCAGAAAACTACAGAAACAGGCTTATTTCTTGATGAAAGGTTACAATTTTTCTCTAAATTTGTCTGTTAAATTCCAGACTAGCTCCTGCTAGCTAAGTGCCCTTGTGCACACTACTATTGCACAAACAACCTCAGCAAAAGCACTACCTTTGAGAAATTCCATCAGGCCCATGCCTTGATATGCCTCATGTTTGAAGAAACATGTTAAGTGTATTGGTTGAGTCTTAAGTTCCCTTCCATAGAGAAAAATTAAAAGCGAGAAGCAGCCCAGAAACAAACAGGGACAGAGTTAAAGAAATGAATTGATTTTAGTCCTGGCCCAGAAATTGTATCCAAATTTTCAAAATCTTAATTTAAATTGTAAGGCTTGTTCAGCATATGGAAACGTTGGTGAATATGCAAATATACATGTATATATATATATACATACAAATATGCATGTATGTGTACATATATTTAACTCAAATATTTGTATCTGACTTTATAAAGCATTTCATTCCTTTAATCACACTAGAAAAGGACAATTCTAAACAAATTTTCCCTAGTAACAGCACTACACCACTAAGAATGACATGGTATACTCTTTCCAGACTGCCATATTGTAATTGTGATGGTATAATTGCAAACAAGAACAATGTGTAATCACAATATTGAGTACATGACCTAAAATGTTCAAAACTATATTTCTTGAACAGCTGAGATAATGTATTAGCTAGGAAAGGGGAACATTCAAGCAAGAGCCCTGGCTATTCTCACAGCATGGGCACAGGAACAAAGCTAGAGGGCAAGCTACAACTTGGGGAATACAACTACTGAACAAATGGATACCTGCAGCAAGGAAGTGATGTTAGTGTTTATTTTTGTTTAATATTCTACAGTCCTGAAAAGCCATATGTCAAATCAGATTTGGAATTCCCAACTCTCACAACTGATGAAAGAGTGACCATTTAGAAGAGCAGCTTTACATTTTTCCTACTAGGCAGCCACAGCAGGCTCAAAGCCTCCAACCTAAGAAATACAGATTACAATTTTCTTATTTAGTAGGTTTTAATAAAAGGCTCTGTCTAGCATGAATGTGGAAGGCATTAATATTTATGCCCAGCTGAAAGAGGGCTGTTTGTCACATAGCGCCGTTCTTCCACTGAACACCTTAATCTCCCTAGTCACTACCACTCATATTTCTTTTCTTTATATTTAACTGCTTTTCTTGCTGTGACCTATTTTCTAGAGAACACATACTCAGCTAAAGCTGGTAGATCAAATCAAAACTGTAGCTATGATTCATTGGAACAGAGATACACCCTTTTCATTTGAAACGTTACACATCAGGGCTTTTTCTGGCATTTATTTCTAAATGGAAACGCTAGATCTGCTTAGCCAGGCTAGTTTAAGCCTACCTCAGACTGAAAATTAGTTATCCTTATTACAGCATCAAAAGCTCATTATTTTCCTTAAAACAGACTGGAGTACCTCTACTAGTAATTCAATTGCTATCTCTTACACAATAGGCACATGTTCCACAACATTCAATAAAAAATAGACGGGAATAGCGCTGCAGATCTGATTTTTGACACATTTGAAACACTGCTCTACCTCTGTGAATTTGCTTGCTGTTTCTGAAGCCTCACCAAATGTAGTAACTTAAATGATAAAGCTGAAGCTAGTAGGAGGAAATGCCTTTCGTGATTTTCCCAATCAGCTCAGCACCAGACATGCTCAGCTCTGCTTCAGCACCTGGTTTCAGCTCAAAGTCTTTTGACTCTTTAACCTATTGCAAAAGATTATTTACCTTTATTGCCCAGCAGCAGCCCATAGCCTACACAAAGTGTATCCACCTGTGTGAACCCTGGGATGATCAGGAGTTCTTCCCATCCAGCAGCTTAAGCAGAGCACTTTGAGGCGAGGCCCATGTGCTGTGCTCCCCCTCACTGCAGAAGTGCTGCTGAGCACTCATGGGAGCAGCGGGAGCACGTTCCAAACATCCTGCACGGGGACAAGATGCTGCTGCCTGGAGCAGTGACATGCAGAGGAGGCAGCATGATCCACAGCAGCAGCAGGATCCTGGGAGAAGCTTGCAGCAAGGTAAGGCAACACAATGTCTTCTTGCAGGGATTCAGCAGGAGCTGGGATCTTTCTTCCTGCTGAAGCCAACTTCTCCCAAGAAATGCAGTCTTGCCTCTCAGCTATGACTTGGAGCTTGTCTTCACTTCACTGGCTCCCAGTTAAGTGGTCTAAGTCAAACCTCGTGGGGATCCCCAACTTCTAGAGTACATGCATTCTCTCCAGCTCCCATGACAAAGAGGCTGTGCATTAGGAATGGAGTTATTGGATGTGTTTTGGCAGGGGAATGGGGACAAGTTTCTGTCTAGCAAAGTCAGACCTTCCTATCTCCCACTGTTGAGCTGCATCCTTGGCCATATGTTGCCACATGGAGAGTACAGATCCTTAGTGGGTCTAACAGAGCAATTCTTTCTGATTATTAAATAACTGCTCCTTGAGCCTATGTGAGACCTGCCTTTAGAAGGCTTGTCTCTACTACTTCTCCTAAAGACTGTTTATATGAGTTGTACAGAAGCCTTGATCTCCACAAATTTTGATTTCTTTTAAAAAACACCTCTTTCCTGTCCCCTGCAAAAGGGCATTGGTGTCAGACTGTGAGAAATCAGGGCAAACCTAACTACTAAAAAAGGCTCCATTAAATCTTTTGTCATGGGCCATCTGAAGCTTTTCTCACATAAATGGGCATCTTTCCACTTGCTGCACTAAGAGCTGGAACAAGACCTTGGCTTTTGTCCAAGACTCAGTTTTCAAGTGCAACATTTCTCCAGAACAGTCACCTGTGTTTCAGGGGAGAAAGCAAATCCCAAGAAAGGAAGGAAAGTGGAAGGAATTCAATCACATTGCCCCACTGATAACCAAACTCCCTACAGCAGAATTAACAGATTTAAGCTAATCAACAGTTCCAGTGCAGCCAGGCTTGTGGCCCAGTTTAAAAAAGTAGCCACTGCTACTGCTACATTTGAGTCCAGTGAAATGCTTCTGTAAGCTGCTTTTGGAAAAGCAGATGTAAGCTCCTCACACACTTAGATATTACTGAAAATCTACCCTGTTCATATTAATTAAAAGGAGAATAACTCTCATTACAGATCCTAATTAGCACTAGATTCAGCAGAGGGTATCATATATATGATGTTTAATGAGCATGAGGCAGATGTTACTCATCTCATTTAACACACAGCTGGCAGAACTTCTTCTCACAGAGTACTATGGTGAAAAAGAACCAGCTACAATAAACTTTGCTTTACAGAAGTATTTCTGGCTTGCTGGTTTGGGGTTTTTTATGTACCCTTCACCACTAATTCCTGAAGATCCAGTTTAATTTTTGTGGAACTAGAAGAGCCCCATATTTTTCCAGGACTGCTGCATGACTATCAAAGAAGAAGGCAAAGCTGCAAGAGGTTATTTTTGTGAAGTAAAAGGGATAGAACACCACAGAGCCAGGCAAATGCTAGTTGACAGAGGTACACACACAATTACTACTGCATAACTCAAAATTCTCCCCAAATTCGGTGTGGCTACAGCTGTGCCCTATGACTGCCAGCAGCATTAAAAAGTTTTATCATAGGTATATCTGTCAGGTGATTAAGAGCATCAATAAATATCAGCCATAAATTCTCCCTATCAAGGAGCTGCTGACCTGTCAGAACCCTGTGGCTGTTGTGGTGGCCAAGCATCAGCAGCAGGCTGTGCCTGGCTGAAATCCATCCATCATGGCAAGCAGTCCCTCAAATCTTCAGCATTGGCAGCAGTAAAGGAGCATGCTATTAAATACGAATATCTTATGGTGTTAAGCTGCCACTCTATAAATAGCAAGGCATTCATTTAAAAAATTTTATTGGAATATGGAAGCCTGGAAATATCTTGCTTTGGGATTTGAATATTTATTGCCTTTTGCAATGTTCTATTTCTTGGTAAGCTTCCCTAAATGGTTAGCTGCTTATTCTATCAAAAACTCATTTTATTTTTATCAAGTACTGCAGAAATCTACTGTAGAAGTTGCAAACAAAAAGACATCTGCAACTTAGGCTTTGTAAGAAAAATACATTTTAAAAATGGGGTGGATTTTTGTATTTCGCCAAAAGGCTAATTTTCTACTAATGTAGTTAACAGGAGGTTTTATAATAATTAATGAAAATAAAACAAATTAAAATAAATCCTTTGATAGTCTTGCCTGGAACATCAGTTAGTCCCCTGAGTGTTTCTACCAGCATCTACAAGATGCAGCTTGAAACTTGTGTTGATGCTTGCTCAGATAAGTGATTCTGCAATTAAAGTGGCAAAGAACTACAGTTAAAATCTGTGGAGGAAGAGAGCAAGAGAAGTCACAAAGTTTAATTTCTAATGTAGGATTTTGCTTTTTTTATTGCTTTTTCTCTCCCCATTCTCTTCCCTATAGTCAGGTCTTGCAGGAGGGCCTTAACCAAAGTTACCCGATTGGCAATTACCACTCCAGAATAAAACGTTTTTCTAAAGGGTGGCTCAGTTATCTCCTCACTCCTCCCACGAGGCTACAAGTGTATGCAGAGGCTCTGTATTGACCTTTTCAGAAAGACATGCTAATTCACCTCCTGCATTTGTGGTGAAGGCTTCCTCAAATTTTGTAGCAGAGGCAATGCCTTCTTCAGTGCCAGTCATGGGAAAAGGCTGGCTTCAGGTTTACAACAAACTTCGTTTCAATGCAGCTACTTCATAAGAAGATTTCTGTGCTTACCCTGCACCCCTGTAGATGTGCCCAGCATTGTTCCTGGGTTCAACCAAGTGCTCCACAGAGCTGGTCAGAAGCCCAAGTATTTGACAATGCTACCAAAGAGTGTAAAGACATTGCTCCTGTATTCCCCTCCATTTTATTTGGAGGAAAGAACAAAATGGAAGTGTACAACTCTAATAAGAAAGAAAAAAACATTTTCCTGCTTACACAAGAAAATTGCACAACTTGGTTTAGTAGCTATTTTGCAACATAACCTGTTTCCTGCCCTTTAATACTCAAGGGACCACAGAAATCAGAGTGCTTTTGGTGATCTAAGAAGACTTAATGGTAAAGGAGAGTGCTACATTTCACAGGAAGACAAGGGGGTCAAGAATAACATCTCTTTTTCCAATTTCATATTGGCTTCTAACCGGGGAGGAATGACCATTAAGGATACAAAGCACATTTTCCCTGTCCTAGATGCAATGGTTTTTCAATTTGCTCTCTGCAGATTTCCCACTCCAAGAGCAGACGTATCCTTGTAACCATGGAAACCACTCATGGCAAATTCCCTCAAAATGCAAAAGCAGAAGGATGGAAAGGAACAAATATTTTAAGAAGGTTGCACATGAAAAGAAAGACAGCATCCTGTCTTCATAAATGCAAGACAGGACAAAATCACAGTATCCTCATGCTGGAGGGCTTGCCATTGGATTGGCAACTTTCCTCACTGGACAGCTGGCATCAAAGTCCTCTGTTTCATCTTTAACATTGCTGTTGTACTCTGTGAAGATTTGCACAGTGTCAAACCTTTTCTGAAGATCTGGGAGATCAAAGGACACAACAGTGAATTTCCATGGCAGTATATGACAACCTTGCATCATGTCTAGGACAGATGTGCTTTGATTTCAAAAGGGTAACTTTATTTAAAAAATAAAAAATAAAGATATGAGTGAAATCACAGAGAAGGTAGAGCTATATCTGAGCAGACCTTGGTCCACCTAGTTCAGTCTTCTGTTTCCAACAGCGTCTGTAAATGAGGTAAATAACAAGTGCCACTTGGAGGATACTTTCACACTAATACTCACCCCAGCCTTAAGGGACTCCCTGAGCCTGTTGTAGTTTATCTAGATAGTAAAACTCAAAGAAGCTCTATTCCAAACACTTTTCCAGGCTTCTTTCCAAAACATCCTTTGGCAGACAGTACAACAAGCCTCATTCACTTCACAGGAACAGCCACCTCCTGTTTGCATTGAGCCTGCCTCTTACTAGCGTCACTTGATGGGCCACAGTTCTCATGCAAGAAGAAATAAAAAGAAGACAGTCTCCATTCTCCTCTTCTGTGTCATTCATGATTTTGTAGATCTCTATCACACCATCCATCCATCCTTGGAAAGGGACAATGTAAATTTCCTACTTAACTGTTCCTTGCAAGGGATCATCTCATACCTTTGCTCATATGAATTACCTTTCTTCAGACTTCCTCTGCTGTGATATATTCGAGAGGAGAGGATCAAAACTGCATTGGTGGGGGGGGCAACCCTTGGAGTCAGACGTTTTTATTATCCCTGTTCTCTTTCCACAAAGTAATAGTATCTGATCTTTTATACCATTGCTACTGAGTACTAGCTGATGGTTTCATGGAACTATTACAAACTCACAGTTTCACTCTTACCTAAGAATAACAAAGTGTTAGCTCAGAATATTGTATGTGAAGCTAGGATTAATATTACCCAGGAGTTACATTTTACCCAGGAATTTCATTTGCTATTTTACTATCTATCTCTCAAATTCAGGGGATCATTCTTCAGCCTACCCTTGAGCTCCTCCAGAACACTTGGGTGATTAGTACCAGCCCTGACAATCTGCTAATTTTCATGTTGTTTATTTGTATTTCAACCTGTTCCAGAATTACTTCAAATTTCAGGGTGAGCATTTGCTGAATCACTGCTAAAGAGAATGGCATAGGGAATCTCCCCAGCTTCTTCTACAGTAAGCAGACACAAATTATTACCTCTGCAGCAGTCTTATCCACATGGCTAACAGATGACCCTACTGACCTTCTGGTGAATGTTTTATTCTTGGTGTTAGGCCCTGCAGCCTCTCCTCCCCCTCCAAGGGCTGTTCAAGGCTGGCTCTGAGATGGTGCAACTGTGTGACCTGACTGCTGGGAGCCGAGCTGGAAGAAGCCTTGCTGGGGCTCTCTGCACCTTCCAGTGCATTAAGCTCAAGCCCTTGCTCTTGGTCTCTGTCCAAGCTATGATGTAGATGGCCCTGAGTCCACTCTTGCCTGTCACAACCCCAAATCTGAGCCAATAATTTAACTTCCCAACTCTGCAGCTCCTTGTCACAACAAACTCATGTATCCAGCTGGACTCCTGACTGCCCCTGGACATCATCACCCAGCCCACTCTGCTCTCTCTGCCTGGGACCCACTGTGAGGGCACTGTCCTACTTTGCTTCACCTTCACTCCTGGCTCCCTGTCCCCCATGCAGCAGCCCCTTTACTTCTTGGCAGACAGGCTAGAAGGATAACCAAGTCCTTTTCCTATCTGATTCTTATATTTATATCACCATCATAAATTTCAAATTCATTATGGCCAAACCTGAGGAATGGTTTTGGAAAGAGGTGTGGAGAGGAGGAAAAAAGGGACCTCCAGTTTATTCTGGTGTTAGCAGAGAAGGCTCAGCTGCTGCGTACACCACACACAATCCCTGTGCGTGACCTCGGTCTGGTTGTTTAACTGCTCCCTGTCAGTTCCTCTTGCTCTTAAAGGGGATTAAACTTTTCTCTTGAGAACAAAAGAATGCTCGCTCCTTCCTTCCTCCCTCCTTGTAACAAATGTCAACAGCAACAACCCTGACTACAGCTAGGAAAACTTGGAAGATTGCCATTAACTTTAGCAAGTCAAGAAACAGGTTTCATTTACAGAGCACGGACAAGATGAGCTTTTCTGTAGAAAATCTACCAAAAAGATAATGGTCCTCCTCTGTGTTCAACACGTATAAACAAACTAGCATGTGGTTGGACATCAGATATCCCTAAGCCTTGTCAAGATATACTCACAAACTTGAAGAAAACAGCTTTTCATGCTGAAGCACCTAAAATTTACTCATTAATATAATACATCATATTGTGTCAATGTAGCCAGCTTGTAGCCTCAGCTAGCATATCTTCCCTTTTAAAAATCTGTATTTTGGCAACAATTTTACTATGCCAATCAACAAAGGAGATGGCATATAGTCCTCTACTGACTATGCTTTAGAAAATTCTCTTCTACAATACTAATTATTAAATAGCCTTCAAAAAGAATGCTAATGCAGTATTGATAATTCTGTGTTGAAATACATATGGAAGTACAAAGTTAAAAACAAAAGTCAATCTAAGTTCTATAGCCATGTCTCAGCAAGCTATATGTGAACAGCAAGGGGAGCAGAAGCAGAAAGAGCACCTCAGAAAGACAGGCTTTCAAAACAGCAGGGTTTATTGGTATAAACCCCACCCCTGATATTAAAATATCTTATAATTTCTCCTGATTCTATTTAAGAAAACTAATGCTGTTTTATGGTGCTCTGCATTTTAAATTTTGTTTTTCCCCCTTCTCTTCTTCCTCGCTTTTGTTTCAGCCTTCTTGGTGGTAGTGACAGGAGAACAGCAGGGAGAAAGACAGCAATACAAACATCAGGGGAGAGGAGAAGAAAAATCAGAATATATCTTCTTATAATGAAACTGTTCAGGGTAAAAATTGCCCTAAGAAAAGCCTTGCCATAATGACATGTATAGAAATATATGGAAAACCAGGCCAGGAGGCTGAAGCAATATTTGTGGCTTGTTTTGCTTTAAAACGATCATGATTGTTTTAAATGGTAATGAATTTAGTAATGATTTTTAGGAACCTAGTAAATCTTATGAAGGAAGACTGTATCTAAAATTTCACATTTTCTCCCTCCCATCCATATAATTTCCTATTAACTAAATTAATAATTTATAATTTATAATAATAATAATAAAATAATAATTAATAATAATTAAAATAATAATAAATTCCTATAACTAAACTCTATACAACTTTTGGCTCCTAAAGTTGTCATGCTTACATTCATGTCTGCTAATGTTTAGCGCAGCTGCCTGAAATATTTATCTTAAATCAGATTCCAGTACCATCTCTAACATTAAGCAGCACTGGTATTAACAGGGTAGAATGAAAACAAACATGATAATTGTCTCTCTTTCAGCTTTTAACAGTAATCCTGCATTTGAATGTCCTGACTTGGCTTCTGAACAAGGAATTTCATACAGCATCCACCCAGAGTATGGGAAAGGTTATTGATGATAATAATTACAATGGATCACAAGACACTCCTCAGCTCTGAATATTAAATGGAATGAGGACTTGGAATCCTGGTCTAAAAGGTTCCCAGAAAGGGCTTTTTCCATGTAAATGCCTCAGACTATATAAACTTAGGACACAGGCCATAGTCAAAGGAAGAGGGCCTAAGGAGTCAGAATTTCTCATTGTATGTCATATCCTTTCTCCCAGGTCCTTGCCATTCAAAACGTTTGAATTGTTGCACTGGATCTAAAGAGAGAGATACAAAATCTTTACCTTACATCTGCAGGCTGGTGCATGAAAGGTAATGCATTTAAAGTGGGTGAGTAGCAGATCCTGCTACAGGACTTGTGCTGACACTAATTTAGAGGTGAGTTACTTGGGAATACCTTGGTATATAAATACCATGCAGGACTGTGCAGAGCAGAGTCATCTCAAGTCCTGAGCTTAAGCAGAAATTCAATTTCACCACTTCTTGAAGTGTGGCAACAGCCAGGTGGGAAGCTGCTTTTCCCACCTG
Organism: Vidua chalybeata; assembly: GCF_026979565.1. Taxonomy (NCBI): domain Eukaryota; kingdom Metazoa; phylum Chordata; class Aves; order Passeriformes; family Viduidae; genus Vidua; species Vidua chalybeata. Next base: position 68,860,611 of record NC_071530.1, on the reverse strand, counting down.
GGAAAATCACTCCTGTGCTCTAGACAGCTCACTACAGGTTTTAATTGCTCAGAGTCACACTTCTTCCAGATGTGTGCCGTGCACATCTGCTTTAACCAGGAATTCAACATCCACAAGCGCTGTAGGTGTCTGTGTGTCTAATCTGCAGCCGTGCCCTCTGCTGCAGTTGTAAGCAGTGGGCAGCTATTTTTAGCACAGCAGTCCCAAAGGATGTGTGTTAGGCTGGAGGCTGCTTCAGCAACCAGAATGGTTAAGATAACAGGACTGTACACAGCGAGCATAATTTCCCTCTTCAGGCTAATTAAGTGTATTAGGGGAGGCTACCAAGTGAGAGCATCTAACTGCATATAGAATGAAAGATACTCATCTTCCTTCGCAGCTATTAATGAATCACCATTTAGATGCCTAATAAACTTGCACATCAAATTCTAATAGCCTCCTGCTTCCTTCATTAACCTGAACCACTCTATTGGTGAACAACCCTTATTCTTCTACTAGGCACTACAGTGCCTGATACTCCCTGATCAGGCTAAAACCCTATGTCTGTATCTGCAATCTCAGAGCCACCTAAAGTGGTAATTCCATCTTTTCTATTTATCATGTCCATTTAACTGCTCTGCACCTCTCCTCTGACTCTCTGAGATATACAATTCTCTGCCCTGTTGCATGCTTCATAAAAATCCTGTCTGGCACTGTAGCCCTATGGAAAATCATGTCTGTTTTCCACTTAAATGCCTGCAAGGTCTTAAGCCAAAGCCCAGTAGGTTCACAATATATTGCCACAGTATCTGTTACTGTATCCCTTGACTGGTATTCTTGCTCCTGTTCTGCTGGTATCTGCTTACACCCACTAACATCCAGCCTTTTCTCCCCTCAGTCATGTATCTAATCACCCATCCTCCACAGCTGGCCTGCCACCTCCATCATTTCTCATGTTGTTAAGCACGAAGGAGACAAATTGAATTACAAGTCTTCTGACAGCTCAGAAGCTGCAGTTCCACACATTTCAGTGCAGATTGGGTAAATGTCCCTGCTGTCTCCTCAACTTGAGGAATGGGACTGCCAGCCCACTTAACTTGTCCACAACTAAACCCAAGGATGTTATGATATTAAGTAGAAAAGAGATAAAAATTGTTCTTTCTGAGAAACTTACTGCTTGTACATTCAACATGACCAGCACCAGTGGTTGTGCAGGCTCCATGGTGATGCCACACCTGTCAAACCCCTGACCTCCGTGGGTCTTCTGCCAGGGAACACCTCCAATCTTCCTCTGGCAATGATCATATTTACCACCTGGAACCACAGGTTATATATGGACCAATATAGGTTCAAATTTCTGCTTATTATAATGTCAGCTTGTTTATTGGATTAGATATTTACTAACTCTACAGAGAGAGGGTGCCAATAAGTCATTTCAAGCAAACCGTCCATTGACTTCTAAAAATGATTGGAATCAGAGAAGAAACACAAGGAAATCCTCCAGCCATCAAAGACTATAACTTGATTATTTTTGGAAACTACATGTGAATAGATGATGTTATTTTATTCTAAAACCCAGGGCAACATTAATTTATCATAAATACCAATGTCACTTCAGTGCTTTCTGGCAGCTGAGTCACCAAGCAGCTATACTTTCCAGAACAAGCTAACTATACTCCTAACTGACATGCTGTACAAAGAATATATCCCCAGGCATATAGTCTCTGTAGGCATTTCTGGAAAGTATTTCTCTAAAACAGGAAAAATCATGCTAATATCAGGAAATGCTTGTGAAGATGAGGCTTATCATGATAAGTAAATCAGGGAACTCATTGTGAATGAAGCAGGGTGGTCATCAGTCACCTAAGTGAGCAACAAGCATGACACATCTCATGTCAGAAGGCAGCCCAAGGAATCCCTGCAACAACTCAGGAGCAGGACTAGAGGCAGCCACTCTTTAGTTCACCTTAAAAATGCTGAAGTCCTGGATGGAGCTGAAAAAGAGCCCCTGGTTGGAGGGTATGGGAGAGGTCCCAGCTGAGGTGAATGGCCAGGGCAATCCAAGCCTGTGAGGGGCCTCATGGCCATCACCTGCGGCCATTTGCATTTTTAATCCTACACATATGGGCATGAGGCATGCGGAATAAGGTGCATGTGGGAATAACTGAAACAGAAGCTGAATTCCTAAACCATTTACACAAGCTGTGCAGTGCTTTGAAGTGACAACCACAATCATTTTTGTTGCTGCAAAATATCTGTTTCCAGAAAGTTCAGCATATTCACTTTATACAAAGGCACCTGATCAGACGCAGACATCTCCTTTCAACAAAACCAGCCAGGGCTGGTAACATTCCTTGCAGAATGCTGGGTGAGGAACAGTATGATTCAGCACCCAGACAGTGCCAGACCAAAGCTCTCTGACAAAGATGAATTATTTCAGCTTCAAGACTGAAACTATCCCTGGAGACCTCCTCTGTTTGCATTACAATCCTTCGTTTATTTCTCATTCCTTCTCCTTCCAAGCCATCCCTGTGCCTCCTGCCCTCCTTTTGACATACACCCACTGCTTGTTTTCCTCTCTGAAGGTCACTTTGAGATGGCTGGATGCACCATGTGCTATCACTGTGCTCAACCACTGAAGCCAGCTCCCATAAGACAAAGGGAAACTTGGCAAAATTTGGGACATTTTTCTTCTGAAATGAGCCCATGTTCATTCAAAAGTCATGGAATCTGTTCAACTTAATTTTAATGGCTACAAGGGAAAATAATAGGCAGTGGTTGTTTTGCTGGGAGGGTGGTTTTTTCCCATTTTACATAACAAAGTTGGTTTCTGGTACATGTAATTATTTCTATTTCCAGCCTGTCCAGTACAAGGTGATGCAGCTAAACAAGATTACTTGCAGATGGTTTCCAAACTGAACTGCAATGCTAAATGGAGCTAACTTACTAATGGAAATTATCAAAGCTGCTTGGAACCCCCAGAATGCTGGAGAAATTTTAATGTGACTGCACAGAGAATTGTAGACAGGACTGGTGGCTTCAAGGAATTGAGAGCCTCCTGCGAGTTGCCAGGGGATCCAAAGGAAGCTCAGTACCTCACAGATCTTACAAACCCACATGCTGCAAGTGTGGCCAAGCAGTGATTTTCACCAGGTTGTGTCAGAAACAGCTGTATCAGAGGCCTTACATGGAGTGCCAACAGATGCTGTAAAACATTTTAGTAAGGAATCTTCCAGTTTTTGAAGTTCACTGGAAAATACATACACAGAGCTGGTGTTGGGATGTTTTTAATCAAGATTCCCTGTTCACATTTGGGTTTTCTTCTCACCAGTATATCAGCTGTGACTTCCACCTAAAAGTTTCTGAAAATTGTTTAGCAGAATTTGAGGACTAAAAGAAGGATGGTTAAAGGCATCTCCACAGCTCAGACCAGGACTGGGCTCTAATCCAGTACTTTCTGGCAGAAGCGGGCACTTGTGCAGCTGAGAAATTATTTCCTACCAGCCAGTTCTTCAGTTCAGCCATGTAGGTAGCCTCACAGGACAACAGAAAATTAACTTTACTACTCTGAAAAGTTAGACAAAGTATCTTCAGAAAATAAGGAGCTTTCCTCTAAATCCTTACCTGAGCAGGTTCCCTTAACAGCAGTCTGTGAAGAATGACAACCCAAACCTCTGCAGCAACTCCTATCCTGCAGTGCAAGGCATCTGCATGATAGATGTCCTGCTAGGACAAAAACTAAGCACTGCAAAATTCTGTCTCAGCCAGCTCTTGGTGTTCCATCTTCCCTTCTGTGATACCAAAGTTCAAGCTGTTCTTTGTCTCAACAGAGCACGGTGGGGTTATATACATTAACTGTAAGAAACAGAGGCATGATAACAGGGTTTGAGAAAGCCCAGGAAAGTCTGATTTCATACAGCTCAATTGTAAATGCATCCCACCAATATTCACTGCTACTTTTAGGTAAATAGGAATTTTCCATTTATTACATCTAGATATATTATGTTTATTACCTTGGTATTTTGCCCTTCCCTAAATCCCGCAATGTATGTATTATTAACAGAGTTAATTAGCATGAAAATGGGTTTAGAGCAAGAAGAAATTACCTGACAGCACTGAAAATGGCAATGATTTGTGTGCTATAAAACTTGAGAACTGCACTTCAGGGTGTGAATATTTCCACAAGAAAGCAATTACACTGATGAAAGCTGATCAGTAAAATAGTCTGAATAATTTGCGTATGTGTGGGGAAAGGAGTTCAGAGATAGCTGACTGGAGCAGGAATGCATATTACAGGAAGCAATTAGAAAAAATTCCTTTTTTCCCCCCTTTTTTATTTTAGAGTTTGATACTGAGCTACAGATGATTGCTGCTATGAAGAATGGACAGGGAATCCAAGCCTGAGTTTTCAAAAAGTAGTTGATTTAACAAAAAAAAAAGAGCCTGGTGGACAAAAATAGCATAGTGTGATACACTTTGTCTTCCCTAACTCTCCTATGATCTGGCAACACTATAATGTCAGCATATTTCATGACTCGAGAAATAAAAACCAAATTATTTTGTCATCGCTGCTCCTGCCAAGAGACACATACCTCCTGCTCCTTCCCTAGACACCAGCACACTTCAGCTCTGTTCTGCTCAGGCAGCTCATAGCAAGGACTGGCACACATGATCCACATGAGGTGTGCCAAGGGCAGAAGCCAAAGTTGCAGAGAAAACACAGACCAGCTTTTCAAGGACAAGCCTTACATAGGAAGTGTCTTGGCATTGTGTGGAGAGGGGTTTGGGGACAAAATCCTTGTGCCAATCACTTCCTTTAGAGTCATCAATAGGTTAACTAATGAATAATGATGCTAATTTTTTACATTTCTGGAGGACCACACACAGCACCCATCTGGATGGCAGCACTTTGCAGTCCCTGAGACACTTCTCACAGGGATCAGCAGACCTGGGTGTGGGGGATTTTACCAGCTACAATGGGTGCACAGGGGAGAAGTCCAGTTAAGAGATCTAAACCATGGAATTTTATTTCCTTAAATGACAAAAGACTGGTGTTCATTTGTTTTTTCTTTTTTTTTTTCATGCAATAATACAGCATGAACTGAATTCTGCACCATTTCATGTCCCCAGAATACCAGGGTACCTGGCAAAAATAAGTATACTTCCAAAACATGCACAACAAAAATCCTGACCATCCAGCACCAGGGCCCAAGGACACCCACAGGTCTGGCTGTCCCTACTGACCCTTGGGGTTCTGCCACTTACTCATGGCCCAGGATCCCATGTCAGTCCCCCCAGCCCATCAGCCCCTGCCCCAGCAACACCATAGCTGGGCTGCTCTCCTGTTTCCCAGGGCAGAGCAGAGCCACATCCTGGCCTGCCCTTGGCCCACCCTCATCCTCAGGGAGGTGCCTGATGCCACCCTGATGCCTGGTGTCCTGCTCCTGGCAGGGTGGTGGGACAGGCCCCAGCTGCCCAGCTCTGCCTGACAGCCCCATGGGAGCCCCTGCTCCACTGACCCTCACGGGGCCCTGATATTCAGCCTGACAGACTGGAAATGCGCACGGCTTAGCTGCCTTCCGTTTGGCGAATGTGTCTATCCATTTTAAAAATGAGCAATACTTGTCTATTTGTTTTTTAATTCATGCAATTTAAAGTGCTTTAAAAGATAAGTAGTTACCATGTGGTCAATAATTCATAGGAAAATTCAAATGAGATAGGGGACAACATTGCATCAAAAGCCAATGACGCTGCTTTCCAATATATCAGTCAAGGATATACTCAGTGATAGGGAGATGAAGTAGAATTCAGATGAAGTACATGAATTCTACTTCATCTCCCTATCACTGAGTATATCACTGAGTATATCAAAGATATCAAAGATATACTCAGTGATAGGGAGATGAAGGAGAATTACCCAAAATAATGTGGTAGGCTGACAGCAAGGTCAGGAATTGAGATAAAATATTCCAATATCCATTCCAATACAGATGTCTACCAGATGCTATTTCTACTTCATTGTGGTTAACTAAGAACACTAGAAGAAGAATTAAAACTAATGAGAGTAAAACAAACAAAAAAATCTTCCCAATTCTAATTCAAGAGGCTGCTCAGAAAGTCTTTGAGTGAGTAAAAACCCTTCTACTATAGAAATTTAACTTATAAGAATCTGCTTTGTCTTCAAAAACAATAATGGCCAAATTTGATTTCACTGATGATAGTGAAAATACAGAACTCTTCCACTAAGCTGAGTGGCATTAAACCACATACATCTAGACCTAAGATTAACAACTAGGCAGAGGTTTCATGTGGCTACACATCATGTCTACAGTATAAATAACACGTGGAGCACAAAAATTGCTATTACTCAGCAATTTTCAAAATTTCATGTTTCAAAAACATGGGCAAAAGAAAGAGGATGTGACATGTCTGGGAAAGTGTACTCAAAACAAGACCAAAAAAAAAAAAAGGCACTGTTTGAAGCTGCAGAAGTATACTTAAGGTGAGTTATATTTTATTTTATTTCATTTCATTAAAATATATTTTAAAAACATACTGTGTAAAAGAATTAGGATTCTCAATAATTTATTATTTACATTAACAAATTCTGTTTGACTGTTATTCTACAGATAGAAATGAAAAGTCTGCGGAAGGGAGTTGCATCAGCTTCTCCAGGACCAAGCAAGCCTCTTGTCCAAGAAACAAGTCCAAAAATGCATTTCTTTCCATTTTAGTCCCTTCAAAATAATATTTGCAAACAGATGACAAAAAGCTCAATGAAAGGTCATGCTAGTGAGTGTTGAGCACTCACAGTGAGAGCTGGGAATTTGGGGTGCTCTGCAAAGGAGAGACCCCAAGGAGACATTAACATTGCACTACTCAACAGTCAAGAGGCTGCAGGGTACAATCCCACTCTTGCTCCCACTGCCCTATTTCTGCTGAAATCCATGGCATTACACAACAAGGAGGCCTGCACTTGACCCCTCCAGGCAGATCTCAGAAAGCTGGACAAATTCCTTGAGACAGGGTGGCAGTGGAGAGACTGTTTTTCCTAGCACTGTAGGCACACTGCAGCTTATCATTCTTTTTCAGTCCAAACACAACATAAATCTCCTTCCCATCCTCTGGGAAGAAATATGCATAGGGAATTATCTCTCTGATGTAAACATCTGTAAGCACCATTCACATATGCTGGTCCACAAGAAAAGTAAAAATATTATCAAAGTGCCTGTCGTGGCCTTGACCCTTCTTAGTGGAGCAGCTCAGCTTTCCCATCGGCTTTCCAGACTTCCAAAATCATCCGGGTACCCAAACATCATGCACAGCTCATTGCAATGCCAATTGCTGTCTGCTTTACTATTCCAGGAAAGAGCAGTCGCCCTTTCAGTGATTATACAAAAGCCCATGATTAAAAGAAGTAAAGCTGTCAGCTCGTGTGTTCTGTTTACTGGAGGCACTCAATGGTATTTCTGACATCTCGTGTAAGGCACCAATCATCCAGTAGCTGAGCAAAAAGCGACCCACGAGACCTCCATTAAGCAACTGCAGAGGGAACTGACAAAGTTCAGCTGGTTTGCTTGTCTTCTTGCTTACAAAGCATAAAAAGTGTGGTCACGCCATCCGAGGAAGTTTATGGTGGTATCCTAAAAGGGGAACTCAACTTGCACCACAAGGAGCACGGGTGACTTGTGCCTGCTTCAGCTTAAGTTTCTGACAGCTGCATCATGGTGGCAATTCCCATACACATAGCAGAGATTTCCTTGATCCCCAGGAAGCCTCTGCTGCCTTGTTTTCACAGAAACTGAGTTTGTTGTCAGCAGCAAAGCAGATATCTCCTCACAAGATGTCTCCATAACACACAACACACTTATAAAACCAGCTTTGCGGTGCTCTTGCTGCAGCTTCGCTGCTGTTGGTCCTGTCTGCACAACCTTATTCACAGAGATGCAATGCCAGAGATAGCAGAACCTATGGACAAAGAGGTTGGCTGGATGCTGGCTGACTGCACCCCTGAGCAGCCTCAGTCCAGAATGTCAGTCTCAAATGGGACCAGGTGGTAGTATGTCAAATTGGTGACATAAGCTGTTGGATCGTCACTGTCTTCCAGCTCTGAGGTAAAGTCACTAACACTTTCAAACCTAAGGAGAGATGAAAAAAAAAAAAACACCAAAAGGCATTAAGTAATTTAGAAAATCAAAGGAATTGGGAAAAAAAAATACTAAGGGAGTGGGAGAAGCACTTGGAGCTGATTTCATCCACACCTCCTTCACCTCCTACACTCATGTGTTTATGACTAAACTATGGGCCAGTGAGACCCATGATGCACGAAAGTAAGTTATCTTGTCACCCCTGACTTTCAAAGCACCTAGTGAGGAAGGAAGGAAGCAACAAGTGAGTCTTGGAAGAGTGAATCATGCAGTTGAAGTCCACATCCTTCTATTTTGTTCCCACAGCATATGTGAACAACACATGATGCCTCAGTTCTCACACAAAAGTGAAAAAGAAACTGCCTTTGTTTCACATCTGAATTTGGACTCTCAGTCTTTCACTTCACAGGCACCTTCTCTGGGTTTGGCTTTTGTAAGAGACCAAGTGTCTAACACAGGTAGGAAAAAATGACTACAGTGTCCTTCTTCCAGAGTCTAGCTGTCCTTCCCATGGTACAAGGTTTAGATTTTGACAATCAAAGAATCTACAAATATAAAAAGATTCCCAAATTTAGTTTCACTTGTTTTGGTATTTTCCTCCCCACTTCCCAACACCTGTTTCATAACCTGCACTTTTGCAAGAATTACCTACTGTCTCATACCAACTCTCAGCCAGAAGGCATCAAGCTGTTAAAACCTACACTTCTCTCAGTTACACATATTCCCATTCCAAGAAGGCCTGAATTTCTGTGGTAAGAAACATTATCTTCTTCCTAGATAGCCTAGCAGTCAAAGGCAGTCACTGCAGGCCAAGGACTAAATTTCACCTCAGTTCTAAAAGGGGTATGAAGAACTGTAAAGTTTCTTTTTCTCAAACTCTGTCTTTAATATTTTGAAAGAAATTTCATTCACTGTGACAGAGTGAGAAATAAAAGGAAGTAGAAACTGAAAAATTGCACAAGATGGAAAAATAAATTCTAACCTAGCCCTCATTTTAGCATGTGTCTCTAACACCTTTATCAGGCTACTGCAGCTCTCTGAATGGCAGATAAACAGATGAGCTTTAAAATAATTAATATTTAAAATTGCATCTCATCTACACATGAACTAATTAGATTCTTCAGATAAGTGAAACAACCGTGGACATCCCTCTAACCACACCCTAGAGGGTGACCTAAGATTTAAATATTTCAGAGGACCTGAAGAACAGTGGTAGGGTAAACAAACAGATAAGTCTCCCACTCCCATCTCTTCCCAAAACTTTATTTAGAAGTATCATGGATTATTGGATAGCCTGGTCTATACATCCTGCGATGTATGTCGCAGTTCTTTTCCATACTCCTTCCTGGTCCTTCTCATATCTTTTTTTTTAAATATGAGAGCCAAAATAGAGAATATTTTTTTGAGCAGAAACTCATGGATTTTCTCTCGCAGCAAAGCTGTGGCTTTGCTCTTCACTTTAAACGAAACAGCAATGAGACTGAACTTTGAATGTTTATTACCCTCATTCCTCTAGTCCCTCCAGGCTGTTTACTTGCCTGCGTGTGTGGGAATGTGTGCACAAGGGAGTTAACTTGGTATCTTGAAAATACTTTACAGATTACACTGTGCTGTCTTATGGACTGCAAGTGATCCAGAAACAACAGATTATGAAATACCAGTGGGGCAGATAGAGTGAAGAAAGTGGGAGTCAAGAAGGCTATTCAGATTCTGCTCTCTTTCTCTTATCAGCATAAAGCTACATTATTACATCTGAAAGGTCCCACAGATTTTGTGGTTCTCCAGCCTCACTGATAGGTTACTACAAGCAGAATGGAGGTGCAAAGCAGTGGAAGTCAGATGCTGTGGTTAAGCAGAAAGCTTTTCTTGCCACTAAAAATGAAGTGTGTGCACAGCAGTCTGCAAAGCACTGCTCTAGAGTGCTCACACAAAACCAAACTCAATAAACCAGGACTGTTTACCACAGTCAGAAGCTGTGTACGACACCAACAGTCAAAATGCTTTTAGGCTGTTATCAATAGGTCTTTCTCTCAAAATGAATTCTGCAACTCAACTGTGGACCTTCAGATTCCTTAATGCCCAAACTGCTGCCCTTAATTTTTTTTTCCTCTAAGTACCTTGGCAGACACACTGTCTTTTGCAAGAGCCTACCTCTTGTGTTGTAAGACAAAATTCTTTATCATTTCAACCTCTGTTAATGCATTAGATTTGCTACTCAGATTCACCAGGAAGAAGAGGGAACAACATAGAAGCTTATGGTTTGTACAGGCTTGCTAGGTAAAAAACTGGTGGCTGGGCTCAAAGAGTGAGGGATGGTGAATGGAGTTAAATCTATTTGGTAGCCTTTCACAAGCAGTGTTTTCCTGGGCTCAGTTTTGGGGCCAGTCCTGTTGAATATCTTTATTAATGGTCTGAACGTGGGGATCAAGTGCATCCTCTGTCAGTTTGCAGATGACACCAAGCTGAGTGGGAGTGCCAATGTGCTGGAGGATAGGAAGGCTTTCCCAGAGGGATCTGGACAGGCTGGATTGATCAGCTGAAGCCAATTGTATGAGCTCCAACAAGACCAAATGCCGAGTCCTGCACTTGCGTCACAGCAGGTGAGCCCACACAGAGATACGGGTTTAGGGGAGAGTGGCTGTAAAACTGCCTGGCAAAAAAATGACCTGGGGGTGCTGGTCACGAGCAGCTGAACAGGAACCAGAGTGTGCCCAGGTGGCCAAGAAGGCCAATGGCATCCTGGCCTGTATCAGAAATAGTGACCAGCGGGACCAGGGATTGTCCCCCTGTACTCAGCACTGGTGAAGCAGCACCTTGAATCCTGTGTCCAGTTCTGGGCCCCTCACAGCAAGAAGGACATTGAGGTGTGGGAGCACATCCAGAGTAGGGCAACAGAGATGGTGAAAGGTCTGCAGCACAAGTCTGATGAGAATTGACTAAGGGAGCTGGGGTTGTTTAGTCTGGAGAAGAGGAGGCTCAGGAGAGACCTCATTGCTCTCTACAACTGCCTGAAAGGAGAGTAGCCAGGTGCAGGGTTGGACTCTGCTCCAGGTAACAAGTGACAGGGCAAGCAGTAAGGGCCTTGAGTTCTACTGGAGAAAATTTAGATTACATATTAGGAAAAATTTCTTGACTGAAAGAGTTATCAAGCATTGGAACAAGCTGCCCAGGGAAGTGGTTGAGTCACCACCACTGGAAGTATTTAAAAGATGTACATATCATAGAATCATAGGATGGTTTGTTTTGGAAGGCACCTTAAAGATCATCTAGTTCCAACCCCCCTACCATGGACAGGGACACCTTCCACTAGGTCAGTTTACTCAGACCCCCCATCCAGCTTGATCCAGGGATGGGGAATCCAAAACCTGGGCAACTTGTGTCAGTATCCCACAACTCTTATCTAAATATTTTCTTCCTAATAGCTAATCTAAACCTAATTTCCTTCAGCTTAAGGCCACCCCCTTTATCCTACCACATGCACCCATGAAAATTCATGCAGATGCTCTATATCTCTCTTGCAGGCCTCCTTCAGGTGGCCTGAGTGAATTTGCCAAAAAGGCAGCTTATCCAATGCCACAGACTCTGCTGCTGGCCTAGAAGACAGAAGTGCAAACAGTCTTTACAGAGAAAGGTACCTCTGTAACAAAACCAAATAATGAGTTCAAATGCATTTATTTACCACCTTTTTCTTTCAAAAGGACTTCAGACTACACTGCAAGAACCACACACAAAAGGACCAGTAATGCCACATGGATGCTGAGCACACTGGCTTCACCACAGTTTGCAACAGTATTGTGTACTGCCAACTAAAATCAAGAGAGAAAATGAAGGAAGCAGAAAAGACCTATTTCAGAACAACAGAGTAAGCAACTGCAACTTGGAAAAGTGCTGTGGTTTCTTTTGCAACAAGTGTGAGACTTTTCAGCGGATGGATCACTGGGCAGGTAGCTCCGCAGCACTTCTTCCTAAAAAATACAGGTTTGCTCTGCAAAATGTCTCATTCAAGTCCATCAGCAGCCAAAACCCATAAGAACCTCATAAAGAGTTTAGTGCAGCTGAAAGGAAAAAATTCCCATCTGAGGATATCAAGTCCACAAGGAATTAACTCTGATTTCAGGGTAGAACACACCATAAATCCAATTTTACTGAAACTGAAAGAGAGCAGCATAGGATTTGAAAGATATTAAACTTTCCTTTCTGGGCTAATAACATACATTTAAACCAACTGTACAGAAAATCTCTGCTTTTGAAAAAGGTTAAATTTTTACAAAACAGCTTTGCTACACTGGTTCCACTATCTCATGGCTATTATGTCTTGACAATAAAATACAGCTGCAGGATTGGAAAATTTAGGGCACCATATAAAACACACATTCAAAATTTATTAACTTCTTGACTCTTGACTTCACATCCTTTGGAAAGTTAAATAAGTTAGGCTGCACAAAGTCAGGCTCTTACCCCAGATTAATTTCTTCCACCAGTTTATGGGAAACTATGCCTATCATTCAGTTTTTATCACATTAGTATTTTCTGACCTTAACAGTCTCTGACTTCAATGGGATGACAGTTAGATGATTGTAGTTTCTGATCGCAGGCTGGTAAGTTTTACTTGGGCTGGAGCACATTTTTAAAATCAAAACTAGCTATAAATACTTTTTTCATATTAAAAAAAAATCAAAGTAAGGCAGGAAAAGGCTTTCTTTGGTAATTTTTTCCTATAATTCGTCACTCTCAGTACAAAGAGTGATCCACTGTGAACTATAACAATTTTAATTTCCAGGTATTTGCCTTATAGAATTACCTCTAATGTGCCATTTCAGCCTCATTTTTACAAGCTTATAAGCTTAAATGCTGTTAGCAAGATCAGGGTTCAAAACACTAAGTGATAAATTAATAAAAAGACTTCAAGAAATTACACTTGAGCCAGACATGCTCTCCAGCCCCTGACAAAATGTTGCCAAGCTCTAAACCTTGTTACAGACTGGCATTTCAAATATGATAAGACAGATAACTGCATTCAAAGATAAAGGCTCCATAAGTCTTTTAGTATCGTCATTTGACTGGTCAAAGGAAAAAGTAGGTCAACATTTCTCATCAAAAATATTAGAATGATTTACTACCTGTAGCTCATTGAAATATCAATCCCCTGATATGACAGAAATCTGTAGAAGCATATTTCCATCGATACCCATCTGTGAATACAGTCACTGACTTAAGACCTACATGAATCACAGAATGGTTGGGGTTGGAATGGACCTCTGGAGACCTTTCACTCCTACCCTCTGACAAGGCAGGGTCACTCAGCCAGGGCACGTAACACAGGAACGTGTCTAGGTGGGTTTGGAATGCCTCCAGAGAGGGAGACTCCATGACCTCCCTAGGCAGCCTGTTCCAGTGCTCTGCCATCCTCAATGTAAAGAAGTTCTTCCGCATGTTGAGATAGAACTCTTTGTGCTTCAGTTTATGGTCATAGAAGCCCTCTTGATTACAAGTTTCTGACCCCAGAATACCTATATGCATTAGGAAGCAGAATTTTCCAATGAAAGCAGTCTAACTTGCCTTTTCCCTAAGGATATACATATGCTACACAAGTCCCAGCTGAGCAGCTGTTGACCTTTGTTCAATTACTTTCAGGGATGTGTTCCCCTCTGAGGACAGTGTTTTGCTTCCCAAACATTCTACTACCCTTTGCAGCAGGATATGCCATTTGTTAGGCTGTTTGAGTTTCCAGGTTTGGGCTCAAACCAGCTCTCACCACAGTCATGAGAGAATGAAATAATTCTGTTCTCCCTTTGCAGCACGCCTTTGGCAATCACAGTTTTTTTTTCATAAACAGAGGATTGATCACTTTGGGGTCAACCATTCTCCCATTTTACCCACTTCAACAGGAAATTACTGTGAAGTGCTAGCAATCAGGCCCAGTAACCTTTAACCAGTCAGGATGACAGCTGTACCAGTCTTGCTTTTAGACAGACAATAACATTTTGTTAGGAGAGTTGGAAAGCTACAGTGAAGGCGACAGCATTGCTCTTGCTCAAACTCCACTTACAAATGCTCTGCTGAATCTACATCCAGGTGCTTCTCTTTTCCATTAGGTATACTGTGGTCAATGACTATCGTTTCAGTGTTGGCTAAACAGAATCCATTTGATCGCATGATTTCTGTTAGGAGAAGAAAGAAAAGAAGATTTAAAAAAAAAAAAAGCTGGAAAACAACTGTGTATCATATGTAATTGTCATGGCTATGAACTGAGATGTGCCCGTGACATTGAAAATCTGCACAGGAAAGCAGGAATGAAGAGTTGGTTTCAGAGCTTCTTACATCTGCAAACTGACAGCACTCAAGCAATTCTATTCACCTAACCAATTCATGACACAGAGCATCTGAAGCAACTACCACTAGCAAATCATAACTGTATTTTTCTTAGACATTCCTAGGATTAAGCAAAAATAAAAAAGACATAAAAATGGAAATGAAAAGTGACTGTACAAGTTAATTCAACCACCAACTCTAAGTTGTGTAAAAAAATACCATGTTTTACACTGCCCTTGATACCGCTTATTTGTTTCTGTGTTAGAAGCCTCTAATATAGAATATCTAAAATTTACACCTAATTCCACTGACTTACTACTATGGGGAGAATTGATAACTAAAAAACAGTATTTAATGCAAATGAGAAGTTAATCCATATCTGTGCTCTATGGAAAATCAAACTAGGCAAGTCACAATGATTTCTTTCAGTCACACAATTTTAGATGAAGCTAGGACCAACAAAATAAATGCACTTTTCAAAAAAAATCAGCTAACTACTGACTTAAGTAGGACAACTCTTGATCTGCCTCAAGACACTATGACTCTGTGTTACAGCCTTGCATTATCAGCACGACAAAAAAAAATTAGTCTGTGGCACAAAATATGGTAGGCAGAAAGCACACCAACAAATTTCATCTATATATACAGTTCAAGCAATGAACAGGAAATGAGGCATGAGAGAGGAGGTAATTTTTTTTAACATTACATGCTCCTGCGTTAAGGTAAACCCAATACCCACTTCCATATTTTTGTTGAGACTCATCTTTGACTTTCATTCCGTATTCTACTGCAGCTCACTTTAGCAGAATACATTTGGGGGTTGTGTAAACACTGAACCCCAGCAGAATCACATTTCACATGACTCATCTTGAGCCAGCATTGTATGATTGTAAAATAAGATTTACACCATAAATTCAAATTCAGCTTTCATCTTAGATGGCGGCCCTTTCTCTCTTCTTCATCACCTACCACTCTGAGCAGGACCATGCAGGAGACAGTTTGTTTTTTCAGAGAATACAAAACATTTTTGCCTGCTTTTCCAAGACTGCGAGCCAGGTAGAAAGCTGCATTATGAGTAACAGGAATGTCCGTATTTTCCTAGTGTCCTTGACTTGACCTAAGAGTTACTACAGCATTTCACTGCTGCATGCATGAACTGCTTTACCCACTATCATTTACTGCCATCTACTGACAGTGCTGCCAGACACTGAACCATTTCCATTGTGCAACATCCAGATGAGGCAAATATCAATTAAAATCAAATTTCCAGCTATGTTCTTAGCATTAATGCAGCAATTACTTGAATGATGAAATTAATTACAAGATGCTTCTGTATAGCTGCACAGGTAGGAGAATTAGTTAAGTAAGTATGACTCGTTACTACCAACAATAATTTAGAATTAAAACATGCTATTATTCAGCTGAGATAGTTTTGTTAGTACCAAAGAAAATTGATACCAGCTCCTTGCCACATTATAAATCTTAGAGGACTATGCAGTATTTCACTTCAATTAACTGTAAATAAGCTCTTCTGGTGACACAAAATCAGGAGTTGGCATTAGGTTTGAACAAAGTGTTTCAGTACAGAAATACAAAACCAGGCACACCAGAAGCTCACAGACCTTTTGACAAGTCAGTGGCAGATGAAGAGGGGAAAGGCTAAAAGAATAGGCAGGGATAGGCTCTCCACTTTACCCACTAGCAATCTGCGGTTTAGAACTTCCTGTGTCTCCACCTGTGACAGGTTTCAGTGTACTTTTCCTCTACTTCCTTGTCTCATTCCCTTTTGAAGTCACTTCGGCTTTCAGTTCCACCATATCCTATGACAGTGAGTTCCACTCCTTAACTATGCTTTGTATGGAAACAAAACAATATTATAACCTTTCTTTTGTTTGTTTAAAGCCTATTGTCTGTCAATGATATTGGATAACCTATAGCTCTTGTTTCACAAGAAGTACAGGGTAATTGACCTCCTCCTATTCACAGCTTTGTAGACTTCCATCATACTAGTCTGTCATCTCTTCTCACAGGTGAAGGCATCCTTCTTTAATTAACCCCTTTCTTAGAGAAGCTGTTCAACAACTTGAATCCTCGCTGTTTTTTTGTATAATTTTAAATTCTGTTATTTCCTGAGATGAAGAAACCAAAATTGTGCATATTGTGTTCAAGAGGGGGCTATCCTCCTCTCCTCTGTTTCCTTCTCCTTTCCTAATAACACTTAATATTCTCATGGCTGATATTGCCCATTGCTTGGCACCAAGCTTACCTTTTCACAGAACTATATCAATAGCTCAAAATCTCCTTTCTAAGTGCTAACAGCGCTATTATATGTGATGACATGCAGTAAGGACTGAATTTTCCTCACATTCGCTGTTTTGTGTTTGTCAGCCTCCCATTTCACCTGCTACTTTATTGCCTGAATGCACCTTGCACAATATATCAAGGAAAATTGTATGTTCTATATCACAAAGCACTATTGAGAACTACATTTTGAATTGTTGATACAGAAATAATAATGGGAACAGCAAATGAAGTAATTTTCATTCTTCAATTCTTGTGTAAACTGCAGGTAGTTAACAATTCTTACCTGATATTTTAACTGGACTTTGAAAGCTTGGCTGAATT
This sequence comes from Vidua chalybeata, assembly GCF_026979565.1. Classification (NCBI taxonomy): domain Eukaryota; kingdom Metazoa; phylum Chordata; class Aves; order Passeriformes; family Viduidae; genus Vidua; species Vidua chalybeata. Next base: position 68,843,548 of record NC_071530.1, on the reverse strand, counting down.
TTATGGACATTGTCATTTTTTAGAACTTGGTCCAAAGGAGATCTCTCAAAGAACGTGAGGACAACTTCAGACCTTGAATACTTAAAAAGAGAGAAATAAAAACAGATATCCATTATTAACCAGTAGTTTACTTTGTCCCTCATCTCCATTTCCACCCCTTCATAGTATGACAGAAAGACTTATTACAAGTGACAGCTTGGAGGCATCATTACACAGTTTTGGCACTCAGCATTTCTCCAAGTTACTCAAAAAATTGCTGCTCCCTTCAGAGTTTGGCAAAGCCCAACACATTCTAATCTGCATGAGAGTGCATGTCACCATGAAGGAGGAGTCAAGCTGGGCTAAATTGGAACTTGGCTTACTCACCTTCCAGGGCATGTTTATAATAGTCTTCAGAAGCTTTTCCACTTCATTAAGTCTGGCTTCTATATCATGGGCTTCTTTTATTGTGATGAGCCCTAGAAACAAAGTAAACAGATCATAAGCATAAACAAAAGCACACTTATGCACACTTTAGCAGCCAGAAGCAGCCCTCAGGAAGATGTAGAACAACCTCAAATATGCCTTCCAGAAATGTCTTTTAAACCAACTGATGATAAAGAGTGCACCCCAAACTGAGATGGGTGTAGTTTACAAGCAGAGCTGCAAGCCTGACACAAACTCAGCTGTTTATGACCATATGTAGGAATTGCAAGACAAGCAGAACTAGAACAACCTACTCCCTCACCCACAGTTTCACTACACAGCATTCCCAGTAGTGATAGTTAAACAGCCCACTTTCTGCTTCCAAGAACCATTATTCATCCTTTTTTCTCCTGTAAATAAAAAGCAAAAGAAAACCCAAGAAAACCAAAAGACACATCCTACAGATAAGAGGGAAAAAATAAACACAAGCTAAATAAAAGGCTTTGAGTGCAGTTTTGTATTTCTTTGACTGTAAGCCCCAGTGAGTGGTCCAAGGAAAATTTTTCAGTATCATGTTTTTCAAGTGCAAGATAACTGTTAGGATTTTTTTTCCACCTATTCAGTCACCGAATTTATCACAGTGCTGCAGAAGGGATTAAGACTGAAATTTCACTGCCCAATATCCAGATGATGCATTACAATGCAACATTGAATTGCTTGGTATGGTGATCTCAAAACACCAGTACCATATTTTGTGTGTATAACCTGCAGGACACCTCTAACTTTCCCCTCTTCTAGCAGACTGAAGGAAATACAGCACAAGTTAGATGCATGTACAGGGCATATGAGGAAAAATAAATCCCAAAATCCCACATCCCTCTAGTGGGCCTTTTATTGCTGATATTTACACCCTACTTTTTCTAATCAAATCATCATTTAACTTCTACATTTGTGCATCTTTTCCAAGGAGCAAGATACACCCATTAAAATGAAATACCTAAGAAAAATTATTAAATATAAGAAGCCACAATAAACAAACAAACAAAAAAAAACTGAACAAAAAGTTGGAACAGGCAAAGACACAATAAATCAGAACCATCAGCAAATTAAACATCAGCAAAGCAGTCTGTGAGAAAGCACTTCAATATACTACATTGTGTTACAGTAAGTGTATCTGCATCTTCCTATTCAAAAGACAAACATAGAGCCATCAAACATGCAGAGTGTGGGAACAGCATCCACAAACAGCTCTAGTCTGCACCAGTCCTTGCTGTTTGCTACCAATGAGATACAAGCCCACAGAAACTTTCCAGACAGAAGTGTGACTTGGAAGCTGTCAGCTCTCCTCCAGTTACAGCTCTAAATAAAACAGAGATTGTCTCCAAAGCAACCGGGTTTACTTGTCAGTTGTCCCACAAAAGTCCCCCTGCTTGTATAAGCCTTTCTCTTGCTCAACAGTCCTTCATTTTGCCTGTTTTTCCAGCATGGCTATTGCCTCACCCCAGAACAACTCGCCCCCTCTTCTGACAGCAGAGCAATGCATACCAGCAGGCATATAAGGGAGGTGCTGTGTGTCTTGCTTTGGCTGGTATACACTACAGTTAGGTAGCTTTGCTTGGAAATTCTCTGAAAGGCTGGAAATGTGAATAAATTCATCTGCATGGCTCCACAGACTGCATACTAGCTGGGCTGTGCTTGGCATTACAGACCTGAATTGCAGACCAGCACCCTTCATTATCCTAACTACGGGGTACAGGCCTGGGTGGATCTGCTTCACCCCTCCACAAGTATGTTCTCATCCCACATTTGGATCAAGATCAGATTTTTCAATGAATGGGCTGTCATCTTCCCTAAAAGAAAGAAAAAGCTGCCAATGGTCCCGCAGCTCAGACACCCATCCATGATGTTAGAAACGCCCTGCTGGCCCTGCTGCAGCCCACATCAGAGAAAACAGAGCCAGTCACCCTGGTGCCAGCTGCCTCCACTTCTCCTGCTGGTCTTGATCCACTCTGCATAAACACTGATATAGTCAGAGCAGAGACTGCCCAGCTGTGGCTCCCACCTCATCGCCAATCCACCAGGGATTCAGCACTCAGCTGCTCCCTCTCAAATCTGCCCTCGATCTCAGAGCCTTTCCCAGATAAGCATGCACTGTTGGAACTAGTATTTTATCAGGAAAAGGGATACTTTCAAACAAATGAAGATATTCAGACTGGGAGGGGGAGAAAAAGGAAAAAAAAAAAAAAAAAACCACCTCGGCAACAACCCTGAGCATTCATCCCATGAGGAAAACCAGCCAAGCGGTCAGGATTTCTCTCATTAGTAATCAGGGAAAGCATCTGCAGCTCCACATGGTCTTTTTATGCTTCACCAAGAAGTCAGACAAGGCTGTCAGCCTGTTGCACTGTCACAGATCACCCCATGGGAGGTTTTACAGCTTCTTGCATTCGCAAGGAATTTCCAGCCCTGGTATATTATCTCCTTCCACCTCTTGGAAAGACACCAGCCATGCAAACCCACACTCCAACCTGGAAACTGGCACAAAAAACTTTTAACATCTGACACCATGAAAACTCTTTCTTACTGAAGCTTTCAGTAATATCAAAACCAAAAAGCAGACAGCGTAGGAAGGAGGGTGATACATCTGCCTGGACAGCTTCCTATATATGTGCTCAATGATTGCAGATGTGCAGCTTTGGGGCGTAAGGCTGCTGACCTTAAATGAATTCCCTATACAGGGAGTTCAATTTGGCCAGGCTAAAGCCTTTCTTTTCATACATCTGTAACCCAAACAAACAGAAACCACTTGATTGGCCTTATATACATATATTTAAACCTGTGATTTCTTCTGCAATAGTAATGAAATTTGTAAGACCCTCATTTATCTTAATTCTACAAGTCTCTGTTTTTAAAAGTTAACAGATACTCTTGTGGTTTTCAGTTAGTCATAGACCATGATCCCACAACCTGAGAGACTGCTCCCAACCCCACAGCCACTCTAACCAGAGTGAGATACTGCCTGCCCAAGCAGCCAGGAGGAGTGGAGGTTCTGGTCCTTCCTTTCCATCCCTTTCAGCACTCTCTAACTGGTTGCTGTCATCAACCACAGCACTCACGTGCAGGAGGAGCACTGGAGTGTCACAAGGTAAAGTCTCTGATGTCAACACTGGCTTAAGGTGCTCCCACCCTCCCCTGTACCTCATTTCCTCTCCCACACCACAACACAGAGCTGCTTCTGCTTTGCCAGCACAATTAGGTGAGCAGCAGGGAATACCTCAAACCACTCCTGTCAAAGGCTTCACCTCAGGAAACCCCAGACTCCACAGAAGAAGCAAGAGACGGCAGGCGAGGATGCCCTATCCAAGCTCCTTTCTCACCCAGGCACTATATTAAGTTTGAGCAGGAGTCAGAATTTGTGTAAAGACAGGTCACAGAACTGCACCCAGGTTTCCAGGCTTATTCTTCACTTTGTGGGGGTTTCTCCTTGGCCTGTCTTCTTTCTCCTGTTTGGAAGATTTGTCGAGGCAGAAAGTGAAAAAAAAAAAAAAAAAAAAAAAAAGCCAGAGACTGATGCAGAATCTCCAGACGCTGGAAACTCCTGAACAAACAGACACGCAGACATGCCAGCTGACACTGCAGACAGAGCCCAGCACCCCCACCATTCATTAACCCTGACACAAATGCACCAAAATGTGGATGCATCTGAAGTGTGTGGGACCCCCCTGGCCACATATGAAGCATCCATACAGCAGCTACAACATGTCCTGAGGTTGTTGTCTCTGCCCATGGGCCATAAATACATGTCTAGCCTGTATTTCCATCTGGGGCTTTTACTACCCAAGAATCCTTACTCCATTTGCTATAAAATAAAAACAAGATACCAGTAAAGCAGCCAGTATCCTGGAACCAGTTGTGCTTTCTTCACTTGTTCTGTCATGCAACAGAGCTGAATGCAGAGCTGGGAAATTTGTTAGTGAGGTCATGGTGAAAGGCTGTTCTCATGCCTTTTTCTCAGCTTAGGCCCTTGTCTGGACTGCTAATGGAAAACATGCACAAACTCTTCCCAGGAAAACTTTGCTCTCTGTCTTGTTACCTCTACTGTACTTGGACAATTAGCTGTTATTTCAAGTTACTTAAATGCTATAAACACCTATGTTTATAGCGTTTGAGGTAAACTGGAGTCCCACTGGCTCCTTTTTTTTTGCCACAAACCCTGCTGCCAAATACCACAAACTTCTAAGATTCCTTCACCCTGCACACAGGGGAGCCAACAGGCTGGGTGACAGGAGGGATGACACTGCCTAACCTAGTGCGACACTCATCTGTGCCTGGGAGACTGCTTTATTTTTTATTACATAGTCAATGACCTCATTCAATCTTTTTGACATTTTCTCTTGTCCCCTTTCAAACCAAGAGCCCCGGGCAGAGTCCTTAAGACTGAAAAGGATTTGCTTTCAGTTTGAGACCAAGCTTAGGTAACAGCTCTGCGCAGAGAAACGTGTCTGGAAAAGTATGGCACAAGCAGCACCAGAAGCCTGCAGCTTTCTTCCTGCCCTGGGTCCCTGGTGCCGGGGCAGCTGCAGGAGGCTGGGAGAGCAGGCCAGCAGCTGTGTACCTGGCACGCTGGCTCACAGCGTGGGAGAGGGGCCCAGAGCTGCTCACAGGCAGGAAACGAGCTCAGCAGCAGAGGAGAATGAACAGAGAGCCAACTCCTGATGTAAACACACAAGCCTTGGTAGGGCTGTCCTATTACTGCTGTGTGAGCCACCAAATCTGCAACGAATGACATTCTGAAAACTGCAGATAATGCACCCCATGTTTCTACCACAGGAAGCAGTATAGGAATTGCAGCATGTACTTCATGGCTCATAATGAAATCACAGAGCAGTCCTGACAGTCAGCATACACAATAAGCATTGTCTCAAAAATCCTCTAGTGGCTTCCAAGGAAGAGTAAGTTCATGCCCAAGTCAAGTATGTATCTGTAATGTCATGTCCATGATGACACACAGAAGTCTGTTTTTCTGAAGATGTACAAGTCACTATGTATACATGATACCAAACTGTAGGCAAACCCCATCTCTCCAATTTGAAGGACTACACCTCATGTTTGTGGTCAGGACAGGAACAAAGAATGTCCAAGAGATACCCTATTTTCTCAAAATCAGTTCTACACATACAGGAAGCTGAGCAAGAGCAGAAGCCAAGGTGTACTTTCTGAAAATACGTGCAAAATGGAATGCCAATAGTCCTAAATGCTGTGTGTTTCAGTATGCACATGAAGATTAAAGTTGCACTGAATCCACCTCATCTAATTCTCTCTCCATTTCCTATAGGGAGACTGCAGAGTAGGTCTCAAAGGGAAAAAATGAGTAACAAATAAATCCAGAGAGAAATCCTACTGTGTTCTGCTAATCCACACTGCAAGAAAGATTTGAGGCTTATAGATTTAAATCATGAGTCCATCCTTCTCTCTTTGCACAAGATCCCAAGCAGCAGTTAGGGATTTCAAATCTTTAGGGAAGATATATAAGCTGCCTTGCATGGGAGACTGCTACTTTGCTGTCTCTCCTGACCAGACTTCAAAGGGAGATGTGCCCCTTTCCCCCAGTTACAGCATTAATTACCACTGCAGTGCTAAAACTTTTTTATCCTTTTCCCTCATAGCTCCTCATAGACCTCCTGGGAGATCCCATAACTAATAATACAATGTGTGGTGAACCCATCATCTCAAGGGTCTGGTTTTCTCAGCTTTTAACTTGCCTCCTTTCTTTGCATGGGTACTCGAGTGTGCCAGGGTCCTCAGGTCATGGTCACTTTTGCTTTGGGGGATTTCAGTCAGATAGTTGTTTGGGCAGGACTTCTCCCCATCCTGCATATGCTTCATATGAACTCCAAAAGAAGAAAGGTGTGGGCAGGGTTTTAAAAGCTCTCTCTCTTTCTGCATCAAAAAGATTTATCTCAGTATCTTCAATATGTTTGCTACTACCTAGTGGAATTTCTGAAAATATGGAGTGACTCACACGCATTTTGTGTACTGATACCTCTTAAAAATTTTTGGTCCTCATCATCAAGCTTAAGAAGGGCAGCAAAATGTGATAAATGTCAAAAGTCCACCTCCCTACACCCACCCCTCTTTTCAGCTCTGCTGTGTCCTTTTAGTTGCTCCCTCAGTAATGCCACCAAGAGGGATCTTGTCAGTGATATTGCATCAATAGCAAATCCTTTGAAAAGGCTGTAGTGATTCCTTGTCCCTATGACATCCATGTCACATGACATGGATGAACTCCCCCACAAGAGGAAGGGGCAAGTGTGTTTGCCCCAAAAGAGAGGGGTCGAAGAATTAGGCAAGAGGCATCAAAGAGGAGTTGCTAGAGGCGCCAGACTTAAGTCAGACCAGTGCTGTAGCTAGCTCTAGGATCCTGTCCCTGGTGATGAGAACCAGATGCTGCAGAAGACAACATAAATAACAGGCAGAGAACAAAAAAATGACAGTCCTGGTCTCTAGTAATTGAAGATCTGACATCCCTGATTGCCTGTAATTATCTGCCCTTCTCTGGATCTTATCAAGTCCTTGGACTTAAGGGATCCCTGTGGTGTTATTTCTGCAGTTATTGAAGAAAAGTTGTGTGAAACAAGCTTTCCCATCTGCTGTTTTTTTTTTTAATTTCCTGCCTTTACATACCCCTGAGTATTCCTTTGCCCTTCTAGCAAATCTTTTATCCTTCTCTCGGTATCAGAGAAGAGACAGCTGTTAATGGGAGCTGGTTTGGCCTTTTCAGAATCCATCCTGAGGTTGCTAATGCCATAGTTCCCAGGTGGCAAGGTTGAAAGAACACGTGAGGAGGTATCCTACCTGGGCAGCTGCCAGGAGGAGCAAGGTATGGTGGCCATGAAGCAGGGGAACAATGACAGCTGAAATGGTATTGAGAAGACCCAGTTAAGCAGAGGGAGGAAGTAGGAAGCAGTGCAAAGGAGCAAAACAGCAGAAAAAAATGGGGCTTATTTGTTATCTTTCAGCCCTGATCCATGTACCAGCTGAGTAGCTTCAGTTTCTGCATGTTTCAGTGAAATATCTGTCTGTGGATCTGTTCAGAAGTCAACTACATATGGTCCCTAACAGCCTGATCTGACTTTGGACCTGGCCATTCTTTGGATGAATGAAATTAGACTCTTTAACATTATTCTCTAATGACTAGGACCTTCCTTCTATTGCTCCATCTACATCCTGGGTTGCCTGTGTGCACAAGGCTTAGAACATATCTGAGACCCTTGAGATGATGGGTTCACCACACATTGTATTACTAGTTATGGGATCTCCCAGGATCTCTGGAATGGAGAAGGCATGTTTTGGTGGCAGAACAGAGCAGACAGGCTTTCCTTACAAAGCTCCCTGTCTTGATGCCTGATGAGCCACAAGAAAGAGAAAGATGTCAAAGAAGCATGAGATAGGAGTGAACAAAGCAGTCAAAACCTGATGAAAAATGCAAGCTCCTACAACCATTTTTAGTGCTGATTTCTTATCAGGTGAGAGCTGTCATGAAAAACACACCTCATTTCCATTCCTTTCCACCAAAAGCTTCCCTGACACATTGCCTTGGTTCACCACAAAAAAGCAACTTGTGTCTGGCTTTATAACAACACAGTCAGCTCCATTTATCTCCATTATTACAAATGAACCATGAAATTCAGCTGATAAAAAAACAAACCCAGAAGCCGCAAACTTAATTTTGGTTATACAGTTCTGCTAGAGCCTGATAACCAAGAGCTGCATCTTTTGTCTGCCAGACAGAAGCTCTGAGCAAGCTCCACTAATGAACTGTTGACAATGTCAACAATGAAAAGAGCACAATAGATGCAGTGTATTTATCTGTATTGTCACAGTACCGAGAAACAGCTGCTGTCTGTGGAAACCACTATGCTGCTTCTGTAGAGCTCCCTTTTCTCATAAATCACACTCCCAGATGGTCTCGTAAACAACAACAACAACAACAAAACACGATAATGCAGCATATAGAAAACTAAGTTATGAACACGGTATTTGCTAGCAAACAATGCTCCTGGGCTGGCTCTTCGGGAACTGCCCTCTGTGTTGTGCACATCCCTCCAATGGCAGCCCTGGAGGAGTCTCCCATTGCACAGCCACTGGGACATGGAAAACAGCTGATCACCTGCTTCCTGCAGGAGGATGCCCCCCCAGAGGCAGGCACAAGGCTTGGAGCTAGAGCTCAGCCTAGTGTGAGGTCTGTGAGGGACTGCTCAGGTCTGCTGCAGGTGAAGTGACTGCTTCTACACTATGAGGCAAAATAAAGCTGCGAGGTTTCTATAGGAAATCTCCACCACTACTAGAAAACTTCTATGGATGGACAGAGGTTGAGCACTTGCAAGGTGGAAGGTAACAGAGAAGTTCTACAGAGCCATAAATAACCATGGATGGCAGCACACTGACGAGGGAAACCTGGAGGCAAAGAAAAGGAACAGAGAGAAAATAACAGACAAAAAGAGCAAGGGGAAAAAAGACCACAACAAAGCTGAATGAGTCAGAGGAGGCATGGAAAGGAGTAAAATGACAACTTTAGGAAGAGAGGCCCATCTAGTAATAAAATAAATCTGTAGAGGGTTTCTGATTCAGCAGCTCAGAGTATCAAAGCAGGACCGGGCACTACAGGTAGGTACAATATGAACAGTTACATTGGAAGAGCATCTGAGCCTCTGTTCCGGTAACAAAGGCAACAAACAAGTGCAGAGGAGGATTGCCAGAAATACCCTGCCACTACAAAGGCAAAACAAATCCCAGGTTTGAAAGGCTAGGCTACTGTGCTCTTTTGGCTTCCTTAAGGGGTTGATTCTGCCCCACTGAAGTCAGAGGCCAGGGAGGTGTGTGACTGCTGACTGCATTGAAGCTGGCTCAAGTTCAAGGATAAACCTTAGATGAGACCTGCTCCCAAATGGTATTTAAAGAAAATAGGAAAGGAGGTGGGTGGGGAAAGGAAGAGTCCTTTTCCAGGTGTATACCTCAGTTTTGGTGTCTGTTTGGTCTGCTGCAACTATTTCTATTTCCATCAATTTTAAGTCAGCTTCTAAGTCTGTAGCTCTGTCTTTCTCAAGAAAACTGATTAAATTCAAAAGTAGACTTTGCACAGAGAAACAGACAGTTTAGTAACATTAGGCTGTGATCATTGCAGGAGTGAATGAACCCGTGTTTTCCTGTGATCCTCTTTTGTACATTTGCCTAGAGCAAGGGACAGGCAGATTTCAAAGACAAATAAAATACTAATAAGTTACTGGTAACATCACAGTGAATCATACTTAGTCACCCTGCAGGTATGCACATATCTAACCTTGTTTATCAGCTTCCTAGTGAGATGCCTTGTGTGGCTGAACGTCCTTGGCCTTTAGCATCACTGTACACTCCAGATGCAGAGAGTGCATTCTGCCACGTGTTCTTACTAGTTACCAAAGACAAGACAAAACTGTGGGAATGCCCTACTCCCCCCAGGACTTCCCCTCCTCTCATATCTGAGAAAGGGTAAGATGAACAGCCACTGCAGACAGCTACACCTCCCATCCTCTCCTCTGCAATCTCAAAGCACTCAGCAGCTCCAACAAATAAGGAAGGGGAGAGCACTGTGGAAGTCAGTCTGGGAGGATGAGGGGTCAAGAAAGGAATGGAGAGAATGGTTTCCTCATGCTGAGCAAGAAAAGGAGCACACTTCTGCACAGCATGAACTGTCTGCTGAAGCCAGCAATAAAGGTAACAACCAACTATTTCTAAAATTGCTGACGTTTTTAAAATAACCACAACCTTTGTTTAAAAAGTTAATAACATCAAATAGCTCAAGCTTCCATTCAGTCATATCCCTTAAATGTAACACACTGGAGCTTGACTGAGCTGTAGGATAATGCTAGCCCTTTTAATGCTCCTTAGGCAAATCTGTAGGGACTTTGGAGTCCTTCAATGCAATGCAAATTTGGTTTGCAACACTTTATCACTTCCTCCAGATAAAAGGCACAGCTGATATTCACCTTCTTTCAGGAAGCCCAAGATAAACACACACACACACACACAAACATTTACATATGCAAATACATATATATAGATATATATAAATATATATAAATACACACAAATGTAAATGACTAAATGCTAACACACACAAGAATAGGCTTTTGTCAGGTGTTTTTGTTGGGTTAAGTACATTGAGATTCACTGTAGACAGCAGGACATCTGCTTTTAAACACAGCATTAAGAAACCATGCTTACTCCATTAATTTTGTAGAGACTGGACATGCCCCATGCAATCTTTTTTCACATGCAAAGCTTTGCATCACTGTCACTTAGTTAAATGTGATTTTTATGTTTCAACTTTGTCAAGTTATCAGAGCCTGTAACCAGCCAATTTAAAATGTTGGTATGATGAAGTGTTCTTTAGGCAGAGAAGCATACTCTGCAAAGTAATTTTCTTTAGAGCAGGAGCAGCATAATTTTAAACAGAGAATTGCTGAAATTGTGACGCACACTGTAATTGCTTAGAAACTACTCCTGATTTTTATTCTGCCTCTCTTGCAAAGTTAACCCCCACCCCTTCAACAAGCTAAACAGATCATAATCTACTTATATTAGGTTTCAATTTTTCAAATCCTGAAGTGATGCTTTGCTCATTCCCCATTCTACTGAAGTCGGCGTTCCTGAGATAAAGGTAAGTCAAGGTTGCTGGTTCTAGGTTTTAGGCAGAGATTAAGCAACACAGGCTGAGGATGGTTAATCTTTCCTAGCTGTTCATACACAAATGCTTTCTACCTGGGATCTATCAAGTAAAGCCAGTGCAAGGGACTATAATCCCATCTGGCTCAAACTGCACAAATAATGCTTCGGAGAGAAGTGAAAAGAGTTGAATACTTTGCAAAAGCTCTGTCAGGCCTTGAGACAGGAGAAGAACCATGCTCGCTTGAGAGAGGCGCTGAGGAATGAGAAGGGCTTTTAGGATAAGCTGCAGCTCCTGTGAGTAGCCAGCACTGGGAGGGGCAGCAGGCCAAGGATAGAGTCCATTTGCAGCCAGACACAGCACACACCCCAGTCCAGCTGCCAAGCCACTCTTCAGAGCCCCATAAAGCCAACAAGGACTACCGGCACCCTGGGACATCAATTTTCAGTCACAGTGACTCTGGTAGATGCTGTGTCCTGCAGGCCACAGGCAGGCTTGCTTCAAACCCACCCAGCATCCTCAGAAGCTGTGGCCCAGGTGCCACATACACTTGAAGGCCACGTTACTGAGCATTTACTGCCATTCAGCACTAGTAAAAATCACACCCGCAGTTCTTTGGGTAGGACACACGCGGTGGGTAACAAACTTTTGCGGTACTTTAGATCCCTGGTCAGCAAGAGAAAGGCATGAGGCACCGTTTGTGCCGATACACACCAGGGCTGAGAGGTGGGGTCTGGCTTCCGCAGGCACAGCCCCATTCCCAGCCTGCACACAAGCGGGAGGAGACAGCCCCCCCCTCCGGCACCCAGCCCTGCGAACATCTCCCACTCGCACCCCGGAGCGAGCAGGGGCTGCGGGGCTGCTGCCGCCCGGGCTGCCTTGCGCCCATCCCCGCCGTCTGCAGAGGGCACTCGGGGCCCGCGAGTGGCTGCGGAGCGCCCGGGGCCGGCGGGGCCGGCTGCCACTCCCGGCAGCGGGGACGGGAAATCCCAGTGCCAGAGGACACAGGCCGGGGAGAGGGCTGCCGCTCCCGCCACACAAGGAAGCTTGGATAGGGGAAGGTACGAGCGTTTTAATGTGAGGCACATAAAAATAACCCAAACCAAGCCTACCACCAGAGGTTAGGGATCTGGCAGGACCATGGAAAAAGACGTGTGTCACTATAAACACCTGTCAGAAAACATCCCTGGGGAGGCAGCCCGGGCGAGATGGTCACTGGCAGGGAAACAGAGCTCGCTGTCACACAGGGATGGTCCAGGAATGAAGTCCGGTGGGTTTATACCTCTACAAGCGGTGGAGACCCAGTTCAGAGAACAGCAAAATGCAGGCCCCTCTGGGGTCTCACTAGCAAGGTGGGAGGCTAAATGAAAGCTGGGGAAAACTCTCCCATCCTCTCAATCATGCACAGAATATCAGCTTTTCCCCATTCCTGTTCAATCAATTTATGTCGTAACTCAAACAAGTAGGGAGACTGGAAGTGCTAGGCATACACCCACTTTCAGATGACCGGATGCTCCTCACCACTCTGCACACTTGAAATACGTCAGAATAGAACACGTAACTCTATCTAAAAAATACCCCAACAATTAAACAAACTAAACCCAACCCGCAGGACATCTAGGGTACATCCTGATTCTGCACAGCAAGGCCTGAGCTTGGACAACATCCCTCGAGTTTGGTTAATCCACTTCAGAAACTGGAAGAGAACAGACGTCTCTACTAACCGCTGCTGCAATTCCCGTTTTCACAGAAGTTACGCGAGGAATTATGCCAGCTCACAGAGTTGCTCCGTCCCCTGGCAAGCGCCGCAGCCCTTTTTTTTTGCCCTCTCCTTGTGGCAAACAACATACCAACATGCGGAGATTTTTCAGCTACACCCTTTTTCTTGCCAACCACCCCCCAGCCCTTCCTCGGGGAGCCCGGAGGCACTGGAGAGGGGCAGCGCCAACGGGGATCCCTCTGTTCCCCCAGCCCAGCCTAGCCCGGAGCCGCGCAGCTGGAGACAGCAGCAGCGATACTGGGATCACCTTCCTGCGTGGAGCCCTCGGTTACAAACGTACACTCAAAAAAAAAAAAAAAAAAAAGGAGAAACACAAATCAACATCCCGGGAGGAGTTTCCGACCGCAAAACGCCCCCGCAGTTTTTCTGCCCCCCCGCCCCGTCCGGTTCTCAGCGGTTCCAGCTCCTCACCCCGTTCCTTCCGCCGAGAGGGAACCGTCCCGTTCTCACCCGCCCGTCTGCCCCGGCCACCGCCACCCCCGGGGAAGCGGCGGCCGAAACCCGCCCGCCCGCCGAGCAGAGAGCGCCAGAGCCGCGGAGGCTGCTCAAACCTTGGAGCAAGGGAGAGCGGGACAGCTCGGGCCGGTCCTCGGGGAAGGAGTCGAGGAGCCGCTTGAAGAGGCGGCCGAGGTCGGAGTAGCTGCGGTGCAGGTAGAGGATGTTGCGGTCCGACCACTCGGTGCGGATCTCGTAGAACTCCTCCTCGTCGCCCCGCCGGCTGATGATGAGCCGCCGGATGCCGTTCACCCAGCAGCCCCGCACGTACATGTTCACCAGTGAGGTGCCCTCAAACACGGCCGAAGCCATCCCGCCGCCGCCCGCACATCCCCCGCCGCCGGCGCAGGGCGAAGCGCACCGCCCCGCGCCGCCGTGGCCAAGTTAAGAGGAGGAGGAGGAGGAGGAGGAAGGAGGAGGAGGAAGAGAGAAGGGGGGTGCCACCCGCCGCACGGCCCCCCCGGCCTGGCCCTGCCCGCCGGGGCTGTGTCGCCTCCCGACGCTGGAGAGAGGCTCGCTAGTGCCTCATAGACGGCGGCCGCAACGAGGGGACGGCCCGGGCACCCTGCCCCGCCGAGTCCGCGGCGCCGAGCAGGGCGGCTCTCACCCCCTCCGGGGCGGGGAGCAGGGTGGCTCGGCCCCCTCTTGTCGGCTCCGCAGCAAGGCAGAGCCCCTCCCGTCCAAAGGCGCGGGGACGCCCCGGCCCCGGCCCCGCAGCCAGCGCCCACCCCCTTCTCCGAACCCTGCGGTCCCCGCGGGGCGGGATCCTCCTCTTCCTTCTCGGGACGTTTTCGTAGACACGGCAGACACGACGAGGAATTTTTTTTTCTCCTCCCAGTGACCCCAGAAGGGTTTTTTTCCGTTTGTATTCTTTTTCCTTAAGCCTCCGTCCCGGCCAGCTGAGGGAGGAAGAGGGAGACTGCCAGGCTGTCAGCCGCCCGCAGCGCGCAGGGTGGACCAGCGCCCCCGCTGTGCCCTGGGAAAGCTCGGTGGAGCCCCCGGCAACCGAGCCTGCACCTCCGGCGGGAAGGGGCGCCAGCACAGAGAGGAAAAACAGGAGGAAGGGAGTACACAGCTGGTGCCTGGGACTCCTTCGGCCTTTTAATAATAGTCTGGCGGGACGGCATCCCTGAAGGAGCCTCCAGCAGCATCGCGTACGGCAGGGAGATGGGGAGGTCTGTGCTGCAAATATAGTCCCTCCTTCCCACAGGGACCACATGTCATGCGGTGCCCGAACGCCCAGAGAGCGGGGCACGAGGAGAGCTGGCGGGGGCCGCAGCAGTCGGCAGCAGGCATCTGGGAAAACCGGAGCAGCATTGTAGAGCAAGGAAGTGTGTGGGAGATGTCTGCAAATGCCTTGGAGCTGCGGGGTTAAGATACACATACTGAAGGTGAAGCAAATGACAGCGCAGTGATGTGGGATGCATCATCCAAAACGGGATTCTGCTGGAAGGCAGTGGCCTCCGGCATCAGGCTTTCTGAGGCAGAGGGGCTCGGCAGGGCCAAGGGAGGAGGTGAGTGACTTCCCTCCTGCCATGGCCCGGGGCAGGAGAGACCCTTCCTGTTTGTATAATTTGGAGAGGTCAGAGGTCGATACACTCACACTATGTATTATAAAATTTAAGCCAGTTTCTGCCAGAGTGACATCTGTGGCTCAGGAGGCCAAGGATTCACATGGTAAAAATTCAGGTTCTGTTTAACCTCTCAGAAAAGCCAGCAGAGCCTACAGGCAAGACCACTGTTACAAGGATCACCCAAAAAGCAGTGCTTGGAAAGCATCATGGCTGGATCAGCTTGGGGTAGCACAAATAAGCATGATGGGATGGCACAAACGTGAAATAGTTTTTTGTAAAATGCATAATTAAGTAATTAAACGATACTCTTTTCAATAGATAGCATTGCAAGTAGCTGCCTACTTCACTGAGGGTCCACATGCCTCTACATTAAAGCAACTCCAACAATTGCAATGATGTCCCTATTGTATATTTTCTCTGTTTTGCTTCTATATAATAAAACTGGGTTTAGCTTTCTCTGAAGCACAGTCATATATAAAGAATGCAAACAAGCAACTGAGCTTCATCTTTCCAAACAGAAAGGCACGTGATTTTTTTGCTGCAGCCTTGCCTTATTGCACCTGCAGACATTTCTTTAGAGAAATCTGTGGTTTTGAGAACAGGTGGGCGATACTTAAGATGACAGAGCAGATCCTATTCCTGCTAAACCAACTTCACAGATAACAGTGCCAGGCCCAGAGCTGTGATACAAAACCAGAAAAAGCAAACAACCTGAAGGTACTCACTTCCCCTAAAGAGGTGCGTAGCCTTTCACAGAGCAAAACATGTGGCAGAGAATCACCTTGGATCACCACAATAAGAGTTTTCTCATCACTGTTGGGCTAGACATGTCCCAAGTACCACATATTAGCTGTTCAGAAAGTTCAGTGTGGCTTCACAGGAAAGGAATTACTGTGAACCTTTGTATTGTAGAAACATCTCCACACACCTCCTTTTTTTCAGGGTAGGCTTTTGTAATCCCTCCTCTTGTTCCAGTACATGGTGGTCTTGCCTGTTCTTCAATATCAAAAAACCCAAGCAAATAAAACGTCTTCTCTTCTGGCACTTGCTGTGCTAACCTGAAATAACCACACACCCCAAGGAAGTGAAACTTCTAGGAAGAGAACCACGAGAGTAACCCCCCTTTTTATAAAGATGTCAGCCTTGCACTGCTTCTGTTTAAGTAATGAAAGCACTTGACTTCTGCTCAGTCTGACTGGTATTTTGTGCCTTTGCAAAAGAATGATTTTTGCTGTTGTTGCCCTTCCCATGACCTGTGTGTCACTCAATAAACCTCTGAGGCTTTCAACACCGAGTAGGAGCTCTGGCTTCAGCTGGACTCTGCAAGGTCTTGGCTGGGGGTTCTCAGTTTGGGCTAAAGTTGGCATGTGCCATCCTGTAGGTTTAAGCATTAAGTATTTGGTTCCGTTTTTCTCTTTTAGTCTGACTGGTGCCATGCTTCCAACTTACCAAAAACATTCAAATCATGCAAACCCCTGTGTACCTGTCACTGCACGTTCATGCAAAATGAGCCTAAGCTGAAAATTCTATACCTAAAGGACTTGAAACTGTCATCCTGATGCCAGATCCTACTGAATTTTACAAGTATGAAAGGTAGAAGTACTCCTATGCCTAATGCTGAACATGCAGGATCAGTTTCTTATTCCCCCAAGAGTACAACCCTGTTTCAGAAAAACATCAATCCAGTAAGTCCAGAAGTACAACATCCCCTTTTGGAATGAAAAGTAGAACTGTGCACAGCTTTAATCCTGCCACTGAGCACTTCTGGCACTTGTTGCCTGTGGCCAAGTTGGTAGCCCACTACAATCTAATCTCATTCTCAGCTCAGGTGGCAGGACATGCACATATATATTTCCTATCTCCCCTTGGGTCAGGAGAGCCCCTATTACAGCAGTGTAATGTTGACCAGACATTAAATATGGGCATAAGGGATATTCATGAAAGTTGGATTAGTAATAAACCTCTATTACTGTGTGGCTCCAGAAAAGTTTTCCTGGAAAATGCTTACACATGGAAAGAAAAGTTTGCTTTAGACTAGCAGTGTGCTGAGGAGGATGGTGGAATTCACAAGCTTATCTGCTTCATGGAATATAAAATGGATGTTCAGGAAGGCCAGATAGTCCCAAAGGACATAGATACCTTCCAGATGAAAGTATCTTTTATTATTAGCTCTTTTTATTGTCAGAGTACAACTTCCATCTCTTGTGAGCTTTTAAAAATACTGAGAGGCCGAGCCTTTACATTTGACAAGTTTTTTGCATGTATGTGGCATGGGCAGAGGCACTGTGCCACAGCTGCTCCTCAGCAGAAAATGGGAAAATTTATTTGACTTTATTTATAGTAGAAAGATGTGCTTTATTAAAATACATTTTATTCCTTCTTGTGTGACATGCAGTTTTACTATTTTCCATATTTAAGTTTTGAGACAAAAGCCAGTACTGGCAATTACACTTTAGAGAATAAAGATGCCAACATCTTTATGTTTTATCCACTTGCATTTTTGTGATCTTACTGTCTCACTGGAGTCATAAAATGTTATGGGAATGCATGCATTTGCTTGGCCATTTATTAGATTGATTTTAACCTATCAATGTTATGGTCTTGCCTTTTACTTTCACAAACTTGTAAAGGATTTCATTCTTTTAAAATACATGCAGGGTACCTTCCACATACTGTTAATAATCTTGCTGAAAGGACTCAGGCCCTGTAAAGGTTGCTTTGACCAAACCAATGAAAACATAATCAAAGTGATGCAGCAAAATTGCCTGAATTTGAAAACAGGCCAGGGCTAAGTCATGGTGCTTAAGAAGCTCAAGGGCAGGTAAGTCTTGGCTCATATATTTGTGTAATTGCAAAACCATGACAGAAGTGTGGCTAGAAACACAAATGAAGTCAAATGATCTTCCAACCTTGTGCTGTGACATGTCAGCCCTGCTTTTTCAGGTATCTTCATCAGTGTGGTGGAAATTACAGGGATACTCACCTTCTGTCATATAAAAGTAGGCTATGAAGACTTCTAAAGGCTATTTCTGTACTATCTACATGTTTCTTCACATGTTCTACAGCCTACAGTCCACTGCAGCACTTTCTTCTGCCCTCACTATAGTCCCCCACAATTACTGTCTCCCAGACTGCATCTATATTTAGGGGGAACTTCATCTAAATATTGAAGAAGATCTCTCCCTGTCATTGTTTCAAAGTCATTTTAGGACTCCTTTTTACCATTGTGGCTTCAACATCCTCAGCACAGAGGCATGATGATTCACCCTCTTTCTGTCCACATCCATGAACTATATACTTCTTAGGGGAGGAAGAGGCTTTTCTACTACTTTCATAATTAAAGTCCTCATTTTTGGCATTTCGGCAGGCTTTATATTAAGAAATAAGGAGTGTCAACCACTGCAAACAAGGGATAAAGAAAATTTTCACCATAAGGAATAAATGAGCCATATCATTTGTGAGCATGACCTGACCAGTGAAACTGGCAGGTTTCATGACTTCAGTTTGGATCATTAACCTCTTTGAAGGAAACAGACTATTGTAACAGTTGCAGCCACTAACCAGCCAACATGCATTTCCACCTGAAACCAAGGTGAGTGTCTCTGGGACAGGGACACCTAAAGGTGAAGCTTTTAATGGAAAAGCTGAATTGGAACTCAAGGATGGAGGCAGGCTGTGAACTGCAGGCAGCCTGGCTTTGGCAGCATTGTCAGAGTTATGTTTTCTGCACCACAGTGATTACCTCTACCAGGTGATCAGGCTTAAAAGCACATTACTGAGGTATAGAGCAGGAATAACCAGACAGGGGCAGACAAGGGCGTATTTGCCTTAGCTGATACTGCCACCAAAACTCAAGGATTGGAAAATGCTGATCTAAAAAATTCGTCTAAATAACTTTGGTGCATGACCCTGGAAAGAGTCCAGGAGGGGCAGGAGGGTGACAATGCCTGCTGTGGGCTAAGAGGCTCTCTGGTTGTGCAAGGTTTCCTTTGCACAAGGAAGCAAACATTATATCCAAGGTGCCTGGCTCCATTAATAATTGCTCTTTACTATTCAATACCTGAAGTCACTTAAATCAAGAGGCCACCACAACTCCCAGATCTGGAGTCACCTGTCAGCTTTTGTCTGGTGCCCTTTTAAAATCTTTCTGTCACGAGAACATGGTTGGCCTGGACACTGCAGGGTAACATTTCAGTCCTCAGTTATCAGATTTGGTAAAACTGGAGACCAGAGTCTTTGCAAGGAAGTTCAGTTAGCTCATTTGGCTCTGTTGTCAGTGCAGTGCTGGAGTAACAAAAATCTTCATCAATTGCTCAACAAAATAATTCGTAAAGCAAGAGGGATTGAAATTTTATACACTTATTCAAGCAGTGAAAGGAAATGATGGGCTTTAAAAAGCAGCCCTCTCCTCTGTAATACCTGCAAAAAATATGGGATGGGCATGGGTTTTTTTTCTGTTCCCCCCCAATATGCACTATTCTGCTAAAAGGGTTTTATTTTATGTACAAGCCAAAGTCAAAGCAGCCTCCCCTGCTTTAGCCTCTAGTTCACATGACAAGATCCATTCCTTCTGAGCACCTCTGTTGAGGGGGAGCCCTTGATTAAATGAGCTACAGACTGAAACATCCTTTCATGCTCCTGTGGGGAGTTTTGACTGCAAAATGTTTGCATGCATAGCCAGGGCACTGCTGGGACTGTGTATTCTCACTTTGTTCTCCTTCCCTCTCCCTCAGGCAGATTCTGTGAAGTACTGAGCCCTCCTGGAGCCAATGGGAATTTAAAAAGTCCTCAACATCTTTCTAGTTTTGGCTACCTCATAATATAGGCATTAATGTATGCACAGCCTATTTTTAGAATCTGTAACATGCTTTCTGGGTAAAAAAAATGCTTGAAAGACCCCTTCTTCTCCCTCAGAGTTGACATTGAATTGGATTTAATAGAACAGCCTGGAATTCCTTCCATTAAAAAGTGTATTATAAATGCTCAAGGAGCTGTAACTGCAGTTGAAAGCTAGGTATATTCCTGCCAAAGGGTAAACTAACTTCATCTAATAGGAGAATATTTCTAGTGGGACAATTTACCCTTTATGAGCCTTTTTCCTGGAGACAACACAGAAAATATGTCTTCACTATGTTTCTAGCAGAGCAAAATAAAGTAAATATACCTGCAGGTTGCTAAGAAAACCATTGGCATCAAAATATGCAAGACAAAATTTATCTGTGTTTTCAGAGTCTTAGCCTAGTGCAATCAGCTATCTGGGCAATAAAAAGGCCCACAATGCTGTCCTTCAGTATGATTTGCAATGATCCTTCGAATGGCCTAACACCGCAAATTAGTATTGCATTTTGAAATAGGAAGCCCTAAAGTGTTAAAAGAGACGAGCGTTATTATTCTGCATCTGCAGAAGAGGATATTGGGACACAGAGAAGAGAAAGCAGCTTGCTTGGGACTGCAGAAAGAGGTCATCCTAAAGTCCGAAGTATTTGTAGCATTTGGCATGTGAGTTTGTATACAGCCCTTAAAGAACATACTGTTTTGCAGGGGAAGGAAACCAAACACATTGCATATGACCACTAGAGGTGTATATGTCCAACAGAGCCATTTGCACATACTAACAAAATCCTTTTTTGTTTTTTTTAAGGATGAACTGTTCTAATGTTCTGTTTAAGGTTTAAACTGTTTAAGGGTTTTTTTTAAGGACGAACTGTTCTAATGTTCTTACTTTTTTTTTTTTTTTCCTCATTCCTGGGAAGAAAAATCACTCAGTTTAAAAATGGCAGGCAGTGGATAACAACTTCAAATGAGGAATTTTTTTGCTGCTGTTGTTAGTAATTGAAGTGAGTTCTTCCTTTGCTCTTGCTACACTACTCCAGGAGAAGAAATTGCTCTTGTTTTAGATGAAAACTCTGTGTCTTAACCAGCAATAACTCTCCCATAAAAAATAACCAGCAAAAACTCTCCCGAGCCATGCTACTGACCTGCAATAGGCTATTCATGCTCTTAAAAGTAAGGGCACACAAAGTGCTCAGCTGTGTAAATAAGGAGCCCTTCAATATCTGCTTAAGGCAAGGAGAAGTTCTCAATGAAAGAAATACATAAGAGAGTCACAGCAACAGGAATTCTGAGTATGACAGACATGCAGGATTGGACCCTGAGCCTGATGAACAAGGATTGCTGAATTGCATTCATTCACACAGCAGCATCCGTAAGATACAGCTCATCGGTGTTTGCTGCTTCAAATACTTGAAGTCAAAAGAAGCGTGAGTGATTTGATGTGTCTACACAGCATAATTAGAGATGTAAACAATAACTGCCACTGCAGAAACCAGAGCAATATGCTAAGTAATTACCTGAGTTATTTTGGCCTGGCTACGTTCTACATCATTAGTATAATTACGGGAGTTGAATTCAAGCCCATCATACCTTTGATAGTTCAGTTTGTGCACAGCAACCTCATCCTCAAATTTTATGATGTTTCCTTGATCGCCAAGGGTGGCCCATGCTCTCTCTCATTTTTTGTCATCTGAGCCACAAAGGAAAGACCCATTAATGAAAACAAGGTTAATTATGCTTTCATCAGAATGGCTGCAGAGGAGATTTCTTCTGAGAAAGAGCAGAGTGGGGAGTCCATTTGTTCTATTCCCTTCCTCCTTAAAAAATAAAGTAAAACCACACAATGAATGTCTCTATTTACATTTCAGAGTTCTTTTCATGCGTAATATGCC
Source organism: Vidua chalybeata (assembly GCF_026979565.1). Lineage (NCBI taxonomy): Eukaryota > Metazoa > Chordata > Aves > Passeriformes > Viduidae > Vidua > Vidua chalybeata. Next base: position 68,821,864 of record NC_071530.1, on the reverse strand, counting down.
TGTGTGAATGTACCAAACACAAGTGAAGCATGAATAATATGTGACTATTTTTCCCCTTTTCCCTATATTGCTTAGCATTCTATTGTTTAACTCTTCCCAAGAGCAAGAAGGTAACCATTTCCCTGCCCCCTTCCTCTTTGTTTCTTTTTTTTTTTTTTATTATTCAGGACGGGGCTTGTAGTGAATCTGTTAGGACTATTGTGCTATATTCATCAGTTCTGCTTGGTGCAGCTCATGTGTGAATCGAGGCTTTTTATCTCTATGAGAAAAGATATTTCCCTTTATAGCATTCTAAATCAATTACTGTGTTGGCCTTGTGGGTTTTTTTCCCTTCCAAGCAGACATATGAGGATTATTTTCCCTAAAGTCCTTATTATTATTATTTGTCACCTTATAGAGGCCAGAGACCTTAAACATCCATATGGTTTGGGTTCACATACATTTAATACACACTGAAAAAGGTCACAAAAGGTAGCAGAGCACCTTCTTCTTATAAAGACAAGATCTGATGGACAGCTCTTGTCACTTTCAATATAATGAAGTTAACAAAAAAAAACCTACAAATTTTTTGTGTTTGCATAGGACAGTGTTAGTTTTTCTATAACATCAACAAAGGACTCTCAACTGAACCCACTGTGAAGCCTCAGATAAACGTGAAGAATGAAGCAAAAGACATACAGTGGTTGTAGTGTAAATTGTTGGAAAAACAGCCTCTACCCATATTAAAAAGACTCTGGACTTGACTGCATAGATGCTTCAAGTACAAAAACCTATCAGGTTCAGCATTAATGATATGTTGTTTTTTTATCTGGGAGAAAATGGGATGCAAAGCCAGTGCCTGTTCTTGTTTCCATACCACAGAGGTAAAAGCTCATTGCATTCCAGTGCTAACCACCCTGGACACCAACTTAATTTTGAAGTGCAGTGAGCTCCAAATTAGACCAGCTAAAAAAAGCCTACAGAAGCATCCAGTTTTCAGCATACAATGCTGTCATATCCCATGGGTCAGAGCCAACAAACAATGCAACATAGGGCACCAACCCAACTAATCTTTTGAGAGAGGGAGGGTCTTTACTGTCAATGTCAAAAGTACAAATCCTCAATTTCTGCTGAAAGAGAAGGCTATGCAGCAGGAATTTCTGCAATATCCTACCACAGAATTACTGTAAATGCAATGCACGTTTTCTTTAGGCCTTCCCAGCAAAATTTACCCCTTGTCATCACCATATGATCCCAACACAGCCCATAGTCCAAGACCATCTCTTCTGCTGCTTCAGTGAAACTTCTGCAAATAGAAATTAATTGTATTAGAAATTGGCAGCTGTACACACAAATCAGTGATCCCAGAAATCAAGTGGACATTAAAGGAGTTCAAGGAGCCCTCCTGGAGGAGAACTAGGTTTTAATAGGAGTAGTTAAAAACAATTTGACCGAAATAAATGTAAAGATTCAATACAATGAGTAAGCAAAAAATGATGAAATACAGACTTCTGATAGAAAATGCATTTTGTTTGACTGGAATAAAAAGTTAACAAAAGAAGAAATCTTAATCTAAGTATAAAAGGTTTCTGAAGAAGTTTAATAGGGATTTTACCAATGAGGGTTCAAAACCTTACTTTACTTAATTCAGGGTGTAATTATCAAAGACATTTTCACAAACTCTGCAGATGGGAACCTCTGCATGAACAAGGGGCTCTTTGGGTGGGAACACCATCTTTATGCCATCACTAACATCCAATTATCTAATTATATAAAGCAAAGAGATAGGATAATACAATCTTATCTTAAGCATATGGTAAAATATGCATCTGTGAGCTAGCCTGTTGATCAAGCTGCTTCTCTTCATTTGTTGCCTGACAAATATTAAGGCCTATTTTTCCACTCCTACCACTTAGATTTCTCAGTTTTCTTATTTCCTATTGCTCTAACTCAAGATGAGGTGACAAAAACTGCCTAGAATTGTTACTCATAGCTGCTAAACTAGTACTATTTTTGCCCCTAATCTTTGGTGAACTTCCTATGTTATGAGGATCCTATTCTTCCTGACCTAAATCCCAGTCCTATGTCACCTTGTGGTAACTACTGCAGTTAAAAATAGGATTAAATGAGAGGTATGCAACAGTTAGTTAAATACCACTATTATGTGTCATTTTCTTTGACTTGTGTTTGCTTTTGGAAACTCATTTGCCAATGTATATTGCCAGTGCATCTTCTGTTTATTAAAAAATAAAACAGGTAATTGTGGAAGAGGTTTTACAGCAACTTCTGTGAGCCAGAGAGAAGTTTGATAAGAGGACCCATGTTTACCCCTGAAAGAATTTTCTACCAAGGTTATGACATAGAAACTAAGAAAGAAAAAAGAATAAATAAGAGAAACCTGCAACTGTCTATTCCAATAAGCACGTTGTTTGTTTTTCATGACCAATGAGTAAACTGTAAACTTGAGAGTTTTGTAAGAATGAATAAAAAGCATGCATGAAATAATAAAACAGGTTTGAAGCCTTCTGAAAATGGAGTGTGTTGCTTTGTATCATCTCTGTCTCAGCTACGACAGGTAATGGTTCTGTGAGGCGCTGTTTTGGGGATTTTTTTGCTTTTAAATTGCTTTCTCAACATTTGTGATCAAAATCTCATAATGCTGCTTGTGTAATGAACAAAAAGACACTATTAATATTACAAGGATACTGTCTGTTGACAGGGTCCCAAATGCAAAGCAACATTTGTTGGTTGCTCCAAGAAATTTCTAATAATCCAGCTTGAGGGGCTGGAGAGGAATAGAGGGGTAACAGTCTTTGTTAGGTTTAAAGACAGTGGGGGACACCTTCTCACTCATTCCCGAAGATACTCCCCATGAACTTGAAAGTTTTTCTGAAAATTTTGGATTGATGTAGCTCCACCAGCACAGATTCATTGGTGCAAAGCACCAGGGAGCTCTGACCACTCCCATGTCAGCACAATTAAACACAGAAGCCAATGAAGCCCATGCAGAATTAAGCACAGAATTGGAGCTTTACAGAAAATGTTTCAATGGGACCAGAATTTCAGCTTTCTATTCCTCTCTAAACGGAGTCACCAGGAAGGATCTAGTGAAGACAGAGGCATCTGCAGGGATGAAAAAGAGATGAGAGACCTTGGGAAGATCTACAGGGAATAAGAAAACTGACAGTCTAAGCCCTGAAAAGCATAGCAGCTTTCATGTCTTTTTAGCTGTACAGAAAAATCAATACTAGAGCCTTGTATCCTCCAATCCTGAAAGGAAGCAAAGAGCACAAAGGAGAAACAGCATAAGGATCAGCCATCTGCTTGTGGGGAGCTGCTGGTCCTGTGGTTTCCAATAGGTAATGGACAGATACAAGCCTGTCCTGGAAGGTGGGGCAGCAGCAAGCTTTTGTTCCTGCCTTGGCACAGCTCACAAATGTCACCTTCTTTTGAGTGTGAAGTTGAGCAACTTCTCCCTTTAGAGTGGCTTGATACCATGCCATGCCAGAAAAAGCCCTGTCTACAAAGCAGTTCAGAACATAACTATAGCCAACCCCTTGCACAGCACCTGTGTAAAACAAGGGAAACTCTTCTCACTTCCTCTTCTCCTCTTCTCCTCTTCAGTTTGCAATTTTAAAAAGTGTATGTGTAGGGGGTTAGAGATTCAATGCCTCTTAATTGTTCCTTGGCTTCCTGTCAAAAAGGTCTGGGCCTAAAATCCCAGGAAACTTCTCACTCCCTGTCTTAGGCAGGATTCAGGAGAACAATAGCTGGCTAGAATCAATGGTGGTGCAGCAGAGACTTGTTAAAATATGTGTTTGCATTGCTATCTTCTACTGAGAAGTGCCAGTATGTAATAGCCACACATAACTGTTACAGCAGAGAAGTATTAGTAATGCTGAGTGCTGAAAATCACAGACTAATTTATCTTTTAGCTTCTCTAGCAATTGCTAGCAGGATTTCTCTTCCTCTATAAAGCAAACCAGATGGATAGCAGGTCTGCAAAGAAATTTACCACAGTACAACTCAAAAACAGTGTGTTTTAAAACAGAAGAGCGCATTTTTCTCCAACAGTGCATTTTAAAATCCTCCTTTTAGTTCCAAGGGTTGGTGATGCCATAACACCCAAGAGGGCAAAACTGACTGGCCCTAGAGTAATTATTCTTAACATCCCTCTCAATGCTATGTTACAACCTTCAAAACTGATAAGCAGTTTCTTCCAGTGTTAGCCCAAAAGTTATCTATCCCATTGTAGTTTTCCAAAGCCATATTCAGTACTCAAAAGAGTTGGCTTAATTTTCCCAGAAAAAGCAACTACTCTTTGCCTACTGGAACAATGACAAAGTTGTCCAGCAAGAAAGACTGAGCCCAAGTAGCTATGCCTGCACATGGTTGCCACTACCAGACAAGAGACCCCAGAACACGATTGAAGGAAATAAACATAAGAATACATAAAATATATAAAGTTTTAATGCCTCCAGCTTACTTCCCCCCATTGTCAGTATAAAACTTTTAAAAACACATAATGCTTCACAGATCAGACCTTCCTGATAAAGGTTTTCCTCTTCAAATCATGTTCAATTTCCTCAGATGCCAAAGGACGTAAAAAAAAAAAAAGAGTAGATTTGAGGCTGAACTCTTTAAGAATATAAGGTGCCATCTTTTATTTTTCTCTCAGATTGCTGACACTAAGTTGAGTCTCCCCCTCAGGACTCGGATAATCCAAGATATCAGCTGTGTCCAGTGATTCAGAAACTGAAAAAAACAATTTGGAAAACAGCAAACAGGACTGGAGGGCCAAATCCTGTTTGCCTGGCTTTAAGGCAGAACCATGCATTGAATCAATCCTTCTTTCCTGAAAGAAAGCATGAAGCACAGATGTGGCTGTGCAAGCATCAGCTGCTTACTTGGGGACATCCAGTCAGACCACAGCACTTGGGGGATCCAGTCAGACTACAGCACATCAGATAAATTGGGAGGCCAAGCAGAGCACATCAAACTAGAAGGTTTGATGATCAAACTCTCTCAAAATCAGGTTGCTTACTGGAAGCATCCCTGCATATGCATGTCTGGTGCCCACTTGCAGACACTCAAGCTTGACCAAGACACACAGCCTAAAAATGTCAAGATCACCAGGGAAATTCTGTGAAGAAACAGGAATAAAATCCTTTTTGTCCTACCACCACAAGGCTTGCTTTCTTCCTTTGTTGCAGTAATACATTTTGTACAGATTTAACAAGCTAAATCTTAAAGTCCTTCCTAAAACAGATTTGGATTCAAGCTGCACTGCATACTAGCTGACATAACTGAGCTCAGAATTCAGACTTTCATCCTTCTTTATTCCTTTTCAGGCAGCCTTCCTGCTCCTTCAAAATAAAGCACAGACAGCAGTTACAGAAATAAGAGTTCATCTCTGCATAACTAATTAAAGGGCATTTTTTGCTGTACTTTTTGCCTTTTTAATAGCACCATGGTATTTATGAAAAGTAACAGTGGCTTTAACAGCTAATGATGATTTTAGAAATAGAAGCAATACTTTGCTTTGCTTTCCCTAATAGGATTCAAGAAATACAGAGTGGCATAGAAATCCCTGTTGTGCATATCCGTCTTGCACAGAGATCGTTACCTGGGTGCATGTGTTCAGCAGAAGCATCATCACCAACTTTCTGTTCCCAAGAAGAGGAAAGACCCCTGTAAGGAATTCATCACAGTTATTAGGTCACAGGTTTCTTGTGCTCAGAAAGGGTCCCTTTGACTCATTTAGAGATGGTCCTCAGAAAGCTCAAGGGCTTGCTTTTGCACCAGGGAGGAATAGTCTGAGTAAAAATCCCTGATTTCAGTGCTGGCTGGGGAGCAGTGCTGCTGAGAGGGACTGAAGAAAATGCCAATTTTTGAAAGGCTGGTTTCTGAAAAGGCATTATAATACTTCAATATTTTATTCTGCATTTTGTAGTTAAAGCTCTAATCCTCCTACAAATTCCCCAAGGCATTTTTCTTGCAGAGTGGAGGGGGTTCACCCAGAAGACTGGTGGTGAACAGTGACCTGGGCACCAGCCACAGCCTGCCTAATAGCCAAGGTGGCCAGCAGCATTATGGGCGACAGATCACCAATTATTTCCTTTTACTTGGCATTCATGAGACTGCACCTAGAATATGGCATCCAGTTCTGGCCCCAGGGGTGAGAACACGTACAGCCAGACAGGACAAGTCCAGGAGGGCCAGAAGTTGTCACACAGGTCTGTGAGGAGACATTGGTGGACCATGACTTGTTCAGGCTCGAGAAGGGGTGGCTTTGGGTACCTGAGAGTAGACATCCTGCACTTTTGAGAAGAGATAAGAAGGGAGGTACATGGCAGAGAGACAATGGCCACAAATCGAAACACGGATAGAACGGGGAAACTCCCCATTGGGACAGTCAGGCAGTGGCTCAGTTTCCAAAACGTTGTGCAATCTCAGTCCTTGGAGGATTTCAGGACCTGGCTGCATAAAGCCCTGAGCAATGTGGTCTGATCTCATTGTTAATCCTGCTTTGGGCAGGAGGTTGAACTACAGACCTGCTGAGGTCCCTTCTAACCTAAATGGTTTTTGCAACAAATTAATAAGCAACAACATTTGCAAGGTACGTACCAAAAAAAAGTTTAAAATAAAACAACTCACCCCTTGCCACAAAAGAGCTGAAAAGTTTTAGGAAGCAGGATTTTTCTGATGCAATGTACAAAAACAAAACCAACCCTCTCCCATCTTCCTTAACAACATGTAATATTGAGCAATTACACTAAAATCTAATATCATGATCTGACACTTCAACTTTGTCCTGAGTAGTAATTTCAAGAGATTAATATACTTGGGATTCAGAAGAAAGAAACCCTTTCCTTTCTTCTGGCAGATATTCATAACAAAGCAAAGAAGGGAGTGTATTATCAAAGCTTGACTGCTGTTGAAGCTTTTGAAATAGAACTTCTGCCCATTTCTTCCAAGAAAACATCTGCTTTACAAATATAAAACCAGACTAAATCCACTACTGTCGTCCAGGGAGATTCTTACCCTGTTTACACTGGCCCAAGTTTGAACAACTCCCTGAGAAAGAAATTCTCCTGAATCTACACTATAGGTTGAATAGCTGAATCTCATCATAAACAACTGTACAAGGAAAACAAGCAATCAATTTATGTCTTGCTTAAGAATGAATAGGCAGAAAAAGAAAACAGGTAGTGGATATCACCCTTTGTTGGCATATGTGGAAAGTTGCATAACACTCTCAGCTCCTAGATTTGTATGTCCCATAAGGTGGCCAAAGGGGGCTGTGAAACCTGAGCTGGGAAGGCTGCTCTCCACCACCTGCACAAGGACTCGTAAAATCCTCTCAACTGTATGGGGGTGTGCATTAGATGTCCAGAGTGCTTACTGCGTGTCCCTTCAAAGAGCCAAACACAGCACCACCTTCCCACCTGAACAAATGGAGTTGGAAACCACGTGCAGCTCATACTGCTCCATTAGCTCCTTTAACATCCAAACCCATGGGCCTGGCTTTATTCTTCATAATGGCCTAGATTGCTGATGACCACCTTGTGAAAGATCGGCAGGATCAGCTTCCACATTCAGAAGAGTTTTTAACTGGATCCTGGGCTCATTGAAAGGTTTTGGATCTGGAAAGATCATCTATATGGCAACTTACAGGGCTGATGAGTAAGTTCAGTGCTGAAAACTTACCTCATTGCATGCTTTGAAATGCTACACTCTGTTTTCAAATTAACTCCCAGTCCTGCTTGGGTCATGCAAGTTTAAATACTCCTTCATACACATCTGTATTTTAAAAAGCATTCCAGAATGAACCCCTTCCACCCTGCAAGAAAAATTATTTGGGGAATTTGTAGGAGGATTAGAGCTTTAACTACAAAATGCAGAATAAAATGCTGAAGTATTACAATGCCTTTTCAGAAACCAGCCTTTCAAAAATTGGCATTTTCTTCAGCAGTTCTGTGGTAAAAAGTCCTGCCCATGAGTCTTCTCTGCTTTGAAGTCTTAGCACTTCTGCAAAATAGAAAAAATTGAATGTGGAGCACAGGGACTGTAATTTTGCTCCATCATTCAAAATAAAGGGGAATAAAAAGCTCAAGCTTCTGTGAGTTTTAAAGTTGAAATGGTCATGACCATGAACGAGATGGTAAAGCCCCAGGATAAAATTCCAGTTTTGCTGAATTTGTCAAAGGATCTACTATAAGGTTTCACACTTAGAATTCTACTCCATGGGCTTTAGCCTGGCTTTATATTAGTGTAGTCCTCATTTTAATGTTGGTGTGAAATTATACACAATTCTCACATTTAAAAGGAAAATCTTTGGGTGAAAAAGCCTTCTTTTCCTTTGTTTCACTCATACTTAAGCATTCAAGTCTTTAGTTAAGTAAATAATTCAGGAATTTTCAATAAAGATGAAAATAATTTTTGTATGTTCAAGTAGAATAATTTCAATGTTAGATAATATTTAGCAGCCTGTAATTACAAGAGGTTTACAAAGCTTTCCTTGTAAAGCAGAAGGATAATTAAACTTTTTACTTCAGAGCAAATGTGATATTATTCCCTATAACCAAAGTTATAAATGGGGCTGATGAAGCATTTATTACATATACAGACTGCATGCTTTTCAGGAGAGTGCTGTGTGTCTCCAACATATCCTTCTAGACAGGGAAAGATGTGCCAGAAATAAAGATGCGCCAGAAACAAATCTCATGTTTATAATGGGAAAGAAGACAAATGATCACAAACAATTATCTAAGACAAAAGTTAAACCCAGTATTTTTACACTGTATATACATCCTTACAAATGTAAGAAGGAACTATTAGCACTTGAAGAATTTAATTTTTCCCTTTCTTGTAAAGTTTTTGGTGGGAATTTTTGGTGTTTCTACTAACAATCAGCAGAAGAAAATAAACCAGAAAAACAAAAAAAAAAATTAAAAGTGAAATCTTGTTTCTCTGAAAAAAAAAACAAAAAAAAAAAACCCCAAAAAAACCAAACCCATATTGCATATGAAGGAAAACAAAGGGAATCAAAAAAGAAGGAGATGATTTTCTTGTCCTGGTGGAAAGCAGAAAACCTACAGTGTATTTGCTGGCAGCCCCTTGCATACAGTCCAAAGAGTGATGTAATTGCAGCTCACGACTGCATTTAGGAGCAATTTCACTTTCATTACACTTGAAATGAACACTTTCCTGAGCAATGCCTCCTGACAATGGATTGTCATGCCTACACAGCATCATGTGGCTGTGTGGGCATGCTCTGTGATACATTGAAGATCAGTGATACAGCTCAGACATGATAAATATTTACCACTTGGTTCAAAAGGAAGCAAGGAATACTTTAATGCTACTTCTATCAAATCTTATCACATATATTTTGTTAGGCATTCATATCTTGCTTGCAAATTGTGTTTTTATCATGCCTATAACCCTGTAATTCTGGTTGGATCAGATCATCTGCCATGTTACCTAGACCTGTCCAAAAGTAGCACACTTTTAGAAAAGCTTTTTTAGAAGTCTCTCGGGTAATTCCTTCTTATCTCTCATCACTTCTGATACAGGACTCTAGCTACAACCCAAGAACACCAAGTGCATTGCACTTGCCAAGTAATTTACATACTCTTGCAACAGGCAATATCATGTTCTGGTTATGTTGATTGTGCCCTAAGCAAGACACTGCAAACATTTCCATTTTAGATTTATTCTCAGACATTCCCCTTGTGTAGTTCTCATGCCCTATAGATTACTTCCATTTTCTACTTTCTACAAACCTACTTTCATGGATTAAACCTAAAATGTCATTTTTACAGTCAAAGAAAATTAAATGTACCAGAAATGCGAAAGCCTGCAATAACATCATCTTCTTTTCTGCCATGTTTATGGTCATTTCCTGTCCTGTGGTACATGATGGAGTCATTCTCTTGAAAGTCAGCATGGGAGAGTATGAGCAGGAAACAGGTTCTGTTAAAACTATTGCCATGCTTTAAGTGATGTGTAACTCATGGTCATTGACTGTGAGCAACAAAGCGGTCATTTAACCTGTCAATCCAGGTTTTGGTCTAGGCTAACTCTTCCAGAGTCATTTGGCCTAATAAATGAAGGAAGATAATTTCTTGACATCTATTTCACTCCCCCCACCTTCCCAACCCCCCCCAAAAAAAGAGAGATCAAATTATTTCAGACAAGCATAGTAGGATGTTATTACAGGATGTTGCACTGGATCACGTAACGCTTCCAGATGCATGCTCTCCCTTTGCTGCTCCAGTTCCCTCCAAAGTAAAGGGACCAAAAACCTTAGGTGCAAAATATTCCACCATGTAGAATACATCCACATAGTCTTACAGCTGATATCTGAGAATGCATCAGAACTCAAGAACTTCAGTAATTTACTGCTGTTCAAAATTAAATAGCTTTTACACCACACAGCAGCAGGAAAAATGTGGTCTCAAAGAAATTCAAGATGAACAGCATCAATTGCATGCTTCTTGTTGCCATTTTAATTAAGATTGTGAGGATTTATTATTTGCCTTGGTAAACATTCAGATATTCTAGTAAAAAAAAAAAGAAAAGAAAAGAAAAAAAACAACAAAACCATCAGAGTCTAGAGAAAGAAAAAAAAAAAAAAAGAAAATGCCTATTTGCTGTGCTTATTTAAATATAAACAACCCCCTGCTCTTCCCTCATTTTTTATGTTCTCCAGTCAAGAAAACTCCAGTATTTAAGTAACTTTCCTTAGTTTGTGACTCTGGAGTCAATTTCAATGCCACAGGCTCTTCAGTGGATTAGCAGAGAGAAAGGCTGAATGCCTTGATACAGATCAAGAACCCAGGATATTTTGGGGGGGTGCAAATGAAAATTGGCTATATAGGTCTTTCCCTTTGATAATTCTATTCTGTAATCAAAATTTTCATCCCAATATCAGATTCTCACTTCTAACCTTTCAGAAGCACAGATAATCTGAAATCACTCTTCAGTTTCAATTCCTGCAGAAGCAGGTGACACTTACCTTGGTGTCTTTACACCCATAATATCATCAAATAAGCATTTAGCTTTGCTAAGGCAAAATGCCCCCAAAAATGACATATTCAGGACCTCACAAATACAGCTCCCTTCAGCTGCCTACAGAGCTCAGCCCAGTTAATTACAATACTTGCCCACACAAAGTAGTTAATTAATCTCTAAATCTTGTGCGATCAATCCAGATTTCCAGCTGGACCAGGTAAAAGAAACCCTTGGCTTTGTTTAGAAAGCCAACCCAAATGAAAAAAGGTGGTTTCACCTTTCTAGTTGCATAGCATGGTCCCACGAGTGATTGCTCAGGCTCCTGTTTGGAAGAGCAGGGCAGCAGAAGCAAATACATTCTCATTTAGCTTGTCCTGTCTTCCAGTTTCATTTGGGTCAGCAGCAAATCTCACTTTTACTTTATGAAATCTTCAGGTTTTTACATGTTTGCTTCTATTTGTCACTTCAAAAGCTCAATTTGTCATAACTGGTTTCTACTCTGAGTTTCCCCTTGAGCACTTCAATGCTCTCTGTCTAGACATTACTTCTATGTATCAGGTCAAAATTATTTTCTCAGTTGTGCTCGGCTCTGGGCAATAAATCCCACCTGTGTGGTAAATGCTACAAAGACCTTCCCCTTCAAAAACTGAAAGGAGGATAAAAGCAACATTTTCCTTACAAAGAAGGAAAGATCTCTCTTTGTAGATCCAAAGGAAAATGTTTAAAAAGTAATTTTTGTTTAAACTCCTCTCCCTTTCATTTGCTTACATTTTCATTTCAAGATGTGTTACAAAAAGAAGCAGAGAAACAAGTTTGTTTGGCTGGTTGCTCTAAAACTAGACAAAGGTTTTTCTCCTCAATTTTGTATCCAAAATATTTTCCAGAGAAAAGTGCATGAACTGTAATAGATATAAAAAAAAGAGAATAAGAAAGGAAATAATGATCTCTTTATGGTCTCTTTACACCCATATATACACTGACTCTTTTATCTTCTCCATTAGAAATCTGGGACTTTCAAGAGCATTTTATTATCCTATTCATTTCTTTTCATGATTTTATTCATGTTTGCAGAAAATTAATTCTATTTTCAGACAGCACTCTATAAGAGCAAAAGCATTATAAGAGTTTGTTTGGCAGAACACCTTATGAGAAGTTGCTCCTGTTCACAGGAGTTAGACATGGCATTCTCAATCACAGTATAGCCCTCTTCTGAAGCAGATCCATAAGAAAAGAAAAATTCAACTTTTTCCACTTCTTTCTTCACGAAAATTAACGGAAGGGCTCACATTTCATGGGTTGGTGTGTGTTCAGTCAAGATTAGTGGGTGATATCTGCCTTCATCAACAAGGAGGCAATTTTACTCTTGCCAAGAATGATGGTTGCCATTAGAAATGAGTCTGGAACGTCTTCAAAGTCAGGCTCAGCCTTTACTTCATAAGTGCAAATCCAGAGAAAAGCCATGTATCTCTGTAATTGCATTAACATCCCATGTGGGGTGATGGGATTTGGTCCACGTACATCAATAAAAATATTCTCAAATTGAATCTTTGTTACTGGGGACAAGAGAGGTATTTATTTGGGTACAAAAGGAGTCCAGCACAGAGTCAGCCTGGGCACACTGAAACATAATGAACACCTGTGTGAGGAGGGAAGGAAAAGGAAATTCTTCACATGTATAGAAACCACATTTTTATATTTTGAAAAGGGTTCTTCTAAGGACACTCTGCAAGGACAGGTTTGGGAGTTTTTCTGATAGCTGCTATGTCACTTCCTTCTTGTCTAGCAAAAGATGAATTGATGCCTTTTGACAAGCTCATACTCACAACTGAGATAATTCCTAGCCAGCCATCACATAACATACAATTTCAACCAGCATAATAATAAAATAATGTGAAAAGTTTGGAGGTTTTAAGAACAACCTTTTAGTATTTCAATTTGAGCTTGCTGCCACCAAAGACACTTGGTGCTCTGGGGCTCACAACAGCGGCAGACTTAGCTTTCAGCTCTAAACGCTTCATCCAAAAAGAGCTTATTTGCAGGTCAGCTCTTCTGAAAGTCTAAGTCTAATGGTAGGAGACATTACCACTGTACCATCAGGTAAGGGGACACCATGACTATACCATCATGTAAAGACCATTTGCAGTTATAAGCCTAAACTGTTTTTTATTAGGAAATACCAGACAATGTGCACTGGGATTGCTGGTGTGTAGTTTTGGGAATTGGAACAAAGAAGAGAATTAAGAAAGATCCTTTTGTATTGCTGTATATGGGCCTACTGCTTTTGGGAAGTTCTGCAAGCTGCAGAACTGCAAACCCATCAACCACAAACCCAACCTTGGTGAATTTAGTCATGCCAGCAAGTATCAGAGCTCACAAGGTAGGAAAAAGATGACTCCTAGAAACAAGATATGCAAGGTTAACAAAGCCAATGAAAAGGCATTCTTAGTGGCTGAACATCCTACACTTCTGTTGCAAACATGCATAGGACAGTCTAGTTGTAGGATACAAAAGGAAGACCATGGAATGCCTTCTGTGAAAACTTTTCTAACAGAAAGCATTTATTCTAATACATCCAGCATGTCCTTTTGAGACCCATCATCCATATACATTAAGTTCTTACTGCTGCTTTAAAATCAAAAGGGTGTCTGGGGAGGCCCTGGATACCTTAAGTAATGGAGACTGACTGAGAGCTATTGAGGCAGAAGGCCTCACAGAAGCAATTCTCCCATGATCAAGCTGATGTTCTTGGGCAGTCTGTAACTTCCATCACTGCTGAGTGTGATGAGTTCAAGCACAGTAAGAAAAGCCAGAGGCATCTATTGATATAAGTTGGAGTGGGTTTAATGTCCTGTCCCGACAAGACAGTGAGATAAAGAATGACCAGTACCTTTTTGGCAGCCTGGGCCACCTCTGCAATTGTGCAGATCACACAACAGCAAGCCTTAGTACTCCAGTGTGCCACATCTCCCCTACCTACCTGAGTTCTGCTTGTCTCCTGGCAAGCCTTAAAAGCACCCCGAAAAGCCAAGCAGAATAGGGGAGAACTGGACAGTTTGGGACATGTCAGACCCCTCTGGCAAAATGGAAGAGGGAAGGGAGAAAAGGAGCAGTGAGACACACATTCCCCTTGAGTGAGAGCAGAGAGAAAACTCCTGCAGGGCAAAGGGCAGCACCTGCCAGGCTGCTGCAGGACAGGCATCTGGGAAAGGAGGATGGTAAGACACACAGAAAGTTTGTAGTTGCAATAAGTACTTTATTGCAAAATTCCTCCCAAATCCCAGGAAATGCAGCCAATGGGAGCAACAAAGAGTCTAACCTCATAGGTCAAATGCAAAACCAAATTATGCCAGCTCTTAGTAGGTGACCTCTTAAATGTACAAACGCATGCATAACAAGATGAGACAGTTGTGTGCAAAGGAAAAGCCAGCACCAGTGATTGGATATAAAATGACAAGCCTTTTCAAAAGAATGCGTTTGTTTCAGATGAGGTTTAGCTTAACGGGCTTTTAGGGTGAGCCTTTGCTCCCCATCCCATCTCACAAAGGCCACAGAGCTGTAGAGCTGGAAACTAAGGAGTAAATCTGAATATGGCTCTGGATCATCTTTTACAAAAACTTCCAGAAAATTCTTCCATGACAGCAACAGCCACCATACAACGGCTCCCAGAGCTGTCTCAAGGCTTCTTTTAGGTCAGACCCCAACTCCAAGAAGAGGTGGATTACCTTCTTAGAGTTTCAAATCCCACCTAGAACTACCATGTGCACCTGAGGATTGACATCTGGAAAATACATGCATATTTGCAAAAGGGGAAAAGCACAATGTGCAACTATAATTTCTCTCTGGGAAAAAGGAAATAACAGGAGGCAAGAAGAATAAGTAAGAAAGAGGAAGGAGGTCGTTGCAATGAATATATTGGCCCACAAAAAGCATTTTCCAGGTTGGAGGCAATAGACACGCAGTCATGATCAAGATTCAAGGTGTGGCATAAGTCAGAGGGGTTAATTGCCAAGAAAAAACCATCAGATGTGAAGCAGCACAAAATCATGTGAATTTTGCCACTAATTTCATTGCAGCCAAGCCTTTGGTGCAGGTTTCTTTAGGGCAAGCTATGGTAATTTCCTCGACCTGCAAAGTAAAGCGTGGAATTTCCTTTCTTTCCTCTCCCCTGAGACATTTTAAGTTTACTGAATAAGGCACAATGAGGACTTTGCTTGTTCCAGGGTAAATCACAGCCTTTGTGTAACTTCCTCTGCATCTTCTGGAACAGTGTGCACAGCAGGGTAAACTTTGGCTTGATAATCCCAGTGAATGTCTCGCTTGTGTTAGCAGTCCCTCACAGAGTTTGTTTCTGCTGCAATGTATTACCTGGAAATCTCAGGTCTCTGCTAAAGTTTGATTTCTAAACATCTCTTATGTCTAATTCATTATACTGCAGGAAGGAATCCTACATAAAAGGAAGCAGCATCCACTGGTATAGTCCAACTGCCCTTCTGAAACTCTCTTTGCTGCTGTGCCTTCTCACCCACAGCAGGTACCCCATTTCTTTCATATCTCTTTGTATCTCCAACTCAAAAGGGCTGTCTTTCAAGATAACCTGCAAAGTCCACAAGAAGCCTTCCCTCTGTCTCTGGAGTCAGTTACACTTTGATCCTCCATGGTCTAAAATATCTTTATTTTATGAGTCTTTCATCCCACCCTAGGCAATGTAATCTCTTGAATAAACCTCCATCAGAAAAACATTACCTGCATATCTACCCTGGAGCTTTCCTGTACAGAGGCAGAAAAGGAAAGACAAACTTCCACATTCATTTGAAATCTTAGTTTGAAGCCACTGAAACAGCATTTGTTGTATATATTGTACTGGTTTTTCTCTGTTCTTATATACCAAGCACAACTCTATATGGTGTGGAATATCTCTTTGGCCAGTGTGAGTCAGCTGAGAAGCTGAAGAGTTCTTGACTTAGAGTAAATTCTACTCACCAACAGCTAAAAATCAGTGTGTTATTATCATTATTCTCATCCTAAATCCAAGCTACAGCACTGTACCATCTAATAGGAAGAAAATTAACTCTATCCTAGCCAAAACCAATATAGGGTTTTACATCATCCCAGCATCTTTTCCTTTCCCCTCTTCCTCTGGTTTGCAGCCAGTTGACTTGGATAATTTCACTATTATCAACTCGTGGATCAAGAACTCTTCATCAAGTTCCACTGAGAAAGCCAAGAGAAACATTCATCACCTAGTCTTGCAACCAACAGCCCTTGGCATACACCCTCTGTAATGAACCTCTGATCAGGCAGTCGATTACACTCTTCTCAGATTGTGTGCTCCGGGCCTGCTGAGGTGGTTCTTCTCTTGTGGACTCCTCCATGAAAGCCAGACACCGGCCTGCTGGTATCTTCATTATTTATATAAGCACATTCAAATCAATATGGTTAACATTCAGGTAACACAAAGTTGTGTAAAGAAGTTCACATGGCATTTAAAAATAAAAAAAAAATTCAAGAAATAGATATTGAGAACTAAACTCTGGGGAAACCTTGATTTCATTTTTTCTTCCCTTGTATTATTCTCTGCTTTCTCTCCTGATCTGTGTGGTTTCAAAACTCTTTCTTATTTCATGGAAATATTCTCACCCTCGACTCCTGCCCTCCAGCCTCATGGTTTTTTCTGTTTTGCAGAGCCAGTCTGGGCTGTGGGAGGCAGGTGCTTCCTCTAGGAGTCCAGAGGCCACTGTAATTTCAGTGGTGACTCAGCCCAAAGTGAACCCCACAGGATAGGGCTAGCAATGACGTCTTACATAGTCACAGCTCCATACAGCCACACTGAACTATGCTCTCTATAGTGAGTGATCTGCACAAGGGAAAAGTGAGTTGTGGCAGCCCCCACTTTTTATTGTTTCTCTATTTCTAACATTTTTAACTTCTGAGGACCCTTCCTGTGCAGCTCCAGGTTCAAGCAAAAAATCCCATGCTTTCTTCATAGGAAAACTAACAACTACTCCTTGCCCCTGAATAGTTTGCAAGAGCCTGAACATTGCTTTTCCAACACAGATCAGTCAGTATTTCCACAGGGGAGGAAAATAATGGTCTATATTCATACTTTAGGTCTATATTCATACTACTTAGAGTACCAGGAACAAAAAGCATCCAAAATTTTTCTCAAATTAAATGAAATCTAAAAGAAGCCTCTCATTCTGCCACCCACAGATTCCTAAATGAGGGACATCAGCATAGAAAAAGTTCTCACAGCCACTTCCTTTGAATGGTTCATTAATAGGGATTGTTATCTCATACATAAAATATATGAATAACCGTACCCTGCATCTTCTCAGAAGACATGTTTGAAGCTTGTTTGAAATATAGAAAGGGAGAGAAAGGTCTATGTTTGGGACTGTTGCCTTGGCTAAATCCTTATATATGCTGATTTTTTTTCCCACTTTAGTTAATTTGTTTGTTTTTCCAAAACCACTAACCCTCTGGGGAAAGGCATTTGTTGGCTACCATTATATTATTTAGTGCAACGTCCACAGAGCACCCTACAATGGTGATAAATACAATGCTAGAGTAGCAACAGCAATCCTGTAATTGAAAGAGTCACCAGGGACAACAATAATAAAAGCTGGCAGCACAGACTCCTGGATTACCTAAGCTGAACTTTTTCACCTTATAAGGATTTCAGAATACACTCCAGGAAAAATTTTGGGGACTATTTGGATTTAACTTCTCTACACATTACCCAGAAATACCTAAAGGGAGCCTACAAGAGAGAAGGAGATGGACTTTTTGCAAGACATCTAGCAATAGGACAAGAGGTGACAGCTTTTTACCCTGAAAGAGGGTGAGTTTAGATCAGATATTAGTAAGAAATGCTTTACTCTGAGGGTGGTGAGGCACTGGAGCATGTTGCAAAGAGAAGATGTGGATGCCCCATCCCTGGAAGTGCTCAAGGCCTGGTTGGGTGGGGCCCTGAGCAACCTGGTCTAGTGGAAGTTATCTCTGCCCATGGCAGAGGGGACGGAACTGGATGATCCCTTCCAAACCATTCTATGATTCTATGAAGCCAATTACACTGCTAACAGCTGCTGGAAAACCTACGTGATGCACAGTCAATTTTTTAAACCTGATCACTTAAAATCTTCTCAGTGATTTATTTTGGTGCTTGCTTTGTCTCTCATCAGAAGTTCATTCAAGTTTCAAAGAACCCCAAGCCCCACTTGAAGCTTGCAGGTGAACAGAAAACCTCATGACCATGCTGCTCTACTTTGGGAAGCAGCTCTCAAGAAGAACATCTTCTGTTCTCTAAGTATTTTTCTCTGCCCACTGTTTTCAATTGATTTAGTAATTCAGTGTGAAATAATTAGTCCAGAAGTTTCATCAGGATGCAGAATTCACACCATAATTTTTAGGAATGAAAAAAAAAAGAAATTAGAGAAGACTGTCTCCAGTGTTATTTCCACACAGTCAAGAGCAGGGAGTCAAAGTGTCTGCTTCTTTCCTGGAGCTGAGATAATTGTATCGTGTGATCTTTATGGCTTCTGCCAGATGGGTGAAAAAATAACCGCGAGCTTCTCCTGTGCCCTTCTGTGATCTCACTGGTTTGGTCACCATGCAAGCCCTTGTTTTGACTCATATGAAAGAGGGTTAGTCCCAGTCTCCATCCTCCACACTGATCACAGAGCAAAGGGAAAACAACAATGTCTGAACACATCATTCATGGAAGACTGCCAGGGTTTCCTTTCACTTGAGAATGCTGTGCTTGGAGTTAAGAAGTTTTATTGCTACCATGTCAACATGGGAATCCTTTGGTCTGTGAATTCATTTATCATCTCAGCATTTCCTCTCCCAGATTTATATCCTTCAGCCAAGCCAATCTTTTGAGTATTTCATAATGCTGCAATTATCATTGTCTCTTAGCATCAAAGCAAGCACACAGTGAGAGAGCCTGCACAGGTAACCACAGGAATTGCTTGGGAGAGGCAGGAGAGCCAAGTTTGGTGAGCAGTGCTGAGTGACATTACCTCCTGGAGAGGCTTCAGCTGCCTTCCCAGAGTGTAGTAAACATATCTTTCCCCCTGGCAGAAAGGAGTCATCAGTAAATATTACATACTCCAGCTGCTATTTGTGAGCCTAATACAAAGTTTGAGGTAGCTTCATAACTTACACAGAGAATTTAATTACGTTCTAGTGGATCCGGTTACAGGAGGTGGGGTTGAGCACAAAGCAGAGAAAAGCATCACAGTTAAAATTTTTAAAGGTAGTTATGTGTTATTTCCATGGCACTGAGTGCAGTAAAAGTAATTTCCATAAGTAACTTAGGTCTGTGAAGCAGTGTCAATGATGTGTAAGGGGACTTCAGTTACGTCACAGCCTGAAGTGAATTTCAGACCTCCATAACACACAGGATAAGCAAAAGGTGAAAGGACACACAATAACCCGTAAAATCTGAGCCTGGGCCCCTGTTCAATGTCAGCATTACTAAACTTAGCAATCTGCATTTTATTAGTTTTTCCAAGGGATTCACCCCTTTACTCTTCCAGAACTGAGGGAGTAAAGAGCTGATTAAGTGCAGGAGGGTACAGACATTAGTTCAGATAAACTAATTCAGTTGCTAACTGCCCAATGATCCACCAAATCCAGTTGTTTTCAAAATGCAAAGGCAGAGTGGTCTTTTCAAATAGTGAGCCAACTGGTAATGATACAAAGTATTTACCTTGGAGCTGAAACTACTTGGGAAGGAAACACAATTTATTTTTGTATATCCTTTAAGTATCTTCAAATATCCCTGTGATCTCCTAAGGCCCCGTGGAGAGCACGCCTGTATGTGTCTGGATCAAAAGAAAAATGGGGTGCATGAGAAATAACACAGTCACTCATGCAATAAGGTTATTCAATTGAACACGAACTCCTCAGTAATGCTAGGAGAACTGTGCAGCATAAAGCATGACTCTTAACAAAGTGATTATAGATTAAAAAATAATCACAGGAACATCAAAATATGACCATAACATGAGATTTGTAGTATTGTATCTCATATAAACATGAGATTTATAGTTTTCTCCATAAAACTGTATGGAGAAAGAATCTCATTGAAAACTTCAAACTACGGAAAATTTGCTACTTTTGTGAAATTATTTGGTCCTGATTTTCAGAGGCACTGCTTTCAAAAGAGTTGCAGTTTCACAGGTTTTCTACTCTGCAGTTTCACAGGTTTTCTACTTCTATAAGGAGCAGTAGAAGTAAGATGAAGTGATTCCCCAACGTTCCTTAAGCTTTCCAACAATGCTATGAAATGTTGGAGAACTGCACACAGTTTTCCAGTGAAAGGAAGGCCAAACTCCCTGAAAGACTTTTTTATGAAACCCGTGCTAGAACAGAGATCCTTTGCACAAGGTCAGTTATTTTCCATATGGTGAATGGGCCAGACCAAAATAAGCAGTCACATAACTTTGCTCTGGTCCTGAACAGATCTGGCAAAATTAATCTGGGTGTCTACTTTCCCATATAGGCCTACCACATGCACTTGGGTTCATTTGTAAACCCCACACATTTCTAGGGGTCAGATAAGGCTGACTCACAACATTAATCCAACTCCAACCATGTCAGTAACTTGAATCAAATGCATTTTCACTTAACAAGAGGCTTATGGTTACAGGCTGAATGATACCAGCTCGTGCAAGGGAAAGTAAGATGTGTAATGGGAACTGTGAGCAACACGCTGCTGGGTAAGAAGGGATGGAGATAGTCAACCTAGGAACTCTCTGCCCACGTGGAGGTTATTTCTGCATCTGGCAAAAAGATTCTGGGGGAATCTTCAACATGGCAAAGATGACAGATTTCTTCTTGGCAGAGAGCCTATCAAGCACCACCACGTGGTGAAGAATAATTTCTTAAGCAGCTGCCAAGCACCTGATACAAGGTCAGAATTGTTACAATAGTCAAGGTTGCATTGGAGACACCAGTTTCATGGCCTCAAAAGGCCTACAGTGTAGTTCTTATAGGAAGCACCAAACATTTTGGTGTCTGGAAATTGCATTGAATTGCACTGAGCCAAGGAAAGTGTGTGGGAGCTTCATTGAAATTTCCAGCTCATTGCTTTTCAAATACCTCTTTTGTAAACTGTGGATGAAGTTTTTCTAATTGAACAAAGTGTTTGGAGAAGAAGCTAGTGTTTATTAAATACTTGGAGAGTAGAATGGTTGGAGTATTATTTTATTGCATTCATCTTTTCACTTCTTGGGAATCGTCCTATAGCAAGACTTCAAACACTCTTAACAACTGTTTCTCTATATTCATGGAGCTGTTCAAAATGAATGCATACATAAATTCCAGCTGGTCAAGAAAGATGAAAGGTTGTGGACAGATCTTCATCTAGACTGTTAAATGGCCACTGTTTCAGGCAAAGTTATTTAGGCACCCACATTACTCTATGATTTTAATTCATGGCCCTGATTTTTCTTTTGACAGCATTACAGCATAGGCATGCAAGGCAGTAAAATTGCCCTCTGAATACTCCTGGGAACAGACTGCAGAAGCAGCATAAACCAGTGAAATGAGAAAGCAAAATACCTCTGACTGATTGCCCACGGAAAATTTCCCCAGGTTTTTCTGTGGGAATTTTCATTAGAGAGAAGAATCTTGTGTCTGGGGTCCTCTGAGCTGGTTGTCCACCCTCCAGGTTCAACCAGATTCTGCACGTCATCCATCAGAAGCAAATATGGGCTCTTTTAGGAACACAGAGGATGTCGAAAGGATGTGGATGTGTTGGGATGAAAATGAAGCTACCAATAGCTGACACCAAGAAAAAAATCAAATAATGCCTTTACAAAGTGGAAACCCAGACCAGAGGAAATTCATTACAGCCTACTGCTGTCTGAGGAACAGGATCAAAACTACTCATCTGGCTTAAAGGCCATGTAGCTAATGCTTCTTGAATTTTTCCTGACAGACAATGTACCTAAATAGAAGATTTTTTTATCTCTCCCACATACATGGCTAATTAAAAATAGCTGTGGTGCTATCAGACATCTCTAACTGGCCTTGTGTGAAAACTCTGTATTCTACTGATAATTGCAATTATTCTCCCATTGTAACCAACTTCACCTTCACTAGATCAGCCATTTATTTTCTGAGCTATTAAGACCCTGGATGAAAACACAGGAACTATTAATTTTCCATCCTTCCCTTTCACGCTGCTGTATACAAGAGACTTCCACATATTCTTCAGTTTTCATAACACATTTTATTCTTTTAACTCAGAGCAGACGTCCTTCAATAATGTATGCAATTCAAGGCAAAATCCAGTTCCTTTTGGGTGGCAGGATTCAAATGCAAAATAACTATTTGCTTCTCTTTTTTTCCCCCTGTAGTTATGGCTCTCCCTACAAATTGCTGTTCGACAAAACCCTTAAAGCTGTAACATGTAACACCACTCAAAATGTCCAGAATCTACATCATCCCATGGTCTTAAATACAGGTGGACCTTCAATTCATGTAAGAACAAAGCATTCACATGAATTTCATAGTAACAATAATTACCATCACTTTGCTTTTGAGGGCCTTCCTTTGAAACAGATTTTGCAGACAGATCCAAATTTGGCATCAGTGCCAGCTCACAGACTTCATTAGAAATAGCCTTATTTACTATGCTTCATGGAGAAGAAAAAAGGCCTGGGACTGTGGACACTTGTAGGCAAAGTGTCAAAGTTTTAAAATTAATAAGCAAGACAGGTGTTCCTGAGAATTTCAGAGTGGATGATTTTGGTAAAGATAAATTATGTAGAAAGGCATGTACAGAAATGTGAATTCCTATTTGGGAAAGAGTGACTAAAGTAGGGGAATAACAATGCTGCTTGGTCACACTGGATCTGGGCATGCTTCAGGGGTAAAATAGCCAAAGTATATTAAGTTAATAAATGTAATATAATATGCTATAATACTTCACTGAAAAATGAGCTTTTGTGGAAGGGGAAAGTGACCTACAAATTTGGAACAAGATAATAGGACTGTTTAAGTTAAAACCAACAGAAGGAAAAAACTAGGATAGCCAAAACAATTATGTTTACATCCTCAAATGTCCAGGGTTTTTTTGTATTTTTTAAATTCTCTGAATATAATTTAAACAAGGAATTAAATGAGTTTTGAAGAAATGTAAATGCCTTCACAAAACTTGCTTGCTGCCAAAATATTTTATTCAGTCAAAACAGTTTTGTTTTCTCAGCTTATTTTACCAAGAAAAAGGGAAAATAATTGCTTCTATTTGTGCTTTCAGCATATGAAAATAAGCAATTTGCAGTGTGTTCCAGAGTCACCAGTCAATGTCACATCTTGTGACTTGACATGACTAACTCACATAAGGTCTGGTGGCTTCTGACTGGCTGCTGCTGCAATGACAGTGCTCACTAGTTCCCACCGTTAACTCCCTGGATTCCCAAGGGAAAATAAAACTTCTCACCCATGCATGAAGCCCTCCACTGTTGCAGCATTTCCCTCCTCATCCTTAGACTTGCACTAACAGTACTGTTGTAATCTTAACATGTATCTGTAGTGCCAGAAGATAAGGCTTTAATTAAGCTGGTTTTAAACTCTCATTCCTGAGAATTCCTCCCAGTGCTTCATGAGTTTACTTTCATTCCCTTGCCAGCCATGCCTGCTGCAGTGGCACTGGAGCTGCTAGCAGGAAAGGGATACATGGGGATTGTCACCTCTGCTCCAAAAGAGATGGCATTTATTATCCTCTTTGTGCCACACTTTTTCTCTTGCTGAACCACATCTTGAAGGTGAAAAAAGGAAATGCAGTGCCTGGGGCTGCTGGCTGGCACTGAGCAGAGAGGGTCCCTTGGCTGTGCTGTGGCTTTAAATACACCACAGGGGCTGCTGTCTGGCAAAAACCTCCTCTGTAAAGCAGTGTTGGTCTGTGAGGGAAGTGTGGGAGGCAAAAGGGGAAAACAGTGACTTCCTCACTGGGGTTTCCTTCTGTGAGATTACCTGCAGAAGGTGCTCAGCACCAACCAGCTTCTTAAAGCCACTTTTGCAGGCAGTGACCAGAGCCCTGCTGCCCACCATGGCTGCCAGGGATGCTCACTTTAGCAAACCACGGCTGCTGCGTGCCATCCACCAGCTGTCACAGCCTCACCCCAAACCATGCATCTCCCAGCAGGTTGGGATGCTGGCACCTTCCTGCTGCTGAGCTTTTTTCACCTGTGCTATGATTGTCATTGCCTGCTTCCACCCCCTCACCTTCCTCCTGGCTCAGTCCCAGGGCTCTGCCAGTGACACTGCACACTGACCTGCCTGGCCCTGCTGCTGCTTCACTTCCAGCACTGCTTGTGTCTATTGCAAATGAGCACAGTTAGGGAGAAATCACATGCCAGAGGAGCAGTCTAACTGCCTACACCTCCTTCTTCTGTAGCTTTTCCTACACCACATTTCTCCAGCGTGTTATAGAGAGGCTGGAAGAGGGACAGGCATTACAGCAGACACGGTGGCAGCAGCCCTGGGAGCACACAACCCCTCTGCCCAGCACTGGCACAATGTCTGTGCTTTGGCTTTCCTGTCTCTAGACTGGAGCTGTACACCTGGGTTCCGCTGCAGAGGCTACACTGGGCTTTTTCAGTCCTTTTAGCAAGCAGGCCATAATGCAGCAAACAGCATCCATGTGATTCTGTCAATGATTTTCTACATTTCAAGCCCATTAATGTAGATTTTTTTTTTATCAGCTTGCCATAAAGGTGGACTTTTCAGATCACTACATTATATCAGTAAAATGTCATTACTAACATATAAGTATGTACTTATTACTTAAAAGAGGACACAGTGGACAGGGGAAACAGTACAAATCAAGTTTAAAAAACAATTTTGAAATCATCACATACTTGATTTTTTTTCCTCACTGATGTACTTCCTTCATTTTTACATTGGGACTTGCTTTTTGCCAGGCACTGCCACTGGTTCTTATTTTATTCTTATATTTTAGTAGCTGAAGGGACAACCATTGTCCTTGACACTATCTCCTGAGCTATAGCAATGTGCTGGATTTCAGAGACTCTTATCAGCTCTGTGCTGAGTGGTCCTTAAGCCAAAGCCCCACTTTGAAAGGGAAATACTTCAATGCAAACATGCTGCCTTAGCATCTCAAGATTTTCCAGCTAATCTCTCACGAGGTACCAGAACCACAGTCTCAAGAACCCACGGCTAAAGCATATCAAGTTGTGATGAGTGCCTGGCAGCTTCCTTTTCATTAACCCAGGAAATAGGTAAATTCTTTGCTAGCTTTGTGCTTGCAGAGTTCACAGGAATTATCACACAGGTGTAATTCCTATTCTTAAGAAGGAAAAAAAGAAAAAGAAAACCCAGCCAAGCAAAGCTGCGCTAGCAGTCAAATAAGAAATGTAAAGAAAATTAGACACACTACAGTACAGTTTCTGTACTTTCTGCAGATGCACAATCACCCTTTTGGATGAAATTTTTCTTCACTACTATACGGTGTTTTCCTTGCTACAATTGACACCCCCCCATATCTCCCACTTGACTTATTGTTACCCATAAATCTTAACAGACTATGTCTAGTGTTATTTTGCATGCTGGCCAAGAAACCAATTCACTCCTGCCTCTGAGCATCACTCTGCAGTCCTTCTCATGGAGACACAGCATTTTCCAAGTCCTGGGACGAGATGCCAAAGCACTGATGTAATTTGCCTGAACTGCCAGGCCCTTCTTTTCCTGTTTCTCCTCACTTAAACTCCTGAATCATTCCAGCTCCACCATGCGACTCACAGCTTCCATAAATAATTGGAAGCAGGAAGGACCCAAGAGCAATAAAAACAGAACCTGAAAGTGCTGGAATGAGATCGGTTACCTTGGTGTTTTGTTGGTCCTTTTTAAAATTTTCTGTAAGGGAATCTGCTCTTTACAAAGGAAAAAAGAAAAGTCATCTGCTTTATTTAGCAGGAGTTAGCAATGCATGCTTTGCTTCCTGCAGTGGGCCAAGCTTATGTCAGTTTCATATATTCTTCAAAGCCTTATACTGAAGTTGGGATAAGAGGATTCTAAGCTGGTTTGACTGAATGCAAACCAGAGGAATAAAGTCCCTCTGATTGCTTCATGTTGGGCTGTTGTAGGTATTCATTCAAATACCTCACTTGGAACAGAATAATCCCCATGCATCTTCCCATTAATAATTAACAAATATTAATTAATTAACCTTCAAACAATCCCAAATCCTGTGAAGTAGAAACTTTGTCTACTTTATTTTTAAAAGAAGACAAAAAGACAAGGGCAAGAATAGATAGATATTAATGCCAACATGGCCAAGAAGTCTGCACTAAAAACATGAGTAGAATGAAAGGGCTGCATTTTCTTATCTGTCATATGATGTATATTCAACTGAAAACATAAATTGGATTGGATGAACTACACACAAAACTGTATTATCTAAGCACCGGGGGCAGGAAGAGGCATCATGGAGTTTTGACACATAAAAAAGTGTGGGAATAATAATATTGCAAGGAAGCAAACAAGCAAGGAAAGAAGAGGAATTCAGGGTCAAGTTTCTTACCAACCACATGGGAAGGTGCACTCCAAACCAAGAATCATTTAGCCCTGTGAGAGAGATTTAGCCTGCCTATTTCCCACTCTACTTGACTGACTCTATCGACAGAGCAGATATGAGCACAGCTGTGAAGTTACTACATATTTGGGGCAAGCTGGAAGCTCTGAGCTGTCCCATGCCACAAACAACCTCCAATTCATTTACAACATGAAGGTTTTACTGATGATGTTACATGCAGAGCCAGTACTGGTTCCTTGGGGCACTGCAGATTCATCTGATCACTGTATCTTCTGGAGAATTCACCTCTGGATGTCTCAACACAACCTCTTCTGAATCTCTGTTCTCTTACCAGTGTCTGTGTTGCCAAATTAGGTTAGCTGACCCATAGCACATTTACGATATGTGCAACCAAGAAAACAGTTCCCAGATTGGCAGGCCTGTATTTGTACAGCAGAATTGTCACAGTGGGAGCATGTGCAAAGCAGCTCTGCATGTGGAGGGCTGTGCCTGAGGTGCAAATTTCCTTTTGAATACCTTCAAGTCACCCTGGAGATTGTTAACTC
This sequence comes from Vidua chalybeata, assembly GCF_026979565.1. Lineage (NCBI taxonomy): Eukaryota > Metazoa > Chordata > Aves > Passeriformes > Viduidae > Vidua > Vidua chalybeata. The sequence continues at coordinate 68,794,753 of NC_071530.1, read as the reverse complement.
ATGATTGCAGCTCTGTTGCCCATTGCTGCAGGTTCTGGAATAAAATGGGATCGATGTCAGAGTGTCTCTAATACATGTCTGCTAGCAAAGAGCTCTCCTTGAAGCAGTTAAAAGAAAAAAAGAAATTTATATCAAAATAAAAAAAGAAGCAAGAAAATAAAGTAAAAATTCTTTACAATTTGGATTCATTTACCACTGAGGGCTCTTTTTTCATTAATTTTGCCCCTGAGTGTACTAAGGCATTTCTTTCCCTTCCAGCCCCCCAGCTCAGGGGATCTGTCATACAGGTCTCTAGTGCCTCAGCTGCTCATAGCTTGGTCATTACCATTGAGTTAGGCCAGTTCCATTCTCTACAGAAAGGCACTATCCTTTCCTTCTTCTAAGTTAATTTTTCTACCAAACTGTGGCACTGACACCCTCTGGGTGTGACTGAGCCAATTTTCTCATCCACTTCAATGAACCTTGACTCTGCTCTAGGAGGATAAATTCTTCCCACAGCTTCGGGGAACATCAAGTGAGATTGGACTGTCACTTACTGATCCCATTCTGCTGGCTTTTAGGGCAGCCTAAGTCTCCAGTGTACTATACATCTTCTATTTTCATTTCTTTCAGCCTGTGTCAATCTACTCTTTCAGCTCTGTTTTACTTCCACAAGACAAAATAATCTGCCTTGGCCTCATATGAGGTTGAGAATTCACCAGTATATGGCTTAATATGAGGGGAAAAAGCCATCCCAGACTTTCCTTGGGTAGAAGCTTTCAGGGGTTTAGCAGAGCTGCTCTCATTAAGATGCCACTGCCTCTAGCAATTTTGTTTGCTGAAAACCTGGCAGGGAAATATCAGCATTAGAGCAGGTAGGAGTATCTGTTCAAATATCCATGATATTTGAATGAATTCTTCACATTCTGAAGAAATCTGTTCTCCTTTATAATTGGACCCACCACCTTGGACGAGCAGATTCTCTGCTACTGCAAATCTAACAATCAATACGAACTGAAAAGTTTTGTGGGTTTCTCTCTCCCAAAAATCTTTATGAGATGCAAGTCCTGGATCTGACTTCATTGAGATGACTGAGTTGAGCCAGGGCCAAAAAAAGAAATCCTTCCCTGCTTGTTCTTGTTGCTTTCTTGCCCTGGAGCAGCTATGTGGAACCTGCTCAAAACATATCAGGCCCATCTCTAGAAATATTAGGATATTTTCCCTAAGGCAAACATTAAAACCAGGAAGTGTTGCAACCTATATCAAAAGAGAATTTAAAATTAGGAAGAGAAACTCCAGATGAAGAAGGAAGAAATCTGCTGGATGTCTATCTCACTGCCACTCCAAGACAACTTTTCAGCACAGTAATGGCAGGAAGACAGAACAAGCAGGCACCTACCAGGACATTCAGTCCAAGCCACTGGTAATACACATGCCCACACCACCCTTTTCCATTCATCACCTCAGCAAGATGCATCTTAAAAGCAGTCATGAATCCCACTTGTGGAGCTACTGTTCAAATAACTAAAAGCCGTTTGGTAATTTCTAGCTTAAATTTATTCCTGGTCATTTGTATTCTAAGGCATTCATGGCTCCTTTTCTCTTCTCTGGTATTTACCCGCCTGATACATTTCCAGACAGCAAACATATCCCATTTCTGCTTTTGTTTTGCAAGGTTAAACAAACCATTCCCTTCAAGTTCCTACTGTAAAGCAGGATCCCTGTTCTGCTGATCTTTCTCACTGGCCTTTTCCCCATCTGCCAGCTTCAATTCACCTTTCTGCAGAGACAGTGGCCACAAATATATGTGGTGTTGGAATTAAAATTAACTGCTGTGAAACAGAGAGAAAAATAATCACTTAGGAGCAGCTTACAACTTGTAAAGTAAACCGCAAGATTTATAGCATACATTGTAACTAAACTCACTCTTTATGTCTATGGAAAAAGACTTTCAGAACAGCACTATGTGGTTCTTCTGTCCAAGTCATATCTTGTATAACTGTGTCATAATCTGGTACCAGTCTCAAAAAGAGGATGATAGAAAATAAATTGTAAGGTTCATGGGATTTCCATTGTGTCGTGGTAACATTGCTTCCATCCCTGAACCTGGGATTAAGGGCTTGAGGCAAAGATGAAGATCTCAGGTGAAAGCCCATGTACTGATTTCAGCAGGCAGAAATACAGCTCCAGAGGAGTTATTTTCATATTTCAGAACCAATGAACCTTTGCAAGTCCACAGAATTTCCCTTCTTTAGGCAGAAGCAGAGTATGGTGTGTGGCTTGCCATACATCCTTGCAGTCCCGGTGTTTGCCACTGACCAGGATGCATCCTACATTATCCCTGATGCAAACCCTGATGCAACGCCAGAATTATTTTCTGTAGCCTTCTGGCCACAGAGTGTTTTCCTGGAGCAAAGTTTGTGCAGTCCTTCCCTTCGAACATCCTTGGATATGTGCAGAAGCTCTCAAAGACAGTTCATGAAAGACCATGGACATATTTTCTCAGTCCAGAAATAACCTCATAACAAAAAGCAAAATGGCTCTACTTGGCAATCATTTCAGTGACTTTGTTTCCACAGCCCCAGGAAGGATTCCTTCCATTCTGAAGGTAGGGCAATGCAACCACAGCAGATACTATCAATTTTCCATATTAGGAGTCCTTCCAGGAAAAAAGCTTATCACCTCCTGGTGACATTCTGTTTTGCATGGATGTATTCTCCAAGCTGGAGGAGGGGAAAGCCAAGAGATTTCCTCTGTCATCTGATTTTTGTCCTTTACACCACAGTATCAGCAACATCATCTGACTATTGGCCAGATCTTCTCTGTTTTTCGAAGCCATCAGAAACAGACAGAATTCTTAACTATTTGTAACAGAAATAAAGTTCAGAACAGAAAAATGCCTCATGGCCACCTCAAGCAATTGCTTCACTTCAGCATTTCTGACTGTTCTGCAGTCCTTAAGAATAGTTTTTGCTCTCACTGGACCAGGTTAATTCCCACTGTACATAGTTTGTAGGTTAGATTTATGCACACATATGCTGCTGCCCTACTCACACACTACAAAGATGAGCAACATCCATGGGTTTTACTTTTGTACTTTTCAGCCATTCTAAGGTCTGTGGGTCATACTTAGTTCAGTTCATATGACAATGGCAACAAGAAATGTTTGTTTCTAGGTCTTTTCCTTTGGAGCTATCTGAAATATACAATTAGTTTGTAGCACAAAAGCTCATCTGCCTTTGAGTATAAAGTAAATCCAAGCATGCCCACAATGAGCCTATGTGCTCCAGCACTGTAACCTATGCTAATAAACTGTGAGAGAGTTCCTTGGCATGTATATAGCCTGCTCCAACTTTTCCAAGCAGCTTCTGGACCTGTTTTGGTAGCGGGATTCTGCCAGGAACCACACCCAAGCGGCAATTTGCTTGCAGCCACCTAGCACAGGCCAAGCCAGTCCACCAGTGTAGATGCAGGCTGTTCCATGCCAGCTGGCCTCACTGGCTGGAACCATTCCCAGGCACATTTAATAAAGTGATACAAACCCAGCCTACATCCTTTTAACAAAATTACGAAGTCAAATCAAGTTGTCACTGAAAAGCTGCTATACATATGGTTTTAATAGCATGCTATTTTACAAGTGTTTGGCATTTTCTGGGCTCACTACACTTATCCTGGGCTCCAGTAAAATACACTGATACAATTTCTTAACAGTGGAGTTGCAGAACTCCAGCAAGGCTGTGATGAACTGGCTCCTTTGGAATAACAAGGTTAGAAGAACTTGAAAGAAGATTTTTTATGGTCAAGTTTGGCCATGACCTAAGTTGCAATCACTGAATGTTTTCTACATGTCACTGCAATTACCTCTCACAGTCAGGTACCATCTAAAATGATACCAAGAAAGCAACTGCTCTCCTATTGCGCAAGCAAAGTTGGAAACACAGATGTGATCGATTGGAGGTTGGGAAAACTCCAAACTCTATTTTTAACTCCAAGCACAAGATCTAGGGTGTCCCCTTAAATTACTGAAATAAACATAATAACTTCTTTCCTTCAAAATTAGCATGCAGTGATTCCAGCTGGAAAAGGACTTTTAGAGTCCTCCAGTCCAACCTCCTGCTCAAAGCAGATGCAGTTAAAGCAAGTTGCTCAGGGGCTTGTGCAGCTGTGGTTTGAAGATCCCCAAGGGTAGAGAGCGTACAGCTTCTCTAAGAACACATTCCAGTGCTTGTCCATCTTCACAGTAGAAAAATTTCCTTATACAAAGTCAGAATTTTCCACGTTGCAGCATGGTAACAACCCAGAACTCTGCTGGGGGCAACTGAAAACCCCTAACGGCAACCAAGAACCCTTTTGGGGAGAAAACAGTGGGTAACATGGGAACTCTTGGAGGACCTCTACGAGCATTTAGGGACAACTGGAAGCAACTGAACCCCTGAGGACAACCCAGAACTGCGTGGAGGCAGCCAGGGATAACTGGAACCCCCTGAGGGCAACCCAGAACCCCAGACATATCCTTGGTGTGTCATGTGCACTGAAATCATAAGAGTCAGCAAAGATTTTATATGCCCAAATGAGCCAGATTTAGAATGAACTGTGACCTTAATTCACAGCATTCTCATATCCCAAAGGCAAAACTTAAGCAATATTTCTTTTTCAATACAAGATTTAGCAGGTATTTGTAAAATACTCTAGAATGCAACATGGACAATGCAAAGCTTGATAGCTAAAAGCCTGCCCCTTACTCTGCTTCCAAATTTAGAGACCGATGAGCAAGGCCCAAACAGGCATTCCCCTCCTTGTGCTTTTAGGTATCTACACAATGCCAGCTATGAATGCCATGCAGGTGAACATCAATAAACCAATCAAAAGGTGCAGTATTTTTCACCAGAGGAGTTTTATGAGACATGGTTTGGCCTCCAAAGTAATTGCTCCAATCCCCTCATAAGGCCAGCAGAGCTCAGTTAGGTTCACCGTGATTGATGATAATTCTGACTGCTTCCATTAGGAGGCTTGCTGCACTATGAACAGTCAGGAAGAAAACCTCACCACTGTGTTTCATTAGGAGAACTTCTACACCATTTAATAAAAGACAAACTCATCAGAGCTGTGTGCCACAAGAGCTATCCACCGCGCTGAAGTGCCTTGCTGGGTCAGGGCAGGAGATGATGACACCATTCACTGAGCATTTAGGGCAGTGTAGGCGCATCCCATCGCATGATTAAGCCTTAAGAGAGGCACTGAGGATTAATTACAGGACCTTTTTTTTTTTAACAAAGGTTCAAAACCTTGTGACACAAGATAGGCTGTGTTTGACTACGACCGAATTCAGTCTTGTACAAGCTGCCAATTAATTTTATTGTCCTGTCACCACCTTTTGCAGTGATGCATTGTGACACATTTGTCAGGGGAATGGTCACATATACAGAAATACACACACAGGGCAAACAGGCACAGTATTAAAAAGCGAGGTCATATTATGGTTCCATTAACCTTGACGGCATCTATTTAAAAGGAGATGAAAACTGAAACAACAAACAACCAAACCTAACCTCCAGCTAAAAATAGGAGCTCTTCAGCTGAGCTCTTTTGTACCAGAGCAAATATTTATCGATTGCTCAGAAATCCCGAATAATGGGGTGGTTTAATAGAGGCTGACAAGTTCTTAACTTAAATATTGCTAATGTGTACTATGATGAGGTTTCTCCACCATTTACCACAGGGGCCACTGTGCCACTAGAGGGTTTGCAGTCTCTACAACCATGGATAATTAATGTTACACAATGAACAACTTCTCAGAGGAAAGCAAAATATCATTCCTGGAGCTTAATGGCAAAGTAAGTAGGTAAATAAATAAATAGAAACCTACAGCTTTCAAATTTCTGTCATGTCCATCAGGAAAGTTTCCAAAGAATAAAATGCAGAGACAAAGATCTAGTAAAGACAAAACATGGAAACAACAATAGCGTGTTTTTGACTACCATCCATCTGCAACTATAAGTGATGAAGGATTTAGGGCAGGGGAACAGTGCACTCAAATTTTTAAAATTGCTAGGTTTTGTTTAAGAATTTACAATGTTAATTTTTAGACTTTCCACCAGAAGAAAAATGGCTCAATATATTATCAAGAAACTGTCAAGAAATTGGCAAGAGAGCTGCAAATTTCTTCATCCAATGCAAAGGAGAGCTCTCTGGTCACCCTAGACAACCCAGAGGGTATTTAAATAACTCAGATGCTAAATCCTGTGGAGAAACAGTGGGTTCTGTTTGCTACTTGTAGCATTAATAAACAATCCCTTTTCCATACAGCTTCATCCTGACACTATTTTAGGGCACAGGATTTTACAGGAGCCAGCAGGGCCTTTCAGGTCTCAGTGTCAATTCAGGGAACTGACATATTTGGCTATAGAGCCTGGACAGGCAGAAGAGAGCAACAAGGAGCAGGGCCAAGGCTAAGCCTGGACATCTCTGGACTCAGCATACCCATGGTTCACATCAGGAGCATTTGTTCACCTCTACTGCAGGATTGGAGAAGTCCTAACAGTTACAAACATGCAAGATCTGGTACTAATCCCAATGACTTTTATCCCTCCATTACAGAATGTCTTTGTTTATGACTCAATGGCAAGATATTTTTGGAAGCTTTTATTCTGGCAATCCCAAAGCATTCTTTTCCTCTTATGAAAACTTTCGTATTTATTTGGGGTGTGGTATATTACTTGGATACAAATCTTGGCTGAGGGCTAAGGCTAACTAAAAAGAGTGGGAATGACATTTTGCAAGAGATTAACCTTCTTAATCTTTCTCAGTCATTACTGTGATTACTTAAAACACTTATTTTTGAAACAACAATCCAAAATACACGTCAATAGGCTAAAATACACATTGCAAAGTACTGATCCTTACAATACAAGATTTAGGAAAGTTCAGTGCAAGAAGCTGGCTTTAAACCAATACATAAACAATGCCTCATTTTGTTTCAGATAGCTGGAGAGAGTAGCCAAGTCACAGTACAAAACCAGAAAAAATCAAGTCCAGCTTTTCTTATTTTGCTGACAAAATAAACATACAGTCATCCTTTTGAGTGAACACTTGATAATGATGATTTCTTAAAGAATTTGTTACCTATAAGTATAACATCCCTTCAACTTTGCATATTATTAGTTTCTCAGAGTACCAGTCATAGTAGCAGTATGTGCTAAATACTGTCCTTTTCTTCATAAATGGCAGCCTTCCAAAACCTTTGGCTATATATAACTACTGGAGTGTTTGAGGAATTTGGGGAATGAAAAATCTCCAGCAGAATAATTTGCTCAGGTCTGTAGCAGAATCTTGAGCCATATCACTGCATTTCTTAATTAATGGTAATCTAAGAATATATTTTTTTACTTGTCTCTGCATTGTACATTACATCTGCAATTCACCCAGACCATGGCTCCTGCACATCTCCTTTAGTGGCAGTGCTCACGTGAACCTCCATCAGCTCCTGTAAGCTTCACAGCTATTCAATTCCACTACTTCACCACTCCTTTAGTGGTGCCAGGACACTTACTTGTGTTTGAACAAACCTCAGGGAGTATAACTCTGCTCCAGATTTTAAATCAGGATATTTTTGACACAAGTAAATTCCCACATCTGATTCATCATTATAACTACTGAAGAACAAAACAAAATTGAGACTGATGGTGATGAAGGTGGCACTAGCTTCAAGAGCATCCATAGAAGTTTTAAATTTTCTTCCCAGGTCCCCAGACTGTTAAAAAGCTGCTTCAGGACAAAATTGATGGCTTTATGCCCAAATTGATGTCTTTATCTCATCTGCTGGTGGAGCATATTGACATCTGTGGAGGCCTTGAATTAAATTCAAGAGCAGCTTCCCAAGCAGGAGCCAGTAAAAGCATTCAAGAAGTTCATCCTTTGCCAGTGATAGTGGGTTCAGATGAAAACTTGATCTGGAGGAGGGCTCTGCCTTCTCCTATACTCAGTGTGTGCTGGCTGGGGGCCATGACTCTAGCCAGAGATGGCCAGGAACTGGGCAAACTTTGTCTTTTCAAAAGCCATCAAATGGCAGTATGTAACAAATTGTTCTGTAGAGGAAAATCTTCAATTAGCAGTTGAAAATTAGATCTTTTTGTAACTGTTCTCTCATTGCAGTTTCTCATACCATTACTGGACATTTGAAATTCTATCTGGATACCCCTGCACACACAAGAATAATTTCTATCTTCTTCATTTTACCTCTGTATTTTGTGATATACAGATTTCATCTCAATGGCAGTGTGAATTTTAGGCCTCACACTGCTCTGTTCAAACTGTAGACATAGCAGATGCAGCAGCAGGTGTAAAGTTTCAAACCATCTAGCAGAATGTTACAGTTCTGAAATTTTTCCTTTTTTTCTCAGTCATATTTCCCACTCAATGAGCAGAGTAAGGATACAAACATCTGGTCTTCATTCCCTGGAATACACTCTATTTTCTTTTTTCTTCAAAGATGCAGTAAGAAAATCAGCTCCTTAACAGCCAGGCAAAGCCAACAGTTTCAACAATTACCACTATGAGATGCAAAGTAAGAGGCTTTTACCTGCAGAACAGTGAGGACACCATCCCAAGAGCTTTATAAACCAGGCTAAAATTTTTTAACGTTGTTCTGCCTTAACACTATCAAGCATGTGCAAGCACAGTGGAGCCAGCATGTAATTAAGAAATACCATGTAAATTTTTTCCATAGATTTGGAGTTTTCTTAAATGTCTTAAAGTATTACAGAGTCCTCATGCGTTTGTGTAATGTGCAGCAGCCTGGCTGTGAGGATTTTGCTGGCTTTTCCCCACACCCTCACAGACAGGCATGCAGTAGCTTGGGCTGAACATAAAAAGGAATGCATAGGGAAAAGTTTCAAGCTCATAAAATGTTAATGGTCATTTGCTTCTGTTTTTCAGTATATGACAACTAAATACACTCATCTTGTTAATGCAGTCCGAGGTTGTTCTGATTTTGTGATATTGTTCTACTAAATCTTCACTGCATTGTACTGGTGTGCACATGTATACTCACACTCAGCTACAAAATTTTGTGCAGTGATTCTCCCCAGCTAAAAAGCATTACAGTCACTACTGGCACCAACAGAGAAGGGAAGGAGGTACAGCATATTGTTTAACAATTATGCTAAACAAGTTAATAATTAGAATTTGCTATGGTCAGCCTCTTTTCCAAACACTTTATTGAAGTTTGTCCTTTCTAAAAGATTTTCTCTTGTAAGACTCAATTCATGCAGGAGGCAGATGCACATCTGTGGTTTGCAGCCTTTCAATAAATAAGTTGTTATTATAAGTAAAATTTAACAACCTGGAGAAAGGAATGGATGAACCCAAATTCTAAAGAAGCAAAAGAACTTTTCCTACTATGAGTATGTCACACACAAGACTACTTGAATAGAACATCTGTTGTCTATAATCTGATAGTAGTGCAGGTTTTAAACAGCACAAAGAGATTCTAACACATGGGCAGATGTGTGGTTAAAGGCAGTGCACAGGATGATTCCCATCTTGTGCTACCCACTTCCTTAGATGGAAGAATAAAACCTCACTCCTGCCAGAGTGGCAGCACTGTCAGCACACATTTGGACAGCCTAAGACCTTATGGCTTGTTTTATTGACTACCAGCCTTGTATCAGTCAACCTGAGCCTTTGTCCTTGTGAAATCATGCCAGAAAGCTGCTCAGGACAGGGACAGATGTCCTTTGTTTCAGAACAGATGCAGCCTTGCTTTGTGCCTTTTCTTTCATGACCTCTTGGCTGGGGCTGCGCTGGCACCCTGACCCCATAATTGCCATGTCTGACATCTGCTGTGGCAGCACAGGGGACATCCCTCCTTGGGTGCAGAGCAGCTGTGTGAGCCACGAGGGCACTGCTGCTGTGCAGGTGCCAGGATTCACTTGCTGCTGTGGCTGCTGTGGCCTTACGTGTGTGCAGCACGGGGTGCATGTGCATGTCCCTGTGTCTGTGTGTGTGTCTCAGGGTCTGTGTGCCTGTGTGTTCACCTCTCTTTCTGCCTTTCATGACTGCAGGAGGTGACATGCCCATGACTGAAAGCTGTGACACCAGGGCTGAGGATGCAAAGCAGCAGGATGTGAGGAAGCACTGGAGCTGCTATAGCTGAGTCAGCAGGCCCCAGCTGCTCTCCTGCCTGCTTGTCTTACAGCAAGCTGTTGTCTGTGCTGCGAGCTCCCCATGCTTGCTCAGGAAATCAGAAAAGTGAGTAGAATAGTCTCAGCTCTCCCAGAGTAGAACAAAATATCAGAACTTAAATCTCTAGGCTGGATATTTCTGCTCTGAACTTTGCAAACCAAGCATTGCTCATGTTAAAGACAGAATAGTGGAGACAGGCTGAGAGTGTCGGGGTTTTTCAGCCTGGAGAAGAAAAGGCTCTGAGGAAAAACAACAGAGCAGCCTTCCAGTACCAAAGGGGGCCTGCAAGAGAGCTGAAGAGGAACTTTTTGCCAGGGCATGGAGTGATAGGACAAGGGATGATGGCTTTACATTGACAAAGGTGGATTTAGACTAGATATTATGAAGAAAATCTTTACTTTAAGGGTGGTGATACACTGGAACAGGCTGCCCAAAGGAATTGTGGATGCCACCATCCCTGAAAGTGTTCAAAGCCAGGCTGGATGAGGCTTTAAGCAACCTGGTCTTGATGAAGGTGGCCCTTCCCCTCCAGATGATCTTTAAGGTCTCTCCCAACCCAAACATTTCTATGATTTTATATGCTTTCATTCTTCAGAAGACCTCCATGACATTCCTACAGCTCTCACTGTTGGAGACAAGGATAAAGACCTTTAATTCTGCGTCCCCACAGAATATTGCTTTTTTACCATCATTCAAAAAGAAACTCTCTCTCCACAACTCTTGAAAAATCCCTATCCAATAGCCAGTGTGGAAGCAATCTGACTGTGTCTAACTGACCTTAAGAGTATTGCAGTTTGCTGAATCACCCAGATTTTCTGTCTTTGTAGACTGTTTCCCCACCTTTTAATTTGTGCCAGCAATAAGTAGTATAGCAACTAGAAAATAAGCCACTTCAAGGCTTATTTTTATTTTTTTACTTTTTGCCAAACTCATTTTTTAGCCAGATCAATTAATTTTTTTACTTTTTTCCAAACTTATTTTTAGCCAGATCAATTCCTTGAACCACTCCACTGCCTGACAGCAGAACCAGCTGTGGTGAGAGCAAGCGTTGGCTGACAACCAGCTGGATTTGGATTGGCTTCAGCCATGATGAAACAGTATCCTCCCTTCAAGAAGGGAGGCCTCAACTAAGGCATGACTCATGCAATGACCTGTAAGCTTTAAAAAAGATGTAGTGAATGATAACATCAAAGCCTGAGGTAGAAAAAATGGTGCATAAAGTAAGGTGGTGTACTTCCTGAGTGACTGGCGTCTTGGTGGAGCGTGTAATACCTCTCCTTGTCATACATACCATTTGGTTGTGGCTGAGGATTAAGCTATCTAATTTCTAATCACTGCCTGGTGTGGTGAGCACTTGCTACACACACTTTCTGGATGGTGAAAATATGAAGCTCACATCTACGAAGCTCAAACAGAGAAATATCTCAAGACACTCGGAGGTAGAAAAGCTTCCTGTGAAATCTAAGCCAGCTACAATGCTCACGGAACTGGAAGGGAGAAGATCTGAGTCTACTTTGAAAGGGTGAGGAGAAAATATCACTGTTTTCATAGAGGAAGTATCTTAATGGGTTTTTAGTCATTGCAGGAATACTCCTGCAATTGCAAACTGTGGAGTGATTTAAAACTGTTGGGAAAAAATAATCAAAGAGATGTCCCCTCATGTCTAATGTTCTCTTCCTGAGGCACATGTGGTAGTCATGGCTTTTGATGTTTGCTCTCACATCTTTAATTTATAGGGAAGTTTTTGGTAAGTTATGACATGTAAGGACAAGCAAAGACAATCTTCTCTGGTCCCCGGGGCATCTGAAATAACTTTTGTCTTGGAAAAAAAGCATCATTAGGCTGAAGTGCACAGGCTTACTCAGAGACGTCACTTTACAGGGCAAACTCTCACCTGAAACAGTGAAAGCAGAAGTTTGAAAAATAGGATCCCACCAATTTAACAATTTTTTCTCACTAAATTCCTAAGTAGTTACAACCCCAGCACAATCACCGCACAAAACTGCTTTCTTCTTCCAGCAGTTGAAGAGGAACATGTATTGCATCATGAGCCTGGGGATCAGGGCCAGCAGATGAATGGGAGAGTTAGTCTCCAGTGAAACACTAAGCATCTCTGTCTTCCTCAGGCACTGACAGAGCCTTCATATCCCTCCCTCAAGACCAGCCATTGCTCAAAGATTATCTTTAATACACAACATCTTTCGAACAGACCAATCTTCCCCATTGTCTCGACTGCACAATACAGCCTGCAAACAAGAAGTGCAAATGGGGACACTTCTGTGTTCTCTCCTCATCCCTCTTATGTGAACAGCCGAGAGACCAACAGGGAACAGTCTTAGATCTTGGATTTAGTTTGTACACTGCAATAAAATTGCAGTCCAAATTGTAATAATATGACAGGAGAAAGATTCTGTGGGTACATTCATAGACTCCACAGAGATTTCCTCAGAGATACTTTTTGACACTGAGGACAAAGAGCTTCCGCCTCAGACAGAGGCTTTTCTATCTTTTCTAGATGACTTGATGTAGAGGCCTTTCCTTGGCTTGCCACCTGGACTCCAGCTTTCAGATTCAATTTCTTTCTTCAAGAAGCCCTCACCAAAACATTTGGTGGTGCTGGTGTTTCCCACCGTGGGAAAACCTGCCAGTGCCAGGCAAGAGGAGGCAATGTTTATAGTGTGCTACAATTGGGTGGCTCTCAGCCAACATGAAGTGAGGTCCAAGGGTCATGCATGCCCTGCTCTGCTGACTTTAGTATTCTGACTGAATGCTAAACATTCCCAGAAGACAGCCATTGCTACAGATTTGTGTTGCAGGTTCTTTGTTGGTGTTTCAAAGACTTTATTTTAAAAACTATTTTTCTGGCCACACTTTCCAACTGTTTTTCCTTGAGTTGGTGGATGGCCAATTAACTAGGGTTCAGAGAAATCAGCAGTTTTTTGTTTGCAATCATTCATGCAGATCTTTCTCTGCCTTCAGTCTGAGCTGATTTGCAGAGACAAACAACTAAAATAAATATAGCTCTAATGCTGCCTGGTTCAGAGGCAACTAAACATTTAGCTCTGGAAGTACTGCATGATTTTTAGGTAAAGCATAAATGCATCCAAATTTATTTCATGTTTGAAAGAGATCCATCACCAGATGGGCCTGTCTTGGAGCTGAGGGCTGATGGAATTAGACAGTGCTCACACTTTTTTCCTGGGAGCAGCAGCAGCAATTTCAGTGGAAATACTCACAGAGTAAACATTGAACCCTGAGCCTCATAATTTAGTCTTTTGGCTTAACTCCATTTCCTTGGCTTCTGCATTGACTGGTTGGGAGAAAACACCCTGCAAATAGTTCCCCAGTCTGACCTGCTCCTCACCTCCTGCTGTTGGTCTTCAGCTCTGCCAGTATCTCCCTTTGCATGGACAAACTGTGAAACCAGTTTGGGGAAGAGTTCAGCTTAAAAAAGGAGTGTGAAAATTTGGGGAGGAGGAGGTAAATAAGGAGTATTGGCTTATGGGCTCCCCAAGCCCATTTAGGGTGGGATTTCACCAGTCACTGTGTTAGCACTACCAAGTGGGGAGCCTGGAAAGGAGAAGGGGAAAGTGGGCAGAGATGGAGCAAGTTTGGCTGCTGAGCACAACAGCTTATGGAGCCCTGACCTGGCCTAACAGACACCGAGCTCCATAAGCCAGCTCTCGTGCTTTTACTCTACTTTAAATACCCATCTGATCCTGCCACGTCACAGGACAGCCTGAGAAGCAGATTTAAATCCCTGTGGGCCTTGAAAAGACAACAAAAAGTCCACAGCTTTGTGAGGGTAAAAGCAGAGTATATGTTTCAGTGCTCTTTGGCTTTTATGATTAGATACTGATCTGAAGTCCACTGAGTTCATTTGAAAGACTGAGTGCACTGTTCTTGATCAAGACTACAAATCAAATATTTTAAAGATTTCATCAATTCTTCCGCTGACTACATAGCACTAAGAAAGATGACTGGGAAAAGATAGAAGAAGGCGAAGGAAACACAGAAACAGCTGTACACCGTTGAAACAGAATGTTACTGCGAGATGTAGTTTATCATAATTAGTTGATCAACATGCTAGGCAAGGGATTTTTTTTTTTCTGTTTTGAACCAGTAGATGCACAGATGGGGTCTATAATAGAACTGGCATGTGTGTAGATTTTTTTTTAAGGCTGCATAATTTTACAACACTACTAACGTTTGAGTGTGTTGATATATTAGAAAGAGTACTCAAACTTCTGAGAATTGACATTGTCAAACTGGCTTCCTGCCCATGAGGTGACATTGAAATTGCAATAGTCTTTGTCTGGAGCAGCAGTAATGGCTACAGCCAGATTGTGCAGACCCATGAGCTGCTCTTATCATAGTAGTAGCAGTAGCTTGCCTGTGACAAGTCTGTTCTGGAGGTGAGCTGTCCTGCATAGGTGGCCACCTGCTTGGGTTGATTGTGTCCACAGCCATAGAGGCCACTCCACAAATGTGCCTTCTGATTGTCAGTTCATGCATTTATTATGTGCCCAGATAATCTAAAGCAATTTTGAGGAGGGTCATTACTCCTTTCTCATTCACCTGTATCAGTGAGCAATGAAGAAAATGAACAGAACAACATCATCAGTAATCAAAAAAGAGAAAAAGAAAGGTACATCAAGAAATGTGTATTCTGCTTTTTTCCAGGGATAATGTAGGGAGTACATTTCATTCTGAGATTTTCACAAGAAAGCAATTAACTCTTGGAAAAAAATAACATGAGTCAAGGTTTTAAAACTTATATGTGTTAGAACTAAGGTCAGAACTAAGGTGTTTTAAAAGAAAGGCCCATATAATGCTAATCTGATCCAACTGCAACCTCAGTGCTTAAGCAATAAAACTGGAGTTTTATTGGTCTTTATTACTTTGCAAGTCTTAAAATCTCTGACATGTAATATGACATCTAAAAGACTGCTTTTAAAAGAATAGCTCTTATAAACAAGAAACTAATAGAGTAAAAACAGAGTGATAATTGAAGCAGCCATAACCCAACTAACTACTAATCAAAATCCTCTCTGAAGAGCTTCCTATTTCAGATGGATTCTGCTGATCCCTTTTATTTGTTTGATTTTATCAGCAACACCAGTGAACCAACAGCCCTAAGAGCTGATGCCATCACGTGCAGGTACTGACTTGGCACTACACCAATGTGAACCTTACTGCTCAAAAATTAGTTGCAAATTTTGGCACATCAGGTGAACAAAGCCCACTGCCACCAAAAAAATAACATTACAGAATTCAATCTTTCAAGCATCCAGTACAAAGAAAGCAATGCTGTGCTAGTAGAGACACAGATTTTTTTGCAGTATGTTTGTCACTCAGATTATTGACTACTCAATTGCTGGTAGCTGAATTCCCATCTCATTAAAGCTTTTTGGAGGAAAATCCCTCAGAGAGAGCTGACTTTCCTTTTTTTTTTTTTTTTTTTTTTTTTCATTTCTTCAGCTCTGTGGAAGGCCCACCCACAGTTTTGGCTGCCTATTGCAGCTCTCTATTCTGTTAAAGTTCTTTTCTTGCTCAGTTATTTGCAGCTGACAAATAGAACAAAATGTCTACAGGGCTTTTATTAATTAAAAAAAATCTTAAAAAAACAGAAAACAAATAAAAATCTTTATTTTTTTTCTAAGGCCAAATTTGGAAAGCTACAAACATTTAAAAAGACACTTTGTCTTTTTTGTTTGGTTGTTTCTTTGTTTGGTTGTCTTTTTGTTCTCTGTCCTATCTCCCTCCAAAATCATTAGCTAGCATGGACAAACACAAGAAATATATCTTCACTTATAGCAGCAATTGTCATTTTTAGGTTTGTGAACAATCATACATCATGATGCTTATCCTCAAGAGATGCCGGAGTGGTTCTCAGAGGGAAAGGGTTGCAGGCATGCTGAAGTTATTACAGCATAAACCATAAGGGCTGCAGGACCACCTTTTTGGCATTATAAAATACTTTTGTATAGAGTGGGAGTTTTCACCTGAGAAACAAAGCCCTGTGAGAACTCATGAAACCACCTCCATGGATGGATATAACCAGAAATATCATCTGTCATCCAGGCTAACTTCTTCAGGTTCTGCTTGAAACTTAAACTCTGTAAGCCTTCAATTGGCTTTTGTAAAACATGTTTTCTGCCTCAAATTCCACTTTTGGTAGTGACACATGCATTAATTGATGTCTCATTATAATACTGTTACTTCAGCTCTTATGGCACAGTTCTCTTTTAGCCCTTAAAAACACTCTTTTCACTGCACTGCCATTTTATCTCACTTTATGCAATTATAAAGTACCATATACATCTGTTAAATGTTATTATTAGTGAAGTAAAAAATTCCCTGTAACACAAGCAATAAAATTTTTATAGACAACATATTTATCTTTTGACACATTATTATATTGACTCATGAAAAATAGAAGTAATGTGCTCAATAATTATCCAATCTAACTTGAAGGACGCTCTTTTCAGTTCCTTCCAGGAAGAAAGGATGTTGAATATTTGATATATGTGATTAGTGAAGTCTGCAGTGACCTCTTCCAGTATTCTGTACTGTTAACAATCATTGAACCTTTTGGAGGAAAAGGAACAGGGGCTTTAAGAATTGTCATGCATTTGATAGTTTCACAAAGCCATTGAGATTCTTGAAAGGCAACAGGTAACTTAAACTTAAGAGGAAGTTTAACCAACACATGGCTAAAAGTCACCATCCGAAACAAAAGGTCATGAGAAACCACTTGGGGGGGGTTGAATTCTGTGCCTGAGTGGAATTCCCTGGATACTATTTAATGCTTGTTAGAAAGAGACAACAGGAACCTCTCTGGCTTTACCTCCCATTCTCAGCATTAAAATTTCTAATTACTACAATAATCTACGTTCTTCTATAGCTCAGCCCCTCAGCAACTATCCTGGTTGCTAAAGCCAATGTAGAAACAGAGCCAAATCACAGTGAGCTCTTGAGACATCACTTCCACAGTGTCTGAGCCACAGGCTCTCTCCATCCAGACCCTAGGAGGCTAAGAGTGGACAGTGCTTGCAAATGGAATTTTAGCTTGGGCCCTCTTCCAGCCCAAAAGGGCCAGTAAAAAAGAAATCAATGCTCACATGAACACAAGTGAAAACTCTGGGATCCCAGCTCAGCTGCTGCTGCAGCAGATGTTGAAATTCAGCCTCACAGAGCAACCTTGGGGATGGTACTGCACCCAGGACCTCCTTCTGCAGTAGCTGTGCCAGCTTTGCAGTTTGGCTGAGAGGCACAGAGAAGGAGGCAGCAGTGTGCAGAAGGGAAAATTCCAGCTGTGCTTGTTTCCCCTTCCCTCCCTTCCTACTCCACAATAGCTTCACTGTCAGAAACAACAACAAACTGTGGGACTGCATTCATGCTGATCCCCAAGTGCAATTCCTGCCAATTTCAATCCCTCAATGGAGGGATCATTTTCTTAAGCACATTTAACTAGCTCCAAGCCCTTTTGCCTGTCTAAAAAAGCAGTATCAATTATTAATAAATGATAGTACATAATTAATAGCAGTACTTAGAAGCAGTCCTGCCTTGCAGGGCTCTGGCTACTAGCCAATAGAGCTTTACACTGAAGCACACCAGGAAAATGTTAGCATTATCCTAGTATATAAAGGATATTTCACCATATATTTCTCAAATAGCCATTTGACCACTCTCCCTTTCTTTTCAGAGCACTTCCCAAAGGCATGCCATGATAGCTGGCAGCACCGTCTCTGTTCTTCAGAGGACAAGGCATGGGCAGGTAGAGCAGCTGGCCAGCAGCTCACTGGTGGAGCCAAGAATAGCAGCCAGGTGCATGAAGCTCTGTATTTTACCAAGCAAGCCACAAGCAAGGGAGCACCTCACTAAAATAATGGGAATATTGCCCTGGTAGACTTTCCTACACAAGTATGGCAGGAAGAGATTTTGGGTCCCAGTTTTGTTTGCTCACAACCTTTCTCAAGCACTGAACTCTTTTCAGAAGAATTCACTGAGAGGATTTGTAATTAATTATCAGCCTTCACAGCTTTTGGCATTAACTACTGCAGTTCTAAAAACCACAAAATAAATTGAATGCAGATAAGCAAGACCAGAGCCACAGATGAGAGAGCTCAGCAGAAGAAAAAAAAAGAATTAAATAGAAAAACATATTAAAAGACATTCAAATCATGTCAGTGCCCACTAAAGAATGCCAGCAGTGGTCTTTGTGGAATAGGAGTTGTGCTTGGTGTGACATAAGAAAGAGAAGGTTTATTTATGAACTTGATTTTGTTTGGAGAGTTTTAGTTTGACTTTTAGAATAGGGAAATCTGGGGCACATGGCAGAACATCATATTATTTTCTGGAAGGAAGTCCCTTTTCAAGGGTTATAGGTATCAAAGCAGCTCATTATCACTACAATTTGCTTCACACATCTATTCCCCAATACCTAAGAGTAAGTAAGGGTCTGTTTCTACATGTGGCAGAAAAAGGCAGCAAATCAGAGCAGAAAGGGAGGTGAGAGTACCATGTTGTATGGAGCAGCAGTACTCCAGGACTGGCTGATAGGTTGGCATGGTTTTTAACTCTTTTTTGCCCTTTTGCTTCTCTCCCAGGGTGGAAGAGGGAACAATTTTGGCAGCACTGCATGGCCAGTCCGTATCATTCCACTTGTGTTTACTACTAGATTTTTCTTGGAAATAAAGAAAATTTTAGAGCATCTCAGCAAATTCATCTGGGGCTTTTTACAGAGCATGTGGTAGACAAATTCTGCCTCCTGCATAGCAATAGATGTACAACAAATTGTTTTGAAGTCAACTCTTGAATTTTTCAAAGCAGAAAATACATTTCCCCTTCCTGCTGGGAGAAAGGCTACACATTGCTGATCACTGTGACTTCTCACAGTGATCACTTCCAGAGGCAATAAAATAAGCTGCATTTCAGCATTTGTTGACAGTAAGACTTTAACAGTCTGAGCTATAAGCAAGCAACACATTTTCTTTTCTGTCACATGAGTGTGAATTTAAGTTGTAATATCTTAATAAACACTTAATCATGTACCTTTTCCTGTTATGCTTCTCAAATGCTTTGAGCAGAAGACTTACTTCTGTCCTTCTACAACTGATCCAACTGGCTTTGAAGCTCAAAACACACTTGTCACCCCTGAAGCTTCATTTAACCACCCAGGCTCTTCCTACACGTCAAACAGATTTGAGCCCTGAGACAGATACTAAAAATTTTTGTAGATAATTTCCACTACAGCCAGATATTGGAAAACCCACTGTGTACTAGAACTAACCTTAGGAAGCTTCTCTCACATCAGCCTGAGCAGCTTGAAAGAGCTCAGAGACATCTAAACAGTGCTGGGTTTTAGATTTCAGGCTGCAATAGAAAAGATGCTTCAGAAGTCCCAGATGCATTTCCCAATCCCTGGGGAATATCTGGGATTGGAGACTTATGGTTATGGTGGGTGGAATGTCACAGTTTCTCCCTTTGCCACATTGCAGAGTCTTTGTCTATTCTGAAATGTATGGTACTCACAAACTATTTTGCCAGAGGTTAAATACTTTTTATTCACAACACCACAAAGGCTTCTCTGTGCAACAGTGCCAGAAATATCTAGGAATTCTGCTTGGCTTCATTTATATTTCTCTGAATGTTGTGTGTGCTATATTTTCATATGTTGAGGATTTCTACAGAATTTATCAAGAGCCATAATGTTTTCCAGGATAATCCCTGGCTTGCCTTTAAGAGTGAACAGCTCCATCCTCAGCTTATCACTTCTGTCAGGCTAGGATCAAATCCAGACACTCTTTCCATTTTTCTTTTAGTGGATCATCTACACTTAATCTTTGCCTCTGACAAACAGGATTAAGAAAACCCTCTATTTTTGTTCAAGGTCCCAAACCCATATAGAAACACTGTAATTTACTACATAATGGCAGCTCTTTCAAGGTATAAATATAAGTAGCAATAACAATCGTGCCTTTTTGAGTTGTTCTTTCCGGAGTTAAAAAATGCAGCCGAGGTGGGGTGTGTGTGACCTTCACATGCCTGAACTCCACAATGCACTGAAAATTCTGCTGCAGAACAGGGGATAAACAGTCCCATCTCAACTGGAAAACTGAATGAGATTAAACAAAACAGCAACAATTTCTCATCTGATCCCTTCTGCAAATAAGATTTGTTAAATTTGCTTGGAGATTTCAGAGGGCAAATTCACCTGCTGAGCTGCAGTTGTTACAGCAGGGTTCAATCTGGTTTTGGTACAGTGAATGGCTTTTGAGCACTGCTGAGGTTACTGTGTGCAGAGGTAATGAGATAAAATCACAGATCAGGGAAGGCTTCACTTGCTAAGACATTGTAATAGCAATAGAATATTCCTGAGAGTCTACTGCATTTTATTAGTTTAGTTGTTGAAAATAAACCCAACCAAAAAAATCCCAAATTATTTCCATGGA
This sequence comes from Vidua chalybeata, assembly GCF_026979565.1. NCBI lineage: Eukaryota > Metazoa > Chordata > Aves > Passeriformes > Viduidae > Vidua > Vidua chalybeata. The sequence goes on along the minus strand of NC_071530.1, from coordinate 68,774,135 downwards.
GATTTTAAACAAGTCAGGAATGGGTTTTCTGAAGTAACATAGCTTGTTTTTAATTTAAGAAACAAAAGGATTTTCTGCTCTAAGGACTTTTGAATAAAACACTTTCCTTTTTATTGAAAAATTCCTTTTTGGTGAAAACAAAAAAAAACTCCAACTGAGAAAGGGAAGAAAAAAGGTTTTGAGAAACTTCAAATATTCTAGGGAAGCTTTGCCTTCTGGCACAGCCATGGCAGACTTTAAGACAGTATACATTGAATGCTTTAAAAAACATACATTTATATTTCCCTATTCTGACTTCCTTTACTGCTGAGGTTGCAGAAACAACAGAATGAGGGGAGGAAAACTCCTGCAAAGTGTGTCTGTGCTCCTCATGGGCTGGCTTGGTCTTCATCTCAGTCCCTGACACAGACTGAGGAGTCCCAGAAAGATTCTCAGGCACAGGAGTGTGGTGTTCTTTCCCCCATGCTGAAGTAATGACAAGTTGAATAAATAATTTTTTTCTCTATTCCCCTGCTGTTCCAGCAAAGAGCTGCAAACAGAACCTATTTATGTGAGCACTGTGTTGGAAGGGTGAACACGGACCTAAAGAAAAAGGGGCAGGGAAAAGGGCAATATTCTTTTGTTAGTTTGAAAGTTTGGGTGAACTCTGACATATAAAAGTACTTGTTATAATGATTTCTTTAGCAGATGAGGTTTTAAGCTAAGAAACTTTAAATAGATGAAGAGCCTTATACACAGTAAGTCCCCTCTGAATAATATTCCAGCAGGGAATATTTCAGTGAGTCTCACAGAAATGAGCATAATAGGAGTTAAATTGCTCCTGCTCCAACAGCAGATTTTTCTTAAAATAAATGCAATGAAAACACCATCCCCTGAGTATAATTTCATACTCTAGAGCCAAAATCCTCTCTTATTTACACATAAATCTAGGGTCTTATTCACAGAGTACCAGTTGCCTTGACTCTTTTCCAAAGGCAAGCTCTCTCCACCACCTCAGGTACAACCCAACATCTGCAGTCAGGCTGTGGCTCTCAATGGATATATTCCAGAGATATATCAGGATAACCATATTCAGAGCTTAATTCTCATGCTTATGGCTAATGAAAGCCTGATGTTTATGTACCAGCAGAGGCCAGCAATATCTGAACATGGGGAGCTTAAATTACCACATTCTACAGTGTTCAGACTTCTTTCACAGCAATAAGGAGGGAAAAAAGCACCATTTGAATCTGACTCAAGAAAGGCAAGGTTATAACTCATATTGCAAGGAGATACAGTGTGTGTGATGAACTGAAAACGTTATTAGAGAAGAACTGATTCCTGTTATGATAGGCCAAGTAAGTGCTGGTTTCACTGGTACACTGTTAATTATACATTCACTCTTTCACATAATGAAATAAAGTCTCATGTAGTGTCTGCAAAAGGGGCTTGCACATTTGCATATAATGAAACTTGCAATGACAAATGTCAGCAGTACCATACACTGGTGCCATGAATAATTCATAGCACAGAATGGTTGAGCTAAAAGCAGAGAAAAAATCAAACTCGTTGATCTTCCCCACCCACTCCCAGCTCTCTACAGGAAGATAAAACATTATTTTCTGAGCACTTCAAACCCAAGTTTTTTCAAGAATTCCATTTCAGATAGAGGAAACTGCTGGATGGTCATGACCACTTTGATTTTGAGAGGATCAGTTCCAGTCTGGTAAGCCAGGCACTATCTGCCAGCTCATTTATCTGTCTGTGGCACTACCTGGGACTCTATTTGGCAGAGGTCAGGATTTACCTGGTCATTTCCCTCCAAGAGCAGTGTCTTCATAGCAATAGAGCTCATGAGAGGAAATGTGGAGAGTCATCACTTCCTGCTGTATTTACTTTGGGCTCTAACATTTTTCCATGTCAGCTGGAAACCTCCTGAAAGCCTGCTTTAGAGCAATAACTAAGGATGGAGAAGTAACCATCACGTTCTGCTCGTATTTATCCATGACATATTCTCAAACAATTCCAGCTGGGTGACTGAGTTGTACTTTTTGACAGCCTGGCAGGGCAGATGGTACCCAAAACCTGCCAGATCAGAAGTTTATGTTTCCCCACTGGCTATAGCAAGCACTGCAATTACCTGAGATGAGGGTTTGCTTTGATAATCATTTGATTAAATAAGCAGATGCCTACTGACTTCAGAAGGCATCAGCACAAGTTCCTACAGAGGAGTCAGCATAACCAGCTTCCCCAGGGGAGAAACAGAAATACCCCATAGAGAAGTGAGATACTGAGGAAAGCTGGGGGGCAGTGGCATTGCTGGCCTGCAAGGATGGCTAGAAGAGACTTCAGATTGAACAGTTTAATAAAATGTTTTTCTCCCTTGTTACAGGCATTTAACCTGAAATTCAAAAAAAGTATGACTTGAAGAAGGCAGTACTGATCTAATTTTCCACTGATAACACTTCACTCTATCACACAAACAAGGAAGGTCACCATCACTCCACAGCTGTCTCTGAACTAGAACAGGAGGGATGCATAATTTAGCTCACAGCCAAAGCACATTCAATCCATGGAAAGTTGTACACTTTTTAATTGGCATCATCTTACTCTGCTGGTTATCTCCATCACTTATGTTCTCCACCACACAGGTTTTTAATATATGTGCAAGCATATAGCTGTTATCTACTTTTTAATTACTGGTTCACACTCCTAAATACCACCTGTATCTTTTCCTGCACAAAAATCCACATTAGGAGTCCCAACAGGGTTTTAAATCATGTTTCTTCTACACTGTACACTCCAACAGACTTCCTAATGATTTGATCATGTGCTGTTTAATACACGAGGACCTGGCCTCTTTCCCTCAGCAGAAAAGATGTCTGTAAATGCAGTAATATTTTAAAATAATTTAATTTCTTTGTTTGGGTGTTGCACTGATACCTATTTGCTAACACCATTTGCTGCACAGATCTGTGTCATTTTGTCCCAGCTGAGCACTTTTTTCTATAGAATTAAAATGATGGGTCTAAGTGAAAAAGGCTGAACCACAACACATATTACAAGGGTAGAAAAATTATTTCTTTTTGAACAATCTCAGCAGATAATTTTAGGATAGAAATCCCATGACGAGAAACATGAGTTTCGGATCTGGGAAGCCAAAGCCCTTTGCCCAATGCAGACACATGGTGAGACAGGGCTGTGGGCAGCAGGAGAAAGGACAAGCCAGGAAGCCTTGCTTGCTTATACAAATATCATCACAGACCACATAACAGCAGCCTTTCTATATTAAAAAACAACATTCTTATGCATGCATGTGCAAACACAATGGAGCACTGAGAGACTGTCTGCTCAATGGGCACTGCCATACTCTATATACGCATGCATGGGCAAAGCTAATGAAATGCAGAGAGAATTTGGCTTATTGTATGACCAGTAACAGTATATGCAAAGGAAACAGCTTTTTAAGACTGTTAATTCAGTCCTCTGAGAACTTGTTCTTTCCTGGCACCAAAAAATACCAGTTCAGTAAAAAATTCAAGCTTAATGTTTAATTCTGTGCTTATGCTAATGTGCTGCCAGTCCAGTTACAACCAGAACGAAATTTTCAGATGATATTTGAAGTTTTTCTTAATGAGGATCTTTGTTTCTGTCAAATATGTTTCTACTGTCTCTTGCTGAGGCCAAATATCTCTATAAAAATGTTACAAAAATTGTTGGGTTTTGTTGTTTTTTTTTTGGTGTGTGGTTTTTTTGTTTTGTTTTGTTTTGTTTTGTTTTTCCCAGGGAAGAAAATCAAATACTTTTATTCTCGAAAAATTGCTGAACTTTCAGAGAAAAAGAGAAAATATGTTGACGAACTAAGAACAAGTGTGAGAAGTATGATTCAAAGAAGGAAATGCTGGATTGGACTATAAGAAGACCATGAAATAATGCTTAGCAAGCAGCTGAAAACTTGCATCCTCCCAGATGTCAAAACAAACTGGCCCAGAACAGAAAATTCGTTTTCCACACTTCAGAAAATAACACTTTAACTATTCCTGATTTTCAAACTCTACATTCACTTCCACTGCAAGTTTTTAAAAAAGAAGTAACAGCAAAGAGCAAAAATATTACAAAAAATTGCTTTAAATCAAGAAAAAATACAATTCAATACACAGCATAACACTAAGGATCTTGAATAATTTGATCTTTTAGCATAGTTCTAACATTCTGCTCAGCAGCAATTAACATTGGCCATATGTCTGCAAGACAGAAAGAGCTCTGGAGAGGACTGATATATTTTGAGGACACCCTCATTGCTTCAGAGCTTGGGATTGAATACTGTGAGCCTCAGTTCTGACCACTGCAATTTGCAAACCAACTCTCTTTATAGAAAACGTTTTGCAATGGGGCAAATTGCAATGGGGCTCCCAAAATGTGTTATAGTAGTAGTAGCAGTAGTACCGAAGGGAGACAGGCCCCTTCAAAGTGGCAAACAGTCTGACAGTGGAGGCACCATCACCATTCTGCTGCCACTGATAATATATTTGCACATGTAGCTCACTTGAAAGCTGCTTGCCTTTTACTCTGCAATTGTTGTAGACGTGTTGTAACAAGTTCAGCACAAACAAAAAAGGGATTGAGCAGAGGTGGAACCCAAAATGCTCAAAACCACCAACTACCTTATGTTGCACCTCCTTGCAACTGTAGTCTCAAGTCAACATGGACAGGAAACTAATTTGAGAGAGAACAGGAGTAGAGCTGCATCAGCATCTAATCCCTTTGGGTTTTGCTGTCTGTAAAGGCAGATGTGTATCACTCCAAGAGCTTTGGATCAGAAAGCCAGAGCTTGAAACTCAATTACTCTAAATCCCACTATTCCAGGGTGATAATTCATAATGCATTTCATGACAGGAAGTAAATTGGTTTCTGCATAGTACTTAAAAAGAAACTTTAAGATCAGAAGAGGATACAGTGAAGGGCTATTCATACAACTGTCTATTCTAGTTAAACAAATGTAACAGCTAGGGAAAAAAAACAGGGGCAGTTACGACCAGATTGATGTTGTGTTATGCTGCAAAATCTTCTCCAGCCCTGTTTTATCTTCGTAGAACATTACCTGCCTACATGAGGACAGATGCAGGCCAGCAATGTCTCTACCTTGGCTTTTTGTCAATCTCCATTCTCACCCAGTGCAGCAGCATCAAAGCAAAAGCCTCACAAATATGTAATGTGAAAATTGGTGAATAATGTGAAAATCTACTCTGATGCAGCTTATCCTGCTGCCATGACCTGGTGGGGTCGAAGGTTGTCATCCCACCTCACTGACTTCAAGGGCAGGATTTGGAAGCAGGGTTGCTAGAATGACTGTGAACAACTGGGTGGTTTTGCTAATGCAAACTTTAAAAAGCTAACAAGAATCCCCAAGATAGGTCTTCCATTTGGCCTGTAGAGCCACAGTGAATGCTCTCAAACTACTGCAGCTGGTTAAGCGAGTTAGGATGCACCAGGAATAGCCCCTCAAAGGAGAAACCCAGAAAAGCATTTATAACAGGATTACTGAACATAGTGAATGAACCATCAGGCCCTTTCAGAGAGGTGGATGTATCATCTCTGCCTCTGCCTTGCATGATCCGTTTTTCAAACTAATGAGAACAACAGAGCTCCTCCAGGCAGAGTAATTCAGGACAACACTATACCTTTTAAAAAATACACATTCCTAAATGCTGCAAAAATAGCTCAAACATCTGGACAGATCTTGTACCTTCAAAGTCAGCAAACTGGAGTGGCCACCTGAACTTTATTTAAGGATGCTTTCTACTTGCAGGTGAGCTGGTCAGGCTTTTTCATCATATTAGATCAGCACAAGCTTTGGCAGTTCTTTTAAAAAGCTTTTCCTGCTACTAGTTCTAAATCTTGCATTTGGTTTTGCTTGGTGCAGTAAAATGTCTCATCTTCTCATCCTCACATAAAACTCCCCTGATACCAAAAACATTAATTCAATTTCTACTGTAATTGTGAGCTTTTAGTAGAAAGACGATGTAACTGAACTTCAGGCAAAGAAGACACTTTGCCTGCAGACCTTTAGCAGAGAAGCAAGGCATGCAGAAATTGTTCTCCAAGTAAGGTTGTTAGAAGAAAAAGAGGACACATTTGGCTCAGGAATGCAGCTACAATCAAAACAAGGACTGAGTTTAGGAACTTGGGGAATATGGAGAGGGTTTTTATGGTAATAAACAAATTATAATATGCATGTAGTGGCCATGTATTAGCAACACACTTGTAGAAATCAGAGGGCATGTTAGGAGGCGTGATCCCCCATGGCTTCCAGGCACGTAAATAAATGATGCCCTCTTTAACACAGAAAAATTGTTGTAAAGAGGTCTTATTTTGGTTTTCAGAGATTTGGTAACAGTGACAGGTAGCTGGTTACTAAGCTATGCTCTGTACTTTACGTCTTCAGAGTGAGCCTGTTTTCAAGTCTCTCCATCAATAACAAGGCAGGGAGTAATTCTGGCAATAAGAGGACTTTCTAGGCTGACAGTAAATCTGATTTTAGATACTTCAGAAAAAAAAAATCTCACACTTGTACAGTTATTTGGTTTCATAAAACTCACTTAGATATCAAAATGTCCCTCTCTGTTGGAGGCTTAAATTCTCAAGGTCACTGCCACAAATTATAGAATGATTTGGGTTGGAAGGGACCTTATCTAGTTCCAACTCTCCTGCCACAGGCAGGGATGCCACTCACTAGAACAGGTTGCTCAGGATCCCTTCAACCTGGTCTGGAACACTTTCAGTGATGGGGCACCCACAACTTCTGTAGGCAAACTGCTCCAGCGCCTCACCATACCATGAGTATAGAGCATCTTCCTAAGCAGTGGGATCTGGGAGCAAGAGGTTGCCTGGTTGGTTTTTCGTGCCAGGAAAGAAGCAAATTCAACCATGTACATGTACATTTAGGCATTTTCAGGTTTTTATGAGTAAGCTCTGAATTAAAGGTATATTTGTGATGCAGGCAGAATCACATAATAGCTGTCAAAACGAAATTATTTTCTGCAGGACTTTCTTAATGTGGCATGACAACCACATTGACCAATGGTAAAATTCAGGTGAAAGTTCTTGAGTTTTCAAAAAAAAAAAAAACCTAAAACCTTTTCTTAATAATTGTGTAGAGTTGTAACATTTTATACAAAGCCCATTCCGACATAATGAGAGCTTGTCTTTTTCAGGTTTAAAGATTTCCTTTGTTCTTTGGAAGTCTGCTTATTTGTCTCTTCAGCACTGCTAATCTGATCAGAAACATAAGAGATGCCAAACAACAGTGGATGGTCCATACTAAGTAATTTCAAAATCTCTTTCAGTTGGATCTCACAAGAAACACTGTAACAACAAAAAAAACCTTGAAGGCTGAAATCAGAATTCATCCCCACAAAAGGCTACTTCCTTTAGAGATGCATGGTAGAAATTCTAGAAAAGACCTTTTTTTGAAACATAGCAGAGATTATAGTTTTGGATTAGTGAGAGGAGCTTATCATCTTGCTACTGCTTATTCTATATATCATTAGCTGGTGTGCTTGCCTATGAAATATTTGGACATACAGTGGATGATCTGTGGGAGTCCATCTGGAAAAAGGTCACATTTCTTGTTTGCTTTTACTGGATGATTTTGGAGAAGGCTCATCACATTGCTGGTTTGGACCCTTGGATAATTTAATGTGTTACAGTAAAACAAACTGCTGAGCCTTATTTTCCATCATTTTGCATTCATGTCATTAAAAATGTGTTTAAGTGTTCCAGATGTGTTGCAGAGCAACAGAGCTTCAAGAACCAGATGTTCATCACAGCTCTTCCCAGCAGTGTTGATGGCAGCAGTTTTCCTGGTGGTACCTCACTTGTTCTCAGCCTCATTTCAGATCACACACAAAGAAACTTCTTTCTTTTTGGCTGTAGAGATTTTTTTCCTTCTCTTCCAACATTTTTCTCTGCAATATCTTAATTTGGCAACATATTAAGGGAGATGTCTTAAGTCATTGTGAAGGGGCAGAACTAATTAAACTAACATGCAATAAGAGGTATTAAAAATTCAAAGGCTGCTTTATTACTTGTTTCTGTAGAAATTAGTTCCAAATTCTACTAGCAAAAGGCTAAAGTTATCAAATACCTGCCCAGCTGAGTAATAAGAATCATTATGACCTACCTAATAAGGATTTATGCTGCACTGACTGGAATGTAACAAATTCCAAACACATGGAGGCCATATACTTGGAGGGGAGGGATGTGAATCCTTCCAGGCACATATAAGCCAGAGATGAATGCAAGTGCTAGTGTACGCATACAAACAAATTTGTCCCACTTTCCCCATTCTGCCATTGGCAAGAATGCCTAGATTATCCAAAACCACAACAAATTACAAAGCAGAATTATGACTCTCTAAGAATCTCTGTGCTGGAAGTATTACTGAAAGTCATGTTGCTAAAATAAAGAAAATAGATAGAAAAAGTTAGATTGCCTTTCTCTATTTTTTTTCTTTAAGAGAACAGCTTGCTTATTTAGTACTATTATTAGCCCTGTTTATTATTCATTCATTTCTCAAACCATTTATTTTGAACTAGGCAAAAGATCACCAGATCAGGAGAAAGGCTCCATAAATAAGAAGACTGGGACAGAAAAGAGCCCTTTTAGACACGAAGCAATTGCTGCTCCCAGGAAGGTATGTGGGTTTGGGATTGGGTTCATGGACAGCCTCAGAAAGCTGTGGGAGTTAGGTTGCAGGATAAACATATATATCCAAATCAGATGCAGTCTTGCTTCTCCCTCATCACTCAAACCCAAACATTGTGTTATAATTTAAAGTCCCTGCAAAACATTTCTACTTGGTATAATACCAAGGGAATATCATGTCTTCTGGTATCTCTCCACAAAAACCACCACAAACAAACAAACACAAAACAACAACAACAAAACCCAAACCCAAAAGAACAAATCCAACAGCTTATGAATAAACCACAATTTTTTCTTAAATGTTGTGCTTGCAAGGGGGGACTGTAATTACTGCTTCACAGGTGTCATGTAATACAGGCTAGTTTGGGCAGCTTTAACCTGTCTTCCACAGTTTGCCTAAAACCCAGATCCCTCATTTGCCTAAAACTTACTAATTATTAACTGCTAAAGAAGGCAGGTTTTAAAAGATGTTTATCTGATCTATACTAAAAGGATGTTTTGCTGGAGTAACCATTACAGCCAAAGCATCCAGCAAAGCATCCCTTGTGTGGATGTAATTCAGGAGCAGCAGAACCACTGCATTTGGCAACCCTTCTGAAAGTCACCCTGTAACTGTGTAATAGGTTCATTGGGGTAATTACATTTGTATTAGGAGATTTTCCTGGCCTGGCTCCACTAGCCAGAGATGACACCTTTTGTATCCCTAGCTCATAGTGCTGCAACAGAAGTCTGTAATATAGAGCCCTTCCTAGAGAGGGAATTGTGATTCTCTAGGAGAGGTCCAGACACTCCAGTGCAGACCATTCTCTCCCCTTACACCAGTACAGAAACAGTGCAAGCCAATTAATGTCTTTGGATATGATCCAAATTTACACCTGTGTAAAAGCAGAAAACACTTCGTTCTAAATCCAATGCTGCTGCAGTGTTTGGTACTTGTGATACAGAATTCTGAACTACTTTCCACTAAGGTTGAGTGGTTTGTATATGGATCTAGGTTACATCTTCATTGAAGATGTGGTGGGTTTTTTTGCTTAAATTATCACAGTGTTTAGGATTTTTGCCTCATGTTAATGAAGACAAATTGTTTTGCAGTTGTCATATGATTTGCAAAAAAAAAAAGAATTAAAGACTACAAGGGAAATTAGCATCAACATTTGTTTTCACTGTCATGATTTATACCAGCTGCAGACCTGACCTCAAAAAGCGACACTGTGTAAGTCAAACTGTACAACACAATGCCATTTCTCACACTCCTAAACCCCTTTCTAGCAGCACTGTATTTCTCTTACTCTCTTGGGAGACTCATCAGTGACAGAGTTTGCGGTAGATATTAGTTTCTTCTGGTTCTGTGGGCTTCCTACTACCTTTGCCTCATACACACAGTGCTAGCAGGAAAACCAGGCCCTTATATTCATTGGCAGCACTGAAAAAACCACTAAGCCATATGACCTCTCACTTTCCAGACTTGCATGGTAGTTTCCACTTTTTTCAGTTGTCACTGCAGGGAGAGGTGTTTAAATTGTTCTTTCCTTTCCTGGCTAGCAGCCAGCATAATACACAATTTCAGGCAGAGTTGATGCAGAAACAATGCTCTGCTTAAGAGCGTGAAAGCATTTCATGAAAGGAAAATAAAAAACAGAAGGAAATGCCTTATTGCTAATGGCTCAATCCCTTTTGCTTTTTAGCAAATGATATCAATAGCTAAACCCAGGAGTCAGACGTCAGAAAGCAAAGCCAAAACAAACCTGTGAGATTTGCCTTCTGACAGACACACGCACTTCATTCCGCTACACAGTATGCAGAGCACAGCACCAGAACTGATGGCACCATGACCTGAAAAGAGAAGAGAAAAATCCAGAGGGTGAAAGAGAGGGTGTAAGGTTAGGGTGGTGAGAGTGGGTGTAGAGGATGTAGAGATACACTTCCTACAACCTGAGCAATTTGCTTAGCATATGACTGCGTTGCTGTTGACTTACCTGTGCCTGAGTCACAACAGAGCTTATTTGTTTTTGTCTTTGTTCTGATTTAGTTAGAGCACCACATAAAAGACAATGGGATTTGTGAAAATCTCCTATGGAGATCTACCCATTCAGGAATGTAGAGTCATTCAGTAGGGCCATGCAAATTGTAAGGCTGGGAAAAAGCCTTTAGAAGTAGCTTTCCTGGAAGGCTGGGGGTTTACTTCCTCTGCCTGAGGATGACTTGGCTCACTCACCACTTGCACACTGGAAATATTATTGTTTCTACTGTGCAGCTTTAAGTTACCAGCTAGGTTTTCCACCAGCACTTTTTACTCAAAACACACTTGACATCTCAAACTCATCTCCCAGACACAAAATAATTGGGTATTTCTCTCAAAAATCTCATATGCTGTTAATGGCATCACCAAGCAAGACTAGAATTTGTGGTGAGAAGTAGAAAATTAAGGTAGGAGAGAATCAGAGCTCTGGAACAATATGGCAGGAAAATGACAAACTCTTAAAATTGAATTTGATAAACTTATCAGCTATCCCAACTTTAATTATTGGGAGAAGACAAAATCACCCAAGAGATCCTCTGCAATCCTTTATTTCAGAATTTATAGTTTTGTGGTGATTTTAGCTGCATATTTAAGATTTAGTTGCATATATAATTGAAATATATTAATAATGTCCACTTCTTTATAATAGGCATGTTTTCCTAGTACATCTTGCTCTAACATGAGACAGGCAAGGACACTGGCTTCACTCCTAAACAACTTTTAAGGGATAGAGGAAAGGAACGTTTCTTCTCTGTAGGACTCCTGCCAGCAGTTCTGAAAGCTGGAGCTGTTGTCCTCGTGCCTAGCAATACACATATGCAACACCCCTCTATTTCACAGTAAGGACCATATGGTCTGTCTAGCATGGGCTTGAACCACTGCCATTTCATTCTAGCCTGGCTGTTCTGTAACAACAGAAGAATCTGATTTTCAATCCGTCCATTTTGTCAGTAGTGTTGTCTTAAACCTATACCAACTCATCACCCAGCTAGAGGCACAGCCGCAGCCAGTGAAGTTTAACTTTGCTCTGCAGCAGCACAGCAAAAAAAAATTACCTGCCAACACTAATCACTGTGTGCTTTAGGTTAAAATGTTTCCTAAAAAAGGATACTAGTGCACCAAATGTAATTAATATTGAGCCATAAGATGAAATTGTTAACTTGACTCTTCTGATCACTCTCAGAGACTGAGGATTAAGCATTTTACTGTGTCTGCATGAAACTCTCTGTGAGCAAGAGGTTTTCAGCAATCAGTGAGATGATGCTCTCATGTGTCAGATAGGGGCAAGCAAACAAAATTGGTGCAAGTATTTACCCAAGAAAATCATAAGAGGTTGACCACACTAGATAAAACTGAGATAGGCTGGAAACTTAATCACATTTGTTTATTATTGCAATAAATAAATAAATAAATAAATGACTCCTTCAGAGGACATTTATAAAAGAGCAAAATCTGGTCAAACAGACTCTTACTGCTTACAATTTTAAATCTTTTGTGATGCTAATTTAACATATCAGAGCAGCCTTGATGCTATCCCTGTGCAGGGCAAGGAGTTGACTCAATCAGGATCACTAATCACATGAGAAAAAACCACAGCACAACACCGTAGAAAGCAACAGCTGGCAATAATAAATTTAAATTGTTCTTCATAGAGAGAAAAATGGAAACATGTAGTGATAGACCAACATTTTCCTGAATACACACAGTGCTTGGCTTTGAGGAGGGCATTTGAGGATCTCAAAGGAACAGCATGGTTCGACAAATGCTTGCTAATGAATGCAAGAGTTGTAAAAGGAAAACTAAATATAAATATAAAAATGCAACTTCAAATTAGCTGCTTCTACAGCTTGTACTGAAGCAGCATCTTCCCAGCCATAGTGGAAAAAAAAAAAAAAAAAAAAACAACCAAAAAAACCCCCAACAAATTAGTTGATGCTGCTATCCTTACTTTATCATGCATTTTTATCATGCAAAGCAGATAGGAAACTGGATATTGCTCTCTTTCTGCAGGATCTGTGCCAGCTAGAAAGCATACTGTAGCCAGAATCTGACAATTAATTTAGAAATTGTTTTTGACCACATAAATTGCAATTACAGAGTGAGGAGCCAGAATATGATGGCTAGAGAAAATGCCCTATCATAGGGGCCCAAAGAATTCAATGTGCTTCATTTATCAAAAAACAAAACCATGAATGATCCAATTACAGTACACACACCCCTCATTGTAAAAAAATAGCTAGTCTCAGAGGGTTGTCTAACTCAGCAGAGAAATGCAGTGTAAGAATCAATAGCTAAAAGAAAAAAAAAATAACACAAATTTAGAAATAAAATACGTAACACTTTAGCTGTGACCCATTGTTAAGACTGATTATGAAATGAAGTAGTAAACTTCCTTTTTTAAAGTTTAAATGATGGAGTATTTTCACAAAAAACAAGGCATCTCTTGTCTAGCAGAAATTCTGTGAAATGGACTGAGAACAGGCCAGGTGGGAGATCGGACACAGACACCTTTCTGTGCTTTTTGTGGTCAACCACATTATGAAATCAGTCATTTCTCAATATTCTTACCACATCACCACACCCCTTACTCTGAATTTATTGCCAAGTTTCCTATGAAAATAAAACCTGGCTTTGTGCTCTACATAGACATGGGTCTGTGCAGTGCCTCTTAGTACTTCTGGAAGCCAGTGGCAAAGTTTAATGAAATTCAACAAAAAGGTAGGGGGTTGCTAAATATGAAATGCTTAAATAATTTGTGAAAAGAGACAAAAGAGAGAAGATCACAGAATCACACAGAGACTCAATCAGGTTGGAAAAGGCCTTTGAGATAATTGAGTCCAACCTATGAGCAAACACCACCATGTCAAATAGACCATGGCACAGAGTGGACATCCAGTCTTTCCTTAAATACCTCCAGGGAGATATTTACCTCCCTGGTAATACCTCCACCACCTTCCTGTGCATGGGAAAGGCAGTCCATTTCAATGTCTATTCACCCTTTATGTGAAGCAATTCTTCCTAATGTCCAGCCTAAACCTCCCCTGGCATGGCTTAAGTCTATGATAAGGTCACCTCTGAGTCTCCTTTTCTCCAGGCTAAACAACCCCAGCTCTCAGCTGCTCCTCAGCAGACTTGAGATTCAACCCCTTCACCAGTTTTGTTGTCCTTCTCTGGGCTTGTTCCAGCACCTCAATGTCATTCTTGTAGTGAGGATTTCTAAACTGGATGGAGTACTCAAAGTGTGGCCTCACCAGGGCCAGATGTAACGCCACATGGGATTGTTGTGGCCAAAGTGTAGGACCTGGGACTTGCCCTTGTTGAACCTTATACGGCTGGTCTCAGCCCATTGATCCAGCCAGTCCAGGTCCCTCTGCAGGGCCTTCCTGCCCTCCAGCAGACCAACACTCCTGCCCAACTTGGTGTTGTCTGCGAATTTACTACAGGTAGACTCAGTTCCCTCACCCAGATCACCAATAAAGATATCAAAGAGTCCAGCCAGTCCTTAACACAGATGTCCTCTCAACCCATGGATCTCTTATTCCCCACAGAGGAATGGAACACAGAATTAGACATTAGAGAATCCACATGGGAGGACACACATTATGCATATACACACTTTGGGAACAAGGCTTCAGTAACTTTTCTGTTCATGAAGTTGCTTAAGTGAGACGATTACAAAAGCAATTTTATGCTGTGGCTACAGAAAGCATATAAGCCATGTTTATCTCAGAAGTTATCTGGGAGATGTTGCTGTTATGACCTCTTTTGGCTTTAAGATCTATACTATTGTGCTACTTTTTCTTAAAAAAATGATGCAGATGACTGCAGAAAGGAATTGTAACAACCAATTTGACTATTGACAGCACTTCATTTTTCTGAAAATACAACTGAAAAAGATCCTCTTACAAGGCTGGGTTTGCAGAGAACAGAGATGTTATATCACTTATTAGAACACTTCCTGCTGTGGCTACACCTAGAAAGCAAACAACTTGCTACCCCACCACCCCAGTCAGAATGGGATTTATTACTTCCAGGAGCAAATACTGTCTCTGTTGCCTCTAGAAAGTATCCAAGTGCCTGATTTTAGATGGAATGCATTACTTCTTAGGCCACTAAAGTTTGCAAAGCTCAATCACACATCTGGCTCCAGGAAAGCTTGAAATAAGTACAAGGCCAGGTTGGGAAGCATCAGCTGCAGCCAGCGTGATCCTTTGCAGCAGGGTGTGGAGTAAAGCCATTGTTTGCAGAAATGGTAGTAGCATTTAACCATAGCTGTCATCTACAGGAAGGAAAGTACAATACAAGGAAGGCCATGCTAAGTCCATCCTTAGCAAGCATGGTTTTTTTGCCTGAAGAGATTTCCTCAGACCTTTAACAGGACATGCTTCCCTCAGTTTAATTAGAGACAGTTTCTATCAAAAGATCTGTTTCTGCCTGTTCCGCCAGCAGTGACTAAGGCAGGGTTTAATTGCACGCTAGGAAAGGTGTGCTGCATTGCTCACTTTCTGTTAAGGGAACAGAAATTAAAGATGCCACATGGAAATGGAACTGAGGCACCTCCATGTAGCAGCTGGCAAGTGAAGAAAGGGCATTCCAATCACCAAGACATCATTTCCGAAATTCAGACAACGATCAAACGTCCTGAGCCAGTTGCACTGACTATCCCAGAGGAAGTAAAGCTTTCTTAGTATTAGGTTAAAACATTATATTAGGTTGTTGCTTCCTTGTATTTGCACACGAAGAAAGAACAAGGACAGTGAAACAGTAACGCAGCTATTTTCCAGTGCATGGCCTTTTCTAACGCTGGACGCACCCACTCCTATAAACTAGGAGCCAGAGAGAGACATTGTTTCACAGCATGTGCCTCAAGCGCAAAAATTTGGAACAACTCCCTGAGCAACCTCATTCCGAACAAGGGCTGTTAGTACGTGTAACCTCAGTGGCAGGGCCACTGGAGAGACAGAGAGGACAGGGAGCCACGCTTTCTTGCCAGCCTGTACCCGCAAGAACACTAAAATTCTGGCCAACGTATTCTTCATGACACAAAAGAGGAATGCTACAGATCCCTTTCCTCGGGGATAAGAGTTACTAATAAGCACAGCAGCGCCCTCTGCTCTTCAGCAAGACTTGAATCGACACCTATAAAGAAGAAAATTCTGCTCCTGCTAACAGCTATTACTCAGTACAATTCAGACCAGAATAAATTAACACCAGTTAGATGCAATCAGCACTTTGAGCAACAGCTTATGGGCCTACCTTTGCATATGCCTGGCTAGGAACACAAAAAGAGCTTCCTTCTCACAGGGCTATGGTGGCTTGTCACTGCTGTATGACCATATTACTCAGAGGGTGTGGAATTATCAGGGCAATGACCCAAAAGAATGCTGAATATACATTTACAGCATTGGACTTTCACCTACCCTACCTCTGTTGGTTCATCTTTACATGCCATCCCTTAGCACATGTTTTCTGTGTCTAAGAGTCCACAGGGAGCTGCTTATTTTGAAAATACAGTGTAAATGAGGAAACATAATCCATATATATTTTCAAGATATTTGCTGCCAACACTGCTGCTATGTTTGTAGCCAATTTATTTCTGTTGGCCTTTAAGATTTCCCATTATGTGTAGAATTACCTTGGAACAGGAATGTGAAGTTAAAAACACTGATTTAGGTGCAATGCAATCCAAGAGTGTACATCAGGTATAGCACTAAGTCCTGTCTATTTATGACCCAGAAAATAATAATAATGTACTTATACAATGCACTGTCTTGCAGAATTTAGAGTTAACTACATATAATAGCATTAACTATTGGTTCTTCAACAAAAATCAGATTTGAGCAGTTCTATCTGGTTCTCCTTCTTACCTTTTAAGTTTCTGTAGCTATCCTGAATTTGTTTTCAAGAAGAATCTTCTAGGGAAGAAGGGAAGGAAGTTATCTTCTCTATTTCTAGTACTGTCCTAAAGAGGACAGGTATCTTGAAAAGACTCAGGCATGACACACAACTATTTTTCCTTGCCTGAATTGTGCCCTAGACTTACTTTGAAGCCTCAGTGAAAAAATTAAAAAAATCCTCTTCTGCCTTATGTTACGTCTACTACCCCTAAAGGAAGGGCTCTGACCATGAAGCTAGAAGAACATCTGAAACCACTGCTAACAAACTAATTCAGTCACTATTAGCCATTAGAAAAATAAGAGAAAGTCTTTACCACATAACATTTAAGATGTGTTACACTGAATGATGTGACCTAAATCCTGTTCCATTTAATACAGAATAATTGAACATTCTCTGAAATAGAAATTGGTCTCCTCATGCATAAATAACACTTTCATACGAGCACTTAATAAATCCCATTTCCTAGAGGTTTTAATCCTTCTTCACTCTCTTGGGAAATCCAGAATACAAAACACTGTCTTACTGTGCAAAGAAGTGTTCTGAACCATGACACAGTATCTTCACAGAGACAAATAAATTAAAGTAGGGGCACCAGGACTTTCCCAGGTTGTGTCTTGTCAAAGGAAACTCCAGCCATCAAACAAGAGTCAAGAGTTCATGATTAATCATGACCAGCTGAAGGTACTTCAGTCTGAAGACTGGAGCTAAAAAGCCAATCCTATGTTCAACCTTGCCTCTTGAAGCCTCCCTACTCAATGTCAGCATCTTCTGGATGGCACTCTGAGGCAGCTGTAACTCAGTACACACCCATGCTGAAACACTAGGTTCCTATAGGCACTCAGAGGTTGGGCTCTGGTGTTCCTACAGCCTTTTCTGAAATCAGCCTTCAGGCACGTCTGGAAGGATTCCACATCACTCAGGACTTGTACAACTAAATTCTATTTCATCCCTAAATTCCACATCTTAGATGCATTCCAAGTGTAAGTTGTTAGGCTTGCCCACAAACAACAGGAGATTAGGGGGCCAAAAGGGGACAGCAATAAAATGTCATTGGCCACCCCAATCTGTTTATCTTTTTTCTACAATTCTGCAAGCTGTGTGGCAGGAGCTCATTTACTATTTTAATATCTATAAATTACTAATATAATTTGCAAAATTCATCTTGGCACTGTTAATGAGTTCAAAACAAGACTGATGAATGCATGCAAACCAAAAGGATTCAAATTAATGCAAAAATCAACCTAGCCCAAAGCAAACCACTAGTATTCACACACTTAGACACCACTTTGGTAACTGTCAGATACCCTTAGTGAAGTCAGTAGGATAATATGTTTATAAGAGGACTTAAGGTGTGGTTTTAAATCAATTTAATTAAAATAGTACAACAAGTCATTCCCATCTTGTTGGATAGGATTAGAGTTCCAGACTCATGAATTAGCCAGGTATCAGCCTAGCCACTGTGGCTGTACATGGAGGCCTAAGCCTGTGGATAACATCAGGCACAGTGTGATTAAACCCAGGAAAATCTGGCAAGAAATGAATGTTCATTATCTTCTTTTAAAGTAATTCCCTACTAATAATCAAATTTAATAGGTATGGTGCGCCCTCCAATTAATACTAGAATTCTCAATATCAGTTGGTACCCCATCTTGTAATGGTGTTTCATGCAACTTTTACCATACACTGTGATAGAAATTCCCAGATGATTATGTAGATAAGACATTTGTCTTAATTTATAAGAAGGAGCTCACTTGTGCAGGTAGTGCTGATGAAGAAAACCAACTACAAATCTGGGGAATGTGTTGCATGTTCAGCATGTAAGCAGAATCTGCCTCTAGAGATTATACTGAAATCAATGAGCCTTTAGAGAAGGATATTTCCATTGGAAGTTTCCAGCTAAAACATGCATTATTTATAGCAGTAGAACCTTTGCCTGAATATAACATAAGAGTCTTGTGTCAACTCTGCTACAGCCCTTAACCTATGCTGTGCCTGCACTTTGTGGAGATACTGCTCTATGAAAGGTCTTTCATGACAGCAAAGTAGGAAGGACAGGGAATGCAAGGATCAGTTTATTCAAGAGGAAGCACAGTTAACACCTTAAGACCTACCTCAGAGTCCCTTCAGACTCTCAGAAATTGATATTCAAAGAACCACACACATCCCTTTTTGCTGGATTACACAGAGAGAAAATAAAGCATTCAGATATTCCTTGCAAAATTTGGCTTGGAGTCGGAAGCAGACCTGGAAGATTTCTACTATACCCTGCAGCTGGACTAGAAAATAATTGCTTACTGGTCAAGGTACATTTAAAGTATTTTATATTATTCAATGATAGTTACACATGAAAGCCACATCAGACTTTCACTACTAGCTGTTCCCGAAATACCAAAGTGTGTGAACTTCTGATAAAAGGCAGCTGTTCCAAGATGTCTTAAAAAGCAAACCAGAAATATGTCAAAATTATTAATTTCTGCACCTAAATTTTCTTCCTTTCTAGAATGCAAATAAATAATTCTGATACAGCCTGTCATATTCATATTGAATGATCACTTACAAGGACATACCAAAATCCTTCCCTTTACTTCAGAATAACTATGCTGTCTGGGGTTGGGATAAAGAACAGATTAGAATTTGGTTCTATAAATTATGCCTTGTACATACAAGACCTGTTATCATCAGTCAGTTTTTTCAGTAAACTAATTAATGCTGAATATTTCTGTCTACTTATAATAGGGTAATAAACACACACACAAAAAAAAGAAATAGAGCATTTATTTTGCATTCAAGGTCCCCTTTCTAATTAACTTATCAAGCTTACTATACAGCCTGCTTGAATGACAGTGGGGAAAAAATGGGAAAAAAACTTCCAGCATATTAAAAATTCTAGTGGGCATGCAACTGCAGCATGTTACACCTGCAGCTATGCTACTCCAAGCTTAATCTTGCCTGTTCTCAAATGCTAAGATTAAGCTTGGTGCTTATGTGAAAGATGTAAAAACAGGGCAGAATGCTGCCAGAAGTAATCTCTAGTCATTAGTAGTAATTTAGTAAGTGGTACGGACCATTCTTCACAACATTACTGAATAAATTCCCTAGAAAAGCAAATTGCTTACAACACAATTGTCAAGGTGACACCAAAATGAAAGCTCAGTTCACTTACTAACTATTACAAGTCTCTTCATGCTTTTTGCAAGATTGGGACTGTTGATCTGAGTTTTGGCTGAATTCCAATTTGTTTAATTAAATTCCACATACCAACATCTCCCTCGCATCCCTTTGCTGCTGCTAAATGCTATTAAACAACCAACATGTTACATCAGTGTCCTCTGGGCCCAACACCAGCAATGATCAAAACATTTCCCCAAAGCAGTCAGTGAAAGAACAAAGCACTGCTGTTGTCATAAATGAGTACTTAACACTCAAGCAATTTCAAGTTAAAGAACCATCAGACTGTTATGCAAACAAGTTAATACAATTCACATGGCAGCATTTTAAGGAAAGAAAACATTTCCCATTAGTAATACTGTATGTACTCAGTTGCAAATGTCCAGCTACTATTCTTCCAGAAGAAGGGGGACAAAGTGTTTAAGTTTTGTATGTATCTCCAACCTTTTCTGTGCCAAATGTACAACAAGATGATGAGACTGGGGATGCTTATCAGTTTCTTATACGATTAGAATTTTCTTCTCTTAAAATTTTTTTCTTTAATTCTTTCATAGATTCTACTCACAAATTGCCAGTAACTTCTCTCCACATAACTCTTTAACTAATATTTTCCTGTAAATCAAGAAGTCTACCATTTACCTGAAGGGAAACTTTTATCCTGTTGTAGTAGTATATTCTTCTCAATTATGTTTCAGAGAACAGTGCTTCTGTCTGGTAGAGAGTTGTGATACTAGTTTTTTTTATCCCCATAGGATTTTCAAACCATAGTCAAATAATAAATGTAGAGTCTTAGACTAAAATAATTTTAAAGAGCAATTTCTATTTGGCTAAATAAGATTCAGGTATACTTAGCCACTTAATTTTTAAGTCAAGTTTATTTGATATAATATTTTAATAGTTTATATTTTTATTTCAACATTTAGTAAGCATATGATAATATACTCATTTTGTTATAAAAAGTAACCATGAAATTTAGTGAATTTTGTTTACTCCATTGAATGCTACAGCATCAGTATATTTTCTTGAATCATTTATTGTTTTATTAAGACTGTATTAAAAGACGGTATTAAAAAAAAGATGAAAAGAAGAAACCACTTGTAAGGGTCACTGTCAGCTTTGGCACATTTCAACTGATCCTGTCTTGAAATGTCAAACTCTTCATTTGTAAGCAAGCAGAATGTATCAGCAAGAGGTAACCAGAACAGAAATCAACACATTCACCTTTTGGACAGGACAAATCCCCAGAATCCTCTCAGCACATTGGAGTTGCCACCTGTACCATACCCCATGCAAAGCATTTTGGAAAGACCACTCTTAGTGTTTTTAATTGCCACATAAGAACCATTTCTTCTCTCCTTATAACCCCTGGCTTTCAGCACGAAAGCCTGACAATGCCAACAACTTCTTTCTTTGCTGGAATGCCTAGGGGGAAGTTTAAGAACCTAATGTTCCACTAGGAGTGGTTTGAGGGTAAAGATGGCCTGGGAACAGGTTAATGAGATTCCTGAACTCAGGTGATATTTCTTAGTGTATTTTCAGAGAAGTTGTTCATCAGGGGAAGAAGAGCAGCAAAAACTACTGCCAGACGCCTCATCACCAGTGTGATGTCAGCTTATGTGAACGTCCAAGCTCTTTGAATGTTGTGATAAAACAGAAATATCTCAGTGATGACGACCACCAGCAGCAGTGAGTGAGGACTTCACAAACGCAGGCTGTCAATCTCAAGCTGTAGTGCTCACACATCCAAAACAGCCAAACAGTGGGTCAGGACCTGAGCCATCCCTAGCAAGATCTCCTGGCTCTGCCCAGCAGCAGAGCTAGCCCAAAGCAGCTCTCCTGAGCAATTTCACAGCAGCTTAGCTGTATTCCCAAGTGAGGGATTCTAGACCTAAAGTGCCTCTCCTTTTACACAAGCAAGATGATGCCTTTCACCTTTTTTTTTTCCTACTACTGCAATAAACTAGTGGCATTTGCACCATGTTTTCAGCAGTATTTCTACTTCAGTTGTGCAGCTGTGGATGTATCTATTCTTTTAAAATAAAACCTCCACAGAGACAATAAAAAAATCCAAACTCCTACAAACAGAAGTGTCCCAATTTACTTTTCCATCTTAATAGGACCTGTATGCATTTAGATCCTTTGTATACAATTGCTCCAGCATGCAACCACCTGCACATTTGTGTGTGCAGATAATTCCAGCTCAATGTAGTGAAATCTGCAAACTGCTCTGAACTTGCATTTGTCATTTATTCTACCTATTTTGCATTATGACAGAAGGACATACCTCAGAATAAAGAACTTAACCATAACACAAATACTGTCAAGGATTCATTCTGTATTAAAATGTGAGATTTGCCACACATTTACTATGGGTCAAAATCCTGCCCTGAGACAGTGTAAGTATCATCTGATACTAATCAAAACCTCCATTCTTTCATATTCAGGAATAACAAATCTAGAACATAAACCTTTGGGTTCTGGCACTTTCCTCATTCAAGACCAGCCAGGAATACAGCTGTATACATGCTACAAGAGAATCCAGTCTGTGACTTGTGGGTTAGTCTCAGCACTTGTGACCTAACATCAAACAGTGAGACTCCCAAACTTAGCAATTTGCAATATAAATTTCTCTGAATTTAAGGTTTCCATTCAACAAATATTGAGGATCCATTTATTTTGGCAGCACTCTGGAGACTACAAGGTAAGATACTGAAACAATCACCTACAGGAGGATTCATCCCACATACTGTTAGCAAAGTGGTGTATTAGATACTGGTGTATCTTCTAGATTTTCCCTGCAAAATTAACTGTAGGCAGGCAGTAAGAAATCCTAACAGGTGAATTAGCTCACACATTTAAGTGATGTTTCATATGAAATTATGATGTCTTGTAGGAATGTCCATCATTCTCCAGGAGTATAGACGGGGACCCACAGAGAGAGTAGATTAAACAATTAAGTTGGCTAAACTTAATTTTTAGACTGATGTATACACCATACTAGTTTAAAAACCTCATGGCTTGTGATGCCAGTATTTATTGGTTTCTCTGTTTGGGGTACTAGTACTTGGGTGGTGGTGCTATTACATGAATACAAACCACAAAAACCCCTAGACTTTCTTACAAGTATGCTTAATAGGAAAGCATATTTCCTTTTCCTTCACACCTAACAAAAAATTTAATTGGTTGATCTAGCAAACAAAACAATCCATTTTCATGCTAAGATTTATACAAAAGGTGAAATGTTTTGCCATACATTATTATTAAAGCAGCACAGAATCCTCTCCATCTCTACTATCATCAGAAACACACAATTTTCAGGAAATCTTCTTGCAGTCTTTGACAGCAAAGCTACAAAAAATGAGAACCTGTCAGATTCTGTGCCATCAGAAGCAGTCATCTGCCTCTAAGTATTTGCCACTAAGTATGGCAAATATCTCAAGCAAATTTATGTCCCATCTTCTACACAGCTCTAAGCTCTTGATAAGATAAAAGCCTTAAACTAAAAGACTGCTGTGAACAGCCCAGTTACATACTCACACACATATGTCCAAGTATCAACACATATAGATATGCACTCTTTCCTAACTGAGTGTCAATAAACAATTTATATTTATTCATTACCTATATGAGAATAATGTATGGGTTTATAGATTACACTTTTCAGCATATTTCATCACTGCAGTTATGCCATCCTTAATCTTGCTTACACTCAGATCTATGTGTTATTTCTGCTCTTTACACCTCACTTTTGAACACAGCCCACTGAATCAGTCAATGGATTCTGTGTGGGTGCAAAGTGTATGCTTGGGGACTGGGTGGAGTTTGTCTAGATTTTTCTTTTTTCTTTCTTTTTTTTCTTCTTCAATATTCTTAAATTTTATTGTATTTTTGATACTATTTCAGAAGTAGAGGGTGTTACATTCTCTTGTGCTTAAAAATCTTAAGACCAACACAGACCTGAAATAATCTACTTAAGAAAAAAACGATCCCAATACAACAAAACCCCAGCCTTAACTGTATTTACCCAATTCAGGCAAAGTCTTTCACAAGTGGCAATTCCAAACATCCCAACTATTTAGGTCAGGAACATTATGCAGATAGGAACGAAACATTTTTTAAGTACAGATTTCACATACAACAAAAGAGTACTTTTAGACAGTGTTATTGTTTACTTTAATGAACACTAGTTAAGTTATTCACTTCCTGATCACATAGACTGTCATTATAAGTTTTTGACTTAAGAAAGAAAAATTCTGTTCATTTCCAATGGAACCAGTTTCACAGCAGATGTGGAGCATGCAAGTGTTTATAGTATCATGATGGCTAACATGCACCTAACAGGGCAAAACAGGCTGGTGGAAGGAGGCACATTGATAATTTGCAAGCAGCAAAATAGTTGGTCCCTGTAAGAAGGACCAATTTATTACAAGTAAATGAAAAAATATATGCTTCCAAAGTAATACTGCAAAAAGAGACAAAATATCATTACAGATATTACAGAATGACTTACTTGTAAAAGGAATTTTAGTAGCACAGGACTTAAAGAGTACAGCTCCCTGTCATTAATTTGTATCCAATTACTAAGGAAATCGTTGTAACAAGGTCACTAAGTTATCATTCCATTATATGAATTTCATTCATTTTTTGTTACAACATTTGGATAATGTTTACAATTCTGCATTTTTGCACACCTGCCACAAAAGTTAGGAAAAAGTGTTTTAGCCTGTTATGCTATTACCAGACACTGAAAAGCTCTAGGTGAAGAAGGAACTTACTTTAAGCTCAAGGTATTTTATCACTTTTGATAAATGCATTTCTAGATTTCAGTTCAGGCATCAAAAGATTCTCCAAACAGAGCACTAGTTTTGTAATCAGTGCTACTATTATTATGACAGCTAAAGAACCAGAATTGATTAAGCTTTTTATTTTTTGATACACAAGTAACAAACCCAAGCTAATCAAACCTTCTCTCCACCAACCACTGCATACCTCAAGACATGAACTTGTGGACATTAACTTATCTTAGTTTAAATCTTTCAGCTTTAGGGAGAAAAAAAAAAAAAAAAACCGAAGCAAAGGGTACTTTATTTAGTGTAAAGAGTTTAAACACACATAAATGTAACATTTAAACATCCGCCAAGGCTGCTAAGTACATACTTGTAACATGAATTTCGGCTTTACTAAGGCCAGCTAGTGCTCCCACTTATCACAAGACACGCCCTGCCAACACTGCAAAAGGAGATGTGTTTAGCACTCTCAGGAATGCGATCATTTCCTCAATCCGTGGGGCGGGGTGGGGCGGCGGAACCAAAACACAACAAGCGAAGTTGCAGACAAATCAGTGAAAAAGCTGCGTGGTGAGCCTAAACCACGAAATTAAGACATAAAATTAGTGAATGAACACGTTTTTGGTTTTTTTTATATGTTACCACTTGTCCCAGTACCCCTTCACACACACGCACTGATACTGTCACCTACTGGATATTTTTGTATTTATCCCATTAGCGCTCCGTACAAGTTCCAGCAGGGTCTATGTGGTAGTTAGATACAGACAGCGCTGTAAAGAAGAGCCAGAAAGCAATTCCCTTAAGCAAAAAAGCCTGCACAGAGCCAAGGTCCCAACAGGAATATATGTAAATGCTTGACTTGGGTAGGAGTGCATGCCTTAAAGCATGGGTTTTTGTAATTTTTAAAAAGCCATCCGATTTACAGAATTTGTCTGACAGAGGGATTATTTATACTTACAAATTCTATGAGCACAGCCAATATTTGTAGGGCCTCTCACCTGCATGTGTTTGTAAGTGCCACCATAGTGGCACAAGGGCAGAGCTCACATTTGAAAATCTTCCCACCTACCAGGAAATGAAAAGCAATAGGAAGGATGTTTTATCTTCCAGGCAAACACCAAGTGTGTGTGAGAAATTCAGAAGAGTATCAGGGGATCAGCATTTACAGCACATACTCCAAGCCACAGCTCATCTTTCACATGCTCCTGTTGCTAATGAAGCATGATCTTAGACATTGCTCTGAGCACTTAAAGGTTGCAGTCTGTTTTGCCAGTAGCAAACTTAATGCATCTAAATTTGGCTTCAACCATAAGCCTAACCAAGATAGACTAGCCAGAACCATTTCCAAATTTGGTTTTGATATTTTTTTTTTTCTGAATCAGTATTCAGTGGGACACCTTCAAGTGTATTCTATGCCACCAACTAAAACCAAGCAAATTCCAGAAAGCGGAAATGTGGCAGAACAGGAAATTTTCAAAAAGCAATAGGAAATTACATTAAGGTAAAATCATTTTAACTTAATGAAGAAAACGCACAAAGAATTGTCTGTAAAGCCATCAAGGAGAACATTTAGGTCAAAAATACAAAGGAAAAGAATGACTTTCAAAAACAAAAACATCAAGAGACATGTTCTTAAAGGACAGGCCACCCTTCTCATTTAGATTTCCACTGACAAAATCTAATTTACAATGTTTAATTTCCTAATTGTATGAAAAATTTGAAATATTAGTCTTACTGTGGAGAACCTGAAATGAACCTTATCAGGAAGAAAGCACAGACTGAAAAAATGAAACAGAATCACAGAATGGTCAGGGTTGAATAGAGGACAAACCCCACACATAAGCAAACCTATTTTCATTTTTACATTCAAAAATAAAACATACCAATGAAAACATTTGAGTTAAAAAAATAATGAAAAGTGAACACATTTTAAGAATCTAAGCCTAACACCTACCCTGGTATAGTAACAATTCTCCACAAGACAGCATTTCACTCTAGCATTATTACAAGTATCTCTCCATACCAGTTCTACCACTGCTATCTTTCAAGAATTAATGCATTGCATGAACACTGCATAGCCAACATTCTTTAGGTTTACCTCCAGCTGCCAAAGGGGAAATGAACAGGAAGAGGGTGACATCATGTTCACGAGCAGCTGTCAAGGTAGCAAATTGTAATTTCCTAGGTAATAAGTATCTTCCTAAAACTAGTTACATGTGTTTGCTGTGGGTCACATAGCAGCATAACAAAGAATAGGAGACAGTTCAAAATTTGCAATTGTTCTTCTAGACAGTGACTGTCTTTTTTTTTTTTTTTTTTTTTTTTTTTTTTTTTTTTTTTTTTTTTGCAAGAGTTTAATTTATTTTGCAGGGGTTTGGACACTTGTTTATTTATGCACCTAAACACCATTAACAGTGCCTGGCCACACTGCCCAGATAGCCTCCCAGCAGAAGCTGTTTTGCCCATCACTCTCCTTCTACTATGACTTTTGAAGACCTGTCAGTTGGCTTCTACATAAGCTAAGAATATTTAATAGAGCAAATCTGTGTCTCTGAAGACATGGCACACTACTACAGAGATTGAGAGCCATCTGTCTCAGTAGCAAGAGACGTCTATCAGCCCCTTCACACCCCGGGTTTCCTGCCAGGCATCTGCCTACTCTCCTGTGTGTGATGCCACGGCTCCAGCGCTGTGAGATGCAGCACCACCCACAGCACTCAAGTGTTGGAGCACCGCTCCTGCCAAATGACTGCAAGAGTATTTCGTTTCTTCAGCTCAGGGAAAGGTAATTTTGCCACTAAGGACAAAGGTGGATATTCCCTATCCACTATGCTACCAGGTCCTATAGGACAAGTGCTCCACAAACTGTTTTATTTAAGTATTATCACAAGCATCAAATTGGCTCCCACTATCCTGTCCACCCACTCACTGCACACCCCAAGTAGGAGGTTTCGGGAAGGCTTTAACCCAACATAGCCTGTTTCCATCCTATGCATTCATTTAGCCTTATTTTCTTCTAATCCTGTAAAATGCTCAATTCAGAAGAAAGAAGGAAGGCTTCATTTTTTAAATACCAACAAGATGGAGTGGATCCAACAGTTCCAAGCAGACAGTGCTACAAGATACTTTCTTCTGTGTAATTCAGAATTTCCAATGTAACTGCCCTTTTTTTTTACCCCCAGAATATGGGTTTACTATAACCACGGCAATGCAAAGTCTATTTAAACAAATCACTTGGTTTGAGTCAGAAAGAATGCCAGAGCATCAGTCACAGAGACTGAGCCTTTGACAGAGGTTCAATGAAGTCAAAACAAAAAGCTGAAGTAGGGAGCTTTCTAAAAAATGAAAAGGAATGTATGTGGGTTTCCAGGTGGAAACCCAACTCCATGATATTGAAAACCTTCAAATATGCCTATATGTGCAAGTTGATTTTAAAAGTTTTGAGAAGACATTCCTATTTCTAATCTGGCTGTGGAAGAGAAAGAGAAAGGTGCAGTGAAGAAAGGTGCAGAAGAGAAAAAAAGATGTGGTGTCCACATCCCTCTGAACTAGCAAAGACACCCTTTTCAGTTAACAAGCCAGGAACATAAGCAGTCCTTGTCTTTGCAGTATTTATATCTTTACATAGGTGTCTTCTGAACACAAAGTCTAAGCCAGGATTAAATATGTCCTTAAAGATCAATATCCCTAATTGCCATAAAAAAACACATCAGTTAAAAATTCACCTGTTTTGTCAAATCAAGGTCACAGTGTTTGGTTTTTGCATATTCAACACAAAAGGGAAAACTACCAGTTTGGAAAATACCACTTTTCTCTAGAAATCCTTTTCATGTCACAAAATAATCACTCCTACACAGCTCTCAATACTCAACTTTTTTTTCCTCCCTGAACAATTTACGTAAGTGGTAACACGAAGAGGACATCCATGCAATCCATCTGTGTTTGCACCTTCTGGGTCAGAGAGACCTTGCTCCCTACTCCCAGTGCTGGCAATGAAGGGATTTGATGCCAGCATGCATTCCCATGGGTTTCTGGAGAGCAAACTACAAGAATGCTTCCTGTCAGAAAGGAAATGAACCCTGTCACAGCTGGAAAATCATCACCTATTCTTCCTGTGTAAGTGGTCTGAGGGGATTACATTTCTCAGTTACTCTGTTAATTTAGGCATTTAATGTGTTTTATCATGAGTATTTAAAGCTATTAGTTAGGAAAAATTCATACCACTATGGGAAAGATAAGAGCACAAAGATTCCTATCAGACCTGTATAAAATGAAATACTTCCATTTATTATGTTTCAATTATTTATTTATATTCCCAAAATGACATGGTTTGGTGCATTGAATTAATTTCCTAGCAGCCAACACTGCATAATGCAACATGATCATATTGGATTGTTCCATTTTGATATTTGAATAGTCCACCAAAGCTTTCTAGAAATTTTTTGTCTCTGCTATATGACCTGTTAGTCTTGCAGGCCTGCAAATGGAATTTATTTAAAAAGGGGGAAAAAAAACTCCATATGAAAATTATATATGTGCTAATATACAAAGAGAAGATTCCCTGGAAAGGAAATGGTAAAATATTTGAAAAGGCCAATGCAGATTACAGATCTGTTGTCCCAAATTCCTTGATTTTCTGGATTATCCCCCTCACCATCCTCAGTATACCTCACGAACAACAGAGGAAGCACTGGCTGTTCACAAATTCAAGCACAAGTCTTTAATGCTTTAAAGTCACATCTTTAAACACACAATAATTTCAAAGAGAGAAATACAAGCATAGAAGTTCAAAAAATCCTTGTCCTGTGAAAACCAATAGCAGGTTTAAAAAGTGCTTACACATCTATCCAGATTTTTGACCTTTCCAGCAAAAGGAAACAATGTCCTTTCAAAACACACTGTAAATGATTAATAACTGAGTAAATACTATTCCCAAAACCATGTAATACATTCATATATTGGATGCAATAAACAGGGTTACTCATTCTTTAAACACTCTTTAAGGAAATCAGAGCTATTTTAATGTCTATTTTATATTTGTGAAGGCAATTCAGGTCCAGACACTCAGAAAATGAAGTATTTTAGAATACTATGGAATTAATTTATACTATACTCAAGACTTCTACTGGTAAAAGTCTTCCTGCTAATTACTACACAAAGCAAGAGTGAATCATAGAGTTATTTTATGCAACAGTATTCAAAACAAGAAAGAGGAAAAAGGGAATTTAATCCTCAGTTATTTGTGTGGATCTTTACTGCACTAGAAAAATAAAGCTTACATTGCTCAAAGAATAAAAGCCCTGAACTTTCATGAGGGAACTTAAATACTCAGGACAGTTGTTGAAGCGTTTGATGCATAGAAGGTGCTAAATCAGTGACCTCAGTAGGACCATGGGGCCTGTATGGAAAAATCTGTGATTTAAACAGTGGGATTTAAGATGAAAGGCAACTCTGAAAGGCAAGTTGTGTTATTCTGAATAAATCTTTGTAATTATCTCCTCCTCTTCTCTTAAACATTTGTAATCTTTGAAAAGGAAAAATCACCACAAAAGAAAAAAAAAGTCAAGTCACTTGACAAAGTTTTAGACTCCATAAAGGTCCCACATGCATTACAACACAATTTTAATGAAAAGCATCAAGGCAAGTCTATCAGTGAACCAGTCCTCTTAGGAATTACTTTCATTCTTCCCAGTTAGCTTCTGAACACTGATTATAGCAGCTGATACTCACAGAAGCCACTATGGTTTTTCTTTCTTTATATAAACTACTTGATAAAACTTAGCAGCTGAAAAGGCTTGACTGCTCTCTGTGGCTTTTTGTAACTTAAACAGAATTACAGCCACACACTTTCAAGAAATTCACAATGGTGGGCAATAATCAGCATTTTCCCTACAGTTTTAATAAAGACCCCACTATACTCCCAATCAGTAACATGGTACACCTCCATAAAGTGTTAGATTATAAACCTGCACTTTGTGGCTGAAAAAGGGCAATAAAATTTGGTTATATTGTTTAGCATCATTAGCACCGCCTGTGAATTGAGGACTTTAACTCCCATGCTCTGTCAGCAGAATGCATGAGCATAGAACGTACATGAGCGTATTAATTACACATGAATGAAAAGCATCACTAGATTTAGTGTATTCTTAGTTTTATTTTCTGATGGGAGAAAAAAGGATATTATTTTGAATTGTAATATGCAACTTGCTGGAAAATGAAAGATGTTAAATATGACTTAGGTGACATTAACTAATAATGGGTTGGGTTGCTTGGCTATTTTATCCTTTAAAATATATACACACCGACTGCCATAATCATAAAATCTTAAGTATCAATATTGAACTGCCCTTTCTAAAAACTTGAGATAGATTTTACTGAATAAATGCTACTGTTTAATACTGAACAGAATGAAGACTTCCGATTCGTACATTCTAGCTATCTTTGTAGCAAACAGGTAGGAATTATAATTTTAAACTCTCCCATCGGTATGGAGTCCCTGCTGGATTCACAGGCAGAGAGGGACACTGGAAAAGCATTTGAGAAGTAAAAACCAGCCCCTGATGTTGCTCATCTGCTGCCCCCTCCTGGAGGAAAACGAACAAAGCGCCACAGGAACACAGCTGGATTACCAGGTCCCGCTACCAACACTTTGCTTGTAACCTCCTGACCGCAGGTATTTCTCAGTTTAAAGGAATTCCTTGAAGTTTTGCAGTATCCATAGACTCTAAAATATACTTCCCATATGCATCTGCTAATCTGGGCATAACGAGAGGCAATTGTGGGACGAAGAGAAAATGAGGCAGCTTGTTCTGGCACTCGAGCTCTGTGCAGGGCACAGCCTGGGCTTTCAGTCACAGTCAGCACAGCAGGGTTATCCTTACACCCTTCTGCCATCAGCTATTCCATCTGTGCAGCAGGACACACTGAGCTGGCTGTGATTCCCAACAGATCCCATTCTGCTGTTGGGACAGGGCCTTTAGTGGAAAGACTTAGGGGACAGCTGCAGGCTGGGACTACAGCCAATGCCAGTTTTATGAGTTTTCACCCCAGGGGGACTGTAGGATATGAACAGTGTTGACATTAAGTTTGTTTTGCTGTACAAAAGTCAAGCAAAGCTCGAGTCAGAAGTAGGTATGAAAAGTTCAAGTAAGTTCTTAATCTCCCTCTTCTAGGGAGAGCTCCAGAGACTCAGTCCATAAAAGCTCATTTTTCCTTCAAAACAGAGCTGTAGTGCATACATCAGACGTCACATCTCAAACGTAACCTCAGATAAAATTTGGGTTGTCATACTCCAGTGTAACTCCACAAGTAACTGTTGTAATGATGTAACAATTTAAAGTGCCTAACATTATATTTCTGCCACTTAAAACAGAGATAAGTTTTGTTAACTGACTACTTGATTTAAAAAAAGCCCAGAAGACAGATGCCTATGTGCAAGGTACATCACCAGCACATTGGTCTGCTCCCTACTTACTAACAAAAATGCTCTAGCTCACTTCAAGCAATTAGGTCTTTGACTAGCTGAACCCAAATTCCATTTTTGCTTTCTTTTTATTATACCAATTTCAGACAGCTACTAAAACATGTATTTATTTATTTCTTTCAATAACAACTTCAAATGAGGAAAGCCAGATTCAGTATAAACAGTTATTTAAGTCCTAGAAAATATTGGGATAAAGAAGCCTTTGGGGAAAAAGCTTTGATAATTTGAATTAATTTACGATAACATAACTGTGAAAGTAAGAAGGTGACCTCTCTAGTTAAACTATTGTAAAAATGTTTTCTGACAATGTGACAATGTTGTTTATGGCCATAAACAACAACAAAAGGAGAAAACATCCCAGCAAAATGTACATAGAAGAAACCTAGAGAAAGAGATGTACTCAAGCTTATTTACCTAAATATTAGAAATGCTATCAGAATATTTTGTAACATCATTTCATGGACAGATGGCACCTGCAGATTATTATCTTCTTTATCAAAGAAAAAGAGATCTTTTCTGAATAACAGGAAAGCATCAAATGCCTTCTCAAAATCTCTTTGGAAGAAAGGATGCACTTGAGGTAAGGCAAAGTCTTGGTGTTAACTCTTACAAGTGCAGGTAAGTAGAATTTTACACTAACTGATAAAATTGGTGCTTCAGTTAATATTCCTCTTAAAAATGTAGCCATGACCCAAAGAAAGCTGTTTTGTCACCTAGTTAACTTGCAGAATTCCAAGAAGTATCACAGCATTTCTCTTGGCTCCTGAAAGAGCCTATTTCAGTGGCTGTAGTTTGTTATTGCCTGTAACAAACTACGGCAGAAAACCTTAGCTGCACCTTTTGATCAGCACATACTTTATTCCAAAGACTGGTACTATCACAAACCAAGTAGGAGGCAGTTATTCTTAGTTTTGTTCAGGCTATCTAAGAGCAACTTTCTTACAAAAATATGTAAGTAAATAAGCAAATAAATAGATGTGCCAGATTACTAAATATTCTGCAATGAAGAAACAAAATAGCAAGTTTTGCTATAATACAGATCATACCTGCTGTACATACTGCATTTAAATTAGCTTGAATCCTTCTTTCGAGTTCCTTTTGTGTTGAAACACACAGGATTATCTTAAGGCTTCTTTCTTCTCTTCCTCTCTTTCATTTGTGGGTTTGTTGTTTTTTCATGATAGATTTGTTTGTGATGTCCACTCAATTGATGTCTGATTTTGAATACCTGATCCTGAAATGAAGACAAAGGAGTGGTAGCAGTTCTGTAATTTTCCATACGCTCCTTCAACTCTTCTTTGGATTGCCATTTAAGAAATAAGCAAAGTAAACTAATTGAAAAAGAAACCCAAAATACACTATACCAATATTTTGTAATACCATCAGTGATGGAAAGACTTAAAAATCTGAGATATGAAACTTTCAGGTGATGAAAGACAACGTTGTAGAGAAAATAAACCTTGCTCCTCATTGTGTGCTATGCTTGTGAAACACACATAAAATAAAGCTTCTCAAGAAAAGTAATTTGTTTGAGTTGGGTTTTGTTTGTTCATTTGTTGTTTGGGTTTTTTTTAACCTGTAGGGTAAAATTAGATGTAAGTTTAAGATAAGTAATTTTGAGGAAAGGACTGCTCTGTTTTATTTTTGTGTATACTACAAATACAATACGCAAGTGATTTACAGAAATGTTTAACTGCCATTCACACACATCTTGGAAGTACAGATTATCATTACTGGATGCACACTTGCATTACAAAATTGCTAAAGTGCTTCTCAGCACAATGAAAGAAAAGAAATAGGTAAGCACAAATTATAATCATAAAAATGACAGCATTTGAAAAGTTACTACTGTGTTTGACACACTTGCCACAACAATAAATATCCCTTTCTTTTTATAAGTGACAATGCAGGAAGGAGAAACATGATTTTCAGGTTTCTCACGTGACCTGAATCGCTCTGTTTTACCAGATTACAATGTATTTATCATATAAAAGCTTTATCCTACAATGCACATTTCTAACATTCCTGTCTTTTCTAAGTTTCCTCGAGCAAACTTCCAGTGATCATAATATATGCAGATAAAGAACAACCAACCTTTTTACATAATACATCTACCATGCTACAAGGAATTGATTTTCATTATGATATGAATATCCAGAAATTGTTAAAATAACATAAAATTCTAATTATGTTGTTAAGACTAATACAAAGATCAGTGAAATGCATTAAGAAATACAATGCTGCATACACTTTTAAATATATACCATACTTTGTAAAATTAGGGGGAAAAAAGCCCATTACATGATTGAGAAGAGACCCGGTGTTTGTTTCAGAGTAAATGAAATACTTTCAACCATGCAAGTATCATTTGGCACAGAACAACTTAATTTGACTCAATTTTTTTCGTGCTGACATAGTTTGTATATTATTGTTGTTGTACTAGCAACAAACTACCAAAATACCAAAAATTACCCTTTCACCACCCTCCCAAAACCTTACAAACAAGATATAAAAGCTGATGTTAATTGTTATATAAATAAATGAATCTCAAAACAGTAGTACCAATTCTGAAGATAATTTGTAAAAAGCAGAACCTGATCATGTGAGACATTTTAGCAGACTGATATTACAGAAAAAAAAAATTTAAAGACGTTTTTCCTTACCCAGTGTCACCAAGCCTTATTTATTAAATTGCCCACTCTTTTTAATGTGATGACACAGGAAGCATCAGATTACAAATAGTGCTGGATTCTGGAGTCTCTAGTGACTAAGAGAAAAGGGAGAATAAATTGTTTTGTGACCATGTACAGATTAAAAAAATATTTAAGAATCTTATTGTTTTTTTCATTTGATGTATTCAAGCATAAATAAACACTTTCCTGACTCTCCAATTCTTTGTGCACCAGCGTGGTTCAGTCAAGACACCACTAACACATGTAAGGATGTTGTGATGGAGCTGAAGCCAGTAACTCTGAAGGGTCTGTATGTCACAGGACATAAGGGAGAAATATGTGAACTTTTATATAGCCACTGTATGGCACATTCACGGGGTATAGCAATGTAGAACCTAGTAACTCGGAACATACAACAGGACATACTGCTAAAGAAGACAGCATTTCTGGTCATTTATTTTAGTATATTAAGGTAAATTCCCAACATATTTCCCACAACATAAAATAAAAGCTGTATTAAAAAATAAGCAAAGCCTCAACTCATTAAGGTTGCTAAGACAAGAAATAAAAATTAGGTATTGCCAAAATCAAAGTTGCCTTGGTAAACTTAATTTCATTATTTTTTGTATATCTACTCTGCTCTCTAAAGAATAAAGCAAGGCTAATGAAGCACTACTCATTCTACACACTGAATTTCAAAAGGATTACTAGGAGCAGATATTTGCATACAGGCAAATCAGGCAATTGAAGATTTTGCAAGTGTAGCCACCCACACAGATGAGTTCTTGGCTTTTTGACCTGTATTGAGAGTTCTCTTAATTTTGGGGTTTTTTTTGTGGTTTTATTTTCTTTTCTACACCCAGTAAGTTTTAGGTTTCATTTTTGGAATCAAGATACCTAAGAAGTTAAAACATTAATGCCAGGTTTCACAATGGGGAATATATATACATACACACACCAAAACCCTCTGATGCTTGAACTAATTGTCATTTGAGTAATGGCAGCAATAGTAAATAGAAGTGATTGTGCACCCTGTTAATTTAATGCTGGTTCACATGTCTGAGACTAAATCCTTCTGTCCACTTCAGACCAAACTGTGGCCCAAGATACTCTCATTTTCTGAGACTCCCCATCATTTTACTATTTTCCCACTTTGCTGTGACCCATTATCACTTTACCTAACATGCCAAATTCTGCTTAAGTTCATCTCCTCATCTCATCTTTATCTCTGGCAACAGCTCACAGGTTTTCCAGCCCCAATGGTGTTCAGTATCTAACATCTTTTATATGCTGTCTACAAAAGAATTAAAAACCTTTGCAAGCCAGGTGCCAAAGGAAACTGGCAAGTTTTCCTAGTTCCTGTCCCTGCCTCCCTAAAACAGTCTGTCACAATTAGCTTCCTGCAGTAAGGTATTGTCATTGTTCACTGCATTTTTCAGAGACATTGAAAAAGCCAAATCTCAACAGATTTTTCCATCAGGAATGTGGCCTTTCAATTGTTCTAACAGAAGACACCTCCTGAAAAATGCTTCTATATTTCCTTCAAGCAATGGATTATTTGGGCTTTTTAAATAAAAGGTATCCACAGTCTTGCAGGTTTACATTTCCAAGCACATCTGCTGACAGTCCAAATTTGGTCTGGAGAAAGCAGTGGTAGGAGGTTGCAGGTTTTGCACAGAGGATTTCTGTTTAAAGGGAAATGCAATCAAGACCACTAACCCCTTCTTGTAAAGGTTTCAATATAAAATAACTTCATAGAAACTTCTGAACTCTTTTTTTAAGATTTAAGATTCAATTTGTACATTGCCTTCCACTAACCAGTTAGGCTTTCACATAGGTTAAAAGCTACAACAAGCATATTGTACCAAATAACATTAGCATTAGCAATTACAGTGAGAACTTGATACAAAGTTAGACACAAGCTTAGCGCTAAGAAACTGTGTTTAAAACTATTTCAAAAACTATCCCCATAGCCAGCAGGAAGGCTCTCATTGTATCAGCTCTACAAGCACAAGGAATCAGCAGACAACAGTTCCTTATAATTTTACAGTAAAGCTTCCTTTAATGGAATGAAACATCTGAAAAACACTAGTGAGTTGAAATTTCTTAGTTTCTTTATTGTTTCTTCTGCACCTCAAAAATGTATAGAAATTAGCATGGTGTTAAATAAATATTTAGAAAGGTTTTCTTTGCTCACATTTATCACAAAAATGTAAGAAATATTCAGAAAAAAATATAAAATATTTACAATTCCACAATACTACCAAGAGCTTAAAAAATTTGAAGTATTTAACCTATTAAATTTTTCACTAGGAAGCTAAAATTAAGTAAACTTTCTGTATGCTAACATAACAATGAATAGTAAGTTATAATCTTCAAAATTCATCGCCCCCAGACATAATGGAAATTGTCGAAAGAGCATCTCAGGAAACCCAGTTCCAGGTTTTCTCACTACGGTTGTAAGGAAGATGGATTTTTGATCCCCGCGCCTCCCACCCAAAAGGAATGAAAATACTCATTCAAGAGAAAATTTATCATTTGTTAATAATAAAGCAGTTCTCTTTTCACTTAAAAACCAACAGCTTGTATAAGCACTCATGAATTTTTCACTGCTGTAGTCAACTCTGTTTTGAAATACTGTGAATTTCAATTGTCTTTCCATGTGTTTTCCTTCCTATCCCCTTAGAGAAAAAGTTATACCGGACTGCAGCCTTGTTCTTGGCTTACAGCCAAAATCAAGGGGACACTGTAAGTCGTTGTGAAGCAATTAAAAAAAAACTGTTTTGCTTTTAATTCTAAAAATTGCCATTTTCTCAATTACTTTTCCTCCAGAAATTCTGCTATGACCTTTAAAAAAATTCTATCTCCTGCCCTGTCAAGCAGTAAAACCTCTGAACAAGCCCATGTATCCCAAAGACAACAAAGGCATCAAAACTAGGCAGCATAACATATAATTCAGTCTAAACCTTTCCATCAAAACCCTTCATAATCTAATCTAAACCCCGAATCATGACACAGATGCCTGGCTACAACCACGGGATGCCCTGTCATTCCACATTCCTTCACGTTCCTAACCTTGCCTGTTTCCTTACCTGACCACTGCCACAAACTCCGGGGCACACCTGTGAGGCATCACCTTATTTCACAATCACCTGTTCTTTCACTCGGCCGTACTGAGCAATCAGAACCAAAGCAGTAGTTCAACCCACAAAACAAGAATTTGGTTTATATGCCAGCAGCAGCCAGGGAAACCTTGCTAAAATCAATTAATCACTGCAACCACCTGCAATACTGAATGGTTAAACAGAAAAATGCCCAGACTACCTTTGTGTACTGCCATTCAAGATTTTAACCTACAGACATTAAGGTGAGCACTAAATGCATAGTTTTACAGAGGGCAAAGCACTTGAAATTACCAACAGAAACATTATTTAAGCAATGAGGAAAAAAGTGTAATTGGTACAAAAGTGACATTTGTAGTTAACGCAAAGGGGAACAGAACTAGAATACTAGAGCAATGTCCTTTTTTGATTTAGGAGACAGATTATGCTAGTCAAGGTCTTTCATTTATAAATGGAGATAATATTTAGCTATTAGAAATGTCACGAAATATAGAGCTAAAAAGCATTCACCTAGATAGAACTACCTTCACAGTAATGTTAAGAGTCATTAAAAAGCTACTAATATTGAAATCGTTGGAATATGATGGTCAACTACTCATAGAAACATTCATAATCCAAAATATGAAATGAGACAGGATTTTGCAGAATGAACATCATCAAAATGTGAATATTTACAACACATTTTTAGAAATTTTACACTTCTTACGTTTTCTTTGCTCAAACCAGCATGAAGATGTTTTACAGTAGCTTCTGATGATAGCATTTACAGTTTATACTGAAAGGCTCCATACATTTTGCATTGACCAAAGTTATTTGCAGCAATAAGTTTAAGCTGAGGAGGCAACTGGATGAGTGCAAAAAATAAAACCTGACTTACTGATAAAATCACTGTGTGTGGATGTAACCATATCCTGATAATGCCAAACAAGCTACATGAAGATTGCTTATCTGCTCAGTTTCAGATGATGTGCTCTGAGATGAGGTGTCCTCTGATGGCTGTTTCTGTACACTTTCCAGGCACTTTATAAAGTGATATAAAAGCACTTTCACAGATGGAGCAATGGTAGGTTTCTTTTATCCACAATCCACATGTGTGATTGTCCATGATTTTCCATTAAGACCTACTCAGTCATGTGACAATAAACACATTTAAAGCCATGATCTACATCATGACCCTTTAAGTGGATTTTCTCAGCATCTTGTGGCTCTAGTGCTACATTCCACACATTCAGAAATGCTGCTGTTTCTCAGAACCCAGCTTTAAGGCACAAGCACCTTCCATAGGGTGAGTTGAGCCGTTAGATCCAGCTTTCAAGTGATTTCCCTATGATGTTTACACCTTCATTGAGCTTTAGGGACCTTTAATTTCCCCAGCAAATGTCTGGGATCTAACACTGGAAATGTGACAGATGCTAAGAGGCATAGACTGGGTTTATCTGTCCTTTCTCTTGGAATACGGAAGAGAAGTCGGCATTGCAAGATTCCTCAAGTTGAAAATAAGCTGCTTTTTCTCCAAACCAGGTGCTCATTTCACAGGAGTGAGATGCATGAGGATTATGCTTGAGCTCATGTCACAACAGCAAGGACTCTTATTTTAAGGCATCTGATACAAAGGCAACAACGGAGTAATTTTCTGCAAGATTTTCTTTGTTTTCATTCTTTTCATCTCCAATGCTACATAACTCATTTTTACCTTGGTCCATTTTAGGGCAGCCTGAAATTTGACACGCCATATTAGTTTCACAGATTTGAGCCAGGTGTCTCCTGATCTTACTTTTGATCCTGCTTGTGAAATGGCAGAGCTTGCACCTATATATCTGCACTAGAAATATTTCCACCAGACCAGGCAATCTGGGCTTCAAAATGCTCAAGCAGAGCAGCACACAGCAGGAATGTTGTGATGTCTTCATGGTGATGTGTGGGTTCATTGACAGCACACATTGATATTTGTAGTTAGATTTGTTAATTTTCTGGAGCTGCAATTGGTTAGAGCATGGAGCTGGTGGGTGCAATCCCCATACAGGACATTTACTTAAGAGCTGGAGTCGAGGATCCTTGTGGATCCCTTCCAACTCAGGATAGTCTGTGAATCTGTAAAAAGACAATAAACAAAAGAGTTAAAATCCACTTCATGATTTCAAGTGTCTTATCTGAAGTCTGGGGAGCAACGACATCCAGATTCAGATTCTAGCCCTAGGGATGGCTGCAGATTTCATGACTATCGCAAGGAAGTGAGGGTTCTGCATGAGAAAAATGATGCCATAAATGACTGCTTAAATAACCTGTTGAAATTAAAAACGAAATACAGGTTAGCAACATCTCGGCACGTCTATAACAGCTCCTGTTCGCAGACGGGCAGTAGTAGTAGTGATCTTAAATCTAATACTCATTTTAAAAGGCGAGAACGCTGGTGAGAAACCTGCACCCTGCAGTCCAGGAGGCTCCAGAGCGCCCCCAGACACAGCCCCGCGCCCCGGCCCCGATCCCCACCGACCCCTTCCCTGCAGCCCGGCACAGCCAGGCCGAGCCTGGACAGGCAAACTAAGCGGAGCGACGTCTTTCAACAGGACCACAGAATTACAGAACGGCTTGGGTTGGAAGGGACCTTAAAAATCACCCAGTTCCAAGCCCCTGCCATTCGCCGGGATACCCTCCCACTGGACCAGGCTGCTCAGAGCTCCGGAGAAACCGGACTAGAACGCTCCCAAGGATGGGGCAGCCACAGCTTCTCTGGGAAACGCGTTCCTCTGTCTCAGGGCCCTCACGGCGAAGAGTTCCCTCCCACTACCTGATCCAACCCCGCTGACTCCCGGCCGGACCCATTCCCGCCGCCGCCTCCCCCCGGCCGCCCCCAGAGGCGGGGGGGCGGAGCCTCCGCCGCGCTCCCGGCCCCGCGCGCGGGGTTCACTTCCGGCCCCGCGTCTCCCCCCGCCCCCTCCCAGCGGCGGCGGCGGCAGCGAAGGAGTTCGGAAGTTCAAAATGGCCGCCGCGGCCGAGCCCGAGCAGCGACCGCCCGAGTAAGGACCGGCTGGAGCGGGGGAGGCTTCTCGCTCTGGAGCTTTGGGGAGGAGGAGGAGGAGGAGGGAGGTGGAAGGAGAAGCGTGGGCGAGGGGACTGGGGAGGGAGAACACACACACGGGACGGGGACGACAAGAAGCGGCCCGGGTGGAAGTGGTGAGGGAGGAGGAGGAAGGGAGTATGAAGGGGAGGATGGGGGAAGGCGGCCGCTCCGGGGGAGGGGGGGTTGCTGTAGGCGCCGCTGGCTCCGCGGCGAGGCGGCCCGGCGGGGCCTGGGGCGCTGGATCGGCCCGTGGATTCGGGCGGGCCGCGCGGGGGGAGGGGGGAAGGGAAGCGGCGGCGGGCGCGTGTGCCCCGGAGTCCCGCGTGCGCCTTCCCGCCCTGGTGGTGCTCCGGCCGCGGGGAACCGGGATTGCCGCCGGCGAACCGGGTTTGCCGCCGGTGCGGGGGACGTGGGACGTAGGAATGTGCATCTTCCGCGTGGCTGCGAGGCCGCTGGCCGCCCGGGCGCGCAGGGCTCGGGCATCCCTGAGGCCGATCCGGGCCGGCGCTCCCCGGGATTCCCCACGCCACTCAAACGTACACGCACCCCCACGCACCCTCTCCGAGCGGAGCCGGGGGGCTCCGGGCGAGCGGGTGCCGCGGGGCTGCCCTGGGGCCGCCGAGCCGCTGCCCGCCCTGCGGCGAACCCTCCTCCCTTCCTCCCTCCTTCCTCCGGGCCCTGACCGCTCTCGCGGTATAGAAAGTGCCCGTGCTGGTGGAAGCAGAAAGTGATTTGTTGCCGCCAGCCCCTCCTTCCAGCCCTCGAAATGACTGGCAAGTCCCGGCTCCCGTTGGGAAGCGAAGATCGAGCTGCCGCCTTCCTGCCGGAACGGGGCTCCCGGGCGTGCGTTTTCCAGGCACCCCGGTTAGTGCCCGGGGGTTTTGGGTTTGTCCACACTCAGGAGCTCGTGAACGCAGTCTTCTGGAAATTCTTCTGGGAGTTGACGATTTAATGCTTGCTCTATCGCTGTTCTTTACTTCGTTAATATTTTAGCCATATAAACTGCTTTCTGTGTCTTTTTCTCCTTAAAGAGTTTTGATTTGAGGTTTGATTTTATTTTTTATCCTGGGA
This sequence comes from Vidua chalybeata, assembly GCF_026979565.1. NCBI lineage: Eukaryota > Metazoa > Chordata > Aves > Passeriformes > Viduidae > Vidua > Vidua chalybeata. Next base: position 68,732,168 of record NC_071530.1, on the reverse strand, counting down.
GTAGAAAACAGGTGAGGAAAAGCAATGGGGGTACATGTGAGCTATGTAAAACACATGCACGTGAAGAATAGCGTTTAGTATTGTAGAAAGTGAAGTAATAAGGTAGAAGCTGATGATAGGAACCCTGTATGAAGGAAAAAGATGGGTGAAATCACTGCACATCCTTATGAACTTCCTATAATTCTTCTCCTTGAGTTGAAAAATAGGAAAAAGTAGGGCTATAACAGGTTCATGTCACAGTTTCTCTCTATTTAAAGCCATGAGCACCTAAACATGTAGGCATGCCTCATCACCTTCTGAAATATTCTTTAAAAGCTTTTTTATCCGTGTCATTGTATCTCTGAAGCATTTGCTGGAAGTAAAAGTTTATCCACAGTTTAATGAAATTACTTGAAATAAATGTATCCCTGTACATGAAGAAAACTTGAACTATTTCTTGTATATTAATGAACCTAATGTTACTGTTGAGTTACAAAGACAGCTGGCAGTTGTATTGGCAGCCTGTAGTGGCCTGAGCTGCTGCTGTGGTGATGTGTCTCATCTGGCACCTTAGCTACCAGCTGGCTTTTTCAGAATTTAAGATGAGGTTATTACATAACTCCAAAATACATACAATAGCAAAATAACTTCCTTAAAGATTTTGGTATCACTTTCTGCTGTTAAGAGAAGGAAGACTTACCTGGAACAGCTTGAACAGATGTGATTTGTATTTAATATTTTTATAATGTCTTGAAGTACCTTTAATGTGCTAACTGGGGACTTACACAGGATCCTGGGTCCAACTAAAAGAAATTTTGAAGGGCACATATTTCCCTTAAAATTCTCCTTGTCACATTTCCCCACTTATGTCACAGATGACTTGCTCAGAATGGCAAATCCAAGTTGAAGTTTTGCATTTAATGCTTCTTCTTTTTTAAACTTTTTATAATGCCAAGAACAGGATAAAATAAGCTCTTTTAAAGCCAGTTTTTCCTCTTTTGTTCTGATATTCTCTTATCATAATGGTCTGGAGTGTCAGGAGGTAGCAATTAAGAAAAACACCTTTCTGTATGCCTTGAGTAAGCAGAAGTAGTAATAAAAAGCATTCTGAGTTAAGTCTCTGAATATTCTATATTCTTAAGTCAAACAGTTTGTTCCTTTTGGAAGTTGATACTTTCATAGCACTGAAGTTTTAACAAATAATTTTAGCCAATAATTTTAGTGTACTTTGCAGAAAAGTAGGCTTTATTTACTAGTACAAGAATTTGCCTTAACTCAAGCAGGAGAGAGTAAATGTGCACTGCTTGAAGATCCTGTCCTTAATTAGGAAGACACTAATCAAATTCATAGTGAGGTGCTGTCCTATAGGTCTGGCTTAGAATATATATCTCTGATACATTTATTGGATCAGATTATTGATCGTATTCTTCAGAAGCAACTGAAACCAGTAGAGTTCAGAAGATAATTTCCACATTTCTGTGTACATTCACCCCCTGCTCCTGACTGCCATGTCTGGGGGATTTCTTTTCACCTAATGAGGCTTAGTATACAGCAAAGAGCTATGTTTAAGTTATTAAAGTGGTAACTAGTAAATTTCAAAGCTGTAGTTTAGATGGGGTGAGTTTGTAGAAAGGTGAGCTTTGGCATCTGCAATATTATTTCAAAAGGCAGATGTCTGTATTAATAGACAGTAACTTAATTGATGTTCTGAAGGAGATGGGGAGGTATTTGCTAAACACTGTAAAAACCCCTATTGCTAAGCCAGTTTCAGTGGCTGTGGAGGATAATACAAGGAAACGTGTAGCATCAGGACTGAATTTTATATTTTTTGATGTTACTATTTGGCGAAATTATAGTTAATTGAAAATATTCTTTTTAGAAGAAACACTGTATAATATTATTTTAATAACCTGCTGTACACTTATTTTCAGCTGTTTTGGTCAATGGCATTTTACCGGTGTCAAGATTACCATATTTTTGAAGCCACTAATCTGCTGCATACTATCAGAAGGTTGCTCTGAAATTAGACTTCCTTAATTTATCCTGTTCCGCAATAGTGTTCCCTGTATTACATAAATAATATAAATTATTTTACTTTTTTTTTTGTTTTCTAACAGGTGTGTACATTTAGAGTGCAGTTAAGAGAGTTAGTGAGCTCTGCATGAGATTTTGCAAGAAGGTTTCGTAAGGTGGTCAGCATCATACCTTGAAATAAATTTTGATCTTTGGAGCACAACTGTTTTCTGCCCCTTGAAAATGCTTGTTAAAGGCATAGCTTGGGTTAGGCATTGGAATGGAGCAGAAAGTGACATAGGTGAGGATGTACTGACAAATAAATATTCAGCACTGTTGTATGCTATTAACAGGTAGTTCAGAATTGAATGTAAAGGCATAAGCATTGATTCCATCCACACGTTTGGTTTTATCAGTGCATTTGCTGTCTGTTCCTTCCATAATATTTCCTTCTGCAGCTGTAGCTGTCTGTTCCTGAGGAAGTGTGTTTGCTGTTATAACTTACTTAAATTAGCGGTACATTTTTAATTCTCCCAAAGGTAGGTGAATAAATGCCAGTTAGCTTCTATCATAAAGGCTGTCTATTTAACATGAAATAAAGGACTACAGTGGGTTGATAGTACTGATCTCTTTATTTTTTGCAGGGTTGAGGATGCTGAGGCATCCGAGAAAAGTATGAATGAAGAAAATGGGGAAGTGTCAGAGGCAGACCAACCTCAGAACAAGCACAGCAGACACAAAAAAAAGAAACACAAACACCGAAGTAAACACAAGAAACACAAACATTCTTCAGAAGATGACAAGGACAAAAAACATAAACACAGACACAAACATAAGAAACATAAATGGAAAGAGGTGGCTGATGCCTCTGACAAAGAAGATGGACCAGCTAAAAGAACTAAAATTGATTTTTTGGCTCCTCTGGAAGACTTAGAGAAACAAAGAGCATTGCTGAAAGCTGAACTTGAAAATGAATTAATGGAAGGAAAAGTCCAGTCTGGGATGGGATTAATATTACAAGGTTATGAGTCAGGATCTGAAGAAGAGGGGGAGATTAATGAAAAAGCACGAAATGGAAAAGGACCTACAACAAAGTCAAATACTAAGGGGAAATTAGAACCTGTGGACAATAAAACTAGTTCCAAGAAAGCAAGTAAGAGTGAATCAAAAGAAAGGACTAGGCACAGATCTGACAAAAAGAAAGCCAAGGCAGGAGTTGATGGAGTCAAAGAGAAGACTACTAGAAGCAAGTCAAAAGAAAGGAGGAAATCCAAAAGTCCTCATAAGAGAAGTAAGTCTCAAGATCAGACAAGGAAATCTAGGTCTCCAATACTTAAGAGGAGATCTCAGGAGAAAAACAGAAAGTCTAAGTCTCCTCCAGAGGATAGAAATAAGGCTGATGATAAAAGTAAATCAAGAGACCGCAGAAAGTCTCCGCTTGTAAATGAAAGCAAAAGCAGAGATCGTGGTAGAAAATCTAAATCTCCAGCAGAACTAAGAAGCAAATCCAAAGATAGAAGATCACGGTCCAAAGATAGAAAACCTAGGAGATCAGAGACTGACAAAGAAAAAAAGCCAATTAAATCTCCTTCTAAAGATGCTTCTTCAGGGAAAGAAAACAGGTCCCCTAGACGACCTGGCCGCAGCCCAAAAGGGAGAAGCTTATCTCCCAAACAGCGTGAAAAGTCAAGAAGAAGCAGATCCCCTCTCTTTAATGATCGTAGATCTAAACAGAGTAGATCCCCCTCTCGAACCCGCTCTCCAGTTAGAAGAGTGAGGAGCAGATCTGCAGAAAGAAAAAGAAGAGAATCAGAAAGGAGGCGTCTTTCTTCTCCCAGGTAACTTAAAGGTGTATGAGCCATCACAAAAATGTATTATGGGATGAACTATCTTCTAGTTTAGAGTTTATCTCCTCATTTTGTTGGGAAAATAGGTATTGAAAAAAGGTAATCAGATTGTACACTATATTGTGAGCTTACTTTGTATGTATTCAGTGTTTTTTAAAGACTATTTTTGCCAGCTGTCAGAGATGCAATTCACCTTGTGGTTGTTAAAGTGCTAAGTTATTTGCTGCTCACATCCTTACTAGGAACAAGTTTTGTAACTGTGTTCTCCTTTTTATCACTGGTTGGATTCAGAATTTGGCTTCTATTTTGTTTCTTTGTCAGCAGTTCTGTTGCTTTCCAAAACTTCTGTGGAGTGAGAATCCTCTCCAGTATTGTATATTAATGTTAGCTAAAAGTGGATAATTAGCCCCTCTTTTGCCTCAAAAAAAGCCCTAATGATAGAGTCAGTATGTGTGAATGTAAGCAGATTTTTATATCAAGGTGTCCTTCTTTGAGTTTTCTTTATTCAAAATATTGTAGATTTTCATTTGCTAGTGAGATGCAATGTTGCTTTGTTATTGGACTGCTGTATGCAAATATCATATTTTGCATACACTTAAAGGATAGCTATTTAATATGTTGGTGTAGTTGTGGCATTTTTTAAAAAAGACAGATTTAGCCTACGAAAGCAGTTACCTTGCAATTTGAAAGCTAATAATGCCTGGGTGGTGAGTTTCCAAGAAGAGAACAATGTATGTGTATGCATTTTTGGAAGCTAATTCGTTAACTGTAAGAAGTTTAAGAGTCAGAAGAGTTCGGCATTGGATAATAAATAATTTAAAATTTTGTATCAGGGGTTTAGCTTCACCCAGTCTGAGAACTAAGAAGTATGAATTTAAAATGAATTGGAACCACAAAGCTTAATGATTAGGCACCTAAAAATGTGAAAGTTTCAGGTGGAGGCACAGAAGGTTACTCTGGTTTCAGGTATGGGGTATCTTTGGGTACTTTGGAGAATGGTCCTAGTGATGCTCACCCGATCAAGCAAGTATTGTAAATGCTACCAGTTTATCTGGCTGCTTTCTGGTGAATCAGGAATGTGTCAGCACCCAGCCACTGAGTTTTTCTGGCATAGTAGTTGGTTTTTCCTCTGCAGTGTTTTGCATCTTACAGTTTTCATTTTTCTTGACAGCTTGCATTGCAGCCAGCTTGAATTGGTTGTCTAGACACTTATTTCAAGTGATGCATGTGTCTAGAATTTTGCTGTCAAATTCATACTTCTGTAACTGCGTGGTGAGCAGCATGTGAGTGGGGGACTAGTAAAATATTTTCTGCTGGAGGTGTTTGCAGATCAGCAGGAATAATCTTTCCTTGTAAGACATCTGAATTAATTCCACCTGTGTTCAAGTTTTAACTACTTGTAATTACTCAAACTACCGGAGAATTCCAGGAGCTTTAATGAACAGTTTTATCAAAAAAAATCCCAGTAATTTCGTTTTTCAAGTTTGTTTCCAGTGTTCTAAGCTTGTAAGACACTTCTCAGGTCCTTGACTGAAGTTACTCATTATGTGATGTTACTATGAATTCTTAATCATCTCCCACTTTTTATCTCACCCCTGTGATCTCTGAACTAATTTTTTTTTGTAATAGGTATTTTGATTAGGTTTTGGCAGTAAAACTACTCTGTTAGTCAGGAAGCCTGGAACTCTTCATCCTGTGCCTTTTTATGTAATACTGTTCACAAGAACATAATATAAATTAATTGAGCTAAAGGTATTGGCCTACTTCAGCATTTGAGTACAGTAATTCCTTGTAGAAACTGCCAGTACTCTGCACATGCATACATTTTCCTTTTGTCTCACTATTTTGCATCAGTTCTGTATGTCTGACCATTGTCTGTAGTTAAGGTAACTGAAACTGATGTAGCAGTCTCAAAACAAACGAAAAAAGTCACAGAATGGGTGGAATTAGTCTTTCAGACTTAAGATATTTTGTTCATTGATGAGATATAACACCTGTTATTCCAAGTTGTTCCAACTTGATTAAAAAAAAATCAAAAATAAGAAGCAGGGAGAAAAGAGTAGCAACACTTCCTTTGAAACAGGGTAAAACTATTTTCCAATTTCTAATGCAGCCTCATTAGAGTAGTTGTTAAAATTGTAATTTATATTCTTTCCAGTTTTTGACTGACCTCTTGCTGTCATGCAGTTACACTTTATAATCCCATCAAGGATATTTTTATCTTGAATAATTGTGAGTCTGTTTAGGCAAGAATAAACAAATTTTGAATAGTGTATATAGTATCAGACTTGAATGATTTTTTAATTTGAGAAGGGAGGTTTAGATTTTAGTTAAGAATTCTAGTTTTCATCTGCTGTTTTAGAATGTGTGAAATGTTGAAGCCGTGCAGTTGTAGTGCCCAAATTGAAACAGACATTATTGTCACTACTGTCAAGTAGCATGACCCTAAGCCTAAATTTCAATAGCATGGTGGGAAGTTGGTGAAATAATTCTCAAGGTTTTGGGGTTTATGTATTGTTTCAGTACTCTGTCTGGTACACATGAAAACAGGCCACTATTTATGTAAGACCTAAACACAAGCTTTGTTTTAAAACCTCTCTTAGCTTCATGGTAATAAATAATGAACTGTTTCCAGACTTGTCCTGAGCTAGATCTTTGTATGGGCACACAGTTCCCAGGGTGGGGAGAGACATGCAGGAGGGGCAGCCAGCTCTGCAGCCTACTTACCCATCCCTCCCTCAGAAGCCCATCTGGCGGTCCGTCACCTGCAGTAGTAGTTTTCAAGTGAGTTTTTAGAGGGAATGGATTTTTTTTTGTTTTCAGCTTGCTCCTGATTTTTACTATCACTCTCTTCCTCTATTTTAAGAACACGGACCAGGGATGACATTTTGTCTAGGCGGGAAAGATCCAAGGATGTCAGCCCACCCAGCAGATGGTCCCCATCCAGAAGAAGATCTCGGTCCCCCATTAGGAGGAGATCTCGAACACCCCTTCGACGTAGCCGATCTCCCAGAAGGCGGAGTAGATCTCCTCGGAGGAGGTAAAGACACCCTGTGTTGCTAAGTGTATTTTGCAAGATATTACAGGAAGAATAATGATTGCTATCATATGTGTAAAAAGACCGTGCTATTTTTTTTTCCATATTAATATGTGCTAGCACAATTAAATTCATTTTGTCCTCAGTTAATTAAATTGCTTTATTACTTGGAATCATTTAGTGTCTTCATGTTTTCTGAAAAGACTTTCCTTCTTTTCTTAAAAAAAACAAAACAACCCCCAACCCCAAATCCAAATCTCCTGTTCTTACCAAACAGGGATAGAGGCCGGAGAAGTAGATCTCGCCTTCGAAGGAGGTCCAGGTCACGTGGTGGCCATAGACGTCGAAGCAGAAGCAAAGTAAAAGAAGATAAATTTAAAGGTAGTCTTTCTGAGGGCATGAAAGCTGAACAGGAGTCTTCATCAGATGAAAAGTAAGACTATATTTGTAACTTACACTGATTATTTACAACTTGCAGTTCCATTGATACCAAGAATGAACGAACATTTGTCTTGATGGTATAGATTTGAGTTGTCACCTAAAACCATAATCATGTCTTTGTACTTGTGGTCTTGTCAAATTAGTGTTGTGAGAATCTGAAAAACTTTGGACTATGCAGAAAATACCAAGACCTGTTGGCTAGTGGGCAGACTTGTGGGGAGGATGTATCATTAGATTTTTAAATTCAACTTGCTCAGTATCTTGTGAAAACTTCTGGTCTGCTTACTAAAGCTTACTGCTTGAGGAAAAGCTTTAATAGCTGAAAGGATTAACTGCTGTCTGCAAATTGTGTTTCTATTTCCTGAACATCTGACTATTCAATTGTGCAGGAGTATGCATTGTTAATGAAATTATTAAGGAAAAATGATGCTGCAGTGAAAAGGAACAAGGATTTTTTGTTTGTTTGTTGTCTTCTAGAAGAGGGCTGTTAATTGTTGCAATTAAAAATAGAATGCAGAAACTCCCAATGAGATACCAAGAGATAAATTTTCTTTTAAGGAAATGTAAATATATGCAGTGGGATACACTGCATTGCTTTCTGAGGCACTTGAACAGCTATTGTTCAATATATTCTGTGCTTCATATGCCAAGGAACTGCACTTGGTAAAATTCAGTAGGTAATATATTTATGAAGTTATATTTTAAAAATCATATTTTTGTAGTCTTGAAGACTTTGATTTGGAAGAAGAGGATGAAGAAGCAGAGATAAGACAAAGGAGATTACAGCGGCAAGCAATTGTTCAGGTACATAGTTACAGGAACTAATTCTGTGTTTTTAGTATAAAATGTCAGGGTAATGGAAGACTCTTTGCCTACTGCTATATTACAATAGTAATTCCCATTGCTGTATTTTTCCAGTTAGTTCATTGTAAACGTTTGTCTCTCTTAAACTCCACACTTCTATTGTCACAGCATTTCTTTTAAAACTGAAGTGACTCTTCTGTGAGTCATTTTTTGCTACAGTCAAACATTCTCTGATGGTCTTGAGACATATTTAAAATGTTCTTCAGTTACCTTCATCTGTAGTTTTTCTCTGTAGCTGTATCATTGATATAATAACATCAGTGTAACAGTAGGTCATATATCGATTAACCTAACTGGTCAGTTTGTTTCAAGTAGAAGTTGTCCTTGTCAATTTTGTAAAGCCACTGTCATGGGTTCCTCCCTAAAAGTACATGTGAATTGCATGAACTTCTTACTCCAGTAACAAGGTAACAGTAATCACAGGTGTAATGTGTGAGCCAAACCCCTGAAGGAAGCTGTGGCCAAAGGCGGTGTCATTGTACAGTACGGGTGAGCTATCTCTTTTCAAAGGTGGGATTTGGCACACAATTAGAACAAGCAGGCAAAATGCTGTAGCGTATTTATTTAGTATCAGGTACAAATTTACTGGCTTTAATGTAGTGCTTATTTTAAACAGCACTAAAAATACTGTTCATGGTTTGAGTTTTATGTAAAGCCTGTTGTAAAATCTTTCAGAGCTGTGACTGAGCCAAACCATATAAATTCTTTTTAAAGACTGGTTACACCTGATGTTGGTCCAGGCTGGAAGCAAATTGCAGAGCTGAATTCCCTAAATGGAAAAACCTCTGCTTGTATTATTGAATAGTTCAACCTAGACAACTGAGTGGTAGCAGCATTTCTTCATCTTGATTTTTACCTTTTAGGATGGGAAGTGAGATCTGTATAATTTTGTAGTACCTAAGGGGGACCAAAATTGTAAAGATGATGTTTGAAGATTTTAATGCTTTTGAAATTTTTCAACACGAATGAATAAATAGGCTTTATAGTTCACATAAAAAAACCTAAATCTAAAAGCTACTTTTCTGTACCATAACACTAATAAAACTGGGAAATATTCTAGAATGTAGGATATAAAATAAGTAATTTTTCATCAAAGACTGTGTTTAAGTGTTTGTGTGCCAGGATGGTTTAGTAATAATTTTGTTGCTGCTGACATTTTGTTGTGCATAACTAAATAGATAATATTCAGTAATAATCTGTTTTTCCAGAAATGTAAAGACCTAAAGCACACACATAAATATTTCAGTGTTATGGTCTGGACTGTGGTGGATTGTGACAAATTGAATTTTCAGAAGTTATATCCCATTTTGAAAATAATCTGTTGTCTTTATAGACATAGGTGATTATGAAAGCAAAGATTAATGTTTCAGCTGAAAGCCCAAACCATTGAAAGGGTGGATGTGAAAATGTTTAAATTGTGATAAGCTATTAAAAAGTAAATTTCTTTTCAGAAATACAAAGGCCAGACAGAAGACAGTAACATATCTGTACCATCTGAACCAAGCAGCCCTCAGAGTAGTACACGTAGTCGCTCAAATTCTCCTGACGACATCCTAGAAAGAGTTGCTGCTGATGTTAAGGAGTATGAACGGGAAAATGTGGACACATTTGAGGCATCAGTGAAAGCCAAGCACAACCTCATGACAGTTGAACAGAACAATGGTAAGATTCTGACATCTCTCTAGTGCAATTTATGAGATCTCAGACACTTGGCTTCGTTTACTTACATACTTCCAGACTAGGAAGTAGTCCTAGACTACTTTTGGATGGAATTTGGAATGGTTTTGGATGGACTTTTTGGATCAAATTTGTGAATGGTTTTGCAAATATTATGGTACTTAAAACATAGCATTAAAATAAAGCTTCCTTATTAGGAAGGATAATATGAGTGGAACATGTTCTCTGTATTTCTGGTGACTCTTAACACAGTTTGTGCTTTACATTTGGAAGAGCAAATAATGATGCCTGTCTGTATCGTTAAGAGTTACCCTTCCAAATTTTTCATTTCACTCAGGCAAGTTGTTTTCTTAGAGGCTTAGTATAGTCCTAGAGTTTATTTTGTGAGGGTTGGAAGTTATGCTCCTTTTATACCTTTCTTTGGTCAAAGCCATTGTGTCAGAAGAATATAGGTGGGTCTGTAGTAATTAAGAATGATTAAGATTAATGATTAAGAACGATTTTGAGGGTCATTGCTAGTAAGTCCATTTTAGTAGCATAGCTAATTGCTGAAATGGGTATTTTCTTTCTCTTCTCCCCTGTCATGTACTCTATTGTACAGCCATGTTGAAATTAAATCAATTTTGATATAAAACCTGCCTTTTGCCAGCTGCAGCAAAAGGAACATGGAACATCTCACAACGTACCCTGTAGTATTGAAAGTCTGCTGCTTTTCTTGTCTTTTGAAAGTGGATTACTGTACATCTTCCAAGTAGTGAGAGGTGTGTGCAGTTGCTGTATGGTTGTATTTGAGCTAGTTGAAGCTGCTTTGGTTTCTCTCTACAGTTTAATTGCAATAGCAATGTTTAATGAGGGCTGTGGAGCCTGCCCAACCCCTCTGAGGGAGAGTTGCAGTTAGCTTGTATTTCATGTACTGTGCTACACCTATCTTTGGGGGCTAAATATGCTGTCTCTAATGGATGCTTCTCTTCAAAGTAATAAAGCTGCATCTCTTTGGAACTGCTGTACTGCTCTATAGTTTATCCTGGCATTCCCTTGAGCCAGCAGCATTGGTGAAAAGAACTGTTTTACACTTTCTTTGCATACCACAAGTTAAGGCTTATTATGTCTAACAGACAATGTGCTTTTCCTATTTTGTCAAAGCATGTACTGCTCTCTAATTTTGTCTATTAAAGCATATGAAAATTTAAGTCTTAACTGTATAGGCCTTTTCCACATAGACATGTAAAACTGGTTTTTAAAGTTACATTCACATTTGGGTGGTAGAATCTGGGTTGGAGGTGGCTGTAACAACAGCTGAAACCAGTGGGCTGTTTTCCTCTGCAAGAGTAAATTTTTATTTCTATCCTGACCTCTTGTAGGGCCAGAGCAGTAAGTTGCTAAGAAACTAGTCAGTAACTCATTGTAGCCCAGTACAGGTGACTGGAACTAAAAGGAATATTTGAGGAAGTTTTTAGAAGTGTCTGTAGCTCAAAACAGTGGTATAAACTGCCTCCCCACAAGTGTCAGGTGACAGGTCTATGCTTTAAAATAGTGGTATCAGCATGCTGGATGATTTTTTCTGCTGTCAGATTTCAGTCTGGTTATGTGGTATGGAAGGAGTTTGTGCATCACAAGACTTGAAGCCTCTGAGCTAAATTAACCGTTTATTTTTCTCCATTGCATAGTGAAAGGAGGGTTTCCAATTTACCATGTTCATGGAGGGCTGCCATAATGTGTGCATGAATGAAATAGTTTGAAGTTTGCTTGCTTTTACTAATGTGTACTTCATTTATATTTCTTTGCTTTTTATCTTATCAACCAAGTAAAATGTCTTTGGGATTTAAAGATGATTAAAAGGTGAGAAAGGGATAATCTTGCCCATAACAAAAATGTTTCTCTTTAACACATTGCATTTGACAAAAAGCTGCACACTGGGTCCTTCCTAGCAGGGTTGGAGAAAACATTTTCCAAAGAAAGAATTTCTGGGCTTTACAACTTTGGCTTTTAGTAAAATATCTTGTGATTAGCAGAAGAGCATGAACTTATGTATTGAAAACTGTATTGAATTATGACTGTATTTTTTCTATATATACATATAGTAATTTTTTAGTTCTTTCTATACATATATATATATATATAATCATTATTTGTAGGGAGAATGTAAGTATGTAGTTTTTTTCTTTCTGCTGTGCTTACTTGAAAGCTATTGCACATAGTTTTTCAAAGAGATACAAATTTTTGAGTTGTTTGAAGAACTTAAGTAGTCTTGAGTTTTATATTCTAGAATGTGAAATGGTATTTGCTAGAAACATTAGTAGAGCTACCTGTTTGCCAATGTACTGATCTTAGACTGTGTTGTAAAGATACCAAGTGCCAAATTATACTGGCAACAGAGTTATCATTTGACATCTTTTTCATGTTGAGTAATCTGAATTTCATTTTAAGGTTCATCTCAGAAGAAGCTGCTAGCTCCCGATATGTTCACAGAATCAGATGATATGTTCGCTGCATATTTTGATGTAGGTAATTCTTGGAGATGAAATGTATGATTTTTTTTCTGCTTGATTTGTGTTAGAGTCACTGTCATTTGAGGGTTGTGAGAACTTTGATTTGTAAAAGCATGTACTACTAAGTATGTTCTTAATCTTTTGGTCAGCCAAGGCAGGCAGAGTGCTTCTTAATTTACTATTCAGTGAAATAAAACCTGCTGAAATCAGTGGCAATTTTACCAGAGTTAGTGATTGGGGAATTCACCTGCTGTTTGAATACAATGGCACATGTTAAAAACATGAATCTATTTTTAAGTTCCGCTTATTATTGTTACCATGTTGCAATGTTCTAAATATGAGCTTTTTCCGGAGATTCATGTATGATTAATTAAAAAATGTGTAAGATACTGTAATTGACTAATGATGCTGTGTTGGAGTAATCTGGTGGTTTGTTTGGAGATTTTTTGGGATGAAGATATAAATTTCCTGGTTTTACTTTAACACTTTTTCATTAGCTTTTCTCTAAACATGCTGCAGTGACCCTCAGATATTGGCAGTTCAGCGACTACTTTTGAGACTTTACGTGCCATTCTCTATAAATCCTCTGCATTGTTGCTGATTTGCAACAATGAGAAATAATTAAAGACAAGAACTTTCTTCTTAACTTAAACCAAAATTAACAGGAGAATTTTTATGGCAGATACAACACAGGCTGTGGTTTCACTCTAGTAACACTGGTATCCCTCTGACCTGGAAAAAAGATGAATACTTGAAGGGTAGTGTCTGTGTGAGGGTGCATTTCTAAAAGTTCAGAATTTAAAAGTGGGGATTTATATGGCTTGTAAGTGAGCAGCTCCCCTTCCAGAAACTGTTGTTCAATTTAAGATAAACTTTGCTACTCATAGTTTTGACTTTGTGATTAAAATATTGCCCATTCTGTTAGGAGATGTCAACAGCAGTTGTAGAAGTGTTATGGTAGTATGTATAACAGTATGAAACAAGTGGCATGTAATGAACAGAAATTCAAGGCTTAAACAGTTGTTTTCCTTGCAAAATGCTGAACTTTTTTACTATAAACTTACTGTAAATAAGTAGTCTTACTTAGATGGTCCAAAATGTGCATTCTAATGTGACTTACATAAATTCCTTGTGAGTATTAATTGAAACTTTGCCCATTTATGTTTAATAATAATTCTGTTGGTTGATCTCATTCTCTTTCCTTGCATCAGTCTTTAGATACTGGTATGTAAATAACATTAAGTTGTTTCTCCTGCAAGTGTGTTTGTATTGTGAAGAGAACAGTTTTTCAGTAGGGAAAAAGGGCTTTGGGAAGTAAACATCAAAGAAAAATACAGAGCACACAAGCAAAGCTGTTAATTTTCTTTTTATTTCAGAGTGCTCGTCTAAGGGCTGCTGGGTTTGGAAAAGACTTCAAAGAAAACCCCAATCTCAGGGATAACTGGACAGATGCAGAAGGCTATTACCGTAAGTTGTGTTTGTTTATCTGCAAGGACAGGTAGAGGGAGGGTGCTGAGTAAAGGTCCTCATGTATAAAAGTATGGAAATGTTGTTCTAATGCAGATGTATCCCATCTGCATTAGAAAAACCCAGAGCCCTCTCTGAGTGTGTAATGTAATGGATGAAACAAGCATGCAGGTTTTTACCTCAGTTTTGAAAGGACTCCAAACTTAGAGAATCACCCCTTGTTCCCCATAATTTCCACAAAGCTAGGTGATACAAAACATTGTACACCATGAAATTAAAGAATCTTGCTATTTACCCTCATATTTTGTAATGCTAGAGAATGGTTGATTTTTCTTAAAAAGTTCCATTATGCTTATACCTGGTAACTTGAACTTGCTTGGTTTTTATCCCTCAGGTGTTAATATAGGTGAAGTTCTAGATAAACGTTACAATGTCTATGGTTACACTGGTCAGGGAGTCTTCAGCAACGTGGTGCGAGCCAGGGACATGGCCAGAGCAAACCAAGAAGTAGCAGTGAAAATCATCAGGAACAATGAACTTATGTAAGTAATGGGTTTTTTTGATGGTAATAAAGCATGTGGAACACTTGGAAGTTTTTCACGGTGTGACTTGAATCTCCCTTTGTTTCAAGTGAAGTAACAGATCACAGCTGTGATTCCTGCCTTTTCTGCTAATACGAGCCAGATAATGGGAAGCGCTTGAGGACTATATATCCACACTGCTTTACAGCTATCACAGGAAGAATGGTATTTGTATTTTAGTCAGGCACTTTCTCATTTGCAAAATTGCAGGGAACAGTGATAGCAACAAACAAGGTTACAGCTAATTATGAGCCCTACGTTTCTTGAGATGGGAGATGTGAACTGTAAAAATTTTGTTTCAATGGACCAAATCTGTTTGGCAGGCTGTGGGTTGGATCCCAGTCAATCATCTGCAACTTACAAAAAGATCTCCATACATTGAATTATTTTTGTATATTCTCTAAACATCTGCATGTATATGAGATACATAAAAATAGGTGGCATTCTCACTGTTGAAATACAAAATAAAAAAGAGGTCTTTCAGAATGGGTGAACATTAACAAGTAATACCTCTTAAACTATGTCATTTGAGGACTTGACTTGTCTACAATACTTGTTTTTATTATCTGCTGCAGTATTTATACAGTAATTTCTTTTGTCCTCTTCTGTTAATGACAACTTAAATGAAAACCTTTTCCGTGTATTTTACCTTGGAAGTTTTAAAAGTTGTCTTACTGTGTGTATAACTGGATTTGTTTTCATTATATGAATAAGTATCTAGAAAAGTTTTAAAGGCAAAAGGGAGGCTGATAAGCTGTTTCAGTTTGGTATGTTGTATAGGTAATAAGTTTGGATGTGTAATTGAATTCATAGTCAGTTCAGTTTAAATCTTTTAATACTGTTGTATGTGGTGAAGCACTTCTTTAAACAAGTAAACTTCCCAAGTGAGTGCCATTTGAAATTTGTCATGTTACAGGACAAAATCCAGTTTTAGCCTTAGATAGAACTGAGAGTAAGGAAAGTATAAGTAGGTTGCAAAGGTACAGTGAATATCCAGGAATTAAATGAACTTGCCTAGTATGTAGTCACTGACAGCAAACCGTTGTTGTGATCTTGGTTTCTCAGCTGTGGTACATTAAGTATTGAGAAGGCACTTCTCATTCCTGGATAATTATAGCCACACAAGTGAATGTTTAGATTTTAAAAGATACTAGAATTTAACTGATTTTCTTTTATAATCACATTTCTCTGTTTTCAGGCAAAAAACTGGCCTAAAAGAACTGGAATTTTTAAAGAAGCTCAATGATGCTGATCCTGATGACAAGTTTCATTGTCTACGGTTGTTTAGGCATTTCTACCACAAACAACATCTCTGTCTGGTATTTGAGCCTCTCAGGTAAGATAACAAATGTTTGGGGTTCTCTGTAAAAGATAAAGTACTACTGTGTGTTCTTTACCTTTCTGAATTTGGCTGTTGTTTTGATACCTTGTTCTAGTGCCAAGATTCAAGAATACAAGGAACTTTGGAAAAAAAAAATTGTCTGTGGGCACAAATTCACAGACTACTGGACTATTTCTGATTTATTTTTAGCACTGTTGTGAGTTTTCTGCCTGGAAAATATTTGAAACAAGATAATGTATTAAAGATAGTTCATCTCTCTTGTACTGGTCTTAATGATTTTTTTGCATATGTCAGTATTTTGATTAGTTTTCATAATTCTTCTTTTTAAGGGTTTGTGTTAAGATGCATTCCCAGAGAAATTCAGGAAATGCTGTATATTCTGTAAAGAGTACACATATAGTAACAGCCTTAGGGAGAAAATTGTTACAGTGATTCTTTGCATGCTCACTTTCTGTTCAAGTAATTAAGCTCTTGTGACAGGTTGATTGTAGATACTTTTTTATGGTAGATCAGTTATATTAATTGCCTTAGTCCCCATTCCTACCTAGAGACATCAGTTGTTCAAATCCTAAGTCTTCTGTCTATGTCATATTTTAAGTTTTGCCATGTTTGGGGTGAAGATAAGTTATATATTGAAACAATGCAAATTTTGTGAGATTACTATCATATTTCATTAATAAGCTGTAGAACAAATTATTGTCTTGTGCTACACTATCTCTTGATAAGACACTTTTACCTTATTTATGTCCAGTTATGTTTTTGTCCTGGAATGATTGTCTTTCTGTCTGCTGCTTAAGTCACCAAAAAAGTCTCATCAGCTTTTATCTTTCGCCTGTTTCCTTTTTAATTTATGTCTGAAAAAAAATTAGTACAAAGGGTTTATGGTTGCTAAGAAAATCCTGTTCGTTTGCAAATAAATACTCTCATATCAATATTGATTAAAAATATGCTCTGAACTAAGTAAGTCTATTGCAGTAAGTAATTACACAGCATAAGACAGATCTGATTGACCAGCCTTTGTGTTCAATTCTGTAGCTCACAGTGGAATGTTGAATGCTGCATTTCTCAAAAAATATGTAAAGCTAACTGGTTTGTTCAAGTTTGTCATAGAATTTAGGAGGCCACTATCGGTTTTTCTGTTAAGCTGTTTCCAATTCTTTCTTTCCCCTTTCCCTTAACAGTATGAATTTACGAGAGGTGTTGAAGAAGTATGGGAAAGATGTTGGACTCCACATTAAAGCTGTGCGTTCCTACAGCCAGCAATTGTTCCTGGCTTTAAAACTTCTTAAAAGATGCAATATTCTACATGCAGATATTAAACCAGATAATATTTTGGTAAGTAACAAATAATTTAAAACCTTTTTTTTGCATGGTCTGTAGCGTAAAATAAAGTATTTGTAATTAATATAATTCTGTTAATTTAGGTGAAGTGGTGAAGTCAAATTTGCTGAAAATACTAAGGGTTTGCACTTTGATATAAAATGATATTGTGGTATGAATAGTGAGAAAAAATACAACACACCATCTAAATAAAATCTTTTGCAAACAAACATTCATTGCCATCTATCTTTATAGAAAGCAGACTTTCCAAAGTAGGACAGTTTGGGAATATTTCTCTTACAGGAGAAATATTCAAAATTTTCCCATCAATACTTGAGAGATGTTCTTGCTTTCTGCAAAATGGTTGTTTGGGTCTGAATGGAGATTCTGTTTATGTGAGTGAGATGAGGGGGAAAGGTCCTTAATGCCTCTTTTCCAGTAGGGCATGTGAGCTACATCAGAGGAATACAGTGGTTTCCTTTGGTTTTTTTGGACATCATCCCTGTGACAAACTCAGATGTTTAATTTATCTAAAATGTTCTCTTATTACTGTCTCAGCACTAAAATCTACTATTCACATCTCTAAGCATGAGATGTGAATAATATGCTGTTTTATAAGTGGTACTCTGGATACTGGAGTTGCAAGTCTAAATTGCTAAAATTTCAATATCTGGAATGAAATCTGGGTCCACAGATATTTTGTTATGGGAAAAGTACATGAAACTGACCTTTTTTTTGTATTTTGTAGGGTCTGAAGACATTAACTCTCATTTTGAGAAAGTTTTATAATTTTTAGAATACTGAGAGGAAGGAACTTCCAATTTAAAGGCTGAATATTTTTCCTGTCTCTGACTTAAATGTGTTGTCACTTTTACAGTTCTGTTATCAATTCTGTCCACAAATAGTACTAATAGATATTTTTGTTTAACTTGCAGGTGAACGAGTCTAAAACGATACTAAAGCTTTGTGATTTTGGCTCAGCTTCACATGTCGCAGATAATGACATCACACCCTATCTAGTTAGTAGATTTTATCGAGCTCCAGAAATCAGTAAGTATATTTTGGATTAGCTACATCTATCACATACCAGCAAGTGCCAGTATTAGCAGATGAAAATTTGACTTGAATTTATTGTCTAGTCTTAGCAAAATATGACTCTGAGAATACAATGGCTGTCAAAAATTCAGACTTTGAAGGCATGTTCGTGTGACTCTTCATGTATGCTGGTGATCAGCTCAGTGAAAAGTCATTCTCATGGGTTGTAATTATGTTTCAATTTAGAGGTATTGTTCTGACTTCTTGGTTTTTGCTAATTTAAAGCTGATCAGTTTAGGCGTTAGGTAAAAGCTTCCCTTTCTAAAATAGGGGTACTTCAAAAGCTAAAAGGTTTACGTCCTTCTTTTATGGTAGCTTTTTATTCCTAAGAAGAGCAGCACCAATATAGTGTACAAATCAGATTTTTTTTCATTTATCTGCTTTTGTGGTATTATATCAAATTTTGCCTTTATGGAATTAACTGGAATTGCTCTGTTTCAGTTATAGGAAAAATCTATGACTATGGTATAGATATGTGGTCTGTAGGCTGCACATTATATGAGCTTTATACAGGAAAAATACTGTTTCCTGGCAAAACCAATAATCATATGTTGAAACTTGCCATGGATCTCAAAGGAAAGATGCCAAACAAGGTAAGAAAAATAAGTACTTAATATATTAAAGTGCTCTAATGAACAGTAGAACTTAGAGTCTTTGTTCTCCTGGAATTCTGTTTCTTATATATTCTTAACAGTAAGTACTAGACTTTGCTCTGACTGTATAATTTATACTGATTTAAAATCTTATGAAGTGAAAGTATACAGCTTCTTTTTCGTAGACTTAAGTATAAAGTGAAAACAGAAACCTTCTAAGCACTGACCTGAAAAAAATGCGTAAGTCAATTAAAGATACTGTGTCCTTTTTTAAAGGGTTTAAACTGTATCTTTGTACTCAATCTCAACATCTCTTCCTGTCGTTTGGTATTTTTTTTATTAGTATAAAATTACTTATTTTAGTATTATTAGACATTGATGTTAATTGTGAAATGTGTAAGACACAAGAGAACTTGCCTGAAACTCTTGCCTCTTCCTCATTTTCCAGATGATTCGAAAAGGTGTGTTCAAAGATCAGCACTTTGATCAAAATCTCAACTTTATGTATATAGAAGTAGATAAAGTGACGGAAAGGGTAAGTCCTCCATGTGTTGACTAATCCATGGCTTTTTCCAAGCTTTCCTACTACATGGTCTTTCAAATGTACCTTGGCTTCCTAATTAAAAACAAGATTTTATAAGCTATTACAAAGTCTTTTGCAGCAGTATGGACAGATTGCATAGTTATAAAATGGCCAAAGAGATTTTTTTTTTCCCTAGGATGTAGGAACATGATTAAGAAAACTAAATTTAGTCTGGTAGATACACAGGGTATCTCCATATAATCTATCCTTAAATTATTAATAAAAGAAATTCTGCCTTCATTTTGTAGAAGGACATTTAGAATTACATGGTTATATGTATGAGGTCACTATTAATTTTGGTATCATCTTGACATATATTTAAGAATCACAAAATAGTGGTCAGATACGGGAACTGTCCATTTGGACTTCCATGTTCTGAGTTAACTGGGATGTCAGGTTCATGTGTGAACCTGTGTTGGTGGCCTCCCCCTCGACAGTGTTTTTTCCACTCTTTCTCTGCACATGATGATTTTATGAGGCTTTATGGGGGCAGGGTGTTGCTGTTCAGATATGAGACAAGCCTGCAGAGAAGCTGCTGCTGAGGCTCTGTAAAAGGGATGGATAGGGGGTTTGTGCATTACTTCTGTTCTACAAGGCTACCATTTCTGTGTTTGTAGGAGAAGGTTACTGTTATGAGCACCATTAATCCAACCAAGGACCTTTTAGCAGACTTGATTGGGTGCCAACGACTCCCTGAAGACCAGCGTAAAAAAGTGCACCAGCTTAAGGACTTGTTGGACCAGATTCTAATGCTAGACCCAGCTAAACGGATTAGCATCAACCAGGCTCTGCAGCATGCCTTCATCCAGGAGAAAATTTAAACCAGATGAAGAAGTTCAAAGGGTTTGATTAATTAAGATACAAAGACTGAAGAAATTTCACAGCAGTTATTAATGTATATAAACATAAATATTTCCCCTGCAAAGTTGAGGAAGAAATGATACATTTGAATTAACATCAAGGCTGATATTTCTTTTAGAAATGTTAGAGTAATTCTGTTTTGTGTCTTATGTGAAAATTTTCACTGTAGAACTGTTTTAATTGCCAAGACTGCACAAAAGTACAATGCTAATGTATATGGTTGCAGTTCGTATATATTATAAAAAGAAAAAAGCATCTGTTATAAAAAAAAGAAAGAAAAAAAAAAGAGAGCAGTAATACTGGGTGGTTGATTTGTTTTTAGCAGACTTGGCTTCATTTTTGTCTTTACAAAATGGCCAGCATAAATGCTGTTTATATTCACATTTTCCTAGGTGTGTGTGTGCAGGCCACAGCAGCATGCCCTTGGTGTAGTCAGTGCCGAAGGGGGTCTGTTCCTTCTTGAGCCTGCCCGCAGGGATGGTCTCCTCTTTTAAAGCAGGTTGTGTACAACTTTCAGTACACTGAAGGTAAGCTAACCCATCAACATCACCGGTGTTTAAGCTGTTATTTTACTGGAACAACTGGCAAATGAGAGACAATAGCATTGTGGCAGAATTCCCTGCATGTTTGAGAAATGATCTTGTTTTGTTTTCTGGCATTGCAACCGTGGCATAGTTACAACTTCTGTTCTGTTCATCACATTTAAAACTGGGAGAGAGCGCATTTGATGGATAGAGCGCCTTCAGTGTACTGTTTCTTATTAATTTAGTTTTTTTAATCAACTTGCTATAGACTTTGTATACATTTTGTTAAATACAGTTCACTATGACATAGAACCAATACTTACAGAAGAGTTTTCATTTAGTAATTACATATGTTGGGATCTCATTCAAAAGACCTTATACCTAAAGGATAGATAGACAACATAAAGAAATTTTTAACTATTTGTATGTCATTTTGAAAGTGTACTGCTTTATGCTAAAAGTGTTTCATTTGTTCATTGTTTTCATTATTTGTGATCATGTTGTCTTTCAATACAGGCATAAACCTTCCACTCTTGAACAAAGCAGCTGCTTTTTAAAAGCGGTAATTGCTTCTTTACCTTTTATTTCTTTTGTAAATGAAGCTTTTCTTTAAGAAATGTGACTTTAAAGTGTTGTCTCTTGCATAAAACAGTTGACACTTACTTATTGTAAAGTGAAGATTGTTCTGCTGCATGTAAAGTGGACCATGCAGATTTCTGTATGTTTTCAGTATGCATCATTAGATAATAAAGTCTTTTGTGAACAAGGCATTTGTAGCCATTTTTAAAAGAATCTGTCTTCAGTGATGGTAAATCAGGTAATTTGTAAGACCCACCCCTGCATTTCCTATTAATCATTTAATTAAAGGGATTATTAAATGTTATGATCTTTGGGAGAGCTATAGGCTATATTAATTGGATATATAATTATCACTGCTTTAAAACAAAGCAAAAAACCCTACAGATACTGTCTGTCTGCTTTCATTGTAATGAAATTATTCCTGTAGGACATGGGATTAAATTCAGGCTTTAACTAATGTTTGTGCTGTTTTTCTCACTTTTCCTTTTTGATGGTGCTGAAAGAGAAAAAAGGAAAGCGAGTCACAGGCCACTCAACGCCTACTCCATGGGTCTGATTTGCTGAGACACCAACTTCAGCTTCCTAACAAGGTTATTTCTGACAGCATGTGTAGATAAACATTTAGCAACAAGTTAAAAGAGTTGAGACAATTGAATTGGTTATACAGCGTGAGGAAAACAGAAACAACCTTTTCAGGTCCATACTGCTGTTTTAATGTTCTCTTTGACGATATTAAAAAGTTCATGTTTTCATTTTTTTATTAATATATTCTGACAGGGTGTGGAAACCCCACTGGTTTCACGTACTTTATAATACTTTGAACTAAGAAGGATTTTTGTATCCATCTAGGTACATAATGGCAACAGTCATGCACTCTTAGTGCACTCAAGAATGAGGAAAAATGCCACAAAGCAGGTCATTCTGCTGGTGGGGAATACCCCACCAAGGAGGTGTAATGAACTAACTACGAAAACAAGCAGGAGATGGGTGGTTTTATATACCTATTTGGAACCTTCAACCTGTCTCTTCTCAATTTATATTGTAAAATCCCTAATAAAAAACAATTTCTCCCTATTTCTACATGTTGAGGTATCTTTTTCATACAGGAGATGAAAGAAGTTAGCTTTCATGCTTAGTGAAACACTAGTTGCTTGCTAGTTAAATACAGCAAGTGTAACTTGCACTGTTACAACATAGGCAGCACGTCTGAGGGCACTTTTACACAGATGTAGTAATAGCTTAGTCTTTCTGTTGCTTTGTACTTTATTAAACTAGGAATATGAAACAATGAAATGAGTTGGTGATACAGAAACAAAGCAGTAGAAAAGATGCCCCTTAATGCCTACAGAATTGTTTTAAGCTGTTCTGGAGAAGCATAAAGTTGCTCGTTTACTTGTTCTTTGTGTTGTAGGTGCAGCTCAAAAGAAGATGAAGGCTACCAGAAGATATGAACAAAGGTTTCTGTCCTATAAAAGATATGAAAAATACTCTTCATCTAGTTCTGTCTTAATCTTTTAGTTTCCAGCATTTGAATTTAGAATTGATTAACACTGCTGCGTTACTGATAATTCCTGAAACATACTCGATGTAGTAAAATTTTTTACATGGATTGTTTTGTTTCTGGTTGAAGAGATTTTTTATTGCAATTAAATGCAGGTAAACTAGCATTACCTTTAAATTAAGTATTCTTAAAATGATAGAATGAGCAGTAAAAAATCTATTACATTTAGTAAAAAAACTGGGCCATTATATTTGGTTAAAATAAATGTGTTAACCAGAAAACATTTAAGCAGGTGATGCACTTTTTTCTTTAACTTCAGTAGTTTCATTATTTATTTCAATTCTGTCAAACTTATTATCCATACAGAGGATAGCTGGCAAGGGGTTATTTTTAAAAAAGTAGGTTTCAGTCCCCCATCCAGCTGATACTTCTTGTTGACAACAGTAGAAAACTCTTTAGTTCTGGCTTCAAAAACCTCTGGACTTGAGGATTTTTTGACACCATTAAGGCCCCTCTCCAGTTTTGGACAATGCCTGTCCCAGAACCTGAGGTCTCTAAGGAGAGTAGCTGTGGCTGCCATTACAGTCAGCTGAATTCTCACAGTTGTGGCTGGGTGCAAACAGAACAGCTGTGCAACAGTGAACAATTTCTCAGCTCATCTAATGGGGAGGATAACTTACCTTTTCCTCCTGAGCACAAATTTTTAATTTATGTCTTTGCTAGAGGTCCTACATAGAGAAGGTTTGGCTAAATCTACTGTGCTGATTTCTGTTACCTTCTCCCTCATGGTGACAGGGAGCTTCACATTTAACATACTCAGTTTTCCAAGCCTTCTGAAAAAACAAGATTCCAGCCCTGTGGAGTTAGAATGTGTTTTTATTACCTTGGTGTATACAATTTAGTTTAAAAATTAATTGCTGTTCAAGAGTTTTTAATAGAAGATAATGATTCCTTTAAAACCTTTTTAATAATACTTTATCTCCATACATAGGGTAAGTGGCATTAAACCTCTGAAGAACCTTTATGTGTATATTGACCCCCATACAGAAGGCAGACCAGACTGTGATACTGCTGGAGATAGAGGGATCTTCTACAGCATATGTAAAATTGTAATGTGGGTGGAGGATGTTGAGAAGTGGCAATTGCTTGAAATTAATAAACTATGCTTAAAACTTGACTTCATCCTGTCTTCTTTTGTGCCTCCATATCCTACTGCAAAGTTGTGAAATGTATGAACAATTTTTAAATGCACTAGAAATTAAGTGTAGTTCTTTGAAAGGGGTTGCCTCCTTAGATATCAGAGGCATTAGAGAATCTCTCGAAAAAGTCTTCCTGAACATGTAAAATGGAGCTTTTGTTAAATTGCTTGTATAGTTTTGGAAGCCCCCTCAAAAATCAAAAAACCCTCAGAAAACTGAAGATTTAATGTGGATTGACTTTCATTTTCACTGTGTCTTTTTTTATCTTTTATAGCAACGTATTAACCTGTACTGAGTCAGGGGATGAAAGAATTGCATTGTATTGCAGTAAAGAGAAGCTATATATACTTACAGATTAATCTTTATAAGGGGAAAAAAATAGGTGGGGAGTAGTAGCATGGTGAATTGGGAGGGAATGTGTGTTTTCATTTATTGTAAATTTTGTATCACATTATTAATTTAAGTATACTTGTGTGTGGGTACAGAAGTGAGACTTACCAATGTGTTCTACACTTCTGTGTCTTAGTTTTGTTCATCTAAGTATGTAGATAATTAAAACTTAATTTTAACTTGTGACAATACTTACTCTAAATGTAAAACCTTGGCCTTCCATCATACATCTATTGAATTCTTCACTGTCTTAATTACTTCCTCACAAACATTGATTTTGATGATTGTGGCCCAAGTATCTCTATAAAGTAGGTATAAGGTAATTATTTATAAAATAATGAGAATCCATGAACATTTACAAAGATTCAGTGTTTGGCTTAAGTTACTGAGAAATAATTTTACACTTATGGGAAGGTATAAATTAATAGACTGTATCTGATAGAGTAACTGTTGATGGTTCGGTCTCAGAAGTGACTTTTTAAGTGAGAGTGCAACAAAAGAAACCAAGAGGGGTCCCTGAGGATACCTGAAGTACACCTAGTCTGAAAAATGGGACTGATAGTAGCTACCAAGACTAATAAGCAAAGGAAGTCTGTACAGCTTTAAAAAGGAAGGTAACAAAAGTTACTGGGCACAAGAAGGCAGAGAAGAAAGCACTCTTGATTGCCGGGTTAAAATCCTAATTCTGTATTGTTAAAGGAAATGGACCTTTTCACAGACTCTTAGTGAAACTCTGACATGTTCAAGTCTTTGAGAGCCAATTTAAACCTGCAGCTACACTTTCCGTTTGGAGAGGCAGATCTGTCACAGAATCTGACATAGTATCAGGCACAAGCATAGTTTTAGAGGATGAAGTTGAATTCACTGGTGAAAAGACAGGTAACCACCTTAATCTGTCGGAGCATATTCACTTTTCAAACAGCTCTTAACTACTGATAGCTAAATTCCTTGTGTAAAGGGGACAGTTCAGATATTCTACAAATCTTCCTCCTATGTTAAAACAAAGCTCATCCTAAAAATGTTATCCAGATGAGGTACTCAGTGTAAAACAACCTGACATTTGGGCTGCAGCTTTTCCATGGGAAGGGAAAAGGTTTTGCTCAACTAAAGCCAAGCTGACCTCCTTACCATGGTTACTTGAGAATCTGCTAGTCAACTAGGAAGGCAACACAGAGTTGTGTAAATGATTTCATTAAATTTAGTCTAGATTTAATATCCAGACAGATTAGGCCAGCTAGGTTCAGCTGGTAAAGGTGTGTTCCTTTCAGCCTCTTGAATGAAGATGCAGCATCATGGCTGAACATGAGGACTGCCTACAACCAGTGTTCTTTTGGGTGATCTTCACACAGAATAATGAAAATTTGGTCACTGTGAGTTTTTAAGTTAAAACTGAAATGCACAGAATGCCTATCCTTTTACTCCCTTAAATAAATCTGGCAGAGCAAATTTAGGCATAGAGGTGCCTTCTTCTTTCACAGAGAACATCCATCACTCTCTGACAGGGTAGGAAATGGGTGGTTTCACAAGCTGACCCAAATTGCTTTGTAGTTCGTTAAAGCTAATATACCTTGTCCATTCCTATTTGCAAGTAATTTGCAATCTATTTATGTTTATAAGGCCCTAATAAAAAACCTGAGCTGTAAGCTCATGAAAATTCCAAGCGCATATAAGCACATAAAAATCCAAAATAATGCCTAGATCAAAACCTTTTTCTTTCTTGAGGGTTTTCTTTAAAAATAATCCAGAAATCCTAATTTCCTGTAGTAAATTACATAGTAGTTGAATACATGGAATTGAGAGCAATTTGGGACATCTCACAGACGATCTGCTTCAAAGACTGCAACTAATCCTGTGTAGGATTTGTTCCAGACTCCCACAAGAAGGTGCACACCCACTTTACCTTCTCATGCTGCTAGAGCCAGGGGGAGGCTGAGGACCTTTTCTGTACTGTTCCTATTGGATTCACAACATGGTTTTGATTTTCTACTACACTGATCACAGAACAAACACATAAACCAAGACATCAAAACAAAAGTAACATCTAGGCTTCCCTCCTGTTTCCCAGCTGGCCCTCAGTGACAGAAATTTGACTGTGGCAAAGCAGAGTCTTATTCAGAGTATGTGCTGCAATGTTATGAATTAAAAGCTATCCAAATGTCCATAACCCAGCTAGATGCCAGGCAAAATAAATAAATCAAAAATCACAAACCGCAGTCTGATTTTGGTCTAAAAAGTGTTCTAGCTCCAATCTCATTTTTTGCATAACAGTGAGCAGTCCAGTGCCCTGTGATGAATACCCAATGATAATACACTATCGAGAAGAAAAGAAAGTGTTATCAGGGTCTTTATCTGCAATAGGAATGATAAAAGGAAATGAAGCTTGAAAGGCCCAAAGGAAACTGTGGTTTGGTTTAATGGATTTTGAATGCAAGGGGTAGGAGTTTAAAAATGTTTAGTGGTTTCTTGGTTTAATATTCATCACAGAGGAAAAATATTATCTGCCTTTGCTGAGCACTCCTTAAGCCACTGGATTTCCACAGAGTTTTATGGAGTAGGGAAGGAGAGTGGCAGAAGCCCCCAACATGGTTCTCCCGGTTTCTAGTTGACTGAGCAGAGACAGTCATACATAGATCCATTGCTTTCCTGATTTACTATAGAAGGAGAAGGCACAACTGTTACAAGACTGTCCTGTAACAGGAAATGTAATATCACAGACATTCTTCCTAAATCTTTTGAAATACAGACTTTGCAAAACACTTGCAAAAGCATATTGAAAAGAAAAAACCTTCCAAAACCTGGCCATGTGCTCTCTGCTAGCTACAGCACATAACAGCAAAACCTGGGACAATTCCCCTCTCCACCCCATTAGTATCACCTTTCTCTGTTTTTCCAGCAAAGGGAGACCACATTCTCAGAGAGTAAGAACTATGAGGTAAGGGCAGGGTTTGGGAAAGAGAAATGTTTAATAGAAGAGGGTTTTGAGTTCTTACTTCCTATTGCAGAATTTGTTTGTCCTAGATGAGTAGATTAGCAGGAACTAAATTTGAAACCTATCTAAGGTTTGCTAAAAAGTTATTGAAATTGTTCTGAGGTAACAATTTTAGAGCAATTATGTCAATTCTTAGGGTATCTAATTGCAGCATTGCTAGACAATAATTTGTTAGTAGAATCATCAAAAGAAAATACAACAGTAGTAGTATGAATGGAAAGGTGCTTCTCTTCACTGAAATTCATCTTTTTGATTATGAACAATCCAGCTCATGAGTGTTAAAACTTGGTGTTAGCCATGTATTTTATAAAATAATCTTTTCTTCTGACATCTAACTCATTTACAAACACAATCAGCAAAAGCAGTAGCAGCAAATTCTGTGTGCTTTCCCAGGAAAAAGTGCATGTGAAGATACATGCCATTACCACACTTGGATTTTTCAACAGAACCTGTTGTGATATGCAGGGAGTAATGGTTTTAAACTGAAGGGGTGAGCAGGTTTAGACTGGATATTAAGGCCAAAGTCTTTTACAATCAGGGTGGTGAAACACTGGAACAGGTTGTCCAGAGATGTGGGAGATGCCCCATGTCTGGAAAATTCAAGGGGATGTTAGATGGGGCTCTGAGCAACCTGATCTAGTCAAAGATGTCCCTGCTCATTGCAGGGAGGTTGGAATTAGATGACCTATAAAGGTCTTTTCCAGCTCAAGCTGTTCTGTAATTCCTGCAGATCCCAATCTATGCCCTCTCACTTTGATAACCTGATGACTGCTGTTGAGTGTTTCAGCCAATTCTACATCCCTACAACTATGATTTAATTTAGATCCCATCTCCCGGTGTTATTTATTGCAGCTGCATAGCAGAACAGCACAAAATCCTTACTAAACTTCAATTACATTCACTGCTGTCCACTTACACACCAAGCAGGTCACACTAATAAAGGAAATTAGATCAATTTGATACAGTTTGTCCTTGACAAAATGTTTTGTTCTATTACTGTGGATTCTATTACTTCTTGGAAATTTTCAAGAAATTTCTCCACTGATTTTGTGTACTTACCTGTACTTTCTTTTACTTCTTTTTACAATGGCAGAACTTGATAAAAAATGGCATTCTGTACTTGTATCACAAAAGAACTGTAAAGTCACACATTTTCAAAAGATGAGGACTAATGGAACAATATCAGAATGTCAGAAGTTGGCTTTTGTTGCTCAGCTGCTTTAAAAAAACTTTTAAAATGTTCCACAGTCATCACTTTAAATGTCAAAATTAAATAGAACAACATTCAGCAGTGCTATAAGACAGTAAAAATATTCCTTCAATGAAAATTGCAACAACTTAGAAATTGTTTTGTTATCTTCTTTTAGGTATGTTGCTGCAAACTCCATGGAATTTCTGTAAGTATTTTAATTACTTTTTTTAAGCTATGCACATATTTTACAGATTTTAAAATTAACTCATATCAATAAATTAAAATTAATTCATATCAATATGAATTAAATGAAAATTAAT
Organism: Vidua chalybeata; assembly: GCF_026979565.1. NCBI lineage: Eukaryota > Metazoa > Chordata > Aves > Passeriformes > Viduidae > Vidua > Vidua chalybeata. The sequence continues at coordinate 68,703,285 of NC_071530.1, read as the reverse complement.
TCATATCAATAAGTAAATAATTCCTTATTTCATATCTGTAAAATAGTTACACTACTTTTATCTAAAAGACAAGGTAAAAATACATTTGCAATAAATATTTTACTGGCTGAAAAACATGAAATGCTACACATCACTAGTTATTAATTAAGGTGAACATATTTCATATCCCTAATTATCATGAGGGATACAAATTGGATATATCATTATTTGTGTATACATTCAGGGAAAACAAGGTAAGTGATTATTCAAAGTTCAGGTTGGAGTTCTCAGTCTGCATAAATGTTTCCTATGAATTAGAATACATGGTGGACAAGAAATGCTGTTTGGAATTAAAGTACTGATGTGGTTCTGGTAGTTCCCGGATCTTAACTGAATTGGAAGAGAAAGTCCAGTACCAATAAGAGAAAAACAGCCAAGCAAAACCTCCCTTCCTGCTGTATCAACAACCAAAACCAACAATCAGACAGAGAATAATTATCTACTGAAGAAATTGTACTAATAATGGGATTCATGAATTGTATATTTAGATATCTACAAGCATCTTTAGAGTGCAACAGACTAACATGCTTGAGAGAAGACTCAAGGCTTTTACTGGAACACACTGGCTTTACCTCCCAAATGCCCTTCCTTAACTTTAATGACAAAAAAAATTGACATCAATTAGTAAAAACATGTTGAGTGCTCCAATTAGAAAGTACATAAACATAATTACCTGTTGATATTTAATTCTAGAGTGCTAACACATCTTTATGTGCACTGCTCTCCCCTGTTTAGCCTGGGTAGGTGCCTATGACATTAACTACTCAATTTAACTTGATATAATTATTAAAATATTACTTTACCTGCTCAGAAAAAAATTGTCTTCTTCCAGGCATAAAACATTCATTCTCTTTGATATTTTGAGTCAGCTAAAGTAAGGAAAATTTTGTTCAAATGTCAGAAATTTGTTCCACAATAAGCACAGGGAATATGAAATAAAACAGGATACCTAATTTATTTGGCCAACAAAGTTCACCTCTGTTATGCTACACGGATGCTCAGATAACCTCAAATTTAGCAAAAGGTCCACAAGAGTCCTGCAAAAAAGAAAACCAATTTGAGATACAGTGCATGTGAAAACACTTCTCAGAAATTATCGACTTGCCTTTTTCCTTTGATCTTTTACTAGAAAACTTTAACATGCTACAAGCATGTAATTTAGTTTCAGTGAGCTGAACCTGGCTTTTAACATACCTCAGGTGTTGGGTCTGCATGAACAAGATGGGAATTTTAGGAAGGGACAAAGGTTTTGGGCTTGTTTTTTCCTCCCCAGATTTTACATGTTGCATTCTAAACCTATTCCACCTAATTTTGGCTAAAATGTATTGATACCAATTGGTATTGACATTACGTATATGTTATAGGCAATACAGATTGTATTTTAATGTTTACTTGCTTGCAAATCGAAGAAAAATAATCTTTGAAGAAAATCTTGCAAATGGAAACATTTTGCTTGATTTCTACAATATTATATAATGTGCATAATTGTCTGTAAGTACCCAGGAAAGTTTCTAGGTGCAGGAAACCTTTTACTGATGACCATTGTTAAGTTTTTCATCATAAATTCTAACCTGTTTGAAAACTTTTTATGTCCTTGTTCAGATCAGAGATCTATAACATTACTTTCATGGAAGTGTTCACATCCAGCTGGAGCAAGGGAGAGGCACTTCAACACAGCACACTCATGGATATTCACTGTAAATTCAGTATGAGAAACACAAAAGCTGGCTTCATAATGCAGCCTGAAAATACTGAGTATGTCACTTATAGGCAGAATTTTTTGGGTTCTGACAGACTTTGGATTTCTAATTGTTGATCTCAAATGTACTTTTAGTCAAACAGGTGTTGTATTAGCAGTAACTATAATGAATATAATCAATGAATGTTGCAGATGTAATCAGTGTAAGCTTAGAACACCTTATTTTCTGAAAACTGGTGCTGGTATCTTGCCTCTGGTATTCATGTGGTCCATTTGATTATTTACCTGTGATTCTATACAAACACAGAGGCAGACAGCAGGTGTGTGTATAACTGTGCCAAGCAGGACCTGAATCCTGTTGTACATTGCACCCCCATTAGGAAAATGGGCACCATCCAACAGTGATACCTTGGAAAGGAACATTCAGGAACACTTACATAATTCTCACAATCTAATTATAATAGCTATAATTAATAAGTGACTATATTTCAGAAGAAATTATCCAAAGTTGCTGCTTTGTTGTATGGAGTAAATAGAAAGTGTCTTAAGAGATTCATCAGACTTCATTGTTCTTAATACCAGACACCTATACAATTTGTATAAATTCCTAAAGATGCTAATTCGAAACAAACATTTTGTGAACATAGAAGTTACAAACTTTCTAAGTGATCTGAGTCACTGATTTAACTTTTCCAAAAGTTAACCAAAACCACACAGGAGTTCCATTCCCTAGAGGTAATGCTGATTTACTCTCATTACTCACAGAGAGCAGTGGTTTATCTCCCATTGCTGTAAGAGGTATGCTGGCATCTACTGAGCAAGGCATCCCTGTTTCTGCTGTTTCATCCATCAACAGGTTATCACAGGCTGCATTTTCCCATGAGGAAAGCAAACACATCACACTTTTCCACAGAAAAGGAGTCATACGAAGCAATTAATGGAAAAATACATTGGGGATTAGACCCACAAAACTCAAAACAAACAACTTTTGAGTTGAATGTGAAGTCAAGTGAATGCTTTTTTGTAGTATTATTACATTAATAGGGCTCCCAGGAACTACTTGCCCCCTCACTCAGGATGTTTCACAGAAAGAATAAGAATCACCACAATGGTAATTAAATATTTCTATTTATTTTTTTATTAATACAGTATCTCCTTCCCCCCAGACAAATAAAAAGAATCATTCATAAGATATTTATTGAAGAGCTATCAAAACAGAGTGCTATAGAATCTCTTGCTTCTTTTGGAAGACAATTCGCTTTAGTATTATTCAGAAACATCACTGATGCCTACAGAATAATAAACCTTTTTCCCCAACCTAAACATCCATAATAGATCCAAGGCACATAACACTGTATTAATTTTGGGAACCAGGTTTAACCTAGTACTCAGAACAGAGATATACCACATGAAAAGGTATAAGAATTACAACTTGAAGAGGAAGTTTATTAATGATGAGGGCAGATTAGGCTACTGCCAAATGGTGAATTACCCTACTGGTGAAGATCAGAGTTTTGATTTCTTCTGGAAGAAGCTGACAATAGCATTTACACATTCATCAGACAACCACCTCTCCGTCAGCACTTCACACTCTCTACTGTTGACTGCATGGAGCTTCTCCTTTTCCATACTTCGTAACAGCTGCTTGGACACTGCCAAGGACTGCAGGAGAAAGAGAGGAACATTAGGAAGGTCAGTTTTCTTTTCTATACTTTAGTGCTTCAGGAAATAATACAAAACCCACACTGGAATCCTACCCCAACTGCATTAACATCAGATCTCTTAGCTTTCAGTCAACCTTTTTGCTGGAAGTATTTATTGCATTTAATTCCCTAGACTACTAATAAAGTGGAGAAGGCTCATGGGAAGCAAACAAGCAGCCCCCCCAAGTGCTCACAATCAGAGTAGATGGGCAAAAGAAACAAAACCCATTCAACTGTCTGCAGTGTCAAATGCCACCCACATTATCAGCAGCTGGCACAGCTCTCTCCTCCTGTCCAAGGAAACACAAGACCAGCAAGACTTCAGTAGTCTTGCAAATCCTAAACTAGTGAGCAGGAACACTGAGTTCAGCAAAAATTAAAGCCACTCAGTGTCATCTTGAGTACCCAGAGTGCACACACTATAATAATATTGCAGAACCAGTGGTAAGGTTCTTAAATATAAACTATTGCCAAAATAAAGACCTAAAAGAAGCCACCTAAGGCACTCACAGAAGCACTGCACAGGTGGATTAATCAGTTAATTTGTAAGGCTTTTCAGCACTGCATCTCTGTGGACAGTGCTCTGTCTTAGATGCAGACAGAGTAGAAGAGAAGGACCTGATTCCCAGCAGTAGAGGCACAGATCTGTGCTTGAAGGAAAATATATTGAGCCTCATTATTTTGATTAAGGATGAAGTGAAACCAAGTGACAGGACAAGTTTGGCAAAAGAATTGGGAATTCTACCAGCTTACAAGGTGGAGAAAAATTAAAAATACTGACATTTTTTGGGAGGCTTGCATAAGCTTCTAATCTTGCCCAAACTTCCTTCTGAAAACTGCTGTCAGGGAAGACTTCAGTCACAAGTCCCTGGGCACAGGCTTCTGCTGCAGTCAGCTTTTTATTGAAAAGCAACATCTCACTTGCCTATATAAAAAAAAATAAAGTGTGATTCAACAAGACACAAGACTTGAGTTATCTGACAGGGAAGCTGCATGCTTCCACATCACATTCATTTTACTCTCTTGCTTGTTAATATCTGCCCTCTGAAAAGAACACAGAATAGGTGATGATTATTATTACTGTAATTATTAAGGAATCTCCAGATACTTCAAAGGCCTTGCTCAAGCAGAGCACTCAGTCCCATCATCCAGGCCATAAAGAAGAGGTTAAGCAAGTTTTATACCCAGAATCAACCCCTGGGCTTCATCACTAGGGACTGGCCTACAGCCTACTGTTCATTAGGACTGTACATGTCTTTTTGAGTAGAGCTCCAAGGTTGCAATCTGAAATTACCTCATCATAAATGTGTTTGTTCACTTTTGCAGTGACTCCAAGATTTCTAGAACATGTACTGGCAGGCTGTGTCTCACTGAACAGACTACTCTTGGTACTTGGATGCCTATGAAGCACTTGTTCTGTTCTTTATAGATTTAAACCCTGCTCAAAAAAATACATTATATTAATGCATGAAATATAAGTATTTAAAACTACCCATATTTTTTTCTGTGGGATATCAAAAGAAGCAAAAAGGACTTATGTTGTTCCGAGAAAAAAAAAATTCTGCTGTCTCTTCATTTTTCAGGTTTTTTTCCTTTTTATTTCCTTTTTTTTTTTTTTTTTTTTTTTTCTTTTTACTATAAATTAGTTTCCTTATTTCTAGAATAGACATTGAAATTAAAAGTATGGACAGAAGACCACACTTGCTGTCATAGTCAGAGGGTACCAACACACAAAGGTCAGATGATCCCACAGGCACTGCACAAATTCTTACCTTGGCTAAGCCCATAATTTTTGGAAACAGGTAAGAGGAACATCCTTCTGGGCTCTGCCCAAGTTGACTAAATGGGCTGTGAAATGTAGCCTGGCAAAAAAAAAGAGAACAAAATAAAGGAAACCTTAGATCAGAGCATGGAATTGAAGTACTAGGATTTCATTTTCATTTTAAATCTTCTACTGCAACAGAGTACACCAAACACATCTGACCTATCACCATTATAGCCTTCAAATACCATCTGGTAACATTGCTTCATTCCCTCAATGCACCCCAGAGCCAACTTTGTATAACTCCATTCCCACATCCAACAACCCTATTGATGAAGTTACATTAATTGAATACAGCACTTAGAGAAACTAATGTGTATGTGCAAAATCTTTACAGAAAGGATGTTCATGCACATTTACCTTAAATGTTATTAAATACATATTCCAAATAACTTAGGAGGAAAAAAGCATTTTTGCCTTTCTGAAGGCAAAGCAAGTTTATTCTTCTGAAAAATTCAAGTCACTGAACCTTTTTTCACCAAATTTTAAGCAAATCTAAAAAGAGCCTGTGCCAGAAATGCAGCAAGGAGTCATACAAAATAATACCATAACTGCAAGTCAGAACTGAACAGTGAACAATCTGTAAGAACTGAGATCAATCAACTTTGAGAAGGCTTCAAAAATCTTGAAGGTAATAGGAAAATTGTCATAAAGGATAATCTAATGAAATACTAGGTTAGATGCTATAGAAATCCTCTGAGAACTGTAACCAAGGGTTCAAGCAAAAGTTGTCCCAGTGCAGGCAGGAAGGTACTAGCAGACTCTAAATAATGAACTTGCCATGGACTTTAAACACAAATATGCAGAAAGTGAAAACTGTATCACATAATAAGTATGCAAGTAATATAATCATGCAGAGATTTAAAAAAATACAAAGCAAAAAATAAGATGCATTTATCAATGATAATATATACAAAGTAAAAGGAAGTTCAAGTATGAACTTCAAGCCATTCAAAAAAGAAGGATAATGTTAACAGAACAAAACATTTTATGCATATTTGGATTAAACTTCAACTAAATCTACACTAACTCATGGGTATAAGGAGATGATATTTTGAAGGCAAGTGATTAGACTTCCAAATAGTCTTGATAAAATTGAGAGGTATGAGTAAGAAGATACTACTGATGGACAAGTTAAAGTTTGTTGGGAACAACTTGGTATGTAGCATGTGATACACAATAGTTTTCCTGGCAACTTTGCAGTAAGGGATCCAGGTGTTAGATCAGATCACAAGTATGTAAATCAAATAACACAGTGGGATGTCAAATCAGAAATACAGCCTGCAGAATGTGGAGAAGTTCTTCTGCTCCATTTCATGTTTAGTAAGACATGAGTTGGAGTGATGTGTCCAGCTTGTACCACTATGCTTAAAGAGACACAGAGCAAATGGAAGGAGTCCTGAGGAATGTGACTGCAGGCCACATGAGGAAAGGCTGAACAAATGGCAGCTGTTCAGCTCAAAAAAAAGGAAAATACTGAGAAGAGAAGGTAAACCTGAGATATATCTAATATGCTAAGTACACTGATGGCTAAGGTTATTCCAAGGGACGATGCATATAGACTGTTCTTTAAACTGAGAAACAAGGAAAAATATGTTCATCCTGTAGCAACAAAAGATCAGATGAGAGGGGTGAAAGAGGGAGAAGCCAACATTTTTCTAGTAGAAAAAGAGATCTATGGGCCATAATTGACTGAATAAATCATACACATTATACAAGCATATGTCAGGAGTGACAGTCATCAGTGATCTGTAATTAATTACTTCAGCCAGTTACTGAACTTCCATTCCATAATAAACTTCTGCTCCCCCTTTCACACCTAAAAGGGGCCTTACAAACATCATTTCACAACAACTTAGAAGAGGGGCTCTTAGAAAAGAGCCTCTAAGCTGGTCAGTAACTTGATAAGCTTAACTGCAGCACGGGAAATTCCATGCATGTTAACTACTGGCTGATACACCCCTGTGCTGGTTATTAATATAGGTAGGTGTTCCTTGATGTGATATACAAAGCCTTTAGACTTTTCTGAAGTGTTCTTTTCTTTCAGATTACCCCAAATCAAATAGTATTTAATACAGAAAGAGGCTTTAAGACTGTCTTGGGATAGGCCATGTAATATACTTACCCTGTCAGAAGCATAGACAAGGTCACATAAAGCAAGGACTGTTACACAGATTCCAATAGCTGGGCCATTTACCACTGCAATCAGTGGTTTAGGAAAATCAATAAAATGACCCACAAACTCTCTAGAGAGAAAGAAAAACAGAAGATGCAAGATGTAAGATAGACCTCAAGTGTTTTTCATCCAATATAAACAAATTGGAAAACACGTAATTTGACACCGCATAACAAAACCCATGCTATATGGAAACTATGTAATGTATGGTTTTTGAGCCTTTCAGAAATGAATTACAACAAAACAATAACTATCTGAAACAGCTGCATTTCCTTAGCAACTAAGAATCAAACCTGTACATGTCAGCAGAGCTTTCCTAGTTCCTGTGATCAAGTTATGGAAGTGTTTTCCTCTTTAGCTGCAGTTGCTGAATACAGTGCACTGACAAGAGCCCTCTGCCTACGCATCCATCCCAAGTCCACCCATGGGACAGCAATTCCCTTCACAGACTCTGTTCTGCAGTGAAGCTCCAACAGGCACCAACACTATAATGCTACCTCAACACAGAATTCCCTAGTGCTCTTCTGCACATGTTTGAGAAACAGCATTTTGTTTCATCTGACAGCTGCTTCTCCATCCAAGAGGTGCAAAATGCATTCTCAAAATAAAACATTTTCCAAAAGAGAACAGTGTTGCAAGAACTCCATTTTTCTGGCATCTCTGTGTATTGGTTGTAGTGAAGCACTGTGCCTGTGTAACAGTAACAGCCCAACAAACACAGGCTTCTCACAAAAGCAAGGTTAAAGGCCATAAAGCACACTAGACCCTGCATTGTGCTGAACACCCTGCAAAACACCACACTGCAGGTGGGAACACTTGCCAAGTACCACTGAGTAACATCTTCACAACAGGCTCACACCACATCATTATCACTTTGAGGGGCAACTGTGATCCACAGACAGCTCACCTAAGTAAAAACTGCAAAACTGAGTACTTTACTTGCAGTTCATCTTTAAAACATAATCCAAACCCACTGATTTTCTGTGTATTTTAGCTTTTTCACCAATTGCAAGTGCCTAAGGAAACAATCCAATTTGCAAACATCTCTCAGATGCAATTATCACGTACAGAAGTAAAAGAGAAGACAGAATCTGCTTATGTAAGGGGAAAAAAGAAGCAGACCCTTATGTGAGATGATATCCCTGATCTACTTGGCCTTAGAAAATAAATTCATTTAACAGATGAATTAAAACTTAAAGGCAGAACCAAGATCCCAGAATTACTGGGCAATTTTGAACAAGCTTATTATACCTGTCTCTGTTCAAAGAAGTCTGCCAGTGAGGGTATTTCGGCATTTCCTGTTAGTGCAGACACTGCTAGATATAAAACCCCCCACATTTTTTCATATACAGTTAAAACAGTGTTTTTGTCATTATACCTGTATGTACTTTGGGGATTAAACAAGGAAATCAAGTCTTTAGCATCACTGTACTTTAAAAGACTTCTAATATCAATCTATTTATTTCATACAATTAATACCACTCCTCCCACAGGATCTTTGTGTTTATGCACACGATGAGCCCATAGACACAGTCACCTAAATAGATGGATCTGGGTCTCTGCTGTTGTTTTCTAACAATGCCTTCAAATTATATTTTTCCCCTTACAGTTACTTATGTATATATGAAACTGAGATGTTCTACTTGAGTAATACTGCTCCATCTTTTGCCATCTTCTCCATTTCACCAGGCTGGACATTAGTGAAATTATTCAGATCATTTCCACTACTGTAGTAGTCTCCATTTCCTGCAGAGAACACATAGGAGTAAATGCACCAATGGTTTCTGAGTAGGAAAGAGAAGAGAAGCTTTCATTTATTACATTTACAAAAGAATTTCATCCTGAGTGTCTAATAACATTAATAAATTAGAGGGATTTTCTCAAATTATATACAATATCTTAAAGGACATCTATGGTTTAAAAGTGTTTTGACTGTCAATTTGTTGGAAAAAAAATCAGTAAAAAGCCAAAGGATGCTAGCTGTGAAATATTTGATGTGGAAAAATAATTTTCTTTTTTTTTTTTTCTGTAACTGTCAGATAGAAAAAATATTTTATTTCTTTCCCTGCACACTTCCTTAGGGGTTTTTTGTCTGTCAATTTGCAACCATTCAAACAATTAGATGTGAGAAATGTTTTTTTAAACAGGACAATGGAAATGTAAGTTGATGCATTTCCCTTCACCCACATTCAAACTGATGAAGAAATCAAAAGTAGACAGAATAACCTATTTAATATGTGGTAGAGTTTCATATTTTTAATGATCTATTGAGAAAAAGGAACAGCAGTCTAAAGACAAGACTGACAGCACTGCATTGACATCACTGTACTGGAAGATGGATTCTTCAGTAAGAAACAGATAAGCTGGTATTCAATGTATAAGTCAATTTGAGGCACCGCCTAAGAAACAAGAGGCATTTAAAAGCTGACTATTGCATGACTCAATTGCCTAAATCACCCTATGTTCCATGAGGACATTCACAGGATGGGACTTACGTTACACTGCAGTGCTCTTATTCACTGTGTGAAAAGGAATAGAAAGGTTTTGCAGAGGTGTTTGCTGTTGACTCACAGCTATATAATGTGTTAGACTTTCCAGCTTCAGTTGTGTGACTCGCCTTTCTTATCTTTTAAGGGCTGTGGTGCACAGTCATTGCTACAGAAAGGAAATCCAGCATCCTGGGAATGGGAACCAGGTGCTGGTAAAGCAGACAGTGGAGAAGAATTTGCAAGCAATTACCTCAGAGTGAACATGTTCAAGCCCAAATTCACCTTGAATTCGCACTACTTAGCTGTCAGCCAAAACTCAAGTTTTGGCTAATTTCCTAAAAAGACACTTCTCTGCAATGAGGACGGGCCAGACAGCCAGCTATTCAAAAGTAATAAAGCCTTTAGGAGCATTCCATGTCCATCTTCTCAGCTGAGAAAGATGTTTTGATGTAACAGCAAGCTTGCTTAAGAATTTAAAATTCCAGCTTGAAGAAACTTTGCCAAAACACTTCAGAAAATCTTTGGTCTATAACAGAGGAAAGGATTTCCTCACTTAATTTTACCTTAGTCTAAACACAGGTAGGTATTTTATGTCAGTACTATACCTTGGTATCACATAAAACATACCAGTAATAACTGCTATGGTAGAATCATTTTTTCCAGCTTCTTCAAGCGCTTTGATAATTTCTCTGTACATCTGCATAAAAGGAAAATGAACAAAGTATAAATGTGATACTGCAAAAGAACATAAAAATGAGATTGACACCGACAACAAGGAACTCAAGAGATAGATTAGCTATGATCCTTTTAATTACTGAAAAATTTATCATACACAGAAAGTTTGGTATTACATGTGAAGTACTTTGGACCATAAAGACACACGCTTGCAATACTGAAAACTTGCAGTGCAAATGTAAAGGACGAAATAAGGTCTTTTGGAAAAACAAGCACTGACGTGAAAAAGCCAGTTTCAATACAGCAGTTTAAGTGGACAAAATAACACATTAAAGAATCAGCAGCAGTGGGGTGAAGACCCTGCTCTGCTATCTCTGCAGTTGTGAACCAGGATGATTGTGATGTTTCCAACAGGATGGACTTACTCATGAAGATAACTGTGGGAAACAGAAGATCACCTACACATACATGCAGCAGTACTGAGCCAAAGGCTGCACAAATGCTTTGTTATACTCAACACAGCAGTCAAATCTTGCATCCAAAACACAGGCCAGTCTTCCTGCAGTTTGCTATTTTAATTTAGTCTAGACCATAATCCTATATTAAGTTTGAAAGAAATCAAGAGACACAGAAAAGCCTAATCTGTAAAAATTTAGCCGAATTATTTCATTTTGTACTGGGTATTTATTCCTTAGGTTGTTGTTGGATCCCTCACAAAGGTCAGAACACCATGCTTCAGTCAGTTCTGTTGAACCCATAGTAAGGACCCTTTAAAGATTAAAGTAGCTTCTTCAGAAAGAAAAAAAATCATTAATTCTCCCAAGTTCATTTCTTTACCTGATGGTTGATGGCATTTTTCCTATCAGGTCGGTTAAACATTATCTTTGTGATATTGTTTTTGGTAGTAACTATTAATGTTTCATAGCCATCATGTCTGCCCTCTTCTGGAGAAGCCTCTTTCTTCTGGCTAGCAGATTCTGCAGAGACCAGACTTGAGATAAGTTCAACATATTTCTGTCTGGCATCATCCTGATATAAAAGAAAAGAGATTAAAAACTCAGGTAGGAAAAAATTGAGGAAAAAAAAGAAAAAAATACTTTAAAAAAGTAAGAAGAAAATAACACACAAAGGATTATGAAAAGCTACAACTGAAATCAGTTGCAGTACTAATAAAATGGGTACCTGGGTGGAGGGGGAGGGGAAGGTAACTGCTTCAGGACAAAAGAAAATTAAAATCTCCATTATAACATATTCCAGTTAGGGGGGAGAGAAAGGGAACATGTTGTATCTGAGCACTGCAGAACACGTTTTAAGTCATCTTAAAGGCAGTAGCAATAGATTCACAAAATGAAAGTGCATAGATGCTGGGATGATGACATTTATTTTGCTGGAAGAGTGCTCCCATCCATGATTAACATTACCAGAGAGACTTTTGTCATATTCCCAGCATTTACATGTTTCTATGGATCCTTTGTTTCTGCTTTCCAGTCAGACATTTCTCCAACAAAAGTTTTTATTTTAGAATATGTGTTGCTGAAAATAAGATCACTGAAATGGATCTTATGGCATTTTAAAATTGCTTGAAGACAATAGTTTTCATTTAGCACTAACATGACGCACAGAAGCCTAAAGAATCCTGTCTCCCTACTTCTCAAGTAAGCAATGATTTAGAAGAATTTTAAGTAATTGGTGGTTACAACTTATTGGCTTGAAAGGATAGCGTACTTGGAACAGTTCTATAATCCATAATGAGTAGCACATGGATATGTCTATCCACTCTCCACTCTAACTGGAGGAGCCAATTCCTTTCCTTAAGTATTTCTTGACTACTCCTAAAGGCTGCAGGGCCGTCTCAAAAATAACCCTAAAACCCCAAACTAAACAAAATATCAAAATGCACCCCAAAAATCCCAAAGCAGAACAATATCTGATATTCATGATATTATGCAACCATGTTTTCTTTTAGAAAAATAAAAATACAAAACCCCTCTTCTATATTAAAGAATCTTTTTGACTGAGCTCAGCAACTACTTCTGAGCAGCCGGTCTAATGCAGCACTGACACAGATGAATTGAAAAGCTTGTTTCCTTCATTTACTAGCAGCTGAGATAACCATGGCAGCTCTATGCAGTCAGACTTACTAAAACCTGCATGAAAAAGGAATGCTTATGTATCTCTGCATTTTTATTCTCCCTGCTTCACTTGACTTCTCTAAAGGTTATGCAAGATACTAAAAATATCAAGATATATTGAGAAAGAAAGAATGAAGAGAGGCTCTCAATACACCAATTTTTTGTAGTCTTTTAGTCAATAGCATCAGAGACTGACTTTTTAAAATGGCAAAGTTATGAATATGCTGAATTCAGAGATTTGTGTTTTGTTGTAGGAACTGAGAAGCTCAATCCATTTTTCTTAAAGAGCAGAATGGACCATAATGCAAAATACCACTATTTTCATTGGAAGTCACCACATAAGATCACTTACACAGATACAAGCTGGCAGTAATAATGTAGAACTAGGCTTACACTAAAAAAAATTACTAAAAAAAAAATCTTCAAACAGCGAAGCGGTGAAGTGATTGAGGAATACAGTAGCAAACATTTTGATGGCTGAAGCAGAGACGCTCAACTAACATGCAATATTTTTAGTCATCAGCTACTCACTTAAAGACCAGGCACTTCAAGGCAGAGTAATCTACAAAGTATCTAAGTGGAATTATGAGTTTTGTCACCTGAGACAAATTGCCAAGAGAGTTCCATGCATCCCATTTGGCTTTCTTGACGAAGTCCAGCATACCTGGTTTTGGAGCATTGCAGGGACCTTCAGTAGCCTGAAAAGAGAGAGAAACAGGCTTATTTAAACCTTTGATTAAAGTTCAGATGATTTGGTAGAAAAGATGATGACTGTTCTGAATATCTATCTGATCAGGATACAGAATTCAACTCTGAGAGAGAAGGAATACTGTTTGGACAATATGCTGACAGTTTGCATACTGTGAGGTTTTCAGTGTCTGCTATTTCTAATATTGTATTGGGCTTCCAGAAGCACGTGATCAATATGAGAGACTGCTTTCCAAAACACCCATGCATGTTAAGTTCTCCTGCTGCAAAAACCGTGAAAATTTTATACTCATAAAGAATGTTAAATACTTGTTAGCTGTGTGAAGAGACCTTTGAATAGGAACTATTAATTTGGATCTTACATCAAAGTTGGCCCTGCTATGAGCAAGGGCATTGGACCAGCTGAACTGGAAGAATCTGAGCTATCATGAAGTATTCTACGATCATTTTTTCCTGAAGAAAAATAAACTATTGGAAAGAAATATTTCAAGTGGGAGGCAGGAAAGAAAGAAAGAATACATTTATGAACTGACTATTATTAATCAATAACGCTACCTGGATCCATCAGCTATCTTTAAGGTTTTTTAAATGAGTTACTGATTGCCTTCTCAACATAACAAGCCTGTACTGACCCTGCAGTCAAACCTGATCCACAAATACTTCCTGAAATACCAATACAAGCCCTGCTATGGACATAAAGCTATTTCTGCAAAGGTCTCCTTTTATGCTGTGATAAAGAATAACCTTCACTCAAACTGTGGAGGAACAGTTCCTTGAATTCAAAATAAACAAACAAAAAACCCCAAAACCAACAATGACCATACTAAAATAAAAGAGAGGAAAAATCCCCAGAAATCAACTTCCAAATGTCAAAACCATTATATAATAGGCCCAGATGTCTATAGACACAAGAAATTTAAGAGGAAGCATTCAGCCCACTCTTTTTTTCCTAGGCATAAGCCATTTCCAAAGCTGAATCAAAACTATTATATGGAAGGCATCACACAATGGATGCAATTTTGCTCTATTTATTTGAATAAAGGTTTCTACTCAAAGCATGAAAAAACAGGTTTGCTTCCTTCAGAATTTAGGCATTTTAAGGGGCTGACATTTCAGGAACACAATTTGAGCATATAAAATGAAGAGCCTGTTAACAGACAATACATTTGAACAGCCTGTATTTTAAATAAATTTAAAATAAATATTTTAAATAAATAAACAGTCGCATCCCCTCAGATTATAAATGCTCCTTACCAAAAAAAAATACGTCAAGTCATGCCTACCTGTTTAAACAGGGCATAGAGTTTCAACTTAGTTTCATTCCCAGGATCCTTTTTTAAAAGCTTCAGCTGTTCTTGAGCCTTCTGGAAGTCCTTCTGGCTGGCCTGCATGGTGGCTGCAGTCATGTGCAGGTGAATCGTTGGAACACAAACAGCTTGTGTTGGCCTGGGAGTAAGCGGGGGAAAAAAAATCCCATTACTTGATTTTTGTGAAAGACTAGAGGAGAAACAAATACACTACTTTTTAAGACATTTGAAGTAAATGTAACATTACATACAACACTAATCAAAACAACAACAACAAGATATTAAAAGTGACAGGAAAGTTGCTTTAGAAGTTTGCTATTGCTGTGATATAATTAACCTTTGGAAATTATTAATTTTTATTAATTATTTAAATCTCATTCCCTTGCACTCAGCACCTTGAATAATGCATTCAGTTCTGGGCCCTTCACAAGACAGACATTTTGGTGCTGGAATGTGTCCAAAGAAGAGAATAAAGCTGGTGAAGGGTCTGGAGCACAAATCCTATGAGGAGCAACTAAGGGAGCTGGAGTTTTTTAGCCTCGAGGATAGGATGCTCAGAGGGACCTTGTCACTCTCTTCAACTGCCTGAAAGGAGGCTGTAGCCAGGTGGGGGTCGGTCTCTTGTCACAAGTAACAACTGACAGAATGAGAGGGAACAGCTTCAGGTCGCACCAGCGGAAGTTTAGATTGGCAAAGAAAATCCTCCTAATATCCAGACGGGTGGTCAGGCATTGGAAAAGGCTATCCAGGGAAGTGGTGGAGTCACCATGCCAGGAGGCATTTAAAAGATGTGTCTATGTGGCATCTAGTGGCATGGTTCAGTGGTGGACTTAGCAGTACTGGGTTAATGGTTGGACTTGATGATCTCAGAGGCCCTTTTCAACCTAAATGGTTCTATGATTAGCAGCTTTATACATCCATTAATTAAGATGAGTATGCAGCCTGTCTGCTCTTCGTGATATTTTCAAGTGTGTGTGCTTCTAGCTAGAAACATTTGAATTTGAAAGTCTGGTTCTCCTTTCAGGGCAGCACAAGTAAAGACTAATTTCAATATGTACTTTGGAAAAGGACTGTAAGTAAACCAGCTTGTAGACACTTGAGAAAAAGAAAGGCAGTCAAAATATTCTGGGAGAACAACTTCTCACCAGAAAAAGGCAGTTCCATCAAAACCTCCCCCAAAAGTAGCAAACCTTACCCAATTCTATAATACTTCATAAAAGCAGGTTTACTTCAGTAAAGCTTGGACTCAAAAGCCAAGAAGTCTTATAATTTTGATTTACTTCAAGAGGGCAAAAGCATGTTGTCACACTTCTTTTTTTGTTAAATTGCAATATACATTAAGCATTTTTACTATTTTAAAAATATTTGCAGTTTATGTATGAATCTTCCTTCTCTATTCTAGTAAAAAGGAAAAAGACCCAACTTTCCCTATTCTAACTTACAGACACACCTGTCATGTTAGAACATCATATATGATAGATTTTATAATCAGTCTCATTTGAAAAATTAATGAGTATCTCAAACGGAGACTGACAGAATGCTTAATCAATTTAATGTTAATATTACTGTTACAGGACAATCATTTTAAAATCATGGAAATGCTGCCTTTTTATACACACCTAATGAGGATTTAAAAGATGTTCTACTGCCTACCTCAAAAATGTCCTCATTTCTCTTATTTCTTAAAGAAAATTTATTTTCTGCTGAAAGCCTAAAAGTTGCAGGCAGCAAGTGTGAAGAATGTGAACTGTTCCCCATTATTTCTCTTTAATTTTATGCAGCTAAATGATGTCTTGTAAAAGTATTTGTAAGCCCTACTGTTTTTATGTCCTATTATAGCCCTTCTTTGGTAATAAAATCAAAGTTCTGATATTTTGGAGATATCAAGCATGAATGACAGACATGGAAAGAATATTTTTTGTTACACACAGATTTTCTTTCAAAGTGAAAAGATTTTCAAAATTTGCTTCAAAACCTTGTGCCAGGAGCAAGAAACGTATCTGAACAATACAAAATGGAACAGGCTATCAGAAAAGGTTGCAAGAACAGAAAGTCCTTTTACTTAAGCTGATCAGCTGTAAGCCTTTATTAAGATAGCAGTGCACCCAGACAAACACAGGGTAAACAACTCTCACTGTAACCAACATTCAAGCTGGTGTGTTCAGAAGACTCTGTCAGAGTTTAACAAGTTCATCCCTTAAATACCCAGGAGGTTACTCAGCCAACTTGTGGACTCCGTTTCCAGCATCAAAAAAATATTTTCAACAGGCAAAAGTGCACCTAAATGGATACAGATACAAGATTTTTAACACTGCATCTCTTTCATTAGTCTGTCCTGGAGCCCCAGAACATAACACTTTGAGTTCTTATTCCCAAATGTGTTTTTAAAGTCACATTTACAGGAAGAAGAAATAAGACTGCAGGAAGAGCAGTTGTTTTGGTTTGACTTTTTTTTCTTTCCTCCAATTTTGCTATCCATCTTTGGAATTACTGGAATGCTACTGTCCCCAAGATGATCCGTGTATCTGCTATAAATTTTCTTGTCAGTATAGGCAGTGACTGAGGTAGATCCTGTGATTAAGAATGGAGATTTGGGTTTACACCATGTTTGACAATCTGGATTTCGCTCCAGCCTGGCTGTGGTCAGAATCATAAAAAGGCTGTAAGAATCTCTTTTATATACAACTTGATAATGATCATAAATTAACAAAATTTGAGGATGACATAGCAGCTGGTCTGAAGGTACGTACACACATATTTATGGTTAAGGTTGGTTTGGTTTGAGTTTCTTTGCATTTAGCAAGTCATAATTCTCTTCCTTATTAAGGATGCGAAGTAGACAAGTTAGAAGAGGATGATAAAACAATCAAAAAAGTTTGGCTGGGGAAAAGAAAAGTGGAATGATCTTTCAGTAAGTCCAGGCTCAGAGGAACTTTGCTGTTTGGTTATATTCACTTTTTACTTCTTAGTTAAATGTTTGGGTAAAATTGTTATCTATCCACTTCAAATACTTAATCTTTCATTCTTTTCCTCCTTACCTACTGATTTGTAATAGGAAATTGTGCAACCTATGTGTTTATTAAAGTCTGTTTATAAGAAAAGGCCTTTTATCTTTCATTCTTCCTTGCTGCTTGTCACTCAGTTCTCTGGAGGACATTGATGATTCACCCCATTCCTTCTGTCTTCTGATCTCTACAGACATTTCCTACACATCAGAGATGCTCACCAATTCTCAACACACTAAGGCTAAGCTGATTACTATGATTTCGCTATTAAAATAACAACAAAGAATGAAAACATAAAGGAAAAATTAATTTATTTCACAATGAATTAATCTTGGGCAGGATTTCATTCTTCAGAGGTACATACAAACAGCAGTAAGAAAGCCCCTCGATCCCAAGTAGATCACACAGAGTGAGGAGACGACACCTCTCAGCATGCACAGCAGCACTGCCACCTCTGGCACTGCACAGTGGTGCCATGCCACAGTCTCAAGGACAGAGGAACTGCTGCTGCAGTACAGTGTGCAACAGCTTGCTCCCTCCACCTGCTGCTCCCTTGCTGTGACACTGAGTCCTTCCTAGTCATTCACTGAGCAAATCCATGCCCCAGTTCAGCAGCCGCACAAGACTTTGTGGAAACCAAGCAAGGCAGGCAGAGAGCCTGGAACCTCACTTACAGGCTTTTAATCCAAGCAGAAAAAGAAGCCTAGGAAAGGCAACCAAAAACCCCTCAGTATTTCTCTTTCTCGTCTACTCACTGCAACAAAGTGAAATAATTTCCTTCACAAAGCTTCCTGTTTATTGTCCTGCACCCAGTGGCCGATTAGCTGCCACTGCCCCACTGCTACAAATTACCTTCGCTGTAGAGGCACCCACAGAAGAGTGGTGAGGGCTGGGCAACCTCCCCCAGCTGGGTAAAAAGCCAGCTCCCACCAGAGAGACAGAAGCAAGATGAGTCACAATTTGGCAGCGCAGTCAGAGTCCATGACAAACGCCTGTGCTCTCCTGCAAGACCAGTCACTGGGGACTTCGCAAGTTGTACACTCTGAAAAAAGAAATAAATCCTGGGCATCACTGTCTGAACTTGAAACATGCAGGTTGACAACCATTTTGTATTTATTCCCCTGGTTCAGACATCTCTCTGCTGCCATTCAGTCATTTAGGATACCTTGGAGGCTCATCATTCATCCTATTCACTCTACTTGCTCACTTAAATGTCCCTTATCCCAATAAACATTCAAATGTCTCTTAAATTTAGGACTGCAATTCCACTGAAAGTAATTTCTCACTGTTCATATTATTCAAAAAAAAGACTGCAAAGCCTGTTAAAGGCAGGCCTCTCACTTCTGTGTAGTTCTGTCCCTTGCATAAGGACTTTAGAAGAGTTAAAAATGCCAACATTTTGTAAAATACTGACTGCTCACTTTCTAACTTTTAAAGCGACTCAGCAATTTCCTCATAAAGATTAAACAGAAGTCAAAAGATCTCTTTGCACTGGAAACATCAGACACACTCAGCAGAAGAAAGGGATGGATATACCTGAAATCTATATTCCATTTACTTAGGACAAGTTTTCTTTTAAACATTAGTAGATCCTGGGGAAATAAAGCACATAGAAAAGCAGTTAAAAATCCTATTAGGATTAAAAGCAGCGGGTGGTGCTAGATACACATGGGTTTAAAACTCCTGACAGAAATGGAAAACACTCATTTTACATTATTTTAAGTAGCTTCAGGGAGACAAGCAAGAAAAAGAACAGGAAGTGTTGTTAGACAGAAGCAAGAAGCACATTAAACTGTCACTTGAATGAATCCGGCAACATCTTTTGTCCATTACATGTAATACTTCAGCTCATGTGTACAGCATTCCTTCTTTGCCATGATCTCAAGGTGCTGTCATTTTTTCCATTGCTCTTTCCACACATTGCTCATGCAGAACAGCAAAGGGTACGGCAACCACCCCTTGGCATTTCCCACACACAGAGTTTTGCAGCATCATAAAGTGGCACTATTTCTGCTCATGTTCTTTCCATCTTAAGAGAAAATTGCATGAAATACTGGTGTGCTGGTGCTATTTAAAGATTTGTATGGGTTGGTTTTTGTTTAGTTATGACACAAAGCAATCAACTCCCACAAATCTCACGGTGCTCAGTGTTTGGTTATAACCTAAAACAACCTTCTGATTGTTTTAAACACCTAAAACAAGCATGCCTCTCCTGAATCCTTGCAAAGAAGAGGCAGCACATGTTTCCCCAGCCCAACCCCACCTGATTTGCAGGTGCCAGCCAGACCTCCAATTTCTCTATGAGGTTCAGGAGCCTAAAACCTATCTCAAGAGCTTCACCTGCCCCAGCAAGTGCTGCTCTTAAAGACTGCTATGAAGTCACACAGGAGAACAACCAAATCAGACCTCGTTGCTCTCTGTCCTCCTGCTGTGGGGACACATCCATTCACAGCAAGGAACCACACGTGCTCCCTGCCGAGGTCACTGGGGCAGTCCTTGCTTGTTGGTGCCTGGACAATACCACTCCAACCAGTTACAGGCTTCATTCCCCTTTTTTCAGCAGCACTTCTCTCACTTTGATCCTCCCTTAAAATTATCCTGGTTTTTCTCCCTGGAAGGGAAAAGGGATCTAGAGATGGAATAGCAACTTCAGATCATTTAGTTCAGCTAGATCAAGGGGCGCAGGAGCAGAGCTGGTGGGAAAGTTTGTCACCACTGGCAATTGTAGCAACTGTTAGGAAATGAGAAGTGTGAGGGGAACAGAAACCTGTATTTAAACTGTAACCATGAGAAAATGACTGAACCATCTGAAAAAAAATGACTTAAGTCTGACCTGACACACCAACTTCTCTCATTCCCCCCCCAAGCCTTTATATCAGAATCTCTAACAAGATTTTAAAAAATAAAGCTTAATTACCAAATAATTATGACAATGAGCAAAGCATTAACAGTACCACACTTCCTTGGTAACTAGGAAAACAATATTTATCATTTTCCATATTCACTTGCAGTGTTTTCTGCAGACAGTAAATTTAGGGTGGTACTTCGCTTTATTTTGCTGGCAAGAGGAAGCTATTGTCTATGCTGTTAACATAAAAATTATTAGAAAATTTTAATCTGCAGCTTCCCCAAGTTATGATTCATCATGTCATTGATTATATTCTACTGAAACCAAACAGATAATAATGTAACATTAAGGACTCATAATTTTTTTGCATAGCCCGAGCGCTTATACAGCAATAAAAGAGCTTTCCCCATATTGCTTAAAGTGGAGAGAGCTCATTTCTGCCATATCTCTCCAGTTATTCTCCCCATACAAGCTACCGAGACCTGAGCTGGGAAAAAGAAGAGGCACCTGAAAATGCTAAAGTAAATTGAGCATCCTGTGGCATGTTTGGAACACTCATTGCTCCTTTCCTGTTGGAAAAATAAAGAAGAGCTATGGAGTGTAGCTGGTAAATTTACAGATAAATTCTGGGTAGTTTCTTCTGGCTGTAGAAGAAAAGCAAACCTGTCTTTATGCCATCTTATTACACGCTGTTCCCAAAGAAATTCATATCATTTAACTATACACACTTGTCACCATATACTCTTTTCAGATTGTTTTTTTTTCCTTTTCTTGCTACTGAATTACTTTATCATGTGTGCCTATCAAATCAAAGGTGCCTGCTGCTGCTGTTAGACTTTTAGCTGCAAAATACTCTTCCTTTAAGTTGTATAGACAAATTTCCTTACAAACAGGAGTTGTGTATAATATTAAAAGAAACCTCAGCTTGACAATTTTTACACTAATAAAGGCAAACTGCTTCAGGTTTTTATTTCTAGTCTGCCCTTTCAACTTTGTTCTCTTATACTGGGAAATGTGGGGTACTAGGAGAAGGGAGGTGGTGAGCAAGTGGCTGCATGGTACTCCTCTTGGGGTTAAACCACAACAGTCCTTTTTGATGCCCAATGTGGAGCACAAAGGGTTGAGATAACAACAGATCTGACCACAGCATGTTAGAACAAATTTGTTAAAAGCATTTAATAAATTAGTTTAATGGTTGGTTACAATGCCGTTCCATTTGCTCAGAGTTCTTGCATGTGTGCTCACAGTCTCTGTTCCATCCATGGGGTCTTATCAGCAACCAAATTATTCTCTAGAAATGAATGCATTTGGTTCATTTGGGGAAATACCAAGTTTTATTAACCATGGCAACACCATGAAGGAGTTGATGATTCAGTAGACAGAACTCCATCCTTCCTAAAAAATCCCCAAAATGTAAGGAAACAACCATCCTTTCCTGTTCCACCAGCACAGACTCTGGGAGTACCCCACTATACTGCAGCATGAGTAACTAAATTTATTGTTATTAGGCAATAAGAATGTTTCTAGTGTTCTCATATTTCCAATGTATCTTACTAGTAGAAAGCATCAGTTCAAATATTCTATAAACAATTTACTTACTGCTACTTTAACAAACAGAAAGAAATTAAAGCCAAATTATTTTCCCCTTTACATTAGAATGTTTCAAGAATTGTTCTAAACACAAGTTTGGTGTATAAATCCTTATCAGCTTTTACTATTTTACACTCCTACACTGTTTTGACATATAAAAACTAGAGGATAATTATGCGTCTGTTGGCAAATTGAAGTGCTGAATCACTGTTGTTTAGTGCAAGTGGCTCAGCTGTGCTTGATAGTTTCTTTTTCAGTATTAAAGAATAGCTAAGAATGAAGGCTCTAGATTACCATTCACTGAGATATGAAATGATCTGATCTTTGTGCCCTATACATGCACAGTTTTGTTTTATTTATGCTCTCATCACAGCTGCTGGGAGGGACACTAGGATCATCTCCTGAAATCTCCACAAGAACTCTCTCTTTCCAGCAGATTTAAGTTGACTGGACATGATGAATAACTAAATCATGAGAGAACTTCCTGTACATGCTCAGTCCATGCAGGACATCTCTAAAAGCAGGAAGATTTACAGACAGAAACACACTTCAAAGTTAAAAATAAGAACATTAGCAGAAAAAATATAGAGCTGCAATACTCATACATGTGACATTTGAGAATCACTCAGTTTATTGCAGCAACTGGAGAGCAGCAAACTCAAATACATTCCTTACACATCGTTATCCAAGGTGACTTAACAAAAAGTTATGAACAAATACTCAAAATCAATGGAGAAAGGAAAGTGCCATTTTGATTTGGCTTGCAGGGACAAACCTTGTTGGCTGTATGGATAGCAAGAAAACTTATATTTTAATATCAATGGCTTATGGCCAGCACAGGTAGGTTTCTTGACAAGGATACAACCAGCTTCTGCAGCTTCCACCTACATCGGAACACCCACTGACTCTCCTCACAGTGCAGCTGAATCAGTGAAAGGAAGCAAAAATTTTGTCCGAGGTTTACTTTCTCTCCTGAATCCATGACATCTAGATACAGTAAGGGTGGACCAAAAATACTGAACAAAACAGTAACAAAGCAGTATTTGCCAATGGCTTATCCTGCCCAAATCTAGATCTCTTTCAGACAGCTTATAATTAAACACTTTAGGTCTAAACACAAAGTAGCACACTGCTCTTGGTTTTGTCAGTATTTCCAGCACCCACAATCAAACAGACCAACAGGTTGTCTTTAAAGACCTGGGACAATTTATTTAACAAAAATCTGATAATCTGAAATTGAAATTACAAACATACCAAGGGACTTCACGTCATGTCTTACCAAGTCAGTGTAAAAAGTTTAAATTAGAGAATTTAGAAGGCTGCACCTAAAGCAGCAGCTCCCAAGAAAGAGGTCAGAGGATTGTGTTGAATTGTGCCAGTTCTAAGTGGGGATGCAACACAGGCTGGCTTCTGCTATAATTGTAGAGATCATGAAGAATTATTGATCTGGGAAAGAGGCAGATAACTCATATAACTTGGAAGTTCTTCCTCTGAATAAATATTTGAAATTTAAAATTTACCCTGTTTAATGGTTAGCTTATAAGGACCAAATTATTCAAGAATTGTTGGCCATTCTATAAGCTAAATACTTCTTACACCAGGCCTTATGCCAGAAAAATTACCAGAACACCTTACCAGAAAAACAGTAGCTGCTCTTTCAGAGGGCCAAAGAATCAGCAAAGAATCCATACAACACAATATTTCTAATCCTCAATAAATAATTTTTATTCATAATTAAAAATGGAATCTCTTCTATTCAACACTGGTGAGGCCACACCTGGATTACTGCATGCAGTCCCGAGTTCCATAGTACAAGAGACATGGACATTTCATACTGGAAAGAGACCAGAAAAGAACCACAAAGATGGAGCATCTCACATATGAAGAGAGTCCTAGAGAACTGGGATTGTTCAGAAAGCTGAGTTCCATGACACAAGATTTCCAGAATCCTCAGGATTTCCAGACACCTTGGCTCGATACTACCTAAGAACTGTGAAATCCAGCTCAGTTACATACAGCTTCCTGCTCTGGATTACATTTTGTTGATTTTAACTGCTGTGTGTATTTCCATCCAAAACAGTTTAAGAGTGTGCTTACATAAGGACAGAAGTTTACCAAGACACTTTTCTGGAAAACTATCCAATCATCTCACTACCACCTTTTAAGTTGTCTTTTAAGTTGTATTGGTAAACCAGCATGAGCAAACAAGATGTAGTAAGCCCTGCAATTAACATGAGTATTTGCAGAGAAAGCCTCCCATTAAGAGATTTAGTTGTGCATTCCTTTGACTAGTTAAGCCCAGTATTCAAAACATAATGGATTAGTTTATTCCAATGGCTATGTTTCAGAATCCTGGCCCTTAAAGAGAAATTCAAGATCCACTGTTGGTGTGAAGAACCTTTCTGAAAGACTCTGAAAATTACCTTAAAAATGCAAGGGGAAGCTGATTTTACCAGTATTTTGCAAAATCTTACTGCAAATGGCACAAGGTTTCAAGAAAGGAAAGAAGGTAGTTTCTTTAATATGTAAAACAAAAAAAATTACTACTTGAAAGGTAAGAAAAGTATGATGAGCTCTCTAAACTTCCTATTGACTTGCATCAAGACAGAAAAGACTAAGCTTAGGGGGAAAATAGGTTTAAAATCAAGGCAGATATGTGCTCTGCTTGCTTTTCTGGTGGCCAGGCAAGGGTCTGTGACCCACAAAACTTAGATCACAAACACCAACTATAACTACAGATCTGACCTACCAAAAGGAAGTTTGCAAAGATAAGCATGGTTATCACGAGCAGGAGGAATATAGCAGAGTACCTGAGTACCACAGAAACCAGCACAAGCCAAGGAGAGCTGATAAAGGGAAATCTGTCACAGAAAAAGATGTTGGTTGATAGGGAATAGCAAAGAGGTGAGCAAGGCACACTAGCACAGCCTGAAATACAGCACCAAGAGCCACAACTTCAGAGAGTCAGAAACTAAAATGCAAGAGCCTGTGTAAGACAGCTTCAGGGAGTAAAAAACATACTCCACCAGGCTTTCCTGGTGTAGGATCAGGGTCTGTGTTTTGTGGTAAGACACAACCCTTGTATGTGGACACATTTCCCATGTCAGTGAGCCAGGATGTATTCCCATTCAACTGCTAGTGAGTGGGGAAGTCAGCAGGCAGATGTTCGGGAGGCTGCAGGACATCTGCTGCCCACACCTCACTGAGGTCAGGAGGGAAACAAGACCCCACTTGCCTACATCGGGGGAAAAGTTTCAGGCATAAAAGCAACTTCTACTGTCAGCATCAGAGGTTTTAGTACAGACCCCCAGGAGACTCAGGAGTGTTTGCAAAGAGGGTTTTTAAGGATATGGTCTGATTGCAATACTTGATAGCAATACTTGTTAGCAATACTGCAAAAATCCAGTCTTCCACCTTGTAAAGGGAATTGGTTTAGGGATGTCAGCAGACAGTAGGAAAGAAAAGGAAAGCTGCTGCAATACAGAAATAGGGCCTGGTGGGGGGAAAGTGGGTGAAGAGGCATGCTTGAGAAGATGCCAGCATGAGAACATCAGAAAAAAGCTCCTAAAATTTGTATGTCCATACCCAACCACAACTATCTGAATAACATTGATGGAAAAGATTAGACATTTCCCACCAGGGATACAAGGCAGACTCTCTCTGAGGCCCATTAGGTCCTTATGGCCAAACCTGGAAAAAGGAAACAGAACAGAAAAGGGGATACCACCAGACTTACTGGTCACCTCCAGGATGGCAGCAGCCTCAAAGAGTTTTTCCACAAGGCAAGGCTTACCTGTCCTCTGGGTGTGCTGGCGTACACAGTTCTCCTCAAATGCAGGAAACTTTATTGCATGTCTGTAGCAGTGGAATAATGTATTTACGTGCTCCTCACATATTAAAAAGAAGCAAACAAACACCTGTGATCCATCATTAACAGCAATCAAGAAGCTTTTTCAGGGAATGACCTGGAATACTGAACTGTTTCTAAGAAGGAGGCCCCTGAGTGCAGTCATTTGATGAAACAAGAAATAATCTCAGCTGCAAGAGATCAGTTCTTCCTCTGCCCTCAGTGGAGCAACTTCCTTATAAAAGCACAGTTTAATGGCAAAGCAAAGCCTCTGGGCTTTGCTAAAAGACCCAGGACTTTACATCTCACTGGCTTAGTTGGAGGCAAGGCAGAAAAGAGCCATAGCTCTTTTCTGTGGGTCTATAGGTCTGCAGTCAGAGAGAGGTAAAGGAAAAGATGGAAGGGTTATAGTGTCCTGCTTTGCCATAAATCTATTAGAGGGTGCTTGAGATAATTACCAATTTGCAGTTGCAAAAATGCAACTGCACTACCAAGTAAAGAGTATGCAATTTAGGGTGCAGGATCAATAAACTCCCAGGCAGAAGTACAAAAAGTCTGCAGAGACTGAATAAGGACTGTTGTGCATTGTGCTGGAACACCTGAGCTCCTGCCATGTGAGTGGGCTGTAAACATCCAGATGTTTTGTCATGAGATGATAAGTGGATGCCAAGAAGAGATTTGGAATGCTGCTCAAGAGACAGATGGAAATGAACTTGAACTCTTAAGACTGCTGCCTCCCAAGCTGAAAACCAGATAGTGTAGTGGAGATTTACTGTGAGCAGGAAGTATTCCAGGCACAGGGAGGGACCAACAGGCTACAGAAGCAAAGAGAAGCCAACAGTGTAAGAGAAAATTAACTGGCTTTCAATTCACTTTACTTAAAGACCAGCATTTAATAGTGCTCCTATGAAAAAGGCTTTTCTGAGAAATAAAATAGCTCATGGGAAATTGGTCTTTGACCTCCTTTAAAGTTGCTGAAATACAAAGAAACACACTAGGAAGTTTGGGTGTGACTATGTTACTGTCTCAAGATTGACCAGGAGAGTGCTCTTGGAGAAAGTCTCTGCACTGCTGCCAACTCCACTCTCGCAGGTTGTGCTTGACACATACAAGTCAGATCCCTTCTAAACTACATAAAACTGGGAGATGTCCTCCAGCCACTGACAGGCATTCATCATTGGGATCTCACTACAACTAGCCCAAAGGAAACCCCCAAAACAAGGACAGCACAGATGGAGGTTTCCCAGCAGCAAGCATTTGGTGCCCACTGGTCTGTCTGACCTGCCCTAAGTGCAGATATGGCTTCACAGCAGTGGTGTTGTGGGGCCCCCAACCTCAAAGACCTGAGTGCAAAGACTGTCAAATGCATATTGCTCCAGTAAGACTCTTCTGAATGTGCATTTGTGCCAGCATACCCCCCATCTCAGATGAATTTAACCTTGAAATATTATATATTGCAACATGGCAGGACAAGAAGAGTCTGTGGAACCCACAGTTCCACGTCTGAAAGAATTATGAATGTCCCACTTAGAAAAACAAACAAACCAAAATAAAGTAAGAGCAATTCTTGCATTTTGCCTTTATATTTGCACAAGTCTTTCTCTTTCGGTCTTCCAAGGATATGACTCCTTTTCCAAGTTTAGACTGCAAAAAATGCTTCCTAAATTCACTGGCACAGCAAAGTTGCCAGTGTCTTTGATAAAATTCTGCTTGCATACTGCTAGACAGAAAATAAGGCTCACCTTTCTGGTGCTCCAGTATTAGAAATATTGCACTATTTGTCTTTATTATATCTGATTAAATACTTGTCATGGTTTGACATGGAAGTGAATTTTTTCCAGGAAGTTGGGTCAAACCAATCAGTGGTCAGGTTTGGATATTGGCACCTGGAGTGACCACTGAAAGTATGGACACGCCTCTGAGAACACAGGGGGTTAAAAGCAAGAACTCCCAGGGGAACTGTCTCTTTGGTTCTGGTCTCAGAGAGTGCAGACTCTCTCCTGCCCAGCCATGGGCTGGGTGGGGGAGGGGAAGCCACGCGGCCTTGTCCAGGTAGGCCGAGGGGGCTGAGGGTCTGGAACCGAGCCAGCTCCTGGACGGAAGGGTGGAGAGAAGCGGAGATGCCTTCGTTCCCCCCCTACAGAGGGAAAGTGACAGAGAGCCTGGCGGCACCTGGAAATTTGCCGGCAGAGGAGAAGGAGGAAGGGGGGGGGGATAGTGCCCAGCGTGGGAGACGGAACGCTGGACCGAGATATCAGCCGTCCAGGGAGTCTGAACTTTTAACCCTTTCCAGGAAATGAGGGCTTTGTAAAATATTACTCCTCCTTGATTTGTAGTGGAACAGAGATAGTCTGGGACCTGAGATGTTAGAAGAAGAAGTATTTAGGTGGGAGGAGATGATGAAGTAGCTTTTGGCTGGACTTTTCTTGTTAGCCATGGACTGAACCAAAATCTCCTGCAATAGAGACTGCATTTTAGGGGGATGCAGTGGTGACCCAAGGAGACCTGCTTCAGCTTCTAACAGCACAGGAATGGCAAGAACAGAAGAAAGCTGAGGAGGGAATGGTGATGCCCTCTGTCTTCGGGAAAGAAGATGAGTTCTGTTCTTGGACCCTTGGCCCCAGGGGAAAATGGGGGGGACTGTAGTCCCAGGATGAGAAGCTGAACTGTTGTATCTTTGGGTCCGTGGCAAAGCATCCTTAAAGGAGCCCTATGAGCAGTCTGTCCATGCATGGTGGTGAGAGCACTGTGACATGGAAAGGAGAGTGTCACACTGGCAGATTTTCTCCGGGCGGTTGCCATGTGTGACAGGGAAACACAGGAGGTGGCAACTGTGTTTCCTGGGGGGTCTGTGGTGCAAGAGAGACTTCTCTCTCCCTTGATAGCTTGAGTATTGATTATCTGAAGGGTGGTAATTTGATCAGGAATCCCAGGTGATGTTTCATGGTGGGTGTTTTTGGAAATTGGGAGGAGGAGGGGTGTTTTAAAAGGTCTTCATCCTGGATTTAGTGTATGTGTTTTTTGTGTTAGTAGTAGTTTAATAAAGTTTTTTTTCCCTTTGTTATTAAGCTTGGGCCTGCTCTGCTCTGTTCCTGATAACATCTCACAGCATTTATTGGGGAAGATGCATTTTCATGGGGGCGCTGGCATTGCGCCAGTGTCAAACCATGACAATACTAAAAACATAAACCCATTATTAATACTGATTTATGAACTGCTGTCTCATATAGAATCTTGCCATTTCAAATACATCTGACTCCACCAGCCTAATGATGATCAGCAGGCCA
This sequence comes from Vidua chalybeata, assembly GCF_026979565.1. Taxonomy (NCBI): domain Eukaryota; kingdom Metazoa; phylum Chordata; class Aves; order Passeriformes; family Viduidae; genus Vidua; species Vidua chalybeata. Next base: position 68,673,958 of record NC_071530.1, on the reverse strand, counting down.
GTCTTTTACGTGTTTTCCCAATTTAGAACTGCTTTCCCTCACTTTCATTGTAACAACCTAGCTACATTAAATTAATATTATTTAGCTGAAAAAGCTTGCCTAGAGAGTTATTTTTTTGAAATGAGGGCAGAAGTCACCCAATTCTCTTTGTTTCTCCCTCTGTCGTAGAATGTTAATGTACTTACTTCAAATAAGTTCTTACAAAGCTTTGGGTGAAAAACATGACAATTTAATGCATAAAGGTCTCACAGTCTTCGGTTAAGATGTGCTCATACCTAACAGACATACTTGGATACTTGAGTAACAGCATTTCACTTATGAAAGTGTGCATTATAACAGTCAAATCTGAATGGTGTTACCAGAGTATCACACATCTTTATATCTATTGGTATGACGATGCCTGCTTCACTACTCTAGGAACTTGCTTTCCAAGTATACTTAACACACCTTACTTTTTCTTGAGTATTAAGCTATTTTTGATTGGAAGAGGAAATTCTATGAATTGGCATACTTTGTGATTCTTAGTCATATACAAGCAACTTTATCAGCGACATATACAAACAACTTCACAATACAGCCATTTTCAATAAAAATGTATATCACACAATTCCAAGTATAATTGCAACTCAAGCCATCCCTTCTGCTTTTCACTGCCCAGCTAACTCTGAAGGTGCACAGTTGCTGCAGAGCATGCTCCTGCACATGACACTTTATTTGGAAACAGCTTAAAGGCAATATGTAATAAATAAAGGCATAGAAGATATTGTGTGATTATCTGGAAAGCCAGAACAGTCTTAGCAAGAAGCCCTAATTGGCTGGACACACAATTAAGCTTGGTTTTGTCAAGGCCAGGCTGGATGGGGCTCTGAGTAACCTGGCCCAGTGGAAGGTGCCCCTGCCCCTGGCAGGAGAGCTGGAATTAGATTAACTTTAAGGTCCCTTCTAACCCAAACCATTTATAATTACATGGTCTATGGGACTGATAAAATAAAATACAGAAAACAAGAAAAGGCCCAAACACACACACTCTTTTGCACATTTCAGTACGGTTTTGGATACCTCACCCCCAGCCTAACCAACAACTTTTCTAGTGGTGAAATATTCGCCTCAGGAAGGCGAAACACAGGTTTCCCACTCCCACGCTGTGTTCAAACACTTAAAGGTGGTTGGTACGGCCGGAGGGGTCCCCCAGCTTTAGCAGAAAGCGACCTGCCCCGTTTTTGGGATGAGAGCGGCGCCCTGCCCAGTGCACTAACGCCGGGGCCATCCAGGGAACGCCAGCGCGGCTCATCCAGCGGCACGGGCAGAGCACCCGCTCTGCACGCCGAGCCCCCGGCACGGACACCCCCGGCCCCGCCGGCCAGCCCCGGAGCGATCGGCACTCACCTTGTCCCGCAGGGAAGCCGCCAGCACAGCCTCCGGACGAAGGTCAGCGCCGGAGCCGCCATAACCACGGGAAAAGAAGGCGGGCGGAGGGAGGAGACGGCAAACCCCGCCCCGGGGATGGATCGCCGCCTCCACGGCCGCGGAGAGGGCGGCCTGAGGGCGGGGCCGGGACGGGCTCGGGTCCGGGCTCTGGGTCTGCTTCTAGGTCTGCTTCTGCCCAGTCGGTAAAAACAGGCGGACAATGCTGTTCCCGGGAGGCACAGAATCATAAAGGTCGGGAAAAGCCTCTGAGATCACCGAGTCCAACAGCTAAACCATGGCACCAAGTGAACTAGCTGAACTTCGTGCAGTTTTTTCTTGAATGCCTCCAGGGATGGTGATGCCACCACCTCCCTGGACAGCCTATTCCAATGTCTTCTTCACTTTTTTTTTCTGTGAAGAAATTCTTCGTAATGTCCAGCCTGAAGCTTTCCTGGTGCAGCTTGAGGGTACATCCTCTCATTCTGTCGCTGGTTGCCTGGGAGAAAAGGCCAATCCCACCTGGGTTCAACCTCCTTTCAGGCAGTTGTAGAGAGTGATAAGGTCACCCTTAAGTCTCCTCATCTCCAGGCTAAACACCTCTAGCTCTCAAAGTACTGATAATAAATGATGGAGAGCAGCTTAGTGTGCCAGCTCCCTCAGTACCCTTGGGTAAAATCCCATCTGGTCCCTTAAACTTGTGAGTCTAAAGGTCCTATAGGAGCTGCTCAAGACCCTAAACTCACTCACAGCAAGGGTAACAAGAAGACCAGGCAGTTCCACATGCTGCAAATTCTGCAGGGTCAGAAATTGAACCAGCTGTGACACAAACCTGGTGGTCGGCCAAGGTCACCAGAGCAGCCAATGGAAAATGAAATTACAGGAAACTGGAGCCCTTTCATAAGATTGTCTCAGTCCCCAAAAGCAGCTTGTAGTGGTCATTGCATCATTAATTACAGCCACTTATTGTACTAACTTTCTATTTAGGAAGCTCCTAAAATGTTTGCATTCTTGTTTGTACACACAAATCACCTGGCAGGCTGCTGGTTGGCTTGGTGTCTGTATTTCAGTGGCACTGGTACTGTGTAAGGGCAGAATAAACACTAGTGTGTGCCCCATCTCCCTTAAAAGATATCACTATTAATTGCTCAGCTTTTGCTCTTTCATATTCAGCTCCTGAAGGTGTATTTAATTTTCCTTTGCTAGCGTGACTTGCTCTGTGAAAGATGTTTTTGTGTTTGCTTAGGTGCTCTGAAGATCCTCACAATCCAGGCACACAGGTCTATTAGTTTCCTTTCAAAAGACATCTAATAAAATCACCTTTTAGTCTTGGGGCCTTCCCCTGCTCCTCCCCAAAATAAATGTGTTTAAGACTCTCCTCAAGGATAAATATTTTGAAGCTGCTAATGACCTCAGAGTTCTCCTTTCTTAAGTGTTTGATTACAGTTTTCCAAATAGTACGTTACTGTTAGAGACTAGCAATCAGGATGGCACATTTTCCCCCTCATATTGTGGAGGTCACAACGTGTGACCTGAGTCAAATCACATGTAACTGACATTTTCTAATGTAGCCTTGTGTTTCAAGTATGGATGTTCTTTGAACATGATATAGGACTTTTCCTTATGATTACAGATCCAAAAGCCTAACATTTCTCAATTTCAGAAACAACCTTTACTACTTTACAGTTCTAACAGACCTACTTAAAAGCAGGTATTTGTGTTTTAGCCTCTCAGTAGCAATTTCCATCTCTGCTACACTAGACTGATGTGAAATTATTTCACATTTGCAAAAGACTTCAAAAGCACTCTCCCAATGTGTAAATACTTCTGTTGACCTATATCTTTATTTTCCCCTATTCAAACAAAACTCATGGCTTACAAATATGTAACTTGTTAGAGACAGTATTTTGAACATATAAAGACAAACTGTGGGCTAAGTTTTGCTCTGAGATATAGGATCAAGGCTTATTCTGTGAATAAGAGAAGAATTTGGCTCTAAAATGCTAGCATTTGTTTTGTCAAGTTAAAGGAACATTTTTTAAACTGAAACCTTATGAACACAACAATTTTAGTCATGTTTTTTGTAAAGGCCAGAAAAATCACTACAGAAATGTAATGTAATGAATATCAATTGAAAGTTTACTGTAGTAATATTGCTAGCACTAAAATAATGAATCTAGAGAGGGCTCCCTAGAGGACTCATTTAGTAGGTTTCTTCAGATTTATTGTTTGACAAACAAGTCCCTCATGGCAATGCCCTCTCTAGCATTTTATTATTAATGGTAAGATGAAAATTTTTGCCTGGCTGCACTTTTATCCTTGGATAAAATTCTCATGTTCTTTCCTTTAGTTCATCTTCACATTTTCTGCTACTGCCTAGAAGTTTAATTTTGCTTAATTTCTTTATGCTGACTGTATGTCAGTTTAAATAGGCCAGGCTTTTTAATAAAGTCACACTGGAACTTCTGCAAATACATGAACATTTTTCAGTTTTGCCTGAAGACTGCAAAAAGGCATCTTTGCATTCAAAGATGGGTTGCATACTATAGGATTAATACAGACACCAGCAATATTCTGTGCTTACAGAGTGGCATAGAGAAATCGTAACCTCAGACTTATTTTTCTCTTCACCTCTCTAAGACCCAGATCACAATCCATGTATTGTGTCTACAAGAGTGCAATTTGCTCTATGTGTCTGTCTCTAGAAACCTATACCTCCAGGTGTCCTCCTTCCTTTTTTCTTCTCTAGTTTTTCTGTCTTTTCCTAGCACTTATCTCACTGCTTAGGTGAGCTAAGACATAACCACTCCCCCTTCTTATGACTAGCTCATCACATAAACTTCTTTCTGTCCTATAGGTTGTGTGTTGTCACAGGCCCCCAGCTGGGTAATAATTAGCATTGACTCCATAATTCCAGAAGGCTGATAATTGCTTTATTATACTATACTATACTATACTATACTATACTATACTATACTATACTATACTATACTATACTATACTATACTATGCTTACAGATAGTACAATACAGACAGACCAGATTGGTCAATTGAATCCAAACACCATCACCAGTGACCAATTAAGAAATCACCCTTTGGTAAACAAATCTCCATAACACATTCCACATGTGCACAACAGGTGCAGCAAGTGAAGATAAGCATTGTTTCTCATTCTTTTCTCTGATCTTCTCACAGCCTTTCACAGGGTGATGCCTGGGAAAGTTGTCTGTTGCTCTCTGTGGCCAGAGAGCTGCTGCCACAGTGGCGTTATCTTTTCCTTACATACGTGATGTGGTTTATCTTAGCATGTTTTTAAGTGTTTCTTCTTTGTGATGTATTCTTATTCCTGGAGTAGTGATCTTGGGGGTCACAAGATCACAGGTCACAAACCTTACAGCTTTCAGTGTGGCTAAATGTTATGCATTATTGTTCTGTCCCTTTATATATGGGCACATATTTATGTGCTAGAGAAAACACTGGGCCCTTCTTACGGAACATCAAATCATGCACTAAGTCTTCAGACCACGAGATCCTGATGTTTTGTTTGCAGAATGATTGCCTGTTGTAATCTGTACTTACGTACTGTGTGTTTCAGCATAATTGCAGGTTCTCTGATGTGTTGATACAAGCCTGCACAAGAAGTGTTTTGTGCAACTTTGTGGTGGAAGGGAGGAATGGTGTTGACACAATCAAAGCTGATTTTGATATACTGAGGTGATCACTCTATCATTTGTATCACCAGTTTCTTCAGGAAATTTGCATCACCAGTTTCTTCTTCTTCAGTTGTGCAACATTCTACAGTCTGACCAGCACAATAATCTTTTTTTCTTTTTCTGTGATGATCATTCCTGCATCTTTGCAATAATTTCTGTAGTCTTTGTGTTGGGTGTTTGATTGTTTTTCTTATAAATTTTCTAAAATAAGCTTTTTGTAGTGTTAGTGGACTGAACTCAGGAGTTGAATATTTGCAGTTCTTTACCATGACAAGGCAGCTGTTCTCTGATGGAAATGTTTATCCAGAAAGTGGATGTGTTGTGTACTTTATTATTCAGAACTTGATTTCCATGACAAATAGTTTTCCCCTTGAAAACAAGTCCAATAAATCCTGCAAGACTTACTTTGTGATGATTTTAGCATGGTTTTTGCACTGATGATGACGACCTGTTTCAGACATGCATGAGAGGGATTTTCATAGCTTTGCTGCTACAGTGTAGAAAACTACAATATTAGCAAAGGGTCTTAATCACTGATGTCTTTGGAATCTCCTGTTTACGTGGGCTCTGTTTTTTCCTCAGCATGAAAGATATGCTCAGTTCCTGACATCAGGAAGGAATTAGACTTGGACCTATTTACTTAAACAGAGGTTTTTTTTACCAACAGAGAAATATAAACATGAGACTTAATCAGGAGCTAACAAATTATACTCCACTTTTCTTGGCTGAATTGCTGGTTCATTTTCATGCAATCATTAATTCTGAAGGAATAGCCTTTTTGCAGCATTGTGCTTGCTTTGGATCTAAAATACCACGTTCTTGGTCCACAATTCTCAGTAGTTACTGACCACCTGGTGCATGCCTTGAGCTGCCTCTGTCTTCTTACACTTTGCTCTAATGTTCCATTCAAAAACATCCCTGTTACTTCAAACCATTGCAGTTATTTTACCATGAATGTAAATTAATGTATCTCATCTAGCTGCAGATTATCCTCATGTAATAAAAATATAATCTCTTCTATCTTGAGTTATGAATCTTTCCAGAACTCTCAGCATTCAGTAAGGTTGGACAATACATACAATTTTTATCAAGATCCTGTGTACTGGACTATCAGTTTAGGCCTATCTCACTGAAATATTTTCACAAAGGAGTATCTGAGGGGCTAAGCCTCCTGTTTGGAAACTACTGTAATTGGTTAGGCACTATACTGCTATTGAAGGACTTACCTCAAGTGTACCATAAAGTTAGCTGTCACACTGTAATTTATTGCTTAGTTCTTCTCTCTCTGTGCTGTAATGTCTCTCAATATTTTCCTCCAGAATTTCACTGTACAGTCCTTCTGATCCCTTTACAATACAGTTGCAGGAGGTGCCTGTGTTGTGCGGGGTCTAGTACAATTTTCTGTAGATAGAATATGGGCAGATTCCTGTTTACTTTGGTCATCCACTATTTACTTACACCATTCAAACACTGGAGAAGGCTGTTTACTTTGTAGTCATCATCATCATAACTTTTGTGTTTCTTATGACCAGCACTTAGCTACTCTTACAAGTCAGAGTTTCAGGTTTAAACAAACTACTTGGCAATCTTGTGTTGAGGCCTCTCTCTCTAACCAGTGTATTGGTGTTCGGAAATTGCTGTGCTTTCCTCATCTTGCTTGGTTTATTGAATGAACATTTAAACCACATAGGAATATTATTCTAAAGATGTTTAACCAGAACAGAAAAAAAAGTGCAACTGCACATAAATTTTTTTATGAAATACCATAACATGGAAAGCAATTTCAAAGATATTTCATGGAGCTTTACATAGTAACCAGCAAATCTATGTATTAAGCTTTTGCAAGACCTGTATGTTTTCAAATATATTGAAGAATTGCAACCCCTATTCACAATCTGTGGAACATTTACATTCTCATCCTCCCGTTCTGAAATGCTACAACTATTTGTGAAAGGTTACATATCATATCTCATTTGTCAATACTTTGGCAAGATATCCATTGAAATTAATCTGCAAATGCAGGAAATGAGAAAATCCTGTTTGAATGTATCTAAAATGATATGTTGGGTTCCACTGGTTTTTCACACTAAAGGAACCTGGTGATGAAACATTATTGCCTGGAATTCAATCAGGAGAGGTAGTTACAGGAGTCTTAATTTACATATGAATCAACAAATGTCAGAAGTGTTGCTAATTAAAGGAATGGAAATCTTCTTAAGCTGGAGTCCCTTTTAGTTTCCTGAACCCTTAGGTGATGCAGGTGTTCATTCTGGGCTCATCAGACCCTTTTGCCAAATAACTGGCATTCCTCTTTTTGTGCTTTCACTTGAAATTAAAAAAAAAAAAAAAAAAAGTGGTTTGGGCCATCATTTTATAGTTGAAACTCTCAGCCAGAATAAGCAAACACACTACTGAAAGGAGCAGTTTTTCTATTTTTCTCAGTCCCTCCCAGTTCACTCCCATGCCTTGTTTTCTGCTGACAGAGCTGTTTTCATGGCCGTGCATTGACCCGGCTCAGGGAATCAACCTGAGTTACAATTAACCAGGTAAAACCCAGCAAGTAAATGAATAATGGTTAATTGTGACCCAGATCAAACTACTTATCCTTTTTGTCACACACGTGAATGCATGCTCATGCCGGTGAGAAGGAGGGAGATGTAAGGGGGCCTGGCAGGCAGTGGGATTGCTTCTTTCAGCAACAGTTACGTCAGCTTATGATATTAAAGCATTTATGCACTGTCTCTGGGGGATTTGTTTTGGTTTCTGTCATAGCCCTGAGGGATTTGGTATGCTTTCTGTCTTGGGCTGTTTATATTCCTAAAATGTTTTATTTTGCAGGAAGCACTATACCTATAAGTAGGTAAAATGTGCCGTTACTTGGCTCCTCCAGGAACCATATTATAAAGTGACAGCAATCTGCATCAATTAGCATGTTAAAATGAAACTTGACAGAGAGCTAGGGGAAGATATTAAATCCCTACACATTTTTTTTTTGTTGACAGAAGAAAGTTAAACTATTAATGGTTCCAGTAAGCAAAAGACTGCATCACAAGCTTTGTACTCTATCAAATAATTGTTGTAGTAAACATTTATCTCATGTGTGAGATTCTCTGGGCTTTGAGGTATTGTAAGTGGCAGCATTCTCTGCTTCTGCTTGTTTGTGATCACCCTTGCACAGCCCACTGTGCAGTGCTGACACCAATGTTTGTGTGGGCATTCAGTGAACCGGATCAGAGAACTGATGCACTTAAAAAATAACCCACACAAGAAAACCCATTAGCTGGACCAGTTTCCCATTTTGATTTATTCTCTCTACAAAAATAGTGGAACTGACACAGCTTGGAGCACATTTACTCTTTGAGATGGCATGATTGCTGAAACATTTACATTTGGACTGCATCACCATGTTGAGTAATACTTAGTTCCTTCATTATTTCACCTTTCCATGTGGTGACCAGTGTCAGCAAAGGAGTTTTAGCAGTAGATCATAGTTGGATTGGAGTTAAGTACAGCAGGGCATTCTGCTTGTACCCAGTGTAATTTGAAGACGGAGTCCTGCTAATTCATTTCCTCCCACAGCCCAGGGCTTGGATGACCTAGCAGACTCCAGTCCACCATAAATCTGTTGACAGGGTATGATGTAGGTCCATCTCAGAGCTTTGCTTGAACTGCTTGCACAACTCAGGTGTCAGAGGCTGGTGATTCCTCTTTAAATTTGAGCTAGGGATTCTGTGGGGTGTTGATGATATTCTTGGAAGCTACCCTAATACATAATATTTTTCCTTTGTAATTTTTATTTGCATTGTTTGTGCTTTTAGGCGAGTTTCATTTTGAAACTGTGGTCAATTTTAGTCAGTATGTATGTCTTGGTTTAAACCCAGCTGGCAACTACATAACACAGAGCCTCTCACTCAGCACACACACAGAGAAACTGATGGGATGGCAAGGAGAATTAGAAAAAAGGTTAAACCCTTGGGTTCAGGTAAGAACAGCTTAATAACTGAAGCAAATAATAATAATGATGATGATAATAAGGGACAAAACAAACAGAGAGGTAAAACCCATGAACCAGAGCAGAATACATTTGCTCACCCCCTACTGACCAATACCCAGCCCAAGCAGCAATTGGCCTCTCCCAGATAATTTCCCCCAGTTTATATACTCAATGTGCTTCTGTAGTATGGAATATCCCTTTGGTCACCTCAGGTCAGCTGTCCTGGCCATGCTTCCTCACAGTTTCTTGTGCACCTCCTCACTAGCAGAGCATGGGAAACTGAAAAATCCTTAACTTAGGATAAGCACTACTTAGTAACAAACATCAGTGTGTTGTAAAAATTTGTCTCAACCACAATCCAAACCACAGCATTATGCCTGTTCCAAGGAAGAAAATCAACTCTATCTCAGTTGAAACCAGGACAATATATTTCATGCTCTTTCCTCTTCCACTGGCCTGACAACTCTTGATGGAGTAGGAACAGTAGGAACACAGAAGGAATGATACATGCCAATGGCAAAGATGTGCATAATGACATTGTGATATTGAGTGACTGGATGATAAAAAGTCAGATGAATTTGGTCTAGAAAATTCTATATGATATGCATTCTATTTTTTATAGATCTGCTAAAGTATTGAGCTGTAATAATAACATCAGTTTTGTGCTCAATAGCATTTAAAACAGAACTGAATCTTTGTATCTTTGCCCACATCTGTATGAATTGGATAGCAATGCCTCTATATCATACAAATCTTATAAGCTTAAGGAAGTAAACCTGCTACCTAGATGCTTTGATACTAGAGGTATATTACTTTGAAATGATGTGAAGTAACGTGAGTGATTTATTTAATTTGTTTAAAAGTTATAATTTTTGTTTTAAATTGGATTGATAAGCAGGTCATATAAAGGAATCTATTAACCACTAGAATAGGAGTACTTTCCTAAGGGAAATCACCCCCACACACACACATCCCTCATATCCCTTAAGGAGTCCTGTAACTTAAGAGTCAATTTAAGTAAAAACTTACTTATTAGTCCAAATTTTGAAATCCTTATACTTAAAATCTACTGTCTCTTGATTTTTCTTTTGTAAATTATCTCTTTTCCTCCTGTAAGTTTTTCTCATCTACCTCTTATTTATTTTTTTCAAATTACTCCCTCAGTCTCTTTTCTCCTGCCTCTTCCCTGCTCCCCAGCAACCCAGCCTCAGACTTCCTCCTGTGTTACTGTTTGCTTTAAATAATTTCATTCAATATTTATCTAAGGCAGGTTAATCCACAGAGCTGAGATGCATCTTTTAGAGGAGAGTGTTTATAGAAATGCCTTTTCCCAATTAGATTTTAGAATGTTTTTGTTTTCGTGCAAGTCCCTAGTCATTAAACTCAAAGAGAAAACCTTTAAATTATGTCACTGTAATGGAGACCATGGAATTTTCCAATTGCATGAAATCACCACTTAGGCAATCAGGAATGTTATGACTACAAATGAAGTGAGATCTTGGGCTCTAGCTTGATTACAGAATTAACTGGGACAGTCCTGGGGCCCTATACTTCTCTGTGGAAGTATACTCTCCCTATGGAGAGAACCTGAGCATAACCAGTAAATGGCCTTGAATTGTAGCTGAAATGAACGTCAAGACTGTTTCTGCTCAACAAAGAAACCCAAGCTGCTTAAAATGGATTTGGCATAGCCAAGAGTAGTTGTTATCATCATTCAGTCCAACGGAACCGATTTTGTACCAAGAAGTAGAATTGTTTCTTGAACAAGGTAAAGTCTGTTGCAAAACACGATGTCTCCTTCTAGCACATATGCACTTAATCTGTGCATCCCAACAGTGCTATAAGCCCTGTGAGCAACAAGTGTTGCCTCATGCTTAAAGGGGCAAATTGTGCCTGACAAAGAATTTTGTATTGCTGCAGTAAGTCCATAGAGTTTTATTCTCTCGGTCGTGGTGGAACTGCTTGGTTGAGGAGAGGATAATGGTCATCTTCCTTCAGTATACAATTGTCCCTTCCTTCAGTATTTAATTGTCCAATGCTTTTAATCATGTGTGGAGAGTGCTTTGCAGATATTTCCCTTAATATTAAAATATTAATTACTTGGAAGGTACAGAGCTGTAGTTTTCCTCTCAGAAGATTTAAACTGGTTTATCTTTGAAGACTCTAAATATGTCTGTTGGTTGATTTTGGATCTGTTTTAACAGTACACAAAGAAAACAGAGTGTTATTTTATGGAGAGAGTACCTGATATATGCAGTTATGGCCATGACAGCAGCTTTTTATGTATGGCTCCAATTCCTACAATGGCCTAGAGACCCTTGGCAGTGACAGTGATTCATTGCTTTCAGTCATGAAAGCTGTTAGTAGAACATCTCAGTGCTCCAAATTATCCTGATTACTATATCACTGACAACAAAATTGTAAAGTTCTTGCAATTAAAATAAAACTTTAGCTTTGACTGAATATGCTGGGATGATATTTTTGAACATGTTAAGTTGGGAAATAGGAATTGCTTTTGCAAAGTTAAATGCAATCCTAAAAAGGCATGCAATGAAATTGTACCAAGTTCATTTTTAATTCCTAGCAAGAAGGTGTCCAGATCATACCAGTCACTGGCACCAGTTGTTATGCTGGTAGACAGCAGCAGGCAGCAGAGAAGCAAAAGGATGAACAGACATGAAGAGTGAGCTGATTTCTACTGCTCATATATTGGAAAAAAGAGAATGATAGAAAAGGTAGGAAGAGAAGAGATATCAGGAAATTACTGAAATAAATTCTCTTCTATGAAAGAGAAGGCTAAATGATGAAACACAGTAATAACATGAAAATAAGAAGGATATAGTGGCATATTATATATATATATATATATATATATATATATATATATATATGCTGTTAACAGGTGAAAAAATTGTAGTAATTTTCTCATTCATTTCTCCTTCATTAAGAAATGTGCCATTAATCTGGGTTAGGAATAAAAGCTAAAACACTTCAGAGCATGTTTGGCTTGTAAAATATTTGTCATGACTATTGCTTTGACAAGCATGTTCATAGTATGCTGTTGGTGTTTTACATCTCTATAACTAAATAGTAAAGCTGCTGTAAAACTGAGCATGAAATAACATAAAATTCTGTAGCCTTCAAATTAAATTCTTTACTAATTTCTCCCTTGGGATTTATAAATAATGTGTACACTAAATTTTTAGAGGACACTGGAGTGTAATACATGCTAATTCATTTTTTCCTTCTTCTCTGGAGAGAACGCAGACAGTTCAAATATAGATTTCAGCTTCTGGTAGACTTTCCTGCTTGGAAAAAAATCCCACCTCCCAAACAGAAGGGACCTTTGCATGCACACACTTGTGACTGTGCATGAATCCTGGCAATAACAATTAGTTTCATTCATCCTGGATTTGGGAGAAAGAGTAAAAGCTAGGAAAAATAGCTAAATCTATTTATTAGTGACCTAAACTGTTGGGGTGGTTTTTGTTTGTTTGTTTGTTTGTTTGTTTTAATAGAAATCACATTGGATAATTTCAAAGGACAAGAGTCTAGTGCAGGCTTTATCCTGATCATAAGAGTTGTTGTAAGCAGTTGTCTGAAATACTTGTACCAGCAGTGAGAGTCTGGAGCAAATGCTTACTGAGAGTGTTTTCAAAGATAAATTTTATGGGAGTTTTCTATCTCGTTACAAGGCTCCCTACAGCTCCTCCTCGTGGTAAAGCACTGGAAAACGAGGGCAAAGAAGACGTTAAGGTGGCATCCTTTGTACTGGACCAGCACAGATAATCAAATACAATATAAAATCCAAATGAAACAAACCTAATCAAAGGATTCATGCTCTGTCAAATAATTAAGCTGAGTACAGATAAACGAGAGCGTTGTAGATGCTTATTTTCCCATAGAACAGTTTTCAGATTGCAAGGTGCAGTGCAATCTGAGTAAGATCAGAAACGTCAGCAATCGGTCACATTTGAAGTATAAATTCTAATGCTGCTTAACTCTACATCTAGGGTTTACTGGTCTTTGGTAATCTGGAACATAGCAGCATTGATGTGTATTTGTAATATCATTCTCCTTATCCCTACTGACAAACACAAGCTGTAATGCTTAAGCCATGCTTCTTTAGTAACTAAAGATTCTTAACACAATTTAAGAAATATAACACATACCCATTGTTTTATAAATAATCATGGTAGCTGTCTTCTTGGAGTAAGGCCATTAGGTGTACTCTAAGTTAATTATAAGGAATTAAATGTAAACTTGAGATAACCTACTAATTTTCTTTCCACCAGTCAACCTTAAAATTATTTTTAGCACCCTTTACTTCACTGTTTATTTGAAGAGTATAAAATTATAGCTAATACAGCTCTATATTCTATGTAATTTACTGCAACCCACCCAGTTGCCTGAGACTGTTACCATTCGCCAATACTGCAGAAATGGCACAAGTCCAGCTTTACTTTTGCATAGGGTGCAAGCTGATACAGATGGCTTTTGCAGAGCAGGAGCTGTCTGGGTTGAACTGGAAAATTTCTGGAGCAGAAGAATTGCTAATGGCTTTCACTTATATCAGTTGTTGCACTTGTAGTGAAATGGGTTCAGACTGAAAAAGGCTGCACTGAGATTACACATTAGGAAGAAATTCTTTACTGTGACAGTGGGAGGCCCTGGAACTTGTTACTCAGAGAAGTTGTGGATGCCTCATCCCTCTAAGTATTCAAGGCCAGGTTGGAGGGGCTCTGAGCAACCTGGCCTAGTGGGAAGTGTCCCTGCCTATGGTAGGGGGGTTGGAACAAGATGCTCTGCAAAGCCCCTTCCAACCTAAACTATTCTATGACCCAACAATATAGATGCCATGAGAATTCCTGCAAATTTTGAGGCAAAACTGAGGAAACTCCAGATTTGCTTAAGCCCAGAAGAGGTCTGCTGAAAAAAATCATCTGCTTGCCAAGACTAGAGTGTTTGCATTTTTCCCTTGCACTACTGATGCAATTTGTAAACAAGAATGCTGCAAAGGCTAGTCACTGCTTTGCAAGTATTGATTACAAGCAAGCACACTTCCTGATTAAACTTTGGTTTAGTTTTTCCCTTGCTCCATCTTTTTCTGGTATTCTATATGGGATTTCATTCCTATACTCCTCTTGATGGAGTGTCTTCAGAAGTGACTGAAATTTTTATACCTACTGAGAGCAAATTAACAGGCATACATCTCTCTTTTACAGATAATTAGAGGAGTTAGGCTTCCTCGGTGTTCTTTGGCTACCATAAAACACAGGAACTGTTTTAAGTATCATAGAAGTGTTACCAATACCTTTGTCATGCTTATGCTTATAGTATCTTTTTAATTGTCCTTTTTGGTCAAGCATTTAATGAAATGCAGTTTATTGATGAAGGTCTGGAAAAACATATTCATCTATCATATTGTGATCTGCAGATATGTCCTTAAAACAAACACTTTCGTAAGTCTCTGTTGTACCTGTCAGCACGTTTTATTGCTGTGTCCCAGCAAGTATGGATTACCAAATCAATTCTAGGTTTTTGCACTGTTTTGATTTGCCAGTGACCTCTCCACAAACTCTGCAATTTACTATTAACAATATTTGTTCTTTGGCTCTAACTTAGGCCAGCAATTATATCAACCTGGCCAGGGGCTGGGTTTAGCACAAGTTGCATTCTTTGCTGCTCCTTTTCCTGAGGCTGCTTCATTCTGGGTCTTTAATCACTGTCTGTAGAAACTGAGCCTAGGATGGAGGAGGAGAGCAATTCTTGAAGCAATAAAAAGGACATTAGAGCAACACTTAACATGGTCCAAACAAATCTGTCTTGTTTGAGGATAACATTATTTCCTGACAGTCCCTTTTCTTTCAGATGAAGTTCAAACCCTTGTAAAGTTCTAGGAGGTGTTTTACTAGGACATTTTTCTTTTCTTTCTAGGCAGATCTGGAAGCTGTCTTCTCCTTGCTCCACATAAAAATGGTAGGACTTGTATCACAGACTGTCAACTGCCTGATCACTTCTTGCTGGATCCATCTAGTTGCTCTTGAATATTTTGAGCAAGATCCCAAAATCCTCTTGATCTCTTTGAATCCCAAACCTCTGTCATCTGCAAGAGTTCAGAATAATTATTCAGTTGCCTTGTGTTTATCCAAATGTCTATATACAAGTACTCTGGTGTCAGCAATTCTGTGATGCTTATCCTCTTATAAAACTAAACCCTTTAAAAATCCCTAAAGTCTAAGAAAGATTATTTACCACCTGGACTAAGAGAATACTTTCAAAAGGGCTTTTAAATACATTCTGAACCAAAATCTTTTATTTCAATGCACGTAGGTAACTGGATGTCTAGCTGACAAAGTTATTGTATGAATGTTGTAGACAAACAGATATCCTGGATAGTTCAGCTTGTCTGGCCCTCTCAGAAATGACACTTGTAGCACCCAGTTCCTTTTATTAGATGCCTTTATTCATGTAGTCATGATGGGCATTACAGCAAGAAGAAACATCAAAAATATTAGGCTTCCTAGCCACAATCTCATGAGTAAACAAAGAATGCTTCAGTAAACATGGTCTGTGAAAGTGAATAATTCTGAAAGGTGGTATTACAATTTTCTTGGTAGATGTCATCATAAGTACTGCTGATTCGCTGAAGTGCATACTTCGGGAAGACAGTATCAGTGAAGTAATTAATCCTTCATGATTCCTTTGTGCCTTGAAGCTTTTGTTTCTTGTCTGACAAAAGAAACATTCTGTCTTTGTGTTGTTGTTTCACGTGAAATTTGTCACTTCCTAGAAATTTATTCTTAGCTGGAATTGTAGCTGCCTTGCTCTTTTGACACAATGATATTCAAACCTCTTTTTGCTGAGAACAAGGGTGCAGCACTTTATTGAATCTGTTTTTTTTTAAGTCTAGTTCAGATGTTCAAGCTACATATGAATTTGCAATGTGATTAAAGCTCTGTGAGCTCTTTGGAGACTGTCCCATAAATTAATGCTTTGGAGGAACACTAGGTGGACACCTGGATCTTCTGAAGCTGTGTGAATAATATGTTACATGTTCTCATTTAGAACAGTATGCACTAAGCCTTCCTTTGTTTCTATTTCCATACCTTTGGCACTTACTGTACAAACCTGCATTCAGTACTATTGTAAACAGCATCAATTACTTGTTAGTGTTATGGCAATAATAGCAGTACTAGTAGGTGGAGGGAAAACACTGACTTTACCAGTTTTGGTGACCATCTCACAGAAGCTGCTCATACGGAAAAGCCACTCTGTACAGCATAAGCCTCTGATCACCCTTATAAATAGACTTGTCACCACTGGTGATTTTATCACTCTAAGGGACTTGATCTTGGCTGTGAAAAGGCAGCACAGTCTTCGGTCTCACATGATGTCCTGGTACAGCTAGAACTGATGGGGTGAGGTATAAAATTGTTGGTCCATTAGTCTCTTTCCCCTTGTGAGTCCTCAGCTGCCATAGCTAGAGTATTACAAGGCAGTAGAGATGTGAGGGACTCTATTCGCAGTGCAAAACAAACACGAAAAGCTAGCCTTGTTAGATGATGCACAAGAATCCTTTGCTTTTTGCAGAATCCTCTAAAAATGAGCTCAAATTATCTAGCTATTTCTTTTTCACATACATTAAAAAGAAGCCATGTCTTAAAGTGTTTTCTATGAGCATCTCAGAAAAACTAGCAGACCTGTGAAAAAATACTAAATTATGTAAATAAATTCTGAGAGGCACACCTTAAATATTTTGTATGTGCAAGCTACAAGAGCCTTATAGCTGCTTTTCAGATATAATGCTTGTTTCTTAATTCTTAGATCTTTGATAGAATGTCATGGTGTAAAGTGAATGTGGTGAATTTTCCTCAGGAGTTTATTATAGGCATATTTATAATACAGGACTAAATTGTTTAAATTTTGATAGAGTCTTGTGGAATACATCCAGGTTTCAGAGTATTAGAGATTCTCTCAAGAAATACATGGAGTACAAAATATTATGCAAGTCAGACTGAATGAAAGGTCATTTTTCTTATTATTTATTTGCAGAGGCTTAAAAGTGTTGGCAAATTTATTCACATAGGTGAAAGGAGACTAATTTATTCAAATCTTGCTCAGAATACTGCTGGAACAAAAAGATGTTCCATTCAAAGTACCCCCACAACAAAATGGGTCTGACATATAGACATAGATGAGAACATAGAGTCATTCATCAGTGTTCTTGTAATCCTGGTCTATTTTGATAATGCTTGAATAGATTACATAGCTGTAGACCATTTTCCTAAACATGGAAGCATTTGGGATGAGAGTGACTGTCAGTACCGTTGGACCACCTCTCTGGTGGCCTGAGTAGTCTCATCTCCAGAGGCAAGAATTATTTTGTTGCTTCTCTTCTAAATGTAGTGGCATTTTAGGTAGCACTTGCTAAGCTTTGAAAGGAACTCAACTTACCAAATAATTTTAAAAGAAACAGTTTGTGAAAACCTGTGAAAAGAGGAACTGAGGCCTTCAGAGACAAACTGTTTTTACTTTCTTCATCATCCATGAAATTGTGCACCTGTGCTTGTGGAGAGTGTGTAATTTTTTTAAAGGTGAGGTTTGTTCTACATGACTGTGTATCACTGAATGCATGATGAAACACTGGTATTCTGGTGTTCCAAGGATTTCAAAAATGAAAAGTAACCTTTCTCTGGGTCCAAGCACCTACTGTAAAAACTGAAGTACTGTCAATTCTTCAGTGGAAGCTAATAAGAATGCTCTTCCTCTACCATGAAGAACAACATCATGTTCTTTCTCATTTGTTTTTCTGTTATTTTTGAACAAAACTACTCAGTATAACAAAGATCAGTTTACTTTCTCTGGCAAAAGCAGCCTGTAACATGATCATCTTTTTGTGCTTCTGTCTCTCTTCAGAAAGCTGATTATATCTTTAAATGACATTATTGGGCAGTATTTGCATCACACATATTTGAAGAAGATTATTTGGATCAATCTTCTGCTTACTGCAGCTGAAACCACTATCTTTGGGAAGATGTGAATGGATCGGCTTCTTGAGTCTAGCTGAGCTGGGTAAAAAGGATCTAAAATGTCACCTATAAAGATATAAAAATAGAAAAATTTATAAACATGCATTGCTTAGTATTATGGTAAATCTTAGGAACCTCTTTCCTTGTTGTTCTGGGTGCTGTCCAGAAAAAACCACCACAAAACAATGAACAAAGAGCTTTCCTGCCACAAAGAACTTACAATTTAAGAGACAACAGTGTGTAGAAAGACAGTGAGGCATAAAGAAATAAACAGCTGCCAGTGAATTCATGGGAGACTGGTACAGTTGTCATTGCTGGGTATTTAAAAGGAAATGGATAAGAGCATGGCTTCAAATCCTTGAGTGATCTGCTCTATCAAGAATAAATATGATTATGTGACGTGCCAAAATTGGTAACTCTTTCTTGCAACAGCTGATATAAATTCCTCCAAATAATGAAATCCATACAAATACACTGTACAGCCTTTGCTATTTCTTCCATTTTTTGGGAAGGAAAAGAAAATGAACACATTTTCTAGTGCACAGTAAACCTTCCTCTGCAAGTATTCTGAGCCCTGGGACTTCAGCGTTATAGGAGTGATCTTTACTCTCCGGTGTTGTAAGACTGAGTATCTCAGCCCTTTGAAAACTATGACCTGAGATTGATGTCATTTCTTGATGGAATCAGTGGTAGCTTTGTCCTCAGTGACCACAGAGCAGCAATGTTCAACATCCTGAGTAGGGTGAGGTAGGCAAAGAACAAGGGAGAGATTCAACTTCAGTAGATAAGACTTTGGCTTATTCATGGGGAGCTGGTGAGTGAGATCCTATAGAAGGCATCACTGAAGAGCAAAGGAGCTCAAGTTATTACTCATAAGGAGCAAAATGTTGTCCATGCCAGGACTCAGGAAAATGAGTACATGTGTCACAGCTTGACAAAACAGGGAACATGTGGCTCAGTTCCAAGGCAAAAAGAATGCATGTAAGAGGCAGAAGCAGACTACAAAGAAAGAATATAAAGGCTGCCCACAATGGCATAGGTGGCAGTAGGGAAGCAAAAGTTCAGCTAGAGCTGAAACAGATAATAAACATCAAGAGCATGCTTACTGCTAGTTTAGCAGCAAAAAGCACAAATGAAAATGACCCATGGCTGAAAGCTCTGGGTAAATTAGTGGCAGAAGATTTAAAAATGCCTCTGTCTTTATCAGCATTTCCCAATCCTTGTGCCCAGAGACATGTTCAAATAGGAGAGATAGTGTTGGATGGCCAGTTGAGAGTTCACTTGAGAAATTTCAATGCATAAAAATACATGGGACCAGATAGGTCAACCAGATGGGTCAACTTTCCAAATGTTTTGGAAATTATAGCTCAAGTCCCCTTGGAAGTCAGTCCTCACTACATGAAGGAAAAGAAGGTCACTGAGAGGAAACAGTGTGGATTTATCAAAGGTGATATATTTGACCAACCCGATTCATGTTATTATGAAATTACTAGATCTCTGAATGAGGAAGGAGCAATGGATGTTGTCAGGTTTGACTTCAGCAGGATGAAAAAGCCTTGCACAGCACTTTTCTGTTACAGTCTGGGTGGTAGAAAAACTGAAAATTCTAATGGTTTCAGTTAATTCTTCAGTCAATTTTTGCATGTTTCTAGTAGTACACCTTCTGCAAACAGCCTTTATACTGTCCCTTATTTCAGTTATTCCTACCTCTACAATTAACATCAGGAATTTATTTTTTTTTCTCTAAATGTTCAATTGCAGATGTAATGATACGAAGTAGCTACTCTGCCCTAGCAAACAAGTCATCCCTTGTTACTCCCTGTCTCCCTTACTATAGATAGCTATGGGCTTTTTGTTGGATTTTTACCCCTGTTGCCTTCTTTATGAGTTAAATATCATTATTATATACTCTGGTTCCACTTGGTGTTGATTCGTGCAACACATTGGTAGCATGCTCTTCTGTGAGCTGCTGTGTTGCTTAAGCAATAATTAAACTCTTACCCCTGTGGTTCATTTTTCCCTACACCAATTTTTCCATTGGTGTCATCCTGAGGTAAACACCTTGATGTTGGTGAATGCAAGTTTGTGTCACCTGTATTGGCAGAAAGAACCATTAGAAAAGAAGCTGCAGTTTCTCAAAGCCCTCTCTGCAAAGAAGTACTGATCCAATGTTTTGGAGTATGTAACATCCATATCACAAAAAGATGATTCTGTGTCTAAGAGCTTAGAGGTCTTAGAGGCTGGCCACAGGGGTCTCCACAGTTTGTAACACAGGACTTCAAATATCTATAAGGGCTTAAAATTAGTTTTGTATTTATTACAATTCCTAACATATCCAAGATTTGGTGCAATGGTAGATATTTTTCCTTTTATCTACTTAATAAATGCATCTAAAAATTCCTTTAAGTTTGCAATTTTCCTTGATCTTAATTCATATAGAATAAAGGAACAAAGTATTCATTAATATCTTATTAAAGCTGATTATAAATTAATATTAACTTACTTAAATTGTAGTGTACTGTGGACCCTTGTAATCATTTATGCATTATGTAACAGAATTATTTTTTTGAAGAAAACAGTTCTCTTCTGATGGCCCTTCACTGTAAAGAAAACACAGTATTCATATAGTTCAGAAATGCCTCATTAGATGCTTCACCTTTAAAGGTTTTCACATTTCATTTTCAGGCTGAACTGTAGCAGCATCCGTGTTTCTAAATGTCAGCACGAATTTGTCTCCTAAATTAATTTAATTATCTAAATATCAAAACTAATTTCACACCTGCAACTCTTACCTAATTCATGAAAGGCAACATAACTATCCTGGCCACAGACTTCCAAACAAACTGTGGCTCTTGGATCTAGTATTGTGGACCCAAGTATTATGTACCCTAGAATCTTAGTTTTTCTTTTCTTGTCTTCAGCATATTTGGTGGCTATGTAATAATGTTACTTTAACATCCCAAAAATGTGTTTTAAATATGCCCATATCACAACATCTAAAGGAAAGAATACTTTAGCATCTCAAAGTATATGAGTACCCCATTTGAAAAATTGGTTGACAGACAGAACAAAAATTGCACTATTTCTTTTTCTGCTTCCTGAAAGACCAAATGCAGAGATGTATCACATCACTGTCACAATGGATCATTCTAATTGTGGTGCTCAACAGTGATGTGGTACTGTTATGATTGCACTATAAAAGGCTTTTCTGATACCTTCCTATTTTTAACTTTCAGTGACATTTGAAGGAAATTCTATTTTTGTTTTTTTTTCAAATCAACATGTTTAACAAAAGGAAAGTTAAAATAAGGTCTTAACTATGTTGGTTTTCTATAAAGATTTTGGGGGAGGTAGGAGGGAAAGCACATGAACTGGATTTAATTAGATAAAAGGGTTGCTTAAATAAGAATGAAACAGACATTTTTTTCTGCTTTTATTATCAACAAGCAATCACAGAGTTTTAAATAAGGGCGAGGCAATGCATCTTCCCAGTCTTGCCCAATGAAAAAATGAGCATTAATTGGCCATCAATAGAATAACCTTGAGGTTAGCAGCAATGCCCTAGCAGGGCACTTGAACACATTAACTGATGATGTTCCATCTGGTCCTGTTTCGCTGCTAAAGGAGATGAGAGTTTATTATCCTCCTCCCATCTCAAAAAACAGTGCTCCTCCCTCTTAATTTCCTTCCTTCCCTGCCTCCCTTCATATATGCCCTGAAGCCTCTCTGCTGCTCTAGCTGGTGCAGTAAGAACTTGCCCTTCCTGTCTCAATCTCTCAACCATTGTGCAAAGGAGTAAGTCACAGCAGAAACTGACTACCTCTGAATTCATTGTGGGTGGCTCATCATTTTATTTAAATAAAATCTGCAGGACTTCAAGTACTTCAAAAATCTTACTTCATGTAGGAAGGTCCTTGTGAGCAGACCAAAACGTTATTTTTTTCTGAAAGCTGCTTTTAGAGTTATGAAAGTTAAGAAGATGCAAAAGACTTTATAGGAATCTGAGATGCAGTAAAGTGAGGCTGGATACATGAATAAGTAAGATCTATAGTGGGAGGAGATGCTAAAAAAGCTGTGGGACATGTGTTGCAAATAGATCAATGTAAGGACAGTCCTATTTTCCCCAAATTCTTTTAAAGTTTCCTGGAAAAAAACTGCTGTAGTCAACTGACTACCACTGTGGTAGGAAAATGCTGTTTCAAAATCCATCTGGATCTGTAGCTTGCTGATATCACAGATAACAACACAGCAATCTTCAAAGTAGTCCCTTGAGCCACTCTTGTCTGCAGGCTGCATCTAGAGTACAGACATTAGCTGTGTAGCTGCTCCAACAGAGGTTCTGCACCACGTTTTCCTGCTGTCTTGGGTGGGTTTTGGCTCAGGTTTTTACAGACCAAAGTTAAAAATGTCCGTTCTTAATTTACTTACTCTCCTTTGACATTTTCTGTAAAATTGTTGAGGTTGTTCTCATGAGAGTAGTAATTGCTACTTCCTGGAATGAACAGGAGGTCTCCTTAACACACCAATGCAAACTGATGCTGTTCTTAAATGTGGGATTCATTCACTTTTACTTCAGGTACAGTTTCGTGATGGAGCTGTGCCTGACAGACACAAAGGAAGCAATGGGGTAAGGGATCCAGTCCAGCTTTCTGAGTGGTGATGAGGCAAAAGACCAGGCTCAGATGGTTTGAACTTTATTATAAGCAGTATTTCTCCAGACACTCATGCTCACTTCACTGGTCAGTAACGCAGCGTTACTGGGACTGAAGGTGCTCTGTGTTGTAATAAAGGTCACAGGCATTTCCCTGTTTCCTTTTTGTTATTGACCATGGTTCTCTGTTGTGCCTGCCTGGAATCCCAGTAACCTGGCTTCTAATGCACTCTTGTCTTCTTTGCAGGCCTACTGGTTCCTGGGGGCTCTTGTTTGCCGGAGCCTTCCCCGGATTGGGGTGACTCTGGATGGTGGTAAAGTCTCTCCTCCAACTCGTGTCTTCAAAGAAAGACTCAGTAGTCTTCAGTCGTCTGGTCTCAAGGTAGTTTATTGCATGTTATCTCAAGGCACACAGACTCCCTGACATTGTCCCTGACTCTGTCTGTCCCCGTCTCTGGCTGTCCTCGTCTCCCCTCCCCGAGGGGCTGGTGCCATCTTTTATATCACACATTACGTATTAGGTGTTTATAGTTTTTTCCCCAATGCCTACTACCTATGTTGAACAGTGACTTTCTACTCTAAACCAATCTGTGAGTGCCAACACCACCAAGAACATGGAGAATAGGAAGAAGAAAGAAGGAGGACAGGGCACGCCCAAATCCCTCCATCTTAGAACCTCTGACCCCCATGTACAAACCTTAGACCCCCCTGTACAAGGCCTAAAACCCCCCTGTACAGCACTCAAAAATCCTACCTTTCACTTTGTGACTACTTCTATTATAATATTTAAACTTTTGTGATTTCTTGTTCTTCCTGCAAGGTTGGTAAATTGTTCCATGGGTCAAGCTCAAGACCACAGGGGTCCCTGGCCGCCTGCCAGGGTCTCAGAGGCTTCTGCCCTGGGCCCAGAACATCCAAGAGTGTCTGAGGGACACCTTGGGTTCCGACACTTGTTCTGCTCCACAGCCTGTACATGAGAAGGCAGGAGGCAGAAACAAGGAGTCAGTCTGATGGGGAGTAACCCAGTCAGTGTAAGTTTGGAAGTAAATTCCACAGAATCACCGAATGGTTAAGGTTGGAAGGGACACCACCCACAGAGAGATCCAGGAGGAGCAAAAGATGGAAGTATTCAGCTCCCTATCTTGTTTTCTAAGATTTGAAACTCTTTCTGAGGGCTTTTGGTGAGTTTCAAGACTGAAATATTTCCCAGCTTCCTCCTGCTGTAACTTTGACATGGTATATTGTGTATATGTGGTATATATGTGTGTCCTTCACTTGCACATGCCAAAGATCATTTGATCATTCCTGCAATACATCAAGGCTGGTTAAGAAATGCATGAAATATGATGCTTGTTATGACACTTAGAGCTGAACTGTCCTTGGCAGCTTCTTCATGTGCTGTGTAATTTCCATGTACCTCTGAAGAAAAAAAAGTAAAAGAGAGACAGAGAGACTGGTTTTCTGCCAGGATATCTAGGAAGAAAAGTGTAATATGAATCAAGAGGAAAAAACTTTTGTTTCAAATAAAAATGTGGAGTTGATACTGGACTCCAAAGGGATGATTGTGGTCTCACCTGCTCATTTTACACTGCCACCAGTTGAATTACACATCACTGCTGCTGGTAGAAGTGTAATCAGGGCCAAGACTGTGAGAGCCAGAGGACTTTATAGTAGATTGTCCCATGGTTGCAATCAAATTATTGTTTAGCTTTCCAGGAGTATTAATATTTTTGAAGCCAATCTAAGGCCAAATTCTTTGGCTTCCCCAGTTCTTTGACTTGTCCTCCAGAAAGATTATATAAATGCAACTAAATAGAACAGCATGTACTCAGCTCAGCTATGGAAACCTCTAATAACTGTATTTTATATGAATAGTTTTATGAACAAATCATAAATTAATTTGTGCCCTTGCATCCTTTTTGAGAAAGCAAGAAATGGAATATTGCAGATATTAAGTATTTGTGCCTTCCCCTAAGTCAACTGCAGCATGTTTAAAGTATGGTAGACTTCAAATGTTATTTTGTCTCCCCAGTTGCTAGTTGGCAGTGAATGCCTTTAAGAAAAGCATCGCGAAATTCAGTCACTAAAAGTCAAGTGTACTAATGTTTTGTAAACTGCAGGACTAATTTGAGAGGACAGGGTTCTGCAAACAAACTTCAGACACTGAAAGAAATCTCCCACCTATAATTGCAAATATTCATTAATAAGGAGGGGACTTGAGACAGTCCATTGAGTATTTTGTAAAGATAAATCCACAGCCTTGTAAAGGATCCAAAATTTTATACTCCTCAGTTTTACTGGAAATTTTTCTCTGCCAGATGAAGTCTAGGTGTTCTTTTTGAAGGAACCTCACTTAGTAAGTATTGTGATAAGTTATTGTTTACATGGATAAAAATGTATAACTATATTTTGAGGGAAACTCTCAAAATTGTTATGTTAATATATGTTGTTAGTTTATATTGTTGTTTAACCATTTGTATTTCTACTTAATATTTATTTAGAAAATAACAAAAAAGAAACAAATTATACTTTCTTTTCTTTGGATTAGAACTTCAGTGCATTGTTTCTGGTCTAGATGTAGTCATGCTGTTAAAAGACAATATACACTTGCTTAGATGTGCTTCTTTATGTCCTGATTGCACTTCTTCTGAAGTCAATGGATGTTAGTGGTATTAGCAACTGCTTTTGAAAATCCTTAGGAGGGATCTGGAAATTCATTACACAAGCTTGGTAATCTGTAGTTTACAGTATATGTATTATTCAGTATACCACAAAGGTGGTATAATTGCTTTTTCTGGGCAGTTTACTTCTGCTTTGGCTTTTTGCTGTTAGTGGTCAGTTTCAGGAGTCTTTTATTTGCATTAACAATAATCAAACTCAATTCCTTCCTGAAAGAATGAATTCAAATTAAAACAAGATAGGAAAATTCGGAGGGTTGTTATTTTGTAGTTTATGGGGGATCCATTCCAGTAGAATCCAGCAGCAGATGCTTTATGGTTTATGTCCAAGGTTTTTCTCATCAATAAGGGCATTAGTGCATACAAAGTGATACAAAGTCAGCAAGCAGACCTAAAACTGGATATAAATGCCATAGTTCTCATCTACAGTGCCCTCCACAGTAGTCTCCCATCAGTCTCAAAAACTGTTTGTTGTAAGTGTTATTGTAGATCATTGTATTTGGTGTGAAGGAGTCTTTAGGATGAGTTAAACACACCTCAAGGCCGCCTGGATACTTGTAGCATAGAGAAGCTGCTAATCCAATGCTCACAATGTGTTTTTTTGTGGAGGCTTAGGGCAGATACAAAGAGAATAAACAAAACCTGCAGTGTTCCTGCACCACCAAACAGACCTACACAAATTAATAGGCTACAAGCCCTTGTAGGTCTCTTATAGAAGTCAAAGGCTGAAGAGATATGTGTCAAGAGGGATGCCCAACGACATGCAGGAATGTCTCATACAACTTCTATTCAGTCATGGTGGACACTAGCAGGAGGTATGAAGTCTCTTTTGGGGTTTGGTTTTTTATAAATGCTTCATTCTTCCCTAAGAGTAATGAAGAGTATTCCCAGACCAATTATTTTCTAGTTTTCGAAAAATGAACTTTGCTAAAGAAATTTCCTTCCCAAAGCTTCCATTAACATTTGACAGGATATCTTAGGGTACTATTCACATATTTAAATAAATGGAAAACTGGCAATAAATCCCTAATGTTTTTGTATATATTTTCGTAGGTACACTATACATTCTTAGTCAAATGTGTTTGGTCACTTGAGCATAGAGAATTTACAAAAACTAAACATGATGCCGTGACTTCCACAGAACAGTGCCAACTCATATTTAGAAAATGTTCAGGACACCTATAGTTACCCAAATGACTGGAACAGAGAAAGGAAGACAAAATAAAAGTGATGATTTTCATCTATCTTATTCAGGGTTTACTTCTACAACAGAAATATGTCAAAACAGTGCATTAAATCCATGAAAATTAAATGGCATATTATAATTTTGAGAGATCTGAAACACTTTTAATGAGCCTGCCTAGCCATAAAAAATCCCATCCTGGATTTCTAATCTTAAATCAAGGAGGCCATCTTATGAAAATGAGAAAGGATTCCTAATTTGTGGCTGTAAGTACTTCAGCATGCTCCTGATATTTCCCTGAAATCTCAGTCACGACAGACACTTGCTGCTGGTTTTCAAAAACCTAAAAAGTAGATTTCTTCCCTGCTCTGATGTATCTAGGCAGCTGAAAAGAAAATAAATTGAGGTCAATATGAAGTAAGTTCTACATATTGGATGTGTGCTGTTACATTTCTTTATGCAATTATTGTATACGCTTTCTAGTGGCATCAGTCAACAGCATTATACTCAGATGGTTCCCATCTCCATGTAGTCTTGAGGCTCTGTGGCCAAGATTGTTCCTACTGCCAGCAGTGTGCTGGTAGCAGACAGTGACTGGTTGTGCCCTGTTTCTTAAGGCAGATGTTAAGCAATACCAGTACCAAGATGAACACTTAGAGGCATTGCTAGTAACTGACTACCCTTTGATTTTGAGCCTCTTTGAGGCTGGCAGTTCAACTAGTTTTCCATGCACATACCTTTCCAGATAGGATGGAAAGATTCTCTGGGAGACTGTGTCAAGAGCCTTACCAAAGGCAAGGTAGATGACATACATTTTCATACCCTTATTTACTGAATGAGTGATCTCATCACCTTTGTCTCCCTCATTTGTCCAAAAATGATGTTCAGGAACATTTGGACAATATTTGATGCATTTTCTTCTCAGGAACTGAGACAAGATTGACAAGCCTGTCACTTCCCAAATCTTTCTTCATCAAAGGGGAGTGACATTTGCCAAAACAGCCTCCTGCCATGCTTACCCAACTTAATGCACATTGGAAAGGACTGGTGTGCATGTTTTGAGTTTGCCCTAGGAGGCCAGTTGTTCTTCTGTTCTCTGTCTTGTTAAAAGACATGTGAGACACTATTGAAATCAATAACACTGTTCACCTGTTTAAAAATGGACAGGATATTAAGTATGTGTTCAGTTGAGGTGCTGAAGCCCTTCCATTTTAAATGGCAATACAATAGGTATTAACTAAAAGATATCATATTCAAAAATTTTGTATCTCATTTTAAGAAGACAAATCAGAAAAACAAACTGAAATGTTTGCCATGTTTTGAGGAAAATTGATCTTTGGAGCTTGGCTTTGTTCCTTAGAAATGTCTCTAGTCAAAGCTGGGAATACTTCATTTCTGAAAGATATAGCAGAGGGAAAATTTTTTTAGGCTGTGTCAGACTATTCACCGAGCTTTTCCTAAGTGGATTATTTGTATCAGTGAGAGCCAGGCCTTCTTGAAATCATGCAGCCAATATTTCACCATGGGAAATTTCAGTGGGAATAGTATAAAGTTTTATTTCATTTCAGATTAAATGAATTCTTCTTCTAATTGCTGATGATACTTCCTAAAGTTGCTAAATGCTTAAAGAGCAAATATTTGTAGCTTCATGGATCTCCTGAATGTTCTTTAAAAAATATCAACAATACTCCTTAGCAAAGAATAAATTTATTTAATTTTGTAAGATCTCATCCTTTCAAAACTTAGAGAATCAAAAGGAAATGGAAATGGAGGAGTTCCTAACTGATAAGGGAAGCAGGTATATTATTAAGGATGAACACTGCATATTTTGCATACAGTTTATTTAAAGTATATACAGTTATTGGTCTTTTCCCTGGGAGCTGTCTAATGCATGTGGAATTAAAATGCCATCAGGAATTTTTATTTGTGTCTGGTTAGCTTTTTCCTTCTGCTTCCTATATTGATCACAGATTTCACACTTGGCTGCCTTTTAACTTCAAAGACAAAATTCCCTGAGCCATATGTAAGGTATCATTGTTCTGGAGGTTTGCCATTTGCAAAATTGTTTCCATCTTTCCTGGATTTGGTCAAAAACGGTTTGGCAATGAGCATTTGATTTATGTACTTATCCCATTTATTTCAGCTTAGTAGGTCTTTCTCCTCTTTTTATCACCCTTTTTGGTGTATTGCACAAGTTTCTGTTGCAATCCCCTGTGCTGTTTGAGGCTAGCTGTGTGCTGCCCGAGAGGTCTTTCACAGTCTTACAGCCTCCTGATCCTGTTGCGTGAGAGGTCACATTTGGGGACTTAACTACAAAACAAGATCACTTAAATGCATAATTTTCAATACATGGGCTGAAGATGGAGAGTTTTGTACATTCTGTATAGGGTCAAACCTGCCATAAATGATAGTTTTCATCCAAACCTGGAACTATGAACTTTATCTGATTATCTGGAATGCTGTCATGGACGAACAAATTTTATCAGCTATATTTAAGTCATAGTTCCACATTGTGGTTATTTTCAAATTTAAAATAGGAAAACAATTTTCTATCTAAGCATGCTGTCATTTCTACCTAAGCATGCTATCATTTAGAAAGCATAGGTCTTGATAAGTCTTGCAAAAAGTTGGTTCTCCTTGAAAATTTTTATCTAGTTTCCTCAATACTATTGCTTTGACCAATTAGAGTACAAAAACCTTGCTCCCAAATATGTACTTTCAGCTTTTAGAGTTTTATTTTAATTTCTCTTCAGGTATCTGTAATAGAATAGGAATAGTCTTGTGAAGTCAGACAATTTTTATAAAGAAAGACAATTTTCTGTGAGAAAATGTTAAGAAAGGAAAATTATATTTTAAATTTCTGTCTATTTTGGTCTTGTGGTATTATACATGCTTCTGCACTAGTGTTTTGTGGGTCTCTAATATCTAGTTACCTCTCTTTCTTCAAAGATATTTGGAAGAGTGGGAACCATTTTTCTACATCATATTACAGAAGATTCAGATGATTTCTGTCACCAAAAAACCCCGAATTTTTTGTTAAAATTAATGAGACGTTTTCCAGTGGTGCAGTTGTTTCCCTGCAGAAAATACCAATTCTGTGACTCCAAACATTTCATTTGATAGAGACTGGGTTCATCCAGTGTTTTTAATATTGCCCAAGTATCCTGGGCATGGGAACAAAGCAGAAAGGCTCATGTGGAAGTCTACATGAATGGCAGACTGTGTAGAACTCCCAAAGACCATTCAGTGGCACAAACTTTGTGTCCTCCCTCCATGCATTTGCAGGAATCTGTATGGTGATGATCCAAGCAAGAAGCCCCTCCAGCAGCAGATGGAGCTCTACGTTACACTTTCTGTGCATGGCCCATAGCGGGTGTATGTCGACATCAGCAAGTCATTGCAGGCACATGCTGAAGTGATTGGGAGCTTGGTATTTGACCCACAAACATGTATGTAAATACAGATTACACTTTCGCAAATCAGGAAGGTATTTGTGGGGCCCTGATGAAGAAATTGTCTCTAGAAGAACGCTTAGAGGAAATGATGTTAGAAATTTGGTTGAAAGAAGAAACAGGAAGGAGCGATGAAATTGGTGAGATGTAACAAACAGAACTGAGAGAAATACTATTATCTATATCTATATCATCTATATCTATATCTGAACACAGTTGCCAGTGTAATAGCTTAGTAAGCAAGAAGCTACATACTTCTGTGGCACTGGGGGAAGATTGTCATGCTTCTTCCTCTGCACTGTTTGTTTGTATTCCTCTTCTTTAGAGGATTTGTATATTCTCCTTCCCATAAAAGTAGTGTCATATTGAGTGAAGACAGATTTCTGCCTCCAAACTCACCAGCAGATCAAACAGTTATCTAGTATTCCTTTATTACTCCAAAGAGTAGCTGCTGTTAAACACACAGAACTGATCCAAATAATCTCTTTACTGTTCAGAAATTCTTTCCAGAGGTATTTTTCATATTCCTTTATTTTCTGGATCATCTGGGAACTTCATTGTCAGTATCTAAAGTACCTTTCAATGAAGAAATTCTTATTTTCTTTTGGTTTGTTTGTTTTAATTTCAGTTTTCATTCTGCCTCCAAACTTATTTTATGCCCCTTTTTCCTTCCCAGACACACTAAGATGCATTTTACAACAAAAAACCCAGTATGATACAGCTTCGTTACACGTCATACTCCGCGACAATATGATTTTCTTCATGGTTGTGTGTATTATATAAAACAGGCATAAAACCAGAAAAATAAGAAAGTTTTGATGTTAAAATGCAAATCCCATTCTGAGAGGGGTGAATCTGTGTAGCTCCTCAGAAGTTAGTGCAGATTCACTGTCCATTTACTTTTGAATGAAATCTGTTCCCTCTAGCATTTGGTGTTAAGACTGATCTATTTCATTGCCTTTGCTATGTTATCAAGTTGTCTTCTTGATAAATTAATAATGTGGTTTTTAAAGAGCTAATTGATATTACTGTAAGAGACCCACAATTTAATTACAGATACTATAATTGCTTCAAGAAGGATACTAGTTCATGTAATTAAAGCATAAACTTAGGAACTATTATAGTATTTAAACTTCAACATTATATATTTTAATTCCATTTGAAAAGTGTTTTGTTGTTTCTTTTTTTTCTTCAATACACTACTTCTTTTTCTGCAAAATCCATAGTCCTATGGTTCTTTCTTCTTGCTCCTCCTCTCTTTTCCTTGAAGTATTTTTTGCTTTATACCGAGGCCTCCTCAAGTGGACTGTGAGATGAAGGCTGATATTGTTGCCCTTCCATTCCTTAATATCTTTAAAAGACAGAATGGTTTTGAGATTACAGCCAATCAACAACTTTACTTTTCATTTTAAAGTCTTGATTGCAAAAATGTGTTGACTAACATACCTTAGAAGTTTGGTATAGATGAAGAACTCATGCTTAACATGCATTTGATTGCCCAAAGTGGGCTCTTGGGATCCATCTTTCACTCATGTCTTGTGAGTCCTCCAGATAAAGACCTCTGTCTCTGCTTCCTAATTGTCACTTCCCATGTTACTTACAAGGTATTCCCTGATCTAATTGCAGACCAGATAGCTCTTAAAATAGCTTAGTACGCAGAAGAAATAATTTACTACAGTCACTTACTGTAGTGTGTGTCAAGGGAAAGGAGAAACATCTTTTCTTTAATTTTGCATTGACATCCAAGGTGGCTGCAATAAGGAACCACAGCCCACTGTAGATTCCCCATCCATATCTTGCTGCAGTCCTTTTGGGCATAAAAATGGATTACAACAGAGCTTCTCAGCAGGCTCGACTGTCTGATTAAAATGTTACTGCTGTTGTCTGTGTTATAACATAAATTGGGGAACTCCCCCCTGGCCAAAGTGCCAGGAGCCTTTCCAAATTGTGCTTGACAAGTGGCCCGTTGGAATCGTTCAGCCCGAATAATCAGAAATGCCAACTTCTGTGCAACTTTGGAGTGCTTCCTAACTGACCTATTTTGGTTGGACAAAATATAGAATCAGTTGCTGTGCTATGCATGTACTGCAATATAGTTTGTTTGTAACAAAAATGTGCAAAACCTTTTCTTTTTTTTTTTTTTTTTTTAACGAAAGGAGGGAGGATGAGCTTTGGTTTTCACTTGTTAGAAACAATGCTAACTAGACACAGTCAGAATTTCAATGTACTTGAACAATGCTACTTACACCCAGATCTATTCTTGGCTTCAGCACTTGTGACAAGACCTGGGGACTGAAACCGACTGCCTCAATATAACCACACATAAAATGAACTCGCCTGAAACTGTGCTTTCAATAAGACAGTAGAATTAAAGTAATTAAATATTAATTTCCTTATTGTTGGAATGCTTCATGGATTAGTGCATTTGGGAGTTTGGGGAAAAGGTCTTCTTTTTCAAATGAAAATATAAGAAAAACAGAAGAATATAAGAGTTTTGGATGTCAGATGGCCTGTGACTAATTAGTACAGTGATGTTGTTCAATCAGCATTACCCAACATCATTTGTGTCCTCTTCACTAGTAGTTTCAGATGAGGGAAAAAAAAAAAAAAAAAAAGGCTGGCATGGGGAATGAACTGTGTTCTGTGTTCTCATCCTATAAGGAGGGAAGAGGAGACAATTTCTCAAAGAAGGGAAAGAAGGGGTAAAAGGTTGAATGACAGACTTAAAAGGACCAGCTGATATGTAGACATTTAGGTGTTAAAAGAGGAAGCAAGAAGACAACGAGCAAATATGCAGTAATAAAGGTATCAGTTAAATCACATTTCACAGGTTCTAGGACTGACAGTATGATAATCTTGACTTTTCATGTTGGTTATCTGTAAACCCGTTATGGGTTGTCACAGAAAACAGCCAACTTTTTCCTGATCATGAATTGCAGATTGTTAGGGGTGCAGCCTGTAACAAAATCTTCTATTGCACTGCATAGCATAGGGGATACAATGTTTAACATGGCTTAAGAGAAAAACAGTCTATCCTGTCAAGGTCAAAAGCGGCTCAGGTTTGCTATAGGCATTAGTTCATCTTCCTGGTCCTTGCTCAGGTTGCCAGTAGAGTATTCCTGTGAGAAACTGTCATTACAGGGAAGTGTGTGAACCCCTGCAAAATGTAGACATAGCACTGCCTATCTGTGTTTGCTCTGGACTGCAAAAGTATTGCAGAGGTGTGATTGCCTTTAAGTAGGAGGGACCATAATGATATCCCTTAGTGTCTGCTAGCTTGGGAGGGCAACCTGGAACCATGACATGGTTCCAGACCTCTCACACTCCCAAAGATGTGTTTTGAGATTATTGTTAATTTCTGGGGGTTTCAGTTCAGCAGGTCTCTTGGACACTACTTTTTTATTTTTTCAACACAGCAACCACTAGTTTGTGAAGTCTCCTCAGCAATCAAGCACAGTACAATTGAATATTTTGTATCTGCTGCCTCAGTCTAAATGACATTGCCCAGAACATGCCCACACTACTTCCCTGTGTGGATGCACAAATAATTTATGCTAACTCTCCTCCTGAACCGATAACCTTGAAGTTACTGCTGTTACCTCCTCACAATGTCTTGGCATGGCCTATTTGTGGTTTTTCTTTCCATTTGCAAAATTTTGGAAGACAGTTTTCTGTTTTGTTACTGTTTTAAGGCAGGTAGAGCTGACTGTGCCACAGCAGCAATAGGTACTGTACAAGTGTGTTGCTATTCAAGGTGCTGTCTCTGGAGAGACGCTTTGCCTTCAGGTGCTGGGTGACGCCGATGTTTGTCACCTGCCAGCTCATGCCACACTCCGGCTGGCTGTGAGCTCCAAAGGGTTAACAGCAAGCCAGCGGTGATGCTGTAATCCTCCAGGGCTGCCAGCACGCTGCACTGTTGTTGTGTCGGATCAGGGGGTTTGAAGGAGGCTGTGCTAGCTCCAGCAGCTGCCTCAGCCATGTGTGTCATTTTGGGTCTCTGCTCCTAAACAACATGGATGGCGTAGCAGGTAAAAAGATTGACTGACACCCACACTGGGAAGGAATCTGTGTCCTTCCCCTCCCTACTGCAGCCAGAAAATGCACGGCCGCTGAGAAAGAGCCCTCACCTCCTCAGAAGACTAACACAGCGTGTCAGAAACGTGTGCCCTTGGGGCGTGGGGGGGAATAAAACCCCATTTGACAAACAACCCTCGTCCTGATTGTAATGGTGAAAACAATGCAGGTAAACCCAACTGCCCTCTGCCCTACTTCTCGTCTACTGTAAGCAAATAATTCTCCAGCAAAATAACCAGAGGGAGCACTTTTTCCACAACATTGCTGTTTTCTAAAATCTGCATTGACTTTGTCCTTACATTGACATTGCAACCATCTGGTACGAGCGGTTTGATATGAAGTGGGGCAAATCCACCCTCTAGCTTCTAAAGAAGTACTCTTAGTGAACCATGCTAGACTTCACTTTTATTTTTAAAAAGGCTATGTGCATTAAACTGGGGAGAGCAAAATCCATTTGGAAATGTCAGAGCTGGACTTCAGCTCCATTTGTAGACATGCAGTATAAGTCCAGGTATTTTTATGGTTTTGATATCAAAACATCTGAAATATTTGGCCACATAAAACCTTTGCAGGATTAAAAAGCAAAAGGAAAGAAAACAAAACAATAGCAAAAAACAACTGCCCCAAAATTATTGTTATTCTAGGTTGAAGACCTAGGCACCCCTTTAGAAGTGGGTGAATCCAAAGTAACAAAAACATCTGTGTCTAGGTTATCAGACTAAATCTCTGGATTAGTCTTCCTCTTGGGAATATCCCAAGGTACTGACATCCATGATAGGAGATTTGTATTTTCTTGGTTACATAGGTGTGTTTTTTTCTTTTGTAAGTCTCTGTTACACAAAATATATGAAGCTTTGGGATAATTACTGGGTGAGGCATCCAGCAGGCCAAGGGCAAAGCTGAGACAGTGACCCATATATTCTGGGATTCATCATTTGCATGAGCCAGGGTAGGGAGGAGGAAGGGAGGGAGGGAGGGAGGGAGGGAGGGAGGGAGGGAGGAAGGGAGGAAGGGAGGAAGGGAGGGAGGGAGGGAGGGAGGGAGGGAGGAAGGAAGGAAGGAAGGAAGGAAGGAAGGAAGGAAGGAAGGAAGGAAGGAAGGAAGGAAGGAAGGAAGGAAGGAAGGAAGGAAGGAAGGAAGGAAGGAAGGAAGGAAGGAAGGAAGGAAGGAAGGAAGGAAGGAAGGAAGGAAGGAAGGAAGGAAGGAAGGAAGGAAGGAAGGAAGGACCCACAAACATGGATGGATCAGATTAGAAGGTCTGGTAATGGATGTTTAGGGAAACATAATAAACAAGAAAAATGTGCTCTTCCTATGGTCTTCCTTTCCATCTTCTAACAAAGCTGATGAGGGATTTTTGTGTCTTACATTCATCCTGTCACATTTGACAGGATCAGTAGACCTTTCTATGATGTGAACTAGTCCTTTTTAACCATTTTCTTTTGACCTTCATTACATGCTGTGCCAGAGAGTCCCACTGCTTCATTCTGCAGCCCATGGAAAACACTTCCCTTTATGATTTTTGAATCCTGAGGCTTGGTAATTTTCATGGGGAGCCTCTTGCTTTCTTCTTTTTCTGAGAAACAGTGAATAATTCTTCAGCAATTCTTCTGAGCAATTCTTCTGCTTGCTACTCAAGATATTTTAGTTATCTACTAATATCCTTGGGTTGTACTTTTTTCTGGATTTGAAGGGCCACAGTCTCTGCCTGAGCAAAGCCTTTCAATGTTTTTATAATCTTTTCTGTCATCTACTATTCCTTGTCTAATTCTACTATAATATTTATGGGTTGGAATGATCAGAAATACATTCACTAGTTAGGCTGTGAGTGCATCATGGATTCGTATAGCAGCATAAAACTTCTTTCTATTACATTCTTTACACCCTTTCTGGTAATTCTCAAACTTCTGTTTATTCTTCTGACCAATGCTGGGATTCATATGACATTTTATAAGAAGTATTCTCAGAGGAAAGAGGAAGAAGGTTTCTCATAATCTCTACTTCCCAAAGACAAACCAACATGGGAAGAAAACATCTGTTTGTTTTTCATTGCTTTAGCACTTTCACTGCTGGCTGAAGAAAGCAACACCCCCAACACCCCCCTCCCCCACCCTCCCTTATCTCAGGATTTGGAAGGGCATCATGTAGTGAGGAACACTGCAGACCAAGAGAGACACACATGGGAAAAGCAGGTGGAACTAATGGCATTTGCAGCCTATGAATTTCACTTGACAGGTGGGAATAGGAAGAAAATGTAGACTTGCGTGAAGTAGGGAAAAGAGGAGCAGAAGAGCTGTGGCTTCTTTTTTTCACTTGGAAGGAAAAGCAACTAGCGTAGGTCAGAGCATTTTATGTGGTGAGATTGGGCAGGGATCAAATAGATTACAAGGCCGTGTAATGCAAAAGCAAGGATAGGTGTATTAATGGTTTATCTGACACTATGAACAAGAATTGGGACATTTTCCAGTGGCAAACTAAAAGCTTGCATACTTTACAGCTGACTGGAAGCTTAACTTATTAACCATACCATTAAGATAAGATTTAAATGCTGGATAGGGTTCTGATGATTTTAATTTTTCAATATTTTTGGGATTTGTGAGTTAATCTGCTGTCCCTATCCAAGTGCAATTTAATGGTGGGGCACTCTTCCAGGTATTTCTTGGGCTAAAAGCAGCATAAGACTCATTCATGGCTGTACAGATGATTGACCTTGCTGTCAGAGAGGGATCAGGAAGCAGCATGTCCTCAGCTGGTGTGTGGGTCACATCATTCATTACCTCTCTTCTAGCTTCCTTGGAAGAGCCCCAGCATTAGGGGACCACGCTTGGAAGTACATGACAAACTGTGCTGCCCTCTGCACAGAGCACCACTGTGTTCTCCAGAGATGGCAGGTGTAGGGCAGACCATGCTATATGTTTGCCTCAGAATAAAGCAGCCCCTCAGCAGCCCATGGCAATGCACGCAGAAAGGCAATGTAAAGCCAACTTTGTTTTTTTCTTCTGCCCTCCTGATTTCTGGTTTGGGAGAGGATGGGGCTGTGTCAGAGAAAGACCAGATGTTTCCTCCAGCATGTTTGTCAATGCCCTCTAATTTTCTTTAGCAAGAACTGCAGAAATGAGCATTCCCTGCATTCAGCAGCTTCTCCTATCTGCCTTAAAATTGAGGCATATAACACTGCTGCCTGAGCTTCCTTTGAAGGTGGCATTGTCACCACAACATACAGATGCTTTCTGTATCTCTCTTATAATTTATGTGTCAAACTTGCAGTAAATTATTTTCATCATTAATAACTGTCTTGGGTGGAAACGCCATTAAATAAGTCATTATTACTCATCTCTGTATGCACGGAGCTTTCAATGGGGACATGTGCTCAGACAAGAAACATTTGAAATGGAGGTGGTGAGCACTCACGGACAGACTGCATTTTTCATACTAGTTATAATGCTGCCACACCATTTCCAACTCATCAATTGGGGTAAGAGGGCAGAATGTAGCCTTTAAGATGGCACATTATCACCCTGTTTCTATGAAGGTGATTAGCGCAGGAGAAATGGCAACAACCATTGCTAAGGAAATGTTGAGGTGCAGTTTGTGAGCTTCAGCAGCTCCTGCTGACTTGAAATGCTACCAACCAAGCAGTGCCTGGAGCAGAAGGGACCTCAAAAGAAAGTAGGAGAGGCTGGTAGGAGAGGATTTGTCACATTTGTATCTTTGGAAAGAAATTGACAGGTTCTCACTATTGTAAAGGATACAAAAGGGATACTGGCCCAGCAGCAACAAACTTGTCCCCACTTTACTGCAACAGATCATGTAGCTCCTTGGCCTGACCTGCAGTTGTAGCTGCAGCAAAGCTAAAGAATTGAGATGAATTAATGCTGGTCTCCAGCCTCTCTAATGCTCCAGGAAGAGCATTAACTTCCTCAGACACTTTTGGCCAAATCCATCCCTGGTGTGACATCATTTGAGTTACATCAGGCTTAATTTTGTCCCAGATATTTTTACTGGCTTTCATAGCAACAAAACTTTCCCCTTACTTCCAATGTAAGGGTGGTGAAATGAATTAGGTCAAAAGAGACTAAACACTGGATAAAAACCTTGATCCCAGTTAGAAGTTTTGCCTGCTTGGGGACAGGTTTTGGCTGGCTATAGTAATCATGGGGTGATTCCAATGTACTCCAGACATTGCATAACTGCCACTTTAATTTACTGCAAATATTATTCAAAGTTGAGGATTTAATTCTTCTGAACATTAAAGCTTACAGCTGGGTTAAACTCTTCCTCATAAGTCACTGTATGTTATATTCAGAGAAGTAAGGAATTTTTTTTTCTGTTCACAAGTTTAATAGTTCTTTTTTTCTCTTAGCTGGCTTTTCTTAGATTTTTCTTTTCAACACCCATGTTATGTGCATGTACTTCCTCCATCACCATAAAATTTTCCTGTTCTACCATTGGCTTCTCTGAAATCTCCAGATGTCAGAATAATTTCTGGATTTGTTTTTAGATGGATTTGTTTAGATTTTCATCTCATGTCAAAACTCGGCATATTCTATTAGATTAGGAACAGGTATTTTACATTCTTACTCTCTTAAAACTTTTTACACTGCACATGTTTCAGTGTGTTCCAGATTGAATTCTTAACAATTCAGCCCTGTAGCAAAATTCACCATCACAAATGTTGCTCCTGATTAATTTAATTAATTGCTTGATTATCATGGTTACAAACAGTTTTAAAAATTACTTTTTAAAAAGGTTCTCGTCTTTAAAATATTTTTACCGTATATTTTTTTTCAAACCCACTCTGCCACCACTCTTCAAAATTTTATTTTCTTGTGTGCTCTGTAAGAACATACTCTTTGCTTTCACAGTTCATTCAGCTGCATTCTGGTCACTGGACAAGAAGCGTAAAGAATAGCACCCAGGAGGTAAACTGCTTTTTCTTTAAAATATACATATGGATTTTAGTGGTGCCCCTTGTGAAAGTCAAATGGTGTTGCTTCTTACCTCTGCTAACCTATTCCATCTCTTGATTGCTTTAAAAGATCATGTTGATTGTTCACAAGAAGGAAAACTCAATTGCAAAATCTTAACTATTAGTAGCAGTGAAAACTTTCTTGTCATTAAAGTCCTTAAATGGATTCTGAACACAAGGAGGCAGAAAATCGGTTGAGAAAAAGTAGTTATGTTGAGTTTACTAAGAAAGGTAGTTTGCCATAATTTTGAAAGAAAGGAATTAACAAGTCAAGTTCAGAAACAGAACTATACTTAAGTTATATTGAAAGAGTCTGGTTTGGTTTTGTCATGATTTTGTAACAGTAGATAATGTGACCATTGTTTTCTCTGTTCAAGTGTTCTGTTAAGATTTTCAGGATTTATTGAGATATCTTTTTAAAAAAAAAATTTTAAAAATTTCACGGGTATTTATGTTTCTTAAAAATTTGTAAAGAAAGAAGAATGGCTCATTTTTACAATTGCACAATATTATTATATTTACAATTGTCTCCCTTTGTCAGAAAAATTACAAGATTGTAAAATGAATTACTTTCAAAACTCTTCAGGAGAACTGCTACACAATACTTCTGCTAAGATTTCCTTCAGAGAAGACAGTAGGAGTAACACTAACATGTTTCATAAATTTGCCAAACTCTTAATTGAAAATAAGGCAAAGTTTTATTTCAACATCCTTAAAACATGATGGCATAATTTTTCTCTTGGAATTTTACTAAATTTTTTGAAGTTTAATTATTTAAAAAAAAATGCTTAATGCTGATAAAAATTTTTATTTGTCTAAAAGGAATGCTCCTTTTTGACAGAATGAAGCACTGTTTTTTAAGTCTTTTTTGTGCTAACATACAGGTAAATTTCCATAGATTTGTCTGTTTGTTTTTCTTTTCCAAAAGCACAAGTAACATGAGGAAGTAAGCTATAGCAAAATTCTACTCTCTTTTGCCAAAATTATCTAAAATGGACTCTTTAAAAATGAAAGTGACTGTCTTGTATGAATCAGTGATTTTTTTTTTCTCCCAGATATCAGCAGCGTTCAATGCTTGACACTTACTTACCCATTTTTCATCTTCATATGCGTTGTCTGATCATACAAATGGGGCAGATTTAAATCCTTTGCACAACCACAGCTGTAGCACGTGAGACTGTGCTAATGGAAAAGAGGAGGGAATGGGCCTACGGCTCTGTTACTTCTCCCAATAAAACAAAACCTGCAACTTTTATATGAAGGTCTAAAATCTGTTAATGGAGATACTGATTCATCTGTTCTCAAATCAAGCCTTCAAATGAGTTTTAGTGCTCTACAAGAGATAAGAAAAGAACTTTGCCTGTTCTAAAGCAATGCCCAAGCTTTGTTTCTTCCAGAATTCAAACAAACTGAAAAGGATTTCTCTGAAACAGCCGACTGAGAACTCTGGGTAACGATGGATGAATAAAGATGCTCAGCATCCTATTTTCCTGCAGAATTCCTGTGTACAGTACACTGTAGCAAATATTTACATTTCAATGCACAGATTGCTCTTTCAAATCTGTGTTTTTTGAGCCCTGGAGCTGCCCAAAGAGGGTTTGGGCTTTACTGGGGATGCAAGTATAATTTAAAAGAGGCAAGTTTGTTTTATTCCTGTCCCAAAACTGTCAGGAATATCGCAGTGTGGCTTCTTTGCTAAGTGAGTAGTCAGAGATGCCTCTTTCTTGACAAATCTTCTGAAAGTCATGGCACAATAACACTACTTGGAGTTATTTAATTTATTAAAAAGAAATATGAGTTCATGTGACAAATATGAGTTGATGCTTTAATAATATGTGCTACTGGATGCAAAACAGTGAAGCATCTCTACTGTCACCTTTCCCATTCTATTGGAAAAATATCACCTTGTGTTTATCATGATATCAGTCAACTGAATAGAAAGAGAAGGGACAGCTAAGGCTAGCTATTATCTTAGACTGGATTTCTTTGCAGAAGTTTCTAAATTTGTGTGAAGAATATCATAGTTACTCAAAAATATATGCAGGTGGTGGTGAACAAATCTATTGTAAAAGTCTCTCAAACAACTAACAACGACTAACTTCTATGTCTTCAGGGTAGTCTGTAGCATAAGATGTGTGGATATGCATTTTTTACTGATTGGACTGATCAGGTCTGGCTAACCCTTCTGCATTAGAGAAGCAATATTACCATGTGCTGGGCTAGGTGTGCATATATACACAGGAGTGCACTTCTCTGGGAAAAAAAATATGTGTGTCCTGAAAAATTTGTGAACTGGGAAGCCAAAAGTAAAAGAATGAAAAAAACAAATAGAAAAAAAGAGCATGAAGATGGTGTTAAACCAGGACTACAGAGAAAAAAACCACACAAATACATCAACACTATGCAGTGTTTTAAAGATGCTTTAATCAAAGAAAAAAGTAAGCAAGCAACCAACAAACCAAAACCAAAATCTCCAGTTCCTCATCCACAAGGATTCTAAAACCATTGCTCCTTGGAAAAGCACAGACATGTCAGAACTGGTGCAAAACTCCAAGGAGAAGGTCAGATTGCATGAAGTAATAACCTGGGAGAAGCACAACAGAATTAATTTTATGCATGTGGATGTCTGCACAAAATAAATACAGTGGTAATGGCTCTATTTATAGTTCTTTTATTGAAGAACCAGTGTGCTGGTTTTAGCTGGGGTAGAGGCAACTTTTTTCACAGTGACCAGTGTGGGGCTGTGTTTTGGATCTGTGCTGAGCACAGGGTTGATAATATAGAGATGTTTCCATTATTGCTCAGCCAAGCTTGCATATAGCTAAGGCCTTTTCTGGTTTTTTGTACTGCCACACTGGCAGGGGGGCTGGGGATGCACAGGAGGTTGGGAGGAGACACAGCCAGGACAGGTGACCCCAGCTGACCAAAGGGATATTCCCAACCATATGATATCCTGCTCAGTATATGAAGTGGGAGGAAGAAGGAGGAAGGGGAGGATGTTTGGAGTGATGGTGTTTGTCTTCCCGAGTAACCATTATATGTGATGGGGCCCTTCTCTCCTGGAGAGGGCTGAACACCTGCCTGCCTGTGGGAAGAGTTGAATTAATTTCTTGCTTTGCTTTGCTTGTGTGTATGGCTTTTGGTGTCCCTGTGAAACTGTCTTTATCTCAACCCATGAGTTTTTTGACTTTTAATCTTCTGATTCTCTCCCCAATCCCACTGGTCCGAGCAGCTGCCTGGAGCTTGGCTGCTGGCTGGGATTAAAACACAACTGCTTTAGTTTGGTAAGTGAGGAACCCTATGGAAATAGTCATTATTATAGGCAATATTAAAGAGGATGAACCTCTCCTACATCCAGTAGTCATAGGGCCCTATGAAACATAGATAACTGTGGAAACTAATCTGAGACTGAAGACTCCTGGAGACACAATGTTTTAGCTTGGAAATAGAAAGGGAAACCAGTCTGAGCATTATACAAAGTTCAAAATTCCCAGTAAAATTCTAGCTTGAGGTAAGCAGGAATGTTTGGTGGTTGAATCCAGAGCACTTTCAAGTGAATGGAAAGATTCTCATTGTCTTCACTGGTGACAGGGTTATAATTTTAAGAAAGTATAAGGACTGGGAGAAAGATAAACTTTTCATTATATTAATTAGATTTCTGTTATAAGGACTGAAATATTTTAAATCTCTGTGCATCAGATACACTTTTTAAAAATGGCTGTGAGAATCTAAGATGTGCCTTTCTGTTCTCTGCTCCTATCTGCTTGATCTATTAACATTCCAGAACAGTTTATTATTTTACATACATCCACTATAAAACTCAGAAGGATTTTTATGCTGGCCATGGCATAGCAACATAGCTAACATGCTTCTATTCTACTCTGTACAGAGATCTAATGCTCAATAAAAAATAAGGGAGACAACTATTATGTGGTCCCATACAAAGGAGGGAGAAATAGGGACATGCTACATTCTTCATGTTGGAGGAGATTAACCTTTAATGTTGGAGGTGAATGATTAATTTCACTGGTACAGCTTGCATGCTGAATTAAAATCCTTTGGAAATGTTTGGAGAATAAGATATCCTCTTATTTCTGAACATGCATTTTCAAATTTTAATTGCATGGTTTACAATTACTTATTTATGTAATTCTGACAGTAGCCCAGTGTTGTACAGAACCCAAAGAAATCCCAGGTGTCCATGTCAAATCATTATTCCTAATATTTTTGAGAACTCTGGATTTTACATTTTTAACACCAGCAGTGAAAATCCATTTGATAAATTAGAAATACCACATTTTATTTCAAATTGTAAAGAAAAAAAAATCTGAAAAAAAGGTAAAATTATCTTTGCGGTGTTTAGACTTGTTAGGAGTAAAAATAGATGATTGTCAAATATTCATCAGTGTTCAGTGGTTTCCATGGAACCTTTTTCTGTTAGAAGCAAAATTTGTGGTGTCTTGAACACAGTGGCACCACTCCATTTACCAACAAAAGGCATAGCATTTCTTTTTCGCAGTAAAATTGGCGAAAGTCAAGTATGTTGCATGAAGAATGGTGTTTTTAAAAAACTGGCGCTAAATCTTTCTCTGATAATCAAAATCAATGGAGTGGTTTGTTCTTCTAAATGTAATTATCAATTAAGTGGAACTTCCTTTACAGCTGATGTGCTTTTTAATAGGTAGCAAAATTCTTTAGCCTTGTTTCATGTATGAACATCTTGATAAAAGCATGAAAGAGCTCAGTGCCTGTAAAGTTGATTTGGTCCCTTTACTATGAAAATTATTTATAAAGGTGGTGCAGCAGAAGCTGCAAACTTCTTGTTCCAGCTGAAGCCTTCTCTGCTGCAATCTCTTTTTTCCCTTTGTGTTTCAG
Source organism: Vidua chalybeata (assembly GCF_026979565.1). NCBI lineage: Eukaryota > Metazoa > Chordata > Aves > Passeriformes > Viduidae > Vidua > Vidua chalybeata. The sequence continues at coordinate 68,629,936 of NC_071530.1, read as the reverse complement.
AAATGGCACAAGAATCCTATTCCAGAAATGCATGTTTACATTTGAATTGAAAATTAAATAAAATTTATAACCTATGAAATTGGAGGGTTTTTTCCCCTGTAAAAGTATGAAAGTAATTCCTTTAACTTCAGCAAACGTATTCCTGCTTTGTATCAATGTGCAAAAGGGCACAATTCAGCTCTGTTTGGAAATACTCTGTATGTGCTGGATGGATCTGTTCTGCTGCAGGAATAATGTTTCTTTTTATCCTAAAGAAAGAAAGATGGCAAACATGAAGGAGTGGGTTAATACCTTATAATGACAGGGTGTGCTTCTCAGAGATGGTAACTCTGTTTATTTCTAATTGACACCATTTAGCTGTTCTAAAAATGGGTTATTATCTTCAACCATCTAAACACCCAGGACTGATTTACAGACCTATGAAATCAAGTATTTGGAGTTTCTATTGATTTCATGTCTGAAAATCTGGCCTTTGTTATTTAGCTGCTAATTGAAGCTAAGCCACTAACTTAAAGATGTCTAGATTGAGAATTTTGCTTGCGATCTTGAATACAAATGCTTTTTGTAAATGTGAAGACTGAAGAAACTGAGATATCCTCAGTCACTTCGCTGGATGTCTCAAATATTTCTTTTTGATCACTTTCAGTCACATTCCTTCTGTGTTTTAAACAGGTGCATGTGTTGACTTATGTGAAACATAGCCAAAAAAATCAGGCACACTTTCAAAGCCACAAAACATTGCATGAAAATTTGAAAGGATTGACAGATTTGATAATGCATTTTAAAAAAACCCCAGATTTCTATAATACTGCTCTGGGGGCATGTTAATATATCATTAATGTCCCAAGGTGTTGTTCTTCACCTTAATTTATGCATAAAATTAAAAAAAAATCTGTACCTGCTTTCTAGATATTGAAGAAGCAAGGCAAATGTTTTCAGGAACAAAAATGTTGAATAAAGTATCTTGTCTTGAATATCTGCTTATAGAAATAATCTAATGATTTCCATTGAAAGACTTGTCTCTGTGTGTTTCAGAAGGTGTATTTGCCAAGTACTGAATATGCACTTTAAAACTTCTTTGGTTTGAACTGTGTGTTGTAGAAATGTAGTGTTATTAAATGAAAAGACCCATGTTAATACAACATTCAGGATGAAATAATTTAATTGGCATGTCTGAAAATGAGTGTTTCCCATAATATCAGAAATTCCTTAAACAGTAGCCGTATGTTTTAGGGAATAGATTAACAACAGTAGTGAGCAAAACATTCACCTGAAAGACAGAGAGGGAAAAGAGCTGGTGACATGATCTAATCCTGCAGCCAGGTGCTTATGCTTGACTACATAACCAGTTCTTCCTGCTCTCTTAAATGGATGTCTATAATGACATACAGGGAGGCCTTTCTCTATCAGGATACAACTGTGGGGTTTGTCTGTCTTCTCTAGGTAGTTACCTGTTTCATAAAATTTCATCTTTACATGTATGATTCTATTAAATCAATCCTATGTAGTAGGGACATGCTATTATATTTGTAGTCAAGGATAATCTCATCACTGAAAAAGCAAGAAACAGGGAGTATTTAGGAGGGGAAGAAGGAGAAATCCTCCTGCATCTGAAAATTATCTGTCTCTGTGGACTTGTCATCTGAACTTGTACCATGCTTCAGTAGCTTAGGCATTCATCCTGTGACAGGCAGGAATACATGTTATGGGGCTGTTGGTCTCTCCTGACTTTAAAGAAGCACATAGGTGACTTCTGTGTACTAGATACCAAAATTTTCAAGGTGTTGAGGAGAGCCCTCAGGAAATCCTTATTTTAAGACTCCAGAGAAAATTCTGTGGTGCTTGATCTTTTCTGTTAGAAATTCCCATTCTTCCCTTTGTGTGTTCTGATCTGTCTTAAGGATGGCCACCTTAAGTGATGCTCCTGTCACTGACATTTAGCATTTCCTGAGACTGCCTGTGGTTGTAACTATGCAAATTTCATTGAGGATTTAATAGTAGACTAGACATGTGTGGGAGAAGTGCACGTAGGTTTGGTTTTTTTTCCTTAATGTAGGATATTTGGATAATGATTTATCCAGAAGTTCTTCATCTTGAAGAACTTGCTGGTCTGGTTCTTTCTCTTTTACAGAGAATTTGAAAGTTTAATAGCTATTCAGATAATAAGTGCTATACTTCTGGTAGAAATGTGGGCTAAGGAAAAGGCTTTTTGCACAAGTATTAGTTATTAGTCTTGCCCTTCTCCTACTGATAAAGACTCAGTAACTTCAATGAGAGAAATATTGATTCATCATAAATAAGGATTTTTGTCTGTTCCATGCTTCTGAGTTGAGCATGTAATTTGTGTACCAACATGACTATTAGTTTAAAATGCTGTTGGTTTGGGAAAGACATTTTTGTGCATTTTCTCTTTCTGATAGAAATAGGCTGATTTGACATTTACTGCTGTAAATAATAATATTCTGTGTCTAGAAAAGTTTTTTGCAAACGACATATCCAGATTTAACAACAAAAGGCCTGCCATAGTTTTCTCTATTAGGCCAGCATGTCTCTGATCCAAACCCAGCATTATTTTAAAAACAAGCAAGGATAACTGTTAAATACAGTCAACCTGATCTAAAGCTCATTGTAGTTATTGTGGCTATTTCCATTAATTCCTATGTGCTTTGGATGAGGATGTTCTGAAAGTGCCAGAAGTGAGCGGCTAACACAAATACAAATACGTTTTGTTATAGCTTCTTTTTCCACACATTTGAACACTCCCTCATAATTCTTTATAATGACAGACCACCATCAGACAGAAACTAAGAGTAAGAAGTTTCATTTCAAGAAGTGAGTGTTTCTAGAAAGCTGTGAGCACATTAAGGTAGTGTTATAACATGGAAACCATCTTGCAATCTGAAGCACTGTGGTCAATGATGTTACCAGCTATAATTGACTTTTCAAAGTGGGTTAAAATGCTTATTCACTTGGACAATTCACCAAGAACTGGTTTATGCGTCAGATTAAGTAGGTAAAATAACTTTGCATTTTGTCTTCATGATGATCTCAATATCACAAAACAGATGCACTGCAGCAAGTTTTAAATTCCTTTATGCATCTGCAAAGTCTTATTCTTTCATAAAGACTAATCACTTGCCGATTTGATTTGAAAAACATACAAGCACAAATGAGCATCTGTAAAGAAAATGCATAAATGTTGACTTTGAAATAGATTAACCAAATAAACCCAAAATTATTGAGGGATTATTTGTCTATGAAAAGTATTAATGCTCTGAGATCATTCATATCAGAACTGACATAATTTTCATAATTCTGGAAAAAAAAAATCTTAAGAAACCATCAAGGTATCACTTGTAGATATCATGTGCTCTCAGTTCTTAATTCCAATGTGTCTTTCGACATATGTCTATGACTTCTGTAATAGTGATAGGGAAACCATACCAGCTGGAAGATTTTTGAGACCATTCATCACTCAAATTTAGTGAAAATTCCCAAGGCTGTAATGTGGTCATTGCTAGTTTAAGCAGATTTTTTTCAGACGTATCCTCCAGGGAGTTAGTTGAAGCCTTCGTATTTTTCCATAATGTAGAGAAAAGATTATTGAAAGCGGTATGAACTGAACACACAAAAGATCATGATGGCAAAGCAGAGAAGAGCAGCAGAGGAAGCAGCAGTTAACATTTTGCTAACCGAGTTGCTCAGCTTAGTGAAGTCTGAACGGCAGAGATCGCCTGTAATAGCACCCGTGTGTGATGTACATTGGTATTGTTGAGCAGTTTAGCTACCACGCTATTTCAAAGAAAGCGAGCAGAGCTCTCTCTTAGCAACCAAGGGTGCAGTTTCACATTACACCTAATACACTGTGACTGCAGGCTGCTGAGAATATGAGCAGTCCCCATCCATTACCCGCAGCTGTAGCTTCCCACACTCTTCCTTCCTCTCAATCTAGTGATTGTGTGGCCATGGGGCAAAATGCTTCAGCTTTCTGATCTGAGGGAAGACAAATTTTTATCTTTCCTTCTCTTTTTTTTCTTCCCCACTATTTTGTGAAGGATGAATTTTTCTCAGAGCAGCAAACCAAGCCAACTCCCCTTGCAGCTGTGTGACTACAGGAACCAGGGTAAACTGTAGGGTTGGCAACCCACAGCCCGGCCAGGAGGGCTGTTTGAAGTGGTCCCAGATAAAATACCAGACCTGCCAGTTAGGGAGGAATCAAGTTCAGACCTAGCTTGCAGCTATACCACAGTCAGTACCTATCATAATATGACATCAGATAAAGGTGCATTATACTCAAGCTTAAGGTCTATTTTATACTTTCTTCAGCACATTTCCACATCAGGCTACTACATGCTGCTTCAACTTCAGAGAACATTCTCACATGAGAGGGCTTGTTATCACATTCTGTATCCCAAAAGGTGGACTGAAACACAGGTCTAAATGTTTTCTTAAATGAGGGTTTAGAATCAAATTCTGCAGTAGCAGGATTAGTTACTGTTCCAGAAATATGGTTTAGCTGGCTTCTCTGATACATCCACAATGAGTGGATTTGAGTGTAGATAAATTTTTAAAATTCCAAATTTCCTAGTTTCTAAAATGCAAAATGATTGAGATAATTGAAAAAAATCTGGGTCCCCCCAAATAGGCCTAGCTCAGGAGATCTCCTATGTTTATGATACTGTGCAATGCTTCTGTTCCTATATGAAGTTTGAAATGTGGCCTGAGCATATTTCTTCTTACTGCTATCTAAAATTCCTTAAGGTCTCAGCATACTTCTAAGAAAGGATAAAAGATTTGTTCAAATTCAGAACTCTTTGAGAAAGACTCCATAACAGAAACACAGAAAGAAGTGAGCAGGCAAAGATGTAAATTGGATATCAGTATAAGTATTTCCTTTATCAGTATTTCCTTTATAGCAGTATAAAGGAAATATTCCCGTTTTTTCAACTAGAAGAAAGCAAGACAACAGAATTTACATAGGAAGCCCCAGGAGAAGCAGGAATTGAATCTAGGCATTCTGAATGCCAGCCAAGATGTTAATCTTTCCTTTGTATTCAAGAAAAAAATACAAACAGAAAAGAAAATTCCAGTATTAGTTTTCTGCGGTTTCAAAATATTCCCCATTCCATAAAAGCCAAAAGCTTTTGAAATTTTAAGTAAATGCCTAAAGAATCTCTACTGCCATATTGGATTTTTAATGACTTCTACAAAGTGAAAGGAGTTTAACCAAGGAAGTCTGACCTCTGATTTCCTCGTTCTGTTGCTTTTCTGCATTCCTCAGGCCCTTTTATGGCGTGTCCCTACAATACCCACCAGGTTGCAGGCAGCATTTAGCAGCATCATGTGGCACAGACAGTTAAGCAGTTTACTCTTGATAGGTATTGTCCTGATCTAAATGAGCTGTGGGTGCAAATCCCAACTGGCAGTCCAATCACTGGACCATATGCTATCCTAGAGCAAATGAATCAGGGCTTCTTGTTTCTACCAGAGATGTCATCCTGTCAAAAGTAGGAGCACAGTCTTAGTTGTCACAGTAGGGACAGTGAAAGTGATCTCAGATACTCCTTTAAAACTAAAAACTGAAGTCAGAAGATGCCCATCAAGCTTTGTTAATGAACAGTTCTTTGCTTTTAATAAAAGGTGTTACTAAAACTGGGTGTAGGGCATGAGGAGAGAGACAGATTACTGCCTAATTCTTCAGAATGGGTTTGAGCTGTGCAGACTCCATATCCTGCCTGGGATATGCAGAGAGAGAAAAGCTGGTTTTTGTCCCTGTTGTGTGTCCTTCACACGGGGACTTGTCACTTAAGTGCTCCTTTGCTTCAGAGGAATTAGAGCAGTATAGGGGTGTGAAACAGCTGTGAACAAGAAAGGAATGTGATATAAATTGTTCTAAGCAGAGCTCAAACTTAGCTTGTCGCTGCCTCTGTGTGCACTTCTGCAACTGCTGTTTGCCATAGTCCCACAACAAAATGCCTGAATTATGCATTTTTACATTCCCTGGATAGCTAAACCATGTCACTGACTTCAGCTGAAGTAATTTTGACCTCATGAATGCATTACAAATGGTTTGTTAGGGGACCACCAGGGGATGTGGGAGCAGATGGCTGCTCAAAGTGGAGCTTCAAGGAGATGATGATGTGATTTGGAAATATCATTGCTCCCTGTCTTCTATTTAGAGGACCACTAGGAAACACTATCCTATCTCTCCTCCTACTCTCTCATGCCATGACAGAAAAAAAAAAAAAACACAACAGAAAAACCAAACAAAACAAAGAAACAAACAAAAAAAATCCTGGGAGTCCTTAGCACAGAAGAGCACACAATGCCCAAATTACAAGAGATGGCTACTGTAGGGAAAAAGAGTATAGAGACTAGAAATAGGAAAATGACGAAACCAAGCCCAGTTACCAGAGAGGCTTTGAGGAGTTAACAGCAGGCAGATATCAAAAAATCAGATCTCTGAAAATCCCCCGAAGAGGTAAGGATTTATGTGGTTAAATCTGATGGAAGGATTTAGTGAAAAGGGTCACTGGTCTAAAAAGGTAAGAGGAGTGGAAAATCTTTCAGTGGGGAACAAAGCTGCAAAATAAATCAAGATTAGATCAAGAGTAAAACCATAAGGAGTTTGTAGAGAAAAATCATAGGGGAAAAACTAATATAAGAGTGAGAAGAGGAAGTTCACAGGAGGTGTAAAGAAGGGAGTTCCTATTAAATACTTCAGGTGAGATCTTCACTTTTTTGTGAAACTGGAAACAAATCCAGCAATCATTGTAGGCTGAGCCCAAAAATCTCTCTGTACCTCTGCCAAGAAATTAATAATATGAAGACTGTGCTCTTCTAAACAGAAGGATAAGATTCTGAAGAATTCTGTAGCCTTTTTGAAGAGAGGATATAAACCAGAAATGTTTCAGGGTCCATCTCTGGCTGCTTTAAGGGAGTAGGAGTAAGTGAGCAATACTGTGGACTGTGTTAGAAGAGCAAATATGAAATACAGTATATTCCTTTCAAATATCGTATTTTATATCAAGGACACATCATAAAAATGAAAAAGGAAGTAATTAAGTCCCTGAAGAACTGAATTGGGTTGGGAAACAGTCTAGAAAAACAATCTGAATCTGATGTAGACATCAAGTGATAGCACCATGATACTTCATAGCAAACTTATAGGTGAAATAAAGATGACATTTAAGTACAGGGATAAGAAGACTAAAAATTAAAAAAAAAAAAAAAAGTCACAAATGGATCTGATTAACACTGAAGAACAATATAAAGGAGAGAATTTGAAGTGAAAGGTGAAACATCCCAGGAAATACTAGAGATAAAACAAAACTCCTGGAAATGGATGTAGGAAAAGGGATTTTCTGAGGCTGAGAGGAAAGCCCTTGTGCAATCATATCAGAGAAATGAAGCAAGATGCCAGTCTTCAACAAATATATCACAGAGCCACAGCTTCACCCATGTTCTCAGTCAAAAACCTTCCACTGGTCCCTTGAGAAAAGGCTTGTACCCCTCTCTAGCGGAGGCCTAGGGAAATTGAGTTTTTATTCTCTTTTCTGTAGTAAGGAATATTTGCATTCCTGGATGGTGACAGGGGGAATGGATTAAACAGTCAGGATATGTTGACAGGGAATTAAATTAAGGCTAATTGTGACTTCCATCAAAAATTTTATGGCTCTGATATACCCTAGAAAATGCTTTGAAACAAAAACAGTGAAATCACAATACATTTTCAAGACCTAGAGGAAAGTCAGATTTTCAGTAGTTCTTTGAAAGAATTAAATTTCTATTAAAATAAAATCTGTACTGTTGAATATTCAATGTTCTATAAATATTTGTAACCCTTAAGTTGAGAGAAGAAGAGACATAACTTGAAAATATAATTTTAAAAAATAATAAATAATAGTGGTAGAATGATAGAACCAAGGAAAACCACTTTTATAAATTTTCGAAGATCTGGATGAAAGAAATCTTTCCAAAAAGTAGAGTAGTAGTTTCCTTCCATTTTGCCATTAAAAGAAAATAAAAAAAAAAAGAACTCAAAACATTTAAAGACACAGAAACTGAACCTTTGCTCTTTCTTGAGTGCGAGTTGCCAAAAATTGGTTAGAAACTGTTGTAAAATAGTTGATAATTAAGTATGTACTGTTAAAAAGTTTGGTTATTATACTGTTAAAGGGGTTAAAAGGGTAGTTATAAGAAATACGGTACTCAACGTACCGTATTACACCTAAGTAAAGTGCACCACCCCCCCAAGCAAAACGAGCCAGCCTGGACAGAACTATAATAGGCTAATCAAGCGCCTTAAACCTTCATGCAAATGAAGGATCCCAACAGAAACCAATCCAGAGGAACAAAAAACAGGATAAAACGGGGCACCCGACCCAGTGAATCCGTGCCGCTCCACCTGGAACATCGGGAACATCGCTGCTCAAGAAAGGAAGAAGATCCAGCGCCGGCGCTGCGGCGTCCTCGACGGGAACGCTCCTGCTCGACCTGCGGGCCCCCTAAGCTTTAGGCCTTATTATAATAAATGCTGAAATCACTTTAGCTCCGGGAGAGTGTTCCCGTTTTTAACAATGTGGATTCGACAGGATAGTAAGGAATGCATTAAAAGGACAAGCCAAGTATGGACCATAGAAATGCAAGACACTAGATCTACCTTTTTGTATAGTGGGATGTTCTCTTGATCAAAGAAAAAAAGCATTCCATGCCTTCCAGAGTGATGCACTTGATAATTAGCCTGGTGATGCCAAAAGGTAGCTGAAATGGGTGCTATTCTAGCAAACAAATACCAACTTCTGTAACACAAGCAAATCAGTTATTTCACATGTCTGGAATAATACTCTGATATGCTGATGTTGCAATATTTTACATGCTTAATTATCAACTATTTTACAAGAGTTTCTAACCTATTTTTGACAGGAGTGTAGTGTGGCAATTTTACTGGCTCAATATATTGTGTCTCTTAAAAATCAAGTTGCTAGAGGAAGGATGTAAGTGATTCTGATCAAATGTTACCTAGAGAAATTTTTTTAAAAATCCTGTCTTAAATATTTCCTTTTTCATTTCTTTGTAAATCTCTTTAGTTTTCTTACAGCATGCAGGAAAGAGGAAGTTAACTTCCTGGGGGAATTTTAGTGAAGTCCTAGGTTCACCTGACAAGAGCTCAGGATAGATGAGTACTGTCCAGAGCAGGATATTTAGAAAGGCTACAAATTTGTGAAGAGCACTGGATCAGAATAATACCTGGAGGGTGATGAATCATAATTTTAGAGACTCTATTTACTCTTTCATAGTATATACTACATATATCTTATAATATCTTGAAGAATAATACATATACTTCAGTGTCTTGCTGTATCACCTTACCAATCAATTTACTGCAGTGATCTCAAATGGTCTGAGTACTTCCTGATAGATCTGATCTGGGAAGCTTTTTGCATTCAACCAAGATGATATTCATAGAGAGCAAAGGTGGCACCTTTATGTGACCAATTAAAAGTACAAGAACTAGAGAGAACAGAGAATATTTCTGATCCTCAGAAATATTTAGAAGCCAATGGTAAAAGTCATATTTTAAAAATTGAATGTGTGCTAGCAAGAAAAATAATTAAGAGGCATTGCTGTCCATAAAGCTTTCACCCAGAATGCAAGGTGAACAATATTTAATAAACACTCATTGTGGGGAGAAAGGAATGGATGATTTTAAAAATCTAAGATAAGTGAAGAAGTAGCCCAGGCTACTGACTGAGGCTGAGATTTACAAAAGCTTTAAATAGATTTCTCACTCCTATATTAATGGGCATTTCGTATGATTAGGACAGGAGGAGAGGTTGCTTCTCTTAGAAGGGAAGCAGGGAGAAATGTAGCATGCAAAGAGAAGAGAGTGTATGGCAACTCTTTGTTTTATAGGTTTTTTGCCAGAATATTTTCAGATTGAGAAATGAGTATTCTACAAGTGACTATACAGTACAAAGTGTTTGCAATCTCACTTGTTAAGATTGTTTTAGATAGATGACCTGTGTACAGAAAAACTAGTATTTCAAACAGCTGTACTGTATTGCAACATTTCCCTGCACACCCAACATTTCTCTGCACACCCAAGAAATGTGTGCTCAGTAGAAGGGAAGATCAATGAAAATTAGAGCATCAATTGGATATCAACTGGGTATAAATTTCAAGTGGAAGATATATTTAAAAATGTTTCATGGGAAATACGTGCTTTAGGCAAGAACTCTGTAACTTCAGAAGAGAAGTTTTGCCCTCAAAGGCAATAGATGTGGTTGAGGTGAGGCACAAATGCAGACTGTTCATATCCAGGAAGAAGAATCTGGATTGTTAAGTTTTTTAAGTTGGAGGTATTCAAATTTATGACAATGATAAAAAGTTATTAAATACATAATACCACTGCAGTGTCATGGTATCTGTGACTAATTTTGTGACCTGTTGTTGACAGCCTCGCACAGCCCTGGATTTATTGTGGCCACCCACCTATTGTTCTCCTGAGGGCTGGGATACTTCTATGCATGTCCTGTCTGCTCCAACCGTGGGGAAGAAGACTGGCTGGGCCACTCTCCTTGTGGTTCTTCTCTTGGGAAAGCATCATCACAGAGCAGAGCTTGCATGCAAGTAGCCGCTGGAAGCCAGAAGGGAAAGGCAGAGTGAAAAGGCTGTTCTGTGCCCCAGCTGGTGGAGAGGAGGTATTTACTGCACGTTCAGCCACCAACTGAGCTTGGACTACCTAGGCATGGAGGCTGCTACTGAGAAAAGACCCCTTCCAGCCACCTCTAGAACTCCACTGACCTCTCATTCAAAAATCTTGACATCACTATGATACTGTTAATGGGGAGAAGTATTATGAAGGACTCAACCTTGCAGTCCATAAATGAATGCTGCCCTAAGGGGAGTTCACTACTGAATGGGAAGAAAGATGTCAGGCTGAATTGCTATGGGAGAAGAAAAGAAGAAGGACAGATACAGAGAAGTAACAGATCCTGATCTTTCTAGGCATTATGCAGTTTGCCTAACCTAGCCATTTTTTTTTGTCGATTTAAAAAAAAATCATCTCATCTCCCGCAACTGTATACTTTTGGGCTTTTTTTTTGCATGTAAGGTGCTTGTATCATATGAATTTCTTCTTTCTATTCCCCTTTTAAACCTCTAATACTTTCTACTCCATGTAATTCCTCTGCACTCACTTCTGTTTGGCCACCACTACGTTTTGCTTGTATTTTAGTCTCCCAATGACTTTTTAAAATGTTAGCTTGTATTTCTACTTTGCACTCTAAAGAGAGCTGTCCTCCTGCAGTCTATCAGACCCTTCTTAGGGGTGTGTAAACAGCTAGCAAGGGCAAGTGATAGCAAAATGTAGTTAGCAGTAATTATCCCAGAGAGTGGTAATACCTTGGGCCCGTTCCAAACCTGCAGACAGGCAGCTGAAGTCCCAGCTAGTCATAGCCTTTAGAAAAAGATTGTATACGGTTGAGCAAAAACTCTGTATGAGCACTGCAGTGTGGGACAGGTTCTTGGAATAGTTTCCTGTGGAAAATTTCATTGCTAGTGCACACTGTCTTCCGTCCAAAGTATCCATGGCAATATAAAATATGTTGCAGCTTTAGTATGGAGAGAGAAGTTGAGGCTGGATTGAAGACAGTTTAAACAGGAAATTCACATTTCAAAATGCTGTATATGTAAAACAACTCCTTTTTCACTGGTTTCTGTCTCCAAGGCTGCTGTTGTTTAGCTTGCCTTCTTATTATTTGCTTTTAAAATAGCCTATATATTTACAAAGGCTCAGTCTACATACAAGCCTCATTTAACGTCCATTTGCTACCATTTGCACCACATTACAAACTCATTTACAAAGTGAATGTGAAAACAAATGTGACCCCTATGGAAAGCCTCGCTGAGCCTGTGTATGATTGCGGCCGTATGTAACAGCTCATAAATGGTGTCGGCTGGAAACTGTGTTTAAGTACTACAGCACAGGAGCTTGTCATTTCTGTAACCAGATTGCAGCATCTGTATTTTTCTTGCCCCTTTTCCTGGCGCTGTTAAGCCCGAGAATTCTTTCTAGAGCAGTCATCCTAAAAGCCAAATAGCTCCTCTGGAACAGTTCACAATGCTGTCATCTTTAAAATATGCCATTGTGCTGTAAAGCAGTCTTAAGAGCGTCAGTGTTCTGGCTTGTGTACTAACACTGAAGTACAGAGGAAAATCAAACCCAGAGTCTCCAAAATAGTTGCACTGGCAGGTGAGCAGTAGGAGCAAAGTCAGAATCTGAGCAAATAAGAAATTCTTCTGTTCTCACCCGTCACACTGGGACTCACCATGTTCCATCTCCAGACACATTCATTAGCTGTGCCCACCCCCAAAGCTCCTTTTCACCAGAGTCAGGTATGTGCCTCTGGAGGACTGAAGATAACAGTAACACTTGTGTTACTTATCAGTGCCTATGAAATGTTGCAAAGTGCCTGAGTTCAGGATTCAGTCACACCGCCAAGGGTTAAGGCCTTTCTTCAAGGTCATTCCCTTAGATACAGGAGCTCAGCAAAAGAAGCATCACTTGCAATCAAGCAACTTCAAAACAAAAGCATCAAATACAACCTTCCAGGTAAACAACATTGGTGACTTTTGGATAATCATTTGGTTTTGCCTAAATCTTGAACTTGATTCATGGAGTGTGACTTCTGAGAGACACCCATGTCACTGAGCAGCACTGACTCAGCTCAAACATCAAAAATTATGAAGAAAGTAAAGGATTCCGGGAAAACTGATCCTAACAGTTAAGAGCAGGAGACCTGCCTACAATTACGTGTGTTTACTCACTAGAAACAGTCATCTAGAAGAGGAAAAAACAAAGCCAAGAAAACAAGTAGTGAAACTAAATTTAATTAAAGACTTACCCTCTGGTATGCAGCTTAACTACACTGCTTATGTGAATCTCCATATATATTTTCTTTACTGCCCATCCAACAGATATGAAACATATTCAGTGTGCTTAAAGTATATAGAAGTACTCCTACTAAGTCCGTTGGACTGAAACTTCAGGTGTTGAATGAAAAACAAATGTACACAGTCAAATTAGGGATAATAAGCATAATCCTGTTGTTTCTCATAACAAATGCCCTGTGAGAATCAGTAGCCATCAGGCCTGAGATCATCAGATGGGAATTGGACCCCTAGTTTAATGACAGATGATTGCAGTTATCAGGAACCCTCCCATGCTAAAACCCTCCCATGTTAGCTAAAACCTGCTAAGTTTTCATCTGATGCTTTCCTCATATTCATAGACAAAATGCAGTCAGTTTTATGGTTTTATGGCTGAATATAAGTTCAGCCTTTTGTGTAGGACTCTTTTCCAGTCAGAATTTTCAATAGGCCCACTCCTCACAGAGAATGCAGGCAAGACTCCACTGTCTTCACTGCTAAAATATGATACAGTGCTAATAAAACTCAAAAAAAAAGCAAATATATTTCCAGTTATAAAAAGAAACTTGCAGGGAAACTCCTTTAATTTTCCATTTCTGATAGATGGGCATGTAAGCTCTGTTGGACTGTTACACACAGAAAGTAAAAAAAAAATTCTGCCAGAGGATAGTATTATACATAAATTTCCAGTAAGTATTTGCATAAGGTCTTTCACATAATAGTCTCTAATATAGTTAGGAAAAGTCATAAATCTTTCATTTTCTGTCTGCTGGCTGAATTGTTTTCTCTTTTGTTCTTGTTGCTTTGAAATTTTTTAAAAGGTAATGTCATCTCATCTATCATACACTGATGGTGAGTCTAGTGAAGTTTGAATTTTACTGTTTGCTTTTTTAAAATTTATCTGTAGTTTTTGACACTTCATAGGCATTGTCTCTTCACTTCTTCCAGTGATTGGGATGAAAAATATGGGAATTATTCTGTTGTTGAGTTCAGTTGAAAGAAAGAAATGATTGCTTACATCACTTCCCAGTTTTCTCTAAAATGAAGATGTATTGAGGTAGGTGAAAATATTTGTGGGTAAGGGAAACATGCAAGGGCTGACTGAATTTCTTTGAACTTCAGTCTGGTGGTATTTTGAGGTTAATATTAAGGGTTAGACCAGTTCTTGCATTATTCAAATAAATTTGCCTGTCCTTAATAGAACTCTTGAAGCAGACAATTCAGTGTGATATGACAACTGTCTAAAATTATTCCAGGATAAGAGAGATTTAATTTTTTTGCAAAAGCAGAGAAAAGGGTATGTGTTTCATGTTTGGAAATGTGATTTTTTTCTAGAACAATTTCATTTTGAAGTAGAACACTACTTTTTCAAATGATTAATTAGTTTATAATGAGAAAGATCCCATGAGCCAAACTGATATCAAGTGTTGCATTATAGATCCAAGAGTCACAGCTCTGAGATAGAACAGATAATCCCGTGATGTGAGAAAATAGAGCTGGAACAGAGGTATGGCACACTATGGGAGTGCTCACAGCTATTTGTGATCCAAAGAAGTACATGTATTTAAACTCTTTTTTGCTTCTTTTTTTTTGTAATTTTCTTTGCTACCTTTCCAAAATCAACTCAGTTTTGAAACAGCCCTTGCCCCCTGCTTGATTAAACAGAGATAGAAGGTCTGGCATCAATTTTTTGAAGTCAGAATTGTAGTTGCAGTGATCTGATCTGGAAGATTGGTTTTAGAATTTTTAGTTTGGAAGATGCAAACTTGGAAAGCAAACAGGAAGAGAATAATTATTGAAGGGAAATTAAGAGAGATGATGGCAGTACCATGTTTTATCACTGAGATCAGTGTAACCTTTTCATGATCTTTTAAACCACAGACAATGTTCTGGATTTTAAATGGCACCTGCTTTCCACAGTATGACTGGAGGTAAAAATGGGGAGTTTTTTGGTAAAGTGAAACATTTTTCAGTTTTCATGGTAAATTCCAGTGTTTGTTTATTTTATTGAATGAAACATAACAAATACAGGACCCGATCCAGGAAGTATTTAGTCTTACAGGCAGGTTTACATAAGTAACTGTGTCCATTTCTTCTATACATTTAGCTGTGCTTAAACTCAGACTACTCTCAATAAATTACTTTAAAAGGAGAACCTGGAAAATGTCTTCAAACGAAATATATTTTGGGTGTGAAAATGCAAAAGAAAGAAAGAAGCCACAGTTTCAATTCACAGGAAAAAAATAGTATTTGCTCTTCAGAAAGCATTTTCATAGCTGTATTAGCAACATTTGGGACAACCACCACATGTCTAATATCTTGGGAAATCTGATCACAGTCTTCCTGCTTTTTCTGCCAGAGGGAGTGACATAACAAGAACCTTCTACATAGCTTTCCATTTTAAGCCTAATTTCCATTTTCTTTGTTTATGGTAATGGTCACACACTCTGGCAGTCACAAAAGTACTAAAATCACATCAGTCTCTAAATCAAAATATTTCTGTTTCAGGGTAGGTTGTTTTTAGCTCTCTTTGCCATTTTCAACCTCCCTAATGTTTGCAGGGGACAGTTATTTCGTCTTCCCAGCCTCATTCTTTGTCCCTCCACTCACATAATTAAGCCATGAACTCCAGCAAGCAAGGACAAGGTGGAAGTACCATCCAAACATCCCATCATCAGCACCAGTCATTTTAATGAAATAACATGTTGTTGGATTGAATGCATCCTATGACAACCTATCTAAGAATGCCTGTCTGCTCTCTGGAAGACTCGTGCTTTAAAAAAAAAAAAAGAAAAAAGGAAAAGCCTTTAACCAGCCTAGGGGGTAAAAAGAGAAAAGAAAGGACAGAATATTAGACAGAGCTAGCAAAAGAAAGGAGTTGCTTGAACAGCTGAATAGATACAGAGAAAAATAAGCCACCAAATGTGAATGAAAGGGACTTCAGTGTATGTCAGAGAAAGAAAAGGAGAGGGGGGAAGCACCGGCACCAAAAGAAAAGAAAAGAAAAGAGAGTGATAATGGACAAAACCCCTATGTACTACTTTTTAGCAAAGTACTTCAGGAGCAAAAGTCAAAGCTATACAAGGTCTATATATAAGCTTCTCAAATTATGGAAAAGAAATACTAGTCTTGCTTTGCATGGTGATAGGGGAAAATGTTAAGAGTTTTTGGATCTGGATTTTCACACCTCACTGCATCAAGCTAACGAACTTTATACTATGAACAAGATTATAACACATGATTGAAAAGAAGGAGGAAAGGTTAAAAGGCAGCTGTTGCCATGGGGGAGTTAGAAAGATCATGTTAAGAAGAAAGTTGGAGACATCTTTGTGCACAGATATGCATACATATGCACCTGGTGTGTTGTTCCAAAACATCCACCAAGGCTTCTGACGCGAGGACTAGAATGTGTGACACTGCTGTCATAGTGACTATTAAATTAAGCAATCACTTTTTGCCTGACTTTGCCCTCTCATTGCGCTGTTCACCTACGTAATCAGGTGATTGAAACGTAATCAGTATTGTCTAAACTATTGACTGAGACACTTAGAAAATGACTGCCTCTGTAAGGCTTGGGCTGGACCTCATAGAGTAGTTTCTCAGGCCTTTAGGCATCTGTGGGACACTGGAGAGATAAAAATAAAAATACAAAAGGACACCTGCACTAGTATCTAGTACACTCCCCCCAGAATTCCCCTGAATCTTACCAGCGTGAAGACCTGTCATCTGACTTTATCTCTGTTTTCTTACACTCCTTTGGTGCTTACAGAACAAAATCAAATGATAGCATGACTTGAAATGTCATCTCTATGTAGATAATGCTTTTTCAAATATATCATAAAAGGGAATTAAAGGACAGCATCAATATACAAAAAGAAAGAAATTTCACAGGACTTCAGAGCAGATGATTGCATAATGAGAAGTGGCTGACTTATGCTAAAAAAGGAAAATTTAGGCTGCATGTTAGGAAAGCTTTTTGTCAGTGATGTTTTTGGATCTTTAAAATAGTCCCTGTTGAGAATAAATGCTGGCCCTGGATGTCTAATTTCCTGAAAGAAAGGTGAGCTCTTCACTTGGTCTCTCTGCTCTTTGCTCTTTGAAAAGGCCCTTCCCTCTGGACGCAGGAGAAGGCCTGCAAGGACCAAAAGAGGGCAATGGCCAGGTAGGGATGGGGTGGGAAAAAGAGATACCATCACCGTAGTAAGATTCCTGGCAGGGTTGTAGTTTGTGTTACTGAAAGAAATTTCCTTTCTAAAAATGCTTTCCACTGAAAAATGTGACTTCAATAAACTCCCAATAATTTCTGATATGACACATTCTCAATCTGCCTGTCAGTACAAAAGTTTTCTAATAGTTGATACTATTGCCTGACTGTGCTAAAGTACTCAAGGTGACTTAAAGCTACTTATACACTACAGTTTCTGGCTTCTATGTAGTTCTTTTGTTTAAAGCTACTTTCATTGGAAAGGAAAGCTCTCATTGTGAATCAAAGATATGTACTTCTGACCTCCATACCATGGAAAATCATGGAATTTATGCTATAGGATACATAGGTAAATAATAGAACTTTTATAGAGGCGTGTCATATCAAGATGCTTCTGGAAGAACCTTCCAATATCACATTGCCAGTTTATAGCAGCTTGGGGGAAATATCTACAAAAATATTATTCTTTTATGCTTTGTTTCTTTTATTCTTTCTGAAATATCTGCCACTGGCTACTGTCACAGCTATTGAACTAAGTAGCCTTGTGACTCTGCAGTCATATTCATCTAAGTCAGATAATTTAGAAATGTATGGCTTTTGTCCTTTGCAGAGTATGGTCATTAGTTTTGATTCACTGTGATCTTGAGGTACAAACCCTTTCACTTAAAAGTTCTTAATGAAGATTTTGCTGTGCTGCCTTACTCTCCTTAACCTTGTTCCCAATACCAGTTTCTTATACTCTTAATTTCTGGGGCAGCATTTTCCTTCTTCCTGCTGTTTTTGTCCATTCCAAAGTGCAATATAAATATTTAAATGGGAAAGGGGCGAGAAAATCAATCTTCTGTGACAGGGGAAAGGAAATTCTTATTTGCTGAGAGTTTAATAGATCCTTTCAAACACATTCAAACACTAACACAGATTTTAGTGTTGCACAGAAATAATGCAAATGTGTGTATACGTGTGCGTGCAACCATAGATGTAAAAATGGTGCTGGGCCCATCTGCTGGGCTGGTAGCATTGTAAGCCACCTTTGCACCAGAGTATTTGACAAGGAACGTCAGATGGGAGTTCCTTCACTGTCCCAAGGTTGTTATTTTCTTCTGCTTCCTTGGGCCGTGGAAATTTCACAAAGCTCTCAGGTCCTTCAGCAGTTAGCCAAATCTGGACTGAACAGGCTGTTCAGTCACTAATTCACTAATGCCAGCAGTGGAGAGTTGTTAATAGGTATGCTTGTCCACTACTCCTGTTGATTCACCAGTGGTGTCAAACTAAACTGAAAGATCAGAAGCTGTTGCCCCCTCCCTATAAATCACAGAATCACAGAATGATATGGGTTGGAAGGGACATTAAAAGTCATCTAGTTACAACCCACCCCTCACCACAGGCAGGGGCACCTTTCACTTTCTCGTTTCTCAGAGCCCCATCTAACCTGGCCTTAAACACTTCCAGAGACGGGGCATCCACAACTTCTTTGGGCAACCTGTTCCAGTGCCACCGCACCCTCGCAGTAAAGAATTTCTTCCTGATATCTAATCTAAACCTCCTCAGTTTGAAGCCATTCCCCTTGTCCAGTCATTACATGCCCTTGTAAAAGCTCTCTCCCCATCTTTCTTGTAGGGTCTCTTGAGGTACTGGGAGGCAGCAATGAGGTCACATTAGTGTGTACCAGCCCTTCTTCAGCAGGTCCTGTTGAGCGAGACACAGCAGAAACAGGCACAGAGAACAGGCAGCAAAAGAACCTCTGAGCCTGACAAGCACAGGGACTCTGGTTTCAATTTACCCTAACCTTCACCTATAAACCATTGTAAATCTGAGGGTGGGGGAGATGTTACACAGCCTTTGCAGCTCTCCTTGCATGTGAAGCAGCAGCCTCCAGCAAAGAGCAAGCAGGCAGCCAGGAGCTGTTAGTACTTCAGGCACTCTCATTTAATCTGCTATTGCATGTGAGCTGACATCCTGAGCTCACTGAAATCATTCCACACATAATGCATTCCTAAGCTTTCCAGAGAGCTGTAGTCTCTTCCCTATTATCATATTTTCTCTTTCTTGCTGTCTTTAGGAAAGGGGAAGAATGAATTAAAACTATGCCCGCCTACAGGCTAGAAGCCAACTGACTTTCAATCATTTTAATAGTCAATTACAGTCAAGAATATTTGGTTTTCCCCTTCTCCATATCCTCACATAAAGATTTGCCCTGCCACAAATCATTCACTGTGGACTTAAAGAAATTGCACGCGCAACTCCCAGCTTAGCAATTAATGTTACATAATAAGCCATCTATAGCCTTTTCTTAAATGAATATTCAGATAACAGAGAAAAAGCAAACCCTGTTAGTATATCCTCAGGTCTGTTTCAGGGTTTGTGAGATAGATAATGTGTAGAGAAGCTTGTGAATTGAATATGAACCAGTTGCCACATAAATAACGATATCAGACTTCAGCTTTTGTAAACAAAACAGTATCAGTGGATTCTGCTTTGATTTTGTTGTAATTGTTTAAAAAAAAAAAACTGTAACTGCTTAGCATCTGGTGGCAGAATGGAAATATATTGATGTTAATAATGAAGTAAACCACTGACTGCCAGATCCTGATAAAGTATACTGTATCTCACTCCACTGGGGTCACTTCAGGAACAAGGTGCTGGTTAAACATCGTAAGACTCTAAGCATCTTGTCCAAAGTATTTAAAATTTGCATTCATAGTTGCCAGTCCCCAGAAAATCTCAGGTATAAAAGATGTACACAGTAAAAACCAAGTTTATGCATAAATAATTGTGTTGTGGCAGATGTGAAGAAGAAAAAAAGTCCCTCTATGAAAAACTTTCTAATCCAAATTGCAGGTTTCATTAAAGCAACAGTTGAACCCCCATCTGAAAAAAACTAGATAATAAAATTGTTCAGCTCTTATTGGTAGTTGCTTTGATAAGTGTTGCTGGGATTTGTTTGCATTTTATTTTTTATAGTGTCTCCTTCAATAACATGAAGAACTAATCAAATCTCCCTACTTCAAGAAATACCTCTATTCCTCAGACTTCTGCTTCCTTTGGAAGCTCCAACAACTACCAATGAGTACAAATTACCTGCAGAAAAAAAAAATAATAGAACTAACTACATCCTGGTGAGTAAAAGGGTCATTTGAATTCATCTTGATAATTTCCAGTGCTATGCAAATAGCAACAGACATTATGATGATTCATGTGGAAGAAGTTATCAGCTGAACACTACTCCAGAGAAACTCTTCCTAAATATAAGTAACATGATTAAAGGTTATGAACAGCAGAAATATGAAGACATTTAGTTTATGGTTCTGTAGTGAACACTCCCTCTAGAATATTGCAAGTACACATATACATCAATACAAATACCTGATGTGATCAGACAAGTCTAGCAATGTAAAGATAGGCCTCTATTAATTGTCTTATTTCCTTATGGCACTGCTGGCCTCAATCCAGCTGACGTTAAAGATATGTGCAATTTCCTGCATATCTATAGCTCTGTTGTAGCTCTTTGAGGGTAAATTACAACTTTTTTTTCCTCTTGTACTATAAATAGTACTACAGCAATGTGAAAGCAAAAGATTTATACACAAGGTTTGTGTGTTTCTTGTTTTAGTTCACCATACTATTAAATATCAGCACTGAGGCCTGTTTCTTCTACTTTCCACCTCTGCAATTGATGCCTGTGTGATTTTGAATGAGCATTGATAGGGGTATGAAGTAGTTAGCACAATGTAAATTGAAGTGACAGCTATATTTTACAGTAACATCCTTGTATATATAGGACTCCAGTGGCTCTTTGAAGAGGTAGATATGCTCAATATCTGTGATTTGAAAATCTACTATAAATATGGAGTGAGAAAATGTGACTACCCAACAAAATGCCCTGCCTGTTGGTCAGAGATCAGGGTGCATGATCTGAACACCAGTATCAAATGAGACTGATATGTTGACCAACTGGACAGTAATTTTCATCTTTAAACCATAATAATTTCCTAACACTAATATGCTAGGCCTCCTTGAAAGTATCTGCTCCCCTGTCTTCTTTTTGTTGTTTAATGTGCTCATTGATAGAGTGGTCATGTAAATAATATTCTAGAGATACTAGTATATGCAAATCTCATCAGTATGAAACGTCAGCATTTTCAGAGACAGAATCTGGTGCACTTAGACCTCATCTGATTAGGAAATTTATGTTGTATGTTGTGAATCATAGCCTGCACCCACAGTTCAGATTTTCCTTATGCTGTAACATAATCTGGTTGCAACATTCTAGCTTCAAGCAATCTGGAAGTATTTTAGGAAGATCTCAGCATAAAATGTGGCTATCAAATAGTAGGATTTTCATCAGGTTGCTGCCAATAGGGTCTGTGTTTTCTGCTGCTGAAATGCCAGAGTAGCACGGCTGACCATATGAGATGTCAGAATATCAGGCAAGTTGAACTAAACAGAGGGCTAAACAGAGAGTTTCAAATAAAATAGAAGGTCAAGCAAGGTTTTGACCGCTATGACACTTTTGTCTCCAGACTTTTAAGAATAGAAATGTGGTAAGACATTATTAGTCCGTGTGAGTAAAATACTGGGTGTGATTACCTGCATACTGGCTAATGTAACATGAGGTGAAGAAGTCAATATTAGAAAACTACACTCTTTTCTGAGTAGCAAAGTGGTAGCTAATGTTTGAAAATTGTGCATGGTGGGTCCAACAATTTGTCAATAGCTTGGCGCAGGTCTTGACATTGACAGCAAGTGTTATCAGACAGACAGGGAAAGTCAGAAACCTACTAAGGGAAACTATGAGACAGATCAGGTATTCCACTGAGAAACTAAACTTGAATTACAGGAGAAATTACAGTAGCAAAGCATTCAACTAGCAAAGCACTCATCATCTAAGTCACTTACTAACTGCATAAGTAACAGGGCTAGTTTAACCTTGACTGTGAATTTCCTTTGGAAACTGGATGCCCATATGTTTGAAGTTCCTTTATTCCCCTCTGAATGACACTGGAGAGGGAGTGCTTCCAACTTAATGAGATGATCAGTCCTTTCAGTTTATTCTAGTTTATTTTATAAACAGACAATACAGTGACAATTAGACTGATCTGGGATTGTACCAAGTAAGAGGATGCCCTTTGCATGCAAAAGGAGTTTTATCTTCTGAGCTCTTGTCTTGAGTTTACTTATTCCTCAAGAATATTGTCCTGACAGACTGAGGGAAAAGAGACACTCCTGAATAGTTCCTTGAAAGAGGGTAAAAAAAGGTTGAAGGGGATTATACTTGTATTTCACGCATGGATGTGTATGACCATGGATATTTTAGAGATTTTCAGCCCATGGTCAGGTACTTCTGAGTGGTCGAACAAAGGCAACTAAGGCAAGTCTGTTGTCAGTCAATTTGAATTCACTCTTCAGAGATCTTCACTTCCATGAGAAAATAGTGATGAGCCAAAAACTGGACTAAACTTGTCAACTACTAAGCTAGGTAATATTCTCAAGGTACAGCTAGGTCAGTCAATCAAAACCTTCCGTTAAGAGAAAAATGGCCTCATAGTGACTCTGTAGCATAGATGGTGCTACATTAATATTAATCAGTAATGGCTGTCTTTTTAGAAAATAAATCTAACCTGATTAACATAAGCTCTATCACTCATGACCTCATCAAACATCTTATCAAATATAGCCTGAAATAGTTTTATATTATGAAGACAGGCAAATGTCTGCTGTAGCACTGCAGAGCTTTTTCCACTTTGATGGCAGATTTAAAGGCTTTTCTTCCAGTTGTTTGTAATGCCTTGGTACCTTCTCTAAAAAACTGCTTACCAGCTCAAAACTGAGAGTTTTCTTGATGATTTTGTGGGCTTCTTAAGGTACAGCAATGGAGGTAAGGGCTTTGACACTGCTCTTTGTCTTCAAAGCCCTGTTTATCTCCTCTGGTTGAGGATAGACAAACCACACCTATAGCTCTGCTGTGGGAGTCGTTACAAAGCCACCCATTCATTTCCTCTTTGCCATGTGGTGAATCATTTTTGTCAAGTGCTAGTCAGAATTTCAGAAACTGATCAGTGGTTACTTTTTTATAGTAATAACTCACCTTTGATCTAATGAAAACGGCATTATTTTCAGACCTATTTGGTTCTCACTTTTAGTCTCCATGGAATAATGATTTCTTGCTCAAAGTCCCATAGGACTGAGTTAAAAAAAGAAAAATCAGCAGAAATCTCAGGTTGGACTGAGAAAAGCCTATATACTTCTTGATAGTGCTAAACTGCTTCTGTAAGATTTTATTAGGAATTTCTCTCTGACCTGACCCCACTGGACCACCTTCTCCTTACTGAGGGCAGAACAGTGCCTGATCCTTCTAAAGCATCTTTTGCATGTCCTATAGATTTACTTGTATTTTAAAGAAAAAAACCTCATGTTGCCAGAAGATATATCTCTCAAAAAGAAAGAGTGTTAGTCTCCCTCTTTCTACATGCTGAGTTTTTCTGAAACAGAAAAAAAATTTGCAGGATCTTTGATGCACAGTAAGAAATTCTACTTGACTTAATTTCATTATTAGGTATAAAGTCCATTTTGTACTCAGAAAAGATGTGGAGGAAACTAACTGTGAATAGGTAGAAATGAGAGGTGGGAAGAAAATGAGGTGTTTGTAAGAGAACATGAACCTTCTCATACAAATATTTAATGGCTTAAAAACACTGTTTTGAATAAGACTTTAACTTAAAAAATCCCCTTGTGAGATGCAGGTAAACGGAAAAACTTCTCCAATAGATCAAAACTAGCACTGCATTATTCAGACATAAATTTCCTTGTGACTTCTCATTTTACACAAATTATCTGGATGTTTCCAGATTTTCAGTAAAGCCCAGTTTTAGAAAAGTCGTTAAGATGCAATGAAATTGCTACAAGCTATAGGACAGGCTGCAAGTAGTGGGCAGGTGAATTTAAAATGTCATCAGTTAGAATTCTGCCTCCATTTCCTGCTAAATATTGCCAGTCCACAGGGATGAAAATCAGACAGGACTGGTGGAACTGTCAGGCTTTCTAATACCACTTTACTGCCAGGAACTGTAAGAGGAAGAAGGGAGAACACACGCAAAACAAGTGTATTTGTGCTGTGGATACTCTGGCCCACTAGCAGCAGCTGCTGAAACTGGTCCTTGTTTTCTCTGTCTGGAACAAAGAGCAAAGATCAAAGTTTAATTGAAGTCAGCTCCTTTTTCATTTGTTCTTCCACCTGCTCCCTCTGCTGGTAAAGTAAAGGCGACCTAAAGAAAGGAAAATGAGACTTTAAAAGGAAGACAAAATGGTGGGCTTACCCTTTACATTTTGACAGTTAACTGAGAATTGAATTTTAATAACCCATCTTTTAAAGTACTTCATGTCATCTTGTTTTCGTTGTTTTTACAGGGAGGGGTTGTCTCTTGTAGTTATACTGGAATTCTTTCAAACCTTTTCATAAAACAAAACATCCTGTTGTCCTTTTTAGGTTTAAAAGTTCCCAGAACAAAAATAGCGTAAACCAGTTTCTGACTTCAGTGATGGTTTTCATGTGTTGAATTTTGTCCTCTTTTCCATCATGTTCTTAAAGCACATCATGGAAAATTACCACCACTTGTTTTTATAGATCATAGCTGAATCTCCCAGTTTTTTTTTTTTTTAAGGATGAAATTATGTCTGTTTAAAATCTTAAAACCAAATCAAGGTATTTGGTGCATAGGAACAGTAACTGTCCTCTTTTCTAAAGGTGAATTTTCACAGTACATCTGTCACAAAATGTATCAGTCCCGCTTGCCCCTTTCTCTCCAACACACTCTTTATTGCATGTCTCATTCCCTCTTTTTCTCTGGCTCTGGCATTCCTCCAGATGGAGACTGAGCCAATTCATCTCCCTAAACAAGCAAGAATTTTTGTTTGGGTTTTGCTAGCTTCATTTTTTCCCATTTTAATGAGGTAGATGAGCTGAGCACAAGGTCAGAAGACAGCCAGATTCAGCTGCAGAGATGGGGCAGTGTCATGCAATGAACCATTAGATCTGCTCTAGTACTGTGCAACTTCCATGCCAAATTCTGGTGGAAAGAGACAGTAAACATTGCTGGTGGATAAAACTTGTTCAAAACTCTCTTCATGTGAGCAACTGGTCTTTTAATAGGCTTGGATGAAATGTAAAACCCGGGAAATATTTTGATTGAAGCTAGTTGCCAGTAGCATTAGCTAATGAGAAACGTGACAAAAGGCAAAAAGTTCTCTTGCCCTCCCTCACTAGCTCCTTCTCCTAGAGTTCTTCAGGCTACATGTTAAAGGTTCACTACTGTTGTTACAGTACTCTCCCTAATCACCAGCTAACACCACAGTGCTCCTTTTTATGCATTCCCTCTGAAAGATCACAGTTCTCAAGCTCTTTCTCCCTGATGTTCCTCCAGTTTCATTTTGTCTCAATTGTACTCTTTCTGGTGCTGTTTCTGAAGTCTGCGATGCTTCTTTTCACAAGTAGGTTCTATTTTCAGCTTCCCTTGTTCTCAGTGACCAATGGTGCATGCTCACTTTATTTAACACTTTTTTACTTCAGTGACATCTTCAGATATTTTGTCAAAGTCATCTTTGTGATGAAGTAATAAGAGGGGGTCAGATGCTCCTTGTTCAGCTATCTTGATTACAAGGGTCTGAATAACAGCCTCTCTTTTTTGCTGGATTGTGGAGATGACGAATGTCCTTTGTACTCTTAACAGGAAAGGCTAGTGCTGCAGAAAAGCATTTTGTAGGTGAGAGATTAATAACATATGATTCAGCTAGGGATTTACATGGATTTTAGGACACAGAGAAGGCAGGCCTTGAGCTCTGCAGTAACTGTCTGCTTTCTATCAATTACTATGCACTTTCCGAGCATCGTGTTAATCTCCAACACAACAACTAGGTGAGCGTGGAGGATACTGGAGAGTTTTATGTATAGCAAAGAACGGAGTATCAGGAGACTGCTTTTAAAATTCACTTTCTGCAGACATTGTATCACCTAAATGTTCTTAGACAGCAAACATAAAATGACATGGGAACAATCAAAGTTAATTCTCTCTTACATTTAAAAAAATGACTCATGGAAAATATTTTCTATATGGAATAGAAAGCTGTCTGGAAAAATGATTTTGTACTGTGAGGACCCTTGTACAGGATGTGCCTTATTACGGCTAAAACGGTCGTCCTACATGTTGCCACCTGTGTTAGATATATCTGTTAGATACATTTTGTGGTAATTGACATCAATCATTTTAAACAGGCTTCTAAATTTAATTGGTTTGCTATCTGTTTTGTTTATAAATAAATGTCCATATCCTTAAATGGAACCAGAACAGTTACTGAATTTTAGGCACTAGTAAGGCAAAGTGTTACTCTATCACCTAATTTAGGTTGTTTTCAACAAATTTGGGGTTTTTTTGTGGATTCACAATTGTCAATATATCTTCATTGCTTCAGCATCAGCAGATGTTGATTGTATTGAGTTTATTTACTCTAAATCTTCTGCCTTTAGATTTCCTGTGTGAACATCTTACAGTGTATATGCTACTTCCATCTCCATTAATTCAGTAATATGGGATTTCTTTTTTGTTTTTACCTGAGCAGTTTCCCCATATTCTGTGACAACTATGTGTTTATAATTTCTGCCTGCTTGTTGATCCAGCTGCACTGTTTGCTGTACACACCATACAGCAACTCCTACTTGGTAGATGTTTTCTAATGTTGAATTCATGGTGATCAGAAAGATGAACGGATGAACCTACCAAAATTATGACCATTTGAGAAGTGATTAAACAGGAAACTCCCCTGCATTGTGATTGAAAGGAAATGAGTGGGTGTCAGCCTAGTGAGTTGTTCCATATGAATCAAGCTATAATGGGTCTGTTTTTCAGGTGCCTTAAAGGACAACTCAGATTCATCCTTTAAGTCTCTTGCCTACTGACAATTTAGAGGAAAGCAAGCTCACACTTTTGCATTCCCAGTCATGCAGCAGATGATGACTTAAGTGTGAAGCAAATGGATGAAAAAAGAGAAAAGGATTTTTCTTGGTCCTTAATATTTCTGCTGTCCTACTGCAGAGTCTGCAATGGCCCTTTCCTTCCTTTGTCTGATGCAATAGCCTCTTGTCCTAAATTTCTTTTGTAACTCATCTCTTTCAAACCTACAGTCTATAGTTGACCTATTTCTCCTTTTTCAGTCTTGGGTGAAGAATATTTTCTTCCAGTAATTTTTCTGAGGTCTTAAATAATACAGCACTTTTTTCTTGCATCTGAGATTTACGTTTATAGTAATTTTTTGCCCTCTTACAATACAGGATCAGATTGATTAATTTGGTTGCTTTGTGAATTATCTGTACAGCCAATCTTTAAGGATTTCCCTAACAAATTGCCTCTGTCAATTAAAACAAAACATGCCTTTTTAAATATCACAGCAATCTGAAGAAGCCCCATGGAGGACATTTGTATAGGATAGATCCCCTTATCTTATTTGTGAATGACTGTCATCAGCATGGGTGAATACAAGACATAACCATAAAAACTTGGGCGTGAAGAGAAAATCCATCAACAATCCAAGGACTGCTGGAAAGGAATACATAATTGATAAGTGGTTAGCTGTTCAGGTCAGTCTATCCTGACCAGAGTATCATATGCAATGACTTATGACTATTCCTTTTATATGTCATCACTGGCTTTAATGGCTCCCTTTCTTTGCCTTTCAAGCACCTTCTTTAAGCATAGTAATTATTTTTATGAGATGCATGGATAAGAGATAGTAAACCAAATAAAACATGAAATAAAGCACATGTTGACTATGTTATCAATATCAAATTGATCTACATATTTAGACTGACATAGAGAAAAGACTTGTCACTAAAATTCAGATTGTAAAGCTGGACATAATTTCTTTTAATATCTCCTCATTAGCAATGCATACAGGAACCTAACTGCAGCTTACATAGTCCAGTCAAATAAAAAGAACACATATTTGGTTTTATTTAGCATTCTACATGTTTAAATGCTACAGATTCAAAATTAGGTGCTTCTCTCTACTGTTTATAAGCCTCATTTATGCGGCTATTAATTTTTGAAAAAGAGTATTTCTTCCTCTATATATAAAAAGCATACACTTTGTGAAATCACTCTCCCTCTGAAGGACAAATGGAGAGAACCTAAATAGCAGGATCAATGCCAGAGGTTCCAACATCAGCAGTTAGTGTGAGACCTGGACAGTGCATTATAAGCACTGCACTTATATGGAATTGTGCACTTAACAATGGAATTGTGATTGGGATGAGACACATGTTGGCAGGAGAGTATTCCCATTTAAAACAACAACCCTACAGTATAAAAAGAAGGGGAAAAGAATGGTTTGCTATGGCTCACTTTGGCTTCACACTTGGAGAAATATCCAAAGCATGTTAGTCAAATTCTGTTGTCATATGGTAGGAGTAGGTGTGCTCTTATGAAAATGGCCTACATCCAGGTAAGCCCCAGTAGATAGTGATTTATAGTCTGAATTTTACCTGAATGTGAGCTGGATATTTTAGTAAAAGCAGTCAACTCATGTCTTTGAAGGCAGGATTTCCCAGGCTATATAGAAAAGAACTGGTTCTACTGGTTACTGTGGCTGGTGCTCTCAGCTCCACCACACCCATTCCAGGCTTTCTGCACCTCTGAAACATACAAACAGAGATTTTATCTGCTGAAATATTTTCAAAAACACTGGATTTTGGTCCTTCGAGTCCCTGGCTTTTATTACTGGGAAAGTAAGAGTATTTGTACAGCTATTGCTATCTGCAGAAATGTTCACGATCTCAAAACGACCTAATCTTTTTTTAGTACAGTGATCGCTTTCTCTGAAAATATGGATATATTTTTAAAGCATAATATTCATCCCAAATTTTAAAATTCAGCCTAAAATCACTGAGCAAAAGCAGTGCATTAAAGGATTTGGTCACAGCCTGCCAAATTTTGTTACACAAAGTACAAATTCACTTAAAACACATTTTCATACTGGCTGCTGTCTTGATGAATCTTATTGATTCATTGTATGAACTTTTATTGCTCATTAACTGCAGATGCAACCCAAGTAAGATTTTATATGATAGGCTATAAATTGATTTAAAAATATTTACTATAAAAGGCAAATTATCATCAAGTGGTTACTGATAGAAACTGCACATTTCAGAAGCTGTGGGGGTATGCTCAATTATAATAGAGAACATCAAGAGAGTGACATGAATTGTTTGGTAACCAGCTTCAAGCGAACAAAACATGTTTCAGCACAGACATCTTAAGGGATATAGGCCCTTAAAAAGGGATATAGGCCCCTTACAGAAGGTGGGACCACAGTATGGAAGGTAATGACTGAAAAAGTTACCTGCTGGAAGCAATACTAAACTGAAAAAATCTCTGTAGTATGCAGTGGCCAATGGAGTTAGCACTGGTGTAATCATTGGTACACTGTCTAGCAAAATGCTTTCTATCTAAAATATGCTCTTGAGAAAAATGTTAAACAGTCACTTTGGAAGAGAGGCAGATGATTAAAGAAAGAGAAGCATGACTTACTGTGAGAAAAGGAGAAAAGCTCACTAATGCAGAGGTATACCGGTGATTTGATTGCTGCCTCTGAAAAACATACACTAGAAGGCAGCTCTTAAACATGATAAATGAAATGTAAGATGATCTAATGTTGAAAGTCAAAGCTGGAAATAGAATGAAAATGTCTTGGGATAAGAAAAATCAGTACCCGAACATCTAAGAAAGAATTGTAAGTGATGTGTCACTGGAAATTTTCAAAGGAAGTAAGCTCTTGGATTTGAAGTAAGAATTAATTATGAAACCTGTAGCCTTTTGTGGCACAGGGAATCAGTAGTGCAATATTGTGTTCTTACAGTATTCTCTCCTGTGCTTAAAATCTGTGAAGTTATGTTGTTTGTAGATGGATCTATTCACAATATGCTAAACATTTTGAACAGTGTGATAAATGCATCCCCAAATATTCATTGAAATAAAAAGTAAGAGGTCTCTAACCGCTTTTCTGCACTCACCATTAATTCCCTTTGAACTTGAGACTATTGAAAAGTGCTTTGAAAACAACATGTTTATAAAATTATGACAATACATCTTAAATTAGTCATCAATCACTGTGAATATTACTGATATAAAAATAATTCATAGACAGTAAGATTCTTAAATATTTCTCTTCTAATGAAATATTACCCCATAAAAGCATGTTACATAACGTACCAGTGACATTAACCTATGTTTACCCAAAACAAAAAGGATTAAGTAATCGCTTAGAAAGCAAGGTTATGGTCACAGTATGAGAACCCAAATAACTTAAATTCAGCCAATTAAGCTTGTCATAAAGACCACAGAGATGGTGGAAAAGACTACATAGGAAAAGAAATCTATGGCTAGGTCTGATTAATATTTTTGACACTGTATTCTGTTGAAAAATGAGGCTTTGCTGAAATGAAGTTCTTCATGAAATCTTTTATATTTGTTCTGAACTTGGCATAAAGGTGAGCAGCTCTTGCAAAGGTGAAGATTTGGCAGCCTTGGAAACCTTGATCACAGTGCATTATATCTATATAAGAAGCCAAACAATTTATAGAAGGTGACTCTTCTCAACTGAATACAAATTCAGGCCTTATCAACAGAATAAATGTATTCATATCAATATACTCTCTATCTCCCTTCATTTTTACATTCTACAAAAATGGGAAAATAGAAATCACATGAATTACTGAGTCTTTTCATTTGAATGCAACATTGTATAAAGTGTTAGAAAATATTTAAAAGAAAAAATAATTAAAGCCTTGAAGGGAAATGCAAAAGGGAATAATCCTGGCTTTATCAAATAAAGATGGTCTCAGACTGTAATATTTTTGGGTAAGATAATTGACCTTTTACACAGGGACAATGTGATAGCCTGAGTTTTCATACACATTAGAGCAGCACTTATTATAGTGCCAAGACAAATTATTACTGAAGTGGAAATTACGAGGATCATCGCAAGAGCTAATTAGGTAGTTAAGGTGCTGACTAGCAGAGGCTTCAAATGTATGAAAAGAGAAGTTCTCAAGACAAAGATGGCAATCTGTTGACACTTCCTCACAGGACAGTCTTGAGACTTGTCCTACACTCCTTAATAATTTTTGGGTTAAGAACAAGAGGCAGAAATGGTAGGGATTGAGCAGCATAAGGTCACGCACGCATGGGCTTTTAACCCAGCCAGACCTTTGCAGTGGGTCTGCCTAAACATCTTTCTTATAATGAGCTCTCCAAAGTCGAAAAATAAGAGACTTTCATTCTCCAAAGACCAGGTTTAACTTGTATGTACACTAGAACAGTTTGTGTTTTACACAAAGAGAGTTCAGTGGCTAGGTGAGCTGGCAGAGAAGAATCAATTTATAAGTGTGCCTCCTGCCCACAGAAACTTCATCATCTGGATCCTTCTTTCTAATTGTGATTTCAGTCCACTGAGTGGCTTTCTGGGTTGCCAGACCTCTTGTGTAGTCCTCTCTTGGAGCATAAAAAGAAGGTATAGAGCTCTAGCCTTGGCTCTGCTCCCTGTTCCTTAGAAAGCAATCTCTTCACCCCTCTGCTGCTCTGGAGGACTTGTTTTGCCTTTTCTTCTGCCCACCACACCCTGCCTTCAGGGAAGTGTTTCTCCTTGAGGTATTTGCTTGAAGCTAAGAACAGTCTCTTCCTCTCTATAAGGGCCACGTGACTCGGTTCTTTCTTTCTTAAAGGAATATAACAGAGCAGCACACACTGCTTAAAAATAGCATGCATCATAGGGAATAAAGTGGAAGAAAAATATCTTGGTGTATTGGTTATTGGAGGGTTGCTGTTGGCAACCATTTTGAAGCAACTTTGAAATGCAGTATTAGGACACATTGACTCAAGTATTTCCAGTAGAGCTAGAAATGCAGGAGTTGCATTATATGAAGCACCAGGAAGACTTTTTTTACAATATTGCATGTAAGTTTTCATATGTTCAATAACAGATTAAAATTGAATAGTTGCAGAGGAAGGAAGACCAAAAGACTTTTAAAAGATAGTTGTACATAAGAAAGGAGAAAAACTGAACAATAACACTGTCATAAAATCAGGGGACTTCAGGTCAAAACTGAGGGAAAAAGTCCTACCATATTTCTAGGGCATAATATGAAGTGATCTTGCAAACAACAATAGCAAGGGTAAGAAGCTGATGATGTTTTAAATACTGAACTTCTATAAACATCAGTCTGTAAAGACTATATGATGGGAAGAGTAAATTTATAGGGGTGGGAACTTAGGATCTCTTGAATGCCCAATATATTTGTATCTCCAAAAATCACTGATTTGAGATGCTGTCTCATTATTTGTCTACTCTATCCCTAGACAGTAAAAAAATCCACCTTTTGGCTTCCCCTGGTGTCCTGTAGAGGTCAGAAAGTTGTGTGTTGTTCTTATGTGCTCAGCAATAAGCCAGGCAGATTTAAAGTGAAAGAAGAACATTTAATTTAGGAGAGATCGGCAGGGACCATTAACTTGAGTTTCTTGTTATTCTCTTTTTTGAAGGCCACTCACTGCATTCCAAGACACTCTAGAAGTTTTCTTTAGGAACTACTCTGCTATTGCAGGATCATAGCACAGTGATGAAAATGTTGATTTTTTTCCTGCAGTATACTGTAGCTGTGAATTACTCCAAGTCTTACATTTGTCAGAAGGTTTTGAGAAGTGTCTGTGGTATGTTGTATTTAAAGAGTGCGACTGCTGTGGAGTTTTATAAAGTGTACATATACTCTAGGGCTACTACATTGCAGGTGGCTGTATGAACCTGAAATACTTGTTCATGGGTGATATTCTGATTTGGGAACAAGGACGCTTACGTGGAGAGAAAAACTAGAGGAACTGATATATTGGCAAGAAATAGCATACTGTTAAGTCTTCCTCATTGGAGTTTGAATCAGTGCAATTTCCAAACTCTGGGGTATATAAGGATTCAAATGAACTCAGTAGTCCTTTTGTCTGTATGTTTAAAATTAAACAGAAATTCATATCTGTGGTTCTGTCTGGAGTGACAATTGCTTTCAACTTGTCTCTCAGCTAAAACAGAGGCATAGCAATAAACCAGAGAATATAAGTCAGAGAGAAGAAGAGTGCTGGAGCCAGAAGCACTTACATTCGGTGTCATATTGTAAGACAAAAAAAAAAAAAAAAAAAGAAACAAACATGTTTTTACTACAGTATTTTGAAAATAATTGGGACCATCTGCTATTCTCAGGACATTAATTATTAAAACTTATGAAAAACTGAAAGCATAATGGCTAATAGATCCTAAATGGTTATAAATCTAATTCATGCTTTTTCCTCTTACTCTGTCTGATGCAAACAGCTGATCAGCATGCAGCAAAAACTGTTTCATCAGAATTATAGTGAATTTAAGGGTAAAACTGCAGTTCTTGAAAACAGGCTGAAAGACTTGAAATATTACTTCAGTATAATTTTGTAATATCAGGCCCACTTGTTCACAAAGTTGCATCTGTTTATCTAGATATATGTTTTAAAACTTAATTAAATTCTTACAAGAATCCCATGTGGGTATTCTTGATTAGGTTTTAATTAAAACACAAATTAATCAGAATTAAGGCAGTTCCTTGCAGGGTTTGAGGTTTTCAGTCATGTGCACAATGGAATTTGCACCGTCACTAAATTAAACCATTGATTGTGTTTCAGTTGGTAGAACATTTATGTAGGGAAAAGTTCTCATTTTATTGATCAGCCTGAACTACCAATTGTAGATCCAAGTCCAAGACTCGGGAAAAATGTGGATATGCTGAAATAGTGGTCCAGGTCTAGGTATTTTGTAAAAAATCATGGAGTCATTCCTTCTGCTAAGCTCTCCCATGTATTTTTGCAAACTCCCTTAGTGAAAAATGTGATTCCAGATCAAATCTATGGGTAATTGTAGTTCAAACAAACACTATAATATTGTGTAATGAAAGTGCATATGTGAAGTGCATGTACAGCCATTTAAATTAATGGGATGCTGTACATTGCATGGAGACCAGGCTAACAAATCTGACTGCAGGATTTTCACAAATTATAGTGCTAATAAATTTGTATTAACTGGGGTTCATCTAGACAAAAAACAATATACAGGCAAAACCACATAATCTTTGTAAATGGTAATCTTTGTACTGTGATACACATTCACTCCTGAGAGGAGAAAAAACTACTCGGGGTTTATGAACACTGATATTCATCCATGTATAATGCTAGAATCAGACTGTTAGCATATTAAAGGGATTTATGTATACTATTATTCAGTATCTTTTGAATCTGTACTACTCATGACAAGCAAAACTCTAAACGTGGTCAGTCACATAAAATGTACTGTATTGTTGTTTGTAGCAGATGAAAAGATAAAACAGGTGCAAAAAGACATCATTTATAGGTAAAGAATTACAAGTGTAGTTTTAAATCAAGCAGTTAATCAAAATAACTATAAGCTACCAGAGAAAACGGGAAGAAATTATCAGATATTACAGTATTATGAAGCATGAACTTAAAATTAGATTGAATAGAATATTCCCCTGTCCTAAGATATATTCTCACAACTGCATATGACTGAGCAGTAGCTGATGACAGCCAGATGGCACCATCCAGAAAGCCCTTCCCGAAGTAACAGCCAAGGTTAAAAATGGTACTGCACTAGAAGCCAAAAGTTAAAAAATGTTACTCATGAACAGTCATAATTTGAAACTTAGACATTCAGTATGTACTGCAGTTATAACTATGTATATAGAAGTAAGGCTTCCTCTTGGGTTACCTGTGGTCAGCTGAAGTTTTACTTCCTCTTTGTAATACATTTAGTATTGTAGCCAGATATTTATCATACCTGAGCAACCAACTTACTGGTATTTACTGTGGCGGATTTCTATTTGCCAGTAGAGTGATGTAACTATCCTTTTAAACCAGACTCCTCCCAGAAATGCTTAAAGCCAGTGGTGCTTAAAGTGCTTAAGCTCTTCTGCACAATATACTACATGTCTACTGGTATTGCTAAACAGTAATAAATACTATAAATATTACAATGATTATATTTATAATATTATAATATAAATAAATAAATACCCTTCTAAATCTGTCCTGAAGAGTAGTCTATTCTGTAGGTATACTCCTTTGATTAACCAGGATCAGGGCTTGGTTTCCTATAAACAAAACCTCAACTTGAAATATGTTGTTCTCTCTGTTAACAGCAGGCCTTCTCCATCATTCCTTTCTTGCAAAAGATTCTGAAACAATTTTCTGCCGTATGATACTCCACCTTTGGCAGTGCTTCAGGGAACTGGCTGGAGCTTTCTGTTGCAAATACAAATATACTGAGGTGTGGGGATGAAATCTACCATTGACAATCTAGAACCATTGTTCTCCTACTCTGAAAAATATCTACTGCTCATATCATCAGATATGAGTAGTGACTTTCTATCTAGGGCTCATTTGCTGTTGCTTACAGAAAAATAAAAGGAAAACAGAACAACTGCAACAAAACCAAAAACTTCCTGAGGAAAACATGATGCTAATTTTGATTATGGACTTTCATTCATCTTGAATGGGTGAATTGCTGGCTCCATCGTCTCCAACCACAAATGGTACAAGAGCCTTACATCACTATGCTGTTGTTTCAGTATCTTGAGCTGTAGCTAAAATCAATTCCTGGTGTTTTCGAATTGCTTGTGATTTGCATTACATGTCAGCATCATTAGGTAAACTGATGAAATCATCTCACTCCAAAGAGCATAACCACTGAAAATGTGGAACTGGATTAGAAAAGGATTAGACACATTCACAGGGTGAGGCACATGTTATCTGAATGCAGATTTGGCACAGAAAGCCCCTAAACGGTTTATAGTCAGAAGGCAGAGGATTGTCATGAGGGGAAGATCACTCTTTACTATATGCTTTACTCATATTCTTATAATCTTTTTCTTAGATTTCCACTATTAGGTAACAGTGACTGCTCCCAAGCACTCTCCCCTTTTCCATTACAGAGCCTTGTTAGAAATTTATTTGAGCATTATTTTTGCATAATGTGACCTGATGTTTCCTTGGAGACCTGAAAGCTTTTCAGGGCTATCAGTCTTCAGAAACGGTGTGTCCTTTGTATTTTCTTTTTACTTTCAATGCTATTTCTTTTTGCTACATTTTTCTATTCTTCAGCATTGCTTGCTGCATCAAAAGAAGAATGACCAGCAGGGTAAGAGAAGTGACTCTCCCCCTCTACTCTGCTTTCATGAGACCCTACCTGGAGTTCTGCATCCAGCTCTATGGTCCCCAGCACACAAACGACATGAATGTGCTGGAGCAATTCCGGAGGAGGGGCAGGAAGACAATCAGAGGGCCAGAGCACCTCTCCTATGAAGACAGGCTGAAAGAGTTGGGGTTGTTCAGCCTGGAGAATACAAGGCTCCAGGGAGACTTTTCCTTGTGCCTGTATCACATCATTAGCATCCAGCAAAGTGGCTACAGTTTGAGGGAACAGCTTATGCATGGCATTACAGCATGTTCCAGCTGCCCCCACAACTTTGCTACAGTCAAAGAGGTCACTAATCTCACCTTACAGTTGCTGGCAAAGCAACCCAGTACATGCCATTTGCAGTACAAAAATATGCCTTAAACTTGTTCTACATAAAGTCTCTGTTTCATAGCAAGTCTGAGTATTCCTACTTGGGGTGTGAACTACTACTTAAATACTTTTTTCTTCCTTTTATTTTTGTCAGTTACAGCAGTGGGATATGAAATTAATCTTATTTTCAACATCCATAACAACCTTGTCTCCAGGCATGTTTCAGTCTTCTTTCTGTACCCTTCTCCATAAAAAGTCTACTGGATTGTTGTCTCTCTTCCTGCTGGTTCATTTTGCTACCTTTGCTCCTTTGGCTTGAGCTGGCAGCTGTTGTTGATTACTCCCTTGCAATTTTATAGATGAACTGGACTTGTGTCCCATATACTTCTCCTTTAATAATGGATCATTTAATGCTTTAGAGGGAAAATGTGACTAAACCTCTTAACACTGAAATTCAATGCTTTTGGGGTGGTAAAGGTGTGTATCTTTCTATAATGGTTGGCAAACACCTGTTTCTGGAACTGCCACCATACCAGTCAGCTCTCTAAGCAGCCAGGCTTCATACTTCTCCCATGGAAGAGAGAAGAAATGAGTACATTGCTTTTCGCTGCCATTCACCATGTCTGCAGGCTCTGTTTTGGCGCCTCCTGGAAATCCTTCCCTCCTGCAGCCTGAGCGTTTCCTCCCCACGTGCCAGGCAAGCAGCTACTGGTGAACAGGAGACAGAACAGGAAGGGAAGGAGCCAGTGACACGCACAGGTTGGGCAACCACAGGATGCTCTGCAGCAATGACCTGACCCCAGCCAGTGGCACTGCTCGAGAGGGAGCACCCAGTACAAACACTGGGGATCTGACAGGCAGAGGAAGGAGGAAACCAAACATTCCTCCTGCCCCAAGAGGGGCCGGGGTGCCCTCCCAGCCAGGGCCGACATGGATATCTGTATCTAGCTACATGCTCTCCCTTCCTCTCTTCCATGGGCAAGCCTGTCTGCTAAGCTCCCTTTCCTTCCTGCCTCATTATGGTTTTATTTCTGGTGTGCAAGCCTGTCCCAGCCAGGGTAAGCCTATAATTGCAACGAGCCTAGTCCAATAAAACAGTTACCTTACTGGAATTTTTAAGAAGTGTGGGGTAGAAGAGTATTGCTGAATATTACTAGAATGCAGTGTAAATTATTGAACAAAAACTATAATTGGTCCTTAAGCCATGTAAGTATCAGTGTAAATTCTTAACACCTTTGGAATCCACTTGTAGTACCTCTTAACTACTGCTCTAAACAGGACAGATTAAAGATAATTAGGATAAGGCAGGATAATTAGCTACAATGTGATCATCAGCAAAAATTCTGTAAGAATTTACAGCTGTGCAATCCCAGTTGATTTCAATAAGATGGAACAGGATTTTATATCAATGTAAAATTGATATCTAAGTCTTCAGTGCTCCATATATCACAAATATGCTTTTAAATGCCAATTCTTTCTGGTGTTTTATATAAGCATTAATAGACTATATGCATAACCCTATTTTAAGAGCCTAGCAGAGCATGTGAGATGTAAAAAATTGATATTTTAGCCAAGGGTCAAGTCTGAGTTCCCAAATTTTACCTGAGTATTTTTTTTTTTGCTTAGCCATGGTGATGTCCAGCATCATTTTCCACAGAGTTGGTGACAAAACTCCCCTAAGAATATATGTACTTAGTATCTATAATATATATGTCATGACATTGTTGAAAATTCACTTCACAAATACCTGGAAAATAAAGATTGGAACTGCTACTGAGTTATAAGTCCCTTCATGCTGGAATATTCCTGCTACTTAACTTTTGGAATCTGGAAATATAAATGTGAGGTCAAGTCAATTGCTCTTACCGATACATTTAGAAGGATGATGCATCTCTTCTGAATTTATTCATTTGTTGTCACAGCCCAGTAGGAATATTCGTTTTTCCTCTTATAGAAATTAGACCTGTTGGGTAAATCCATCAAAATCAGAATTTGTTTTTGGTCAAGTAATACTTCATAAAGACTTATTGTAAGGAAAATGTATCTTAGTATTCAGAAAAAAAAAAAAAAGACAGGAGAGGAAAGCTTGAGTCTAGATCCATCTAGGAGCCAGCTGACAGTCTTCTCACAGTGGTCACGAGCATTGCCTTCCCTTGAAACAGAAGTAATCATTAGGTGCAAGGGTCACACATTTTGTTGAAATGATAGTGGAGATCTTAATTACCAAATTAGAGGACAAAAAAAAAAAAACATAGAGAAAATTAGGATCTTCTTACCCTTTCCTGCCTCAGATCAAGTTGTTTTCATTGATGGCCAATACAGAAATAAACGAAACTCCCTGTTCTGACTTTTGACAAATAGTTTGGTTTTGCAGTCTGCGTGATACATTGCTTTTCAGGTGATTTAACTACAAAAATCTGCCTTATGAATCCTAAGATACAAAACTGTCATGGAGGAATTCTCCCTGTCATTGTATTCATTGTCAGGATCATGGAAGGCAGGAAAAGTTCTGGACAATTATTTATGGTGAAACATAATCTCAGAGGATGCTTTTCATTTATAAAAGTGTCACTGTAAACAGCTGTAAAACCAGAGTAAGTTGATTTTGTGAAAAGTATCAGGCAAGATTTTTTTTCAAAATTCACTTTGCACAAATGTGTCATCCTGACAGTCGAAGTTTCTATTGTGAGCGTATTATCTGAGGCTACTCTAGTCAATACTTCTGAATAAAGGAAAGCATCTTCCTGTGTTCTCAGATTCTTTATTACATACATTTTCAGACAGCAGGGACACAAAATAGTATTATTCTTTTCCAGTCCCTTAGCTCTTGTGGTAAATCAACTAAGTTGTTATAATTTCACCGACATGTGGTACTTGAAGAGAATAGCCTGAATTCAGAGCCAGCAGAGCCAGTTTTCATTCCGTGGTTCATACAGACATCACAGGAGGGATGCCTGAAAAAAGGATGGAAGCTATTTTTTTCCTTGTGTAGCTCTACTATCTAATGCCACTACTATGGATCTAAAGACAAACTGGTGTTTATCACTGAAGAAAAGGGAACTTCAAGTGACTCTTGTAATATGGGATGAAAGATGGGTTCCCAACATATCCTGGAACAGAAGTGTAAAATTAATAATGAGACAGGTTGCTTCAAGTTACAGACACAGTTTAACGCACAGCCCAGGACTTTCTCTTCAGAAACACCAGTTACGGAGGTTCCTCTTTGAGGATGGTGCAGACCAAGTCCTATGCTTTCTCCCCCAGCACTGCTTCTTGCTTTCCAGCCTATTCTCAGTAAGAAAGGACCTGTTACCTGATGAAATGGTCTTGCATCACACTTCCAGTTTATTCACCAGTGTGGTCATCCCAAGTATGTCTTATAAACAAAAGAAGGTTACAGCTTGATCTCACTCTTCCTAAGTGGAAACTTCCATGATGGGAGACACACCAGCTAAGTGCAGAAGCCAAGCTAATGTTGCTCTCAAGAACCACAATTCATAGCTGGCCCTGGTATGCCATTATGACAAAGCTGCATAACATTATCTCTCTTACAGCAAGCCCTGCTGTCATAATGCCAGTCATCTGCTTGTTTTTAAGATCTCACTCATGTGAAGAGTAGACTACACCTGCATTTTGGAGTGTCAGTTGTTACATCTGTCTGGGATTGCCTGGTTTTAATATGCGATACAGAGACATCCATAACCAGAAATAAGTTCCTAAGTAGTATTATTTTCCAATCTAAGTAATTAGTGCTGAATTATTTGGATTGCCAGGCCTATGCTTCACCAATAAATTTATTTCAGGTTCTACCTTGAAGATAAGGTAGACTGTACTGTGCATAGTACTGAACTGCTATTACAGACTTCAAAATTCAAGGATTCTCTAAGGGAAAACTACTTATTGTCAAACTTTCCAGCAGCAATGTTTTGGGGACAGATTTTTTTACTCTTTGAACTTCCTTTCAGACAGAGTGTGAACATCTTTCTAGGCAATGTTTCTGCCTACCAATTTTCTAGCAGCAAACTCATCAGCAATAGAATCCTCAGAGCCCTGACCAGGGTGCATTGCCTTGGATTCTGGCAAGTTTATTAAAAGTAATTTTCCTCCAGCTTCATTGGCCCAGTATGAAAAAAAAAAATTGCAGAATTTAAATCTGGTATACAAATGACATAAAACACCTTCAGTTTTGAAAAGCGCCGGTGGCTAAACTCAGTCTGATTTTTTTAAGAACAGACTTTTTAGCCATTTTGCATGGATTTAAATATAAAGAGTTTGACCATTCCTGGAAGAAAATGCCTGCAGTTACTTTTCATATTAATACTGCAGCATGTGTCAGATGTAGACACTGCTGTTGTATCTCAGCACCTGGAGCTACTGTGTCCTTTTTCAGCAAGAACAGCTCCAGCACACGTGCTGTTTCTGCGTGGCATGTGAGACAGACTCACTGTCTCTTGGTTCTGGGACTTTTGGCCAAGTTCTAAAATCCATGGCATTCTGCATGGCTTTTCACTGCTGTCAATGAAACACGGTTTGGCCTGGGTCAGTGTCTGCTCGTTATTAGATCTGGTTCTCTGCTGTTTTGTTCATGCTGATTTATTGAATTGAATAAAATTGTCATGCTGTAGTACTGTGGATTTGATAATCAGAGCCCACAAACTACAGAATACCTCCTGCTCTGTTTTTCATCTTTATACTTTTTATACACCATTGGCTTCTTAGCAGTTTCTCTACACTTTTGCTGAAGTGAGAGGAGAATCAAATCCTTAGACTGAATACAAACTTCTGCTGGTTCATATATAACTCTCTACTCTCTGATATTGAAGTAAGTGACAACTCTTCAGACACTCCTTGCTGTCAGGTTGATTCTGCCTTCAGACTGCTCGATACCTCATTCCCCAAAGGGCCTCACATGGTTGATGGTATCTTGCACAAACAGCTTGGTCTTCCCACTGCCCTCCAGGGAATGCTGAGAGATCAATAGGAGTAGGAGTCTTACCACATTTTCAGAATGACAAAAATGCTTCAGACTTTTTTTTTTTTTTTTTACGTCTGAGTTATAAATCTCAAATCCAGGTACATATGTTGGCTGCATCCTAGCCTTATTTTAGAATGTATGTTAACTATTGATCTAGACACTTCCCAACCATTGATTTCCCAATGGAAGTGGGAAGAGAATATGACTGTAATAGGCTAGAATGGAGAATTTCAACCCAGCCAAGTCTCCATTGTGGAAAATTAGAGCATCAGGACTCCAGCACATGCTCTGTCATACTTCTGATGCTTAGTCTACGTACAGACAAGTGTCTTTATTTCTCTAACACAGAAAGGCAGTGCTTCTGCTGAAAAAATTGTAAGGCTCAGTTTGCACTTCATTGGATGCAAGAGTATGGTATCCCCCTTGTCTCTCCTAGAACAGGAAGGAAAACGAGTAAGCAGAATTATCTTTTCCGGGAAACTTCATGGTAGTTTCTCAAAGTTTCTGTATATCTTCATTATTCCTCAGACACTCACTTGAGAGTGAGCCCATGGAAATCCATAGGATTTTGTGTAGTAAATCTGGCAGTACTGAGCCTGCTGTGACCAGATTGGCATTGCAGGAAATTGCTACATCTCTGGCTTCTTGACTATAAACATTAGAATTACAGTGGGACAGCAGCACTGTCTTGGCTTCACTACCCATCAAGGTGTAGCTTGCATATTAATTTATGAAATGCAAGGATATATTTTGTCTGTATTAGTGATTTAGTAGATCTGGTCAAAACCCTGCATTTTATTTCTTTTGGGAGATTATGACATTTCCTGATTTTCTCTGGTGTGACTCATAGTGGAAACAGAACAGTTTTTGCAAAATTAAATTTTGAACCAAAAAAATCC
Source organism: Vidua chalybeata (assembly GCF_026979565.1). NCBI lineage: Eukaryota > Metazoa > Chordata > Aves > Passeriformes > Viduidae > Vidua > Vidua chalybeata. The sequence continues at coordinate 68,587,296 of NC_071530.1, read as the reverse complement.
AGCACTTAAGAGGGTCTAAATATTTGGCTTAAAGTTAAAGCTGGAAACATTTGCAATCAGTTGTATAACATTGTTTTATATTACAATAAAATGCCAATATGCAATAGGATTTAGAGAATTCAGGAATAATCAAAACAGAACATAGGAGAGGTGACAATATGAAATTACAATTTTCCAATTTCAGATAGACAAGTGGGCAAGAAAAATATGTCAACAACATTGCTACAGAGGTAGGAAGCATTACAATTTCCTCAGTGAGCCACTGGAAACTGATACTTAGGTAAATTGGTACTGCATGTTTACAGCTGGTACTCTGAACTGTTTATGATATTCTGGTGCAGACACCAACCGACACACCAGAAGGCTCAGAGAAGAAGGATGAATAAAACTACAGTCTAGACAAGCTTCCAGAATCTGTTAGCTGATGGTATAAATGTGAGGGTTGAATTAAAAACCAGAAAGTCAATGAACGGCCAGGTTATCAATGTCACACACAGTATCACTTTGCCTCTCTCACGTACATATGCATGAAGCTGTGAGGCCAAAAACCACATTATTTTTAGTCAAAGATATGGACTGTCATGGTGCAATGCTAAAGTCTATAGAAGTACAGTGTGGTTGTGAGCATGAACTGTTCTGTTCTCTTCTGTTCTGAGAAAGAGGAAGATAGAGCCCTGAAGATGATTTGGTGTTGCCATCTCTCTAATCCTTTGCAATTGCTAAGATTGCTTGGCAAAGAAATCATGCAAAGTGAAGCTGAGAGTGCATTTCAGGCTATTACTTTGGGATGATGAATAAATCTCACTATAGCTTGTATGGGAAATATTTGAGAAAGTGATACTAAATACTTCAGAGGAAGTTATTGGAAGTCATAAACAAAGATAAGCTGGAAAGGCAACAAAATATAATGTTACAAGAAAAGCATAAACAGGCCAAGTCTGCTGGCAAGGCAAGAGCATGATCAAAGTAGTGAAGAGATCACGAAGACAACACAACCAAAGATTTGGAAGACAGAAGCTCAGCAACTTGAAAATACCTCAGACTATCTAGAAAAGCATTCTGCTTGGTGGTTGAATTAAACAGGAAAAGAAACTGAGCCAATACTTCTTATGCTAGGATGGCTCACAGCAACCTGACAAGTCATAAAGAAGTGCTGCAGGTAGAGGGATTGCTTTGAAAACACATATTCCCTGTAGCTGATGACACATGCATTCTAGGCATGTAGTAGAGAGAAGACAGCTTGCAAGGCAAGATGGTATTGCTCTCAGCACAACAAAGTATCTCAGCACTGAATCTTCCTTCATCCATAGAAAAAACAGAGCCAAGACAGAGGCAAATAAAATGTAAAAGCTGCTGGAACACATGACATTACCACTAAGGCACCAGAATCATCTGGAATAAGCACCTGAAATTCTAGGCATTTAGAAAGCATTCAGAGGAAAGAATGTTTTGTCAATCCAAATAATTACATAAATATAATGTATCTACAGTATTAGAAAAATAATTTTAAAAGTACTTGTGAACAAATTATGGCCGCTTTTAAAAGAAAGAGGAGATGAAAAACAGTGCAGTATGGCCTGGCTAAAACTATATTGATTGAATATTGTGTTTTAACAGAGACCTGGAAAAAAGGTAAGAATAGGGGTTAAAGCCTTATTTTTAAAAATCCTATTATTTTTTGCATACAATTTATAATAACATTAGGTATAGCTTAAAAGGGAGCACTATGAAAAGTGATTAAATCAGACTAATTGGGGCCCTAGATAAGGTAAAAACAGTGCTAAAAAGTGTGTATAATGACTTTTGCAGTCTCATAAGATCTGATGGGCAAATGAGTAAGAGATTCATTCCAAAGGCTGATAGAACAGAAAGGTCCATAGAGATGCTGTTCCTCTTCATCACTATCTAGCCATGATGAAGCCATTGTGCAACACTGGATGACCAGTTTTCCTCAAAAAATCTGCTGGAAAAGACTTTATTCCATTTTGTGGAATACACAATATTCCATTGTGTGGACTGCACACTTCAATGCTTCTTCTGCTTTGCATCTTCAGGTAGGTCTGTGATGTCACCAAAATGGAGACGTCACTGTGGACCTGATTCCTATGAGTCTCCAGCTGCGTGGCTGTTGCTAAAAGTAGTCCCTGTTCTTTCCCCTGACATTCATGTGTGCTTTTATCACAGATTATGCAAATTATGTGATGCAAAAAACTTATATTGTTGCCTTGTGGCAAGGACAATCCATTTGCTTCAGTCTCAAAAAAAAAATGAGAGAAGAGGTTTTCTTAGAAAATTTATATACTTGCCTTGAATTTGCAGTAAATATCTTGAAGATAAAATGGTTGTATCTAGAGAAGAGAAAATGCATAAAGTGCTGAGATGGAGCAGGGGTAACCTAATAAACCAATGGCTTCTGCACACATCCAAAGACCTTGGTGAGTGTTGATTACCAAGTATGAGGTTCATAGAACATGTGCTTCAGCCACAAAAACTGCACAAAGATTGACAGAACTCCAAAGGGGATAAAACCAGGGTGTTTGGAGTGAGCTGCACTACCTAGAGCTAAACTCAGAATTTTGGAGAAAATGGGCATCTGTCATCTCATAAAACAGCCATTTGTCAACTGATCATGAAGAACTCCTTCCCAAAAATCCCTTTATGCAAGAAGGCGCAAATAGCTGTTTTTTTCAGAATCAGATTGCTGCATTCCATGTCTTTGCACAGAATCCATGGATTTTCCAGAGATCTGGGAAGCCAGTTCTAGCTCTGTGTAGTCAGGAAGCCAGCAGAAGTGCTATGCACCTGCTTCTCAAAAAATTAGAGGAAGTCTGAGAAATACAGGAATACTGGAGACATTAAACCCCTGAGATCTAGACTTGGGAAAATTTACTGAACCAGTGCCTTTTACTGATACTGACGATATTTTATCTGTGTAATTGTTTGGATTGGAGACACATTCCTTCCTCATGAATATTTTTAAAATGCAATGCACTCCAGATGCTAGTTCATAGCACCCTGTCATGTGGGTGGTCCAGTTACAGAATCTTCTAACAGGTTGCCTGGTAAAACTTTCTGTACACCAGCTGGGTCCATTATTCTTCTATGCAGTTGTCTGAGTGATCGGATCAGGAAGCTAATTTGTAAACTGTGGACAGATAGAGGGAGATCTTCCCTTTGCAGGACTGTATTCCCAGTGGCTGTGGACTAATGTCACATCCTGGTATTCTTTGACAGCTCTGTATGAAAACTCCAATAGGACTTCTAATATAGGCCTAAATTGCCCTAAATTCTAAGGAAAACACTAAAATTCCTTGCACTAAAACCAAATTTTGTATAAGACCCAGTGCTTCACCTTGAAATGACACACAGTCCACTTGAAATGCCATTTGTCAAATGTGGGAGCTTTACAATCTTTCCATTATGTAAAGGACCATTGACATAAGAGGCCTATGAAGGCAGCTGTTAAGTTGCACTGACAGTCAGGCACTTCAAATGGTAAATAGTACAACAATGGCAGTGGTAAGAACTGAAGCTGTTTTCAAAATTGTCCTTTTAGCACAAGAGAAAATAATTTTAAGTAATTATTAAAAAGCAAGCATGATTAAAAACAACCATTTGTGGAAATAAGATGTACAAAGATGTTTAGAGCACCAGCAGCACTTCCAGAGTAGTGATGTGAAAGAAAATACTCTGGGGATAAAAAAAAAATGAATAAATGGTTTTATTAAGCAGTCTGATGTAATTCATATTAATCTGATCTAAAAATTAACAATAGAAATAATTCTAGAAAGCTTGAACGGCTGAGACACTGCATTTTAAGAACATTTAACTTGGTTTTGGCTTTATGTATTCATATTTGCTCTCACCAAATTAGTTTGTTTAAAAACATGAATGAGATGGGAAGGACCTAGAAAACAATCATGATATTACACACCACATCTTTGAATCACTGTGGTCAGAACATCAGAGCAACATTTTTATTTTAAGCACAAGGGTTGTCTCCTAGAGCTTGGATATTCTCTGAGTGCTGATTGGAAGAGGATGTTCACCAGCAGAACTGCTGAACCATTCTTAGCATGGGATCTGTTTTCTTCAATTTTAGGAGCTAAGAAGATAGAAATTTAGTCTGACTTACTCATTTAAGCTTGCTTCAACATTTTCAAAGTTCAACCTGACTCACCCTAATATAAGGGTTTGAGATAGGTTGGTACCTATTCCCTTCTACCAACCACAGAATGAAAACCACAGGACATGAAAAGTCAGCATTACTGAACTAAAGCATCATCTCTGGTCACTCAAGACTGCCCTGGAAATTCCTCTTGCAGATTCTAATAAATTGTCCTAAGTATCATTGAAAATAAAATCAGACATTTTGAATGTTTGAATGTCTTTGCCTTTTTGAAATTATTAGTTTTCCCAAGGAATATTTACATCTTTAGCATCAATTTCAAAGAGGGTGAAGTCAATTTCTATTATAAATACTTTCAAGACAAATGAGTTGTCTCATTCTGAGGTGCTCCTTTCTCCATTTATCTCACTACTTTGCCATGTTAACATATGAAAGCCTCTGCTATCCCTAACTAATTATAAATTCCATGGTTTTCCTATCAATCCACATGAAAAATGTTGTGTGAGAAGTCACAGAACAAAATCAGTTCCAAATATCAGACACCAAAGTGCTCTCAGTTCATGAATTTGTAGAGTAAAAACTATTGGATTGTTACAACTTGCAGTATACCTGCAGTTGTCCTGCAAATTTTATAAGGCGGAGTAGGTAATATTTACAGAATTATCTACTTTTGTCTATTTTTGTAATTTTTCCACTTCACTTTTGGACTCAATTCTGCAGAAGTCCCTGCCTTAGTTTCTAGACAGGACTGCTGCATGACATGCCACAGTGCTGGACACCATGAGAAAACCTTAAAAAGCTATTTGTATATTCATATGATATTCACCACTCTCATAAAGGATGGTATTCTGTCTATGTTGAAGACTGGAAAAAATTAGATGTAAATTCAAGTTTTAAGTATCTTACACCTAAAGAATATTTGCTGTTTGCTGTGGATGTGACAGCCTGGTCAGAGGGTGAGAAAACTAGGTAAGTTTTCCCAGAATCAGCTTGAGAGACTTTAGGGAGTTGAAGATAAACGATGATAGCTTATTGTCATAAACAACCTGCAGGTGGTGTTTTCCTATTCTCTGTTTTCTTGTTCTTCTCAAAGATTGTTTATAAGAAAGGCATCTTGTTAATTAGCCAATCGGGTGAAATGTATTGATTAATTGACCAACCAGGTCTACCTGTATCAGAACAATGTATAAAAAGAGGATCTGAAGTAAAGATGCTTGCTCTATGCAAACCAACCTTCTGGTGAGTATCTGTTGTTTCTTACTCAGCAATGACAGTTAGAGGCTTCCTTTATTCAATACCTGTTGCTAAAGAAAATTGAGTGTTTCCCTTAGAGTCTGGGTATTTCTTCTGAGAAAGTTATCAAGTGTTTCCACATTGGGCTTATAAGTTCCCTGGTTCAGAGTCCTTTGTTCAGCAAGAGGCTGAAGGCAAGTGTTTGATTCCCTGATCAAATTTCTTGTCTGAAAGAAAAGTATACATTTTTAGGTCTAGCAGGCAGCAGGACAAACGTGTTTAAATACCAAAAGAGAGCACGGAGACTCATAATAGAACAGGGAAAATATATGACTGCATGAATTAAGAGTATTTGTGCCTTATTATTGTGTAGTTTCTTACTACAAGTCACAGCTGAATAGCTTCTATGAGCCCTTCAATTGTTTTCTTTCCAGTAGATGTGTTTAAGACTTTGTGGACCATAAGTGAACACAAGCAGGAATGGGTTGTTAGGTGCTTCTTTAAGTCTTGGGTTCTCAAAAAATTTCCTTCATTTAAGTTCAGGATGTCAGGCAATGTATTTTACTCCTGTTGCTAACTCTTCCCCTCCCAGCTATTCTGTACAATCCTATTAATGTTTTTCTTCAATAAAAGGAAGGTGCAGTTTGATACCATGGTGACAATTGTCGCCTACTATTTCCTTTAGAATCCTTTAGTACAGTTACATGGCACACTTATTAACCTAAGGTAAGCACTGGAGGTAATGCTGGGAGTGAAAGAATAAATCAGGAGCTATGAGCAGGGAAAAGGTTGTGTTTGGCACTCCAATCATATTGTCAAGGGAAACTTGATAGTAATTTCTGGAGATAAGAAATAAAGGCCTGTAGACTGCATAAAAATGTGAGCTTGGAAGGAAACATCCATTATTACTATAGTATTAATGCAATAACAGCAGGCCTCTGTCATAATTTGACTGCCCACTTGTCTCCTGCCTCCTCTGAACTCTACTTTTGTGATAGCAGCAGGGATTTAGAATAGCTGTTTACAATTCTCCTAAATAAAGTGGAAATGCTTATCCATAATTTTTTGCTCCCAGTCTTACATTCTTTCACCTCTACCAAAATCACAGGAGTGTTTGAGTATTTGATTTTTCCAATGACACCAACTTCCAATGTTTGCAGATGCATTGGAATATACAGGCTTTTCATAAGATATCTGCAGAAAGAAATAAGAGAAATAGAGATTATAACAGTAATCTCAACAGATCCCTTAAGACTGCATGAGAATTTTTGACATGGCCTTACATTTCCTCAGTATTTTTGTAATCCTCACACCAATAATAAAATCAATCAGGGACAATTTATAGAAAGGGACATTGCATAACAGAAAATTATTTCTGGCTGAATTGCCTTCCTTTTCTATGTAGTAAAAATTTAACACTTTTATCATGTAATGATAATTTTAAAATACAGGTTAAGGACGGAAAACAACAGAAATAAAGAATTTCAGAACTCTTCCTTTGAAAAAAAATGACCTTTTATATTATGACTATCTTACTTTGGATCTGGGCATAACTGATTTATAACTCTGCTGTCCTTAACAATGTTCATTATTCTACTCTTAGCTGATGAGTAAAGGTCATGCTACACTTACTCTCAGCCATTACTATAAATGTCATACCGACATGTTGCAAGCTACAGTGCTGAAGTTGGGGCTGTGACAGCTGCCATTAATCCTCAAATCTTTAACTAGGTATTTTTTGTTGTAATGTTCATGATCAATTGCATCATGGGACATTTTTCCCTGCTCTCCAAATGTGTTTTGCTGGCACTCACCAACAATGACAAGAAATTTAACATTTCTTTCTGCTCGGTGGATGACAGTGAATAGGCTGTGATTTCACTGCTTGTTCCCATTATTCTATTTGATGAATATTATTGCAGATGTCTTTGACTCTGAGGCTGGAATGCAAACAGTCTTCCAGGGATGTTTTTCATATCTGAGTATAAACGATTTTAAAAATCCCATACCATTGTTTCCTTTCTTCTGGTCCGCAAATATGGAAGTATATGAGCAGTAATACTGTGCCTGAGTTTAAAATTCTGCTCCCAGGATTGTGTTGGAGTTAACATTTTCAGTCTGGTTTCTCATGAACATTTATGCCAACCAAAGGTCGTGAGACTAGCATAAATACATTGAGTTTAAATTTAAAAATCGAAGAATGTCTGCTTTTTTTTTTTTTTTTTTTGCAACAATGATCTGTCATTTTTTGGTAGTCCTTGAGGTATTGCAGGTCAGAATTATTGTTAATCCTAAGTCTTTGGCTATGCTTAATCAACATGTAGGCTGTGACAACTGCACCAGAAATTGAATCTTGGTATGAATCACATGTCATCTTCAATCATAGTAAGTGTGTTCTACGATACACCTAAACTTCACTTGTATTCATGTTCCTCAACGTCATTCGGCAGGCTGGCTCTTCAACCAAGATCAAATCAAGTGATACTGAGAAGTCCAATGCTGCATGTTCTATTAGGAGTATTCTGTAGCACAATTGCAAACATTGTTTTGCTGTGTAGTATTTTGACTTTTTGAATTTAATACAAGAAGCTTCACTGTAAAATATTCAGTTATTTACTAATCTTAATGGATAACCCCAAGAAGTAGTGGCTTTTAGAATAAGGCCAAATTCCCCCAACTTTACAACCAGTAGTGAGAAGACTCAGCAGAAGTAAAGTTGGCAGAAATTTACCATTGGAAATATTCAAAAGATGCTTTATTAGTGGATTTCTACTGTATAAAATAGGGACAAGTCTGTTGTGAAGAAACCAGCTCCTCATATATTATGAGCAGAAAGGTAATGTCTTTATTACTTAACACAATGTTTAATGTATTTACATTGTTTCCCATATGTCTTTTTTTTAACTTTATCTGTGTTCTATCTTCCAGGACTTTAAAGTTCTTATTCATTGTGCTGAGTTTACCTTAACCAGCACCAATTGCCTACGCAGCTGCTTGTTCTGTCCTCTCTTGAATAAGATAGGGGGAGGAAATAAGATGGAAAGGTTCACGGGTCAAGATAAAGACAGGGAGATCACTTACCAATTACCACCAGACAAAACAGACTTGACTTGGGGGGGATTGATTTAATTTGATGATAGTTACATTAGAGTAAAAGGGTGAGGAACAAAGATAAAAACTAAAATACATACCCTCACCCCTCTTCTTCCCAAGCTCAACTTCACACCCTCAGTCCCAGGTCCTCTGCCTCCTGCCCCCTGGGCAGTGAAGGGGCATGGGGAATGGCAGGCTGCAGTCAGTCCATAAGAGATCCTCTCTGCTGCTCCTTCCTCCTCACACTTGGTTGCCTGCTCCAGCGTGGGATATCCACATATTCTTCAGGATAGACATGCTCTCCATAGGCTGTAGGTCATGCCAGGACCCTGCTCCAATGTGGGCTATCCGTGCAGCTTCCTTCAGGACATATCCACCTGCTTTGGTGTGGGGTCCTCCATGGATTAGGTGTAAGGTGCTTAAGATCCTTTCCAACCCAAACCATTCCATGATTCTATGGCTCTATGATCCCTTCTTTCCAAATTTTGTATTATATTTTTTTCTTTCAAAGTCAAGAGGAAACTATCCAAAAATCAAGGGTCTGAGGTGAATTAGATCCAGTGTGAGAGCCTGATCACAGATGAGAGTGGAGCACTGAACACCTCATACAGCCTTATTCACTACCATGTGGGATTGACTATAATAGTTATAAATAGCAGAAGAAAGCTTATTCTTCTTCATAGAAATAAATGAATCATTAAACTTCCTCCTGTCTTAAGGCACTTGGAACCTCAGCACAAAAAAGGGTAAATATCTAAACTAAGTGAAAATGGAATCTTGGTTTGCTGTGACAATTGCATGTTTCCTCTACTTGGCTCTGGCTTTCTCAGTTGTGATTTTTACACATATTTCATGTTATTTTGCTGCTAGATGAATATTTTCTGCTAGCAGCAAAATAACATGAAATACATGTATTTTATGTGTGCTTTCTTTAAGCATACATGCTGCTTTGTCTTACTACAGCAAAAAAGACAGCAAAATAAACATTACAATGGACAAACTTGGGCAAGTTAACACAACATCAAGACGAATAAGCCAGTTCTGATTCCCTTTGGTACCGTGGAAATGTCTCTGCTGTGAACTCACTAGTAGGGTGGAAACTGGATTTATGAGACTTGCTGTAGAAGGAAAGCTGTATAAGGTAAGACAATCTTAATAGAAAAAGAAATGAAAACCTATAAAGTGGTAGAGTGTGGTGTAGTCAACTTTATGGTACACAGGTGTCATAAATTTGTGGAATCAGGATATTTTCCACAGTTGCAAATTCCTGTTGCCAGTAATAATATACATTAAGCTGTATTTATGGCATGATATTATTCTTTAAGTACAGTGCCAGTAAGTTACATTTTATGTACAATATCTCTCTGTCCCAGTATTTATGTTTGCAACTCTTTCCTATGTAGAGTAGAAAAGAATGGGAGAATACTTCAGTAGATTACTAAATTGCTTAATCTAATGGAGACTGCAACCACTAATAATACAGCATTTATTTTGCTCTTGTTTTGTTAGATATCTCTCACTAAAATGGTGCTTTAAAATGCAAGTGACCTCTAATTCTGCTGTGAAGAATTAATGGTTCACTTGATCTCTGTACTCTGTGGAACTGTCTGGTCAGGAAAGCACATGCGTGAGTGCTAATTATACACTATGTCCATTCTGAATGTCTCACTTAACTGCTGTTCCCAGCCTGTCCTTCTGTTGTGCAGAACTGCAGAATTTTGCTCCTTGGGCACTTATCTCTGAGGCTACAGAAAATTTTGAAGAGTCCTTCAGAGCCTTGTGGAAATCTGAAAGGAAAGATTATTTCCTGCTGAGTTGCTAGGAAAATTTTCATCACCATTGCCAACTTATTTTCTTAAAATGGAGGCCAGGGAAAAATGCTCAGCTTTTACTCTGTGCATGGTGAGGAACAAAAAGTGGTATCTGCTGGGGTTTCTGTACTGTCAGCTGGAACATCAAACTAATGTAGGCTGTTCTGGAAGCATTGACTCAGACCCATGTGAGCTCAGAAATAGCTCAATCAGTATGGGCATGGTGACATCTGTGGCTTTTTGGCCTGGTTCAAAGTACTGACTGGTCAGACAGGCATGTTCCAAGTCAGAAGTTACATGGAGAATGTTTTCCCTGGGAATAGGAAGGAGACATTTTTGCTGTAAGATGAAAAGCACTAATCAGTGGCAGATTCCCAACAGATATTGGCTGGTCCCAATGAAGATGCTCAGATGGAGATTACTTCAGCACTAGGCAGCTACTGACCTGCTGATGTGCGAGTATGCGTGGAAATTATATCATGCTGAAGAAACATTCAAATTATTTTCATGTGTTTCTCAAGAGATGTTGATGGAATTAATGTACCTGCTCTCTCATCCCTTGTTTTTCCCCTATAAGCACAGAAATGTGCCATAGGAAAGGCGTATTAACTAGGAATTAATACAATTTATTGCTCTGATGGGGCAGCCATGGTAGAAGCTGTGCACATGTATACCAAGAGATAATTCTTCCTCTGAAGAGCTCTCAGTGTAAATAACAACAGTGATGATGATGATGATGTAAGTCTTAGTGAATCATCAGATATAAGTCTTAGTGAATCATCATAGGAACTTTTTGACTTATACATAGGGACGCCAGACGAAGTGCATGTTTTCAGTGTTTGCTTCCTTTGGGAAAAGTAGTCTTGGATTCATGTCTGCCAAAACAGTCATTCATAATTGTCTTCGTGGTGCTACACTTGCAAGTGGCCCTGCATATTTGTCTTTTTTTTTCTGAAGGCGTTCCTAGATGACATTGAAAGACAGCTTCAATGCTATAAAAAATAAATACCTGGCAGAATGAGCTGTTAGGCGACTGTCAACTAGGAGTGGTTTTCTGACTGCAGTTCAAACTTAATGATTAATTTGCAGCCTCAGTATAATGCATTTTTAATCATACACTTGAAAGTAATGATGAAATCTGCAGGAGCAGCAATAAGGGAGCAGCACAGCTATACAGACATATTCTGATAACGCAGCATGCAGGCAGTTTCTTCCTTGGTTGATAGCTACAACACATACCAGCAGTGAAAATGCTATAGGTGTTTTCAGAGTGCTTCTTTCTCAGGGAGCTAGGAAATGCTCAGCCTGTAGGATATACATTGCATTACTACTGACTTTCTCATGCAAGGTTTGGTGCAGATGAAAGTGTATGACCTTCAAGTCAGCTTGTTTTTGCTGTTGTTTTCTGAGCAATGCCCAGGAGCCGCCTGTCTTAAAGTGGAATTGCTGTCTGTGAAATAAGTATTGGTGTTATACTGGTGAGAGAAGAGATGTGTAATGTGCATTCTCTAGCCACTTCATTTCAAGAAATCCAGTTCATATATAAATAATACAATCTGAATTTATAATACAAATAATACAATCTGAATTTATCTGTAGTTGCACATACATATTCCCAGCAGCAGTGCTCATATCAACACTCCTGGTATCTCTGTCACTGGTATCTTGTCCATCCCCTGGCTAATCCCTCATTTATGCTAGAACAACTGCATATGGGGTCTGTGCTAAAAAGCAGATGAAGGAACTCATACAGCTGAAAAAATATTTTTGTTTTTTCTGATTTTTTTTCCTTAATTTATTTTTAGCCAATATTGTTCTCCAACATGGCACTTGGCTCTTAGCAGCATGGAATCGGAGTATTTTCTATTTCTCCTAAAGTGGGAGGTAGGACTGTAATATCCGCACCATTACTACTGTGCATATAGAGAGTGTGAGTGTCAGAATGTGAAGGGGTGATATTAAAAATGCTAAGCTCATGCATTCTCAAAATGATGATAATTATGGAGTGTTCATAGTCATTACTTAAGTTAGCAGTCCCTTTTATTTAGAAGTAGGGGTTTTTATAATGGTGATAGGTTATTCTCTATGAATTTTTTATCTAATTTATAAAGAAAGTGGTGTTATTGAATGTAGGATTGTGGATTATCAATGAAGTAATAATTATTACCAGTGTTATGGAGGTATCAAATGTTCCTGTGGGTTTTGTTTTGTTTTTCTACCACACTGTGGTGGTATTTATTTTTTTGTAACTTAAAGTGCTGGAAATGGGAAAGCTTGTCATAGAAGTTCTTGGGAAATTTGTTCTGCTTTCAAGAGGAAATATTAAGATGCTTAGTCAACTGTCTCAGAAGTACAGTGCAGTTTAGGAAATTAATTATTACACTGGCAGCACAGACTCTGTTTAGAGCTTCCTGCCATGGTCCTGCTGTGTTGTACAAGTGCAGTCAACAACACATTTCTGCTCGTTCTTCAAGCCCTTAGTCATAGCCCAAATAACTTGATTTGACCTTGTTCAGCTGAATCTGGCTTTATTTGTCTCTGCATCACCATTTCTCTCTGGAAAACCACTCTTCACATTCTGGATAGTGAAGGAAGGGGATGAATTAATGCTCCTGCTATGAAAACCATGTGTCATGCTGCTTGCGTAGGCCGAGAGTCATGGTTTCCTTGATGGCCACGGGGGGAAGGGATTCATATTGAATGGCAGCACTGCCCCTCCTACCATCTCTAGTTGTGACTAAGAACATGGCATTGCTCATCCAGAGACACAGGTGACAACTCCATAAAGTGAGGAGTGTTTGTGCATGTTATTGTGTGCAACGGTACGTACACTGATGGGCAGGATGGCAGAGGAGCTTTGTATGAGATATTTCTCTATGAGTAGATAATGCCAGTGAGCTATGAAGACACATAACCTTTTGGTGGTAGCTGTTTTGATGAATAACTAATGCTAGTACTTCTAAGGATAATATATACTGCATGGTTTGGAGAGATGATTTGTGAGTGTTTTGGAAAGCACAGTGACACACCTTGTTCACTTTGTGAGGCACACTCTCACTTTGTGATGGATCTAAGTCATACAAAATTCTTGTCAGTTATATACCTGGTTCAGAATTTTATGGGAAGGAGACCTTGTGCAGGGAACAAAGGTCAGACAGATGGGAAGTGAATGCTGCAGAACCATGGTGAGTCATTTTAAGTCACATATTTAATTTATTCATATAAGAATATCATAAACACTCCTATAACTTCCATCACAATGATTATGCATGCTGCAAGAGTTGCTTAATGAGGCTTACCTAAGTCTCTGCCAGCCCTACCATTCTGCAACAAAAGAAATAATGGAGCGTTGTAATAACTGAGCCTAAAGATGTCTGTTCAGTAAACACAGAAAATTTCTCTGAACAGAGATAATTTCTTTCCACTGGAAGGACAACGTAGGTCTGCATGTGTGGCTGCTTGCACGTATGTGCAAAGGCTTTAAGGGGAGTGTATATGTTAACCATAGAACAAAAAATGCTTGTGCTTGTAAGGTGCAAGTAACTAAAGTTGCTGAAGCATTATTGGTGTTAGACATTGAAGAAACGCTTATTTGGCAAAAGAAAAAACATAAAGGTTTTGGTGGAAACAAGGGTACTTTTATACATACATCATGTCTCACAACAATAATAAAAACAGGGCCAGAAGAAGAGGTCTGGGCCAGGAAACTGCACAAACTTTGTTAACTGATGCGTGTCAGAACAAAATAATGGGAACAGAGGCCAGTTCTGACTTCACTTATTCCTCAGTAACTCCATCATACCTAAAAAGATATCACAGATGTGACCAAGCAAACATTGTAGACACGAGGAAAGAGTAAAAAATACTTTGTGAACTTGAAAGCAATGGTGATGAAGATTATTGAATAAGGCTTTGAAAAATTCTGTATTATCTTGTGAACTGCTGGGTTAAGAGAGAAAGCAATGCATGCTGTAGCTGATGCTGCTGTTTGCAGTTGGAGCACAGCTGGGCCAGGAGGGAATTATTCATCCACTGCCCAGCTAGCTGACCAACTCTGTATTTAGTGAGTGTGGAGCCAAGCTATTTCTTCAGGCTTCTGACCTCCTCCAACGTGGGCTGCAGCAGCAGAAGGCAGTGGCAAGCTAAGGAGGGATGCCCCCAACCTCAGCAATAATCAGCTTTCAATGAGATGAGATGATCAGTATGCCTCCAGCCCAGCTGGGGCTTGTGCAGACAAAGCAACAGCTACAGAACTGTGAAGAAGGGCAATATATATTCTTGCTGGAGCCAGTCCCAGATACTTGAGTTTCCAGTCCCAGTTTTATTCTCAGGGGAGCACAAAGAGGGTTTCTGCTTAGTCTGTATTTAAGAAAGTAAGAGAGAAAGGCTCCTGATCCCCCTCTTCATTTACATAACAGATCAACAGAAACCATCATTGTTGATTTTTAGTGAGTTAACCATGCTCATATTCAGTCTGTTTTTGCTGCAATCAGAAATCAATAGATAACCTCCACCTCAGCTAATTTAGTGCTCAGGGGTTCTTTGAGCTTTCCCTTTCCGTATCCTCAGAGGAAAATGAAACGGGGAGGACTGGCCAGCTTGCCATTAGAGCCACTGTCAGCTGCCAACTGGCAAAATCAGAAAACAATCCCTTTTGCTGATTATGCAGAAAGCTTTGATGGTCTACACGAGTCTGGCACTGTTGCGCATGGCAGGAGTCACTATACACAAAAGCATCAACCGAACTGCTCCCTAGAGATGTACAATGTGAGTAATAGTGGGTTAATTTCTCTGGAAATTTCTGAAAGAGATGACTAGGTATCAATAAATTATTCCAGATTACTAAAATGAAGTGCTGCAAAATCCTCTAGGGACTCATACAATATTGTCAAGGAGACTCTTTCCTTCTGTTCTGAAAGGTGGCTTGCAATACATACATATATATACAAAGATTTTGCTGTTTAGTGCTACCTTATGAAGGAAGAAGACCTGAAAGTTACTTGATTTGGTTTAGCCTTTCCCTAGCAGGCAATAGTTTCTTTAATTTAAGAACATCCACTACTTTCTCTGTTTCTCTTTCCTTTACAGGGAAGTATAGGTCATGAAGTTCATACTTCCTTAGGCTTTAATTGAAACTGAGATCAGTGCACTGGAGCTTGAGTCATTTTTTATGTCTTTGAGCTCTTCATGTAGCTGTTGCTCAGATGTTTGAGTTGCATAGGTGTTAATCAAAACAAAGGATTTGATTACACAGCTTCTGCAGTGGTTTAATTAAATTGATGCAACCCCAATTCATTTTTGTTAGATCAGCACAAAACCCCATGCATTGACAAGCCCAAAGCAATTTAGAGAACTCGGCGAGAACTTCTTTGCTTTCACATTTTGCTCCTATTTTATTTCATTGGTTTTTCTGGTGGGATGAGGCTTCTGGTTCACAACTGTCATAAAGGCTTCTGGGAGTCAGAGTGTAAGCAAGACCTGAATAAAGAAAACAAGCTGCAAACCACTCATCAGTTTTATCATTGCCCTTTTTACTTTTTGAACCAACAGAGTATTGACCCTGTGGGAGAATGCTGTGCTGAAAGCCTAAGAAAGCCTTTTAAGCATAAGATGCTGGGTCTGCTCTGGGACCTGGAAATCAATCTGCTCTACAGTGATGCTTCCCACAAGCCCTGAAGAACAGCTATCTCAAGAAGAAGACACCTGGCAGCAGGCAGCACAAGCTGATGCAGGAATGCCAGGACAGGAAATAGTAATGAGACTGCATTTCAAATTGGCACATCGCACCAACATGGGTTCAATTAATCCCCACTGTTGTTCCATTCCAGGACAAAAAAAAAAAAAAAAAAAAAGAAAGCTGTAGTTCTGTGACTTTTATCCTTGGATAAGACAGTGGTTACACTTCTTCAGCATGGGAAGCGGAAGTGGTGTGTTTTAAAATTGCAAGGGCTATCACGGAAAGAGATGACCTTGCACATTTGTTCTAGGGATACCCTACATCTGCATTGCTCCATCCTCTTTGTCTTTGTGTCAATTTTTTCTATGTTATTGTCCAAATGGAAAAAGAGAAATATGGCAATTTGGCTAAGATTTCCAGGCCTCTGGCCTGGTTAACATAACATGGATAAATAGCCATATGTAGGCCTTCCCTTTTATTGCACAGATGGTATATGCTTGCACAATAACTCAGTTGCATCTCAGATACCTCTCAGTGTGTCAGATTCACTGTGGTATGTCACACTGTGCATGCTCACACACTCCTGGCTGTGAAATACTAGATAGAAATACAGCAACCTCAATAACTTCATACATGTGAGGATTTTGCATAAGCAAGGCACATGTTTTTGTAGTGAGGCAGAGGCCAGAATGTCTCTCCATAAACAGTAATTTTGTGTGCTCTGCAGTGCATCCCAAAGCCATTATAAGCAGTATGGCAGTCCATACTCCTGTCTCGCTCCTTGTGTTAGTGGTGACTAGTGATAATAAAGGAATTTAAGATAGGACCAATGCAAAGATTGTTACACAAGGGAAGTAACTGCTTTGTGCAGGACGTGTAACATGTCTGATGTAAGATTAGTATGTACTTCCGCTCCTTTCTGAGGTTTGTGACTTGGAAATATTATTTGGTTTTTCACAGACAAAATCTTTTGCTGATAACTCTGTTCCATAAGACTGTAGGATAATTCAAGTTGGAAGTAGCCGCATGTCTCTTGTCCTACCTTCTCAGGGAGGCTACCTGTAAGTTAAGCCCAAGGTTACTCTGGAGTTTATCCAGTTAGGTCTTGAAAAGCTCCAAGTATGGGAACTGCTCTGTCTCTCTGCTAAGCTGTTTTTCTGTCTGACACAGGGAAATGTTTTTCCTCATATTCACCCTGAACATATCTTGTCTTATGCCCATTGTCTGTCATCCTCCCACCATGCACTGCAGTGAAGATCTTGGAGCCACCTCCTTGTATATACTGGCAGGCTGCTAGTTAGATGTATCAAAAGCTGTTTCTTCTCCAGGCTAAACAATCACCATATCCTCTACTCTTGCGCTACCAGACAAGTGCTCCAAAGCCTAGAACTTCTTGGTAGCCCTTTACTGAATATGCTCCAGCATGATAGTGGATTTCTTGCACTGGGGAGTCCAAATCTGTACACAGTATTTTAGGTGTTGTCTAACAAATACTGAGTAAAGGGAGATTAACACTTTCCTGGCTGTGCTTCTGCTGAAACAGCCCAGGATGCTGCTGGCTTTCCCTACTGCCAGGCAGATTGCTGGCTTATCCTGACTGGCCCCATGATTCCCAGGTCCTTCTTAACTAGCTGCTCTGCAGCTAGCCAGTACCCAGCCTGTATCATTGCCAGGGTTATTTCTTCTCAGGTGCAGGACTTTCCTTTTCCTCTTGCTAAATTTCACAAAGTTATGGTTGACCTGTTCCTCCAGCCTATCTAGGTCAGTCTGGTTGGCAGCTGTGCCCTGAAGTGCATCAACTGGTTCCCCCTGTTCAGTGTCATCTGCAAACTTGATGAGAGTTTACTCCATACCCCCTCCAGGTTACAATAAAGGTGTTGAAAGATACTAAGAATGATGTTAGATTATTAAAATGTTGTATATGTTTTCATACATAAGAAAGCCTCGTGAAGGAGAGCTTACTGCCAGTTAGACCCATCCACTTGCTGTAACCTCAGGACATTATGTTTGGTGAACAAACGCGTGAGTCGTGTGGCAGGCACAGTCCAAGCCCTAGCAGGCAGTTGTGCCATCTGCACAAAAGGTGCACAGCTGCAGCTCTGTGCTCAGCCTCAGTGCTGCCATGACCATCTAAATGGCTGAAGAGGTTCTTGTCCCTATGGGCTAGAGTCCCTGCAAACCAATCCTTCCTGCAAGTCAGCCATATCACAGGTGGAGATTGTCATCAATGAACATAACCATAAATTGATACATGTGTGCATAGTGTAGAGGGTATAAAGTTCTCTGCCTAAGGGAATGAGACATAACCTCAGGGAAGACAGTTCTTGGGTCTATACAATCATGAGTAAGTCAACTGTGTTCTTTTACAATTTAATTTCTTTCTTCTAAACTTCATAAACATCTTTTGAGGGTAACTAACATTTTACAAATATTGGTGATTGGATTTGGATAGCAGTAGTTTTCTCAAACTCTGAGTGAGAGCAAAAGCCTGTGCATTATACCCCATACATAAATATACTGTGGGTTATGCATGGTCCTCAGAGGGAGGTTTCACATGGGGAAAAAGGAAAACTGAGGAAAGGGGAACATGAATGTTAGAAACCTTATCAGTGTTTACATGAAAGATTGTAAAGTACTGCCATAGAAATGAATGATTAGCAATACAATATTTTGGAAATTCCTCTTTGAAAGAATAAAAGAACTTCGTAACAGAACTGTTGTATGTCTAAATTTTATAATGCAGAGGCCAATAATCCATATAAACCTTAAACTAGGGTGTTTGTGATAAAAAATTCCATATCCAATTAGTATAAGAACATTTTAAATCAGAAAGTTGACTGATGTTTTTTTAAAAATCACATTCTCCTTTCACTGTACTCATAATCACAACTACACCTGCTTTTAACTTTTATTTCTCATTAAGTGTAAAAACAAAGCAAAATAAACTCCTAGTGTTGAGCCTGACCCCATGCCCTTGGAAAACAAAGGAAGAACAAGACTCCTGGTAACTTCAGAGGGCATTGCATCCAGCCCATTGTTTTTAAAAGTCAAAAGCTAACACAGATTGTTCATTTCCTGGCATTGGCATCAGCAGTAAATAGGATTGCTTCACAAAACGTTTGCTCAGTCCTCTGGGACAAAGGATAAGAGCATGTTACATTGCTCAACAATGATCTCTCCAACCAGCTACACAGCAGCACTGTTTAATTTCAATAGCTCATTACCTCCTTGTCAGTAAAATGAGTCCATTGAGTTGAAACTATGGGAAGAAGAGTGAAAGCCAGCAAGAAGGGTGGGTCTGAAATACCATTCTCCAATATACCCTGCTTCCCAATGAATCATGTAGGAGATAGAGGCTAACATTATTGGAAAAGCAGCAAGGTGATAAATTATTCATCTGAGGGAACATAGGGGCTGCTGGATGGCCACAGTTTTCTTGGTACCACTTTAGGACAGGAAGTATCCTTCTGTCTTGTAGCCTCCACAGGGTAGGCATCTATACCATTGCCAGTTGTCAAGACTCCCTCCAGAGTGAATGAACAGAAATAGGCCTTCCTACTCTATCTCCTAAATTGAGGTGATTCATTTAATCTATTTTAGACATCGGAAATGGGATGAGAGCAGCTCTGCCCTCAGAAGGCCTGTTCCCTTGACTATAAAGGGAGCCTAGACAGTTAACTCAGAGACAGACACCTACAATGCAGAATCTATATTTGGACAGATGAATCCCACTGCTGGTGTTTACTATAAATAGAGAAGTGCACAGTATATTTAAAGCAGAAAATCCATTGGGTACTGCTGAGATTATTGTTAATGCTGCTTAAACTAGTTAATTAAATAACTAGTCAATCACCCCCTAGTGTAGAGAAGACCAGCCATACAGCTACTGAATAGCAAAATTCTTGCAGGCAATAGCAAGCACTGATCTGTGTCCATGTAAACCTATGCATTAAAGCAAGAGGAAAACCCAGCCTTATTTCTAGATCCAGTCCTTTTAATTTTTTTTTGTTATGGAAATTTGAATATTTCCATCTGCTGGTTGTAGTTGAAGGAAGCAGCTGCAAAGCTCAGCTGAACAGCTACAGCTCTCCCTGTGAGTGTTCCTAGTTTGCCCAATTGCAAGATCCGAGACATAAATGTAAGCCTCTTTCAAGGGTGTTCACTGCACCCATAATTTAAGACTGAATTGCCATTTAAGACCCATTACTAATAAATTTGGGGTAATGTCTTTACAAAATTAAATAGCTGGCAATGACAAGTTTCTATATTGTAGGAGTGATAGCCCTAAATGTCATCAGTGTAAATCAGATGAAATTAATGATTCTGGTACCTAAACTGCAAAAATGCAGCACTTGATACTGTACGATCAACTATAGCTATATTGACTATAGTAAGAATGTTTTCATATACTCACTCATAAATCACTTTGAACTGGATTGTGGAAACAGCTTGATAGGCAAGGGATGAATTTGTGTGGATATTTTTATAATTAAAAGGAAGAAAATTTTTCATAAGACTGACTTCCAGGTGTCTAACTGCCATCTCTGAGAGAATGCGTTATGCAACAGTGGACATATTTACCATGGAGAAAGACTCACCAGCCTAAAAGGCTGGCTGGATTGTTTTGAACTTTATAGTGGTTGGTGAAAATTTTGAAGTCTGTTCTTGAAATGTAAACAGATTTAGCCATGACAGCTAGACCACATTCCTTTGTTTCCTCTCTGCCTTATTAGGGGATTTATTTTCTCTATTGGAACTTCACATTCCAGTAAGCATCCATGGTTGAAATGAAACACAATTTGTTACTTACTTGTTGACTTCTCCCTACTTGTGTGATAATTGGAGACTGCATGCTTACTGTAGTTGTGAAATCATCTCTGAGAAATCAGTAGGAGTTCACGAAGTGCTGCAATTAGCTCTAAGAGTTAAAAGCGGCAGAGGGGTTAAGAAATTGGAAAAACAATCATTCATTCAGAGAGGCCTTCCCCTATGGTTCAAGGGTAATATGATGATGTGGCAGGTAAGAAACGAGTGAAGTGGACCCAAAAATTAGTGGACCCAAACAGGTGGATAAAGAACAGAAGGGATGGGTTGTTTGTCTCACATCACCTCACTGTTGAACCTTCTAAAAGCAAAATGGCAGGAACCATTATGGTGGAAGAGGTTTCTGAAGAACTTCCTGAGGAAAGGACACTGGTTAATTTTTTCCCACACTGGGCAATTTCCACCAGACCCAGGCCATCAAACAAGACTGTTGGCTCCTCCCAATAAACTGGCTAAAAAAAAAGACGTCCTGCCTGACTTTCCATGTTCTTGGAGTCTCTTTCTTCCCCCTAGTTATATTTTTTGATCTCACATATTTCCACTCAGCTTTCAAGCACCCTCTGAGTCGGCCTGTGCTGCTCTACCAATGCAGGATGATGAGTGGAAGGAAGAAGACTTGACTTGGCCATGCAGAGAATATCCCATACATGTGGGAATTGTGCTCCTGGCCAGCACTTACCAGGGGTGACTGGCTACTCCAAACTGTTTTCCAAGACTACGCAGTTATTTTATAGCCTTAAAAGCTCAGCAACAGCTACACTGCCCTTGCTTTTCCCTTTCCTATCCTTTCTGCTTTTCCTGTCTATATTTATTATCAAAAGCAGCAAATCAATCTTTACTCCTACAGTTGTGATCCCAGAGATAAATAAGAAAATTAAGCCTTTCTTGCTGTGCTAAGAAGGACTTCTGGATAGCATAATGGATTCTAAATTAATAACCTGTGTCTAGGAAATCTAGGACAGATTTTGATTAAGTTGGTCTTGTTTAACCACTTGATTTCAATTTCCAAATGCTCTGTGTTTTGTTTTTGTACATACTAATCAATATACTTTCCATATCTGGCATGAATTTCTAGTGCAGCTGCCATGTGACTGAGCAGGTTAAAATTTCTGTACTTGAAACCACAAACCATGTTAAATGGTTTAACACTTTACATTGGGGAGAACATATGA
The DNA here is from genome assembly GCF_026979565.1 of Vidua chalybeata. NCBI lineage: Eukaryota > Metazoa > Chordata > Aves > Passeriformes > Viduidae > Vidua > Vidua chalybeata. The sequence goes on along the minus strand of NC_071530.1, from coordinate 68,565,357 downwards.
ACACCTATGACTGAAGTCTCATATATTCCATTGAAACTAACACAACATGACTCATTACATCTGACTGTTGTTGCTACTGATGCCATGAGATATTAGAGATATATTTTTTCAAAATTTCTGAACTGCCTTTCCACCATTGCATAATTTCCATCTAGATTGTCAGGTTGCAAGAAAAAACTAGGTACCTTTATTTTATTTGGCCATGTGAGTGACAAAGTAAAATATTATGAAGGCAGATGCAAGTATTGATGCTTTGGAAAGTCACCAAAGAAGGAAAAAAAATGAAGGTTTTAAGCAGATACTGCATCTAACATTAATGCATTTTGAGAAAAAACATAAGTTAAAACACAATATATTATAGAGGTAGTAGAGCATGTGCAACCTGCAATAATTTACTCAGGATAAATGATCATGTCCTGTTCTCAATGAAAAGGATCTTGGGAGCTCATGAAATGGCAGAAGATGAATCTCTGTTTCCTTTTACATGTCCTTTCAAGGTGAAGGAGGTCAAATAAAGCAGTCTCTAAGCTTATAAATCACTCTTCTAGACTAGTTTAAAATATCTTTCCACAGAAACAGAGGTGACAGGTTTTTAAAATGAAGATAAAAGAAGTTGCTGACAAGTATTTGATTTGTTGAAGGCTTTCAGTGAGAACTTTGGAAAGAAAGAAAAATGAGAAATTCTGAAGAAAATAGGAAAATCTCTGGTGGGTAGAATTGTTAATAAGGAAAGCTGAAGAAACTCAGGTATCCAAGAGCACAGGATTTTTGATTAAAGATAGGAATGGATGAAGTGTGTTCAAAACCTGTTACGAATAAAGTGCAAAATATTTCTGAAGAACCCCAGACTCTCTTTTTCATGAATTTGCATTTTATTTAGAATTTATTGTAGTCATCATGTGTCTTCACAATTCCTGAGACAAACACTACAAGGACTTTGTGAAAACATCCTGCAAGTTTCCCATGCCTCAAAGATTATTTATATAAACATTATTTGACATGAAGTCAATACAACATGAAAGACATTTAACTGGGTTGTTTTAATAACAACCTTATTAGAGTCAAGCAACTAATAAGTACGGAACAGACAAGAGACTGTTGTCTGAACATTTTAGACATGAGGCATTTTCCCCACTGTGAGAAAGAACATATGTGTTTTCGGCCATGCTATAGTCAAGTTTCAAGCAGGAACAGAAAGGGGAACAGTACTTTTATTCATGTATCTCTTCAGCCAGTTCACAGGGTAATTCTGACAAGCAGGCACAGTTTTAAGCATTACTGTTCTTTCCTGCAGTATGAGCAAAACTGTAGTTAACGTCGTTGACATGTTTCCTATCGCAATACATTTTCCCAAACCTAAGATGGCAAGAGGGCTTTCATTGGCAAGCCTCCATTGGTCTCATCCAAGTGAAGGCCAGACTGGTATGAGCTAGGTTTTGGTCAATGATCTGTAGTGATGTGTCCTATAAATTTCTCTTTTCTTCTAAAGGCTTTTGACAAAGCAGAGAACACTGGTTGTCCACCCTTCATAATTACATAGGGTAAAATACTAGGAAAGGTTTAGTTTCCATGATGTGATAATTTTTATTGGCAAGAGGTCATGCCTGCAAGAATGAGTGATTGAGGGATATTCATTGGTTGAGTGCCCAGAAGTTAAATGAACTTAGATCTGAAGAAATAAATGAGACTCTGGACTTTCTGATTTTGTTGCTAGTAGGAGACCGTATGGGCTTTTAAGTGCTCATGAAGTGAGCTTGACACACACATTTCCTTCTGATAGATTGCTTTGAGTTCTTATACCTGCTTCAATTATTCTATACTTCTTTATGAATACCGAATAACTGAAACAATCCAAAATGTTGCTATATAGACACACATTTATAATTATACATAGGCATAAAGGTTGAAAAACCTTGGTCTCTCCTCTCCTTAGGTATGACTCACCTAAACTGCAGCCACATTATGTGTGAATCTGTTGGCACAGGAGAGCACAGCTACAGAGAGAGGCTGGATTTGCATGTGAAGAGGTCTTCCCTTGAGCTTCCCTGCTGTCATCCTGTCCCTGTGTTTTCTGAGAGCGATTTCCTCACACTTTCACAGCTGTTCTGACCATTCTTGAATATTTCCACATTGTTAGCATTATCCATGTCCAAGGGCATACTGACCTGCTGCTTGGCTCTGAGTAATGACCATCTTCATTCACACTGAAAGTTTTTACTGCTGTCCTTCTTGAGTGTCTCATTCTGCCACCAGCACGTGTAGATACTGAAATAATACAAACAATATCTACAGCCATGTCTTTTAATTCCAACAAGCTACTCTGTTTTGGGAAGAAGGTGTGAATAATGAAATATTTTGCTAATTAAGATTGATGATTGTTCATGATAAATGCGAACTTCTCAGGCTGATCCTTGCTTGTCACTCTGTTTAATTATGTTTTCTAGAGCTGGTTTCACACAGAGCCTGGGCAGAATAGTTACTGTATTTGTGCTAGTGGAGCTGTTTCTTCTGGTATTTCTCCAAGAGTGGTCTGAGATTATATTTAATATGTTGAGGAGAAGACACAGTCAGCTACAGTGCTGTTTCTTTACAGGAAACTGCCTACTGTCTCCTGCTGACATCAGAAGGAAAGGAAGAGTATTTTGATTGAACAAAGGAGAAATACATCCACTTAGTTAAAATTAGATCTTTCATTTTTTTTAAAAAAAGTGAGCAAATACTCTTCCAGAGCAAGAATGACAAAAAACAATAACAAAACCCAAGATAGAAGACAGAGCCAAGTTTGCACTTCATATTTTTAAGCACTGCTGATTTGGAAGCCAACCATGAATGGCAATAGTTGCTTATGCACTGTACATGCTGTACTCCAAAAGCATATCCACTACGGCAGGCCAAGCAGAAGGGAAAGCATGGAATTTTCCTTTCAAAAAGAAAAGGTCTTATTGCTCACAAGGATTTTGCTCTCAAGTTAACTCCTTTGTTTCTTCTTTTCTGTGGAAGACTGACTTAGCATCTAGCGGTTCAATAACACCTCTGATATGGTGTTCAGGGGTCTTGAATCATCCTCTAATGATTAGTCATTGCTACAGTAGTGTTTCTTGCTCAGTTTTCCATTTCTCAATTAATACTGTCAAGATTTCTCACCTTTGCTGAGGACTTCTGCTTTTCTTCTTGCTTGATACTGTTGCTGTTGCTGCTGTTCCCTGGTGATAAACAAACTGAAGATGAGCATGAGCTTATTCATGAAGGCTTGACCTGAAGCCCAGGGACTCTGTCTCTGGAAGAACATAGGTGAACATAGAGTTATTGTGGGAAGCTGTTTACAAATAATAATCCACATTTAAGGCATCATTCTGAGAAAATAACAGCATCTTCATTGTTACATTTTTTGACACAATTAGGGCTCTCTGTCAAGAGCAGCCAGAGAGCAGCAAGAACTTTCATGTCTAGAGAACAGGATTCTGTTCTTCTTTAGCCTGAGTTTGGTTATCACAGCTCACAGAGTGAACTCCTGGATGTAAGGAGAGAAACTGGTCTTGAAAACACAAGCATGGCCCTCTGTACTCTCAAGAAACAGAGGAACAACACCACAACAAAACCACTGTGTTTCAGGAACAGAAACTGTAAAAGAGTTTCTGGAAATAATCCAAGCCAGATGTCAGTAGGAAGATGTGGGTGCTCAAAAACAGAAAAAAAAAAAAAAAAAAACAGATGTTTGAGTCCAAAATGGGATAACCATAAGGATTGACTGTTGCTTAATTTGGTACTGAGATTATGATTTATGACAGTTCTGTTATTTTATTTCACTGTTTTATTTATTAATTATTACTTTGTTGCAGGAAACACTACATTCTTTTTTTAACACAGAGAAGTCTGTGCAAACTCTCTCATTTTCTCCCCCGTGTTTTTGCATACTTTCACATACGTCCACTTTGTGATGGAATAGTTTGTTTTGTGCAAGTATTCAGCCACAGCTACTATGGAATCCTAGAAAAAAAAATTTTTTGTGAAGGACTGCAACTGTTTTTTGTCATGGCATCTGTACCATCATGTATATTTCCAAGCCCAAGTCCCAAAAAAGGAAGTAATCCAAATGCCTTCCTTGCATGAAAATATAGCAAGGTATTATGCTTGTAAAGGTAGCAATCATTCTCCTCCTATATTTGAGGGCCAGGACACCCACACATTTGGCATGTTGCCACATACTGTTAGGTAAGGTAATGTTGCATGCACAGCAGGCTGTTCTTATCTTCCATCTGTTCTAAGTCATGCAAATTCAAGTTGTGTGTCCCTCAAAAGTCCACTTTTTCAGCACCATCCAGTCTGCAGCAAGCACAGAGGGAAGGATGCCCTTGTGTACAGATCCTTTAATAGCTGAACTATAAGGGCAGTGGAGAGAGGTGAGCTTTTTTCAAGTGACCTCAATTCACTTGCAGCAGAGATCTGAGCTTTGGGCTGCAACTTCATCTTTTGCACCTGAAAAGTGTGTGTGGGGAGGGTGGTTGTTCAATTTGGCATGTGAGGTGTTGTCAGTTGTTAGATTTGAGCAATGCCTCAGTCTGTTCATGATTTTGGCAGTCTAGAAGAATGGTTGGTATTCCTCTGAGTTCATCCAGCTTATGTATATGTTCTTTAAGTATTTGTTATGTTCCAAGTCTTTAGAACAAATACATACCTATTACAACATCTTGTCCACTGGGACTAAATTACATGAAAGTAAGGTTTAACATACAGAATAATGGGAAAAAATAGACCTGGTGTTCTCAATGAAAACACCATTTTTTGTAGGTTATAATAGTTTTTTTTTAACTGCCAGAACAGTGGATGTTTCTTAGAGATAAAAATCGATGCATCATTGCTATACTTTTAATGAAAAATGGTGCACTGACATAAAAGTACACTGAAAGCAACCTGTCCTCTCCCGACATTCATAAAAACTGGTCAGCTTCTTCTGTAGCATTGACATAAAATGTCATGTGTATGTTGTGTGATCATGGCATGCTGCTGTGAAGAGCAATGGCAGCATAAATAGACCAGGAGGGTGAATTGAATTTGCTTGAGGGGTCCAAGGCAGATTCTGATTGCATTAGTATAAATACAGAGTCATTTAACCTAATCCCAGGCTTACAGAACTGTTACTGAAATAAAAAATGGCATCTCTGTAGCTGCATTTCCTAACTCCTCTGAAATTCTGGTCTGAATCTTGACAGTAGTTACCATAGTTGCTTCCATTTATATCTTCAATATTTCTTTGGGATTTCTATTGTCTTCCCTTTTTCTTCACTTTCTGTGCAGCTGTCATCATAGAATTTAAACTCCAGTTAGAAGAGCAAGGCAGATGTCTCCCAGCAAAGGCTTTGCCAGCATCACTCCCATGACAGCTGTGGGAGGAGTGCTGTGATAACAGCGTAACCACCAACATCAACAGAGAATGACCACACCACATCTGCAAAGCTTTTCAGCTTCCACTGCCTTGGGCCTGCAGTCTCATATTACTTTTATACTTGAGTCTCTCAGCTGGCAGCACTAATGCTACTTAGTTCTCTACTATATTACATACATTCAAGTCTCTTTTTTTGGGATTATATCAGTTTTTTAATACCTGAATTATCACAAAGAATTGCAATCTTGGGGTGAGAAGGTCTTTAAAACATACCTCTTCCTCAGTTTACCCCTAGGCCTAGTTATATCTGAAAATCTAATTGAAAGTTTCAAAACATTGCTATGAACCACAACTTTCAGTGCCCCAAAGTGGAAATAGCATGGCAGTATAAAGAAGTACCTCAACATCTACTAAAAGAAGAGAAAATTTTAAGCTAGCAAACACCAACAGTTTCCAAAAAAACCCAAAACAAATGTAGCTTATTACTGTATGCTGGTGTTCTGTTTAAAGCTTGTCTTTGTATAGTTTTAAAATAAGATAAATATGTAAAGGTGAAAATACGCACAATTCAAGGTGAAAACAAGATAAATATTTCAAGGTGAAAATACACAAAATTGAAGAATTCCATGCTTGACATGGAAGCAACCATGTAAATTCAGTGATATCACCACATGCTCTCTTATATACCAGGGTCCATGTAGGGATTTTCTTTGTGATAAAATACTTTGTCAGGTGAAGTCCTAACTTGATAACACAGCTCCCTCATACATCAGCAAGTTGTACCTTTGCTTGCACAGCCCATGCAGGTGCCTCTGTAGAGTTGTTCCACCATTCGATAGGAAACGGAGAAGAGTTCCTAGGGCTTCCTTCTTTCCATGTCTCCAGGTAGAGCCTGCAGATTATTGCAGAGTCTTAATTTATTCATTACACTAAATATCGTATGGTCACTCTGACTTTTCAGCAAGCAGGACTGTCAGCAGGTGTGTGAATAAAGTTCCTTATGAAGTAGTCAACCCGTGTCCATGGTTCTCCCTACTGCTGGCAGCACTGCCCAGGAGCATCGTAATTCTCTTGAGCTGCTAAATGGAGCAGGAAGGATGTCCCAATCCCTCTCTACAGCTGATAGCTGTGATAACCATTATCAGTCACCAAACAGACTCAGCTCTAAGATATGCTGTGCAAATAGGAACCAAACCCATTGTTTCCCTGGAGATATTCCTAATGCAGTTTGCTACAAAAGCATTTGGTTCTCAATTATTAAAAGCATTCACTGCTCTAAGTAGGGTTGTCCCCACTTATTATAGAAGATGACACAAGTGCATCTAAGACCAAGGACAGGTTGCAAATTACTGGTTGAGCCTTGACTATGCTGTAATTCTTGTACTTGACTATGCTGGAATTTGACACATAGTATTGGGTTAACCACACACACCATTTTTTACCACAGTTGCTGTCATACCTTGAATTATCTGAAGCATTCAGCCTCTTCCCCCCACCCCTGGAAGGTAGTTCCTCCAACTATAGTGTCCTCACTTTTCTGAGCTATAGGGTCTGTTTGATTCATTAAAGAAGGAGAAGCCTGGGGATTGTCACAAGTACCTCTTGCAACATTTTCAAGGCTGTGCAGAGCTCGAACTTGTGGAACTTGTAACTCCTGATAACAGAGTTTGGTCCCATTTCAGGAAATCATCCCTGTGCAAAGAAACTCATTAACATATACTCAAGTTCTGCAGCAGACAGTGGAAAATATGCACATTCCTAAAGTTAAGAAGGTATTTTCCTGAGAGTAACTTGATATGGCTGCAGGTGCAAACTCAGGCAAGGCAGTGTTTGCTGAGGTTAGTGAATCCCATTTGTATCTCTCTGTTGCTGCTCTGTGGCATTTATAGGATAAGGATTTCCTTCCCCTCCCCCACCCCCACAAAAGAGACATTTTACAGGAGAATATTTGGGACTTTTTTTTTTTTTTTTTGCACATTTAAAGGAGAAAGTCTGATCTCAATTGCCCTAAAAAATGGTGATTCATTTGTAGTATGAGCAACCAGGCAAGAGAAATGCACTTCATTGAAAAAGGAAATAATTTTAGTCAGCTTCAAATTCCTTTTGATTCACATGCTTATTCAGCTCAAATATTTGTATGAAAAGATGTTCTGGTGAAAAATTGAACTCTATGATTAATGGCCAAAGTCCACACCCATTTCATCTCAGCCATCTAAGAAATTTTTCAAAACCAGTAAAGATTTATTTGAAATCTCTAAGTACACAGCAAGCAGAAATAAAGTGGTTTTAAAATACAGATATTTTTAAAGTTTCTATTTCATTACAAAATGAAAAATAGCTCAAATATTTTGGGGCTTTTGGCTTACCCATCAACAGATCATATTCTGCTGTTAAAAACCTATTTGCATCTTCCCACTTTACTATCAGTGATATTTTAGTGTTATCTGAACTTTTTTTTGGGTCCATTTCACTTTTCAAAGATTCCAGTTAGAGGACCACTTTAGACCTTAGAGTATAGACAGTGTCAATCCAAAGGCAGAGGACTGCTGGAGATCTTTGAGAAGCAGCCTTTTTTGATTACTGTATTCAATGTGTCTGTTTAAATTCATATAAACAGCTAATACCAAATATATGAGAAACTAATTTGGCCTTGTTTAAATGCTGGACTTTGACTATTTGTGAGTGCTTTTATTCAGAAAAAGACTGCCTTCTTTCTAAAAAATGTACTTTTAAAATCTAAGTTATTTCAAAATTGAGAACTGTTGTTCTAAAATTATAGCACTCGTAAAGATCTGAACTACCATAACTGTGAGTATAATATGTGAACCATTTTGTTATTTTGGTTCCACTTAACCATGTATGCAGATCCTTATATTCACATAAAACTGGTTATATCAGCTTATTTTTATCTGTGAATTTCCCTGATGCCTTTTTTTTCTCACTTAGATGATGGGTTCTTTGTACAAGAGCTGAGCTGATTGGTGCAAACACAAGGGCAATTGAATGATAGTCCAAAGCACTGTCCAAATCTATTTCTAATCAAAACAGAGTTAGGGTATGGACTTGCTAGATGTGTGCTAGCTCATCCTTAAAATAAAGCATTCATTTTTTTTAAAGCCCAATGAAAATAGCTCTGATGAAATTAGAAGTACACTGATTTTCTGTGTGCTTCCAACCTTGTACAATCACCCGGTTCAAGCTGAAAATGTCTCTTCCTTTATGAAATACATTATCACAACTCAAAATTTTTCGGCTGGGAGACCATTACAGAAGGTGATATACACATGCTACTGAAACTGAGCAAAGATTGTCAAAATAATAAGTGAAATAATATTGCTAAGTCAACACTCAAAGTACGAAGCAGGACAACCTATCATTTTCCTCAAGCTATTTTTTAACCTAGTCACTGAATTAAAAACAGCTATTTGGTCTTTGGCTCCCAGAAATGATCTGACAAAACCAGATAGCTTTAAAAGATAAAGTATACTAAAGTCAAGCAAAGAAAATATACTGAAGTCAAGCAAGCAAAAGTGTATCTACTAGACATTTATGATCAAATATTGTATATATAGTGGATCCCCAGGAATATTTAGGTGTTTGAATCCCAATTATAGGCACTCAAAATCCCCACTTAGATGCTTCTTTGCCTGGAGGCATATAAAATCTCTAAGTCCATGGGCTTTACTAGATGATATTTGCTAAGTGGCTAAATTATTGAAACTGGGAGGTTTGATGTCTGAGCATTGTATTTCTCAAAAAAGATACTCCATCCCTTAGCTTGCATTCAAAATCCAATCCAGAAAACACTCTGAGTACAGAAATATTGGATGGGCCAAAAAAGGAGACATGGCCAGGGATCTGCCATCACTCTTCCTGTCTTTTTACTTATCAGCTGAAGAGTTGAACTGAGACATGGAAGACACTATCCCTATTGTTCATGCCTCTGTCTTTTTAACAGGTGTTTCAAACCTTCCAAGATGCTTTTAACTTTAGGTGTAGTTTGCTTTCCAGAACAAGGGTATTCAACATCCATTCCTACTGTATTTTTCCAATGTGCATAGTGTAACAAAATATTTGCTAAAACAATGAAAGTACAAGGAAGAAACCAAAGGAATATAAAACCTAGTGTTATAATACTGCTTAGTGGTTAGCTCTCCCACCTAAGTAAAGAGAGGACTGAATTCCAGTCCCTGCCCTCATGATTACTTAATATGGAATACTTAAAGCTTCATTGACACAGGCACTGAGGCCTCTTTCTTGTAGCTGAGTGCCTCAAATGTTAGGCAATAAAGTATTGCTCTCTCTTTTGCCTAATAAATATTTAATTATTCTCAGTGAAGTAAAGCAGCTTCAACAAGAGGAATTACGGCTCTTTATCTGTCCTCAAACTAACCACTCAGCTATTGGATAAAACTGAAATCCTGGCTAGGCCCCTCTTTGAAAAGTGTGAGCCCAACCATGATTCAAGGTAGTTAGTAAATACCAAGAAAAGGAACTTTCTTGCTGTAGGCTGGGATTAAGTATTAAATCCTTCAGAGGCATTGGTCTCCATACACTTACTATTTTTTGTTGACCTTGTTGGCTTTCTGCTCAGAACGCTCTGGGTCCTTGTGTATCATAGGCATCTAACTCAGGGCTAGTATATAACACTTGAAAGTCAGATTCTAAAACATGCCATGTGAGGCTGACTATTCCTCAGGAATCTAGCTCATAGTATCCACACTCCTTAAAAAAACATAGAGGATATAATAGTGTCGTATACATTCAAAGTAGGCAGCATTAAATGAGATAAACAAAACTGAGACGGAACAGAACCTTTGGGCCATTACTTACGTTAATTTTCTTGCTTCTCTCCCTTCGTGCCTGAAAATCCACTTCAGAGTAATTTTGCTGTGAGAGGTGTTTGCTTGTAAGGCAGACACATTCCCATCATCTTCCTCCTCTGTCCAGTGCTTACTGGTGCCCTGTAGTCCTCAGCTGATGGCCCTTGGAGACTTGCATCCAGCTTACAGACATCCTGAGTTGCTCTAAGCTAGTGTGGCTCTGCTGTGCAATTAGCATGCCAGTCAGAGACCCTGCTGCTGGTCCTTTCCAACCACAACAGGTGGTGGCTGGCTCAGAGGGCTGGAGACAACGTGAGTAGACTCAGAGAAAGGGATAAATCTTTAGATTACCCATTCCTTTGGGAGAGATGCATTGCTGGGATTTTGAAATTAGACGCTACCTCCTTAAAGGGAAGAACCATGCTGTGGGAAAAGGCATCAGACTTGAGGAACAAACCTGAAAACATCATTACCTGAGTGTAGTTTTCCTACCTAACAGTAATTTTCAAATTCTCAGAGACCAAAAGACAGGAAAAAGGCAGCTTGACAAAAGAAGGCATTTTACCCCGAAGATAACCACCATTTTTCAGTATTCTCAGATGTCAACTTGACACAGTCCTTTCATAACTGGCTGAACTCCACAGATGTGGTATTTTGGCAAGGAGTGCATCTCCTGGGAATCAGTTGGTGTGGAAAAACTGCAGAAGATCAAAACACTGACTTTGGCTAACAACATGGGCTAGAGCCCATGAACTATGAACTGCAGATTTGGCAAAATCCTAGCCACTGACTATTCTGTAGTAGCTGTACTTCAATATGCTTTATCAAGTTTCAGATCCCAGTCTGTTGCCATGCAATCCAATTTTCATAATTATTTCTCAGTTAAACTCCATTTGATTTATTTCTGTTCAAATCAATCTGCACAGCTGATATGAAGTTTACCAGACACACACAGTCATGGTGATTCCTGCAGATGTAATACCATAGAAAGATTAATTTATCCATTGGTCTAAAGCTTGTTTATAACTCATTGTTCTGAGACAAGGCTTTTCCTAGCCCAGGGTGGACAGGTAGGACTTTAGTATAATTGGAATATATTCTATTATACTCTTACTCTGTCTTTGCTCTTTACTCTTCATGTTAGTTTAGGGATGGTATTTGATAGAGCAGTTACAGAATTGTTAAAATGGAAGGTCTAAGGTTTTTAAAACTTGTTTTGCTGTTGCTGTACATTGTGCAGGTGAATTGCAGTTAAAGAACTGGACTTGACTCAGTGGTTCAGGATTCAAAATCTGTCTCTTGAACACTTCTCTGATCTGCAAGTAACTTGCTTTCATGCTGTGACTTCCTCCTCTGTTAAAATGGAAATTATGATAGAAAGAAGAAAAGAGACTGTATCCAGCTATGCTGTTATTTTTCAGAATACAGTTGGCCTTTTACTGTGTGTTTGCACAATTCTTGCACAACAGGACCCTGATCACTACAGTAATACATAAATTATAATAAGATGTAGTTTTAATATTTTCCACCATCAACATGTTTCACTGTAAGATCTTACTTAAATACTACTATTTATTATTTTAGTACTTGTAATAGAGCACAGTAATTAGAGACCAGGAAAAATCTCATGCTACAATTTTATAATGCTACAAATACTCAGCAACAAGTGAGGAATAGACTGGCATTTCAGTTCTAACATGCAGCACTTAACTATAATAATACTGTCCCGATACCTTACATTGTCCAGAGAAGAGCAACAAGAGTCATGAAAGGTCTAGAAAAAGTGTCCTATGAGGAGCTGCTGAGGGAGCTGGGGGTGTTTAGCCTGGAGAAGTACAGCTCAAGGGGGACCTCATCACTCTCTACATATGCCTGAAAGGAGGTTCTAATAAACTGGGAACCAATCTCTTCTGCCATGCCTGAAGTGAGAGGACCAGAGGAAATGGCCTTAAGTTATTTAAGACAGGGGAGATTAGATATTAGAAAACAACTTTTGATGTTAGGGTGATCAACCTATGTTCCTCAGGAGGTGGTGGAGTGACCACCCCTGGAGGTGTTTAAGAGGTTTCTGGATGTGGAGCTGGGTGAGTTTGTTTAGGGCTTACAATGGCAGTGCTGGGTGCTCGGCTGGACTGGATGACCTTGAGAGTCTCTTCCTACCTCGATGATTCCATAGTTCCATAGTTCTATCATATATCATTCCAAAGTGATTAAAATTCCCAAGTGGAAAACAAAACACATAGAAATGTGGTCATCCATACATTAAGTGAAAAATAGAGGCTTGAAGAGAATTTTCTGCCAAGACTGTATTTTAAGTAATGAAAGGAAGGAGGAATAATAAAAGGAAGGAGCAAGCAGAAAGAAAGTTTGAAATGAGCAGAAGTGTTATCCATTTCTGGATGGTATTTTGCACTCAAGAAGTCTTACTACCAAAAGAGATTTTGGTGACTTGCTCTAGTTGAATAGCCATTAGAAAAAGCTTCACAGCCTTTCAAGGGATAGTTTACCAATATTATGAACGTAAAATTGCATCTCCCAATGAATATAATAACTAAACAGTAATACTGTATCCTATTCTATCCTATCCTATCCTGTTCTCAAAGCATGAGTAGAATCAGCTAAGAATACCCAATAAAGCCTGTCTGAAGGAAAGAAGCATGACAGAAAATGCCCAGCATGACAGATATGTCCAAACAAGACACCTGCTATGAAACCTAAGGCATCTAATGTATATAATTTGCAAAAAGCATGAGAGAAAATTGAGAAATAATGAGTATTTTAGCAAAGTTAACACAGATCTCTTTGAATTAAACCTGAAGTTTTAGCTGCTATGGTTGAGCTGTTATTTCTAAACTTCCAAAATATGTAGGTTCACAAAAACAGATCAGAGCTTCATTTCTCAGATAGTTATGTCACTAAGAGAAATTGTTATGTACATTTTTTTAAAGCTACAAATATTTCTACTTACCAGAGCTTTTTGTATGTTCAAAATTCAATCTTATTAGCTAACAATATACTCCTGCATACTTACTGAGTATTCCCAAGTGAGATTTAGTCACCTGTGACATTTAGGATACAATACTTATCCTCTCTGGCTCTAACTATGTGCAGAGTCCTTTTAAGAAGACCACAGCCTACAAATCACAGAGGGTAATCCCTCCACTCTTCTCACAGCTGTCAAGGTCTCAGATGGGCTTCAGTGTCCAGCTCTGGGCATTGCTCCTCAAGAAAGGAGTCAACCACTCAAGACAAGCAATGACAGTCACAGCAGTGACAATAATTGCAAAGCAAAAAACAACACATTCGGTGAACTTAGAGTCAAAGAACTGTTGTTCTAAAGGAGAGAAGACTTCTAGAGAGAAGTATTTTAGAGAGAAATGTTCATTTCTCTCTAAAATCATAGAGTCACTTTCACATAAGGCTTTAATACAGGTAAAACAAAAAAATCTATCAAAACTGCAAAAACGTGGCAGTTGTTGGTAATGTAATGATCATACAGCAGACTTCCTAGTCTTTGATTCTGATGTGTTTGTGTTTAAAGTTGCTGGAGGAGTTTTCTTCAAACTCTGAAATAACTCATGTTTGGACAGAGGCCAACCACAGAAAGTGTCTAGGACAAAGTAACATCTCTGCTGTGAAAGATATAAACTAGATAAAGTGGCCATGGACTCTAAAGTAATGCATTCATTACTACAAATACCACAATTAGATGGATAAAACTGTACCAATATACTGAACATTAATATCACTGGATTTCCTACTTAGAAATGTATGATGTCACCTCCATGCATGATGAACATCTCTGGTGAGCAGCAAAGCTGCTGGAGCAGCTTTTTGAAGTTGTAGCATGACAGGCTTTTGGCAACTGCTTGGAACAAAGCTGCTCTGATGGTTGTTTGATTAAGCAAATCTGCTGTGGTAAATGTCTGAAGCCAAGCTGTTTCTGCAGCTGTTTGAGCCAGAGCTAGTCCTGCAGTTTTTGAAGAAGGCATTTGTAAAAAAAGGAAGGAGAAAGATGAACAGAAAAGAGGGTAGAGAAAGGTTTTGAAGCATTTTAACTGCATACAGCATTTCAGAAAAAAAAAAAAGTATGTTTGTTTTCAAACAGTTTTGTAAAACAAAACTATAATGCCATCTTGGGGTTTTGGTGATACTGGTGATTATAATATGGAGGATTCCTAAGGATATGTATGTTTGTATAAGACTTATTGAATTACAGACTTTCCAAATGATATTAGAACTTCAAAGTCAAGTTATCAAAATGTAGGAAATGCCAGAAGTCAGTTTGTATGCAAAATTCACTCATCTCCCTTTAGTCACATATGCATATAGGGCTTTTGTCTTCAAGATCCAAGCATCAGTCTGCACTCAGGGGGAGCAGATATTTTTAAGAATATATCTAGGGTTTTTTTGTTTTCTTGTCCTTGTTCAGTATGAGACTCTTTGCCTTGTTTATTTCACAGTGTTAAAATGTCATATAACAACAGAATGATTAATCTCCTCCTGATATTTCCGGTAGTTCTTGTCATTGTACTGTCTGAGTGCCTCACAAATATGAGTCTGTATAATATTGTGGTACATTTCTAGGAGTTAAAGCGATATTGCTACTCCTGATTTCTGCAGAGGTGAGGTTAAAACTGTTCTGTAGTTTAGGGTGTTCTCTTCAAGGTGCATGATCTTGAGCCATAACATAACAGTTTATTTATTTAAGTTGTAATTTGTCAAGTTGATTCCTCAAGTGCACAACACTTCTGTAAGCCAGATCATTGTAAGTCAGGTGAGTGAGGCACCCAGAAAAAGAGGCACCACCTATGAAAAGCTTTTGGTGGAGATGGCTTGCTAAGAACTACACAGGGATTTTGAGGCAGAAGGTGTATAGTACCATGGTAAAATAAATTAAACCGATAAGTGATTGTGCAATTCTGTCCACCTAAACACAGAAGAGCAAACATAGAGTCTCCATGACTGTATAGCTGTCGTTTTCCCATTTCCTAAATTGTAAATCCTTGCTTTGGTGTCTTAAAAATGTTGCTGCTTTTCCATATGTAGATTTTTTTGTTTGTTTGTTTCATGCTAGGAAGAAATTTTCCCACATTTTCCAGCTGTCATGCCTAAATGTACAGATTTTATCAATGGGTTAGGGAAACATAGATGCCCTGCATAATCTCCTGACATTTAAACAGAATAGCTAGGAATATTTTCTGTCCTATCTGGGTGCCAAAAAAAAAAAAAAAATTAATGAACACTTTCTAACCTAATTTTGAACAGTGACTGAATTGTTGAAGTCAAGGTTCTTGGGCTCACAACAAGGTCCAGATTGAATACTCATCCACAGGATACAGATGCCTGTATTTATTCCATCAAAGCATAACCATTTCTGCCTTTACCAGTCACTGCCTCAGTCTTATTTTCTCATTAACCTCGGTCCTCATTCCAGCTCCATTTCCATTTCTTAGCACATTTGGTTCCTTCCACTCTTTCCTTTCTAGCTTTTAATCTAGTCTGTCTCTCCTGACTGCTTTCCTTCTCAGTCATAAATTTCTCTGTAGATTGCCCAGCACCAATCCTTTACCCAGTGGATCCTTCAGTCATTCTCACAGCTGCCAATGTCTTAGCAACTTTTTTTCTCTTCTTAATATTTGTCATTCTTGCTGGCTCTGAATCTTATTGTCATTTCTATGCACAGTTTACTGTCTCTATCACCATAAATGTCTCAGTTCCCTCCTTTTTCACTCTGTCTCTGTGTTCTGGTGTCCTGGTTCCTGTCTGCTTCTCATCTCCAGGCAGATCAGCTTTTTGCAAGCTCTGCTTTTAAATAGTGCAGCTTCCTCCTTCTCACTTCCTGTTTGGAGTAGGTGGAAGAAATAGAGCTTCTGCGCTCCGATTTGGACTGCAGCCCAGTATGACGTAGAGCTGTAGTTGCAAGGAAAATCCTGCTCAGCCTCAGTCTGGAACATGTTATATAATTACAGAATCTTTGAGAAACGCAACTGCTGACACCTGAGACTTTTGTACTAAGCATGTGTGAACTGCCTTTTTTCTTTTCTCTTTTTTCCCCAGAGGATTAGGACTTAGCCAAACTTAACACATTCCATTAAGAGATGGAGAAAAGTACATCTTTGACACAAAGGCAAACCTTCACCCAATTTTAAGCCACCCTACAAGCAGTAGTAGCCCCAAAAAGGTTCACCAAAATGCTGCTGTGGTTTTTTACAAAAAAAAAAAAACCTATATCTTGCCTTAGTCTTTATCTCAGAAATGGCAGAGTTTGTCAAATTCAGCATTGTGCAGATGCTCAGTGTGAAAAACTTCAGTGCAAATAATTAAACTTTGGCAAAGTTACAAATAAGTGGAAACAGAGTCTCATAATGGGAAATGTTGGACAACCTCACTAGGCATGTGTGCATTCAGTCCTGTCTATATTATAATGTCCATTAAAATTTGGAGAAACAGCTCTTTTTATAATTGTCAGAGAAAAACTCATGGGTTTGCTGTCATTGCAGTGCCAAGTTGCATACCAGAGCTGTTGTAAGAGCGTGAAATTAAGCTACTTTGAAAGTGTTGTTTTCATTAAAAAGGACATTATTTTATTTATGATAAAATAGCCTCACTTACTGCCACATGGTTAACTCAAGCCATTCAGAGGTCTCAAACTGGGTCTCACAAAATCAAGAAAGTGATGCAAAATTTGTGAGATTGAAAGAGAGTTGGGGGGAAAGTGGAGATTTTTCTTCCAATTTCTGAGCTTTAGAGTTATTTTGCAATATATTCAAGTATTTTTCTCTAACTGTAAAGTCAATTCACTGCACTTACATGTTATCTAAACTACATATTGAATTTAAACCAGTGGCAGAGATTTTAAGACAAATACCAAATATACTGTCAGTTGTCAAATCCTCAGACTCAGAGCCCCACACCACTGCTTTTTCCATTGCAGGAAAAATTGTGGTCTAAGACTCTGGATATTGAATGCTCAGCTGCTGCGCAGCTTCTGCTTGTCAAGATGAAGCAAGTCTCTTGTGTATCTGAGCCCTTTTTTCATTTCCATTGACTTATCAGTTGGGTTTGACTTCTGTATTTTTTCATACTGCCTTAAAAAAAATTAAGACAGTTAGAGTGCATCTTGTATACACTTGAAAACTGAGGAACAATATTGAAGGCTCAGAACAGGGCAAATCTGAAGCAGCACCTGAGCTGTTCTCCTTTACTGGTAGCTGGTATGAAGAAAGGATTCTAAACCCTAGACTAATTGTAAAAGCTCCAGGAGTTACTGATAAATTCTGCATAGGTCAAAGCATCTATGATTGCAAATTAAAAACAGATTTAAGTCAATTTTTTTTAGGGAGGATTTTTCAAAGTAGTACTTTTGTGTCATGTTGGCTTGTCTTGCAGAGAGATCCACACAGATACACCTAAATCACCAAGTACCAAGCATCATACATTAATGGCATAAAATCTTTCGAGTATCTAAGTACCAAGAGAGGGGAAGATTGTTTACTGATGTAAAGGAAGCTGTAACAGGAGTGTGCAGATTTAAACTAAATGAAAGGCCATTCCATGTAAATATTAGGGAAACATTTCCCCAGTGATGAGATTCACCAAGATGCCAAGGAAAACAGTAGCCATTCAGCTTCTTCAAACTAAGAGAACTAAAATGAACAAAGCAAGTTGCAGAAAGGTTACTGAAATTAATTGCTCTGGTCCGTTATTACCAAAATTTTGTTACTGAAATCCAGAAAATCTAGTCCATCTCTTCCTTTACAGTGCTGAGTTAAGGCAGGTACGAATTTTCTGTAGCTTTGTCTTGACACATTGAGATTGATATGAGGTTAACTGGGTAGGGAAAGCCTCTAAGGAAATAGGGTGACAGAAGTAGCATAGCCAAGTAATTCTGAGTCACACTACATTTACTCCTGAATATTTGGATCATAGTACCATGTTATGTCATCATCTACAGCTGGACAGAATGTGACAGCTCCTCAGATGAGATGGATCTCTCTTAACTTCTGCTGTCACAAAGTGACACCTGCACCTGAGCTAATCATCCTAAGTTCCCTTTACTGTCAAAAGGAAGAAGTAAGTGTCTTGTGGAGCACAATCCATTTCATCTAATGTAGATGTGCAAAGTAAGGAAAAAGAATGACACAAAGTATTTCTCGGTGTGGCCTCTAATGACTGTCTAGGACAAGTAGCCAACCTGTGATGACATAGGTGAAATGTCCTCCTCATTTTTTAGTCAAGGGTGGACATCAGTACAGGTTTCTTCTTCACATATAAGCCAAACTGCTGAAAAGATCTATGATGAATGGAGCTACACATGACAGGAATTTCAGCATTTCTGCTCAGCTCCTGAACAAGATGGGACAGGATGGCTCCTGACACTGCTTTTCTAAATTCCATCCTAATTTTAAATATGCTTCTTGAGACAATGTGAAGTGACAATTCCTATTTTTAAATCCCTCAGGTGTTTAGGCCTTGTTGTAGCCGTTTCCTGCTGCTGACTTAATTAAGGCCTGCCAGCCTGAGACCAGCTCTTCTCAGCAGTCTGCCGCAGTCTGTCACCTGCTTTCGGCATGACAGGTAAGGGCATGGTGGCACTCTGCTCTGTTTGCCTTGTGGTCCACTTGTGCACAGAGAGGAGGATGCCAGCTGTCCCTGAACCAAACTGCACAATCCTCTCCAGTTAGTCTGAGGGTGAGTTTTCATGCTATAGGTAGGGGATTCTACTGATGGCAGCTGGTGGAAAACATGGCCCTGCTTTGTCCTTGTCTCCCTCAGCCATTGTTATCAGATCTAAGCCATGCAGCCTCAGAGGGACCTGATGCAGTGTTCTGGCCCACTGAGAAGCTATTCCCTTTTTCTTCAGAGTTAGTTTTCCACTGGATCAGCCAGTTGAACTGACTTACCTTGCAGCTGTGTTTTTGTCAGGTATGATATGAAGGAACCAGAGTGAGTAAATGCCACTGACTGACTGGGGTATACGTTTTGTTCCACCCCTTCTGCTGCAGTGCTGCATCATCTTAGGTGAAATATTAAATGAAAATAACTTCACTATGGACCACTCAGCAAGGAAGTTGTTACTCTGTGTGAACAGAGTGCTTTCAGTGTATATATAATTTTTATTGTTATCTAGTTAATCAGGTTTGGTTTTGCCATTCTATAAATTAGGTTTTATTGTTAAGGAAAGCCTTGAAAACTTTGTGCTATTTAAGACTAGAAGATACAGTTAAATATGTTTTAAAACATCTCAAGATGCCAAAGTAATGGGTGTCTTTTATAGCTCTGCTATCAGTTTTTTTGGTGCCAGAGCAGTGCCAAAGGAGGCTGGGTTTTGGGGGGGATGGGGGGGGGGATTTGGCAGGTGAGAGTGAAAAAACACAAGATGGTGGTTCTTACATGTTGCAGCACTGTCCTTGCTATACTGGGCAAGTTCCAAGCAGTAACCAAATCCAGAATGACTACTGAGACACTCCTTGCTGTTCTAGCTACAAGTTACTCATTAACTTCCTGTTCTAAAATAGTGAGGAATGTTGCTATCAGCATCTAAACATTTATTGCTTCCTTTCCCAGCAGCAAGCTCAATTCACTGGCAAGGTCTCAAAGCAGGTTCCATGAACCTGCCTCCCAAACTGCTAGCACCTCAGTAGGTGAGGGGCTTTTAATGGTTGCACTCGTAGTGCATACCCTTTTGGCTACAGGAAACACGCTAATGCAATTTACTATTATCTTTCACAGCAGGAGTTCCCTTCAGGGAAAGACTGATATTTATTATAAGACTTGGATTTCATGAGGTGCCTTGAGAAAAGTGAATTATTAGGCATTGGAAAGTTGTTAAAATCTCCATACAGCAAGCAGCTTGACCATGACTGGCAATACCTGAGACTGCATCTCTTATCAGGATTCCTACTCCATGAAGGATTTTCCAATTTTATTAAATGATTTACAGTTTTCCTTCTGGCAGCAATCTCCAAAAATGAAAGCACTTCAGATATCTCAACTTTAAGCACTC
This sequence comes from Vidua chalybeata, assembly GCF_026979565.1. Lineage (NCBI taxonomy): Eukaryota > Metazoa > Chordata > Aves > Passeriformes > Viduidae > Vidua > Vidua chalybeata. The sequence continues at coordinate 68,545,142 of NC_071530.1, read as the reverse complement.
AAAATCCCTACTTGCTTTTAAAAGCTTTGGTCTTATGGTAATACCACACATATAAGTGGAAATGAAATGGGTCTGCACAGATTTGCTGTATTCTGCTGCCACATCATTGTCCCAATGCCAGAACAGCCAGCCACAAATTGATTCCACCAGCACTGAAGGAAGTATTATGTATGAAAAAGGAAATTATGTCTAAAGTTTGTAAAAGAGCCTTAACTCAGGATTTCCTGTACTTTTAGGTTTTGTGTTATTTAGGCATGAGAGTCAGCAACTGTAGCACCATCTTAGTGCAATTTTGTATGTGTGTGCTGGAACTGCCCTTATGATTTTGGAATGTAAGTAATGTGAACAAATGGAACCAGCTGAAATACAATTGAAAAAAAAATATGTAAATAAAATATTTTTTATGTAAGTAAATACTGTCAATTGTGAATGTTTACATTTTGACTCATGGAAGAGAAGTTAATACCAAATATGCCAAATGCATCCTGCCCTCCCAGCCAACAAGAAGCTCAAGCTCTTTCTGGCACCATCTACAAAGACAGAAGAGAAGGGAATTTCCTCTAAGAAACCTCTTTGGTCTAGTCCACCACCAGTTTCTATAGAGACTGTATTCTCAAAAATCCTCTCATTTATCACTATAAATAACTCCCACAGTTCAGGGAAAAAGTGGAGTTTAGCCATAGTGCTTACTGGGCGTAAGTTGGATGTTATTTAGAAAAAAATGAAAATCCAAGATCAAATGTTTGTATGCAGTTGTTGGTGAGAATTTATATAGCCATTGGGAATGGAAAAGATGTCAGAGGCAGCCTGTTAGTGACACCAGAACAGGAAGATTCTACCTATTGCTCAGATCCCAGAGAAGAATATTACTGTCCTGTGAATAGGGACTTACATTCTGCACAAAGCTGCATTAATAGCAGGACTAACAGTACTTTCTCTTCCCCTGTTGGTAATACAGTCCCTGCACAGATGGAGTCACATGTTTCTTGGTTGGTGTTTGTATGGCTTTTGAGCTCTGCAAAATTGTTTATGCATTTTCCTTTATAATGGCCATGTGAGAAAATTATTATTTTCTCTGTCTTACTGATGGGGAAACAAGTCCCAGAGCAATAAGAAGGTTGATTTTTTAACATACTTAAACATTTTATTTGGAAGCTTTAATCTGTGCAGATATTTGAAGTTGCATCAAATGCTGCAAGAGCGCTTCCCAGGGTGTCAGCTGTATCCAAGTGCAACCTCTGAGTCGAACATCTCCCTCTCCCCATCCTATGCCTTGGTTTCCATGGGAAGTAAATCAGTGCACACAAGACATAGAACCCTGGAGTGCAACTGCTCTGCAGTTTGAACTTGGCCAAAGACATATAGACAGGGTTTTTGAAAGCACCTAGGTGCCTAATTTATATTGTTGTCTATGACAAGCAGGCCCTGGAAATCCTACTGACTGATTACTATGTTTTTTAGCAATTCTGCCTTTAAGTGACTGCTGAAGATCAAAGAAATAGCCTGTGGCTATAATCACTGGCATATTCTTTCTTCTGTGTCAATAAACATTCATTAGAATTAGCTAAATTGATGCAAACTGGGAACTTGACTAGACACTCGACTAAGAGGGCTTGCCACTTTTTCTTACGGGGCAGAAATGAGTGGTGAACTCCGTCAGGTGTCAGGAGCGGCTGGAGCTTCAGGCAAGCCTTAGGTACTAGGAAATGTTTCCACAACATGAAACTTGTTATATTTATAAACTTGGCTCTGTTATACTGTCCTGTTCTGTAAATCCTGACTGCTGCTAAATACATTTTGTGTTGGTTTCACCACAACAAAATGCTTTAAATTTCTTTGATTATCCACAGTAAAATACTTTCATCAATAAATGCACTATAAATGAAAAGTTATAGAGGAAATGCAAATACTTAATTGAATATTAAACTGAATACATGCTCTTTATAGTAGATTTCATCAAGATACATGTGTTGGTAAGTTTGCAGTTTGTAAGTTTTAAATGCATTAAACTGAACCTATTTGTGAACAACAAATAAAAAGAAGACCTTTGATCAGATTCTACCTTTTCTAAATGTAAAAAAGAAATCAGTGGTTCTACACAATGTGAAATTTTGATAAGTTTCCTACAGTAAAATTTCACCTCAGTGAAAAGACCCTGACAGATCAAAAATAGTGTAATACTCTCTTCTGTCCAGAGCACCACAACATGTTGATATTTCTTGATTTGCTGGAGATCAGAAGTCTCAACTTGTTTTCTGTTCCAGCTGTTCTAATCCAGTGTATATTGAGGAATGCTAAGATACTGAATTGATATCTGAAATAGGGTTTACCACCTGATTATATTTATTTATCAGGACCCAGTCAAGAGTGTTTATGTCACAAATTATGGTATAGCACAGAGATACCCAAGGCAGAGTTAAATTAGCAAGTTTGAATATGGTAATAATTTTGGTTGTAATAATTTTGGTCAATTCACAGTGCTCCTTAGCAGGGAAATTCAGCTTTGAGGAGCTTCATGCTGCTGTTTGCTTCTGACCTTCAATGTATCTTCTTTAACAGTAGCTTGATAATGTTGCTTAATTACAAAATGCAGTTTAGGCAATTTGCAGTGCTGGAATCCAAAGGCAGATGATGCAGCTCCAATTTTTACATCATGCTTTGTTGCCTGTAAAAGTTCCTTTGTTCTGTATAAATTATGTTTTTATGGGGCAGACACATTCATATGTTCCTCTACTGTGTGGTGTGGCTGACTTGGATGCTGCTTCACTTAGTCATAGTCTTCAGCTACGAAAATGGCTATGACAGGAATTTTCATTACCAAATTGAAAACAAGGTATTGTCTGTAGACTGCACTGACTCTGGCTTAGCTGCATACCAGAGTTAACTCCCAACACACAAAAATATGCAAATATTGCAGAAGGTGCTGCATGAAAAGCAAAATACCTGGTTTTGTGTCTTTACAGTAATATAGCAACTGATTACATGAAAAGCAGAAGCCTTGTTCCCTACAGTTTTGTGCATCATGGTTGGACTTTCTGGTGTCTAAAAAGATATGACCTCTAATTACCTAAGGATAAAGCCTGTTTCTCTTGGATATGTGAATTCTGAATACGGATGTAGTAACAGCTGAACTAATTTTCTATGTTTGCACTTAGCAAGTGCTTTTTATATATGACTGTTTTCATAGAAAGGTCTTAATTTCTGTGCATTTGCCCTTCTGATGTCTTTTGTTGAAATCAATCAACATAACTGAGAGCAAGAGATGAATGGACACATACACATGCACACGTGTGGGATCTGGGAACCTCTCTCATTAAGAAAGGCTAAAAACAGTAATGAACTCTCCACTCCTTAAAGTCCAGTTTGCTCAAGATTGCAAAGGATTGCCATCATTATTTTATACACATCAAAGACAAGCATTAACTAAATACACAGCATAATCCCTGAGTGCCTAAAATGTCAGTGCCTGAAGTGTTTCACACAGAAATATTTTTACCAATACTGGAAATATTTTTTTTTCCTGTAGAAGAATCATTATCATTTTCAGCTGTTGTAATGAGTTTAAATATTAGCTAGAACTATGTGGCTTTTCAATTATGCCTTACAATTGTGATTGCTTCACATTTAATTGTGGGAAGCCTTCCATCCTCATTCTTTTCTTTTCTTTCAATTTCTAAGAAATGTCTTTCCAGTAATAGTGTTCCCACCTTTCTGTCCACAATAGGATCATTTCAAAAATCTAAATGGACACATCTCCAGGGTAATAAAACTCTCTCAGGCCAGGCCCAGGGCTAATTGCCTGCCAAAGTCATGACTGAGTGACAAATGGCAGCTGTGCCACCTTCCCCCTCTGACATTTTTGGGTGCAGGGATTTCCAGCAGGCAAGTGATGTAGATACTGGGACAATGACTGCCTCTCTGTTGTAGCTACATGCACTAGATCACCCTCTCCATCAAAGCACATAGTAAATGTTTGTGGCATGACTTTTCACCTCATGAATTTCCAGCATCCTCTCTTTTCTAGACAAAGTCTGTGTTTTCTACACCTTATCTGTGGCCAGCTTTTTATCAGCTGCAAGTCTTCTGTTGAAACTGTTGAAACTCCTAGGAAAACCAAGTCAAATTACCTGAAAATACAATATCAGTTAGCAGAAATTCAAAACCTCATGTGTGCACAATCTCTGCAAGAAGCAGAGTAGCCTTCAAATAAAATTCAGCAATCAAATTGAGTCAATCTAGCAGCTCACTCCTGCTACCCTGCTGCTGTTAAAACACACTCACCACTCCCTTGTGAGAGCCCTGGCTCTACAGATTAACTATTCATCTGGTTCTGCAGATGAATAGTTCAGTACATGTTCAAGACATGTACTGAAATAATTCCACTCAGTAACCCAGAAAACAAACTCCAGAGAAACAAATGATTTTTTTTCTAGGACTGGTGAGCTGAACCCGCAGCACATGGGAGGGAACATGACAGGATGCCAGGAGCACAGGTGTGGAAAGGGAGGGATGAGGAAGGAGTAGCACTCCCCCTTTCCATAGCAGTGAATCTTTCGATTTGCCCAGATGTATTATTGGACTATTTGATTTGGAGCACCACAGAAAGAGAGACATTTAGTGGGGAGAGAGAGAGCAAAGGCTGATCAACCAACAGGTAGCTAGCTCTGTGAACAGCAGATACAAATGAGATTTGCTTTGCATTTGAATCTCAAGATTGATCTTGCATGTGAATCCTGTCTAGTCTGCCAAGGTTTGAGCTCATATTGCACCTTTCCTGCTATGGAGGGATTTATAAATTCTCTGTCACAATCATCTGTCTGTTCTACTTGGTAAAACTTTATAGCAACTTAATATCTGTGAAATATCCACCCCTTGCAAAAAAAAACCCTCAAATTAAATTGGTCAACAGGGTCTAAATTATTCCAGGTCAAGAAGCTTTCATACAGACTGCAGCAGAAAGTTCAATATCATACAAAAAGAATTGGGGGAAACTGTCATGATGTTAATTTTCCTTTCCTTTTTTTTTTTTTTTTTTTTTTTTTCATTTGGAATTAAAAAAAAAGACTAAAGTATCAAAATTGAAAAAAAAATTACTGTTTTATAAATTGTTATTCAACATGTGTTGGGCAGTCTAATAAAGCTACAATCCAACATATATTTTACATCTTTATGGATTCTAGAGCTTCCCAGAGAGAACTAGCATGCACTTTACTCATACATTAAGTGCAAGGAACAGAAATATTTCATAATATGCATAGCTCTCCTGGGAGGCAGCTTAGTAAAGACAATGTGAGATTAGAGAGACCATTCCACCATGGACCTGTCACCATATGGGTTGTAATTCTAATTTACAGCAGCAATAGCACAACCTGCATGAGCCTCTCTTGATTCAATAACATTCTATTATTCCTGAAAGAAGCAGAGTGAACTTTTATCAATCTCCCCATACTAAATATATCAAGATGTGACAATCACTCCTTTTTGTATAGATTAAATAACAATTTGAAATGTCATATATGGATCTAGTGAGCAATATGCTTGCTGCCAGCCATTGACAGCAAACCACAGTAGTTAATTTGACCCTATGGAACATTTGAAAGCAGGCAAGCTTGAAGCATGAGCACTAAGCATGTTTCAGGTTTACTTACATATTTCAGTGAATTGATCATATATTCCTATTAATTTTCCAGGTATTTTTTTCAGAACTACCTTCACCCATGGTAAAACACTACAGAAAGGGATGCTGAGAGAAGTTGTTGTTAATGTATTGCTCTCAATTGAAATTCCTCTCACAAATATCCTTTCACAGAGGAAATATTTTTCCCCTCATAAACTTCACTCCCATTAAAAAGCATTTTATATCTTGACTACAAAATAGGATGTTCTCAAAGCCTCACAAGGCTTTTCCTGATTAAGGTAAACAATTTAATTACCTATCTAAATGTTTGTGTGTTTCAATAAGCTGTGTGACAGTTCTCACTCCTAACAGAATATTTTACCTTGCCTAAATCTTGTGGTATGCTTAAAATTTGTTATGAACAAAAGCCTGGTCATTTATATGTAAATTATCCCTGTCCATAAATTAGGATCCTTCTTGCTTGGATGTTTTCATGAGAACCTTGAAGCACAATCATAAAGGTGGCATCAACTCTGGCCATTTGGTTTACTCAAAGTAGGACCCTGTGAGAGATTATTTTTATTTACCAATACTACAAAGGATGTAGGTGACAGCAACAGGGACCCCCTCCACTTGGTGGAAATAGCCAAAGGATGGGAAATACAGGCTGTTTTATACCAGACAATCATGTAGGAAAAAAAGAATTAAATACAGATTATAGGCATTGATTTTTATGGCAAAAAGGATGGTCATACAAAAGCCAATGGAGACATGACCTCCACTCATGCTGGCAAGAATGTCCCTGGCTTTTGATTTGTCATAATTGACTTGGTTTCCTCCAGATGCCCCACTGTACATAGTGGCCAAGCTGAGGCACATAAGCCTCACATATCTCTGTTTCCACAATGGCAGGTTTGGCTGAAGCTGCATCAGGTCTCCTGAAGGTTATTACACACATTACTAAGCAAATGGAAACAGATTTTCTTGTCTCAGGCAATTTCCCACAAAACCTGGTGTAAGGATGACAACTTTAGGGAGAGAACCTGAACAGAGAGCTAGGGGCATTAATTTCTCAAACTGCAAAAGCAAAAGTGATATTTGCCAGAGCTTGTCTGACCATGCCCTAACTCCCCCTTTTTGAAGTGCACAACTAACCTTGAGAAGAAATGCTGCCCATTAAAAAGTCTTTGAAGGTACTGTTAAAAACTAAGCCAGGTTGATTATGTGATTACACATTTCTGTGAGATTATATCTGATCTCATCTATAAAATTACAGGGATATCCCAACTGTGGATAATTTTTGATATCAGAAGCAAACACTAATTTGGCAAAACACTAGTTTGCAAGCTGCTAACTGAGTCAGTAATAGGAACTAGGTCCTTTATCCTATAGGTCGCCAGCTGAAACTCACCATAACTCAGTAACAGGAGCCCTTAAGAACTTGAGTTGATCTTAGGATGCTGTAGAACCAAATAAAAAATAAACTTGTCATTTCAGTTCAGATCCTAGTAAGCAACTATAACCAGCCCCAAATAAAAAGTGCCAGCTGCTGTTATACTAGAGAAGTAAAAAACTCTATTTCTCATCTAAACATTTTCTGCTCTTCTGTGTGGAGTTCTGTTCATAGGATTAGATGAAAAGATGTCATCAATACTGCACAAAAAGTTCTTGTTCTGCAGATGAATAATTCAATTTCGGATGTTGTGAATCCAGTGCCTTTCAGAAGCATTAAATTAAGTTTCAATTAAGTATGTCTGAAGTAATTTGACTGTTTATCTTTTTGTTTTCTATTCTATTAAACCACTCAATCTATGAGAAATACCCAGAAAGAAAAATTCAGTATGGTGAAGGCAAAGAGGGAGGTCTGTTTTGCATTACTGTAGAACTCTTCTGCAATAGTGTAAACATGGCTTTTCTTACACCTTTTATTGTCTGGTTTGGGTTTGGTTTGTTGCGGTTTTTTTAATAGATGCTATTTTTTTTTCTGTTTCCTCACACTATAAATAGGCATCCTTTTTCAAAACCTCATACAAGTACTAGTGTTCTCTGCGTAAATGTTAATCAGCTTACACAGGGTATCATCCTCATGTCCCTTTAATGAGATTAAGCTCCTCTTGCTGAGCGTGAGATTTCCTGAAGTGCTCTATTCTTCATGCCATTTCTATCAGAGGAAGACACCACCCTTCCTGTGTCAGGTATTTTACATTTTACAAATGCATTAAAAAGATAATCACTGTCCTGGCAGAAAAATTGCTTTCACTGAAGGGTGCGTTTCACAGTACACCTTGAACTAGTACAGTGACTACCACTGCCAAAATGGGGAATCCTCCTTCCTAGCTATTCATTTGTCTTCTTTTGGGTCCATCATTGATATATAAATGTCTGTTAACTAAGATGCCAAAGTAAAACAATTTGAGTGTCCTCATCTACTTCAGCACAGCAACATGTTTCTTTTGGCCACTGGAGCCATCCTGAGCAGTCCTTGTTGGCTTCTCAGCTGGGCCACTGTAGCTGTTCCTGCAGCTACAAGGTGATTTGCAAGGTAGACTTTAAGTTTATTCCAATTTAAAACAGCATTCTTGCATCTCCAATGCTTTCGTTGGATTGTTTTTGCCAAGTGACATCATGTTACTCCATCAAAAGTGGTATTGACACAAGTGAGCCTAAAGTGCAAGGTAGCAGGCAGAAGCAGGGGATGCTTAGGCTATTGCTGTGGCTGAAGGAAAGTCAAGTCCCCTGATATTATCCCAAAAAACTATTTCTCTGATAATTAAAGCAGAATATCTAGTCCCCATGCCTCAGTCACCATATCTTCATTTAAAGTTGACTAGTAAAGGAGACAATTTTTGCAAGTATAAGACAAATAAAGAATAAAGCTGTGATGAAGCAATCCAGGTGTAACACCACAATTTGTGCTTGTGTGTAAGTCTACTTGACAATATACACACATGAAGAAAGAAGAAATACTTCTCTTCTTGGAACAGGCAGTAGTCTGATTCTCAGCCATGAGCTGTTCTCTACTGATTCCTTTGAAGGTCTTGAAATACCAGGAAGCTTCACAGCCAGTTCTACAGTTTCCAGTGACCTTGGATATCTCATACCAGGAATAAGAAAAAAGAACGTGCTGCTCCCACTGGCACATCTCAGCAGGATTTCTTCCTTATACCCCAGCCTACCTCCCCTGATCCCCTCCTCAGCTGCCTGTAGCATAGCTGAATGTTCTTCACCTCTAAAGCACTCCTTTCTAAGCTAATTCGTTTCTTCTTTAGTCCAGGAAAGGAAGCAATGATAGATCCTTAAACCATTAATCTAAATAACAACATTTTGAGACCAAGCCTTGAAGGCTGATGACATCCAAACATGCCTCTGCATATGGAAAAAACCCAACATTTATAAGAAATCTTACCCTCATGTCTTCTTTAATACACAGTTTGACATGCTATGGACTTTCCTCCTTTTCCTCAGATGTTGAGGAATCTTGTACTGGAATGGGGACAACATTAAAGTCTGAATGAAAGCTATAAAGCACTTTGCCATATTATTCATCTTCATTGTCCCTTCTGGGAGCCACAGAAATAGGGTAGATACCCAGTTTGTGAATCAAAGCCACCTAACAACCATAGCCTGAATAAGGGCTTGGAATGCTCTTCTGTTTCATTTATCTTCTCTGACCCTCCTGGCAACAAGAGAAACAGCAGCTGAAGACACACCCCATTCAGAAACCAGAGACTCCCAGCACTAGACTTTGAGTAAAAATTTGAAAGAGATTCTTCCCACTTTTGTCCTAGTTCTCACCTGCCACACTCTGTCTGACAATGAGGTAAACAATTGCCATCACATCCCCTGCAGCTCCAAGAAATGACATCAGGTCTCCCTGCTGATGAGAAACATGGTCTGTCTCCATGTACTCCCGGTACAGCACTGGCCAAGCCTGGCAGCTGCAACCTTGGCCCGCTACAAGAACGTATCTGTACAAATGCACACCATTTGTGGTGGGTCAAACATCGACGTTGCATGAAACTCTGGCACTGGTATTTGAACATGAGGCAACAGGCATGCCATTAGGCAGTTTTGGTGGAAGAGAAGGTATTTGTTGCCTCCCAACTCCCTGTTAAAAATGCTTGAGTTTACTCAAGTGTATTGTCAAGTATGAGGTCTAATCATCCAACCCTTTATTTATTCTCAAACTGCAAGTGTGGCACTTCTAGAAATTCTCACAGAGGAAATATAAGGGAAAGACCTTTTTTTTTATTTCAGGTAATAAAAGCAAAGTCTTGGACTCATCTAGAGACTATACTAAAATACAGATTAAAGTTGCAACTGTACTTTTCCAGACAATTAATATAAATCAATGGATTTTATGTTAAGGGTGCCTCACTTCACCAAGACTAGTACTGTAAAGAGAAGATAAACTACTTTATGTGTATAGGAATAGATTTCAATTACACTATTAAGAATAACTAGTGTCTTAGCCTACAATTCTACTCATTTCATGGACAGTGGTTCTGGGTTTCTTTAAGAAACTATTTATTTTTATTTAGTTTACTGATTAATAAACTCAACTCCTGTGTTCTTACTTTCAGGAAATTTATTTTGGCTTTATTTTCAAAGTTACTTTCCTTTTTCCTTTGCTATTTTTGTATATATATCTTTAACTTAGTATTAGACTATGAAAATAAGTGCCTGCATATTTTTCCACCATACTTATCAGAGCCTTTTTTCCTTTGGCTGACAATTTTTTTCATGCAAAAATGAAGCAAGAGGGTGTTGAATCAGTCTGACAGCATGACTACTTCCCATTTTTTTAGACAGGACTAGCAAACCATCTTCAATTCCAAAGGTCTGCAGGCACTAAGACTGAGAATTAATTTGGTGACAGCGAAAGCACAATTCATTTTATAATGTACTGAAAAGATCTACCAGTCTACATTGTGTAACTTGCCGATAGGGATCAGAGGTTGTCCATCACACCATCTGCCTTTCATTCAGCGGGCTTCTAATTTCCTACAAACTGTAGAACAGCTGGGAGGAAGCCAGCCTTGAGGCACAGAGCTGGGTGCTGTCAGGGTATTGCTGGCATTGTAGCTTAGGGCATTGCACATTCTTTCCCAGAAATTTTGCTGGAGTTTTTGAATAGGAATGGTGAAAGATCATGAGTCAAAGGAGTAGCTGCCATTCTGCCAGGAATGATCAAAACCATATCAAAGTATAACCCTTCATCCCGGGGAGGGTTTGCAGATGACTGCCAGGTCTGCAAAACCTCCTCCCTAATCAATGGCATTGAAAGCAGCAAAGATCTTGGGTATTGCTTCCTGAAATTCTGATGGAATTAATGCCAGCAGTAGGAAATTCCCTGTGTGGTTTCCATTACATCAAGTGCTCATTAGAGCCTTTAATGGAATAATGGAAAGTTTCATCAAAAATTTTACCTTTGCAAACATCACTTATCAGTACTATATAAAGAAATAAATAATAAATAATTTTCACATTAAGACATTTTTAAATTTAGTTTCCAAACCATTTTGGAAACATTAATTCATTTGAGTTTGCAAAACTTGACAACTTTGGATATGTCTTTCCATTATTTTTAATTAAAAATGCTTAGAAAACTGCAAAAATACTCCATTTCAAATATTTCTAAACCAGGAACAATAGTGTTTTGATATTTTTATAAAAATGGGTTCTCAAGTTCTGATAAATTCACATATTGATGTAAAGTTTGGTGTCCCAGAAAGGCCTTGTTCTGTAACTAGGAATTTTGTTGACATTTTATCCTTGGGTCAGTGCTTCCCTTGTTGCTGCAGTTCAGACAACTGGAAATTGGAAACCCATTTGTCATGTTAAGTTGCTTTCTAAAATAAAAATACAAGCAAGCTACTATTTCCGTCTCCCCAGTGCAAGTGAGCTCATTGATCTCTCCATGGAAGTGAATGCCAAAGACCAACATAATTCAGTGGTTATGGTACAAGACTGGAAGTGAAACTACATTTTATCCTCACAGGCCTGTCTTAGCTAAGCTCTCTCTGGCAAGAAACGTGTCCATGCCTTAATGTGCCCACCTACAAAACATCATGACAGCCACATATGTACGAAAATGGCTGGAACACCTAAACATATATGTGAAACTTGTGCAAAGTATTCCTTTGCCTATGGCTGAGATGTCTTTCATTTCATGATTATTTTTTTTAATCAATCAGCAACTTTAAACTAAATTAGAAGGAGACTAAGAATACTTGTAACTTTCAAGTTACCAGAATTTCCTGAAAAGTGTCAGATAAGCACAAAGAGGGCCAAATGGGCACTCCCACCCTCTCCTCACTGCCCCCTCAGGGAAATGGTACAGTGTGATCCCAACAGTTACAGTTCTGCTTGTCCTCCTGATCCTGCAGCTGCTGTGTACATCATATCTGACCTACCTACACATATGGAGCTGCATCTCAGCCATTGCACACGCTGTTTCTTCTCATACAGGAGAAAGCTAGGGATACTGTGGGATGTAGGGGGAGAACTTAGGAGAGCCAGAACTCAATAAGGCAGCTAGGATTTCTGTCCATAATTATTAAAGGGCACATAGGACACAAACGCGTAAGAAAGCCGGCTTTGTTAGTCCCTCTGCTTATGGAATAGCTTATTACCAGTAATTGCCCATGAACTATCAATAGCTTCAAACAAAAATTTAATTTCTTCCTCTTTCCCTTGCTCTTTCCCTCCCTCTTATATAGCAGGACTAGATGGAAGCCTTCAGGTAGAAGCCATGTCCCTATCAATTATGTGTTTTCATTTAATCTTCTCTATGTCATGTTTGTGGTAGGGTTTTCACTCCAATTATCACATTTCAACTAAACAGGCAGTAACCTCCAATGGAAGGGTGGCAGTTCATTACATTACATAGTTCTATTAATTAATATAGTCAGGCTTACCCTGCAAAAAAAAAAGCAATGTTTTAGGGACAACCTGCCAAGAAAGTGACTCCAATTTATATTAAAGTAATGCAACATTTGTGTAAATGCTAGCTTAATCTCCTGTTGTTTCAGCTTATTTTAAACCACTTGAAACTGGCATATACTTGACTGAAATAAAGTGTCCCTGCAGTAGTTTGCACTCAATTAAATTGGTTTTAAACTGACTTGATCTAAGCAGTGAAGCTTGATAACGTACACAGATACTGAGTATTTTCTAGCATTTAAAGTAGAAGGACAAAAGTACCTTGTTTAAACTTGCCCTGCTTGAAAAGGGAAAACTAATGAACTGCAAAAAAAGGTATTTTCTAGCTTTTAAACAAGAGATGTGGTAGAGAAGAGCTCCAATGCTAATGAAACAAATAGTTGTACCTCTGGAAAGACATTATTTTAGTAGTGATACCTCTGATTGTCCTTATTGTCCTTATTTTGTTATTTTACAAGTACTCTCTCTGGCTGTTGGAGATTATTTTTGGGGTTGTTGGTTGATAAGAAGCTCCACATGACTCAGCAACGTGCACTTGCTGCCCAGAAAGCCAATACTATCCTAGACTGCATCCAAACTAGTGTGGCCAGCAGGGCAAGGGAGGTGATTCTTCCCCTCTGCTCTGGTGACACCCCATCTTGAGTGCTGCATCCAGCTCTGGCGCCCCAGCAGAGGAAAGACCTGTGGATCTGTTGGAGCAAGTCTAAATCAGGGCTACCAAGGTGGTCAGGGGACTCTCCAATGAAGACGAACTGAGAGAATTGAGGTTGTTCAGCCTGGACAAGAGAAGGCCCCAGGGTCAGAGGAAAGAATCCAGCAATGGCAAGACAGGAGCCCAGTTCTTTATAATTCAGCAGGAATACAAGCAAAATATTTTAATTTGAGATACACTTCAAGTACATCTTTATCTGATGGCAGTCAATCATTCAATATATTTTCTGACAAAGGGGTTCCAAGTTGTGACACAATGTAATAGTAACTGAATTTAGAAATTCTGGTAAAACTATTGCATTATTTTTTAATAAATTTTGCTTTTGTGAGCTAGTGTATATTCAGCACCAGGACAGTCATAAATGAAGCTGTTTAGAGGATTATGTAGTTTAGTGTTAAACAGTCATCTTTTCCCTTGGAATTTGCATTGCATGTTTTATTGGTTTCTCTCATCACTTCACAACATGGATGAAGCATTTATTTTCCTAATAGCCTCATTATGTTGAGGAATGAAGATCTAGAGAAATTATGTTGAATCTCATGGTTATGTTCCATCAGTAGTGAAGACATAGAGAAATTGAACACTTCAAGTCACCCACAGGCTGTGAGAGAACAGGGTGAATGGCTGAAACTGGTGAATGAAGGTTGAAGAATTGAATCCAAATCATTCTCATTGTAGTCTAGTCCCTTACCTCAGAAACTCTTCTTTTCTTGCTGCAATCAGATTCTGATGTCAAGGATGAATCAACCAAACCACTTTTGTCTTCTCCTGAACCTGTTTCTTCATTAATGAAATGAGATAACACTACTTTATGGTAGTTCACCCTCTCAAAGTAGAACCAAAATACTTATAACCAACAAGAAAATGGCTCTTCAAAACAGAAGCTCTCAATCTTTTCAGATCAGGATTATCTTTCTTTGCAGTCAAATCTTGAAAGATTTCACTATGCTACCTATTCCCTGTTCTTAAAAATTGTTTGCACCTCTAGTAAAACAGATGCCCTAGTGCAAAACTGTTCTTCCAATCCTACACCTAAGCTTCCAGCAAAACATCCTATAATTCCCCTACTCTTAGACAGTTTGCTACACTCTTAGTTGAGCCCACTGAAAAGTCATGTATTTCCTGATGTGTCCTATCAGGATTGCTGCCCGGTGCTCCAAGTCAATAGGGAAGCTCAGAGGAAGATGTATTTTTGTCTCACAGATATTAAGAGCCAATCCCTTTTGCTGCCTCTACCCAGACCGTCTCTGCTCCCACAGGAAACACATCTCTGTTCCTAAAGGCTGGTTCTGTCAACACAGTGAATCCATGTTACCACTGTATCAAGGGACTGGGAAGCATGGAGTAAAACATCCACCCATCCACCAATAACACACTGGAGTGAAAAACACAGCATTTGGCTGCCTCCCATTGACCTAGAGCAAATGTTATACACTTGAGGAGAGGAGAGGAGAGGAGAGGAGAGGAGAGGAGAGGAGAGGAGAGGAGAGGAGAGGAGAGGAGAGGAGAGGAGAGGAAGGTCAATGACATGTTCTTGCAGTATGCCTCCAGAGTGCCCTTCAAGTCCATAGGGCTGGCCTAGCATCATCACCATCCTGCACCAGCTTCAGATGCAAAGAATCATCTCCAGATAGTTTGGGCCCATTCTGTTCTTGCAGATGCAGTGTATCTCTTACTTAGTGTCAATGAAAACAGTATCTAAAGCTGGTTGAGGGAATCATTAAAAATTAGAAAAATATGTTCTTTGAAATGCTAATTTTGTGTTACTGTTTATTTTTGTTTAACAATGTTTTATAAGATTGAGTATTTAAATCTAATTATTTAATATACTTTTTTCTCTAACTTCTTCTCAATTGCAATGTGAATGGCATTGCTTCTGGGGAGTTCTTCTTTTCCAACGTATTTTAGTTATGCTGATGAATAGGATTGCTAGAAATCACTACCTTTAATATCATGACTTGATTACCTTTAAAAGCATAACAGCAGCCCAGAAATATCACTGATGTCCTCACCAGCAGATATGAAAATACAGTTTTTATTTCTAAAGCCTTATCTGTTCATCCTTTATCCTCTTAATAGCTGAGAGTTAAACACCAGCAGATTAACCTGCAGTGCAAGTTCTCCATTTATGATAATGTTTAACATCTTATCACTTACCTTGATGTCTCTGCCTGTTGGAGCTTCTCTCAGCTCTCTCCTACAGCTTTCATTGAATGTCTTATATTTCATTCCCCATGTCTTGTATTTAGCTTTGTTTTCTAAGATTTTCTAACTGTATGCGATTACACCATCTATCAATCCTTACTTTCTTCCTCCCTTTCTCCCTCCAGTAACTTTAGAACTTGTCCAAAGTCAATCATTTTTGACAGTCTGCATTTGCACAGCTTAGAGCTTACCACAGTGTGTTCATCCTCTCCCAAGCTGATAGGCTGGTTCTCCTTAAATTGTTATGTGTAGGGAACTGTGCAAGACAAAGGGGTGTTGTTGTTACTGCTAGCTGTTGTGGGATGTAGTGGTTTTGCAGTGAGAGTGTAAAGAAAGATACAGGAATTTTATTGTAGGTTGTTGGATTATTTAGATACATATTTTGCAGCAAAGATCTTAATATAGAAATATATACTTACATACACACATATATCTCACAATTGGGGAAAAAAGAGTATCTATAATATATATACATCTCAGTGGAAATGCATTTTCCAAATAATGACAGTAATTTCCTAGTGCAAACAGGTGACAAAGCCAGCTGGTAAATCTTTGCCATAGACAATAAGGTAAGGTAGACTTTTTGATCTCAGGATGAAACAGTTTTTCAGCAGTAGCAGCTGCTGGAGAAAAAGGCAGCCTCTTTGGCAGCCTTTGATGATAGGGACTAGCATGCATTTTAAGAAATCTGTTTAGCATTCTTGATCCATCAAAAACAAGGCAGAACATAAGTATAGAAAGGAATACCAAGTTAAATTTGTGCCAGAATTCTGAAATGCAGTTGGTCTGCCCTGTCTCATTCTGTTTCTGCTTGCACAAGTGTAGTAACATTAAAGAGAAACATGGGAGTAGACAAATAAAAACCATAACTTTTCAAACTGATGGAAGATTTGGCAAAGCCTACCTACAAGAACTTTGCCATAGTATCTGACCTGGAAATACTTGCCCTTCAGTAGCCAGACCAGTGGTGTGGAGTTGTGACTACATCTCCAGGGCCGTAGAAAAATGTCCAGGTAGAGTCACATGGTGACAACGTGCTTTAATGATAACAGTGCACAGGGAATTCAGGGTAACAGTGTAAATATAACCCAACCAGCAAGAGAGAACATTCTGAAGGCAGCTAAAATATCTTTTATGCTGTATTACAGATATGCAATTATTTCTAGGATGTGAAGTGGTGAAGCAAAGGAGCCGAGAATCTCTTCGACTGATTTTAAATTAGTTAGCTGAGATTCTGGTAAGAGCGTAGCTGTGGCAACCCAAGATACTCTTGGCTAAAGATGCCAGGAGCTGGGCAGACTTGGGAATTTCAGCTCCATCCTGCCAAGATAACGTCGTGTAAGGCACCTACCAGATTTCTGTGGTCCTTGTCTGAAGGAGGCTGCACAGCTACATGACTGCAAGCGTGTTACACGATGCAAGGGAGAGCGGGATGGGCTGATCCAATGCAGCAGTAGTTTCGGTCTGGATGATCTCCTCGGTGAAGAATGATTTCTTCAGATCCCCAGCTGATACTAAACACAAGGAGTAGGTTCATGTTTCAATCAACAAGATTGAAACATAGAGATTCCTAGCCTTGTTCTACAGATGTGGTATTTATTATGGGAGGAAGATGGAACAGATGTTAATTTCCAACACTAGCATGGACCTGTCCAAGACTAGAACTGCTAACACAGTGCTTATAGCATGTTAAGGCCTGAGTCCAAGCTCACATGGGATAGCTGAAAACTTAGGTAAGCAAATAGTGGTAGATAGGATAATTTCAGAGACCTTTATGAATTCACTCCCATCAAAATGACAGATTGAAGAAAGTAACTGAAGAGCTTTCCAGTTTTAGAATTGATCTCTTAAGCAACCACTACAAAGTATAAAGTAATATTACTAAGTGAGAACTTACTATGATTTAATTGCGTTGATAATGCGACATTACAAGCATTTTGAAAATCGGCCTTTATCAGTCGCGGAAGATAAAAAAAGAGAAAAAAGGACCCATGTCATAAACTCTTCTATCTCTGCGTTCAGACATGGCTGCTGCACCCTGTCTTACTTAATATTGCCTTTTTCCAGTGTCTATTTTTTCAGATTTTCCTCAGATCTCCTAGGTACCTGTGGCTACCTTGCTTTTTGTACTGAAAATGTTATGTTTTCCACAGATCATGTGAGGTGTATCAGTATCAGAGGTACTACAACATTAGGCAATATGACTTTTGCAAAACCAGATGAAGTATCTTATTCTCTTCAGAGCTAAAATATACAATATTATTATAATATTATATACATGCTGAAATATATAATATTATTGCCAAGGTTTTATCTTTTAGTTAAAAGGTGAAATAATTCCAAACACACTGCTTTTCTCTTTGCACTTATGTTCTTCTCTATTTTGAATTTTTAGCAGGCCTTTGCCTTTTACTTCATACATTTAATTCTCCTTTATTTCTCACTTACAGGTGGACTTTAATATGCCACCATTAATAGTAAAGTACATATATTGTAGGGGTATACTAAAAATTTGGAAGCCAATCAAAAGAGATTAACTTACCTTTTTGCAGCATTTGTATGTTTCATAACAGACTGATGGGGTTTGGGGGAACTTCAGAATCTCTTTTGAGGTGAATAATATAATTGAGAAGTCTCTCAGCTAACTCTCAGTAAAGGACTAGTGAATGGCAAGGATTTCTCATTTTTGTTCTTTCAAAACTAACTTGGAATTCTAAATTTATAACATAAACAGATTTCACTGGTGTAGTTTCTGGCTTTGCAGAAAGACGAGAGCCAGAAGCAAAGCTGAAATAGGTGCCCAGTAAGTATTTAGTTCCAAGTGGTAAAAAAACCACACACATGCAGCTTTCTAGTTCTGATTCTCCAGCCCAGATGAGCACAGAGGAATGTGGGTGGAACTTGCCCTTCTGCCAAGGGTATTACCTAAGCCCTATTTTGATGAGGATTTAAGTGGTGCACAGGCCTTGTGCTGCATGGGGGTGAAATGGAAAATCACAGAAGCATCTGTAGACCTTTCTTCAAATCAAGGCAGTGGAGCAACACAAGTTGATTTCCAGGACTGGGAAGAAGAAAATAAACTGCACCCCTGTCCCAGAAGGAAAACAGCTGAGTGGTCATAGGACTACTTTGTGGTCTTCTAATTGTCATTTTGCTGGAACTGGGGCAAATGCATCTTGCCCATTCCCATCTAATTGGCTCAGAGAGGGCCTTCAAGTAAAGGAAATCCCAGTTTTGCTTTTACTCAGCAGTTGTAGCCTAAAAGGTGTGTCTGTATTTTAATATAATTCCTAATGAATCCCAGGAACTGTTTTAATACTACTTTGCAAAAGATTAAAAGAGAGTGTCTGAAGGGGATAATGTGAGCATGGGAGGATTATATTTTAATAAAATTAATCCCACCTATAAAGAAGGCCTGTTACAGTGTCCATCTGGACAAATCCAATTTAACTCTCTGGGAAGCAAGCAGTGTTAAATTTGTTCGACGCACCTGGTTAAAAGAGAGAGCGGAAAACCAGGAAAATCCTTCTCACACTAGGAGAGAAGACTTGGAGGACTGAGGATTTGTTAGGATACAAATTACAAAATACCTCTCATTTGCTGAAGAAAAGGATCTTAAATCCTGAAATTTTAAACAAAAGCTGTCTCTGATCATCCTAGATAGGCAAAAAGCGGGGGAGTTGCTGGCGCTGCTGACCAAAGTGTCAGGGAGGAAGAAGTAGACTGGGCATTCTTTCTATGCATTTCCTCCAGAAAAGGTGATACCCCACCGCTTAAATACCTGATCAAAAACCTCAAGCTCTTTGTTTCTACCACAAAACAAAATACTCTCATCCTAACAGGCTATTACACATGCAGACAGGTTTGAGAGTCTTCTACAGGCTTCAGAATAGATGGCTGAGGAGGAAAATAGTTTGCACTCTCATGCACTCTCTCACCCTCTTTAAAAAAAAAAAATACAAGGAAACGTTGTTTCTTGCCAAGGAAAGAGGTTAGTCAGCTGAAAATGAAGCTCTCCAGGCTGCACCCTCACATGTTTCTGCTTGTGCAGCCCAAGCACCTGCGGTCACAGCTGCCAGAGGCTTCAGGACGGAAGAGGTCCTTGGCCACCCCCTCCAGGGCTGCGCCCCACAGTCCCACTCTCACGCACCCTGCAGGCGCTGCCTTGCCTCCCCTGCCATGGAAGGCTGGGGTCACAGAGTGGCTGGGCAGGCAGATAGTCCTTCTCGTGGCTGGGAGATGAAGGATTGGCCTGACCCAAGGCTTTCAGCCTCGCATGCTTCAGCTGCCGGTGTGTTATGTCATGTTCAACTGCCCAGCAGAGTCAACACACCTAAGGAACAGGGCACCTGGATCTGTCCTGTAGGCTCCAGCTCGCTGCTAAAGAGATTGGGATCTGGTCCCTGAAGGATCAGGAGGTGCACAGCTCACAAGTCAGTAGCCTGACTCAGCTCTGTAGGAGGAGATCTAACTGTTGCCCCACTCTGGGCACGCCAGAGGATATCCAAAATTCCAGTGGTGTCCAAGGAGCAGGAAGCAGTGCTTGATGTAGATATTTAACAATGTTAAATATTGCTTGTTCTTGTGTTAAAGCCCTGGAAGACTTTTCTCTTGTTAATGAGTAGGTGGTAGCCAATAACTGTGCTACTTCTAGAAAATATACACACATTACAACTGTCAAAGCCACTGACAGAATGTTTGTGCTATTGAGAGAAAACCCTGTCCCAAGAGTGTCAGTAAAACATCTCTCCCTGGCATAGGAAAAATTAGCTCTGTGCAGTGAGGTAAGTGAACTTCATGAGAAGGAAATTTCTCTAACACGAGTGAGTGACCGTAGTTTGGCAGACACATGTCTCCAGTTACACTGTTCATCAGAACTGAGATCAACTTTGATATCATTAAAAAAACCAATTGTTGTGTAGGAAAAAATACTTTAAGTTAGTCACATCTTCCACAAAGGTAATAAAGCTGAGAATGATTCTGAGCTCACATAAACAAACCAGTCTGAAGTAAGCACAGCCTTTCTGCAACCTGTTCTTTCTATCCTATAACTCTATCTATATAGATATCCTAACTCTATCTATATAGATATATATATATATATCTATATATGGAGTTATCTATATAACTCTATCCTAACTCTATCTATATAGAGTTTCCCTTTAGAGATAGTGACTATTTTTCTAGGTATATTAAATGAAGAAAAAGTAAATGTACCATAGTGCTGGCTACCAAAATGATCTTCTTATAATCGGAAATACCTATTTCGGTACCACGTGTGTCTAACTTCTGATAATCTAAAAATCAGCAGAAAAATTTAAGGTGAACACACATTCTTCAGAGATTAGCTCTGGGGATAAACTCTTTGCACAAAATGTGTTAAGACCTGAAGGATTATGTCCAGCGTTATGGGCATCCATCACTGATTTCAGCTTCTGATGTTCTTTTACATGCAGGTGAATACAGTGGTGCTGGGTTAATGGTGTGAGTCGGTGATTCTAGAGGGCTGTTTCAACCTTAACAATTCTATGATTCTCTGTAGGGTGTTTATTCTTCTAAGAGAATTAGACAGCTCTGTGTCTCCTTGTTCTTGCCCTTTGTGTTGTGTACCATGGCTAATACAAAATTCTGTTGTCTCAGCTTTTTCTCCTGCTTGTCTGTCCAGGCCTTTACCTAAATTTTAGCATTTGAGTAGGAGAGCAATCTGCAAATCCTGTTGATTTGGTGATGAGATTGATGACATACTTTGAGACCAATTATTGGAAAAGGCTGATAATATATGCATTAATGAAGGACTGTTACTTGAGCCTAACTTTTCATATTAAAGGAAGACTCTTGTTCTTGCAAGCAAAATTGAGTTGGTTATTAATAATGCAAGGGTGGTTACTGACGGCAACACTTAGCTCATATGAGTGATCCTTATTAGGAGAGACAGGAAAAGGAAAATTCAAATGGGATAAGTGCAGCTTAGTGCTTCTGCTTAAAGCTTTACCATTGCAAAGAGAAATCTCCCAGATTTATATTTGTTTTCTTTCACTTGCCTGTGGCCACACCAGTTAGGTGTGAGATCTCATCAGCTCTTACAAAGTGACCAGAGTTCAGCAAAGTGAACCAGAGTTCACTTAAGTGTACAGAACTTAAGAGTAACAAGAACTTAAGAGTAACAGCAAATGATGCTTCTGCACCTTTTGTGGCAATGTTTATATTATGGCAGCACTGACTCTGTGGATTGCTTTGATACCCATAGCATTGATCTGCAAGTGATGTCAAATAAAAAATACTTCCTAATTATGTATTATTGCTGCTATTAATATTTTTGTTATTGGTGTTGATGCTATTAATACTATTGGAAATCCCAAGACCCTTTTTCAGGTGGATATTGGCCTTCAATAGGAAGATAGGACTCTGCTAATATAGTTGCTTTTGCAGAAAGAAGAAGATTATGTCCTTGTACCCCTCAGGTGACACAGGGCAGAAGATGCAGCCCTGCAACAGGAGGTGTACATTTTTGCATTCAGGGTTATAGGGAAAAAACTAAGCAAGGGCCTTGAGATAAAGTTTTGAATGAAAACTAACAAAACAAGTGGATAAATGTTTGAGACAGAAATCAAGGTAAGCAGCACAATAATCAGTCATACCTGGGGTCTGTTTTTCTTTGCCAGCATTGCAAATACATTTTAATTTCACAATCATAAGACATAGGACTGTGCCCGAATTTCTTAAGTAAATTCAAAGATATAGGTATGTCTGTGTATGTGTTCTAGTCAACACTATGTTGTCCTTTAAAAGGATAGATGATCCACAGATGATTTTTAGCATATTGTTAAACACTCATGTTACTTAAGCAAATACCAGTTATTTTATGCTCCTTTGATTTAGATGAATCTCAAATTCAAACCATGCCTATGCTTAAAGAATTTTCGGAGTTTTAGGATTGGTTTAATTTGAACTGGAGTAAGCCCTGAATGCAGCTGTGCTCACTGTAGCACTGTTAGACATGAAGGGCACTTCAGATCAAAGTGGGCAACATGTACAAAACTGCAAGCTAAAAAATCCAAACCCACAGTGTTTTCCCCCCAGTTATTTTTTCTTGCCAGAGTACAGGGAACAGATGTTTTACCATAGTTTTGTGACAGTATAAGGTATTTTGAATGCAGGATGTGACACACAATTCAGAGGAAAATTGCAACTTTGTTTTGGTAGAATAAGCTAGAATCTCTTAGAACAAACATTCATAATCCTAACATAGGAAGATACAATAAGTAGGTCAAGTTTCACAAAATTATTTATCATCTCTTCTGTTCTTCCTACCTCTAAAAAGAGATAAACTGACCTAATACGTTATTGTTTGAAAACTATTTGTTTGTAATTCAATAGTACCAGAGTAAAATGTGCAGCATTATGTTCAGCTTTTAAAAATAAGGACAACATGTAAGTTGAAATTTATCTGAGGTTCAGAAATATTTTTAAGCATACCTGGCAACAGTTTGTTTGCATAGTTTTAATGACCAGTAAACTTAATTATCATTTTTGTGTTGCCTTAAAACAATTACAATTTTCAAATACCCAACGCCTCCTGCTTTCTGAAAACATGGCTCCCTTAAGCTGGAAGAACATAGAAACTTCAAAAAGTGAATGAGAGCTCAGTTTATAGTTCCCATATGTCTCCCTTACATGCAGATTCTCAGGATTAATATTCTAAAAACCTTTTAACCAGAAAGGAGCTACCCCATGAGGTTTATCAATCTCAAAACCAGACCATATGCTTCTCTGGAAAAGAAATATTTCCAGCTAGCTTGTGGAGGAATAGACAACTCAGACTGAAAAGACACTCTAATGTCAACTGTAAAGACAGGCATTCTTTTAAGACTGTAACATACAGACTTTATCCAGGAAGGGGGTTTAGGTCTTTTTTAGTGGTATAGAGATGCGCTGTCATAAAATTTCATCTCGCTTTTGCTGGTGTAATACAGAAATAATACCACTGAAATCAGTCTAGGATCAGTCTGTCTCTATATATATAAAAAATGGCCAGTCATGAAAATGACTTTTTCCCCTCTGTACAGTCTGACAGATGGTAATCATAACAAGGCCCTTGCTTTTCCAGGTGAGAGGATTAAAAAAGTAAGGGGAAAAAAAATCCCCATATAATCATTAAAATATTAAGCAACAGTTAAGGATTCTGTTTGTCTTCACCTTTCTGACAATGAAAAGCCTAGAATGAAGAGCTTTGAGGACAACTGGCAACAAGAGTATAACCTCACAAAATTTTAGAGGAAATCCATTAATAACCTATTTTAGTAGCATCTCAATAACCATAACCCAAATTCCAATGGTTTACTTCAATCTTTTTCAGAGTTTGGTTACAACGATAAGTTACCACAAGGTAAGCAAGGGTGATAACTTGTTTTACAACAGTGAAAATGGCAGATTCATATATAATTTTTTTCATTTATCCATTGTATAGCTTAAAGCAATGTAATTTACCTCTTTCACTGAAGCACAGACTACCTCACATTTATGAAATAATGCCAGTGTGCACCCTGGCAGTTAAAACACAGTAATAGAAAGACTTCAAATTTGTATCATTGTTTCTTCTCACCTGTAACTTTTTCACAGGAGTGTATTTTGCAACCTCTTTACTAATTGACTGTCCCTTCCTCACTAAAGTGTGCTCTCATACAACCACATGAAGAAAGGTTTCTGATTCCTTTCCTCTTCCTTACTCCTTCCCACATGGCTAATTTGTAATATTTATTTGCCATATTTAGATCATCCTCCACATAATTTCCACCTCAGCACTAGACATTCTTTCTTCAAAACAGCACTGTAGATGTTACATGACCTAAGAGAGGCAATAGTCCTTGGCTTTATTTTTGTAAATATAGATTTCATCTGTCTTGGTTTTCTGGGACTTGTTTTATTCAAGTTCTAATCTGTTTGAAATCCTGCATGTTGCTGCTTTCAACCTCCTTAAGGATGTTTAACTAATGGTATACCACACAGTATTTTCCAGATGCACATGCCTCCTATGCCTATCCTTTATGCTGGAGATGCTATGTAGCATTTTAAGCCTGACGGTAAGCCCACTTTGCTATTTCCTGCTGTTCAACAGCATTTTACATCAGGCACAGGACTGCAGTAACCACAGCTACTCAACATGCAATCTCTATAGCTGGTTAATTCAGACTGTAAGCAACACTTGTGCAGACTTATCTGAACAGGATTAAGAGGAACCTCTTCATTTAGCTTTGGTATCAATTTTTTTCATATTTTTCATTACATTTTACTTTTGATTCAGTTGTCTAACCCAAATATAACTCAATTTACATTCACATTGTTGAATCTAAGCTTGACTGTCCCCTACATCATTCCCCCAGTCCTGCCAATCTGTAAAACCCAGTTCTTTGAGACAAGTTAGGGTTCAGGCTTATACATGGCATGTATCTTTTGGATGGAAGTAAAATGTCATTGCAACCAAAGAAACATCTCTTGCCTCCATACCAGCTTCTTCTACCACCTGAGGAGCAAAATTGTCTGCTGATTCCAGGGTTCTGCCTCCCAGGCAAGGTGGGAAGAAACAATTCTTGAGACCCAAATACAATTCTCCCTACCACTGTGCTTCTTCTCAGTGTCATCCAGGTAATAGGAAATATTCAGTACAAATTAATGAAAACTTCAGAAATTAAGGAAAACTGAATTTAACTCTAGGGTCCTCCATCTCTCTCTGTTGTGGAAGAAATTCCTCAATGCTAGTTGAGTAGAAACGCCTAGTTGTTGTTTCAGTCCTGCTGGCCTTCCAGAAAGAAGAAATAGAACTTTCCAAGCAAGCTACCATGGAAATTACTGTCCCCACTCACCTCACTCTCTCTTGTCTTCTCTCCTGTGATCAGAGCCAGATTAGACAGAGCAGTGGCTTTCTAGAGGACTGGCTGTACCTGAGTTTAATCCCTAGCTTAAAATATAGTGCAAAAATCATTGGCCAGGAGTCACACAGAATACTAAAATTGCCTTCACATCCATCATCCGCAATAATTTTCTACGTATCTAATTAAAAATCCATTTCCTAGACTCTGAGGAATACCAATGATTCTCAGAGATGAAAATATTAAAAGTTAAATAAATAGTAGGTAAATAATCAGGTTGTGATACTTTATACAATATTCCCTGTGTCGCATAAAATGTCTGCAATTTATATTTGTCAGGAATCTGGAAACTGTGGGAAAAGAACTGAAACTGAAATACCTCCTCTCAGACATTCTTCCTGTTGCACAAACAGTCTGCAGCACAGGAAGACACACCAGAGGAGGCTCAGTCTTCTATTGAGATGCAAAATTATTAAGTCAAGGTATTCCTCATCTACTTTGTGCACAAATTACCCACTGGCTCTATGGGGTCCATGACCTTTTTATTTAGGTCATTTGTGTTGATTTATGTATCTTCCAAAAACGAGTGACAACTGAATTTTCACAATGTACCTCCAATTGTCTCTATTAATTAAAATTATTTTGGTTTCATATTACTCTATCCTTTAATGTTGTGGCTGTTTCCTCCCTTTCCCAAGTGTATCCTATTCATGTAAGACTCAGACATTTTTAACTGTCTTTAAGTGATTCTAAGTAGAGAGCTTGAGTTTTAAGAAAGTGTCAGATCAAGTGAAGATGAGAGAATATCTGTTTAAGTTCAGTGTATGTTTTCTGTGCACAGACTGCAGAAGATTTGATAGAGCTGCCAGTTTAAAGAGGTGGGAGGTGAGAAAGGCATACCTGTAAATGGTGACAACTAATGCTGTTTCTTCATGAGCAAGTAGTGTGGACATGTAGAGTGGAAGAGTTGGAGCTGAAAAGCCAGTAACCACTCTTGCAGGTTTCAGGGCTTATGGATCATGGAGTAAGCAGGGCAAGCACAGCTCTGGTACCTCTGTACCCATTTCTGCACTCTTCTTCATTCCACTTATTGTTTATGAGGTACAACTGCGAGAAAGACCTGCCCAGGCATGCTGTACAAGAGGTGCTGAGGGCAGCTTCTTCATTATCAGATGAGGTGCTTCCACCACCCTTTCTGGAGAGTGCTTAGAATAAGTTCAGCAGTGTGAAATTTAGGGGAAAAAAGACCCTTTTTTTGAAATTCTGAGCAGAAGTTTTGGGAGGATCCAAAAGTGATGAAGTGGATGGAGTTGAAGCCCAGTTTGCATGCCCAAAATAATGAAAGAAAGAGAAAGATCTAGTGAGACAGACCTGAGGACATCTTTTATTAATAATGAAGACATTTGGACTGTCTCCAAAAGTCATTACTTTGACAACCAGAGTCCATAAATTTTAAACTGTGAATGTATTTAAAAATACATTTGATATTGTCTGTTACTTTTTACTAGCCCTAGTAAACATTTACAAGTCTGTGCTTTATGACATATTGTTAGCATTTTCACCATGTAATTTCTTGATCAAAACTTTTTTACTTTTGGTTTGCCCCATCAATCTTATTTTGTTTGTAGAATAATAAGGAAACAACATCACAATCAAAATAATACCGAAAAATTACCGATGCCTTTGCAGCATTTGACGTGTATTATGTATATAACAAATCTCCAAAAGTATCATCCTGACATGAAAGAAATAAAGCAAAACAATGATCAAGCAAGGCTTGATTCAGAAAGTCATGTGTTAACCAAACTTTTTCAGCCGAAAAGCAGTCATGAAATTGAGCATTGTGATTTAAAAAAAAATCCTCTGTATGTAGAAATAAAATATCATTATAGGTTCAGCCTAAGGTAGAAGCAAGGTGAGCACATGTATAGCTTTAACATAGACTCTGTTAATAGGAAACTGTTGTTTCACATTTTCTGTTGGGTTTGTCATTCATTCATTATGAAAAAAAAGACAGGATTTGCTGCAGCACATACATTGCCTAACTCAACCACAGTGCATTAGGAGACTTGGATATTGCTGGCAACACAGTTTTTCTAGAGGACAGCTCAATTAGCATGCAAGCAAAGATAGGAGGAATACTCAGCATAAAAAAGACTGAGTTATGAAACAATTATGAAAAACACCTAGCAATAATTTTAGTAGTTACAAATCAAGTATTATCTCAAAAGGCAAAGGAACAAAAGAAGTAATTCAGTTTTTATATCTGCTCTGGGCAAGAGCATGTGCATGGTAGTACTGGGTCTATGTAACCCAGTATCCACTTTCGGATGGTTGCCAAGAGTGGGTGGAGGTCTGAGGCTCAAAGATAGTTTTTCTGCAGCATATTTTGTGGCTTTCTTGTGGAGACTTGGGTTCATGCCCTGCTCTTGACATCTGAATTTAACAGACACAGTCCCTCCTACTGGTGGCAGTTCTTTACGTACACACCAAGGTCGGCGATCAAAAGCAGATGGCTGGAAAGGAGTACAAAAATGGAACAAGCATATGATGATACTTTTCCAAATACTCTCCCAGCAGCCAGTAATTTGAGGAAGCATCTGGGAGACAACACGAGTGGAGAGGCTATCACACTCCTCTGGGAAAGCAGCATGACTAGGGGCCCATTTCTGTGCCTGTACATAAATGCAGAGCCTGGGAGCAAACAAGCAGTTCATGCAGCTGTAGACCTGTGACCTCATTGGGATTACAGAGACATGGTGGCACAGCTCATGGGTTGGGAATGCTGCAGTAAATGGATACAGGCTTTTCAGGAAAGACAGGCTGAGACAGCAAGGAGAAGGGGTTGTACTCTATGCAAAGAAGTGGCTAAAATGCATGGAGCTTTGCCTTGGACTAGGTGAAGAACCAGCTGAGACCTTATGACTAAGAACCAGAAGACAGAACAACACAGGTGATGCTATGGTAAACATGCTAGAGACTGCCTGATCAAGAAGAGGAAATAAAATAAGCTTTCTTTAGATATCCAGAAACCTCATGAATTGCATATCTAGGTACTCAGCCACACTAATGCCTGATGGAAGGCCAAGAAGACTGGCCAAGCAACCCAGGATGTTTCTGGAACATATCAGTGACAATTTTTTGGCACAGGTTATAATGGAGCTGCTTAGAAAAAGTGTTCTTCTGGACCTCATACTCTTGAGCAAATCACTCATATAAAGATGAGCTGACTTAGCTGCCATGACTCATAGAGCTAAAAATCCTGAGAGGAGATAGATAAATAAAAGCATCACAAACCTGGACTTCAGAAGAGCAAGTTTTGGGTTAGTCAGGGATCTGCTCAGTAGAATCCAGAGGAGACTACCTTAGAGAGTAGATGAACGTCAACTGTTCATCTTTTAGCAGAACTCCCTCAAATGCAAGACAGGCCTACTCCAATGAGCAGAATGTTGAAAAAAATCAGGAAAACCAAAGCTCAACTGGAGTTGAAAGTAACAAGGCATATGAAAGGCAAGGAATAAGTACTTCCACAACCATGAGGGCAGAAAAAGCAAGGCCAAAGAAAATGAAGGGCTGGTACTTAATGAGGGAGAATATTTAGTGAAAAAGTATATGGAACAGGCTGAGATAGTTCTTTTGCTCTAGTTTTCACTGATTAGATCTTCCCTCTGACAGCCCAGTTCCCACTGCTTAATAACTGAGAGAGTGGGAGTGTAGAGGGAGGTACAATTAGGGAGCTCTTAAGCTAATTGGGCACATATAAGTCTATGGGACCAGATCAGCTGCATGGAAGGATATTGCAAAAAGCCAAACATCATACTCATCTTTAAGGAGGGCAGGAAGTACAGGGAAGTACAAGGAACTACAGACTGGTCAGCCTCACCTTAGTCCCTGGGAAGGTAAAGGAGTAAATCCTCTTTAAAACTATTTACAGCCACAAGAAGAATGTGGTGACTGGACCAGCCAGGATAAATTTACCAAGGGCAATTCATGTCTGACCAACTCGTTTGTTACAGTGAGATGGCAGGCTGCGTGCATAGTGGTACAGCAGGAAACGTCCTAGACTTTGACTTTAGCAGATCTTTGACATAGCATTCATTTATCATTGACATAGCAACATTTAGACAAATGAGTAAAATATGGACTGGATAAGGTGGGTAAAAATTTAGCTGGACCATGGGGCTTGAAGCACAGTGATCAGAAGTAAGAAATCTGAACAGACTGTCAGTTACTAGTGATTATCCCTCAGAGGCAAATACCAGTAGCAAGAACATTCAACACCTTTATTAACAAGCTGGAGGATGGTCTAGAGTGTACACTCAGCAATTTTGCAGATGATAGAAAACTAGGGATAGTGAATAAAGTGTCTGGCTCCTGTGTAATTTTATAGGTATACAAGCTAGAAAAATGGGCTGATGGGAACCTCATGAAGTTCAACAAAGGCAAAGTCCTGCAACAAGAATGGATTAACCCCATGCACCACTACAAGGAGCTGACTGATTAACAGCTGCAGATGAGCTCACCTTCAAGCTAGATCAGGCAGGGACTTTCTTCTTGGAGGTGCACAGTGGAACACACAGCATGAAACCTGGGAAACTCTCACTCAGTACAGGTTACTATGAAGGTGGTCAGACAGTGAAGCAGGTGCCCAAAGCAGCTGTGAAATGTCCTCCTTGGAGACATGTGAGACCCATCTGGACACAGCCCTGGACAACTTCCTCTATCTGGGCCTGCAGGGTGCTGGAGTAGAAGGGATTGCTCCCAACTTATGTGATATTTCTGTGATATTTCCAGTTCGAAGCTTAGGGGCACCCTGAGCCTGAGGCTGTTTCAATGTAAAGAGTAATTCTCACTCACATCTCTGCAGATTAATGACATGCTTAGTGAAGAATCACTTCTTCCTTAGACTGAATCTGCCACCTGCTTTTGTTGCCTTCTAATTCTTATATATGAAGAGATAATGTAATTAATAATTTCCTATCTTGTCCATACTGCTGAGGATTTTATCAGACTTTGACATTTCCTCTTCAAACATCTTTTCCAGGTTGAAAAGCACTAATCTACCTATTTGCTGCTTCTGTTAAAGCTATTCTTAAGTTCTTTTAGCTGTTCTCTAAACCTTTTCCAATTTTATTCTCCATTTTTTGAGGGGAGGGGTTTCAGCCAAAGGGGTCAGCAGGTCTTCACACAGTGTCCTGGAAACAAGTGAATCATGGAGTCATACAATATTTTCTGTTGTATTCTTTGGTGTTTCCCTAACAAGTCATAACATTTGATTTACTTTCTTTACTTTTATTAAGCATTGAAGGAATATATCCATTCAAGAAAAGAGAACATCAAAAAGGATGGTTTGAAATGTTATCATCTATATTTACAAACTTAAATAAGATTTGGTTATCAAGAACCTAGAGCCTAAGGAGCTACCTAACAGTTTCCAGTTGAAAATTTATTCTACCACAAGAAATGTATGTGAAAGCTAGAAAGTCAAAATGGGTAAAAACAAACATTTAAGTCTCTTAAAAAATCAAATTCCTGAATAGAGTGCTAGGTTACATTCATCAGAAAGTTTGACAGATCTATTTTTCCAAAGTCATCCAGAAAGGAAAACAGAAATATTTAGAGTACAGGTTAAGAATGAAGCCAAAGCATATGCCATGACCTTGTCACTGAGAAGATGGAGGAACAAACACAAGAGTTTAAACGAAAAAGTCCTCAGTGATAGAAAATTTATGGGACTTGACAACTCTGAGTATATACAAAGGGCAACAAGGAACACTTGATGGCCATTTAGTGGTTTCTAATTTTGCAGGAAGGTTTCAAAACCTGGCTGATGACACAGCATGTAGTACTGTGATAAGAAGGCAACATAAATAGCAGCCCATGAAACCACCCTTGTCTACATTCTGTCATGACCAGACCTTATGCCAGTCTCATGGCCATTTGCAGTAGTCTGCTGCACTTGTATATGTTAATTTCTGGCTACATCAAGGAAATGTAAAAATGTTTTGTGTGAAAACAAGGAGGATGCAGTTCAAGATCTATAACAGTAATGCTGTGTGGTTACTCTGTTCAAGCATTTAGAGAACTTGATAATTCAATTAACAGCTGTGGGTTTTTAAAAAATATATTGACTCAATTCCTGCAGTGTTCATGGAAGGGGCAAATCTTAAAATAGGATTTTGAATGAGCAGAATCCTCCACTGTGGTTTCTCCAGCTATAAAAAAAATGTTCATGGTTGTCAATTAATGTGTTAGACGTCCTTCCTTGACTTGCTGTTGGTTCATAATCAGCACTTATAGTTGAAGGCGTGTTGTAAACATGATTGGCTGCTTATGTATATAAAAATGGAAAAGAGAGCTAACAGGAGAACATTGTTATCTGCCTGCCTTGTAGCTGCACCAGTAATTAAGACACAGTCTACCTGTTGCCCTAAAAAAAAAAATGGATCAGATTATTAATTGGATCTGACTACTTATTTTAGTATACATGTAAACTATTGTTTTTGTCTTCAGAGTGGCTAGGTAGTGCCCAGTTTCCCAGCAGAATAGCAGGCATGTTCCAATGTTTCCACCTGCTGTCCTTTTCTGTTCCTAATGTAGGAGGTAACAGTGGATTAACAAAAAAGCAGAAAACATCCCCCATATTAGAAACCCAGCCACTTCACATTCCAACAAAGCCAGAAGGAGTATCACATACAGGTATCTGCAGTTTCACACTCAGACTCCAAAGGAGATCAAGTGTTTGACCTATCAGTCCTCAAAAAGTACTTCAAAATCCTGTGGTAAATAGGCAAGTCAGTGGAAACAAGACTGTCAGAAGAGTCTGTTCTAACCATTTTAGAATCACTATATTCATTAATACAAAGTGAACACAGCTTGTAGAATATACATCTGGTTTTAAAAAGTAACTTTTTTTAGGGATTACCGACTTTGCTGACAATGTATAGTGATAATATCCTATGTTGAGATTTCTGCAGGGAATTCAACTGAGTCATGCATTGCACTCTCATTGAAGCAACTTGTGTTCAAAACAGAAAAATCAAAGAATCTTACAATGAGTAAGATTAAAAACATGTATGATTTTTAAGGTTCCTTACAACCTGTGGTAAATCACAAGCTGCCACCCTGTTGTGGGGGTAACTTGTATGTTCACCAAGGAGCTAAACTGAGCCCAAAAATAGCCACTATTTTTCATAAAGACTTGAAGAAAATATGAAATCTTTCTGGAAGTGTCACAGAAGACATGAACTGCTGCAGCATGCCAGCTCCCCGGCTAGACTCTCCCTGCTTCCTCTGTTCATGCTGTATGGTATCTTCAGTGTAAAGATCTGAGAAAAGCTCAATTTCCTGTAGTAAAAATGTATTTTCTCCCTTTCAGTTATGCTGTCTTCAGCGTAACAACCCTACTTGTTCAGTTCAACAGACTTCCACTCCCATAATCTAGACACTTTTTTTACCTATAGCTTGCTTCATAAGCCGTTCTTCAGGTGCTTTTCCTTGTTTGGCTGAGATGGAAGTCACTGGTTTAATCCAAGAGAAAATTTACAAATGATGGGGTACTCTTCCCTCATTTTGGCTAGTCTGTTCTTCCTCTGTTTCAGTTACATCTCCTTCATAATCAGATTTCTCATCTGGTAACCTTCTCTGACCTTGTTAGCGACTCCTTACAGATCAGGATGCGTTCTTATCCATTTATAGTATCTCCCTGCTTTTCTCATCACTTTTCCTTCTTCTTCGTCCTTTTTTTCACAATAAAGATTGTGTTTTATTTTCTTCCATAAAATCATATCCAGTCTTTCCCCCCCTATTTCCACTCTCAAAGATCACACTGTAATTTCTGTCAGGTGTGTCATTCCACCCTCTTTTCAGCTCATTTGAGGTTTCAGAGCCGTTCTGTTCACCTTTTTATTCAATTGAACCCGCAGTATTACTATATTGATCCACATCTGCTTGAGGCTCAAAATCAGTCCCCTCTCCTTACCATCCTCACTTGACACTTGCCCTTATCACAATAGCCAAACTCCTCTTCTGAATTATTTTCTTTCCCTAGCTTCAGTGACTTCAGGAGCTTTGTCCTTTCATGTTTCACTTGCCAATCACTCTGTTAGTCTGTACTTTCTGTTAGTCTGTACTTTCAAGGACCATGCATGTTCACACATGATTGTATGGAATTCTGATTTTGGCTCCTTTCCCTCTTTTGCGTCTGCCTGTGTCTCAGTAGTCCCATCCACTAAGACAACTGCCATTTCCACGGAGAGACACAGATTTGTACCTCTGCTTCATCCAAAATATCTTGGCTTGTTTCTCAACTTCAGCCTCTCCTGATAGCTATCAGTTCAAATGCAGTATGACTCAAGCATATCACACTCTCCTCTCTTCCCTAGTCAGTCCTTAGAACTTCCCTCATTTACAACTGCTGTGAATGATGGGAACACCAGACTTGTCAGACAGGCAGGTGATGCAAACAAGATTTTAGGTCCAAAAATCAGATCAAGTTTCCATTTTGCAACTTGTTTCTGGAGCTAAAAAGTTAAAAAATTTTACCAAAATTTTGTAATCTTTGCCTTCAAACCTTACAACCTTTTTCTGCTGCTCTTAACAGAAACAACATTCATGCTGCTACTGCAAAGACCATTTTTCTAGGCTTCACTTTTTGAGTGTCTCCTCTAACTCAACTTTTTTTTTTGCTTTCACATAAAGAATTAAGTGGGTTTTGTTGGGGTTCTATAAAGAATGCCTTCCAGGTACATTTCCACTTTTCAAGCTATCTTGTTCATTCTCAGTATGTCAGTTTTTGTCTGCAACTGATTACCTATAGGAATTTTCTTGAGTTTTCCTTCACCACTTTATAGGGTTTGAAAGGATAGCCCTGCAAATGACCAGCCCTCCCGCTCTAGTGAATGTGCTAAGTATAGGAGTCCCTGGTGCTCCCAGAGTGGAAATAGTAATGAATAATGTGTACAACATGAATTTTTAACCCACTAAATCAAGATCAGATATGTGTCACTGAATCAGCACATCACATAGGCTGGAACAAACCAACAATAATCTCTAGTCCAGCCCCATGCTCAAAGCAGACCTGAGTGGAGCAGGATTCCCAGGACTGTGTCTGGATGGGGTTTGCATCCCTCCAAGGCAGGAGGATGGACCACCTTGTCCCCTCTGGACATCTACTCCAGCGTCTGATCATTTTCATAGTATCTTCCCTTTTACAGTGTCCCTCCAAGAGCATAGACACCTCTTCTGTACACCCCCCCAGTCAGGTATCTGTAAACAGCAAAACTATGTTCAAACTTCTATTTTTACAAATAAAACTGTAAGCCAAATGAGTAAATAGAAATCTAGAGTTTGAAGTCAATACAAGATATATTCAGGTAGGAGAGGGCAGGTTCTTTTTTGTTTTTAACTGATTGGAAATTAACATCAAGTTAGAAGGATATGTTTGATCTTTGTCACTTGTGAGCTAAGTTAAATTTCAATGTCTTTCTCTATGAGTCTCAAAGAAACATTGAGGTCTTGGTGAAGAAATTACAAGATGAGATTTTTTGATTTACATTATCAAAAAATCAAAATACAAATTCAAATATTAGGTCACTGAAATGTTAATTTCTTTTTAAATAATATTTGTCCATTAACATGGAAAGAAAAAAGGAGGTGACTTGAAGCCAACAGACTTTTCTAAATGTATAATGCTACAATGCTAATATTCCTGTTCCAGGCATCTGATATTACAACAGTGGAATTGTTCAGTCTGTATCATACATAAGATATAATTTCAGGTAATTCATATGAAGTGTTCTTCAGCTTAAAACCAGTGGTACTGCCACACAATTTTTAAAGGAACATTTATACTTTCAGGGTTTCTTAGTTAAGAAGGCAAATGAAAAAGAGCCATATCTTTCATTAA
The DNA here is from genome assembly GCF_026979565.1 of Vidua chalybeata. Taxonomy (NCBI): domain Eukaryota; kingdom Metazoa; phylum Chordata; class Aves; order Passeriformes; family Viduidae; genus Vidua; species Vidua chalybeata. The sequence continues at coordinate 68,509,890 of NC_071530.1, read as the reverse complement.
CTTCTTGTGGTGGATTAACCTCGGCCAGATGCCAGGTGCCCACCAAGTTGGTCTATCACTTCTCCTCTTCAACTGGACAAAACAGACCAAATTCATCCTCTTTGCAAACTCTTTGTCACGTTGAGTTTAAGATAAAATGACACAGAATAAAATATGTTTAATCTGTTTCTACTGACCAATGCTTCCATGTCTGTGCTTAAACAAAACAAAATCTGTTCAATCCCACACGATTCCCTGTTTCATGACTCACTATCATCCCCCAATCTGTGACAGGCTCCTCCTAGTTCTTTTGAGATCTGTAGAGAGGTCTATAGATAATATGAAAGTCATATAAAATACAAATGTCTGCTCAGAAGCTGAATAGAGCAAACAATTTGGTAGGTGTTTTACCATTCGGAAATCTTTCCTTTCTACATGTCAGCACTTCATTAAAAGCTTCTGACATTAGTTGTCTGCTCCAGAGAGCTGCCACTTCAGAGCTGAGTGATTGATTTGCTTGTCAGGGACTAACAAGACTTAATGTTTCTCCCATTGCCTTAAAGCTGATCAGCTTCTCTAAAAATCTCACCTTTAATAATGAAATCGTAATGCTTCAGCAAGGCTTATGATCAATCTCACTTAATTCTACCTTATAAGCCTTTCTACTTGAGCTACTCATACTGAGATCACTCAAATCAGAAAAGAAAGAGAATTTATAGGGAATTATTCATTCAACCTATTTTAGATATCTACCTTATGCTTAAGCAAATAATGTCTAGGAGTGTCATTTTCTCTCTCATTGATTACAAAAGAAGTCTAGACAAGAAGTTCAAAAGATAGACACTGTTGGCATCTACTTCTGGTCAGACAAATCCTACCTCTTCTTCCATTTATACTTTTACAGAGACATCAGTGACAAAGTCAAAAGTTTCACTTTTAACATATAAGATCCAAGCACAATTTATTGGCATGGTGGACCTTTTATATATTCTTATTCTACAATGCTTTATATATTTAAATATATGGAATAATAATGCCTTTCTTAATAGGGCTAATAGTTTTGATAGTTTTCAGATGTACAGAATGGTTAAGAAAAATAGATATTCCAGTAAACATCCAGAGAGATATGAAGTGGTCTGTTCTACATATTGTTCACATGTAGAGTTAATATTCTTCCAACACAACTCTTGAAGGCAAAACTGGAATCATCTGTGTCATCTTATATCCTTACAAAAGCTCTTTTTAAGGACTTCAAAATTACCTGGAGCTGATGAGAATACTGAGGACTAAAACAAATAGACTAAGAATTTTGGTTATGTGTCTTACAAAACACATCTGTTAAAGCAGCAGGGTTTCTGGTTATGTATATTTTAATGCTATATTTATTTTTAAAGTTATACACTTGGAATACATAAGAAGGACATGGAACTGTTGGGGCAAATCCCGAGGACCACAAAATTGATAAGAGGACTGATGTATTTCCCCTATGAAGACAATCTGAGAATTTTGGGGCTGTTCAGCCTGGAGAAGAGAAGGCTGCATGGAGACCTCACAGCAGTTTCCCAGGTTCTGAAGAGGGCTTGCCAGAAAGGCGGAGAGGGACTCTGCATGAGGAACTGTAGTGATAGGACAAGGAGTAACGGGTACAAACAGAAAGAGCGGAAAATTAGGTTGAATTAGGAAGAATTTCTTTACTGTGAGGGTGATGAGATACTGCAGCAGGTTTCCCAGGGAGGCTGTGGATACCCCAACCCTGGCAGTATTCAAAGCTTGATCATCTTCGTCTGGCGGAAGGTGACCCTGCCCATGGCAGGGAGGTTGGAACTAAATAATCCTTAAGGTCCCTTCCAATCCTTAACATTCTATGATTCTATGGTTCTAATATGCTCATATGACTTTTATCAAAGTATTAGAAGAGAAAGCATTAAAAAGCATCAGACTGCTGTTTTTCTGATATCACTAAGGGTGAGATTCAGCCCACTAATATTAATCATATAGAACCTAGACTCTTCCTATCTAAGTGAGTTGTCAAGGCTCCCTCTATAGTCAACAGAAAGAGAGACTGGCACTTCCCAACTATGATTAACTGAGAAGTAGATAAAATGTCTAAAGGGGATTAGCTGAGTCCTTTTTGAAGTTTCTAACTCTATTCATTGATTAAAGAAGATCTACCAGACTGGCTCAGAGTAAATAAATAACTTTTAGATGACTAGAGGGACAATAAATTAAGCTGGATCAAATCTTATCTTACTTGTGTAGTAACTGTTAACTTGCAATGGCTACCAGCCTTTGGCCAAATATGAATAGAATGAAAAAAAATTTGGTAGTATGTAGTAGTATTTTAAAAAGTCAAACTACAACAGCCATCTGGATATTAGGGAAATCTTCACAGACTTATCATTTCACCACGCTTATTGTAGACAGTGTTGAAAAAATTTCACTGAGCAACCTATAGAGTATCTTGTGTTCATTTGTTTGAGGCAGAAAATAGAGTATAATCATCATGCATGAATCTTAAATATTATTTTCAGAAGAAAAAATATTTCTGAAATATATCCTGCTATCTTTAGCTAGAGATATTTTATCTAAAATGTTGGGGAATTACAAGAGAAACACTTGTTAATCATTTAGTGCATTTTTAATAAGCAACTTTCCCTTGGCTTGTTTAGAGCTGTCTCAAAGGAGTCTTGCTCTTGGAGCATGCCAATTTAGTTGCAACATGAAATAAAAGGTATGATAAGGAAGGGTCCTCAAAACACACCTACCTTTGATCCAGTGCACTGTTAGAGCAATGATCTAATAGTCAGGACAGGAGGATGGAAGAACTATTTCCAGCTCTGACATTGGCTCTCTGTGACATTGCATAAGTCACAATTCTGCAAAGTCAGAGATAATGATTAAGCCAGGGAGAGGGGGGAAGCTCCTATCCACTTTCAAAAGCACAGCCTCCATGTGGGAAGTGGAAAGTCTGAGAATAGAATTCAATCTTCACAATGAATCTGGCTCTCAGGAAAGTCATATTCCCCTTAATTAAAGGTTGAAATAGTACAAACATATTTTATATCCCAGCACTTCTGAAATGGCACACCCATGACCCGTTAGCTTTTTTTACAATTGTATTTGTACAACTGTATTCTATTTCAGTTCATCTCTATAATTGCTTGTGATATCAATGGTTTAGTTCGTATAACTGGTATTAGGAATCAACATGTTCCAGTGGACGGATTGGAATTCTCCAACGGATAAAGAAAATTTTATTATGTATAGGAAAATTACATACTTGGTTGCTAAAAAATAATTCGTTTCAACAATGAATACTGGGCAGATTCTCTAGAGATGACTCTTACACTGGCACAAAATCCCATTGATGTTAATAGGGCTTCATGTGTTGGCGAGAATCGACCCATCAGATGAGCTTACAAAATTAGAACTTTAAAGCAGTCATTTTTAAAGCCCTGTGACCTCGACAAGACTGCCGAAGAAGTAGATCCTAAGAAACAAGCTCTGTTTAATCAATGAAGTCTACTTACTGCCATGTTCTTACCCTGCTTCTTTCCTTTTCTCCCTGCAGTGAATAGAATATTGACCACTACCAAGAATATCCTCCTAATTAACTTCCAGACATAGTCCCTACTGTACAGGTTAGGAACTACCTAATCTCTATCCAAGAGCCCTGTGGACTAATGAAGTAGGTAGGATCTCCCCCAGAGTTAGCTTCACTTTTGTGCACTTCTCCACGCTCCATTTCTGCTTCTGATTTTTTTTTCCTGAAGAAGGGAAAGAAAGAAAAAAAGTGCTTTTTGCTTAGGTCAACTAGGTGCCAAAGGAGCTACATAACTGGGTCACTAATATTGACAATTCAGAGAATGTCTACCCCCATTTTAAATTTTTTAAATTTAAATATGTCATTGCTAAATAAAATCAGGAAATTGCTATTGCAGTCAAAAGGTGTTTATTCCCATTCACATTCCTCATTCACTTTCATTTTCTTTGACCCAAAACTCTGCTAAGCCTTTAAAGTAATTCACTGGTAGGAAAAAACATAGATACACAAGTTATTCATTAGGTTAACTTGCCAAGGAAAAGTGACTGTGCTAATTAAACAATTATTCTTCAAAGATTAGAGTATTGGAAAAGTGTGGATAGGAAACAAGAGGGACAGAGGAGGTAAAGTAGTTAGGATAGGTTGGGGATATTTATTGGCAGCAAAGGAAGTGAAGAGACTGGGGAGGAAGAAAACAAACAAATTCTGTTTGTGATTCAAAAGGTGAGAAAGACAGAAGAGATCACAAAATAGGAGGGGACAGGAAGAAAAGGTAGTCAGGGAACATAACCCAAAGGTTACATATGTAGTTCTATAGTAGATTTTTAAGTATGTCAGAGCAAATTTGAACACAGGGCTCAAGGCCATCAGTCCTGGCTTGACTTCAACCCTTTTCTTCTTCTTTTCCCCCTTTGTATTTTTTTTATGATGACATCATGACCATGACATAAAGAACCCATACTTCCTCAGTGCCTCTAGAGTTACGACTGCACTGAGAACAGCCAGTACACTTCAGCTTGTTATGTTGTGTATTTGTTTCCAAGGCCTTCCTGTGACATGCATTTTATCAACGCTCCAATCTGAAATGTTTTTAGTATAAGAATAAGGAAGTTTCCCGTTAAGTTGCATGCTACCCATAGCCCTGGAATGCGTGGATGACTTACCTAAGAGATGTAGGAACCTACATCAAAGGGCATGGAAGCTGACTCAGTGAATATGGAAACTATCTATGATACATACCCCATACTGATGCATACATTGGCAACTATCCCAGGCTTATGCCTTAACTTCTGCTTTATCCTCCCAGATATGTCATCATTGTGAAATTTGCAGAGCTCTGCTTATATATTAGTTCAAAATAATCCTGTTTAACTGTAAACACAGATCATTCCATGTCAGGCTCTTTTCAAATACCTTTAAATTTTGAGCGATAGAGAAAGAGAAGTAAACATGGGTTAGAAGTTGTGGCACTGAAGAAACACCAGGAAAGAAACATGATTTGGTTCAGAAACAGATGCTTTGCCAAAACTGTGTGTGGTGTAGAGAATGTAGCTATCTTTGTGCTTGACTTTAGTCATATACTGTTCATGAGAGAATGTAAATCTAATCACACCAAACAAATAATGTGGCTGGTCTGAAGGCTGCATGTGTTATGATGCTACTCTGGGAAAATTTCTAGACAAGGGTAAAAGGCTAATCATTAGCACTGGTATTTGTGCTCATCTGGTCAGAGACATAAACAGGCAAAAACAGCCATCCATCCCACTCAGCTGGCTATAACTCACACTTGAAGAGTTGTATGCAGGGTCTAGCCTGTTTGTGTGCTCCTATGCATGTTCCCCTCCCAGATGCACACTTCTTCATAATCTGCTGGGCAACTCAAGCCTCTAAAGTATTTTTTTTTTCTGATTGGCTCTTGATCTATCTTTTCCAAAATTGTTCTGGATCCAAGGGACAAAGATATGCAGAATCTGCTATCTGTATATTCAGAGACAGAAGCATTTCACTACTTCTGCAATGGAAGCCCACTGCAGGAAGGTGTGAGACACTGCAAAGGTGCTGCTGATATGCAGGTATATTCTCTAGACATAAGACAGCATATGGGATAGGCTGAAAACTGAAGGATGGTGACTCTACTAAAGGCTTCTAGGACCTAGAATACATCCAAAGTTAGATAATTTTATTCTTAACTGAAAGATATATAATATTAAAGGAATATTGGAATAAAACGGCACTACACTGAGAGACCCAAGCTCTCACCTCATTATTGTACTACAAACAATGTAGACTATTACATTATTCCCCAGGAAGAGTGTAAAGAGGCATGTCAGTGAAAACTATCCTATCAGACAACAGTTAATGAGGTTCTCCCTACCCTTATTCTCATGTCACATCAAGTTTTATGCTACGTATGTAATGTGTCATCATAAATTACATAAGTATCTAATGTGGTTGGATCCAATGAGCATTACAAATTTGCATGTTGGTGATTATCTGGTATCTGTTGTGTTCTGTGTTGGTGTACTACCGTTCTAACCTACAAAGGATCCAGCTAAAATTTATGATAAAAACCTAAGCCTGAACAAGACTCCCTAACAACACAGTTCCTCTAAAACACTCATATAACATCAAACAGCATAGATACTTTAATATTCTCAGACATTTTTTTGCCCAAATTTTAATGCTGATCCTTCTTAGAATAATTTTATGTTTCAAATCTAGTCAAATTCCACAGGGAAAGCAGCATGTTAAAAGATCCTGAGAAGAAATAAGAAGGGAGTCAAGTCTAGGAAATGACACAAATAAAACAATTCATACAACAGGAGTACGAGTCCAGTTACAAGCCTGTTTGCAAGACAGACTAGTACAGAATAAATAGGTGACTTATGGTAACATGCTGAAGTAATCAAATCCAAACAGGACTTGGATAGTACAAATTCAAGTCTTGCCATTGTTAAGAATTTTTATATATGTAGTTCGCATTCTGAAGGAGCACTTTCAGGAACATTTGTACTGAAAACAATAATTCATGTCTAAGAGCCAGTATTTCAAAACGCTTCCTAACCAATGTGTATATCCAGATTAATCTCAAAATTTATGTGCCTAGGAAAGAATTAAAAGTGGAAGTTTAAGGTAATTTGCTTCAGTTGCCTTTCTGCTCAAAGGGACTAATTTTCATAAACAAGATCCTTGATTTGCATATGTAAGCGCATTGTCTTGAAAATTGCAATAGTATTGGCTGAAGCAGAAGTACTGGTAGAAACTTAAGATCTTTTGAAAAAGGCACTTCCAATATGCAATGCCCACAGTACAACAGCTTTCAACTTTAAATGTGTTCTGAAGTCTATATAAATAACTGAATGCTGATGTGTCCAGACAATGAATCATTTTCTTCTGCAAGAAAATCTTGAGACATTTAGTCCAAGCATTCCTCAGATGTAGCCCTCCTCAGGAAATAGCTGATTTTATTATCAAGAGTGCTTTAAATTCCATGTTAACGGTGCAGTTCTTTGGAAAACTTTGGTCGGACTTTGAACAAAGATAGATGAACACATTAGGCTGACAGGTTGTCTTAACCCCCAAGAACTCATGTGAAAATCTCTCTTCATTTCTATTGACTCCTCTCAATACATCTCCTACTGGTACATATGAGCTATTTCATATTTACTACAGGGGGCCTAAGGTCCCTTTCTTAAATATTATCCATTAAAAATCAACTAGTGGATCTAGGTCTCTCCCATACACTCATTATTCTTACTGTAATGATCAGGGATGTTTGCCTCATGGCTTGTCAGTTTACTATGTACAGTCTTTGCTGTAGTGCATCTTAGACTTCAGCACACAAGCTTTTCTCATAGTGGCAAAACCAGTTCAAAGAGTTTTTATCCTACCCCACCCCAAGCCATTAATTTCTGCATTTTTCATAGGAGTTCACTGCCCAGTTTTGTTGTACTAATAAGACTGTGAGGCTGTGTTACAACATGGACCAGCAACTTAATCTGAGGTAAAAAATTAATGTGCTTTTTTGCCCTAATCCAAGTTTCTGGCAATAAGCAGAACTGAAATATGATTGGAGATCTGAGTAGCAGAACCTGAATTTATGTTCTGAAGTAATGTTGCGCTGGCACATACATCTTCTGCACCTTGAGAGTGATACATTTCACCTTTCCTCAATGAGATGCATGTCTGTATGCTTCTTCTCCACTCCTCATCCCCATGCTTCTACAGTTTTGTTTTGAAATTTGATTAAATGGGTATACATTTTAAGCTGTAGGAAAGCTGCATGTCAATAACAGCAGTATAACAGCATACATAACAGTATAAATAACAGCAGTTGTGACATCCAGGTTTCACAGGAGCAATTGTCATCTGGACAACTTTCTAGGAATTATCTAGATGGAAAAGTTATCACATATAAAAAATTAACTCAGTCAGTTTACTCAGCTAACCATCCCCTGTTTGTCATGAAGCTTTCATGTGGCATCCCACGTCTCAGTCCCAGGTGAGCATTCTCATTGGCAGCACTCCACTGAAAAGAAGGGAAATTGATTGCCACAAAACTTACCTACTAAAGTTCAGCCTAAACAGTGTCTCTTTACATTATTCCCAAATGTGAGCTGTACATACACTTAAAATCACTGAAAATCTGCAACACTAATAAAGACCTTAGATTTGAAGGGAGCAAAAAATAGAGGATTGAAGTAATGCTAGGGAAACAGTGACAGCAAAGGAATGATTGTTTCCCTCCTATCAGTGTTTCTATGTGTAGACATATATAATACACACAGAGCAAGGAGTAGGAGCTTTATTTAGTATTTCGATTTCCTAAAACTTTCAGCAGGAATGAGACAAGAGGGAGAGGAAGTCGTATGAAGCAGCAATATGTGAAATAGAAGAGTGTTATGGTACTTAGCTAGAAATGCTCTCTAGGCTTTTCCAAAGAAAGCCTAATAATTACTGAGTGAATCTTTCCGGAAAGAGTAATAACTTTGCCAAAATCAATTCTTTGTCCACAATTACTGGAATGTAACATCTAGTTAGTTAGTTAGCTTTATTCTAACACAGACGGAGAAAAATATGCAAAGGTATTATATTTTGTTTCAAAAGAAACTTTCCCCAGAATCTCAAACTCAAACAAACCTTCTAGAAAAGGTTTTGAGTCCAGATGGCTTTTAAGTTTTTTAAAAAATAACAGGAAAGTGAAAATAAACACTTAATTGAATATGTCGAGCAACTACTGAGGCTCTCTGTAACAAAAAATTACTTCTTAAATTGCCTGCCTTGAGATGAGGGTTATTCTACGTAGAAATAAATTCTTTAGTGGGCAGGGGGAATACTCAGGAAGCTTGCTGTTCTATTTGCTTCAGTCCTTTGTCCCTAAACATCCACACCACAGTCCTTCTCCCAGAGGCAACATGATGGGATTAGCTACCTTGTTGCTGATTTTCACTACATTTTAAGGAACTCTGAGATCTTTAGCCTTCTGTTAATTTAATTTGAAATTATTTAACAGATTTATAGGTGTCATAAAATATATCACATAAGCTGTAATCTATCAAGCTACCAAATAGAAACATTCTTTCATTTCCAAAATGAGGAATTTCCTTATGACAGAGTGCCTTATCATACACAGCTATATAAATAACATAAAGAGTAATTTTCTTCCACAAAGACATACAGTTAGGATTCAATCAGGTAGCAAGACTTCAGTGGAAAAGACCTGGACAGAGCCAGGATGCTTCTTAGGAAACCAGCTCTCAGATAAAATGCAGTAGCTGATAGTCTGTGTATTTTCTGCTATGAAAATGCAAACAAAATAAGTTAGCATGTAAGTCTTTTAAAATAGAAATAAAACTGTTGTGACAAAAACTTATACTAGATTTCCACTGTAAAATAACTACTCATTAGTGACTAATGGAATGTCTCCCTCTCACATTATATTGAAAAATGTTAGATGATTACTAAGCAGCTTTTCTCCAAACCTCACTGGAAAATAATGTATTATGTATTCTTTTCTTAACTTCTCTCTGAGGAATAAATAGATTACCAGTTGATAAGTGATGCCTTCTTTTCAATGCATTTATTTTGAATTGTTGTCACCTGCTTAAAATACTAAAATTATTTATACGAAATTCTCTTATGTATTTCTTATGTGGGTGAGTGACTCAAAATATGGCAGCAAAATAGCTTCTGTGTCAGGGATGAGCCTTTTGTAATCTCCCTGATGAACTGCCACAATATTAAGCCTTTTATGACAACCACTCTTTGCTCATGTCCAGAAGTGCCTCACCACAATTTGACAGCTAGAGTCCCTTGAGAGTCTTTCTGTGCTGAGGTGCTCAACTGGACAATCCCTGTCGCTGCTGCTCCAGGTTGCTGTAGAGCACTGCAGGAGTCAGCATCAGAGCTGGAAACAGGAAGACTCCTCTCTGTGGTCTTGATAGTCTTGCATTGATGAGTCAGTACCAGAGAAAAAACCTGAATGAAATACAATTTAAAAAAATAGGAAAGTCAATCTGTCTGAAGTGCCAAAATGTAGCAAACACTTGGACTGGGGGAGTTTGGATGGACTTTGGGGACAAGACAACTGGTTGTTGTTTTTGGTAAATTAAGAAAAGGGTATCAGCTTCAGGAAAGAAAGTTTGGGACTAAGATAGCTTGCAGATGAGCAGGCTGAAACAGAATGGGAAGTTGAAGGGAATCCTGAGACTAAATAAAGAAACTGGAGCAAGAGTTGAAGGAATGAAAGACAGAGAGGCTGGAAGCGGCAAGGACAACAATGCTCGTGGAAAACTGTAGAAGGACTGAGAGGAGCAGCTGTGATCTTGCATTTGTGTATGTGTTTGTGTGTGTGTGTGCGTGTGTGTGTGTGTGTTTGAAGTGAATTATACAGAATAGGGAGCAGGGAGCCCAGGCTTCTAATCCTGCAAATGGCTAAGCACTCTGACCAGAGCAGGAAACGGGGGGTGAGCCACAGCCAAAAACACGGAATGGGGGGTGGAGGTCTGGAGCTGCAAGACGAATCCTGCAACTGCAGTCATACCACTTTGGCAGTAAGCAAATGACAGAGAGATTATACACAGATTCTAAAGGGAAAAAAAAAAAAAAAAAAAAAAAAAAAAACAGCAAGACAGATCTGAGTGGATGGGGACACTCCTGTGCTCCTATGTCAACCACTACCTACGTTTGACAAAGTCCTCTAGTAGACTAGTAGATCACACCCTGGCAGCACTCAGACCTGAGCCCAGGTTTCTTGACTGTTCACATTCTTCTGCTGTCAGCAAACACTTGTGAAAGTCACTAAGGTTTGAGTTAGTATTTGGTCTTCAGTGGATTTGAGATCACACTCCCACAGAAAATAATAAATATAATAAATATTCATACTCTCTTGTCTCTGGCTGCCCTTTCTGTGCTTCAGTATTAATGAGTGTGGACCCACAGGAAGAGGTGATGCAGCTCACAGAGCTAATCAGACATGGGACACTATTTTGCAGAGATAGTTTTCAGTAAGACTAACAAGCTGATCTGATTTACTGTATTGCCACTCAAGGGCTCATGTTGACAAAAGGTAAAATGGCAGAAGCTGCAGCAGAGACAGATGTGAATGCAGGGAATATCTCCAGTCTTGATGTTTTTGGACTCTCTGGCCCTACATTCACTTATACCAGCCCTGAAATGATGCTGTCTTTCCCTGCCATTTATGGACTTTTTATGGAGGGGATAACTTACCGATACTTTTTCTCACTAATTGAATTGTAGGAACCTCCTTTCTGTAACTAAAAATTTTAACCCTACTAATGAATGGTAATGCTGCAATCTGCATGGTGCCACACAAGGAGATCTTGAGTTCCATTAGCAGGTTATGAAACCTGTAAGATAAGGATTCTGAGATAAGGTATTAAAGTTGCCTAGTGGAAAACCAAAATATAATTGTATAACTCAATATCATAACAGCTATAAAATAGAGCTCCCTCAAAGCAGCTCCAGAGTTTTTGATTTTGCAACTTTCATAATGTTCTTTTAAAGTTTCTTGTGCATGTGTAGTAGAATACAAGCTCATTTGAATCTCTGATTAAGTATTTTAGAAAGGCTGAGGAAAAAGAAGAAAGAGGCATGTGTGTTTTATAGGTATAAGCAAGCAACAAAAGGCACTATAGCTGAAAGAGAGTGAAATGAAAAGCACTTACATCATACAGCTTTCCTGCAGTAAAACTCTAAACACACCAAGGATTCTTGAATATTCCCTTGAGGTTGCTTAGTGGCACCTGCAAAGCAAAAAGAACTCTTTGTATTGTATCAATTATAATGTCTCTGTACCACTACAAATAATGCAAAAGTACTTGCTTTTTCACTCTGAAGGAGAAGGAGAGTAGTCTGTACCAGTCAACTTTTTAAAATAACTATTACATTAATTACTTGAAGTTCCACTTACAGAATTCATTTTGCTGTGCTTAGAATTTGATTGAATTATATTAATTTTAATAAAATTTTAATCGTTGATGAGAGAAAATGAGTGAAGTTTGCAAAAGATGGCTCTAAGTTAATAGAATCACTCTGCCTTTATAGGAAGTGGACTTTGGTATGGTAAGTAAATTCATTATCAACAAACTCATGGAGGAAACATTTCCTGTGTACGGGCGTATCTACTGGGAGATTGTGTATCTGCATAAAATGAGTTTGACTGGAGCAGGCTGGAGCTGCATTTGCAGAGTGGACTTCAGAGAATTATCAGGCTTGTCACCAGGGGGGTGACAGATGATGGCCAGGCTGTCATGTTGGTCACAGCCTGGCTCAGAGCAGAATACTGAACCAGCTAGTTGCTTAAATAAGTTGGTGTCTATAGAAGTGATTTTCTTTAGACTGGACCAGAAAAGAAGAGGCCTTCCCTTTGCTACTCTTCATATCACCAAAGCCAAGCAAATTGATGAGTAGGAGGACTTCTATTTGCACTTGTGAGGTTGAGCATATGCATGATGGAAGGTTTTTGTGCTGTTCGGACAATAATTATTCCCACTTTTCTCCAAATAAAGGACAGTTGTATTCATGTTCTCAAAGGATATTGTAGAAGGGAAAAAGTAGTTTATAGTGATAACTAAAAAGGTTTAATTTCAAATTTCAGAACAAAATATTTACTGCATGAAATGGAAGTAGAAGGCTCTAGGATTTAGTTATTTTGTTTTTAAGACAGAGCAATAGGATTAATTCACTTCAGACTTTTTTGCTAGCTCTGACATAGCAGAAGAGACACATTGTAGGACTTAGCGAGACTGAGTTAGCAGCTCTTTTCATCAGAGATTTGTCCTAGTGATTTAATTGTGGAAGATATTAATTTTTCTGTGTTTTGAAACTGCTACATGTTATATATATGATTAATGTGATACAAAATTAATATGCTTATCTTGCAGCAGATGACACATTGGAGGATAACCACAACTGAATGTGTATTGATCAAAAGAATCCCCTCTAAATCATTATTACAGAAACTTCCAACAAAAATACAACCAAAATGAATTTGTGGAAGTTGTAAATTAGTTGAGCAAAAGGTAGACTCACTCAGGGATGAGGAGGAAAATATTTACACCAATTTTCATGGGTTGTCAGCAATACTGCAGGCTCTCTGAAATACCTGTGAATATTAATAAGTTTTAGGAAATGGTTCCACCACTACAGTAGTTGCTCCATGTGAGTAAAAGCCCACTTAATTAGAAGTAAAAAACTCAAGACTGACAAATTTGAAAGGTTTGTTGAGCTGTAACTTGAAAGCAGATTCAGTGGATACTACTGTATCACAGAATGAGTTAGAAAAGGCTTCAGGGAAAGTGTCAGAACAAACTGTACAGGCTTTTTTGCCAAGTGTCATTATTTTCTATGAATGCATTGCATTATCCAGTAAAATAGTTTGAATGTGTCACCAGGTATGTCATGCCCACCTGCACTTGAAGATTATGTCTGAAAAGATCAACAGAAAATCTCTACAGAGCAAATTTCACATTATTCACACTTTGAAAACCAGAAATGTCAAAGCTATTTGCCACAAGTGTATAGCAGTTTGGTAGTATGGACAGTGATGGAAATCTCTATTACATATTTCTCAATTCATTCTATACATAGCAAAAGTATAAAAAAGCCAGCGTGAAGAGTCTTAGTAAAATATTATCTGAATTTGAAAGGTTTCGGGTTTTTTTCTTACAATTAATTACTTTGTTAGGGTTGCAAAAATAATGAAACTTATGTATTCTAACTCAAGTGACTATATATATTAAACTAAATTAAAATATGCTTTTTGACAGTGGTGGCAGTGTGGGCTTTCACAATATTGTTAGTGACTACTGAAGTGCAGATGTACTGCTCTAGAGTTTAATGGACTAAGTTCCTGACATCAGAAGATATATCACTTACTGTTTAAGATGCCATAGTCTAAGCAGAATAGGAAAAAACTATACGAAACTTTATTCCTCAAATCACATTTTGAAAAAAGATTAACTTTTTTTTTTGTGTATAACAATAATGACAACCACTATTACAAATGATAATATTTTTTCTCTTCAGATTGAAAAGATCTTTAAAAGATCTTTAAAAGATCTTGAAAATAATGACTTTCACGTTATTTAAAGGAGAATAACAGCCTCTTTCGAAAGCTGGGAGAAAAAAAGGGGTCTTAAAGAGTCAATGAGGTTCTCAAAACTTAGAAGTGCCTGAAAACTATTCACAATGAAATCTGACTGAGAATGTTCATCTCTGAAAGAAAGTTAAAGCTGATCAATCTTAGTCTTTTAGACCAAGGTTCCTCTTACGGATCCATTTTAGGCCTAGTGCTCATCAATATCTTCATAAAATGTTTGAGCACAGGACTTGAAGGAATACTAAGTAAGTTTGCCCGTGACACTAAATTGGGAGGGACTTTTGACTCCCTTGAAGGCAGAGAGGCCCTTCACAGGGAACTTGATAAATCAGAGGGCTGAGCAATCCCCCAAATGTATGAAGTTCAACAAGGGAAAATGCCAGATTCTGCACCTGGGATGGGGCAACCCTGAACATATAGATAGACTGGGGAATGTGAGGCTGGAAAGCAGCCCCATGGAAAGGGACCTGGAAGTCCTGGTCAGTGGCAAGTTGAACATGAGTCAGCAGTGCCCTGGCAGCCAGGAGGGCCAACCCTGTCCTGGAGGGCATCAGGCAAAGCATCGCCAGCTGGGCAAGGGAGGGGATTGTCCTGCTCTCCTCTGCACTGGGGCTGAGGCACTGGCACACACCTCGAGTGCTGGGGGCAGTTTTGGGTTCTACCATCTAAGAAAGACATGGAGGTGTTAGAGAGAGTCCAAACGAGGGCTATAAAGGTGGTGAAGGGCCTTGAGGAGAAGCCATATGAGGAGTGCCTGAGGTCACTTGGTCTGTTCAGCCTGGAGAAAAGGAGACTGCGGGGACAGCTCATTGCAGTTACAACTTCCTTGTGAGGGGAACAGGAAGGGCAGGCACTGAGCTATTCTCTGTGGTGACCAGTGACAGGACCCAAGGGAATGGCCTGGAGTTATCAGGGGAGGCTTAGGTTCAATATCAGGGAAAGGTTCTTCATCCAGAGGGTGGCTGGGCACTGGAACAGGTTGTCCAGGGAACTGGTCAAAGCACCAAGCCTGACAGAGTTCAAGGGAGTGTTTGGAAAATGTTGTCAGGCACATGGTGTGACTCCTGGGAGTGGTCCTGTACAGGGCCAGGAGTTGGACTTGATGATCCTTCTGGGTCCCTTCCAACTCAGGATACTCTATGATTCTATGACTCCATATCTCTAATTACTACTGTCACTAAGAGAAAAACTGTAGACATACATTCAGTTGATTTTGTTGCATGCAGGAGAGAAGACATGAGAACAAATCTAAGCAAAGCTCACATGGGTTTACATTACAGGATTTGTTTCAAGATTATGACCACAGAAGACAAAGTAATAAAAAAAGACCAAGACCAAGACACACCAAGAAATTACGATCTGATCTCTCTGATTTTGTATTTAGTTGAAGACTTAGAAATAAATTATGTTGATGCTTTATTACCATTTGTCAATAATCCAAAAATTTAAATTTCTCATCAACTTTTACTTTAGTAGACTCTTAACAGCCAGAACTTGAAATTCCATGAAGGAATGGAAATGTTTTCCCTCTTTCCAGGCATATGATTGTTTTCTGAACTGATATCCATGTGGAGACTTTTAGTTTTTGCCAATTACTTTCCAAAAAAATATTTTTAATTCCCCAACGAGATTTAAATAGAAATTGCATTTCTTCAGCAAGCCTGAATCAGCAGGACATCAGTCTACATGTTGAAGACTATTTATAGTGAAGGGGAAAATCTGTGTATGTGCATAGGTGTCTTGCTTTAAGGTTTATATTCTACTGAAACCAAAAATTCTTCTCTTTATATCCTAGAATGCAAAACAAATTTTTACCTTGGGCTGTTCTTCAAAACCCAAAGTTCCTAACATGCAAACACTGCTTTAAATATTTTTCAGTGTGTCAAGAATTGCATCGAGTGTGGTTATTAATCTTCAGCTTCATAAATTCTCCCCACGCCCTGAGATTCTAAATTAGCTGACAGGGTCAAAAATTCTCCTTAACCAGTTGGACAGAAAGTGAACCTACTTGCTTGTGCACTGCTACATCTGCAGCAATGTAATTGTGTTTCATGTTACTGAGAAGGTACCCATGTTGGAAGATGGCAATGACTTCTGTGGCCAGAATAAACAGGAAGGTAGAAAGTGGAATTTGAAAATATTTTTATTTCTCTTCAATAACTACTGTGTTGTTTTGTCTCTGTTGAGAACATACCTACAGCTGTTCTTCTCGTCAGCTTTCTTTAAGAAAACTAGTATTATATTTCCTTATGTGACTTTTCCATGATAACATTGAACATGTTTTAACTGACCTTAGAATATCAGATAAATGCAAAAGTATTGTAGTCAGTTCTTTCTTTCATGTCTCTGTGTTTATTTTATTTTTGTCAGATATTGTTTTCTTCTTACACAATGTAATAGGAATGTGACAGTGACAAGTGCGGGTGTGTCTTTGAGTAATTTTTCATGCTGTATTTGGATCCATCTTTAATATGAGGTTGTTGTACAATGCATAAGGCACTGGATGCATGACTTTCAGATCTTGATGTGAATTTTCACTTCCAGCCAGGTGACAGACACAGACATGAACACCTCGGTTAACCTTCTGTGGTTGAGAGTATCCTGCGATGGAGCAGTACTATCATTAATATCCCCACTGATTTTTAAACTCACTCCTGTAAGTGAGGTTATCTGAGCCAATATACCTTTTCAGAGCTGACTGTGTCAGTTGTTAGAGGTTGCCTGTTCTTGGTGGTGAAGGAATTGTGAGAAGCCATTTGATGGCTATCAGCATGACTATGTTATTTCTGCATATCCCTATGCATCGGATTGGTTCCAGCTGGACCGTAACCAAAATTGAACTAAACATGTGCTTAGGCACTTTGGTGTTTCTAAAATCTCCTTTTCTCTCATGCTTTATTCAAACTGCTAAATAAAGTTGTCTTCTTTAAAGGAGCTGCTTGTCAATGTCGAAAGGAAAAGGTGCCTGAAACCAGTCAGATCTGCAGCATGATAGACATTGGTATATACAGGATAGTGCTTGCCTCCTGAGTGAAAATAAAAGAAGAGCAAGATGGCACACAAACACAAACCCAGCATCAGACAAATCAGAGAGGAGCCAGAGGTGAAGTCACTCCTGTAACATTGGAAATGACATGTTAGGACTCTGGAAAAGGCTGATACTGACTCCATTGTCTACTCCTAGAGTTGCAACTCTCTAAAAAAAAAAAAAAACAAAAAAACCAACCAAACAAACAAACAAAAAAAAAACACAACACTTTTGAGTTTATTACCCCTTGAATACATATACATTCTCTGCCTATGAATGAATACTTATCTTCAGCAAAATTATATTTGCTGACTCTGGAAGTTGCTTTATAAAACTTTGACCTTTGAAGTCGATGAGAGCATTATCACCAGACTAATGGAGTAGGTCCATAAATCATAAAAATCTGTTTTGTCTTCCACTTGCTGATGATTTTCTTTGGCATGTTTCAAGTACACTCGAGAAAAAACAATGAAAATAATAGAATTTGAAATAAGTCCTGAGCCCTTGGCTTCTCCTGTTTAGTGCAGAAGCAGGGAAATTTCTTCTGTGATGCCATCTCCAGTTTCCTTGACATGTTCCACATGACAGAGTCTCAGAATAGAGCCAGGAAGATGAACAGTTACTATTCTCTGCTCTGGACTTAGACAATTTTTAAAGAAATAGAAATGATTTCTGATACATTTTTAATAGTTGACAGGGTTTTTTTTCCTTTGCCATTCTGCAGAACTTTTAGCAAAAAAGTCTATTCCTTTGGGAAATCCCAGTGTTCCAGACTGTAGGTGTAGAAAATCCTTTATTGTACTTTAGATTCATTTCCATATACAGAAACAATTTCAAGTAGTTCTTGAGATCTTTTGCAGATACTCCTTTCAAGGCTTCATCTTGTCTGAACCTTGAATTATTGCAGTCAAATTAATTACAGCAGCCTTTACAGGTTCAAAAGATTCAGACAACAATTACAATACTGTTTTTACAAATTTTCAAATACTTTTCAAACTGTTCATCTCTGATATATGTATTATATGGAAAAAAAAACATAACACTATGATGTTATATATAAAGATACTATCTTCTGCACTCAGGGCTGACCTGCATGACTAATTCATGACTATGCTATTTGTGAGTAATGGCATCATCCCATATTTATTTTAAAGAACTTTATAATATGTAGTGCTTATGCATGCCTGTGATGATCTAAGATTGTATCTTTGAGGACTGTTACACTGTTTTATTATAGCCAATACATACAGTAATGCCTACAGTTAACACTGCTTGACGCTTTCTAGTATAAGACATTTTACATTGCTATCTTTGCTGACTTTAAACCACTTGGATTGCAACTTTTCAATATATGACCCTTGATGAATTCTTTGAAGGAATACTTCATCTGAAAAGATTCAGCTGGTGGTTGGGTTTGAGGGTTTTTTTGTTTGCTTGTTTGTTTCTTTCTTTCTTTTTGCCTCAGAACAGTGTTAAAAAAAAATGGTACTCTTTGAATAGCTTTAGTAGTTTTCATTATTGGGATGTGCCAACAATACAACCTGAGAGTGGATTGACTCCTTGAAAGAGTACTCGCTGGAGTGTCTTGGTATCGCCTTTGCTCACTTCTTTTCCTCATTGCTGCCTAGTGATCTTAGGTAAGACTACAAAAGGTAGATGTAAGGAACTTTTAAAGACAGGAGTTCCTTACAAACTCTGTTCAAACTATGCTCACTTCAGTGAGCCAAGATGACAAAAACACAGTAACATCAAACAAAACTGCCACAGGCATTTAGTTAGTTTCTCTGTTTGATTAGGCATGAGTTGAGATAATTTTGATTTATTAACTTTATTTTGTTGTTTTTAAAAACAATGCATGTGCTGCAATACAAAATAATTAATACCAAAATAAAAGATAGTAATTGTGACTTTGTGTGTCTGACTTTCTAGATGAAAACTCATTCCCCATTACATTCCTGTAGAAAGACTGATAGAAACATATCCATGCCCTTCTAAAACACGATCTCTTTATGTGAGGACAATGAACACAGTCCAAGATGAAATAGAGGCTTGATGGCAAAACCTAGTAAAGTGTTTACTAGTGAACTTACCCTTGTCTATTGATAGCAAAACTTGTATTATGATACCAAATGATCACCAGTGAGCAGCTGCTAAAATATAACAGAGCAAATCCAGTAGAATTCAGCCTATCCTAATACAGGCAAACTTCTGGAATAAGGCCTTTTGTTCCAGTGCCGTCAGTCTAAACAACAAGACTATTGACTGCATGTGCCAGCCTTTGTTACTGGGGGCTACCTGAAAAGATTAAAATTGCATGAATCTGCAATTTCAGATCCATCAATTCTCAGCTGCAAAACCTCCGTCTGTAAACTGACCCAGGAGGAGCAGACTGTTGACTTAAGCTTCTATGTTAAAGGGTCATACTGTCATAGTCTATCTCTAGGAAATAAATTAATTTCCAGTGCTAGTGCTAAATAAGTCTCAAGAAGCTGTAGCATAGTTTTGATCTTTCATATTGCCACATTTATTGCAAAAGGTCTTTAATTCATCCACGGACCATCAGTCAAATCAGAAAGTTCTTTAGACAACAGAAAGGAAACAAAATGGAAGGCATTCAGACCACTTCCTCTTCCACTTTGTCACAATTTTACTAAGCTATATAGCGACACGAACACGCTTCTCCAAAAAGAAACTGTTTGTGAATCATCTCTAAGATGACCCACTAAAGACTCCTTACCTTTTGCATCTCTTCCTTTACAGAATACAATATTATTTTTATTCAGGCTACATTGAATCCAGATTCCATGTAATCTGAGTGAAATCTGCAGGCTAATGATGAATCAAGTATACATTTTACTTTCCCTTCTCTATGCTGAAAGGCAGCTTGCTCAGTTTTGTGAAGTTTTTCAAGCACTAAGCCTAACATTAGCATAATATTCTTATATGAGTCAAGCTTCTGGTAAGAAGTACTGGTAGAACTAGGCTGCACTGCAGTGTACTGAAAAAATCTACATTATGATGATTACAGGAAAACTAAATTGTCCTGGTTCCGGCCGGGACAGGGGTAATTTTTGCAGTAGCCAGGAGGGGCATGGCTAGGACCCAAAGGTTATTCTGTACCACCTCATATCATTTTCTAGGGATGGGGAAGGGCTCCCTTCCGAGTTGGCTTAGCGTGGCAGAGGGAGCGGTTGGCTATTGTCTATTGTCAGGGAGTTTCCGTGTGAATAGTTTGGTTTTTGTACCCCCTGTCATTAGTGTTATTGATTATAGTGTTTGTTTTCCTATCTCATGGCTGTTTCCAATATATTGGTGTTGAATCTTCAAACTGAAAAAACCCATGGATCTTAATTTCATATTGTTTATTCATAAAAAGGCATTTCTATTGCTTTAGAAGATAACTTTCCTCTACATTGTTAAGTTTTCCCTTTTTCAGTTCTTTAAGAAGAAAAGATTGTGAGGCTTTTTTTTTCCTCATCTGAATGGAAAAAAAAAAGATGTTTTTTAGTCTTTCTCTAATTATCAGAAGAAACACCCTGTTCTTTCTCAATGTTTATAAATGTTCTTTCTTTCCTAAAGGAAAACAGCTAACAGTTTACCACCAAAATTAACATTCTCTTCATTGGAAAACACTGGTTATAGGATTTTAAAAAGATTGATAGGCCATGTTGAGAAAAAAAAATGCTGGAGATATTTACACTCCTGAAAAGTCAACCTGTAAATACTATACCCATAACCAGAAAAAAAACCTGAAGTTCTCTATGAAAAATATCCTGCATGAGATGTAGCAGAATATGTACTTCATTAAAAATCTGTAAGGCTCTCTGTATTCTCTTTAAAAACACAGAATTTCAGATGTCCCTATTCTCCACGTACTTACTCATTCTAAAGCGTACTTAGTCATGAGAAGACAAATTACAAATTCAAAAAGAAAAGCAAAGAATGTCTGTCTTTCAGATACAGTACCTACATTTGCATCAGTCCTCAACCTACAGCTTTCTCAGATTATGACACCTCCTTTCAAAACTGAAGAGGACATTCCCTAATTTAATGTTCAGGTAATGCACTCTTCATAACGATCATTACATTGACTATGAGAACGAACAAATGGTTATGGCTGATCAGACATTTAAAGTGTTCTATAAGGATAAAATTATCCTTTGTCTTTACTCCATGCTCCCATCCCAACCCAACTATTAAGCTAGGATTTTGTTTTCTTAGTCCTTTTATAAACCTGTTTTAATCCTCACTGAGGCAAGGGAAGCTACATTCCAGTGGCAAGACAGTACTACTTTGAATAGAGCCAAGGAGCTCAAGGAGGTAGCTAAAAGTTTTTATCTCTAATGTGGATGTAAACAACTAAACACTGCTGGTGACCAGTAGGATGAGCTGAAAGGGCAAGCAATGCAATTGCACAAGATTATTTTTATTTTAGATTTCCAGCTTGCAACTTTTAAACATAAAATCATTTTAAGATTTTAAGTTAGATAGTATTGGTACATCTTCACTTTCTATGTTTGTTCTCCAATCAGCTGTTCAAATTGCCTTTTCCACGGTGCTTTCGCCTCATTCAAGGCACAAATCCTCTTCTAGGAATAAATCAGAAATGTGTAGAACATATGTAGACTAACCAGGGATGTAAAGATATTGATCTCATCTCTGTTAGCATTGGCTTCACGGCGTCCATAGTCAGGGCTATCTATGTCTGTTATGGATGGAAGTTGTTGCACGTAAGATTCCAGTTTCAAGTGTTGCAGAACTAGAAAGGCAGGTGGTGAAAGTGTCAGGAGAATTCACAAAGAGAAAAGCAGGTCCTGTAGATAAAACTTGCATTCTGTCCCATGTAATTTAGTCCTAATTCTGTTGTAAAACTTCTGTTTGATACTAAGCAAGCCATTAAAACATAGCCAAGCATGGATTCTAAATATAACTTTGGAAAGCCAGTTCAAGATATTGGGTATCTAGCTAGAGGTACAAAACCATCTAGTATTTACACCTGTAAAATCAATAAAAATGCTACTCTAAAAATAAAATATACTATCTTTCATTATGCTTTTAAATCTAGGCCCCTTTAATTGAATGGCAGAAGTCAGTGGACAACTCTGATAATATTTGCAGTAATTTCATGTCTTAGTTCTACATGGGTAGAGAATGGATAACAAAACCCCCCTTATTTAATGGGCATATTGCAAAGAAAAATTATTGGTTCTTTAAAAAAATGGTTACATTGAGTCTATCACTGAACTCCACAAGGAAACAGTAGTGTATTGATCACACTCTTTCAAAGGAAAAATTTGGGGAAACTGTCCTTATCAATAAAGGACAGGTTTTTTCAGTCCAAAAAATTACCAAGAATAGATTAGTCTAAATATTGCCATTCCTTTCTCCATGCATTGTGTTACTATCTAAATCTAATTTAGAATCAATGTTTTTCAGATCGATGGAAGGAATGTCTCAGTAGTTTAGAGAAATAGAAGGTCCTCTCTCCCAGACTTTCATGTAAAGAATCTTGTTCAACAGTTGATCCTTCAAGTGATCCCACTTTCCTCCATGTGTCGAAAACTATCAAACTTTTATCTGCCTGAAATGACCTCTCTTGAAACTGTACCCACTACAAAATGGGAAACATAACTCTCAGCTCTGGAGTGTGAGAAGTACACATTGCAATAAATATTTTTTCTATCATTTCTCTCTCTCCACTTTAACTTCAACATCTCAGACCACTTAGAAGACAACAGACTGAGATGGAAATGAGGAAGAAGTGAGGAAACTCAGAGGGACAGAATTTACAGAAAATAAATTACAAGAATGAGCTACACCCCAGAAGATGTGGGCAAATGAGCATAGGATCAAAATAGGAGAGAGAAAATATTAGGTGCAAAGGGATATTATGCATTTCAGACCTATACTGTCAACATAACTTGGCCATTACAGAGTTTTAAACCATCCAGTTGTCTTACATCAAGAAAGACTGGGTTATAGAAACAAGAGTAGGATTAATCTCAACTTTCTCTAAGCAGTTGCAGAATAGGTGACATAATTCTGATCAGTAAAAAAAAAAGCCAACAAAATAAATCAAATTTAGACTTAGATTCATCTGACCAGGCATAGGCATCTGCATTAGGTTGAGATGAATCATGCTGGGAATTCC
This sequence comes from Vidua chalybeata, assembly GCF_026979565.1. Classification (NCBI taxonomy): domain Eukaryota; kingdom Metazoa; phylum Chordata; class Aves; order Passeriformes; family Viduidae; genus Vidua; species Vidua chalybeata. Next base: position 68,486,567 of record NC_071530.1, on the reverse strand, counting down.
ACCGATGCTGATTATCTTTCCTTTGACTGCGAAAAAGTGCATAGGATGATTGGATGAGGTGTTAATGCCTACAGCACAGAACAGACCATCCCATTTAGCCATTATCAATCCCACCTTTTGAAATCCTTCAGCTAATCACTGGCTGCATCTCAATGACTAAATGCTTCTTTCCTAAGCCTTACTCCCAAATACTAAAAGGCAAATAATCACCTTAAATAACCAAACAGAAGTTACTGACAGTCACTTTATCATCAAAGTTACTATCTTGTGGATAAACCTCTGCATATGAAATACTTCTGTGATCCCTCAGCTACAGCAAATTCTAGATATGTAGACCCATTCCCATCCAATACAGACCTCCATTATATTTTCAATATTGTAAAGTTTCAGCTAGCTGTGACCTACCACCACAACTATTTCAAATTCAGCTGTTCCACCATCTATGAAGACCTTTGTAGACATTACAGTGGCACACAAAGAGGTCAAAATTGAGTTGACCTTTCAAAGGAACTCGATTCTATTATCTGTATTTTGCCCACAAATTAGAACATTCTTTATTCAGCTAAACAGAACAATTGTCCTCCTGACTTTACCAGGAGTGCCACTAAGGCAATTGTCCACTTCAAACTGGAAGCTCTGTATGCACATTGCAAAACTTCCTGCCTGGCTGACATTGCCTGGTTCTTTCCCAAGGTGGATTAACCGAGGCTGTTCAACCACCTCTGAAAACATTTGCTGCCACTGTCAGAACTCAAACTGGCCTGGCTTTCCAGTCTTCCTAGACTGCTCCATTACTGCATTCCATACAACTTCTCTTCTGGAGATATTTATATGCAATGTTAGGAAAGCCATTTAGGAAGTTGGCAGTAAGGCTGGCTTCAACAAACAAAATATTGTTGAAATTTGATATGTCCAGCCTTCAGTGAGGAACACATGAAACACCTTAAGAAATAAGAAAGAAACAATTATTTCGACAATTCATCATGCAATATTTGGAAAACTTGATTTTTTTTCCTAGAGAAAGCAAGATGACAGCAAGCTAACATGGAACCTTGTGTACCAAAATACAACTGCAAAAACCCATCACAAAAACCTGGTACTTCTCAGATACTTGAACCATAGCACTATCACATGGTATTTTTGAATAGTGTGATTGATTCTCCTGAAAAGTTTTACCAAGCAACAAGGACAAAAGGTTAGAATGGAAGGCAAAAAAGAATTAATGGCAATGCAAGCAATGAGTATCTGTAAAAGAATAAATTCTTTCACTGAATTGTGAGTCATGGTCAGAACACTAAAAACTAGTGTTAACTGAGCTTTGGCTATTTCCTTGAAATATGAAAAATGTAGAAGTACTGATCAACAGTACTTCTTTTGAATCATCCAGAAAATGAAACTGCTTAAGACCTGGTTTACTGCAATGGTGAGACCCTTGGTACAGATTAAGATGCTCTATTTTTATTCCTTTGCAAAGCAAAGTAACATCTTCAGCAACCACTGCCGCCATCTCTTTGCTATCATGTGAATACTGATTACCTTCAAGGACTGTCCTTCAAAGGGAGGCTGTAACAGTGACATTACTCTGTGTACAGCTCAAAAAGGATTCGGCCCACCCCTTAGGAATGGCAATTACATGCTCATCTCCAGAAGACAGTCACATCCTTCCACCAATGATCCTGCTCCTGTCACTGAACTCTTTCACCACCTTAGATTAACCCTAGCCCTTAAAGATATCAAGGAGTGGATTAAAAACCTCTTTTGTAGACTAGTTAGAAGATCAGGAAAGTATGAAAACTATGAAAGTTCTTAGATATTTTATCTGCACAAATGATGTCCATCTCAAAGTCCAGTACAGAATTTCAGTTGTCCAAATGAAGGAGGTTGACCTTGGAGACATTGACATATTTGTCATAAAGAATGGGCAGATTAATCAAGTCTGAGAAAGGAATCTCCAGCCCTTTCTACATAAATCATCCAAAGCTCATAATTGGACCAACATTTTCTGAATGACTATCTGCTGGATGACGGTCCAAAACTTGTCCATCAAAGTAGAACATTTGAGAACATTTTTTTTAAAAGACCTTTGAAAGAGTCTGAAGAAAAAAATAAAAACTTTGGTCAAAAATGACTTGACTCAATAGGTTGATTGATTACACAAATGTGAGGAACTCTGCGCCAACCTGTGCTGATCTGTGGCAGAGAACGGCTCCCTGGTGTGGCATGGAATAGGAAACACTTGCTGCAACAAACACTGCGGTATGACAGAGCGCAGTTTGGCATTCCTGTCCTGACACTGGTTTTTGTCCCACCCTTCAGCCCTTTTGAGATCAGAAACTATGCCTTGAAGAATTTTCTCTCGAAGAAGTAACTCGTTACATCTACCTTTGCATAACGAAGCCTTCCATTCATCAGGTTCATGGCTAGCTACACAGCACTTCATGTGAGGCACCCCCAGACGACACACCGAGTGACAAGAACAGGTTCTGCCATGTAACTAGCGATGGACTCAGAAGCAGGTTCAACAGTTCAGCTACTTTCTGTTGGCCCATCATCCCACGGAGGCCTTGGCGGGGCCTTCCCGGCTTGGCAAACACAGTCAGCCGGGAGATGGAAGGCACATATCCGGTGTTGGCAGCCACCGTCGAGGGCTGTTTAGTTTCTTTTACGGCAAAGGCATCCAACCAAGGAAGTTTGGACGGGGAAGAAGCGCGTGCAGACGCGTTATATATGGCACTACCGTAGGGCGATGGACGGGGCGATGGTGGAGCCCGCGGGGGAGCGGCGCTCGGAGGGTCGCGGAGGGGCGGCCACGGGGGGCTGCGGACGGGGACGGGCGGGGGCTCGGGGGGCGTGACGAGGGCCCTGCACGTGCGTGGGGTCCCGTGTCCTCCCACCACCGCCCCGCTCCAAACTCCGCGTCCGTCCCGCGGGCGCATCCCACACCCCCGCACCCTCCCTCTCCTCCCGCTCCCATCACCCGCGGTTTCCCGGGCGCGGCCCCGGGCGCGCGCCCCCGCCGCCCCCCGCGCGCCGCCGGGCTCAGCTGAGCAGACAATGGGAGATCAAAGCCGGGATGGGGTGGGGGGAGGAGGAGAAGGAGGAGAAGGAGCAGGAGGAGGAGGAGGATGGTGCCGGGCGGCGGCGGGGGGGGGGGGCGGCTGGTGGAGCCGGCGGGGCGGAGAGCGGTGGCTCGCGTGTGGCGCTGCCTCTCTGCGCTCGATTAGTGTTCCTGGGGAGGGAGCGAGCGAGTGTAGCCGGCGGCGGCCGGAGGGGTGCGGGGGGGCGAGCACGCGTGTGAGTTCTGTGTGCGCGGGCGCGCGCGGCTGCGTGCTCCCGCGGGCGCGCGCTCGGGCGCGCGCGCGCGGGTGCGTGCGCGGCGGGCTGTGCGAGGGCGAGCCGGGAGAGCGAGCGAGTTGCGCAGCTGCCGTGCGCGCACCCCCCCGCCGCCGCCGCCGCCGCCGCCGCCGCCGCCAGCGCCAGCAGCAGCAGCAGCAGGGGCAGGAACAGGAGCACCTCACTGGCATTTAACGAGCGGAGCTGCTAGTTGCGCTGGAGAGAGACGCGCAGGGAGGAGGAGGAGGAAGAAGAAGAGGAGGAGGAGGAGGACGGGAAGAGGAGAAGGAGGAGGGGAAGAGGAGGAGGAGGAGAAGAAGAAGAAAAAGAAGAAGAAGAAGAAGAAGAAGAAGAGGAGGAGGCCAAACGGACACCAACTGAAACAAAAGTATTTCCAAACCAGCACCCAACTCCACCTTGTGAGGCTCCCACAGCATGGCTTCCGAGGAACTCTACGAGGTAAGAGCCCCCGAGCCCCACCGGCCCTGCCCCCGGCCCCGCCGGCCACCCCACCCCACCCCACCGCGCCCGAGAGCGTTTTTGTTGCTCCCCGGGAGCGCCGCCGGGCTTGTCACCCACACTTGCCGCGGCTGCTGCCCCTTCCCGCTGGGCCCAGCGCCTGCGTGTGTGCCCAGCCTGGCCCCCCGCCCCCCCTTCCCTCCCCAGTTTTGCTGGAGGAGGACGGAAATGTGACTGAACGGAGGAGACGGCAAAGTGTTACCGTGGCCTGCGCTCCCCCCCAGTCCTTTCCCCACGTTCACACAACACTTTGACTCCGGGAGGAGAAGGGGGGGTGCTGGATGGGGCGAGCAGCGCTGACAGCCCCGGCAGTGAGCACGTCGAAGTGCGAGCCCGGCGCTGTGCAAAAATGTGAGCGAAGCCGAGTTATTGCCTCTGTCCGGGCCGGGGGGGGGGGGGGGCGGGGGAGGAGGAGGAGGGCAGAGGGGCTTTCCTCTTGGATTTGTGTCCATACCAAAGTCCTGTGCCACCATCGTGTGCCTTGGCCGTGCAGCAAGCTGCGGCGGTGCAAAAGACTAAAATTTAAACTCCTCGGCTCTTCGTGCTCCAACGATAGGGTTGAGGTTGCGAGAGAAGCCAAAAAGATTGAAAGTTAAGGCTTTGACACGCCATCCTTCACTCGTCACTCGGGAGGTGGTCAAAGCGTGTGCTGACGGGAGAGGAAGGTCTTGAGGTGAAGAAGGGAACAAGGTGACAGCCGAACTTTGAGTTTCCTATCTTATGTCTGGCAATTTCACATCCTTGCCCTTAACTGAAAAGCATCATGGTTCTCTTGGATTGAACTTCCTTGTTTTTATTTTTGCAAGAAGTCATCACCGGGAGTGAAAAGCCATTGTTATTTTGGAGCTGTTCTTGCCTTTTGGGTAGAGAAGTGGCTTCCCAAAACCAAAAATGCTCTTATCTGATAGTTAATATGCATCCAGACAGTGATCTATTAAAACAATATATCCAGAGGCTGGAACTCTTAAGGTTAAAAGGAGGCAGATAGCCTTCAGGACACTTGACAGAAGATGTCTTACTGTACAGCTGGTGCACATGTATCTCTCATTAATTGAGTTACATCTGTGATGCCATCGGTGAACAGACCCTGTAGACGTCAGTGGAAGGTGCCCGGGGTGGGCTTGTATTTTAAGCAAGTTGACTGTCAAGCAGAGGTGCTGAACTGATAGACTAGAAAGAAGACCGGAGGCCTGTATTCCCAAGACAGATAAATCATGGTTAATTGCTCTGGTGAGTTTCCCCATCCTCACAGTGTAGCTCAAACCAATCTTGAAGGGATCATCCCTGAAAGTAGGAGAGAAATTTAGGAACCACTCTGTGTCTCGAGGGATTGCCAAAAACTTGCTTCGACTTTGGGAAAAGTTCTGTTGGGTTTGTGGAGTTGGGCCTGTAGACTGTGCTGCAGCCAATTCTTGCTCTTTGTGTGTTGCTGTGTTAGATCAAAGATGGACAACGACATACCGGTTTTGATGGATGCAAATAAATGACCAGGAAAATTCTGTTTGCTGTGCATTGGACTGAGGCTAAGAATTACCATTGTGCATGACTCTTCTTGGCTGTCTTAAATTGTGTTCAAAATGTTGACTTGTTGGCTCAGTAGTCTGTGGGGCACGGTCGTCCTCTGGGCAGGTGGCGCGTAGTGGCCATTGCGCAAGTGCCACTTTTGAAGAACACCTGAAGGGATACTTCTAAATTGTAAAAATCAGACACATTCTTTAATTGTGCAAGTGCAAAGTTTAGTTAAGATGCCAAAATTGTTAATGCTTTTGGACTGACATGTGGTCAAGGTGTCTCTTTTTTCTAAACTGTTGCTCATTTTGGACACGTTTTGTCTTATAATGAATTTTCTAGCTGTGTCTGAAAAATCATAAAATAATAAATTATTTAAATATAGTGAGCACTAATTTGGGAAGGACAAAGCTGCAAGTTGACCTGAAATGTTAATTATTAAGGAATTTAAACTGTTTTGTGAACTGCCTGTGCTATTGACAGTGGGTTTACTTCTGTTTCGTGGTTGTCTTATTTATAGCTCATGCTCAATATTGTTTGAATCTGGTGTTTGAAATCTGCTGCCATTTGTTATACTTCCATTTTTCCTTTTGGATCTTGATCTAGTGTCTTGATCAAAAAAATGTTGTGTAATCTATTTGCAATTGTTAGCTTAAGTATGAATGCCAACTATTTCTGCTGATATGTGTCATGGTTCTTCCAAAATACAAATGAAGAATCCGCTTATAAAAAATGAAGGTAAGTACATTTTTTTTTCTTTTTTTTTTCTTTTTTTTAATCTTAATGGATTCACTTATTTGTGGGATTCTTTTTATTCTGGATGTCATCCCTTAAGAGAGGGAGCTGATCTCTATGTAGGCCAGTGATTTCGAATTCAAAGATCAAAACCTTGAAATCTACTAATGGATTGGCAGTGTGACTGGGGCAGGCTGTGTATCCTCAATGTCATTTATTCCCATGCATTTTAGAGGTTGTGGTGATGGCTACCCACTATTTTTTTTGCCTTTTTTTCCTTGTTCTTTTTTTTTTTTTTTTTTTTTTTTTTTTTTTCCCTGGGGTAGAAACATTGAAGAGACTCTTTTTTCTAGATAGAAAATGTAGCAGTCAGTAATGTTGCCAGACTCTGTAGATGAGGTGGAAAGCCTACTTTTTCTGTTTGCAAGTTTGTTTCTTCAAGGGAAAAAGTGTTTGTTAGTGCGGTGGACAGACATGGAGAAGCTGGTGAACAAGACAGGTGAAGGAAAATGTAAGAAAAGGTGCATTGGGTTTTTATTTCCCCAAGTTTGCTTCAACAGGCATTGACATCTTGTGGCATCTCTCTTTGTATGTGCCTGCTGCGATTTGTTAGTGTGGTTTTTGAAAAATCCTTTGTACAGCCTTTGGGCAAATGGTAGGGTTACCTTCTTCTTCAATGCGACAGCTTTCCTTTGGCTTACTGACCTGTTTCCCACTAAACATTGTTACTTGTTCTCATCATCTTCACTGGTGTAATTAGAAGTAGACCTCATTTCCAAGTTTCTTTTGGAAGAAAACTATGTCTGCTCTCTCTGCAGTCAAATCCCTTGACCTCCTTTGGCAAACTCTTGCAAGTGATGTCTGGGATTGAAGTCATCCCGAGTTGTGGTTGGCATGACAAGTTTGTTTGATGAAATATGGAAATGATTCCATACAAGTGCTCTGTGGGAGAACTGTGTGCTAGCCAGCAGGTCAGACGTACCAAGTTGGGGTCGGTAGACAACTACTAACCTGTGCTGAGTTTGGAAGAGTCTCTTTCTCAAAAAATTTAGTAATATGTTTTTGTATTAGGTGAGTTGGAAATGCATTGAAGTTCTCTGCTGTTGGACAGTGTATCTAGTCAAATTACTGAGTATTTCTGCCTTTCCTCAGGGAACTACTGGTACAGCAGATACCCATAATATACATGGCCCACTGGATCCTCTGACTAGGCTTGGGCCATGATTGCTACTCATGTCAAAACATTTTTACTGGATTTTACTGATAAGTAAGCAAAACAGTTTGTGTGAATTTTGCTGGTGCACCTATGCCTTGATGCCTTTTCTTCACTCTGCGGTTCACATTGGCATTGGTCATAAACCTAGTGTTTTAAGGTGTCTTAACCAATTTCCATTAAAATATTACAAATTACATATTGAAAGTCCTGTACTTCAAAATTACACATTTTTGTATCTTTTATAGAATGGAATTTTTTTTTTTTGATTCTTCCATTGCCTGCAAAAAACATACGCATTTTTTCATACTGGTGTTAGTATTCTCAAGGTGATACTTCACTTCCAATGATGATTCAGTACTTTTGGTTTTATTTTTAGAACTAAAGCCTTTGACATTAAATTATACAGATACAGTGAAATTACAAACTGAAACAAATTTCAGGAGCAACTGGCTGAAGTTCTATGGCCTGGCATTAAGCTGTGTCAGGTTTAATCACCTATTAAGTAAGCCCAAAGAGACTGTTCCAAGAAAATTTAAACTTTGTATATAGAGTAGTTGCCACAAGTCAAAAAAAGTGATCCTGTGTGCTGTTCTTCATCTAGTGTGCTAGTTTTTTAAATGATAGAGTGTAGAAGACTGTTGGAAAATGCTGTCACTTTGTTGAAAATTTGATGCTGCATAGGAATTACTCACTTAAACCCAAAGTTTCTCTCACAGCCCCAGTAACACTGCAGCAATGGAATCTTCATCGTGTTTCTTGTGCATTTACTGAAAAGTTTAAACATTTGTTTTGCTTAAGTTAACTGAAAGGGTAAATCCATTATCTACAGTATGCAGCTTAGAGTTGTAGTTTTTAATGGCTATTTGATGAAAAATTACTGTTAGCAACAAATTAGAATTGGCTGTTCAGGCAATAGCCATTTTTTTCCTCATTGAAATGGGTTGTTTTCATTCAGCCTGTTGTGCAGGAATTCCAGATTGTCTTGGGATCTGTCTTCTGCTGCTTGTTTCTGATGTGCTGATTCCCAAGACCTTGGTTAAAGATCTTGTTCATAAGGAGGGCCTTATAGTCATTGAGGTGTAATGACTGAATTTTTATTAGTTTATTTTGACTACTGTTGGAAATGTTACTGCTTGTTTCAGGAGAGATAAAAGACACAAATTTGCTTGACTGACCCTACCCAGCTAAATAAGACTAGGAATTTATATCAGATATATTTGTGTTGCTTCCACCCCTTAGGAACTACACATCTGACTTTAAATAGAGTTGAGGATTAGCTGTTCATCCTCCATGGGTGACTTTCACTTCTTTAAACCAAAGCACGAATGCAAGAGCACTGCAGGAATGGGACCATCACATTTAGTGTAAGAAAATTGACTTTTCTATGTCCCTTGCCAAGCTGCTTTTCACCACCTTGATTAGCCCCAGAACTCTGGACAAAATTGAGGACTAGTGCCCCATCTTCTGCTGCTGCTGCTGAAGGGAAAGTGCCTGAGCTGCCCCTGGGGTTTTCTCCAGTGTGCCCTGCCCTTCATGGTGCCACTGGCCTGGCAAGGCTCTGGGCTGCTCCCAAGGTGAGCTCAAACACATACAAGCAGAGGAGTGAACCTCTGTCTGTGTCCTGTGTAGAGCACAAATGGTTCACAGATATGGAGATGTCTTAGCAGGTTTTATGCACAAAACTCCTTTCTATGTACATGTACAAAATCAGTATAGTAAAAAAAAATGGTTTTATATTTTCTGTATTACTTATTTTGAATTGCTCATGTCCATCACAGAAAAAAAAAAAAAAAAAGATGGAAGAGAGAGAAAATGGGAAAGAGATGCCTCATCCATAAAGCCTGTGTGGCTCTGATAATTCTTAACCTTCACAGTCTGTCTTTTACTGTGATTTAATTTCTTGAGTTTTTTGGTCAATCAGAGATTTATTACTGCAGTGCCAGTCATGTTTAGAGTTACAGAATAATTACTTCCAACTTGCAAGACTGTACTATCACAGAAGGTTGCTTGCACTATGCTGATGTTCAGTACCTCTAGAATAAAGATAAATTATCGAACACAAAGAACTTATTGAGACATGCCACAGCCCCTTGTTCTTCAGGAAGGTTGGCATAGCTGGAACAGCATCGGTGATGCTGTGTCCCTTTTAGACTTCTCAGTAGGTGCAGCTTCATTTCTTCCCGACTGCTGCAGCATTTCTGATCTGTGCCAAAGCAGTAGAAAAAACCAAGTTACTAACAGTTATGCTTTCATCTTATTCAACGTATGTGATTAATTAAGACTGTGTGATAACTGGATGTGCAGATCTGTTGGATATAACAGATAAGCAGCCCTATAATGCCACTCTTATTCTTCTGTAATAAATTCAAAATCTGTTGTTACTGGGCAGTGTATTATTTTTGTGTATCTGTTGGAAGCACAAGCTCCACAAACTGTATTTGCAGGGTAAAAGGGGATGCACAAGTCTTTCCCTGTTCTCTTCTGTGCCTTTGAGGTTTTGAATGGCTGGATACCATGTGATAGATATTATGGGTCAGTATAATAATCAACAGGGTTGATTGTTTTTTTAATCTTAGAATAAAATATTTATAATTCACGAAATCAACCTACCATGTGGTTTCTCTGACAGTATGCTGTTAGTCCAGAAATATCTTAAAAGTTTAGTATTTTATATTATCAATTGTATTTTCCAGAGCTGTAGTATCTCTCTAAGAAGAGCTTTTATTTTTCTGATTTCTGATGAGCTTTTAATATTTACACACAAGAATTTTGTGCTCTTGGAAATTATTTCTTTGCACTTCTCTCCATATTACTTAGACAAAAGGAAAACTGGCATGTTACTGGCTCAGTACACTGTAAAGGCAAAAATATTTACTGTTTTCATAAACATCCTCAGAAGATTTACATGTGTCCCTTAATGATGACCTGTGGCAGATATTTTTCAAGGCATCTATTAATATGTATGAATACACAGGATGGATGTTGATTAAAAAGCATATTTTAATCATAGGTTTACATTTTTAAGTTACTTTAAAGCCACATTGGTAGGATTAATTGTAAAGTAAAGCAACTGTTTTCTAAGTCTCTTTTAACTGTAAATTAGTTATATTGAATAGTGGAACTACTGTAACTCAGTTTTGTTGTGATTCTTTTCAGTGAAGCTTCACATTTTACTATCACAATACATACAATGAATTAGTAAAGCTCAGATCAAATCTTTCTTCTTGGCCATGTTAAGTCTGAGGGTTTGTTTCATTTCTTTTGTGGGGAAAGATAAAGTATGTATTCAAGTGGCCTAACCACATTTGTAGTTGTGCTTCTCTAACTCTTCTGCCCCCGCAGTGTCTTATGCTTTTTAAGGTAATTGTTAATGTTTGTTCTTTGCTGATTGTCATAGTAGCACATAAAAAATCAAAACTCTGTTGTTTTTTAATATACTGGATTGAAAGGGAAGGAGCTTCTCTTCTCTTCTCTTCTCTTCTCTTCTCTTCTCTTCTCTTCTCTTCTCTTCTCTGTGATTTTCATTTTGCAGAGACATTTAAATACTTCTCAAAGCACCTCCACTTCCTGCAAAATACTGGATTATGGAAATCTGCTTCATTTAGGGAAAGAAATTTGGCTTTACTTTGGAGATGCCACAGTTTAAAGCAACTTGTGGGAAGTATATTGTGATGTATTTATCACAGAAAAATGCTACATGTACATTTTGTAAATACATATGTAGGGGAACCATTGAGGTACATTCTTAAGAGTGCTGAAATGGATATATATTAACCTCAGAATACTTTCAAGACTATGATGATGTGTTGAATGTTGTATTAAGTGGATATTCAAAAGTCGGTAATTTATGAAGTTCTTTCCATTAAATGCAGTTCTTCAATGAAGCATGATCAGGATATTGACAGCATTTTTGTTACCAATAACTAGATGTATGAAGGGTAGAAAACAATTCAAAGTAAATATGTGAGAGTTAACTGGAGTATAGTTTGGCTAGTTGCTAAATCATGCTCATTTGTTGTGCTTTGATTTCAGCACCTGATTTTCCCCAGTTCTATGTATGTATAAAGCACATTTCGTCATAGCACAGTGTGACAATTCCATTTTACTTTAGTGGTAAGGTCACTTAAAAAGTTAAAACCAACAGACCTAGGATTCTGTCTGTAAGAAATAATGGGAATGTAAGGCTCTATGTACTGACACAAAAGATCCATCCAGTTCAGCTCCCTGATTCCTATCACAGGTCCATAATGTCTCACTGTAGGGAGAAAAAATGGGAATTGTGGCATAATAGTCATTGGGAGCTTTCATGGCTGGCTTTGTTGTGACAAGGCAGATTTCAGCCTTGGTTATAAAATACTGGCAGCATAACCTGAGCTGCCCAGATGTTCAGAGCCCACATGCATTACCTGCACACATCTGCCAGGGGGTTGTGGCTGCAGACCACAAATACATTATTGTTCCTGAATTCTCTGTTAGGTTGAATTCAGAATTTTCAAGAACATGTTGTTAGTGTATGTGATCAAACAAAACAAACACTAACTCTGCATAAAACCTCAAGTCATCAGCTTGAGGTTATATGCTCTAGATACCTATGGAGTCTTCAGCACAGACTTGATGTGCTGAAGGACTGCATCTCAAAATAAGTTCTAGCTGGCAGCTGTGTGTAAGTACATTCAGCCTAGAAAATTTGGAGAGAGGAATGTGCCCACAAAATAAGATGAGTTGTAATAGCAGTTGTAATAATAACTCTAGGAATTAATCTCATTATTTGAAGGTACGACTGTTTTGTAAGTATAAACCATAGTAGATTGTACTGAAGTATAATATATAAAGTTGAGAAGACTGATGGAAAACATTTTTGAAAACAGGAAAAAACAGCATTTTTTTCTCCTCTGTAGGCTTTTTGCCATATAGTTACTTTATAACTTAACTCTTAGGTGGCCAGTCATGTTTTCAACACTGGCACATTTTTTCTCACTTGTTTAGGTTACAGATAAGGACCAAACTTGATCTTGGATTAGCAGTGCTTTTAAAGAACAAAGAAACATAAAGTAAGAGCAATGATGTTTACATCAGACAGAATCTTGAGCTTTTGTTCTTAGTGTGTTTTTCTGTGGATTTAGTTTGTAAATATAGTTATGCTAAATAGATACATTCAAAGCAACTTTTCAGTTGAGTGATCATTTCCAGCAAAACAATTTCTAATGTTTCCTGAAAATGATGCTTCAACCTCAGCTTGCCACCCTCTTTTGCAGCTGAAGGAGTAACTAACTAGATGTCCAAGCATTCCCAAGTGGAACAGAAGATTTAATGGAGTGCAGATTTAGAGCAGTCAATCAATTTTCACTTGTGATATAGCAAAGTCAGAAGTTTCAAAGAGAAAATTTAAACTGTTGGTGCACATCAGGTTTTTTGTAATATACGTATGTAGAGATGGTCAAAGCCCAGCTTTGAAATTTTTTCTCCTCTTTGTCTGGTTCATGTGCTTGGTGTTATGTGCTTTGGGTTTTGATTTGATAGTACAAAAGGGAATGTGTTGAGTGGGAAGAAAAAGGGACACTTCATCTCTATTTGGTTTTAATCTGAAAAAAAAAAGGTCCCTAAGACAATATAATATGGAAGTCTAGGACAAGTTTATCATTATATGACTTTTGAAGACATTGGCTTCCAGAGAATTAACATTGGCATGAGCTGCATTTTTACCCAGGTCATCAAGGAATGATCAATAACAAAAAAGAACTTTTTCCAGATGCCAAAGGCAAGTAAGTTAGCTTCCTGTTTCAAAAGATCCATCAGTGTTTCAGATTTTATTTCACTCCTGTTGGAAGCATCTCTCTTCTATCAGGGCAGCTCCTTAATTGATTTGTTTTTCCTCTCTCCCACATTGTACTCTCAGCTCTCCTGAGGTTTGTGCTTATTTACTTAAACTATCCAAGAATAAAATATTAGGTTTGAATGAGAAGATTAAAATCACGGTATTTGAGGATGCTTATTTGATGAAATGTTATTTGATGGAGTGTTGTAGGACTGTTAAAACATTGAAGCTGGGGCATCAAGCAGGTGTTGATTTGACAGCTTATGTCCATGACTACAGAAACCCAATGGATATAAAAGGTTACAACTTCACAAAATTTTAAACTATACAATGATGGGATCTTGTTCATTTTTTCATCAACAGGATACACATCACATGTATAGGCAACCTGTACCATGGTTTTCTACTTTCTTAACAGTTAAGATTTAATAACATGGTTGCTTGTCTTTTATTGGATTTTTATTTTTAATGCTTTTTGAGGAAAATCATTAAAACACCTCATCTTTAAAATCAGTTTTTTACAAAAATCCATTTAGATTTTAAGTTCAATTATGCCCTGAAGCTGGTGTAATGCAGAACAAGTATATTGAATAAGATGATGTTTTGGGGGTTATCTATGCACGCCACAAAACATGCGTTTTAGTGGGGATTTAGTGGGGAGATAGAACGAGCACTGGCACGTGATATGGTTTCTATCGTCATGAACATTAGGTTTTGAGCCACTCAGAGTGACAGATGAAACTTTACTGTTATTCATTTATATCTATACCCATACTATTTTCCTACATTTATCCAGATAAAATCACTTGCTATGCTTTGTTCTTCATACCTTCAGATACTTATGAAAATTGATGGACAGCTGTCAGTTAAGTTATACTTAAAGAGTGTGAGATATATTTTTTCAGTACAAGTGAACATCTTAAACATAATGCTGATATTAGTCTGTGAAATGTGAAGTTCTTTGTTGTTGTGTGTTATTTGAATATATCCAATTCTAAGTTCCTTTTTAAAGTAATTACAAACCAGTTTATCCTAAAAAATTCAATCCTTCACACCTGAGCGCATATATATATCTAATCAAAGCTAAGAAATGTAACAAAACTGATTCCTTGCATGCACACAAAGTAATTTCTTTATTATGGTATTCTTACTGTCAAGCAAAAATCATGGGAATTAATGAGAGTCATCATTCTAGCCTATACATATCTATTAAATAGGTTTATTATTTCTATTAGTGAAATAATACTTTATTTGGCCCTTTATTTTTTATGCACGCTTGTTTATATTTATGAAGCTGGAACTAAAAGTGTGTGACTAAAGGTGATTAATTTGGAGAAAGGGATTTTATATCTCTGTATACTAAATAAAGACTTAAAGTGTACTGAGACAGTAGATTGTGAGAAGGGGAAGAAGAAAATAGTGCTTGACTGTAGAACCAGTGGAATTTTATCTTGTGCTTTTCACTAAATTAATACTCTCTTTCTATTCATTTGTCCTTTTTGTCCAATATTTGAGTTCTTCCTACCCAGTGTCTTTTCAATATCTGCTTCTCTCATTTTCAGTCAAACCACCAGGAAATTCTTTTTCCATCCAACTTGTTCAGAAAAGGGCACTTACAGTATGGAATTAGTTGCCTATTGATTGTAAAATAAGGATGGTTCCTGTTTTTCTGCAAGAATCTGGAAATTGGTTATATGGTGGAAGAAAGACCTATGCATTAAAATTGCTTTATCTTTTGTAGAAAAATAGGTAGGCAGGGGTTGTTGAGTGAAAATGGAGGCTCTCATCGTTAGGTCACCTGAGTGCTGTCTCAAAAAATTTAATTCTCTCTTTTCTCTGTCACAGTCTAGCATTGAGTGTATCACTCAGACTCGGTATTTCAGAGATGATTGCTCATCTCCCTGACAAAGTTTGAATCCCTGAGCCAAAGTACAAGCAGAATAAAGCCTTTTTCTTTTTTGTTTTCCTTTTTCCCCTCAAGTAAATACTGTCAGAACATCTTAGAATAAAGTAGAGCAGGCTAATTTAGCCTGATAAAGAGAAGCTATGCTGCAAGTACAAGCTACAGACAGACCTGTCCCCTTTTATGTTGGTGTTTGGTTTGGTTTTCATGGGGCTAATTGCAGAGAGGTATTCAACTTGCATGCAGTGTTATCTTTGGTGTCCTCTGCAGTCAGTGAGGACTTCAGGCCAGAAGGCCCTTTAGACCATTTAAGTGAAATTTCTCTAAAAGGTCACAGACTTCTTCCCCTTCCTCTATAAAAAAATACAGAAAAGCTAATTAGGTTAATTTAGTCAGTTAAGTTAAATATACTTAAATGTGGCCTCCTAAGCAGTAAGGTTTTGTTTCCTTTTTCTACAGTCTCTGATCCTAATGCAGGATAATACCCAACTTTTCATTCATTATAGGCTTTCCCTTGGGGCTGTAAACTGTGTTAGTAGGTGAATGTTGCTAAGGGATTGTGCTGTTGAAGCATAAAGAGTTTAGGCATATGGTGTAAACTAAGGCTTGTTATCTGACTGACAATAACTGATCAAGTTATGTTTTTAAATAATTGTTATATTTTACTTCCTTTTATATTAAATCTCAGAAGGTGTTTGGGTGGCTACGCTTTATGATTGACTTCAGTTGTCTTTTGTTGGATTGCTTAGATGTTCCTTCTGTTTGAGCCACGACAGCAGCTTGGCTATGTTTTAAGAGGATTGGAGAATTGATCTGGCATCATTAAAAACAACCAAACAAAAAACTCTGGCTCAGAAGTGTTTGTTTGGTTGAAGCAGTTCCTCAGCCTGTTTCTGTGCATGGCTGTACATGTACTTGCCGGGATAACAAAGCAGGTGTGGAAGGTTATTGAAGCTGTTGAGCTTCTGAGTGATGGCCACAAAAAAACAGCCTCAGTGAGCAAGCCCTGAGACCAGGGAAAAACTTTGTATATCCCGACAGTGTTTGTGTTGGGTTTTTCCCATAATGTTTATTTGGATGGTGTGATATTTAACATTTAGGAGACTGTCCACTTCCAACTGCGACTACTAGGGCTCTTTTCTCTACAGCTTAAACAAATTTAAGTGCCACATGCCTTGCTTGCCATCACTGTCTTCCCCCTTCCTTTGTACCCGCACCGATTTCTGTCTGAGTGAGGTGAACACTCATTAAGAAAGCTTGCCTAGCTGAAGGTTGTCCACTGCTTTTACAGAAATAGTTTTCTGGCAATTTATTGACTGGCCAAGGTTGAAATCCAAGAGGTGCTACTTCAAGGGAAGGAACAGGAATATATGGCATGTTTGAAGAGAGACAGGGGAAAATGGGTTAGATGTGGGGGGATGGTTGCAGCAATGACTTGGCTCTGTTAAAAAAAAAAAAATAGTTGTCAAACTGCAAGCTTAATTTTCAGCTGGATCAACTTGCTGGACAGACTTGCAGTGCGACTGCACAGCTTCTTGCCCATGGCTTGAGCTGACTCAGAGCTGTGTCCCCAGACTCCACCTTGAGGTCACGCAGCCTGTGCAGGATGGGCTGAGGAGCAGCGCTCCTGGGGGAAAAGGGCTGCAGCCCTGGCAGGCAAGCACGGCCACAGCAGAAGATGGTGTGCTGGATGTTTTAGTGGCTGGTTACCCTTCCATTTCCTGTGAAAATGGCAAACCCGTGCTTGCAAGAATTCGGGATTCCAGTTGTTTCTCAGTGCTGCAAAACTTTTACAGTTCCCTGAATTTTACTTTCACCATAACAGTTGCAAAGCTTGGTGGAACTTAATACCTTTCGTGTGCTATGCAAGTAATGAAAATTCTGCCGCATTGTAAGGTTGTATTTTCCTTGTCCACTTTATTTATACTGTAACATGCTCTGAGGCTGTTGTGCAAGCCCAGTTTGAAGATGCAGGTGACATACAAGTGTAGTTAAAAAGTATAATTTACTTCTAAGTGTTCTGGTTATTCACTGAGTGGGCAGTGGGCAGGGAGTGGGATGAGACAGGATGTCTTCTTGTAGTTGAGCTCACTTTAAGCTGCACTTCATTTAAAATACTGATGTTCATAAAGATTATTTTTAGCCCGTCCAATGGAATTAAAGTTCAGCGTATAAGTGCTGTCTATATCTTTTGGGTAGAAAAACCTAGGCTTTAATTACTTTTGGTTTCAGTTTCCCAGGCAGGAGCAAATTATTTTTGTTTTGAGAGTGTTTACGTGAAAGTGGGAAAACTGATAAGGAAAGTAAACTGCGTTGCTCACTAAATCCTTCCAATATATAAATAAAAAATTATTAGGAAGGAAAAATACCTATTAATACAAAAGACTACAAGGCCAGTGCTGTTTTATGGAAGTATTTGGGAACATAGAGGTAGTAATTGAGTGAGACTTTAGAAAGTAGTTGAGTGCTTTAAGTGCCCCAAATCCAATGTTCTCAGTTCTTTGTGTGTGTGTAAGCCTCTTATTTTGCTTATATTAAGTAAAAATATTCACTCAATTTTTTAGGTATAGGTAATAATTAAGAAATTTATTATTTCTGTGTGGTAAATATTATAAAATACTAGACTATTTATTCAGCATTTTAAAGACAATTTTATTGAAAAGATTTAATATACTTATTACAAATTCTGCATTTGTATGCAGTTTGAAAACATAAAATAGTTTAAAATATTGGTTATCCAGGGGTGTAGCGCACAAAAATTAAAATTGCCTGAATGTACATTCAGATGACTCATTGTTTTAACAGGTGCATGTAGCAATAAGTGTTACAGCTATACTTAGCTTCTAAACCAGTATAATTTAATAGTATTGCCAGCCATTGACATTGGTCCATCATTTACTTAAAAAAGCCCAAACCAACAAATTATTAAATAAATAATTTAAAAGTAGAAAACAAGATTATGGTCATGAAAAAAGTCTATTGATCATGGTCTAGAAACTCAGTCCAATATATTCAAATTTATTTGCTTGCCAACAAATTATTGAAAACAAACAGCGAACACTTTAGACTGCTTATGTGTAAATTGCTAAGTCAAACTTTCAGTGTGCCATTTTTTATTGATTGCCACACTTTGGTAAGAGCAGAATCAAATTATAAAATTGTCCATTATTACTGGCTCTTCCACTCTTCCTCAGTACAGAGTTTTAACAGACAACCTGGCCTAGATACTGGGTTCTTTATACACAGAAAATAAGGAATAAAACATTCTGGTTTTGATTTTTCACAAGATAAAAGTAAATAAATAAAGTATACATTAAGGGTAGAAAGTTGCCTCAGAAAGTTCTGTAAGGTCTACATTTTCTATTTTTAGCAGCAAGGTACTTTTTCCATAGATTTATGTGACAGAGTAATCTTTCTCTAAATGTCTAGATGCAAAGAAACCATACACTGTTATTTCAGAGTGATTACATTAGCTGATGATTATTAACGGTTTCTTGGAATTACTAATATGTGTAGGTCATTAATCATATTTTTCTGAGGAAAAAGCAGTTGTGTTCTCTTCAGTTTTACTCTTCTGACAAAAGTGACATGATATATAAGATCACTTCCATGAAAATAATCAGCACTGATAGTTACCATTGCTTATTTCAATGTTCTACCAATACTGGCTTTGCCAATAATACATAATCACACTTAATGGGAATAATGTAATAAAATAAATGTAAATATTTAATAAAAAATAATGTCATACAGATTTTACTGAAAATATAAAGAAAGCATTTTTGTCTCAAAGTTACATTACTTTCAAATAAAAGTTACTTAGGTGTTTTTTAATTCCTACAATGAAAAGTCATTAGGGATAGATATGAAACTGTCATAGTGCAGTGAGGCAGAGGTGAATATTCAAATGTATGACGATTCAGAGAAAATGCCATGAACAGTAGTGGCTATTAGCTGTTACAACAAAAAGATCATTCATAGTAGATTATATAGACTTTAATCATGAAACTTCTGTCCATGGGGTTAAAAACAATATGAGAATTCTCTTATCTATTGAGAGCAAAAAAATGCCAGTAACAACATGTGTCTACTAGATAGGAACACTAATAGTTGAGACAGAAATACTGAAAAAAATATTATTCTATGATTTTTTTAAAAACATGCTGTGAGTCAGAGTACTGTTTTGTGGTCAAAATCTGGGTGTTTTGTTCTCAATTTACTGTGACTTACAAATAAATGTTTCTTTATTCTGATAGAAGCAAACAAATTAAAGTTTTTCTTTAGTCTACCTGAGACAGGATTTAAAACAAACAAACAAAAAACCCCAACCAACTGAAGATATCGAAGGTATTGTGATTTGTATTTTGTTTTGTGTTAGTTTTAATTGTTTAGAAGTCTAAATTAGATAGGATAGGCCAAGATGTAACATAAGTACTAGACTGGACAGGTAGATGTTGATTGCAAAAAGAACTGTAAAAGGTTGAAATGAGAACTGCTTAGCAGAAAATTAAAGAAAGCAGAGTCACTGCTTGCCCAAGTGTTCATGACGATTTGAACTGATCTGTACTTCTTTACTCTGAGACTGAAAGTTCTCATTGACAAAGATACTCATTTAGGTATAATAATCTTCTGTAAAGCACCTGATGCAGTACTGCATGTTGTTCTAATTTCTGAAATCTGTCTCTTTCCTAAGTCAACACGGTCCATAACAAATCCATTTTAAACTGGTTGACTGACAGATCATAAAGCTGATAGATTAAGGACATTCGTGTTGGATTTTACAGAAGTTTTTCACAGCCCATTGCTTTGAGGATTTGGATAATGATCTGGTGGAAAATAGAATGTAATCTTTGGTAAAATGCATATGTGAAAAAATGGATGGATTCATAAGTGTGAGGGATGGTCTGTGCTGAGTTAATGGGGATCATTCATGAATGTAGGTTAATGCAGCTGAAGATACCTGTCCTGACAGCGGGGTCATACCTGCAGAATGGAGAGTGGTGCTTTGGGAAGGAGTAATTTGATGATACAATACAGCAGCTAAAATGCACATTGCAGTCTCTTGGTGTGGATATTAGGGATCTCAAGTGGAGTTAGGTGTGCTGTTACCTTGCTATGGAGCTTTTAGTGAGATGTTAGAAAATTGTATCTTATTTGAGCTTAAAGTGAAAAAAACCCCAAAACCAAGGTGAACTTACAAAGATTCAGGAAAACATGTCAAGGACAACTGCAAACCTTAAAAGCAAATAAGTCAGTAAACCCTGACAAATGCAGGAGTCTGGAGAAGCTCACTCTGTGTAGTATTTAGCAAAGGTGATGGCCTGTAAGTACTTACATGGGGCAAAGATTTCAGACAAAGTAGTCCTTTAAGTACACTAGATTTTGGATGACAAAATGCAGGAGCTCAGAGCTGAACTCAGGTGTATTACTTCTAGAAATATAATAAATTTAAAATTGAAGTCAGTTACCTATCAAAACAGCTTATTTTAAAGGATGTTCTTATGTCAGGGAAAAAAAAAAAAACCCAAAACTGTGATTTTTTCCAAAAAGATGCCTTTAGTTCTTGCACAATATGATGATCTGATGCAGGAATTTTTGAGTGAAATTATCTCTTATACAGGAAGGCAGATTAAGTAATTATTACTTACACAGGTAATCTACAAAATCTGACCTGAAAAGTGGTTTTGGCATCAGGGGCACACAGTTGTAATGTGCACCTGTGTTTTTGTTGGGAAGGCTGAAAAAAGAGGCAGAAAGAGAAGGTTGGGGATGTAATGAGAGGATATAATAAAGATGGGTTTAAATTTTATTTTACCCCTAGAGAGGAACTAAGGATGAAATTTATTAAATGAAAATATGTGATCATCCAGGCAACACATACATCTTCCATATAGCATTTAGAAAGATTTTTGCATGCTAATTGTGTGAATTAGCAACCAGCTGGGAACAATACCCTGCTATTTGTTAAAGGAGAGACAATAAAGTTCTTCTAGACAGGAAAGAATCTACATTGTTAACAGATGACCTGAAAGTTCAGCTCATTGAAAAGGCAAATATTTTGACCAGGAGAATAATTCTTCCTGTGGAGCAGTATGAGTTGCCATGCTAAAAGCCGTACAGCTATTTTTAACCATGTCACAGCTATTGAGCTTAGTCTTCAATTTAGTTCATAAACAGTGTAAAAAAGACTACGTAGGTCTTTCTTTTTGATGAATGTAGAGGTGAGTATGTCAGAATCTCCCTTTTTTTGTAGTATTTGTTTATTTTGTGCAATTTCTACTTTGGTTTTAACAGTTTGGATGAAGATTTTTTGTCACTTGTTGTCACTACCTGCCACATTCAGTCTTGTTGAACTCCAGAAAAACTATTGCACTGGAGTAACTGTAGGCAAAAGATGAAGTTGCATGTGAAATGAAGGTTGTTATGGTCTAGGAGGAAAAAAGTGGAGGCTCTGTATAAAATCCTGCTTCCTTCCAAATGATACTGAGTTTTTCAAAAGTTTGTTCTTGAACACTTTTGTGGTTTAAAAAGTTTTATTCCAATTTTTTGCTTTTTTGCTTTGTGGCAGTTGTACAGCAGAATTTGAGTTTGATATGTAACTTTTGAGTTTGCCTAGAGTCTTTTGGATGCTTGACTTGAGCATCTAAAATCTTTATCAGAAAATCTTTAATTTGATTTCCTGAATTCTAGGTTTTTCTGTTTTAAATGCTGAATTTTAATTTTTTTTTTACTATGATAAATGTCTCTGAATTACTTCAGTGCTTTCCAGCAGTAAAGTTGTTGCCTAAATTATGTCTGCAGGTTAAGGTTCTTCGCAAGATATGTTTGTAATATAATCAATATCTTATTGAGAAATATTTGAAGTAATGAAATGCTGTTTTCAAGACGTACATGTATCTTAGATTTAAGATACCTCATTTTTCAAAGACATTAGACTGGAAAATGATACATCAAGGTAAATATATTTTAACTTCAGTAATGGGCATCACTGACAGGCTTATGCATCTATATACATAGTTTTTAGTGGCAATCTCTGAATGTTATTTTGTGATGTAACTCTTGAGACTGTGTATTGTGTAATTAGATTCTATAGGATTTCTTTGGGACATGTTGCAGATTTATGAGTGTGTACTGCTTCTTTTGGGAAGAAAACAAGCATCTTACCTCTTTAATTATCATTTCTTGCAATGTGGAAAACATGTAAGAAAATGTGACCCAAATAGGAGAAACAACTATGAATTGCATGGAATGCAAAGTCCTATGAATTTTGTTTCTTTTTGCTTTTGCAGTTAGTGAGTTTACTCACTGTATCTATCAAAATGGTGAAATTGAGTCAGGCTTAATCTTTTCCTTCATCTTTCCACTACGTCCCCGCTACAATGCTAATGTTTGTGGGACAACAGAAAGCAGGTACGATGTACTACATTTTGTGATAACTTGATGACTTGGTGGCAAGCTGACAATAGATCAGACTACCTTTGAATATTATTCATGGAAATTAACTAGAAAGTGTAACCACACACAAATGTTCCCTATGTTAGTGTACATTTTAATAGTTTACCGTAACTTTTTAAACTACTTTGACAAAGACCATTTGACTGACCAAAAAAAAGTGATACAATGTAATTGAAATTATACTGAGTCTGCTCTGTGATACAGTTCATTGGCAATGTGTGTTACCACAAAAAAAAAAAAAAAAAAAACCAACAAAACAAAATAAAAAAAGAATCTTCAAATTCAGCTTTCACCAAATTATGAGATGATTATTCTTGCTTGCTTGATAAAGACAATATAAACAAACCAAATTTAGGTTAGCCCCTTGTTCATATATACTAGATAAATCTAATAAAACTCAAGAACTATGCCTAAGCATCTTTTTTTTTTCTTTGTAGATTTTTGTACCACATTGTAAACTGTTGTTTATATCACAAATTGAAACATTTTCGATTGAGGAAATGCCAGATTAATGATTGCCTGTGTGTTCTTAATTATCTTTATATCTAATTTATGCATAGACTGGATCATAGGTCTTATGGTCAGGGAAGAAAACCATTTTCAGTCATAACTGACAGAGCTAGAAGGTGCACAGCTAATCTACCCTTTCAGATGAATTCACTGGGAAGGGGTTCTTCCCCTTTGGTGCTCCCAGAGCAGAAGCATAAGCCATGAGCAAAAACCTGCCATGCTTAAGTTCTCTTGTTTGTCCTTATTCTCAAGGACTAGAGATTCCTACATATTTCTGAGGCAATATGTGTTGATATCCTGCCATTTCCTCATCTCCTCAATTGGGTATTCCCTCTACCAACATGTATAGTCAGGACTCCATACAGAGACATCTTAGGGAGTTTATCCAGCTGAAAAGCCTCCCTCATAACCCCCAATTATTTTTTTTTCTTTTTTTCCCTCCTGTTTTGTTTAATAGTTTGAGGCCAGATTTTCTTCCACCGTCAGGTTCAGTTTAAATTTTGGCAATCCCATGGGTATTACTTTAAACAGCTGTGAAAAAACATCCTTGGACTGTTAATCTGCTGAGTTTCAGAAGCTGCTGACAACTTCGGAGGTTATAAAGCTTCTAAACAAGACTGCCATTGTAAAAAAACTTAATATTTAACATTATTTCACTACCACCTCCCTTATAATGAAATATCTTTAAAGTGGCATGAGAACTGCATATAAGGTATAATAACTGTAGTAGAAAAAAACAACTTTTTGTATTGGTTGCAAGCATCTAGAGTGAGCTTGTTAATTAAAAACTGGAGTTGTATCTACTTAAAACAAAAATACAAAGCCTAAGTTCTCAATTTTTAAGAAAACTTCCTAGAAATTTGATTTAAGATTGCCTGTTGTTTTATCACAAGACAGCAGAGTCGAAGTTTGTTTCTCTTATAGGATTTGCTCTTTACTCTTTGTTTTTCAGTAATTTTCTTAAATTGGATATCATATGAGGATCTGATGAGTTTGTTGAATTTTTTTCCCCTTTGTATAGTGAAAAAAATTATGCATTAGGGGGACTACTTCTAAGTAGCATTCCTGTTTTTCAAACAACTACGTTGTGATCAGCTGTATTGGTAAGGAGTTGGGAGTTTTTTTTCCATACTATCAGGCTTGTAATTCATAATAATGATTTTATTTCACTTTGTCTACATGGATTCCAGTTAGTGTGCTCAACTTCATGTTCATGGGATCAATTTTGTGGGCTCTTACCTGCTTCCTAGAAGCCATTTCTCCTTTCCTTTCGCCACTTGAACTTAAGAGTACCTGTTTTTAAGAGAGTAATATAGTTCCTGTCCATACAGCTTCTCTTGATATCTCTTGCAGGCTTACAAAACAGCAGCAACCTGCCTACAGTATATATATTTACTTCCTTCTTCAGCAGTAGCTTTGTCAATGGAAGAGCAAGTCCATCCCAGAGCATTCATCACTGCCCTCTACCTGGGGTTAGTGCCCTCTCTGGTCTGCTGGCTGAGCTGATCATGGGAGCTCTCCTTAATCCAATTCAGTCAAATTGAGCCATGTTAGGAAAGATTTGTTATTTAAATTACTTAAGCTGATCTAGCTTATTTTGACTGACATGTTTAGGGAGTTCTTATATATGCAGCTCAGCCAAAAGATTTGAGAAGTGGTAACCGTCAGCAGGATGTGATGATAATTTGGGGCAGTGGGTAGCAAAGAGCAGGTCTCTCCCAGCTATGCTTGAACTGGTTGCTGTGTACTCTGAAATTTGGGAACCTGGCTTTTCTTCATGGAGCACTCTGAAGTTTTTGTGCCATTAAAAAGGAGAAGTCTGCCCGTGCCGGTTCCTCTCTGAGTGCTCCCATTAGCCACAATTTCACCCAGAACCACCTAGAGCATATTGGCCAAGAGGCTTTGATTGTCCACTTTTGAATGACTCCTGCCAGCATTATTTCGTAGTTGAACTAAAGTGCAGGTCTCCCTCTGGTGCCTACTTTGTAAAAGCACAAGATTTTATGATTGGACTGAGCAATTGAAAACCAACTGTATGAAAAGAGAAAGGTCTCTTTGTTGTCCTGGTAATAGCAGTTCTGAGAGCGCTGACAGTAACGTTAGACAGTAGACTGGTTTTTTTCTTGTGGTACATAGTGCTAATCTGCACATACATTCAGAACTCTATAGTCACTGTCAGCTGCAGCAGTGCTCATCCTCTACACCTCTTCTAACAGCAAAATCTTGTTTTTGGGAGGTGTGTTTGTTAGTATGTGGATATATTGGTAATGGATATCTGGATGTAGGTGCATATATGGAAATAAAACCAGAAAATTTTCATCACTTTCTAACCTTTTTCACTTTCTTGCCAGTTCCTTTTAGCTGTTCATTTTTGGAAATTAGTTGACCATACAAACATTGATCTTTCTAATACAACCAGAATTTTCTGCTTTGATAGATTTTAATCTAATTTAAAACACTTACCCCACTTTTGGAAAGGTTCAGACATCAGTACATTGAGAGGAGCACACCACCACGCATCCCCAACAAAATACTAAAAAGTGAGAGGAATTTTTCATTTACATGGCTTTCCACTTTAGGGCCTCTGCCCCTTTCCGAGAACCACCATCAGCCCCTATCAGCCCTACCACTCAGGGCTATCTGTGTGTAAATTTTCCCATTCATATTCCCAAGAACACACAGCACAGATGTTTCCCAGAAAGATCCTGGTTATGCCATACATCAAAAGAACTCCATGTCATTTGGACTTGGTACCTTTCAGTTGTACCTTGCTGACACAGGGGATACTTTGACAACACCTGCTGTCAGCAGGGGTTTCTCAAACAAATACGAGTGATGTGTATGAGTTAGTCCAGCAAGTTGCTATTTCCTGATACAAACCTGCTCTAAAAATGCCTCAAACTATTTTTTAGGAATACAGTTCTGGAAGAATTCTGGTTAATGTTTCAGACACACGATTTTTTCATCCTTTGTTACAAACCAACCTGTGCTTAAACCCTTCCCTGGTGTGAGAAACAAAGAAACATAAGAGAGCTAGTTTGGACTGCCCAGCACGAGCAAAGTCATGTTGACACTTAGAAATGATAAGCTAAAGGCAGCCCCCCCATCAGGTCACCTGTCTGATACAGTCTTACAGCACAGCCTAATCCTACATTTGAAGTTTGCCTGGGTATATCTCTGGAGACAACATCCAGCACAACAGCCTGCTTGGCTGGGACTTAGGATGCTTAGTTCTAAAGCAGAGGGACAAGGAACCATGTGGAACAGGAGTTCATTGTGGGGAGTTCAGTCTTCTTGGGATGTTCATTGCTGTCTATGTGGGGGACAAGCTAGTAGTTCTGGAAAGAAGCCAGGTGATCTTTTGACTTGCTCTTTGGAAATCTGCAGAGGATGATGATGATCAGGTTCTTTTGGGGTTTGTATAGGGGCTGTGGTGATGTCAGCCTTTGGTCTCCCTGTATTTCTCTACTCCCTTGATAAAAAGTAAAATTAATGTTTCTCCTGACTGTTAGGTTAAGTCAGTATTCCAGTGGGAATGGAGGGAGGAGACGACATTTGTTTTTTGGGGATTTTATTCCAGTGCTACTTCCACTGTGCTGGCTAATCGGTTTTTATGGCTGGATGTGAATCAGGTCCAGAAATTCAGCTAAAATATAAATATTATCCTTCTCAGTAGAATTAGTTTTATGAATAAGTACAGTATGCATCTGCTCAATCACTATGCCAGTGTCCTTTTTTTTTTTTTTTAATTAAAAAAAAAAAAGTCCCTAAAAGGAGGGAAGCAAGGAAGAGCAGGTAGCCGGTCACCCAGTGGGAATGCTTTTCTGCAAGTTGCCATTAAAGGGCTTATGTTCATTCCCAGTAGAATGAATTCTCAGCTTGAACATTGGCTCTAAGTGGTCCTTGTCTTGTCCTCTTGTCACATATTTTTCAAAGTTTTTTCATAGAAAACAAAACAAAGTGTTGAAGAAAGTCTTTCACACTTTCCTCATCTGCTTTCAAAAGGAATAAATTGGCCTCAAAATGCTTTGCAATCATGTTATTCTCCAAGGCAGGTCAGTGACCTCCTCTAAGAGCAAATCAGAGAACTAGATTACATCCTCACTGCTAGCACTTAGTACCTCCTTAAATTCTTCCCTTGAGTTTAAACATCCTCTGAAAGAAATACTATCTGTGTCCCAGTGGTAGCAGATGTACATGGAGAGGTGGCAAAAGACTGGCTGGAAGGCTCTCAGTTTTCCAGTATTGTAAGTAATTGTTTTGTCCTGGCAGCTCAGACAATTTATAGGGCTTTTGAACCTTATTCCTCCATTTCCTTCCCAAGAAAACTTCATTTCTTCAAGTAATTGCTTTAAGAATCTGTTTGTTTATAAGCTTCCAAAGTGGAAGCTTGATTCTCTGATTCTTGGAATCAGAGAAACCCTCTGTAGAATACCGTGTTCTCAAAATGCACTCAGTGCTGTGAAGGAATATTACTCAAAAAAACTTCATAATAAAATAAAGAAGGCACAGAAGATTGATGGAAGGTACCCAAATCTATGTCAGTGCCAGATTATGGGAAAGTTTGATGAAATGTAATTGTCCATCTACCTGTTTATACCCGCACTAGGTCCTTAAACTTGGAATCACTGTAAGAATTACACTGCAAGACAAATAATGAAGACCATTCTTTATGTTGAGAATTCAAATTCAGACCTTAAATGGCTGCTAGGGGGGAAGGAGGTGTTCCAGATATATTACACAACCATAAAGATACCTCAAAATATCCAAAAGTTTTTCTTGAGGAAAAACAGCACCTTTCTGGAAGGCAATACCTAAAGAAGATGACAATTTCAATGCTGTCCAGTTTCACTGTGCAGCAATAATTCTTGTTTAGCCTGAGAAAAAAACTAAGTAGTGGGGCATTTCTGTTTCTCAAAATGTCACTTTTCCTAATTTTTTTTTTCAGAATTGCTTAAATTATTTTTACACACATCTTGAGCAGATGAGTTTTGTGTAGACTTCAGTGAAATTTGAGTATGACTTGTAGTCTGAGCCCATTTGCTAGACCATGATCTTCACTGGAGTTGAAGTACATATTTGATCCTTTGTGAGTACTGACTGAATATAGCCAGGAACTCGTGTCTCAAACCACGGTGCTGTAGAGCATCAGCCAGGCAACTGCTATGCTTACAGGGCTGTAGCCCCCTTCTTCATCCATAGTGTTTTTCCAGCTTTTCCATTTGGCCAGTTTACTCCCACCTTCTACTCCAAGTCACTTGTAAATCTGTTATTGCATGCAATGCTAAAAGGTCACCTGCTTGTCTCTTTGATGACACTGCTGCTGTACAGTACTGTCTACGTGCAACCTTCATACCCTTTGTGCTATCCTAATTCTCACCTTCTTTTTTCTTGGCTTCTTTCACAGACACTGTTCCCTCTTCTCTTTTGCTTGAATCCTTATTCTCAAACAATATTTCCTTAAGCCCTTATTAAAAAAACATACCATCTATTCTTCTACCTTAAGAACTGAACACAGCAAGAGATTTGGAGTTGTCTTTAATGCTCTTTTTCTGAGTGTACAGTATTGTTCCTTTCTGTTGACCCTCTTGTACTCTTCATTCTTTTCTTTCTCTTACTGTATTTTCAGTCTTTTTGGATCAATGATGTAACTAAGTGTTTACCAGCAGGATTTCAAGTTGTTTGTCAGGTGCCAAGCTGAGCATTTTTTTAGATTCCCTCTGGTGTCACAGTATGATCTGGTTCTTCTGAGTTTGATGCATTAGTGTTGTTGGTAGTCAGCAAAATCTCTCTCAAACTGCATTGGTGTGATTGAACCACAACACTGAGTATAAAACTAGGTATTTAAAATTGAAACAATTCCGAATAAAGTAAATGCTGGTGTCTTGCTAACTAGTAGAATGTCTGTTTCTGTTTTCTGAAAGAATACAAAGCCAATCCTGCAACTTTTACTTATGTGGAAAATGCATACTCAAGCAAACTAACCATTGTTTAGACTGGGTATTTATTTTTTCCCAAACAATTTAAGATATATTAAAAAAATCTTTTGTTTTCTCACGTGTGAAACCTGTACGTAATGCTTAGGCCAGGAGAAGTTACAAAGGTGTACATGTATTGGATACACTTTATAAGAATATGTAAAAGAAGCATACGTTGATTCATGGATCTGAAAATGGTTATCTGAACAAGTCCTCATATACTCTGTTTGGGACTCCTGATGTTCCTTGACATACTTCCCTGTTCATTTCCTGGGTTTATATAGCTGTCCCCAGCTGTTGTGCATTAGGAGATCCTCACTGCTAGTCTAAAAAATTGGCTGAAACTGTTCTTTAAATTTAGAATTTGTTCTGAGTTTAATTTAGGCAATGTTTACTACTATAACTTCTCTTTCTCTGGAGAGAGGCTGAGGCAGTGAAGTAATAACATTTAACAGATAGAGTAACTCTTATGTAGCTGTAAGAAAACTGAACCTGAGGAACTAAAAAGAATTATTCTTGACAGAACGTTAAAGTAAGGATATTATGCTAAATAAGCAAAACTATGCAGATTAATACAAAAATCTGAATATGTGATGATATTATTAGGTGTATTTTAAATAAGTATTTAACTTCATTGAAAAACTTACTTAAAATATGATACATCCATTAAAGTCTGAACTCTCTATAACTTACCAAGGTACAGGAAACAGCAGAAAAATATAAAACCTACATCACTGAATGAGTTGTGGTCAGGTAAATTTAGGTACTTAATCCATTCTTAGCAGTAGTGGCAAACCTTTTCTACATGCACATCTTCCAGCTTATTCAGCTCTCAATAGAGTAACTTACTAAAAGCTTGGAAAACATTTTTCATTGCAGATCAATGTATTATATATTCCCATCTAAATAAAAGAATAGGTATGAGTTCAGATATTTTACTTCCAAAATCTTTTAGCATAGTTGCAAATCCAAGTTTGGCTCCCTGCTACCAATTGTGTTCTTAAAATGATTCATAATAAAATAGTATTAATTAAAGAAAAAAAATCAAGTATTTAAGTATATTTAACTATTTTTAGTTAAATAACCTATTTATTTAGTTAAATAATACTAAAATAAGCAATCAGAAATGTAAGCTTCATGCATTGTAGCAAAATTTTAGTTTATATCCTTTTAAAAATAAAATATAAATAAAACTCTGAGTTTCCTTAATTCTTTAAGGACTAAAAATGATGCATTTCCTGCCTGAATAAAAAAGCAGTTAAATCTTTCCGCACCTTTAACATCACACTGTGTTGTCCTGTTCAGAAAAACCTGCCAACTATGCTTAAAAGATGGTATTTATAATTTTGATTATACAATACCAACCATCAAAAGTGGGCCTTTCCTTAAAATGTAGGATGCAGCTGCTGCTAAAACGTAAGATTCAAGCCAGCAGAAAACCTTGATGGAAACCAGGATTACATCTGTGGTGGTCTTAGATTGGTTTGGTTGTTTGTGTTGGGTTTTTTTGTTTTGTTTTGTTTTGTTTTAATTCTAGTGTATCTATTCTGCTGCTCCCATGTCTCTGAATTTATTCATTCTTATTAAAACACCTATCTGGTGCAGCAGGGAAGGGTATACCTGTAAAGAAGAACTGAATAAAGTGAATCATAAAGGATTTGTTCCCAAAATGTAATGAAAGAGAAATAAAACTGGATCTCGAATCTTTGGAAGCTGCAGATATGGTTGAAGAGGAGTAAAAAGATTATTGAACTGAACCAGAGAAGCAGCTCTCGCTAAATTGATTTGATTCATTCCCATTGTGTGTGTGTGTCCTGGGGACTTAAAAGGAGTAGGAAAGAAGGTGGGAACAAAATTCAGTTAAAGTAAATTTGATTAGTGGCTAGATGAAGAAAAGGATAGAGTGGGAAAAGTAAATTTAAAAAGCTGGTTGAGCAAGAGCTAGCTGAACTTTGTTCTAGCCCATTTGCAGTACCTGAATTCTACTTTATTTTCTCGTTTAATGTTGGCTTTCTATTTGGTGTGGTTTAGTTGAATTCTCTGTCTGCAGTTGTTAGGTTAAGGGGTGGGTTTTTTCTGATAACCAACACTAAAAAAAGCCCACCAAACTCAATTCGAATTTAATTGAGAAAGCAAATGTGGTGTTAACTACTCATCAAAGTGTAGGATGACTCATGGGTCAGGAGACTCTTGGATTGAGAATGTCCTCAATTACAGGGGGCTGGACCCAGGTATCCAAACAATAGAGGATGGAGCTGAGTGGCTTCCAGGTGCTTTTCAACTGCAGCTTTTAGTCTGAGCGGAATGGGGACTTTTTGGGATTTCCCTTTTGACCCATCCCAAGCTCCAGTTTCCTGCCTTGTATGAGAGCGGCTGTGAAGTCATGAAGCACTTCGAAGAGCTGGTGAGTTTTATATCATTTTTAAGAAGTATGCGAGTTTGGGGGGATAAAAAAATTCCTGTGTTCTACCTCTGAGAACAGATGAACTCCAGTGCTACTCTTAAGGGAAGGGTCTGGGACACCCTCGGGGTGGGAGCAGTAGGACTGTGAAATAGTTTACTTGTCAGGAAACTTCCCTTATAGGAGAACCAGAGAAATCGTGATGGGGTGTGGTGAAATGACCTTCTTTAAGGCTTTGACTTGATTTGCTGAATCGGGAGGAATATTGCAACACTTAAAAATGTATTTCATATTCTATGGGCTCTGTTAGTAGGGGCCAGCTGATTGTGGGAAGGGAGGAGAAGAGAATAGGAAAGATAAAACCAGACTGTAAGACATATTGGACAGTGGGACAAAATGTTCCGAAGGTATTTGCACAAGAACAGTTGTAATTAATCACTGAGTGCTGCCGTTTCTCAAGAGTCATAAGCATTGTGAAATGACATCAAGGAGAAGGGAGAAATTGCAATTCCAGGGAAGAGCTGTCTTCAGTGGGAACTATATCTGATGCCTGCAAAGGCCATCAAAAAGCCAACAGGGTCTCTGAGCTGCACCCAGCTATCCTTTTTGAAGACATTTTCTCTGTTTTGGTTTCATCTTCTAGTTACTGGCAAAGTTTTTCGTTTCAAAGTAAAACAAAAAAACTTTGTGATGCCTATTAGTAGGCAGAAAAAAATAATTAAAGGAAAATAACCCAGTTATTCCTCATAATGACTAGCTTTCCACTGATTAAAGAAATTAAAGTGATTTTTTTCAGGAGCTGTAATATTCTTATAATTGATATAAGTGGTGGGAAAAAGTAACAGTGAAATTATGACGGCCTGTTTTAGTTATTGTTTATAATTTACCTGCAACACAACAGCTTAGTGGTAAGCATCTTAGACCTTCTTTCTATTCCATCAGCCCTAAATGAAAAAGCTAAAATTAATGTTTTGTTAGCATAAGTTAGCACAGGTGCCACTTTTCCTGCACCTGGTTGCTCCTTCCTGCTCCTCTGCCTGACAGAGATTTTGATCGATAGCGATGCAACATGATACTGGAAAAAAAGTTAAGTTTAAAATATTATTTTGTTTGTTGTGACGTTTTAAACCCGGACCTGCTTCCCCAGCTAGTTTGTTGTGTAGCTAAAAAACCCTGTGCTAATGTTGGGGGATGGTATAAAGAGCACCAGCACCCATTCCAAAAGGAAAATTGTATTAGATACCATTATGTCAGTTATCCTGGTACTTTTAACATATTCTTATGAAAGTGTGGGGAGAGGGGAGGTTTTAATTTAGAAGGCAAGGCTTTTTTTGCCTTGCCACAGGTCTCTGGCATTGGTATCCCAGGTATGTGATTGCCTGAATATCACCTTGTGTTAGGGTATGATTGAATTCCATTGAGGGTGTGAAGTGCTGAGACTGGGTGGAACACCTCACTTTTGGGCTTGGGTAATCTAGATCTGTGTGGTGGCTTTCTGCTCCTAAAAGCGTTGTGTTTTCAGGTCTTCTGCTTTGTCTGATGGAGAGCTAATTAACCTTCAAACATCAGGGTCCTCATGAAAGCATTTCTATGAAGAGCTAGCTAATAGAATTTTCAACATGGAAATTCTGACAAACACGATTTGGTTTTTTTTTGAAGGGTTTGGGAGGAACCATAGAGGTCAGTTTGGGGCATTTTTCTGGGTGGAAGTCAGTTGAAATTAACTTAACAGTAGAAATTTTCATCTTTTTTGGCAATGTTGACATCGAGCTGACTTGTGATCCTTCGACCTGCATTTGCCTCTGTGCCTTATCATCTTCAAGGTGCTGTTGTTTAGGAACCTTAGTGTATTATTTACCAAAAGAATTAAGAGCTTCGGCGGAGTTCCTTCTCCCAGAATGTGCAGAGAGTTTTGTCTCTTTTGTGCTTCCTGGGCGGGCAGATGGGGATAATTGCCTTCATAATGTGAGGAAATGCATAATTTTCTGAGGAAAGACTTGTGATTTTATGAAGAGTGGAGGCTTTAAGAGCTCCAAAGAGAGGCCATCATGTCAACTTTTCTAGGAAAAGGAAGTTAAATTAGTTTTGAATTACATGAAGGCAGAGTGCATTAAGTTGCTTTAAGTGTCATGTTGAGATGTTACAACTTGTATCAAAGAATGAAAAAATGTCTTATGATTTTATTGATCAGAGAAAATAAAATTTGCAGAAGAATTGAAATTCCTCATGGTAAAATTGATTTAATGAAGACAGCCTCACTGATAAGAAAACATTTCATTAGAAAAAATCCTGAAAGAATTAAATTTAATAACTAGTTGTCTTTATGTTGTCTACAGTTTCCAGTCTGCCTCTGTAACTCAGACTCTGAAACGTCACTGGTCTGAATGAAATCAAAAATAAGGGCTACTACTCCAGTTCAAGCACTTGATTAATCTCCTGGTGGCCTTAGCTTTTCCATAAAGCTTCTTTACCCTACTGCCAATGAAATGTTAATCCTTATCTTTATACTTCTTAAAAATGCCAAGTAGCTTTTGATATAAGAAATGCTCTACTGGACTAGCCCAAAAATCCACCTAGGTAGTAATGAACAGATAAAGAATAATAAGACAGCACAGAGTGAGTCTTCCTTTGGTATACCCTTCTTGTCACTGGGGAACAGTAATTTAAGAGCTTCCTGAGTTATGGTCTGCACTTAGTGTTTACTAATCTATAATGGATCTGTAGATCCTGAATTTGCCTAGTCACTCCACTATGCAATGAGACAATAAATTCTGCAACTTGGCTGTGTTTTCAGGTTTTTTTTTTCTGCTAAGTATTCCCTGCTTTTCTTGTTGTTGTTGTTATGGAAAGTATAAGAAACATTTCCTATTCATTGTCCTGTTCATCATATCATACATCTCTTGACTGAAGTGTCAGTCTGTTTTGGTTTTCCTTCTTTGGAAACTGATTGTTCTTGCTACTTCAGATCATCTATTCTCAAAAAAAGATGGAAAGACAATTGCACATGGGATGTGGATCATATTTGAGTTTTCACCATGCAGTTCTTGAGAATTGAGGCAAACTTCAAAAGTTTCTTTATTGTATTTTGGGGTTTTCCAAGTTGGAAAAAGGTCTGATCCCCAGAGTTCAACATTTTTGTATTTGTGATGAGTGGTTTAAACAAGATGAACCCCATGGCAAACAGGTAGTACAAAACAAGATAGTTCATTAGGTTTCTTTGAGGAGAAGATGAGGGAACTAAAATAAGTTTGGACAAAACATAAGAGAAAAGCACACTCAGAAGGCCACTGGTCCTCATAAAGATGTGTTTAGAGGCTTTGAGATGTCAAGCTTGTTTTGGCAGAGGATTCAGTTTTACTCAGAGGGTAGTGTAGTTCATCTTGCGATTCCTTGCAAGTGTCAGAAGTTTCAAAAAGAAGGCCCTCTGTTCTAGGAAGTTAGAGTGTAAAGTTGTCATGTCTGTCCAGTCCCACTGGTATAAAACATAGGCATTTCCATCCCGTAGACATGTAAATTTTAAATACTGTCAGCAGAACCTTAATTTCAGTTGTCAGTTTAGCAAAGTCTTAAAGATTTTCACTTTAATTCTGGATGTCACCACTTTCATTCTTCAGAACTAGCTCCAAATTCTTTGATAGAGAGAATCGCAGCACTTCAATGTGGAAAGCTCTAAAGGTGTAAGAGAGAACCAGCATGACATATGCAGCAGTGATTCTGGGTGTAAGGAGGCAGATTGAAACAGTAACTTTATGGCTGGAGGTAGAAGAAAGCTTAGACTGCTTCTAATGTGCTTCACACATTACTCAGCAAAAGGACTGTTGCTCTCAAAATGTTAAGCTAAAAAAAAAAAAAGAAAAGGCAAAATAAATGTGCTTTAGGAGTCATTGGTCTGCAACTGTATCTCTTTCATATCCTGTGAACAGGACTGGTGTACAGGAGAAAAAGCCCGTTTTAAGTTCAGGTGCTGGTAGCAGGATGTCTCTAAGGTACATACCAATGCATACAGAGTCCTCTACAGAAATAAACCATTTCCCCCCGTATTTCTTTTTCAAAGTGACACTGAGTGTTTATATATAGTGGAAACTGAAATGAAACTTCACATCCATCAGTAACATTAGAATTAAAGAGGTGTCTGTTTCACGTCGCTTTTTCCTGCCTTCTGTGAGATGTCACAGACTTATAGAACTGTCAGAAGAATAATTTATTTCAGAAATTGGCACCTGACTATCTCAATTTAAATTTTTTTTAAAAGCTTGGCTTACATGCTTTTCTAGTTTGGAAGCAGTTATGGATTGTTTTTCCTTGTGAAACAGAACTCTGAAGATTCCACTTTGGCCCTTGAATAGTTATTTCTAAATGTGAGATGGCAAGTTGAAATAACATTGTGTCTATAGACCAAAAATAAAACCTTCTAATTAACCCTTCTTGTGCTTATGGCAAAAACTAATATAAGATCCTTGCAATTTTTTGTTTATTTGTTTTCTGGATTGCAGTGGTTTCATTTTTACTTATTCTCTGCTTTAATTGTTAGAAAGCAAGGCTTATTTAAACATGCAGTAGTCAGCATAGTGAATACATAGAAGAAGAAATAAAGTTCTAATCCTTTGTTTTGACACCACATTGTACTTGGTAACTGTGAAAAGATTAATGTCCTAAAACAAACAATTAAAGACTTTGGGTAGAAAGGTTTTTGAAGGCGAGTGACTTTTCAAAACTCTGATATCCTCATGTAATTGAAGATGTTTTAAAAACAAGGAGTAAAAGACAAACATGCAGGCAACAAATTAAGAGGTTTTAATTCATACATTCCCAGTACTTTAAAAATGTAATTAGTCTTTAAGAATTCTTGATTATGCATTTAATTATATATGATACTTATATACAATTTGTAATTATTTTCATGCATATAAACTCAGTATTCAGTCTTTAAAACGATCTCCAAAAAGAATGCATTCCTTCAGATAATTCCCTCACCTTTGGGATTTTTTTCAGGTTAATGCACCTGGGTTAAATTTCCTTTCTCTTAATAACAAACCCATATAAACCATGCTGCTATGGAACTGCATCAATTTTCACCATAATTCCACATTGTATTATTCCAGAAAAACTTATCACTTCTGTATCTCCACTTCCTTTTTTCTCTGCTCTGTCTCACTTGCATCACATAAGGGGATGATTACACAATAAAACAGCTGAAAGACAAAACAATTTGGATGTATTTAACTTTAGGGAGATTCATTCACCAGTTTAATTTGTAACATTGCTACTTTTTGGAAAAGGAAGGAGTCCACTATGTTCCTCACAGTAACAGAGCCAAGTTGTTCCGGATTCAACAGAATATGAAACAAAGATGCTTGTTTTCATGGATTATAATTACAAAAATGAGGAAGGTGGGGCTTTTAAAGATCTTCTCTGTTCAGGGGAAAAATCCCTAAATAAATATTACATTCCCCCAGAAACTATGTTCATACATTACTACAAGGCTTAAAAGAAAGAAAAAAATGAGAGAAAAACACTTCTTTAAAGAAAAAAGTTGAAAGAGCTATTAAAGGGTATTTAACTTTACCTAACACTTAACTGTTTTATTTGAGCTAAAAAAAAGATATATATTTCCCATTGATGGCATGACTAATCTCA
The DNA here is from genome assembly GCF_026979565.1 of Vidua chalybeata. NCBI lineage: Eukaryota > Metazoa > Chordata > Aves > Passeriformes > Viduidae > Vidua > Vidua chalybeata. Next base: position 68,449,556 of record NC_071530.1, on the reverse strand, counting down.
CTCAGTATTGCAAAAAGCATAGCTTTAAAATGAAAATCTAATTAGCCATTGATATATGTAGAATCATAGAATTGTTTCCTTTCGGAGGAGCCTTAAAGATCATTTAGTTCTAACCCTGTAACTGTGGGGTTTCCTTCCTTCCTTCCTTCCTTTCACTAGACCAGGCTGCTCAAAGCCCTATCCAGCCTGGTCATGAGCCAGGGACAGGAGATCTGCAACTTCTCTAGGCAACTTGTTTTATTGCCTCACCACCCTCATAGTGAAGAATTTCTTCTGTATATCTAACCCAAATTTCTCTTCTTGCAGTTTGTGCCCGTTACTCCTTGTCCTATCTACAGTTCCTAATGAGGAGTCCCTCTCCAGCTTCTCTGTAGGGCCTTTTCAGATACTGGATGGCTGCTACAAGATCTCCATGCAACCCTCTCTTCTCCAGGCTGAACTCTTGTCAATCAAGATTTTAAAGAATCTAGAGGGAAAGCCATATGAAGAGTGTCTGAGGCCACTTGGTCTGTTCATCCTGGAGAAGAGGAAACTGAGGCATGATCTCACAGCAGTCTACAGCTTCCTTACAAGTGGAAGAGAAGGGGCAGACACTGATCGCTTCCCTGTGACACCCAGTGACCGGAATGCCCTGGAGTTCTGTCAGGGGAGGTTTAGGTTGGATATTACAAAAATTTTCTTCACCCAGAGGGTGTTTGGGCACTGGAACAGGCTCCCCAAGGAAGTGGTCACAGCCCCAAGCTTGGCAGAGTTCAAGAAGCATACTGACAGTGCTCTCAGGCACATGGTATGAGCCTTGGGGTTGGTGCTGTGCACAGCCAGGAATTGGAGTTGATCACCTTTCCAACTGAGGATATTCTATGATAACCTCCTCAGCCTGTTCTCTGACCTTCTCTAGTCCTCTTATCAACTTTGTGGCCTTCCTCTGAACTTGTTCCAACAGTTCCATCTCCTTGTTTAGAGGGCCCCAGCACTGTATGCAGTGTTCCAGGCAGTGTCTCATGAGGGAAGCATGGAATGGAAGAATCACCTCCATCAATCTTATAGCCAGTCTCCTTTGGATGCAGCGCAGGGCACCACTTTCCTTCTGGGCTGTGACCACATACTGCTGGCTCATGTTGAGTTTTTTGTCAGCCCCCCACCAAGTTCTTCTCCTCAGAGTTGCTCCCAATCACTTCTCTGCCTGACCTCTGGGTGTTCCTGGGATTGCCCTGACCCATGTGTAGGACCTTGCGCTTGCCTTTGTTAAACTTCATGAAGTGTGCACAGGCCCAGCTCTCCAGCCTGTCCAGTCCCTCTGGATGCCATCCCTTCCTCTCCTGCTTGCTGACCGCCCCTCACAGCTGGGTGTCATCAGCAAACTTTTTGAAGGTGCCCTTGGTCCCACTGTCTATGTCACTGACAAAGGTATTGACCAGCATTGGCCTCAGGACTGACCCCTCAGGGATGCCACTTGTCACTGGTCTTCTCATGGACATCTGGCCATTGACTGAAACTCTTAGCATGTGGCCATCCTGCCAATGGTTTATCCACTGAATGGTCTGTCCATATATCTATATCTTGGTCACTGATTAGTAATTATAAAAATAGCAAGGAAAAATCAGAATTTTTGGGTTACTCAAGTAGCAGGGTGTGGAAGATGCAGTCTCATGAGCTACATGATGAGGTACAGTAGTTTGGACACAGTTTTCAGGACATCCGTTTACACACATTAGTGCTTTGGATTGCATCTAAATTTGTGCATTTGTTTTAGAGACTAAATTCTGTTCTCTGTACCACTCCTGTAATAGTAACAATATGAATTAATTTAGTTTAATTTTTTGTAACTATAGAGATAAGATGAAATCCTGTGCTGAGTATACTGTGGTGCTTAAGTACTGAAAATGCTATCCAAAATGATCACAGAAGACCTCTTATATACAAACATGTTTTTTAAAGTTATTCTTTAAAATATATTCAAGTTAATCACTAGCTATTTTGAATTTGAGGACTTCTTTATGCAAAGAAACTGACTGGCATTGCTTGTGTAGGAAAGAGGTTTTGTGAGGCAGTAGCTGTTTCTGAAGGGTAGCTCTCCACTTGTGACACTGGCCTGTGATGACTGTTTCTCAGTGCAGGCAACTGTAAATAATGCTTATTTTGCAAACTGAAGATAATGTTATATAAATTCTCATGTTCTCTTTGTGGTGTTACTTTGGATATCAGGGTTTTTTGGATGGAGAAAGAGCAATATGGCTAGGGTGTTATATATGAAAAAGAGCTCTTAAGTAAAAAAGTGTTCATGATCACAGTGCGTATTTAAACTGACTTTAGATATGAAAAGACATAGTGGAGGGGAAGATAGATGCTGGTATATTACATGCCTAAGTCTTGATTCTCCATGCACACCTCAGGTTAATGAATTTGTCTATTTTATAAAGAAGGAGGTGAGGCAGTTGTTTACTCTTTACTGTAGAAATAATTTTAGATTTATCAGTGAAATAACTAAGACAAAAAGAAAAGTCTGGGTCTAAATTGAAACACCTTCTATATAATAAAACCTGGTTTTTGTGAACAGTTGTACTATGAACAGCTGCTTAGCTTGAAGTGAACATGATGATTTTTAATTTTTTTTTAAATAAGTGTTATTTTGCAGATTGTTTTGCAAATTACTTCAGTGTTGAATCTGGAGAAATGAGTAAGGGTTTAATACACCATTACCATATAAAATTATGAGGAAAATAATCCTCAAGGCATATTTTGGAGAGCAAACTGCAATGTAGGATTAGGAAAAGCATTGCAAATAGCAATATCAGATTCACAGAGGGACAGAGGGAAAGGAATAAAAAGCAACCAAAAGTGAAGGAGACAGCATGAGAGATGATTTTATTGTTTTCCAAAGAACAAAAGAAGTCCAGCAGGTGGGTAAGGATACACCAAAAGCCAATATAGTATCCATATCTGGAGGGAAATACAGAACAATATGTTCTTCCTCTGCAAAAAGCAGGTGATAGTTTGTTTACCATATTTTTTAGTTATAATAGAAAGTTGGCAGATTATTTTATATGACATCTGTGCAGAGGGAAAGACTGGAATGCAGACAGAGAATGACATTTGTGATTGTAGAAGTAACTCTTGGTTGCTTTGCTCTTGAGGAGGGACTTTAGCAGGTTGTAGTGCTGTATCATTTCTGCCTAACTGGAGACTTCAGTTGTGGCCCTTTTTTAGGAAGAAGTTCTGACTATTCACAGACTTTAAAGAGCAGTGGCAAAGTCTGCAGTACAAATAGTTCAGGTTGCTTTAGTATCTATGTTGTGACCTTAAAGGGCATAATTTTTAGGTGTTCTATGTTCTGTTTAGCTCAGTGGCTACTTTATGCTACTGCCACTGTTGAGGTGAAGCTTTCTAGAGAAAAATAATGTTCAAGAAGAAGTAGTTTGAGTAAAAAATAACCTTTTAAAATATTTTATTACCCAGTTCTAGGAAACTACATGTGTTTTTCCTTATTCTACTGCATTCCAGATTACAGGAAACTGAAGATGCTTACAGAGAAGGTTTTTATATGTATAGTGCTTCAGAAATTCATGTTAACCATGTAATAGAGAAGTTGCTGCTACCCAGTTTTTTTAAAAAAAATCGGAATTATTGAAAGATGAATTTAATTACCTCAACAGAAGTTGCTATTAAAGAAGCCGACATTTTCCAAGCCTAAAACGCTTTGCTGCTTCTGCTTTGTTCTCCTTGCCAAAGCATGAGGGATTTTGAAATGGGAGATGTTTTATTGACCAACATCAGAGTAATCAGATTAATACCTAGAGTCTATTACTTTAGTTCGCATATATGAACTGATGGTGGATAGGATCAGTAAGTAACAGAGTTTAAGACAGTGCATATTTTCAAAAGACAACAAAAACCAATCTTATTCATCAATCCCTTTGATTCAGGAATTTTAATATCAGTGTAATGTGTTAGGTTGAGCAATTAGTGATTTGATGTTAAAATGTATGTAAGTATTAGATGCATTTCAGGAAAATGGTAATTATTGGGAATGTATCTTCATGCATATTACACCAGCAGGAGGTATATGTGTGTTAAAACCAGTGATGTAGTGTAGGGTGGTTTTATTTCTGATTGACATGTTTGAAGAATAAAGCTTAGGAAGTTAAAAATACTGGTGAAACAAGAAAGTAATTTGAATACATACCTTACTGCAGAACTTGTACTACTCATGTGCAATGTGCAGGCCTAGTAAAAAGCTAATTATGTGTGAAGATCATGAACATATTTGTATGTACTCTGAGTCTTTTCTTTTTGTTGTTGTTAGGAAGGTACACAGTGGACAAACACTGTAGAACCTGTTCTTCCGAATAAACTTTAAAACCTTGAAATTTGGAAGAATCTTTGCCAAGCACAGTTACCAGCAATCCCACAGCTCTATTTGTACCCCACAGCCTGGTTACAAAAGCAAATGGGAGAGTGTAGTCATGGAAGCTGCAGTGATATTAAATAAGAAATTAGTTTAGATTCAGACTAAAGATGGAGAGACTTGAGACCCAAAACAGAGAAATACCTTTTACCATCTGGAAAAAAAAAATAGTTAATATACTAATAAATCTCTTCAAGAAGTAGAATGTCACAACTAAGAGGCAGCAGTGCAAGCACTGAGGTTGCTTAATTAAGGGAAAGTTCTATATCAACAGCTTTTCTAGATCAAGTGTTGAGAGAAGTCCTATTGCAGGCAGAGTGACCAGGGACACACATTCCTCTAAGACATGTTGGCATTGAGGTAGGGAATATAGAAAGAGCCAGCAAATAATGTTGTTCTTAACTGATCTAGAATTTTTTAGCCTCTTCGTATTTGAAAGCAAAAATTCAGTCATGGTCTTGTATCCAGGAGCTTTATTTCTTATGGAAATTAGCTTTTGATGCAAGAGTGAGAGGAGACAGGTAGGAGGTTCTAAGTATGTATATAATGCCTTCTTGGAAGAAACAATTCCAGAGAAAGTTCTTGCTACCATATTTAGAACTGGCATCCCAGGACCTCTAAGAGAAAAAAGGAAGAAGAGACTGCTACTGAATAAGCTTCTAAGAGCTGAGGTCTGTGTCCCTTCTTACTGAGATTTGGTCAGCTCTACAGTAGCAGACTTGTCACTGATGCTTCTGTAAGCAGTAAGCTGCTGAAAAGCCTTGCTTGGTGTTGGTAGATGAAACTGTTGTAGAATTAAATGGAATTTGATAAATTGACTACAGCATACCAAGTTCACTCTTCAATTATCCTATGATTTTCTTTTTTCTACTCCTCTTTCTTGTTACAATTCCCATTTCTGAAGTTTGCTTAGCTGTGACAAGGTGTTCTCTAATATTTAGAGTGCAATTTTGCTGTGACCTGCTCTCTCCTTAAGATACTCTTTTTAGATAAAGTATTTTGAATCTTTATCAGTCATTTGTACTTGAGCATTGTTGAAGGTCCAGTTTCTCCTGCTTTGAAAGCAAGTCTGTAGTCCTGTTGCTTAATATTGACAAAATCTTTATTATTCTTGCTGAAGAACAAAGTGACAATATTTCTATTGGCCTTATCCTTTAAGTAAATAGTTGTCAAGCTGTTGAAGCTGTGAGGTAGCTTTAGATTATTTCTACATTTTCACAAATTATCACACCCAAAATATGGGCATCTTTGAGATGAAATGTTTTCCTTTCATGTTGCCAGAGTTGCCGATAATAAGTATGCATTTCAGTTTTCTCTTGTCTTTTTTATTTAGCAAGACATTGGTAGCACCAAGTTTTGTACCTTCACCTTTTGTACTGCAGTAGAGAGATATATGAAAGACAGTTTGGCAAGTGCTGGCAGAATATTTACCTCTGGAAAAAAATATCCAGGATTTGCCTTCTGACGTGTAGTTTTTACAAATGAATTGAAGCTGGGAAGAATTTCCTTTGGTGTTCTATATGTGGGTGATGCTGAAATCTTCTAGTAATGATAAAATTTTTAGTAATTTAATAAACATAGTAATACTTATGTAATAGCTTTGACTGCCAAAAATGTGTATCCTAAATCCAATGCTAGTGGTTTTTAATAGTTTCTTCTGATTAGGACCTTTTCCATTTAAGATGATAAGCCTATTTGATGCTACTTGTTCTTATTTCTAAAGGAGAAAAACAGTGCGGGTTTGGTAAGAATCCATTGTTGCAGGTGTTTGTTTATATTATGCTTGTACAGATATAAACAGCTTTGCTGGTTTTCATTTGGGTTTTCATTCTGCTTTTGTGCAAAGTAGAAAATGCATGTCTGTCTTAGCTTGGTGTAAATAAAAGATTAGAACTGTTGTGAACAGTGAGTTGATCAAATGAGATTAAGATTTTCTAACCATTCTTGCAATAGCTAGGTGACTATAATTAGGGTAAAGCAGTTGATGAATTCTGCAGTGGGCTGTAACTGCAAGTGTTGTAACTATTTCTCTGTAAATTATATCTGGAAAGATCTGTGATGCTGACAGTTTAGCATCAATCATCAGTGGTGACTTGTGAGGAAGTAAGTCTCAGGCAAACTGTTTATCCAGGGAGTTAATTCTCTAAAGCAAAGTTGTCACAGGTCCTCCGTCCACACCCATTTCCCTGATGTCCTGTATGGAAAAGGCTTCTTACAAAGATGTGCTTTCTGATTGTGATCTGCACTTTTGAATACGTCATAAAGGAGTTGCACATAGAGAGATTAGTTTGTTTAATGTAGGTACAAGGTATAAAACTTCCTGAAATGCTTTTTCAGGAGGTGGCTGTTCAGCCAGGTATGGTATGCACCATAGCTGTGATGCCCTGGAATCACTGGCATTGATGAGAATGCAATAATTAAACTATTTTGTCTATTGTCTTTGCTAAGACCATGAAAGGATGTAAAACTTAAAGCTGATGATAAACAATGAGCTTCACTGGGACATTGTAATTTTATAGGCAGCTTGGTTAGAAATATATATAGAGGGTGAATTAAAATGTGAACTATAACCTGCAGGCCACTATTTTAATTGAATGTTTCAGATAGCCTCAAAGTTAGCTCTTGCATGACTTGTGTCCAGGAATCCTAAAGGAATGGATGGCCTTTGATTGAAATAGAGGTTGGAAAAAAGAGAAATCTTAATATTTGTTTTAGCACAGCTGTTAAATTTTTGAAAGGAGGATTGAGCTATGCAGGGTTTTTTTATTGCATTGCTAGCATGAAGGACCACAGGAAGTGCTTTAGTCCCTCATGGGACTCCTGCTCATAGACATGAATGTATTCCAACCACACTGCACACACTGCTGCCTCCAAAGGACGCTGGGAGTGGCTGTGGGTTATGAAGTGATGATCCTGTATGAACTCATCCTGCTGGTACCGACTGCCTGAAGACAGTCGACTTGGTGGACTCTGTATTGTCAGGCCTTGGGCCAGATCAGGTATCATCCCTCATTGCAGAGCTGTCACAAAAGCAACACAAAAGCTGCATCATCTGCTGAAGCTAATTGGACAGAAAGGCAGTAATCTGCCCACATCTGATCCACATTTATTTTGTACAGCTCTGGCTTCCAGAGCAATATATATGTAAGACAGCCCTCACCATGGCCAGTCCTGTACTGTACAGACACTCTGGCCAGTCATGCCGTGAGGATGCAGCAGCTCAGTTTACAGCAATTCATCGGCTGTTAATCCAATCAGTCTGTTCTGCTAATCAAATCAGTCAGCTCCACAGCATGTGGTGGCAGGCTTCTGTGTGCTCTCCCAGGCTCGCATCCATGGGGCAGCATGGAGCTGCAGTGAAGGTGAACTCTTGGATTTATATGATATTCTAGTGTAATTTCTTAATGATGCTATTTGAACTTAAGCCATACAATATTGGTTTTTTACATTCTTTTTGATACAGATTTTGATATCCTATGTGTCTATGTTAAAGCTGTTTTTCAAATTTCCCTGCTGGTGCTAATTGCAGTGAGCAATACTCTGAGTCGGCCTTAAGTCATCCTATGGGAAATAATGTATTTTCTAATAAAATATGTACATACAGGATTTTAGTTCACATTTCACCAACCTTCAGGTGTGTTTTGACATCCTCATCAAAAATATTTTTGAATAACTGTTTTCCCAAAACTACTTTAAGCAAAACATGGCACTTAATGGTTTTTGTGTGGTATGCTGCTATTTATTAGTTGATTTTTTAATGTAGAATACATTTATTTTATTTGCAATAAGAAGTATTTGAATACTGTTTATCGTCGACTTCTGCAAGATTTTAATAAATGATACAACCACTTGTAAGGTACAACCAATTGCTGATTGCTTATGGGGGATAATTTATGTCCCATTTGTATATGAATTAGTTTCCAATTTAAGAAAGGGTGACTGTTCACTTGTAGTGCATACATATGTCATGTAAGACTTGCATTTATTCCAGCTTTCTGTCTCTGACTTGGGGAATATCTCCAGTAGTAATTTGGCTCAAGTGGAGAAAATCAGTAGAGTGAAGCAGTAAGTGCTGTGGCCCCCACCTCTACATATTCTACTGTGCAGCACTTTTATTTTGGACTAGATTTAGTGGTGCCTCTCAGGATCAAATATCCATGCCACTACATGTATTGAAAGTGTTCAGAGGTGTTATTTGCTTGGATCTTTGTGCCCCCTTAGGGGTTGAAGCGTGACAGATGCATTGGTACATTTCCATTTCAAGTTTATATTTCTCCATAAAGAATCCACATCCTGTATACCAAAACTGGTCTATGAATAAAGCCATTCCATAGTAAGCAGAATTAGTGCAGAGGAGAGAAGGATTTGCTTCCAAATTGCACTACTGCTCTGAACAAAAACAGTAATGTAAACATGGCCTTCAGCTGACAGAACAAGGCCTTCTCCTATATTTTACAGACAACGGGTAGAGTATGAAGTCCTATAGATTCTATTCTGTAAACTTTAAACTAACTTAGCCTGATATGAGTGTGAGGACAGAAAGGAACATGATGGGAATGTACAATGGATTTATTATAAACAAGGCAATACTCATTGAATATTTACCTGCCCACATGTGTTTATTTTGGTCTTTCTGGTTTTTGTTGCCTTCCGACCCCACAACAGATGTACCTTTAGTTTAATTTCTTCAAATGTTCAAAGTGTGATCTTTTTTATTTATATTATATATATATATATATATATATATACACACATACATGTACAATGACTGAGAGCATGCTTTATATCGAGTTTACAAATGTGCCCAAATTATAATGCTTTAGATTGAGAATATTCTTTTGAATTTCATGCTTACTTTTATTGACCTGAACTGAGGAGCTTTCTCCAAGGATTAAGAATGTGTGTCCTTTTCCTGACAATGAGGTTACTGGACCAGTCCAGCCTATAGGTATTGGTTGTCCTCTGCTGAAAGTTGCGGTCCTCTTAGATGTGTCAGAAAATAACGCATGTGTGGCTGCTCTCCAAACCAGTTATTTCAGGATGCCTACATTAACTCAGGTATTCTTAATATCTAAACCAGGTCACTTTGACAGAACTACATTAGGGAATAATTACTGAAGTTGTGCTGACAGATGGGGAGGAGCTGTTGTCTTTGAGCACAGGACAGGGAGGAGTTGCAGTGTTGTCATTTTCACCTGGCAACTATAGCTAGACAGCACTTCAGCCTGCAACCATGTATTACTTTTTTTGTTTGTTTGTTTGTTTGTTTGTTTTTGGGAATTTTTTTGAGTGTAAATTCTGTATAATTTGCTAATAAAATGAATTAAAATCATCAGGGAGTGAGATCAAGCATGAACCAATTTTACCACATTTATGGAAGGAAGGGAAATTTACCATTTTACAGATGAAAAATCTCATGTATAGTTTGGTGGGTGGGATTATAATTTGTGCATTTCAGTGTTGGATTATATCTCTGAGCAGCTCATTGTTTTCCTCTCAGTTCTTCTGCTGCCTGAGTTTTTGAGTGTCATTGATCAGTACCCCCCCAGGGGGGAAAGTGATAACTTAGCATGATAAAATAAACTAGGAGATGTTTATTTTTTGCCACCCAGGTAGTTTGCCTGATAACTTTCCCTTCTGTTTTATCTTTTTTATGTTATTTTGTGTTTTGTTGTGATTCTTCTACAATATTTAAAAACTAACCATTAATGGCAAATCCTGCTGTACAGAACCTTTTAATCTCTTAAAAATAAGTACTACCCCATGGTATGGGACACTGTAAAAATAGTAGTTGTCACAAAGTACTAGTCAGCATTTCTAGTGTGATTATGGCAAAGGATACTCCCAGCTCTGAGTGTGAAACACTTATGTAGCTGTTATCATCAGCAAAAGTATTGAGGCAGAATATTCCTGAGCAGTTTTTCAAGTGCTTCTAGGGGAGTCAGACTAACCAAACTGAGTCAATGCAAAAAAGGAAGATGTCCCTCACTAAAACCCTGAAGCTGCATGATAAATTGTGTATCACAGGTTAATTGTTGTAATTTTTGTGCTATAAATAAAATAAAAGATGTATTCAAGAAAAAAATGAAGGGTTACGAAAAAAATTCTTTTAATCAAAAAAGAGCAATGAAAAAGGTTTTGTTGCAGGCTTGAACAATACAGCTAAATATAACTGTTTTCTTTATGCATTTCTGCTTGCTCCATAAATCATCAGGTTAAGAATGGATTTTTGTGTCTCCTGTTTTATCTATTATCTCTGCAAGGTATCTGGTTTTTTGGATGACAGGGATGGCTTCCTACTTGAAAAGGGCATGTCCTTAATGGGTGGCCTTTCAGTACGGAAAGACAGTGGTAGAACTTTGTGCTCAGTAATTGATGCAGTTCATTAGAAAGATTTTGTACTAGAGAATAAAAATACCTTGGTAGTAGTAGAGATCTTCCTCTGAGAATCGTGCTCTTAAAGTCTATTTTAGAAGGTCAAGATAGGCAGAGAAGAATAAGCAAGACTAGCAGTAACTGCTTTTTTGACAAGATAGGAAATTTGATTCATGATTTTGTTCCTAGTTTTTAATTTAACATTTCTGACTTAATATTTGAAGGTCTTTTTACTCAGTCTCCACCATTACTTTCTTCAACTCTTGGAGTTGCATTTTCTTTTAAGATGTCTTTAAATAGTTTTGTGGAAAAACAAGTTTCATTTTTCTAGGTGCATGGTTTTTTAATCCCAGTAACTACTAGAAAGTTAAATAATCAGAGTAAAAATAGTTGTAATGCATTTTAAAATTTTAAATAAAATTTGGACAATTTATATTGCATGTCTCTCTATAGAGTGCACTGAACTGATTAACAAGGCAAAGGTGGAGCTTGTTTTTATTTGATTCTTACTTTTGTGGTGTTGATTTGGTTGAGTTTTTTTAAGACCTATGCAGACAGAGCTGAGCAACATCCTGATGACACAGTACAACACCTGCAGGGTATCACATGCAGTTGTAGGGTATGTCCTTATAGTGCTGCTGAGATTATAATAATAATAATAATTTAACCTTACTGTTGAAAAACAGGGAGTACATTATGATAGCATACCACGTGTAAAATTGAGATGCACTCTTAAGAAAATCTGTTGTCAGCAGTCATGTGATTTGGTAAGGAATCATATACCATATATGTACATTGTTTATATGTGCATCACACATCCTTGTATTTTCCTCCCATCCTTCTAAACTGTTCTGTAGACATTCCATTGGGTTAATGCCACTCCCATAAATGTCACTCTTTCTTCAGAGGTTCTTCTAGGTAGGTGTGATCTTGGCTTCTGTGCATGTTTTTTTTTCATGAAGGGCTGGGAGTTAAATTAATAAATAGCAGTCCCAAACACCTGCCTTTTTTCTTTTTTTTTAATTACTAAAAAGAAGAGAGAGCTGAGTAAGAAAGCTGTATCAGTCCCATAACTGAAATGAAGTAGGATGGAGGATTTACCAGAATAATCATGCTGGGTAGAAAAAATGTAATAAAAAGGGGAAACCCTAAGACTAGCTTTGCACTTATATATTTTTCAGTAAAAGAATTCCCTTTCCACAGGATTAGCATGATTGGCATAAGTTTTAGTCTGAGGCATGAGCCTCTGTCCCTGCAGCTGCTGCTGTCTTCTGTCTGCCCTGCCTGCTTTACCCCAGTGCCTGAATTCCTCCAACCCATGGGTTCCACATGCAGTTGAAGAATGTGCATGCTTAGTACTTGTGACATAAATGTCATCTCTGTTTGCAGATAAGTGCGGCATGGTAATTTTTTCAAGTATGTGTATCAAAGGCTCTGGCAAAAACAAATTCTCTGTTTCCACAAGAAGTCTCTAAAAAAATTGTCCAAATTTGCCTCAGTTCCTAAACTGTTCCATATTGTCACTGGTAGCTAAAGGTTAGCTCACTCTAAGTAAGAGATTCTCACATATGCCTTATGCTAAACAAGCAAATTATTCAAACAATATCAAATTGATAAGTTTGGTAAAGTAAACACCCTGTATTTATACAGCATATTTAAACATGACTTTTATATTGAGAGAGGGAAATCATGTCCACATTGAAGTTGGTGCAAGAGCTTCTCTGAGGCCAGTACTGTCAGTTTTAATATGTCATATTCAGATTCTCATGCATGCAAAATACTTAGTGAAGAACAATTTTGGCATTCTAGAACATGTTTTTGAGATAAAAGTAATAATCTAAACTTTAAAGCAGTGAAAGACTCTAGTACTATAGAGCTACAGTACAGATTACAAAACTACAAGACTATTTTATAATCTGTCTACTCTTAACAAATTATTTACATGCAGATCACTCTCTTGAGTTGTATATCTCCCCATAAATAATGCTTATTTTTGCTTTTCAACAGGTAGAGAGAATTGTTGACAAGAGGAAAAACAAGAAAGGAAAAACAGAGTATTTGGTGAGATGGAAAGGATACGACAGCGAAGATGATACTTGGGAGCCAGAACAGCACCTTGTCAATTGTGAGGAATATATACATGAATTTAACAGACGCCACAATGAAAAGCAGAAAGAAAGCACATTAACCAGGACAAACAGGACCTCTCCAAATAATGCCAGAAAACAAATTTCTCGGTCTACCAATAGTTCTTTTTCAAAGACATCTTCTAAATCTTTAGTTATGACTAAAGAGCATGAGTCAAAAAATAGTCAACTTTTTTCTGCCACACAGAAGTTCCGGAAAAACAATTCACCATCGCTTTCTGGACGTAAAAATATGGACCTTGCAAAATCAGGTATTAAAATCCTCGTGCCCAAAAGTCCAATTAAGAGCCGGACAACAGTTGATGGCTTCCAGAATGAAAGCCCAGATAAAATGGACCATATAGAGCAAGATCAAGATGACTCTGTAGCACCAGAAGTAGCAGCAGAAAAACCTGTGGGAGCTTTGTTAGGACCTGGTGCAGAGCGTGCTAGGATGGGGAGCCGACCAAGGATACATCCATTAGTGCCACAATTGCCAGTGCCAGTAACAGCCACAATTCCATCAGCATTAACAATAAATGGAAAAGGTAGGTGTACAAGTCATCATTTCGGTGGTGATTTTTCATTTGACTGGGGTTTTTTGCAGTTGAGATGCAGACAAATTACCCACTCTGTTTCAGCCATGCTAAATCAAGTCTGGAGAACTTCACTTTATTTTACATAACTACTTAACTACAAAGCCATTTCGAATTTTACCAGTTTTTGGTTTCCTTACAGAAATTTATTGGTATTTGTGTTTTCAAAATCATCATAAGATACACCTGTGTTTGCCTTGACATTGTGTGGTACACATATTTAGTGTACCATTTCCAGATATTATGTCATTGCTTTAAGTTTATTTAAATAGGTCAAATTTGGTATGAATATTAGAAACATTAATTATGGGAAAAGATGAATGGTGTGAGCAAGGATTCTTCAGAACATTATCTATTTTGTTATAAACACTGCCTGGAGAAAAAACCTGTGAGAGTGATGTTGCTTAAAAAACAAAGTTAATAAGCTTTGTTTCTGTGAAAATTTGATCCAGTTGTGGAAATACATATGCCTTCTGCCTGGATTGAAATTTGTTTTCATTATATTTTATCAATATTTTGTTGTTTGTACCTCATTTGCTATTGAGTACTTATTTAAGAGTGATGTCTGGCTTGCTAATATCTCAGTAGGTCACAGTTAATTCAATTTGTACTGTAAAATTTGTGACACCAAAGTAACCCAAACTGCTCTTCTAGGAGGGAGCTGTTTGTTCCACATCCAGCTGAGACCCTTGTTTAAGATTTCTTGGTCCTTACTGTTGTGCTTCAAACCTTTGTTCTTCCCTGACAGACTCGGCTGTGTGGTCACAAGTGCTCTCATAAGCACGCTTTTGAGGCTAAATTTCCAAGTCTAAATTTTCAAGTAAAGACTGAGCCCTCAAATAAAATGCAGCAGGTCAAATGTGCAGGTGTGCTATTGATGACGGCTTGCTGGAAAAATTGTCTGGAATTTTTCAAGGACTGGACCTGCCAAAAAACACACTTAGAGACACTATATAGGGAAAAAACGTGCTAAAGACTTTGGGAGAGTTTGTGTTGGGTACCCCACTGTTGCTTGCATTGAGATTTTCCAAAAGAACAGCTGCAGCCAGAGAGGTTGAGAAGCGATGGACAAGGGAGGAGTGTGTGCCTGGAGCTGCTGTGTCAGGTCATGGACCAACCCATTTTGCTGCAGATGAACTAGGTAACCATGGCAATGTACACACAGATGCCAGGAATATCTCTTGTTTTGCATGGGCTAAAGAAGGAATGCAAATCTCAGAGGATGTAAACAAAACTGAAGGGGGAGATGCAAGAGATGCCAGGATGAGAGTTCTCTGAGCAGGTGAGGTAGAGGAGTGTGTTTTCACATGGGATGGTTTTATGATAGTTAATAGGCGTTTTGGAGTATGGCGGGGTTCCTAGTGAAGTGATTGATAAGTTCTGCCTTTGGCGTCCTGGTTTTTTGCCTCATGGCATCCAGGAAAAATACCTGGGGTACCTTTTTGGGTAGATCAGATTAAATCATGCCCACCAACCTCTTACTTTGGTAATAGTGGTATGGCAAGAGCCCAGTTACAGGGCATCAGATGGAAGCAGAAAGGCCTGCAGAAGAAAGGGAGTGACACAGAAGGTGTTAGGTGAGATACATTCCTATTTCACAGCTGTGTAAAAATTTCCTCAACTGCCACGACTTCCTTCAACTCTTCCAGGCATTTGTCTGGGCAGCTAACAAGGAAAGCTGTTGATGGGCTCTAGGGATGATGACAATACAAGAGTTTTCTCACACTTACATGTTCACGAGATCCTAAAGGTATAGATCAAAAAAGAAGAGCCAAGGAGATAGTCACAATACGTGGTTGATGAAACACACACAATATGTTCCACCTTCTGTCTGCTGCTGGAGGCATATCAGTGCATTAAATGAGGCTTTCCCTGTCTGCCCTGGTACACCACTGCCAATCCCCAAGCTGAGCGGTGCATATCTGCTGGGAAATGGATGCTAAATATCCATATTTATTGGGGTTTTATTTTGTTCACCTGCAACAATTTTGGGGGTAACCTTCCAATCATGCAGTATTTCTGTGATTATAAAACTCGGAAAAAAAAAGTTGCAAAAGAAAAATACTTTGCACTTATTTCTGACATCAGTCTCTCTTCCTAACTTTTCAGGATTTCTTTGATGTATCTTCCTCATGGAAGCCCAGGCTCCAACTCAGCCATTATGTGTGGCCTGAGTGGATTTATTTAGGGAGAAGCAAAGAGAGACAGCCTTGTCTTCTAGAGTTCTCCTGGCCTTGGAGCTTCCTGAGCTGACACATTTGCTGTCTTTTCACTCCTCGAAGATGCATTCTTCTCCTTGCTGGTTTTATTTTTAACTTCACACTGCAACTCATTAAAAGTGTAGTAAATAGGTGCTTCCCTCCTCTGCATGGGGCTGCTGCAGTTCAGGATCCTGTTTTGCTCCTTACTCAGGACATTCCTTCAGTCTTAAATGGACACCTCATCACATTTTCAGCACAACCTCGGGAATCATATATCAGGAGGGGTATTCATTGCACAGAAATGCATCTTCATGTGCACTAGATCTGACATATTAATAATACAGATGATAGATCTGGCATTTGGAACACTCTTTCCAAACTTCCCACCTCCTCCGCATACACCTTCTGTTAATTTTAAGAATTCCTACTACCACTTGGAGGATGCTGTCAGGAAGACAAAAGCATGTTTTGAAAAATAACTTCTTACTTGAGCTGGTTTAGGAATTTTTTATCAGGACGTTTTTCTTGGTAAATGGAATTAGTCAAAACAGAAATTACTAGTCATAAAGCATAATTTTGAAAGATTCTAGAAAAATACAGATTACACTTCAAAAAAATTTTAGACTACTTTTAAAATTAAAACCGAATTACATTTTTTAAAAGTAATACTGGAAAAATAATTCAAATTTTAATATGAAAACAGTGTTCCTGATTTTGAGTATGCTGCTATGACTGTTCAGTAGAGTGACTCAGGTTGATCTCTAAGTCCTCACTCAGGATGGTGAAACTCCTCACTGTTTAGTCTGTTGTTTTCCCCAGCCTTGTTTTTCCCTATTTCTTTTGTTTGATTTATAAGAGAAGTGCAAACCAAAAATCCCAGAAATGTGTATGCATATGAAAATGCCATGACAGTAATTCTAGGAAATATTAGTGTTATTGTAGCACCTAATCCTGCTTTTCCTGAGACAAACTTCAGTGGTGCAGCTCGTGTTCCAAAATCTTACCATCTCAGAAAAGGCAATCAGCAAATATATGTTTAAATATAGAGGGGTTCTGGGGAATAAAATAACAGTAGTGTTTACTCTGGGAGCTGGTGGTCTCAGCACACTGAAATCAAGCTGCTATCAAGAAGAATAGCATTGTGTTGAATGTTCATATTTTAAAGGCTTGGCCTTGAAAACTGAGTCAATGGAGTAATATATATACAAGGCTAAGAATTAGGGTGATGTATGGAAGAAGTGAGGACAGATCACTTAATTGAACCTTGCTCTGGTTCTGGTATTTTGAAATATGTGGTGATCATCAGCGGTTACTAAAAGTTAATAAAAGCAATCCTGAAATGGTGGAACAAAATAGAAAGACAACAGCAAAGAAATGAAATGTTGTGGAAAAGATATTTGTGGCACCTACAAGTAAGGCATATTACTCAAAACAAGGCAACAGAAAAAGTGGCTTTGTGTCTAAGAACAGGCTCTGATACCTTAAAAGTTTCTGAAAGTTTCCTTCTTCAAAGTGGCACTAAGAAGTAGCTTTGAAATCTTATTGCAAATGTTTTCCAGTGTAATATGGTCATAATAACCAGAGAAGTTCTATTTCATAGAGTACACAAGAAGAGAACCTGTAAAGGGAATCTGATCTGTCATTCATACAGGGCTAGAGAGTTGTCTTGAAATTTTAGAAAGAACTGTAAGTCAGGGTAATACCATTTCTTGGCAAATTCTAGTATTTTTTTATTCTGGGTAACCCTATAGTTGCTACAGTTTTTATTCAGCTAGCAATGTCCAACATGTGGATGTAGTTGAGAATAAATGCCACAAGAAGGGAAATTTTGGGCAGAAAGGCATGCAAAGCTCAAAGTCTAAAATAAGGAAGAAAAGCGCATCTAGCTGCATATGCTGTCAAAATTAGAATAAGGCAGGCTGGTGCCAGTGTATGGGAAGAGAAGAAATCCAAGAAATGCAGTGAATTACATCACTTGTTAGTCAGACAAGCACTACCAGTGTGCACGGTAGCATTAGCATCTCCCTCCTTGCACATCTTAGTTCAGATGAACAACTTGCAAGAGCAGCAGGCTGACAATATAAAGATGCTTGCAGTGTAGCACCCTACAAGGAACACGGGTCTCTGCTGATTTTTTAGTTGCATAATGGTGCTGTTTTTATCTCAAAACAATGGTATTGTCAGCAAAAGAAAAGCAGGCATCAGAAAAAAATAAACATGAAGAAAAGACTGAACTTAAGTTTTGTTTGTTACCTGTTCTCTCCTTTCCCCAAAGCAGCTTATGGGATTAAAACCCACAGATTTGGAAAAATAAAAATCCACTCAAACACCAAAGGAATATAATGTCTGTTTGGTTAAGTGTCTGATAGCTTTAGTCTCAAAAGGAATCAAACAAGCGTAGAAGGGATTATGGAGGCCACTGGAACTGAGGAGAAACATCTGTTCTCAATGCAGTCCAAGCCCAGCTGAAAGGTGTTCAGTCCCTCCCTGTTCATTAGGGTGAGGGAAGCTCACACACTTCCCTCCCAAATTCTCCTGGTTACTTTTTTACCTCTGCCTGACTGTGCCTGGGTGTTGGACTCTGCATGGAGCAATGGTCTGCTGTCACCAGCATAACTGGCAAAGCTCAAGAGTCCCATGGGAAGAGCACAGCAGCTGACAGAGCTGTGAACCACAGAGTTGTCCAGATGAACCACAAGCCATGCATATAAACCCTCTGGTAAAGCAGAATTAAGAGAAGGGTTGAAGAAGTTCATTGTTGTGAATTTGGAGTACAAGAGGAAAGTTGGGGATGATGTGTTACAGGGTTTTTTTAAATTTCTTTTTAGCATCCTGAAAGGACAGAAGCAGGGTTGAACCCTCCTTTTCTTAGTTGGGAGATTTTGTTGGTAAAGTAGTAAAATGTGATTTTAAAAAAAGTCCTAAGAGAAGAACTTCTTTTTTCAGTGTGTTTTGCACTTGGATGGTGGCTTGATCTCTGCTGAGTGATCTGGAAAGCAACCAAATATTTTATTAGTGCAAACAAAAGCCTATGAAACGGGTTACAGTCCTTTGCAAAGCCCTCTTAACTTGTAAAATTACTGGTTGAACATCTTTTTCAAATGCACAGGTGTGTAATTTTCTATCTTTGGTTGTGTATCTGTTTAGCAAATCACTAAAGAGTAATGCAGTTTTCATTTAATCAAGCTTAAAGACTCCTTTACATTTTTTTTTCTCCAGAAGCTGACTTTTGATTTTATTTCTTAAGAATTCACATTATTATGTCCCTTATGCACCATATTGCAACATTTTAACCTAACATCAATTTTTCCTTCTGTCTTACAAATTCATGTTCTTCAGCTCTTTTAACTAAAAATAATCTGAATTGTTGCCAATTTCTTGTTTATCTATATTTTCTGGCTTAGTATAAATGCAAAAGTTTTAAGCAATGTGGTAGAGTGCATGGTCTGTGTCATGTAGAAAATTGATCTGTTACTGTTTTTTTTGTCTTCCCTCTGCCTTTTTTTTACTGTTTTTTTGTCTTCCCTCTGCCTATTACTTCTGCAGTTTATAGTACACATTATTGTTACTTTACATGGAGCTCCAGGGTTGAGAACTTGCTGTGAAAATCTCTTATCTTTAGAACTGTATTGGTTTATGTCAACAGATTATGATAATAATAGTAATCAGGATCTAAGTGCACAGTTTGCTTTCATTATAAGACTTTATTCCTGAGAAACATGAGGCATAAGTGACTGGTTTCTTTCCTTTTCTGTCTTCTGCCATTCTTCAGTACTCAAAATGGAGATGTCTCAGTTGGATGCTACATTGGTGTAGACTTCTAATGCAACTGAGCTGGTGTAAAATGTAGTTACTTTGAAAAGAGTGATCCCTTTCCTTTCCCCAATCCCAGGTATGGGAGATATATTTATATATGTGATTAATCATACATACATGGCCTAACCAACTGCTCCTTTAAGGGCAAGCTTATTTTTATCAGCCTTCTGGAAGTGACTGCGAGGTAGAGGATGTGTCCCTTGGGAGGGAGGTGGACACATAATTTTTCCTTTCTTAATTCCATCCCTGAAAAACCATTAAAGGAAACTCTGAATTGAACTACAGAATTTTTTTTTGTTTGTTTTTTTTTTTTTTTTTTTTAAGAAAAGGGTAAGAAATTTCCCAATAAATTCTCAGTTTGGACATAAAAACCTCAGCCTAAGTTGCTAGAAAAACTCCTGTGTTGTTCTCACTGGAATTTGGATTACAGCTGTAGCCCCCTGGTAAACATAAAGCTCATAGGTATGCAGTTCCTCTGATGTTACATCAGTTTACATGAGCTGAGGATCTGGAGTCTCCATCTCTCTTGACTGACTGCTCAGGTGGGGTCAGTAATGATCTGCCATTACATTCTCCTACAGCATATGTGCCAACGTGAGACAAAAGTAAATTCTGAGGACGGGTTTGTCACACCTATTGTGC